>NC_137638.1:21781744-23071744 GCF_963383615.2 Lipophrys pholis
CTGCTACTTCTGTAAGACTGATGTACTAAAACACAACTATTTTGATTTGATGTTCAAAAATGGATTAAAGACAAAATATTTTCATTTCTGAGTTGTATCATAGAAAAAATGAAAACTTGTGGACTCATATTGCAGAATAGAAATGCTGATTTGAGCAGGTATATGAAACTATGCTTGGCCAAGTTTTTCATTCATAGGAACCAGATTTCAAAGTCAATTGATTCAAATTGTATTGCAACTCACTGAAAATGATCAAAACTACTAAAGCATAGATCTTATACATTTAAAACATTCCAAATGAATTAGTCCCTTTTGTACACAAAAACACAGTTTTGACATTATATATATTTAATTAATAAAGTTTATTGTATTTTCTGTTTTTTCCATGTGATATGCCACAGTGTGTTTATTTATAGTCACAAAACGTTTTTCCTGTTGACGAGGGTTGTTTCTTTTGTAGAATGGAAATGCAAAGAATTCCCTTATGATTATTTAACATTTTTATTGACTGTATTAATTTGGGAACATGCGCCATGTTCGTTTTTTTCAATTTAAAGGAAAAATAACTTTTGGAAATATCTTATATAAATTAATTTCTTTCCTTCACCACGTCCCCTTTCTGTGTTTATTATTTTTTTGTTCATGCCATCATCTGTATTCTAAAAAAAACAAAAAAAAAACATAAAAATATAGAGGAAGTTCTCTATCCTCATTGCTTGTTTCTCTTGTGAGATCTGGCAACACAGGTTACACGTTGCATGCTGCAGGTGCTCGGATCTGCCATATGACGAGGTGAACCTTTATACATTTTATTTAACCTTATGTGTTTTTAGAATTCCTATTCTGCAGACAACCGTAACACGTCTGTCCTCTATCACTGTGAGTGAACTTTCAGTCGCATTGCAGCTAAATCAACATTTGCTGTTGGATTTGCAGTTTTGTGAACTGGAGACCTTTGGAGATAGAGGAACAGCGCTTGAGGCTAACTGAAGAGTTCACTTGGACTTTCATTGGACTGTGTGCTGCTCTGACACCTGCTCTGGTCTTTTCTTTACCCCAGGCTGCAGAAGACAAAGGAGCTGGTGCATCCACGTCATTTTACATGCCTGATTACCATCTTTTACCCAAATCAGGACTACCTATTGGGTGAAAGCAGGGTTTTTTTTGGGCTCCCAGGATTACGATAAGGTACCATAATTTAATTTTCTTTGCTCCTTTTTAGTGAAATGACTTATGTAATCGGCCTTATTAGAGCTGAAACAAATTATGTCAATAAATCAACACTGGAATTGATAATTCTAGGTTTTTTGGAAATTTATAGGAGGAAATTGAAATTTCACATGACATAAGTGAGAGGTGCCCAAACTATTGCCCACTGGCTAATTGTGGCCCTTAAACCATTTGTAATTGTCCCCCAGGACTTCCATTCATCTGTATATTCATTACCATTGTCCCTTTTTTTTACTGGAGCCCATCTAAGATAACAGTAAGGAATATCCTTGACAGGTCACCTGGACATCACAGAACAAACACTCAGAGGCATATACTAGATTATTTAATTATTTTTTAGTTTTGCTTAACTCTGTTATGTTTATTTGTTTTGTGTGTTGTTATTTGTTTTTGTTTAGAATAATTTCATTTGTGCCCACATGTCCAAAATAAAGTTTTCAATACAATTTTCAATTCCAATTAATCTGAAATGCATGCTTTTGCACTGTGGGAAACCAGAATAACTAAGGATAACTTGCAAACTCCACACAGAACGGCTTAGACTCAAACCCAGGACATCAATATGAGGCCAGAGTGCTGATAACCACTACACCACGGGCCACATGGTAATCTAAGGTAGGTGATATCACATTAAGGTTGTGGCTTGGGAACTGGAGCCAGCATTGTCAATACTTAGAACTTTCATAAACAAACCGTGCTGGGCGCAGTGTTGGTGCAAGAGTTCTTCACCCGCTGCAGGTTCATATAAAAAGAACAAACTACTTGTATTTGATCAGTTTGTGAATGTTAAGTGTTAAAACTAAACACGAGATGTTTAGTATATCAAGTTGTTCTCCATTGTGAAGTTCCGTTGTTTCCCATGAAGGTAACATGGTATGGCAGGTTTGTACTTGTGATGTTCGGATTGTAAAGGTGCAGCATTTAATTTTGTGTCCTCGTCATCCCCTAAAGATAGGATAGTTCCTGTTGCCATGTCTGTGGGACAAAACCAGCCAAAACAAATAGGCGAATGCCACAATTCTAAATTATGGCCGTATATAAGCATGTAAACTGCTTGTGAAGTCCAACAGTGTTTTTATCACAGCAGCATGTATTATAATATTTACATAATGACACTATAATTATTCAGGTTGCCAGCATTAAAAGCATTTTTACCTGAAAATAGTTGTATCACCTAGCTCCAAAAAGGCATTATGTAAAAACCCACATTATAATATTTGGGCTGTCTCAGACTCAGACTGTTGGATCACATTTCACTTTTGGGGAAAGGGGAAATATTGTGAAAGGTCGTTCATAATTGTGATGCAAACAAAATAAAATGTTAGACAATAATAGATGCAGATTCACCAGATTGCTGACACTTCATACCGTTGCTGGCAGCAGGCCTGCCACTCTACATAATCTACTGCTTTCGCCCACCCACCTTTTTTTTTGTTTGTGTTTTTTCTCTCTCTTACTCTTTTTTTTAATGTGTCATTCTTTGACCACCTAATTGCCCCTCAGGGATAAATAAAGTTATTTTCTGATTCTGACTCTATCACCTGTCACCAGATAATTATTATTTATGAGTCAGCTGTTGAGAATGATACCTTTTTATTTTGTAAACACCTGATATTTGGCATTCAACCTGAATTTACAATTTGTTGTCATGTCGTTTGCGGCGGGAGTGCTTCTCAATGTTTCGGAGTAACAATGGTAAATGTGTGTTTACGTGATGACTGGAAACTGACACTTTTTTGAAACGGCAAGTTATTCACTCTCTTCGTAAGACAGCTGCTATTGGAAGCTGTCTTACGGCTCGGCTTTTTTCAAATTTTAAAGAGTTTCTTTTGACGATTGTGGTCCGGCCTGCTGGTGAAGTATCTTATACCACCATGCAAGGGAGATACGTTTTATCTTCCCAACCCCCACCCATAAAGGTGCAGAGAAAAGATGGAAGGTACACGGTGGGGCAAGCTGTCTAAGGCCCCCCCAGAGTCACTGTCGGGACGGACGGATCCATAGGTTAATATTGTGAGATAATTGAAATGCGGGAGGCAGATGAGTTAAGGTCTAGCAAATGTTTCCAATTTTCCTGGGTCATCGTCTGATAGCGATGACTGAAGTCTGAGGGCACTGAAGAGAAGCCCTTTAAACGCACAAAAAAATACCAGGCTGACGTTATCATTTTCTTTGCATCTATGCTTGCTCATCCACACGTGGGACCGTATCAGATTGAGACTACGCTGGCAATAAATGTTAGACAAGTTATTGATTGTTTAGTCTTCCAAATATCTTCCTGCAAGATAAAATATTTTATGGATAAGTGTGTTCTGTAACCCTGAGACATGTTAGTTTTGATAAGATGCCACGCCTTTCATATGATACAATACCAAATGCTGAACGTATTGCCCTCAGCGATGTAACACATCAAATATTTGGAATTGACCTGTGCTTCACAAGAACTAACGAATGATTCACAGGTGACGAAGCAGGCATCTGTTATCACCCCGCGTGTGACAGTCAAAATTAAACTCCAAAATTACGGCGAGGGGAAGAAGAGGCAGCTCATATATGACAGCAGAGAGTATATTTCTTGAGAGTGATGAGCTGGTAGGCTGAATTATTGAGAAGTTATACTCTGTCTTTCGCTGTCATCTGCTGCAGCCTGTCAAGGCCCAGTCACATACACACACTTCCCCATCTTGTGTCTTACTCAAAAGTCTGAGTTGTGAGGATGAGTAATGTGGCCTCCAGCAGAACATCAACTGGGAATGAAGTGTGGGATAGAGACAGTCATCTATCTTTCACTTTCACTGCTAACGCATTTATCTACTGACCACACACACACACACACACACACACACACACACACACACACACACACACACACACACACACACACACACACACACACACACACACACACACACACACACACACACACACACACACACACACACACACACACACACACACAGCTTCCAATAGCAGCTAATTGGCTAATCATTTTAGTGCATTGTAAAGAAGACTGAGCATGAAAAGGGTTTCAATGGTGAAGCGCAGAGTACCAGACACTCATTAGTGCCCCAGAGTAAGGAGATGGAATGGAATACCAGGCACGGAGTGAGAGGCACGAGTGGAGAGGAAAAGACACAAACATGGATAGACAGAGCGTGTTTGAGAGAGACATTTATATTCTGTGGAGCTAACTTTGCATTATACATCGATGACAATTGTCCAGTACACAGTCAGTGCATCCTCTGTTCTAAGTGCAAGGAGTCTGCAAGCAGAACGGCTTTATCTTGAAGCATGCGGGTAAACATTTATTACTAATCATTGTCATCGCGGCGTCTACTGCTGGCAGCCAAGTGGCTGCTTCTCTGACTAGAGGCCAGCATTTAGTGAAGGACCCCCTGCAGAAATTAGATTGCATTCAGATGCTATTATGTGCATCCAAATGAGACATTAGGTCAACCAAACAATCGACCTCCCTGGGTTTTAATAGATAAGGAGGTTGTCTGCTCTACTCACTGGCTTTGTATGGCTGGCCAGCTACTGCTTCTGTAGTGCATACATTTGCATAACCTTGGCAGTTGGAGTATAGAGGAAAATGTATTTTTAATGGAGTCTAAATGGGAGCCTTTAGTACTGCGACAAGCATGGGAATTGATGTTCATGAATTTAAGGAGTCTTAAAATTAAATATCGGAGATGTCCCTCTATATTTCTTTATTGGGCTGAACCCACCCGTACAAGATTGATTACCTTACAATATAGATCTGCACCCTCCTGCAATAATTCAAACTCCTGTCTGTTCCCTGTATCCTGTCTAAAAATGGTTTTAAAGACTCGTATGTGTCTTCTGTGAGATACGAGTGATCATCGTCCTGCTCCACAGTCATAAAATATTAAACTCTCAGGCTTTTATTCCACTCTAAAAACAGCAAGTGAAAATGCATTGTAACAAATGGAAGTATTTTTAGACGCTCTGAATTATTGCTTATCCATTACCCAGGAATATATACTTTTCCCATTCCGCATTACTTGTTTTGAAAAGACTGTCATTTATGCACAGTATGACGCCCTGGTTATTATGAAATCTAAACTTGATGGACTGCCATGGAAGCATTGTTGTGATGCTTGATTGTTTGTACAATAACAGCTTTCAGATAGGAGGGCATGCTTGTTGTGAGAATGTAGGAATTAAATTGATAACACATTGTAATGGTGTCAGATCAGGTTGCTTTTAAATCAGGTTTCGCTCCCCTTTTTGCTCGTTGTTTTGACAATTGCCTATCACAGTGCTGAGACATTCCATAAAATTGTGTCTCAAATGATAAATGAGAGGCACTTCTTTGTCTTGCCAGTAAATGATCACTTTTGCTGGCACTTCTTACATAGACATGTGTAGTCATTGCATGTTTTAAAAGTCTGCCTTTGATATAGTATCATTGGAGGATGACATGCATAGGTAGGTGGAAAAGAATGAGGCCTATCCTGGCACCGGGGCCCATTGACCCTGCAAGCTGAAGACTCAGTGATAAGGTTGCCATTCTTGAGTATAACCATCCTCCCATCCTCCTAATCTGGTTGTGTGTGTGTGTGTGTGTGTGTGTGTGTGTGTGTGTGTGTGTGTGTGTGTGTGTGTGTGTGTGTGTGTGTGTGTGTGTGTGTGTGGTGTAATGTGGGAGTAAGAGAAGACACAATGAGCTCACTTCGAGGAGTCTGTATCGCCCCAAAAGCAGCTGGAAATATGCGCTGCAGGCGATACCTGTGCTCAGCTCCAAAATAAAAGCCCTCTGACCTTGTAATGCTGAATCGCACATTGTTGGGAAAGTCTGCTGGGTTCTTTCAGCAGTTTGAGGTATCTTATTTAACAAAAGTCACAGCTGCTATTCTGCCTTTTAAAGAGAGGGGGGGAATCATTACTGAAAAGATAAATGCCTTGCAACGTCCACGTGAGCTGAGATTCAAAGATCTGTGGATGCTGCATCTCTCTGACAGAGCAGTCATTCATGAGAGGATGCTGTATTTGGGTATCTGGGACAGTTATTTTGAGAAGCGTCGTCTTTAGCAGGTCATGACAGCTCTGACTGATTGTCACGCGCTACAGATATGAAACTAAGTATTAATCCACACAGCGAAATGCAAAATCAAAACATAAACAATTGCTTACAAAATGCATATATTTATATATAAATATAAGACAAATCAACAGATGAGATGGATGTATGCACGTCAGATTAGACAAACACGCAACCCAGCCATGAAATGACAAGCGAACTCGCTTTGCCACTTTCATCTTCCACGCTCTGTGATCCTGTCTTTCCCCCGTGGTTTTCTCTGTGCTGCAAGTCAAAGCACAGAGCGAAGCTGAACAGGTCCAAACAGGTGCCCTGTACCTACCCATTCGCTTTGTCACCGGCGCATAGTACAGTAATTCATGATCCCTGCAAGTCCCAACTCATACATTGCTGTGCAGGTGTGACAGTGTGGAAAGGGTTAGGGTTAGTGGTGGTACAAAAGGCATTTCCCCCCCCCCACACACACAGACATGCCTCTTTGTGCTGCAAATAATTACATAGCAACATAAAAGACAATATTGAAGAATCCCGTGGCTGGTTACTTCAGGGAATGACAGGGTGGGGCTCATATAGATGGGCCCACCTCAAGTGCATGGTTAACAACAAGCTCAGTGTTCAATAGCAATCATTTCTCTAAATTACTGCATGTAGTATAAAATTTAATTTGAGCCCCCATGCCAGCCCCTATTATTTCATACTTCTCAAAGCAGTGGTTTGTTCAAAGTATGTTGAAAGTAAACACCATGATTGGCAGCTTTTCGCAAAAAGAAACAAACTTTAAAGCTGGCATCTCGCTCAGAGCTGGCATGTCCTCAGACATGGATGCTTTTACTTTGAAATTCAGTTTGCATATTAAAAGTGGGGAAACAGATTTGGACTCCCTCCATGCTGAGGAACTTTGCTTCAGTCAGAATACTTAATTAGGTGAACAACAGCCATAATTCAGGATGAAACTACTTTACATTTTGCTCCTTACTTAAAACTTAATCCACTTTACAAATCACACACTGATCTCACACTGAGATCCCGTCATGTCAAACAGGCTCACTTCTGTTTGAAGTTTCAAGGCTGCGAGCCCGAACTGAGTTCCCAACATCACTCAAACAGCCTCGATGAGTGACTTCCTTAAAGTCGATTTCGAGGTGACTTACCTCCATTATATTGTCCTGCTGCTCAAAGTCACACACACACACACACACACACACACACACACACACACACACACACACACACACACACACACACACACACACACACACACACACACACACACACACACACACACACACACACACACACACACACACACACACACACACACACACTACTGCTGTCTCCCAAAGCTGTGTGGACAGTCCAGCTGGATACAGGACGGTGAAGCTGACACATGGGAACCAAAAAGAAGACGTCTTTACTTTGTTGCTGATGCTCCCTCTGGGTCCTCGCTCAAAACTCTTCAACACCTGGTATGGTACAATCAGTCCGTCCCATCTCCCATACCCTGAACAGTAACTCTGTCACATTCCTCCATTAGCAGGCTCCCTCCCTCTCTCGCTCTCTCCTCCCCCTCTCCACACTGCATCCTTGGTGCCTCCCTCCTAAACTCCCTCCCACTCTCTCCTTCACTCTGAGCATTCACCACTCTGTCCCATCCTCCCTCCATTTACTTGCATGCCTCATCCACTTCTTATGTACATTTTTCATTCGTTGTGCACCATTAGTTTAGTATTTTCACCTCTCAATCCCTGCACCCATCTCTCCAAACCTCACCTCACCTCACTCTTCACCTTGATTTTCACCCCGTCCGCATCCTTTCCAGGCAATAAGTCTCTTAACTGTCTTCTGTATGCATGCGTGCTGCACATCCTCTCCGGCCACGGTTCCTGCGAGTGGTAAAACACTTTGTTGTGTTTGAAGATGTGCAGCTTTGAAAGTGTGAAATATAAACCAGTTATAGTTTGTAATGTCGGTTCACCCTTGCGACCACGTAATCATGTGAACCTGTGCAGCCTTTATTTGTTTTCCATACACCAGCAAGTAAACCAGTAAGTAGCTGCTTGGTTGATGACTCATTCATGCTGTTACCCACCATGCTCTGCTGCTGTAGATTTAACCTGCTTCAGCGCTCCAGCTGACTCCATTTGGCTCACACACACAAAGGAAGCTGTGTTGTGTTTTTCCCTTATTTATGTAACAAATGAGTTGAATAAATCATCGGCATGGTAGTGTGCAGGATCTAACCTCACAGTGAAGTTTTGCCCAAAGTAACATTTGTCGCCTCAGTTTCTGTTTCGTCTCCCAAGTTCTTATTATGTACTTATGCACTTGTCTTTTTTCAGTTACCTTTTCCTATTTTGCAGTCTGGCTACATTTCTCTTTTTTAAGATTTTGTCCCAAAGTTCTGAACGACTGCTACATCACAAATTCAGAGTATCAAACCTCCACATATCTCCCGAATTAAGACAAAAGAGAAGTTTGAAGTCACTGTGCCGACTGGGAACAAAAATAAAAAAATATTGCTCTTTGCCATGCGGGCATGTTTAGTAGAGATTTAAAAGCTTCTCTCGGTTTTCTTACAATTTGTCGTGGAATGATAGTGCCCCTTTAATGTGGATAATGATATGTAATCAGCCTCCACGGACACAGTCAGAGATATCACCTTTCAGACTCAGTAAATGCTAGAAATATGTATGTCTGTTTTTAACAGCATGTTTGTATGCCTGATACAAACCTGCAATTTTATTTCAGACCAAGCTGCATTTGAATGATCTCATTTTATAACTTCACAGCCACATTTTCCACTTTTTTTACATTCTCGAGCACATCGTCTGGTGCTGCTTCTGTATACGCGATAATGACAAAGCAATTACCTGTTGTCTTCACGACATATGAGGACTTTCTATAGTTCTGTCCATTTATGAGAAATATTTATAGAAAACATTTATTGATCCTTCATCTAACCTGGCACGTGTGAAGTATCTTTGTTTACACTTGCTGTCATATAAATTGCCACTAACTTTCTGAATATTGTGTACAGGAAGACAATTAAGAGATGTTTGTGTTCCCTGCCAAAGTGCATGAACTGGCGTGATTACTCATGTGAGTTTGGTGTTTTCAGTACTTGGAGGCGCATCTCGGGCTGTCAGAGTGAAAATGGGCTGCAGCAAATGATTGGATTTTTATGTCAAATTTGCTCTTCCAGAACGTGCCTCCTTTCCTTTTGGCCTGGCCCCATCCTCCTGCTTATATCTATCACTCCCACAGGTATACGCACACACATATGCACGCACACCATCACGCACTGACGCACACGCACACCCCACATGTGCCGACACATGAATACACATGGAAGAAAATCAATACGTTGTTGAATAAAAAGGACCCTGAATAATGTTGCTGACCCAGCTGGCAGAAGAAACTGACCCCAGTCATTGTTCTGTGGCCTTAGGCAAGACATGACTGAGCTGCAAAGGCACACACACACACACACGCACACACAAATTCAGTGCATGCTCACATATGTCACTCATGCTTGAAAAAAGCAAACATGCACTATTTTTCACCTTGAGTATAATTTTTGTCTGTCAATGAACAAATCATAAATACATACGCACATGACTACATTGATGATGACTTACACCGATGTCCTGTAGAGTTAATCTAAGATTACCCTTAACTACCAATGATTCAAATGTAACCATAACGTCTCTCTCAAAATACGTTTTCGCCTAACAACTAATTGGCTTCCTCCAATTTAGATTTCCATTTGTGTCTGCCACGTGACGTCTTGTGGGTTAGTGTGCATTCAGGCTTCGGTTCCCCGCCAGCATAAAAAGGACAAACAAACTGTATTCGCACAACAGATCGTGAAATCCAATTTCTTCTAAAAGGCCGCTCAAGTGTTTGCTCACAGACCTTTTTGGCAGAATTGGTAATATGTGGTGAATCCATATTGCACTGGAGATAACTGTTAGGTTAACTGTTAGTACGATCACACATGGTAAAGGCACTTACAAATGATGACAACAGAATTGTTTGGAAACTTTCAAACTGGAACGTAATTAAAATCACATTCCAATTAGAAAGACAGACTGAATATCGCACAAATTCTTACATAGCTTTTGTTTCACACTAAAACATTGTGTTGTGTTCGCGTACACGTAGCTTTGCCCTGTATAATTTGAAGGACCCATAAAACAAATGAACCAAATTGAGGAATACATTTTAAGGATTTTAGATCCCACTCCTTCATTTATGTTTTACCACTTCACTGTAACTGTTATAAATAAATTAAAAAAGAATGCTTTAATGGGAAAGTATTTCGAGGAGAGATTAAAACACCATTTTCTAAAATAAAATCCCTGCCCTTCGTGGGAGGATGTCATAATGCTAATCAACAGTAATAAATGAAAGCCAAACCTCTTTGCCACAGGAAACGGCTTCTCTTTTGGGTTGTAAACAGGTAGCAGTAACATTGACGCTCCAGTTTAATTACAGTGAACTACTCCCCAGCGCTCCCTCTATCTCTCTAATAGCATTTCCACCGCTGTCTGAAATGGTTTGTGGGTACTACACAAGGCCCTCCATCATTTAAACTGTCTGTTTGGGGAACATTCGCCCCTCTGGAAGTTGAATCTTTCAAGCCCCTCTGAAAAAATTAAGTATGCATTTGTCTGACATAGGTGCCTCTACACTAACAAGCTGAACGGCCTTCAGTAATCCTCGAGCCATGGTCCTCTGTTTCATTCTGGAGTGCCTTGCTTTTTTTTTTTTTCATCTTCTGTCAAGGCTGACAGCTCCACTGTGTATCAGCATGTTCACCTGGGGCCAAGCAGAAGGGCAGGTCGAGATAATATTGACAGAAGTTATAGTCCAACACAGATAAACGATGTCACCTGCAAAAGACAGAACTGGCTAGAAAATTGGACAAGAGATTTCAGAAAAGGAGAGAGAACGAGATGAAATGTGAGATGGAAAAAGAAGGTAAAGAGGCCAAGGTGATGTCTGAGTGCCCAGAAGTAGAGCTTGAGCTCGGGCTTTATTGATTCTGTTGGCTTTGTCTTTCACTGCCTCGGAGGACACAGTTGGCCTATGATGTATGGCTGCTTCCTTCTTTGCCGCTGCAGCAGGGGACACGAGTCAGAGAGTCAGGCACTACAGGGACCTTGTGTTACGCTGCTGCTACAGCAGGGGCAGGGCAGCCCTCCGAGCCCTGCACATCACAACTCCGCTGAGAGGCGGTCAGAACCAGTGAGCGATGTTCACCTGCTTGTTGACCTGTGAGAACACGGCTTCCCGGTGAACTCGAATAATCTTTGCCTCTCGCAGTGTCGGAACGAACAACATCAATTTGCCGTCAATCTCAAAAGTTTATAAATACAGTTTTTTTTCCACTGGCATAAAAATGAAACCCGATGCAGGAGATTAGGCGAGACTATGCACACACATGCACACACCTGCTTACACTTCAAAGCAGTTAAGGCGGTCTCTCTCTTCCTCTCTGTGTGTGTAAAGGCAATTTGCTCTCCCGCAAGATCTCGCTCACTGGTGGCATATAAATAAGCCTGGCACCAAACGGTCAGAGAGCACAGTAACAGCCTGTCAGGTTAGGTAAGGACAGCGACGATGTCTGTTTGCCTCGTGCGCCACATAAGTGGCACAGGCTGAGTGTGTAGTCCACCCCCTCGATAGTGATGCTGCTTCTAAGACACTCGCGCAAATGCATAGGGGGTTATTAGTATTGATTTTGTGTACCGCGCTCACGTCTGCTAAGCCAAAGTTTGATGAGGCTTTAATTCATCAACACGTTCTCTAAGTTGAAGGTATTTGGCATTGTCTTCATGGACAGAAACAAAAAAGAACTTCACTGACTTTAGATAAGAGTGCAGGTCCAAAAAATGTTTGGATCACCTCCACCAATTGTTGAAAATGTCCAGAGATCAAAGTTGTTTTTTTAAAAAAAATAAAAAAAATTCAAAGCGCTCTGCCACTCATCTTTGTTTGCAGCTTGCAGCAGCTTTTTTCTTCTTTTTTTTTTTTAAACTCTCGTTTTAACTTCCAAAGTAGATTTCCACATAATCCTATTAAGTCATGGGGTTAATAAAAAAAAAAGAAAAAAAATGAAAGAAAAAAACCCTAAACTGTTGTTGATGATTTAAATATTTGATGCAGGGGCAAAGAGTTGCAGGTTGATTGTGCACATATGCAGTGCAGATGGATCACTTCCAAAGTCCCCTGCTCGCTCTGCCCTGCAGGTGTTGTGCGCGTAGTATAAATTTCACAAATAAAGTCATCTATCTTTCCCCGTGGTTAACACTTCAGAGGCTAACAACAGTTAACTGCTTTGAGAAGTCTTAAGCATCTGCTAATAGGGATTATATGGAGTGTAACTGGGCTATAAATTGCAGCGAGGTGCACAGTCAGGTAGCGTGAACAGAATAGCAGAATAAACCAAACACCTCTTTCTCTCCAAAATGTGTTTGCCTCGTAGAGCACAGCCAAGTGATGTTAGGCTGAGAGGACAGTTTTATTAGTTTATTTAGTATCTTCCTAAGATTGATGGCGTAATGTATGTAAATTGCAATAATAGCTATAACCTATAACTGACTTGTTGGCCTCGCGCCAGCTCTCAACAAGTGTCTCAATTGAATCATGAGGAAATTGGCCTGTAAGCCAGTGGTTATTACTTTGCAAAGAGCCCAAGCTGATGAAAAATTGTCCTCACTATCCTATAATCAAGCCTCTGTGAACACTAGCTCAGCCCTAAACAAATGTGTTAATACTTGCCCTGCTAATTAAAACTGAGACCTGGCTCCACTAATGCACTTATAAAAATCCTTCTACAGACAAAATACCCGCCTGTGATTGCACTTTATTCTCACTGTTATTTCATCCCCCTTTTATTCCATGCCGCAAACGGCTCATAAGGTGGTACCTTTTAAATGAACCCGCCTTACATCATCCTCTGCTATTTTGTTCGTCCACCCCCCCCCCCCGCCAATCGCTTTATCTTTCAGCATAACTAAAGACACTCGGGTCTGTTGACAGTATGTGGCTGAGCTGCACAATTCATCTCTTGATGTGTGAAAGAAAATAAAAATTTATAGGCATTTCCAAGTCTTAAGCCGTGAGATGTCTCTTGAATGCTGAGGACTTGCTTGTCACTTTCACAAGGGGGCACTGTTGCCATTCACTTCAGATACCCCCCCTGTTTTCTCATGCATTATTTGTTCTTTTTCTCGTCTTTCTAGATGATATCATATACAAAATGAAATTATGTTATTTCTTATGAGCAGGAGGGAAAGTATTAACAGCAGCTTCTCCCTCATGTGTGTCTCTTCTCGGTTAAAATTAGCAGAGTGCTGATGCAGGGGGCAGTCCCTCCATTGTGCTTGCAGCACACTGGGTCCCTGTTAATTTCCTAGCTCAGTGGCGAGGCAGTCATTATCTGGGTATGGGCATCTACAATGGATAATTATCCTGGGAAAAGGATTTCAAACTGTGGAGAAAATACTGCTTTCAGCAAGGGGGCTTGAATGCACAAAAATACTGGCTAGCAGTTAGTCACTGCCATTACATCTCTTTATCTGCCTCTTTTTTTTTCTTTTTTTTTTCAAATACCCAGTTGTGATTTGGACCCAACCCCTGACAAAATCATTTAAAAATCCCCCCCCCCCCACCGTAAATCTATATTTATTGCTGTTTTAAATCTCATTTCCAAATGAGCTTGCTGGCTGTAGAGACCAGATAATAGAGTGTGTAATTTTAGCGGACCACGAGGCAGAGAAGAAGAGAGGACACAAACACAAATACAGGCAAGCAGGAGCTCACACGTAAACATGCGCACACATAAACACACCGTGCCAGCTGTGGCGCGTCTCACTCACCGTTCAACTCATATCAGTAATTACTTTCTTTTGTTTCAAAGGGAGCTTTTTTGGGCGGCGGGTGAGTCGTTTTTGAATTGTTCTCTCCCCTTGCTCCGACAAGAGTACAGTTAAGCCCAACATCAAACATTGTCTGAGAGAGTCCATTTATCTGCACAGACACTCTCACTTTCATGTGATGACTTATAATTTTGATGAACAGGAGGGCTACGCCGCCGCGATAAGACTCCCCTTCTTCTGTCAGTCATTTTAATGAGTTGAAAGATAAATTACTTGACATTATGTTATGTCAGTGTTATCTCTGCCTTTTATGTGTAGATCAATATGGTGGTCACTTCCTTTGTGTTTGATGGGACTCTATTGTAGTGGTTACAGCTCAGACACGAAGTCAAAAGTTTAAAAAGATACCGGATCAGAAGCAGTTTGACCCCAGACTTCTGAGGGGAGCTGAGCTCTCTCTTAAGCCTCGCGAAGCAGAATAAAAAAAACATTCTATTTTATTACACTCTTGCCTTCATATCTAGTTGGGAAATTCCTCCAGATATTGAATTAAAGCTCATCTGTTTTGTAAACTCAAATAAACTCTATCGCATCACACTGAAAGAACATTATTAATGACTTGGAGCTACATCAGACATAGAAGCAGACTTGCATACTGTACGCTATTCCTTTTCCTCCTCAGTGATGATTGACCCTCGCGGGCAGGCGAGGAGGAGTGAGGAGAAACCAGATCTTGAAAAATACATTACATCCTAATACGGTTAGCCTCTATAAGCAGATAAAGGTTAAATAAAATAACAGGAATTCCCTCTGGATCGGGAATAAACAGATGACAATGCTTGGCTCTGATCTGTTTCTGTAGTACTGGTTTAGCTCAATATAATTGTTCTGCAGAACACAGGTGATTTACAGATAAGTGGGTCTGCATGGGGCCTGGTTCAAGCAAATGCTCCACCACCATCGTCAGCAGTTGGTTTCTTTTTCCTTTCAACTCATTAGACCCGAGTGCTGCAAGGGGGGGTGGAGCTGGAAACCATAAAGATGCGACTCTCGCATGGAAGTTTGCATCTATAATTTCTAAAATAAAATAAAACAGTGAAACTTCCATCTATGGCTTACTTAGTGCGCTGTGGTACCTTCCAGATGTGGGCGTACAGGGAGAGTGAAAAATGGGAAGAGACATTGAGTGAGAATAAATATCATCATAAATTTTAGGCTCCGTCACGCTAAACCTGCCACTGTCACTTGAATACTGTATTTAAAGATGTTTGGATTTTTTCCACTCTTACCTCCTCGCAGTTTCTATCCCTTCCCCCAGAGATGCATCGCTATTCCTGTGTCAGAGGATTACATGTCCCAGTTGGCTGAAGATTAGAGCAAAGATATGCACAGGAGGGAATATTCCAGCCAACATATTTGCAGTCTGATTTTGCCTCATATAGTATCTATAATAACATTTATTGTCTTATCATTTATGTCCAATACAATATACTACTTCTGCCTTTATTTTCCTCTGTGACATATTAGAATGAACCCATCTTTCTAAAGCTTTTTATTCATTTCATCGTTTGGATGAGAAAGCCAACAAAGCGATATGGCAGGTTTCTGAAAGCCCCGAATGAAACTACTTGAGATGTAAGAAGCATTTATGCTGTTGTCTTGCAAGAAACCTGACTTCAAGATTGGAGCAAAAGCTCAAGCACTTCAGTTGACAGGAAGCATTTGGAGGCCCAATCTGTATGAAACAAATCATCAGCCCTGCCTTCGTCCATTATTGTCTTATTGTCTTTCCCATTAACTGCGAGCATCAACAAGCAGCCGTCTTGTCTTTCAGTGTACTTGACCTCCTCAATTAATCACCCCTCCTCTTTCTTTTTCCATGGAATGTTTTCTCTCTCCGTCTCCGTCCTGCCGTTCTTACTCTATCATTCCTTTCCATCTCTGAGTCTCCACTGATGCTTTTGTTAAAGACGGGGCCATCATCATGTCGGTGATTAAGAGCTGGCCATTTATGGTAAAGGCATGTAAGGTTTACCTCATAAATCTGTTTTATTTTTAATGTAGCTTTCCGGTTATGGGAGAATGCATTTTTAATGCATCATTTTTGCTTTTTAGCAAAGAGTTAGATTATAAAGTTGATATCACTTTTAAACACATCAGTGGATTTTGTTTTCAGCTTTGCACAACGGCTCGAACGGAGCAAACAAACCACCCTGGACTTTGTTCAGTGCTTATATAATATACCTACAGGCTCTTTAAAGCTTACTAATTAACATGTCTTAGTATATCACATTGCTTCATGGTACATTTCATATGAAAACTGGAGGAAAAAAAATATTATGTGCCACTTGTGTACCCGATTATCGTTAAGATCATTTAACCTTCAGTTTTTGTGATATCATCATTGACAAACTGGTTCATCAGGCACGTCACCGTATTTGTTAACTCCTGCATTATTTCGGTTTCTTCCAAACTGATAATTATAAATACATAGCAATCATAGAAAACATGATTAAATAGCGATGGTTATAGTTGAGATGGCTGCTATTATCATTTTGCATTTGGTAAAGCACACCTGCCTATCAGTGGATTCAGTTGGTGCAGTAAACTTATTAAAAAGGAATAATACAGTCCAATGTGCATGGATTCATATAACTTTAAATAATTCTTGTAGAGAGTCATAGATCGGGTTATTTCTTAGCAAATAATTAATTGTATTGTCAAACTTGATTTAGTTTATGGGCCATATACGGTCACCTTCGGTCTGAATTCGGCCTGATCAGTGAATGTTTGCATTGTATCCTTTAATTAATGATCACTCTCTACAATCCTACAAAATTTCTTTGGCCAAGAAATTTCCACAGCCTTCAACATGTATGTTGTGACAAACTTAACCTCAGTGTATGAAGTTGATGCAAATCCAACTTAGCTATCAAGAATTCAGCTTGTTAATGGTGTAGCATCCTGCTGCAGCATGAACAAGCTGTTTTGTCTGCTATTCTCACTAATACAATGCAGAAACAAGTTACTTTTATTGAAAAATTCTAAGTTTATCATCTTTTCTTCATGTTTACACTTAGCAATGTCATTCTGCATGACTGCATTAGGCCCTCTATTTGGCTGATTATGGCCCAAATGCCATATACACTAAGTAACTCCACTTAGAACAGCAGTATACCCAGTTTAAAAACTTAAAAATCTGGAAATGGCATATAACATGCTAATCTGTGAGCATTAAATCTACTGGTAGATTTTTTTATTTTCACCGCCAGGCAGATTCAGGCGCTCCCAGTTTTCAGCCTCTGAGCTATAAGTTAATTGGCTTCTCCTAGTTGTGTCTTCAAACAGATATGAGAGTGGTATTGATTTTTCATCAAACCATTTGCCCGGAAACAAATAAGTGCGTTTCCCAAAGTGTTAAACTGCTCGATTAACAAAACCTGGGCAGATGATTTTATTACTCTGGTTTTCATGCATTTTGACATATTACATGTGACATTTTGATGCGCTATTTATCTCCATCTTCAAAACTTCACATGTCTCGGCAAAGTGCAGCTCTTATTATCTTATCAGTGCTGCATCAGTATTCACCAAGAAACTGCTGTTGTGGGAGAAAGGGAGTCCAGAAAACTGACTTGGTGGGGAAAAGGAGAAGAAGAAAAAAATCCACAGCCAGGTTTAGATTCCACCACTTTTTTGCGTCTTTTTTTTTCTCGTTTGGTCTCCGCAGGCCTCTCCATCTTTCTTTTTCCTTCGAGCTGCCTTTCTTCAAAACCCCACTTCACACATACATATAGGCCACACCGCACTGTCTACATTACAGCCACATAGTGTGTATTACCCTCCCCCTTCTCATCACTATCGGACATCGCTCCCCCCTTTCCCCCCTCTGTGCCTTGTATTTTTCCTCCATTTCTCCAGCTCTCTCATTATTTCTCAACGTGCACATCTCTTCCTCCACCCTTCTCCTCCTCCTCCTCCTCCTCCTCCTCTCTCTCTTGTATCCTCTTGTTCCCGCTATCGCAGGCCAGCCTGATGTGTGGTTGTAAGAGGAGGTGTTTCAACCTGACATTGGGTTTGTTCAGCACGTCCGTCCACAGCTGCTGGAGGCCCTGTGGGGTCCTCTGGGGTCAGGGTTTGTTGGTTGTGGAGTGCGGTTCTCCAGCCAATGCACTCACTCAGAATACAAACCTGGAGCTCACCTCAGGAGGAGCGAGACTGGGACAGGGGTAAGAGTGGGGCTTCATCTCCTCTTCTTCCATCCATTCATATCTCTCACCTTCAGGTCTGCTGTTTCTCTTTGTCTCTCTCTCTCTCTCTCTCTCTCTCTCTCTCTCTCTCACTCTCTCTCTCCCTCCTTTTTCCACACACATCCTTTCTCTGTTCTCTCTCTTTCTATGCCTCAGTGCATGCATAAAGTACACAGACTCGGGGTACTACAACGGCCCTGGGCAAAGACCTAAAATACAAGCTTCAACACACACAAACTCTCCCCACGTTCGCACGCACGCGCACATACATACATGCACTTGCGATTTCACACCGAGATTTCCAGAGCTGCGCTCTACCATTGCTACTAAGCTCTGTGTAACGTTCACCTTTACCCAGACTGTGCCTCCGCTAAACAAATCTCTGTCCGCATTTCCACTGCAGTTTTTGATCAGAACTGAACTCTCTTGTGTTTTTATCCAGGCGGCAAATCAAACGTGAACATGTTGTCAGAATCTTTCTTTTATCTACTCTCTTCCCCTATTAATTCATGCGGTGGGAGAAGAAGAAAAATCGCTGAGCGATTCACAGCCTCTAATTTGTGAGCCTCTGATACTGACAAACCTTCATTATTATAATGCGTTTTTATCAATACTCTGATTTGCTGACTTGTCATCTCGGTTGCGGTGAGTGATCTATAACGGTCACTCCATTCCAACAAGTCCACACTGATAAGTTTTGCTCCTGTTTGTGGTTTCTCCACACAATTAAATATTTATAATTCCTTAATGATGTTTGCAGTTGGGTATGATATGACTGTTAACGCCATGGAATAAATAAGACCACTGCCACAGTCGCGGCAGAACTGCTGGGGTAGCAAAATACTGAGTTTTACTGTAATTGATGAAGCACTTGTGTACAGTATTTCATATGCTGAGTAATTTTCTAATTGGTTGAGGGGTTGCAAGTTGTGCAGCCCTGCAGCGACCTCGCTGAGGGTGAACACTTGCTCATCACAGAGAAAGAAAAGAGGGAAGGTACTGTGTTGAATTGTGAACAACCTTATAAAGCTGCAGAATGACGCGAGTCTGTAATTTTTTCTTTCAAAACAATTATTTTGGGGGAGAGAGCTTGTCGACAGAAACAGACTGCTGGAGAGCTTGCTGCACCTTGATTTTTCCTCATTTGGCCTTGAAAATCCTTCCTCATTGATTGAGAGCTTGTACAGCACTGCTGCTCAAATGCATATAGCTCATGTAAAAACGACTACAAGTAGAGAAGAGACTTGTCAGATTGGCTGTCGTGTGTGTGCAAGTCCACAGAGAGAATGCAGAAAATCTCCTATGGTCCTTTTCAACACAGAGGTATGAAGTGAATATATTTGCATAATGTCTTTTCTCACATTACTGTGTTTTTAGCCTGATTTTTTAGTCAAAGTAGTGGGATTTGGGGAGAGAAAATGTAAAAATGCTGCATAATGGAAAACGTTGGCACATAAGGTGAATTTCTCTCACCAAACCAGCAAAAAAAAAGAAGGATTTTTTATTTTTTATTTTTTTTAATGACGGTTGCTGTCTAACAATACCGTCTTCAGATCTAATTAAGAAAATACTGTGATCACTTAATTAAAATCTGAACAAAAAGCCTGCAGAAGATAAGTGAAATGAACAGAAACAGCTTGTGTATCTCTTATGTTTTGTTTCAGTAGACAGTATCTTTATGGGTCATCTCTTTTAAATTCAAATACAGAAAAAAAAAGGAAAAAAAAAAACAAAACTTGGGCTTATTCTTTTCAGAGCTTCTGTAATCCAAAAATCCACCCATACCATTTTAAATCACCACAGGCAGCAGGAATAATGAATCTTTCACTGTGTGTACGTCATAAACATGTAAACGCGCTGGGCCGGAGGTGCAAGAGTAATGAGGAGCAGTCTAAACAGTCTGTCATCATCTATGCCTTTAGAGTGGGTCCTTTACCCGGGCTCCTGCAAAGTATATTGGTAGCATTATAGCATAGCGGCCCTCAATTTATCAATAAAAGAACCAATGTGTCATTCCAGCAAACACACAGCCGGCATTTGCATTCAAGATAACCAGACCTGTCATGTGAATTTTATACTCTGTCTCCTCGCTCTGTTTGTGCTGTCCCTCTTTCTCGCTCTCTCGCCTTTCATTTCTCTTTCCTTTGGAAATTTGGATGAAAGCTCCTCCTGTGGCCACAGAGACTTTCGAAGGACCAGAGTCCACTGTGATATTCCATTATAGTTTATTATTGCTCAACTCTTTGCATTATACCATTTCCTTTATTCTGTTTTAATGTAGTATTTGGCTTCTTTCCTGTTTCCCCATAATAACACTTGCAAAACTCTTCAGTCGCCAGCCATCTGTTGTTGGACGCTACCTGCAGCTACTGTTGTTAGCAAGTCTGCTCCTGGTTTACACTCCTGCTTTTTTGCATATATTGCTTTTGCACTGAGAGTACTCGGCTTCATTTATTGTTTATTTTTTATTGTTTAACAATAGAATAACAATAATGACATTCAAACTGTGGCACCTCAACATACAATCAATACGTATGTCTATGAATGAATAAATCACTTCATTTTAAAAAAGTTTAAAACAAATGGTACAAAATAAAAAAGAACAGAAATGTTTAGAAAGCAAGTGAAGTATACTGTATATGAAGTATATATATATATTCCTATCCATTTTTCAGTCTCCCATTAGATTGAGTCATTTGCACAGATTGATTTTTAATCATATTTACCATTACCGTACAACTATTCCCTTTGTTGCATCTCAGGTTTTCTAATTATATAGTTTTATTATTCCCCTGCAGAATACTAACATAAACAAATTTCTGTGTATCTCTTCCTGCTCTCAGTACCTGTTGAATATTTATTTTGTAGAGTTTTGAACATTCTTCAAACTTATCTGCCAACCACATTCACAAATCAACAACAACCATTGAAATGCACTAACTTGTTCTTTGAACTCACTGTTTCTTGAAGGTAGGTTTTCCATCTGTCACAAAACAGTTTTTTTTTTTTTAGATCATGGAAGTTTCATGTTTGACCAGATCTTGAAATTCAATGTGACCTGAACATGTTTTGCTTTTCCACATTATCCTTTTTTTCTATTTAAAATATAAATATTATAGGCCACAGCGTTTGCAAGTGTTGCTCCAAACTTCCACATATTAAACAAATGTGGCAAAACGGAAGAACAATAAAGAATTTGCAGTGAATGATAATCCAGTAAGTGTTTCTTTCAAGTATTGCAATTCTCTTTTCCAGATTCTTGCATAATCGATATTTGGTGTCAATCAGATTCTGTCATCTCAGATGACAAAGTAAAAAAACGATAATGTAATAATGGCAAAACAATGTAATACCTGCAAAATTTTTTATACTTTGACCTTTCTCAATGGCATAAATCTCATAATGTAATAAGTTATGACATCATTAAAGTAGCATTAAAAAAAATTATAAATCGATTAAATGATGTAATAATTGATACATATGGATGCATTTCTCAGGTTTTGTGCAGTTTGTTTATCAAAAATAGGTATAATGGTCATCATAGTCATCATGTTTACTCACTGGAGATACAAACTGCAGCATTCTCTCAATCATGGTGTTGAAAAATCTTTTTCTATTGCATTACATCATTAGCAAGTTATTACATCTTTGGCTTTATTACATTCAGAATGGCCAAACCTATTATGGTGTTGGCAGTTATTATGTTATTGGTTGTCAGCGACACTCAAAAATGATTTTCTTAAACACTGAAGATATTTACAATATCACTCGTGCACTTTACAGTTGTATGATGTGCATGACGTGTGCTGATGTTTAACAACATCAATTTAGTTTGATACAATAAGAACAGTTTTCTTCATATTTATAGTATTGATGCGACCTGCTTCAGATTTTAACCCAGCAGAGAGCATTGCTTTAATCAGAAGATGAACAACAATAACATAACATTTATGTCCATAATAATCAGTTATGGCTCTAAAGCAGATTCCTGTGGAACAATATTTCATAGATATATTGGTTAGTTTCATCAGTTAAACTTATAGTTCATCCACAAGGCTGCTCAACTGTCATGCAGCTGCGTGCCACTAGTAGGGGCTACAGAGCTACCAGACAGCAGTCTGCTCCTTGCACCAGTGATCAAGTAGACAGCAGTTTTCAGACAGCATGGTGGACAACAGAAGAGAACCAAGACAATTTGACACGACTTGCATCCCAATTTTATTTATTTATTTAATGTTTAAAGAAAAGCCAGAACGTAGATCGTTGATAAAAAAAAAAAAAAAAAAAAAAAGCATCACATTTCTACACTGAGACGTCACACAGCTACACTGAACAAGCATTTAGATATTTGCCTGCATGGAGCGACGGCTGCAGCTCGCAGTGCCAGAAACACTCTGGCCAATTTGACATAACTTAACCAGAGACGCAGTGATCCCAACCAATCATTGAGATATCATCTTGAAATTGACTTCACACGATTTATTTCCACTTAAAGGACAAGGCTTCTTGAAGTGGAATGGAAAACGTTCAGTCTGAATACATGGTGCTGAATATGGACTATCGTTCATGTTTTCCTGTTTTAAACTCGCTGACAAGTCTGGATATAAATTTTTGCTTCGTGGAAATTAGTCACCAGGAAAATCCCCAGTCCCACTTTCTTTTTTTCTTTTCTTTTTTCATTTTGAGAAGTTGCAAATAAAATCCGATTCTTACTTTATTGGCAGCATTCTTCTGAGAACTAAGGACTGTGTCCAGTAAAACACAAACGGACCAATCCAGTGACGGTAAACAACAGCTACTGTAGAGAGACCTGTAATCCCCGTGTGTCCAGCTCCACAAAGCGCCATGCGTTGTTGTGTGTGCATGTACAGTATGAACCCTCCACAGGATGACTGTGGCTATGCAATAAAGGCCAGACTACAGCTGTGTGAGTGAGACAGAGATCCCATCACCAAATCCAATAAGAGGAGTAGAATTTCATAACAGATGTTCAGCCTGGATATGACGGCTCCATCAATAACCGCCCCACATGTGAGAGGCAGAGGGGCGAGCATGACGCAGTCAAAGTCGCACAGCCATGGCAGAATCTATATCTGACTGTTTCACAGTTCCACTAGCTCAAGTTCTCCCCCCATCTCTTTGTCGTTCTATGCAACGCTTTTTTGTTCTTGTCGATGCCTCTTTCATTCCCTCTGTCCGCCTCTCTGTCTTTCCCCTCTTTTTTTTTCCCCCTCTCGTCTTTGACAATAGAAACGTCCAGTCTTTCTTCAATGGAGCAAGGAATTACATCTCAAGTGGTCTGGTTCAATACTGCTGTCCACTCTTCCTGCAAGACAGTGAAGATGTTAGCTTTAAAAAAAAAAAATGTATAAGAAAGTATGTGTCCGTTGTTTTGATTTTCATCAGTGTTTTTCTTTCTGTTTCTGAGCCTCTCCCTTCAGGCTGAATCAGCCGTCTCTTGTCAAAATAAGCAGTGGATTTCTTGAATAGGAACTAAATATATGGTTTAGCAATTAATTAGCATAACAACATTATCGAAACAATTTTTTTTTTCTATGTTGTAATTGTGTGTCATCATACAATGAAATACAGCCCTGGCTCTCTTCCAGTATGTCACTATACAATATACATACTCCCCTTCTGAAACAGGTTTTTTATTTATTTATTTATTTTTATTTATTTTTACAAACTCAAGGACGACTGTAAAAAATTGTTTATTCCTCTCGCACAGCATCTGTTCAAACTTTTGCAAAGTGAACTTTGTTGAAATGACACTGGGATTTAGGGTGAAATGAGCAGCATCGACACAGAATAGACGTCTGTGTCGACTAAGAGTTATATGAAGCAATATTGAAGTCTGAAGGACTCTCACAATTAAAGTTTCTGAATGCCATCGACCACTCCACCAGGATTTCACTTTTTCCTTCAAAAATTTTCTGTCGTTAAAAAACCTTTTTTTTTTCGTGTGTGTGTGTTCGGGAACTCAGAGGCTCTTTGAGGACCTGACGCAGCTGAGACTGTGATTCAATCCCGAAATACACACTTCAAAAGAAAATGAAGAGGTCCTTCACATTGTGTCATGTTATTGTTATTATTTCATGCATGACCTCCAACCAATTACAGTTCATCAGACTTGATTGAAAGGTCTCTTAGAGATGACACGATTAGTCCACAATAGGCTGAGATCGTTCTCATTTGAACAAGTCTGGTTTTCAGACAGGTTGTTATTAAACTGACAAAAAAGGTCACTCCACAAAATATGTATTGATCAAATTTTTCTTGTATGCCGTATATCTACTGGTGAGGCAGTAATATTTGTACAGCTGTGTAGCATGAGTGCCGGGTACTGAAGTTCACATTTTTCAATTATCTCTCGCCACCGCCTGAAACTGCCAACAATCGTGTCTTGCTTTGGGCCAGCGTTTTGTTTTATTCAATGTGCATTTTTAAAAAAATATATATTTAACAGAGGGAAGCTGCCAAAATTCCATCAAACATGTTCTAATAAACAAGTTTTTATAATTCATAAGTGCCCGTGGTACCAGCTACAATCCCAGTGAATCAAATGGAGAGCAACCTGTGGTGAAGACTTGGTCCTTCAATTTTTTTTTTTTACGAATTTCTTTTTGACAGTTGGTGTTATTTAGTATGCATTCATAATGATGTGCGCTGTGTAAGCATGAAAGAGGTGCCTTAACAGGCATCTTTGTTAAGCTTCTCTTTACCTGGGGGGAAAGAGTCCTCAGTATTCATCTTGACAGGAGATGCACGCTTAGGTCTGCCTCGCTGGTACTGCATATGCTTGTCATCATGTTAATTCTTTGCTTCTAGTGTTAATATTGTCTCTCCATTATCACACTTCAGTTAATGCACAGTATTGACACCTTTGGTGGAACAATTTAGGCCACAAAGAAAACAATTAGGCCCAGTGTGTGTTGAAAACATCTGAATATTCTTTTTCTGGCATTAAAGTGCTATTTAATTTCCACGCGGATATGTCGTATAGTACACACATCAATGTAAGCACTCCATTAAACTGAATTTATTTGTCTGCCGCTCTTTCTCTCGTCCCGTTTTCTCCCTGTGATTTATGTTATTATATTCTCAGTACAATGCGGCGCTAAGAATACATGCTGTGGCTGGGATTTTCTGCCCAGGAATCGAAAGAACTATCATTCTCAGCGCGTATCACGTCGGTTTAGAGAGCCATTAGTGCATGCCATACATATTTATCAAGAACCAACACATCCGGGCTGCGTATCAAACTTGATAAACAGGAGTTTATATCTAACATCCGATCCTGCCAAGCGTGAAAGTGATGTATTTTCGGCCACATCTCTATCACCAAATACTGTGCGGGCTGATCTTGCTCAGCTGTCAGCAGGCGGCCCACCATACTCTCCTTCCTTATGGTGACACAAGCCACACTAACAACTCATTACAAGCGTTTACATCAGTTCCTGTGGTAATCTCCAAACAAAGACCACGAAACACACTGTGAACTCGGCAGTAGCAGATGTATCACATAATTCCCAGACAAAACTCACTGGCGTCTTACCTAACTCAGGATATAAAGCTTTTGGTTTCATCAGCTACAAACCGAAAAAAAAAAAAAAGAAAAAAGAAGTACCCCACAAAAACAGGTGGGTGAACACAGAAAAGGATGATGGGATGGCAATGGGCGCCATCTGCGATTGGAGCATCCCTAGCCCCAGTAAACCTTTCTTCCCTCTCCGCCATGTGCAGAGTGTTGATAAGAGACATCATCCCACTGACTCATTAATCAACTGTGAAATGTACAGCTACCTGCCGCTTTCTTATTCCCGTGCCCCCAAAACCTCTCTCCGCTACCTACCTCCTCCGCTTCTCCTCTTGTCCTCATCTGCAAAGAGAAGAAATAAACTGGACTCCATAAGGATTTCCTACGAAACACTGGAAAGAAAAAAAGCGAGAGGGAAAACGCTTTCCTTATAAATTCACTGTTTCAAGATTTGTGACTCGCTCGCCCTTTTCAATTATATCCACGTGCAGACAGCCTTGTTTACACATGCACTCAAACACACTCAGCACTCAAAGACGGAAAAGTAAGGACATGGGATAAAGAAAAGTGCACGTTGTAACTATACTGCTGCTTTTCACTTCAGAGCTGTGCAGCCGAACACAGGTACACGTGTCCTCTGGATTTCTGTCTCAGGAACTTCAGTTGTGTTCACGCAGATAACAAAATCATTTTCGCTTTACATCTAACATTCAAACCCAGTTGCCACATCACTTTATTGTGCTTTTTTTTTTTTTATGCTGTCCAATTGCTGTACTCCTACACCGGTGATATTTCCATCAAAATACATTTCTTAATGGTGCTGTGCAGTGTGTAGATCTCCTGCATATACATTCTCTTAAGCTGTATAAGAAATGCTGATATGCTGTCTTTTTTTACCCCAAACTCAACCCCCCCCCCCCCCCCCCCCCCCCCCCCCCCCCCCCCCGAGGGACAGGGATATGAAGAACAGGGAGGTTTGAATTTTGATGAGTTTATTTGCATTTTCCACATGTCAAAACCTTTAATTTATCTGCTGGTTTTGATCGGCTTTATGGGAAGCTGACTGTATAATCACTCACGGTGCGTCATCAATTTTTCTGGAGAGTAAGCAACAAACTGACCAAGTCAAAATTTTGATTAATAGGCGGGAAGGTGTGAACGTGATTGTTCTGGTGACAGCTGCCCAAATAGAGAGCTCGGAGAGCTTTTAGCTGTAAATTTTCTGATGGAGCGGACCGTAAACTGCACACAAACCGTGCAGGAGTTCACTCGCGTGTTGCATTTGTGCAGCGGGATGCACACCAAAGACATGAATTCTGTTATTTACATCTGTGGCATCCTGCGGAGGCTTGACGGTTCCACACACACACACAGAGGGCAAACAAAGCCTTGTGAAAAGAAGAAAAAAAGAAAATCCATGGTGTCAAATGTGAAGCCTGAAGTGTCAATCAGTGACACTTCCACAGTACATCACTGGAGTCTTGTTATCATTCAGGTACAAATGCTGCAGTCTGTTTGCATTTGAGCTTTTCCCAGTAATAAACTCCACTCAGGTCTAAATAATTCAGGTCCAATGTAAAATACATGGAGCTCTAAGTGACCGCAGTTCAAGGAGGGCCAAAATGTCAAACAGGACAAACTCATCCTGCACAAATACACATTGTAAGTGAATTAATATGAAAATGGAAGCTCATAGAAATAATAGTTTTTTTTTTTCTTTTTTCTTTTTGATGTCTGTTGAAAGGGGAAAAAAAAATGTTGAGCAGCTGGTTGCGTACATCTGTGATTGGGTCTGGACTACATTGTGGCTGTATTGCATTATGGATGACTGAGGCTGTTCTTGCGGGAGAATTGGCAGCTCTGCTTCATCTTTGATGAATTTCTCCCTCTGAAATTATCTAATATTGATGTAAGATAGGAAGCTCTACTCATTTATTTTTTCAGGCTCTCGATCTCACTCACACACTGAGCTTGACATTTACTGTTGATGTTGCATATGTGCTTTGGATAGAATCCCTCGAATTGAACTACTTTGCCCAATCAGACTTGTTTTTGTTATTTTGCTAAGATGAATGTATTGAAAAAAAAACCAACTTGTTTTCTGTGACTGGCGAATAATGTAGAGCAGCTTGTAAACCTGTCTGAGGTATATTATAATTCAAAAGGACTGCAGCACTGCCAGGAGCAATAGCAGATAAAAAAAAAAAAGAAGAAGATTTTAGATGTGTGCTGGAGTTGTAGTCTTGCTTTGGAAAAAAAATTTACTGATGCGTTTTGTCAATTTATGTTTTAAACATTTGATATATTGACTAGGTGTTTCAAAAGAGTGACTATTAGTCCAGTGATCAATTAAAAAAAACAACAACTAAAAAATAAAATGATATTGTTTGTACTTTTTGCCTTTTAGTTTCACTAGATCTCTTTTGGCATCTGAAAGGAAAACCGGACTACCTGGGCAAAAAACATCAAACATTGGGTCACTGTTCAAATGTAGTGAATGTGGACCTGACAAAGAAAAAAAAATAAACAGGCTGTATTCCTTTGACATTTCATGCTCTCAAAAGCCTGGCGCAGTAAACTCACCAGTTTCAAAAATTGCTGTAATTTCTACCAGACCCAGCCATACGGTGGTGCAACCACAGTTAACAATAACACACTGAGCAGAGTTTAATTTCACATCTGTGACCCATGACAGGCTGTAAACCTTTCCTAAATTGGCCACTAACATAAGGCTATTTGCTTCCCTGGCATACACTTATGTGATTCAGCACTATAGCTGATGCAGATTTTTTGTTTTCCAAATGTAAATATTTTCAGCAGAAATATTGTTGGTAAAAATCATCACTCATTCATTGGTTTTGGGGGGGGGGGGGACGCAGTCATAATTATGTAAAAATAAGTCTGTCATCTGCAATCACGCCAGTGTCTGTCAGACAGTTTGTTTGAGGGGAAAAGCAAAATATATTGGGTATAATAATTCTCCAAATGTTGAAATGTGATTTTCTTCACTAAAGGTCCAATAACATTCACAGTGTCTGAGTGTTTTGCAAAGACATGTGGCATGGAGAATTGCAGTCACACAGATAAATCGCTTAATAGTGAGCCCTGAGTGGCTGAAGACATCGACTCCTCCAGTTCAAAACAAAGAAATCTGTCTGGTGGAAACTTTGTAATTCAAATGCAACAAATCTGCCCATGTGGAACAATTTGCAGTCAGTTGGGGAGCCATTCAAAGGACGAGCTGACATTTCGGCAAGCCAATCTTCATAATAATCAGCCTTAATAACACTCACAGGCCCATATGGAATATACTGTCAGTTGCAGATACTGACTTAGTAAATCTGTGCATGGTAAACCAATATAAGAGCTTGTAAGATATTAATAAAATCTTTTTGTTGAAATTGTTACAGAAATCAAGGAAGTGTCTTTTAATAACGTTGATGTGGGTGGCAGTCGGCAAAACAGGTGATGCAGAAAAACTGCCCCAGTTACTTAGATGGTCTAAATGCAGTTATATTATAAACAACATTTAATTGAATTAACAGGATCGGAGTACAGACAAAGCTGTTGCATTGGATGACATTGCATTGAACCCAATACGCTGGCTCGTGAGCCTACATTTATCAATTGTTTATGCTTTTATCGTTTCTCTTGACAAAAACGTCTTCTCAAAGGACAGGTTAAACAATGTGGGAACATTAAAATGATGAACAACAAGGTTTTTTTTTTTTTTTTGTTGGGCCACACAATCAAACAGGCTAAAGATCTGGAGCATAAGTTTACTTTCAAAAACCCTGCATGTTTATTATAATATGCATCATAATGTCTAGCTCTCTGAGGGGAGAAATGGACCCCCCACACAGCAGCAATTTTAAAAATGCTCCTCACCAGCTACTTTTCTCCTGCGTGAGAACACACACGCACACCGTAATAAGCAAGCACACACACTCAGTAAACATAGTATGATAGTCGCACACAGGTTATGGCTTTCCAAGCAGCTTGAGCTCATTTAATCTCATCCCTGTATACATTCTTTGTGATCAAACCTCAATAGACAAATATAAATGCAGATAATGAAGGCCTTCCATTGGCACCGATACAGAGCCATCTTTAGCATACAATAATGTTCTTTTTAAGGTAGTAGATATCTTTAAGTTGGATGAAAGAAAAGTGTTGTTTATATATACATAGACAGAAATATACACATGTGCAGGTGGACATATGGCGAACACCCACAGTCAGCAACAACAACATCTTAAATGACCATAGAACCATTAATTGTTAACGTCACGCCTTTAGTTGTTTTTAACCGCCTCCTGGATAAAGTATACTGTAGCACCCAAATGAAAGATCTGCACTGTAGATTATGGTCACGGATACTATACCGACACTTAGAACACTGAGTAGGCTTTACAGTTTAGAGTTTACACTAGTGTTGAAGAGACAGAATGTAATCATCCCCCATCCCCGCCCAGAAATTTGTGGTCTATTCATCCAGAAGAACATTAAGTCAAGAACCAATTCAGGACAAAAAGAAGTCTCTCTCTTTCTTTTTTCGTTCTCACTATACGATATTTAGCTCATGCTCATTTCTTTTCTCTCTGCAACAATTGCTTTTCTGTCAATCCTGTCTTCTTTTAATTATGTTGTTCATCCTGCTCCCCCTGCTTTGGTGAGAAAAGTGCCGAAGTCTTTGACATGAGCAGCTTCAATCCTCCAGGTTTTTGTGACTCAGTCAGCGGGAGAGTTGTTCCCAGAAAAAGGCCATCATGGCCCTTTTCGACTCAGGGTCCTTTGTAAAGTCATTTGCTCCATCACAGTCGTGGTCTGTCCAAACAATACATCAAATGAACCACAAATTCACAGTTGTATAATTTCAATGATTTCCACCTCTCGTGCCCTTTTGTTGTCCGCTTTCATAAATGCCACTTATGTCATCTGTCCAGAGATCCAGCCTTCTTAATATCAGTCTCAGTAATAACACCTTCTGCATTTGGGATCAGCTTGTGGGTGGATGACCTCTTTTTTCTCCTCCTGGCGCTTCTATAAGGCATGCTGGGCCAGGACCAGAGCCAAAGCCAAGCTGGGAAGCAGAGCCCAGACACTGGCACAGAGACAAGGAGAGTGGTCCTCTTCCAGGCCCAGGCCACCTATTGGTTCAGGATACTGAGCAGATAGAGGGACACACAGGGGGAGAGAGAGATGTGTAAAGGTTAGACATGACTCAGACACTCATGCTGCTCTCATGTTTTGGCATTTGATAAGGGATGGGAGGGGACGGGAGGCCAGTGAGACGGGACGGGGTCAAAGCGGAAGACAAGAGGAGAAAACACGAGTCAGAAAGTCAGAGTGAGAAATTACATGTATCCATGGCAGACCCACTTTGGCACGAACATTAAGGGTTTGATCCACCAAATGTTTTGATATGTGAAGTATATTTCAAGCTCCTGCTGCTCAGTATGCTCCCTGCTTCTTAAACAAGCTGGCAACAAAGAAAAGCTTCTTGTGAGCACTTTTTTTTTTAAACTCTTTTAGGTTGTGCCAGCAAGTCTCTAAACAGTTTTTAAAGCTATCATTACAGACTTTATTTACAAGCAAAACATGCGACGAAGCCAAACACACTCTACAGAAGCCAGCAGCAACTCTGGATGTCTTTGCAGTTTTTTAAAGGGCCTCTCCGACAGCAAGTAAAGGCTGAACAAAACAGCTGTAAGACCCCATTGTTTGACTGTTCACAATTACAACACTACAATGTTTATCCCCATGCACAAGAGAAAATAAACTTATGTACAGTGTGCAGACAGAGAATAAAGAGCGCAGTTCACCACACTGTTCACACTGAGGCAGAGAGGAGTAGGAATCAGTTCACATATTACATTCTATGGCCTCAACAGTTCCTCTGTTATACACACATGACAATGGGCTTTATTATGTGCTCTTTTGCAAAATTGTTAACATTTTGAATACTTTTTCAATTTTCTGGTATCATTGCAGCACAAAGCATAGCCATTTGCCTTCAAGTTAAAGGAGTCCTGCTCAATTTGCAGAGGCACCATTTTCAGTCCAGCATAGCAATATAGAGGTACATCATAAAGGAACATGAAACATTTTCTCCTCCTCCTCCTCCTCCTCCACCTCCACCATCCCTTCACCTCATCTTCACCAATGCAACCTCTGCAGAGATTGCACTTTGGTCCATTTTCCTGTATATGGAGAAAAAAATAAAATCTACACAGATGATATGTAGCCACCCTTCATCTTCTACCAGAACAGGGTAGCACGTAAATGAGAAAATAAAGTTGAATTATATTAACAAATTAAGCATATTTTACTCCTATGAATGGAAAGATGAAAGATGGAAGCGCAAGGATGACAAAGGAGATGCAGTGTCCAAAAAGCTGTAGTTATCTCAGTACCTTGGCTTTTGCATTCACACTTTACAAGGAAATGATTGAAATGACAGTCGCCAAAAAAACAGAGGTGGGCGGAGGGGCAGCGGTGGGTAGCTTGACAATGCACCAAACACATCCGCGACTAAAAGCCAATTAATTAGCAAGGGCAGTGATGTGTGGCAGCAGCCTGTTGACATGAGTCCAGATCTCTGGCTGCAGCCAATATCCACACATACTCTGAGGCTTGAGAGAAGGTACACGTACAAGTAAACAAATGGATAAAGCACAAACACATGCGCACACCGTGACTGAATACCGACAATGTCAAAACATGCACTCGTTTGCCCGTGCTTCGACGTGCACAGAGAGAAGGAGAGGATGGAGAGTACTCCAAACTTTTATTTATGCCATTAAGCACCGATCTCACTTGTCATTGCACCACTAACTACACATGTAGACGCTGCATGGTTTTATTATCAATCAGCTCATCGTGAAATACACACGGGGCTGCATTACCCCAAGGCCAGTTATTGAGTAACCCTGAGTTATGCGGCTTCTGTCCACAGTCAATTCCATTCAACTGAGCTGGAAATCAACAGTGACAATCTTACATTGGCACACAGACAGCGTGAGCCTCCCACTGGTTAGAAGGTTAGTGGCAAGGAGGGGGGTGGATTCATATACACACTCTGCTCTGAATCACAGTGTAAATGAAACTATTAATGAGATAAAAATGAACAGTGCAAATTAAACAAGCTGTTGCTTAAGAATTCGTTAAGTGAAGGCATTGAAATTCAAATCAGGATTATAGTTGTGAGTCACACAAAACCCATCTTATCAGAGAGAGCCACACCGACCCTGGGACTACAGCAAACACTTCAACGCAAGTTCTTTGTCAAACTTCACAGAAACACATTAGTACATTGAAAGTCTGTTTTCGATATGAACAAAGGAAGACTTGTGATCATGCATTCTTAGCTGTTTTGTAATTTTTTTTATTTTTCTATGTTTTTTATTTTTCCAAACGAGATCTCTGCTGAGGGATCACTCTTTGGATCCAATTAGATGATTGCTGGAGATCTGGTTGCACATAAGCATCCAAAGTCAATTAAGCTGAAATTCTGAACTGTGTGAATCATCCTGCATGTTTAAGAAACAGGGGCAGCAGTAATATGAGGCAAATCACCATTGTAAAGTTAGCTGCAAAAACTATTTCGGTTGGTTTTGATGCACATTATATCTGTGCATATAAGTGACGCACAGATGATGATGATGATGATGATGATGATGATGATGATGATGATGATGATGTAATTCCACTTGGGGACAAAACTTAACGTGAATGCTGCCCAAGGGGGGAGTTAAGAGTGGGGCGCAATCATACTCGGGCATGATACAGATCCAGTTAATCTGCAAGGTCCTTATAATACTCATAGGACCGAGCTTCAGCCCACGTGTTTACTCACTGAGCAATGGATAAAGCCCACAACAACTGGCAGTGACATTTTGAATAATTATGCATCCAAATTAGCTGAAAATACTCACTAACGTATGAGTGAGAAGCTGACTGGCATGAGCACAGAGTGCAGATTATCTTTTACTCAATTATCTTGTGACTTGGTGTCATGGTGATACTGTCTATACATCAAGTACGTCATATATTACTACACACGGATCATTTCTAGATATGTATGCGTAAACATGTTCATGTGTGGTTCCATGGGGTCCGCGCTATCCACTTTAAGATTTGTGGCTTTGGACAGTCAGTCCTGTGCCAAGAAGAATCATACCATAACAACGCTCCCCCAATTTATCTGCCATGGAAGTTTGACAAGTTTTAATTGCCAAGCATAGTTGTCTGAGAGCGCAGGGCTGCCCAAAATGTCCCTACCAGCTCTCTCTCTAATTATAAACTTCCTGCTTGAGTAATCACACGTCTTATTGTTTCCTAATTACCATTTTTACAATAAATTAAACACCATGCTGCAGTGAGACAGGCACTGAGCAGTGCATCAATACTGACACACACACACACACATACAAACACACAAACACAAACATGCGCACATGTACAAAACCTTAAGAGGAAGCAGTTCCCACATCCATCCCTCTCTCTTTCTATCTTGTTCACCTTTACCAGGCAGACTCACTGATATTGTTATCACTGCTCCCCGTTCATTAATTTTCCTCTTTGCAACATTTCTAAGCTTTTAGTTTGCTGTCTCTATAGCAATGAGGGCTTGTGTGTACAGCACAATGCTGCATGACTCGGATACAGGGTGGCCATTTAAAGGCTGTGATGTAAAATGTCTTAATGAGAGTCATTCATTCGGCTCACAAATTTGCATTCATAAACTGTGTACGCGACCCATATTTGGATCTCTTAAAAGTCAATGAAAATATAACGTGAACGACGACATCAGCTGCTGTAGTAGAGTTTTATACTACAACATCTCATTCAGCCAAGCTTGCAAACCGGGTCTCCTGTAAAGGTGAAAAACATCATTAGTCTCATACTAGAAGGCTGTTCGGCACATCTAAAACAGATCTGTAAAAAAAATGAATTTTTCATCATGAGCACTAATCAAACTGAAGCGTTAGAGTTAAAAGAAGAAAAAAAAACCTCTTTTGCCCAAAGTGCACAGTGAAATATTTCTGTCCCGTTCAAGTGGGTGACAACATGGCTTTGTCATTTTGACATGTATTTGAAAAGGAGAAAATAAGTGCACTTCTATTAAAAGACAAACACACATGGAATTGTGCAGCGCTGCAAAAAGCGATGTTTCTTCCGCTCCAGACGGTGAACCCAGTTATAGTGGAGTTGACTGCAGTTTTGGGAGTAGACAGCATTCAGGAGAGAACAGGCCCTGGGCCAGTATTTTAGAACCTCTAATCCAGATTAAACCCCCACCTCCCTCTCCTTTTACTATTTCATTGTCTGAAAGCAAAATATAATATTTCAACCACATGTCATCATCTTGGGTGTAGCAGAAACTGTCTTATCATAAAGAGTCTGTTTTGATGTGCCAATTGCTTTAACAGGCATAGAGATAGACTGTGATGTGAATGTGAATGTTATATCATGTTGAGCTTTATGATTTTGCCACTGTACAAAATCCTCCTTTCATCGAGACAGAGTGGAGGAGTGTTTTTGTGGTTCCTCTTGCGTTACGTTCTCGCGAAATAATTTATGCAAAGAAGTTGCTGGAAAGTGATGAAAATATATGGATACATTTGTATTGCAGCTGGAGAAAAAAAAAAAAAATCTGTTTAAATGTTACACAAAGAGGCACCCCAAGTATGACAAGACCAAAACTCAAAGACTAACTCCCTTCTCTCCAACAGCCAACTAAACTTTCATAGGCAGTAAATGAGACCTCTTTGTGCATGTACTGTAGATGTGTTGTTTCTGATGTCATGTCAAGAGGAAGAATCAATTACCTTTGGCATAGTGACAGATGGATGCTCTGAGATGCCCATGGACCAATCAGGCCCCGTCTTTGATGTCGCTGAGGGGCCGGGGATAAACGCTGTTTTGTTCTGTGTGTTGTCTGTCCCATAACCGAAGGCCTGAATGGCATTTCCTGCAGGGACAAAGATATAAAGTCATTTGTTTTTGACTGCCGTCCCAGTGAGAAGCCAGTTAGCAGACAGACAGCTCTAAGTCAACTTCTTGGTCTCCTGCCCAATCTTTGGCAACTAAGGGAATGAAGAACGGCAGAGTGGGATTGAGGAAGGAGGGAGTAAAGAGAAGACAGAGAGCCAGTCTTTATGCTTCATCAGTAAGCTTGAGAGTTGTACGCCAAACTAATCACAAACAGCAATCAGTGATGGGTTCGTAAAATCTGTCACAGGGGAGACCGCTGAGGATTTTACTGTCTAACAAAATACCAATAATGCCTTATGTTTAATATCGGAAGCTGTGCCGTCCCTCGGACCACCTAGCATGTTTATGTTATCAATTTAGCTGGCAATTATCCCCCTATATGGGAATCCAACAGAGTCACAATGGACACATTTATCAAAAATAAACAAGTTTGGTTTGCCTTCTCAGTTCATTACAAAACCCTTTTCATGTTGCAACAGCCATTCTTGATTTGCAACAAGCTGACCAAATAGTGGCATAATATTCTGCACTTGAGATGATGAGCCCTAATTTGTTTGCAGCATGGAAAGCCAATGAAATTTTTTTTTTAAAGTAACAAATCAATCAGTTCAAACAGAGGACATCAGTCTGTGAATACATATGAGCACTTGTGTATCTACGCCGGCAGATGTACTGTACGCATGTGTGTAAATTTGTGTCTAAGTGCATGCGTGAGTCTCTGCAAAAATGTGATAAATCCCTGTTCAGTCAGCTTTCCAGCTAGATATGGTAAAATAGGGCTGAGTACCTTTTCACTGCTCATCCGTTTAAAACACGAGGCTTGTTTCTCTTTGTTCAGCCGGAGAGAAGGCAAGGCATGTAATTGCTTGGCAACAACCTCCATTATAAGGTCAGCATGCAGAGATGACTTTGAATAGATTTATGTGACTGATCAAATTCAAAACATTCCCAAACAAAGGAGAAACGGCATTTCACCACCGCCACACAGGACAAATAGGAGAGGTGTGGAATGCACTTGCATAATCAGATGGCCACACAGTCCCGGGCACTGCTGATGCATGGCCATACAGATTTGTCTGTCACATTCTGTGAACGCCTACACAAGTGTATATACAATACAACAAAACACACACACACTACCACCTGCACACATAACAAACACAGAAGCCCCCCGTTTAGCTTTTTCATTCTTGTCGACACTGGTGATCTGAGCTTCCGCTGGAAATTAGGAGCACAAAGAGGAAACAGCTGAACAAGTTCAACAGCGAAGCCTAACTACTTGAGAGAAGAGCGAGTGGAGTACTGCTGAGACATGCGATGTTACACATCTGTTTGTCAGGGTCGGCTATAGCTAGCTACACCCCTACAGATGCTGTAAGATGGGGGGAATAAAGTCATAACTCAAACTAGTTGGCTGGAGGGCCTCCACCCAGGATGTTTTACTGCACCCAAATGTTCCACTGGGTGATTAAACCCATTGCCAATAGCGATTCAATTTTTTAATGACTCGGGATGAGTTTTTCTTTAACCCCCAAGGCATTGCCTGCATTGTCCTTCTTGCAGGGCCAGATGAAACAAGAGATATTGGAGAAAAGAACAAGATTAAGATACGCGATGAGAGGAGGCTCAACTATTATGAAATCCTTTTCGCTGAAATGTTCTCTGTTGGCCTTTCCACAAATTTTTGTCAAATATATATTCTGGAAATATTCTCCAGCGGAAATATTCTACCACCTGAACCTGTAAGGTAAAATAAGAAACAGTGTGAGGATAGGGAATGAATTGTTTGACACATGGTTTTCGTTTGGTTCGTCACATCGGTGTTAAAGAATTAATTGACACAGACAAACACACTAAAAGCAAAAGTAAAGAGTAGCAAAAGCGAGAATGAAAGAAGTATCATTTCTCCTGGGAGAAATATAGTCTGCAAAACATCCCCTGAAAAAAACCCTCGGCAAGCATTGCTGCCAAATGCTTTGCAGAAGGACCCGATAAAGACGAGAGCAAGACTATCAGTACACATTATAAGAGAAACACTAAACAAGCAAGGACTTCATGCCCAGAAACCTCGGTGCACTCCATTCTAGACCAAAAAGCACATAAAACACTGAAGTGGAAATGTTTGGACCCATGAATAAGAAGGGCAAGCATGCATACCAACAAGGACAACATCGCAGCAGTCAAGTGGAGGCATTTGCTGCGGATGTCAACAAGGTTAAAATAAATCACAACGAGTATTGACTTGGTTGTTGAATAAACAGTGTTTTGAACCTCATTATATTCTCAAAATCAGTCGATTTGCATTTTAATACATTGTCCACTGAGGCTACAGTTGATTTGTTTTCAGGAACTTTTACATGATGTCTTACAGGTTAAGGGACGGGGTGAAAAATATGTACAGTGGGTTTATGTTGTGTACATCCTCCTCCCTGGTGTGTCGAAGTTTATCGCCTGTTCCCCTTGACTGCAGAGAGGATATGCTGCATTTTGTGTTATTTTTCAAGACGCCTCCTCAGCTCTCGGCCTCATCCCTCATCCTGCACACTCAGCTAAAACGGCAACCCAGCAATCTATTGAAATGGTCAGAAAGCATTATCCACACAATAGAACATGTTAAAGGCGGCGGCCGTCTTGTAGCTCTGATGACACCGCTCGCGACGCCATCACAAGGGAGGAACTCGCTATATTTTACTCTCCCGTGAAAAAAAGCAGCAGGGTATTTGAAGTAACCCCTCCGTCATGCTGCACCCAGTGTGTTATGCATTAGATGTACAGATGGTATGTACTTTAGCCTTCCCCATTATACCATTTGTGCTGTTCTGTTCCTTTTCATGACATTTTTCTCCCGTAAGGGATAAGCCCTTTAACTCTCTCAGATTGAATGTGAAAATGACATGCAAATGGTTTCTTTTGCATTAAAGTCTGGGCAGATCTTGCCCAAAGGAGGGATGAGAAGCGATAAGAAATTACTTGCTACTGAGAAACTAAGAGCGTTTAATTCCAACTTAATCAGTGCATAAAGGAGTGTCTGCGGATAAGTCGTATCCAGCTATGTAAGAACTCAAGCCCATCCTACCATACACCCTTTGACAAATCTCTCACCTAATTCCTCCAATTAAAATTTTTTCTCACTGTCACAAAAACACAACAATACATTGTGTTTTTTCTTTTGATTTTGACAAAAAACTTTTTTTGATACCTGCGTATCTTGAGACCACGTACGAGCTTCTGCTGCTCATTATTTTCTCACTCAGATGTTGCACCACCCTCCACCCCTCAGTAAAATCACATATACGGTAATACGGAAACAGAGCTTCACGTCACTGAAAAGCAGATTCTGACATGGAACCATTAAAGTTGCATTAGATCGAAGTTCATGGCTCACCCGGCTCTTACACAGCAGTAAGAGTAAGTACCGCATGATGCGCTTCTGCTCTTATCAATATTACATGACGGTTGGACCCCTATCAGTTACAAAACACATTTCAGATGTATGCAGAGTATGCATGTGTCTGGCTGGCTCACTTAGGCATGGGTTATTGTTAAAATAACCCAGGAAGGTCAGACACTCCGCCTCTTGGTTTCCGCTGCCTTTGCAGGTACACCATGGGGAGATAGTCCAGTTGGAGAAGCTGCTGTCAACATAGTTGGGAGTCATCTCGGTCCCTGTGAGGGTGTTCATGCAAAAAAACAACAGATGCATACATTAGGACAAACAGTTAGGAGTCACCAGTGGACAATAATGGATATTGCACAAAGTACATAAGATATTACTCATAGGAGTCACACATGTTTGAGTATATGGGAAGGTGAGCCTACTGCAGTGCTTTATTTTAGATGTAAAGAGGCCATTATTTTATAAATATCCTGCAAAGTAGCTGCTGTAGAGAGTGTGTGCCCTTTTTAAATATGACACCACTGTACCAAATGTCTGCGTGTCAATGCTTTTAGCTGGAGTCATGAGTGTTTGATACACTTTGTGTAGCATTTTCCAGAGAAATACAGGAAGCGCCGTTGCACATTATCACTTCATACTGCATGATTTATGACATATGGTGGTGAAGCACTGACAGATACTGAAATATAGACACTCCAGCAACGACTAAACAGCAAAAAAACAGATATCCTGTGTGAATTTTGTATTTTGAAGCAGCAGCTCAACGTTCCGGGCTGGGGTTGAAAAATATGAAAGTACTGGTTTGTGTATATTGTTCACACAACATATATTATGAGCAAACAGATGGTCATCAAGTGTTTTAATTAAGTAAACACACTCTCTGTGCCTCTGCTCTATAATTACTTCTCGTAGTGAACTGATGTCCAGTGTGCTGCTGGAGATATGAGGCCAGCAGGGGGGGAAAAAATGAGAGCATCACTACTCTGCCGTGTTCTCATGATGAGACTCACCAAAACAATTTCTCTTGAGGTATTTGAAATTTCAGAAAGCTATTGTCACTCCGACTGCGTATTTCTGTTGCATTCACCCAGTTCGTGCCCATCTTGTTCACTCCCTCCCTCACACAAACACCATCTCAATCCATCACAGTGTCACCCTCAGCCGTGTTACTGACCGATGAGCCTGGCATAGGATGCCAAGCAGGCCTGATGATTGTCTTGGTTGGGGCAGGTGCTCACTGTGTCTGGAGGTGTCCAGCAGTTCACTACGTAGTCAGCCAGCCTGGACCTGCACAGAGAGAAAGATGCACACTAAACACATTGGCAGATGAACAGAAACAGCCACATGCATGAATTAAAAACAACGCTGCATTGAATGCTGGCAACGTTTCCAATACAGAACAGCTTCCAATTACGCTCGGCATCAAACCTAAAATGTATATACAACATCTGTTTCTAGGCCAGTACAACAGGTTGCTCTGAATATCAAATGAGTTTTCACTCATGCTTCACCACAAACGAGCTCTTTCCTGTCATCACAGCAGCCAGTAGGAGTGCACGCGTATACAGATGAGAAAGGATATCAATAACATCTTTTGGCTGTAATTTCCATTCTTATCCTGGACATCTCTACTGTATCCCAACTTCTTTTCCCTAACAAACTGAGGGGGACTGATAAAAATAGTATGTTTTGTTTCGGTGTGTTTGTGATAACAGTTTTAAGTCTGTGGAGGCCCTCAGGGTGGCATTGCTAATCCACTTAAGTAGGTTTATTGGGAGTAGCGTGTGCAAAGTTGCTCTGTCTGTAGTGTTCACATCACAGCTGCCCACTAAGTGAATCACAATCCATTGCACATCTCTCTCTCTCTCTCTCTCTCTCTCTCTCTCTCTCTCTCTCTCTCTCTCTCTCTCTCTCTGTGTTTATCCGTCATGTCATGACTCATTCATTCTGACCTGGCTTGACCACTTTCTTCAACCTTAAGTTCAAAGGTAGTGTAATGGACCTCAGGCTGCCACATCCTTAGCGCACACACGCACGCACACACACAGACACACCAAGTAAACAACAGTGAAAGCTATACTTTACCGCTCTCTCGTTTTACTTTCTTTCTGCCTTTTGTATCATCATTTGACTTGTTCTTTTAATTGCCAATATTGGGGTTAATTTTTTAGAGATATACGTCACTTTCAGCATAATTGAGACAGATTTGAACTATACATTGATGAATTAGCAGACAGATGCCAGCCAGAATGCCAGCAGCTTTCATTTCTAACCACTGATGTTGGGACTCCAGGTTTCCAACCATTATTTTCATATCATGTGACTGAGACCACATTGCTGTCTGTTGGCTGTTGCTTTATAGAGGGCATAAAGATGAGTGTGATGGATATTTTAATACAACTATCAGGGGGAGAGAAAATCCCCTAAGTGTCACTATTTCTTTTTCTTGTTAGTTACTCTAAGTCTGAAGAGTTATTTTCTGCAGTCAAAAGCTTTTTCTTCTTCTTCTCCATTTTGTAGTGAGAGTGAGACGCTTTTCAAAAGAATATTCAGAAAAATAAAAACCAAACAGTGTCAACACCATAGTCACTTCTGTCCACAGCAGCGGTCATTTTATTGCTCATGCTGCTTGTAAGATCCACTTTTTTCTGATCTTGATCAGTGGTGTGCTGTAGATGTCGCACTGAAACGATGTGAAAATGTTTTAAGATGTGTAAATCATTGCGATTTTGTAAAACAAACATGATCTCAATCATTTCATATATGCACTGCATGTAAGTGTTTTAACGACGAATCGCCTGGTTGGGTTAATCATTGATTCAGTCGATGGTTGACTAAACAGAGAATGATTGTTCATTGGATAACTCATTAAACTAATCTATTTATTTTACTAACAATATGTTTATGCGTGCCATGCAAAAGCCCATACCCCAACTAAGAAGCATGAATCAGTACATATGAACAAATACTCCCCTTTAACTCAGATACTCTCTGGAGAAGACTGGAGCCCCTCTCTGATGTTTGATTTGTCAAAATATTACATTCAAGCCAAACACTGGCTTATAGTAATTTGCCATTTCCCATATCTGCTCTACATTTTTTTCCATTCATTCCTCTTTTTTATAGCACTTTATTTCAATCTGAGGTTGCAGGGTGTTGGAGCCAACCCCAGGGGGCTAAAGGCAAAGACGGAGTGCATCATGGGCGGTCCATCACAAGGCAAACACAGACAGTCACACATACTCACAATCACAAGTATCTTGGATTTAAAGTCACATGTCAGCATCAAGTGCATCCACACACACACACACACACACACACACACACACACACACACACACACACACACACACACACACACACACACACACACACACACACACACACACCGACAACGTTGCAAACTCAACACAGAAAGAACTCAAAGCTGGATTTGAACTGCGGAAATTCTCGCTATGAGGCAAGAGGGCTGAACACTTCCTGTTTCTCTCTAAGTTCTTCAGCAGTACGCTGAAGAACTTAGAGAGGACCTAAGAACAGACAAAGCCCAAAGCCACATCCTATGATCTCTGCCTCACCGCCAAGGGGGACCACAAGGGGGAGCCCACTGGCGTGAGCACTAACATAGATAGCAATTACATTGTTATCTATCCGAGTTTACCATAATAGAATAGTTGCTATTGTCACTAAAGTTTTAAAAAGAGTTTTCATAAGAGTTGTCTAAAATATTCAGGTTGATCAAATAGCTCAAAATTAAAGTATAAAATATGTAGTATCTTCAGCACATCAAATCCTAAGAGAACAGGAGTACGTGGAAAAATATGGAAATTGCACATTTGCTTCTGTTATCTTCACATTGATCGACTGCGAAAGTTATAAACGATAAATTGTGTTATCGTCACTATATTTGTTGAATTATACTATGAGGAAAGCTTTTACTGACTCATTTAGGATTAAGAAAGTGATATTAAAAGAAAAAAAACATCAAAGTGCTGATAGTGCACACCGCTGCCCACCACCAGCCTGAAAAGGTAAAATGTTAATGTCACAGAAATTAACATACTGCCTTGTCTTTAAATATGCATGGCATCACCTATTATACAGTGGCACTTGCTCACTTATTCATCATTTTCTAGCTTTTTCATAAGGTTGTAGAGTAATTGGATTAGATGAGATGCATTGTAATGATACAGAGACTCCACCTGCATGTTTATCTGCAAACAAAGAATACATTGCTTCTGGCAGGAGGGACATTGTCATTCAGGTAACTTATCGAGGGGAGTCCATGCTGCATGCACAGTTCAGTTTATCACAGAGAAAGTCCCTTTGCTGCTGCTGTGACTTAAGGACTTATGTGCTGTTAAACTTCATCTTAAGCTGACAAATAAGCAGATATTTGGCTGAGGGATGTTATTTTTTGGCCGGGGGGTACATCAACAACTTTCCTGTCCATTTGGGACTTTCTTTTTGCATCTTTCACCGTAGCAGGGAAGTCGTCAATGTGGCGTGATGGGCTTGGACCTCCAGCAGCAAACCCTACTCAGATACACTTCATTACTCCATCTCCATCCACTCTCCTCGCAAATCAACCGGAGAGACTCTCAACATGGCATGCTGCTTACATCACGTGTGAAACTCTGCCTCAGAACGCTGGAGCTATGCCGACTCAACCATTTCATGCGCACACTTACATGCAAATACACACTGGAACAACAATACACAAGTACATAATGCAAGTACATAATCTTACAAACCTCCACCTATACCTTTCAGCTTCTGTAGCATTTGAAAACAGACATTTGTAACTGCAATCATACTACAGGTGATAAAGAAGATCCAAGAGGCAAAAGAGGAGGGAGAAGAACTCCACTGTGCCCACACAATGCGACTATTTTACCACCTTTCTAATTTTTCTATTTCCTATGAGCAGTAGATATTCTGCTTTTGTATTAATACAGACTGTGAATGTCAGATTCCTGCAGGAATTGCAAAGACCACAGAAGATTAAAGAAACTGAGCGAGCACTATGTTTCTTTTTAGAAGCGGAGCTCTTTCAGACAATGATGGCTTAAAAACAGTAATTTAAAGTTTAGAGAGGTGTCCTGAGTGTTCAGACAATGGTGTTCCAACACCAGGATGCAGCACATTTCATGGCTTCCACGGGCTTTCCATTATACCTCGGCGAAGCGCCTCTCGCTGCTGAAATTACAGGCTGTCTAGCTCAACAGAGTTTTATGGTCATTTCAGCCACTCAGCCCCCAGGGAAGTGGCAGGGGAGCCCCCACAGAGGTAGACTTCTTTCAACCAACCTGACACTTTAAACACAGTGATTCAGCTGAGCGCTGAGTGCCTGTCCATCCAGCTTGGCAGTAATAGAAAACTAATGGCTTTTTATATGGATTCTTATTCCTATCACTTCATGACCGTGACAAACAATGTGACTTAAATCAGATGAGTGTCAGTCTTGGAAGCCATTTCTTTATGAAAGAGAAGAGACAGAAGAAAAAACAGTTATCAGAGTCCAAAGTCTTCTAATAGCTTCATTAATAGAGAAAAAAACAGTTAATTGAGAGTCGTGTCTGCTTTAGAGACTTCCCCTCTGTCTACAAATACGCGTTCTTCCACGGATGATAATTTCTGCTAAATGTGAAATTAAAGCTTCTCACTCTTATCACTTCCCTCAGTCTTCAGCCCAGAGAGGCTTTAGAAGCCATATCTCTCGTTCATCTGCAGAGAGCACAGCAATAACGATGACACAATGGTTGCCAACATAATAGCAGTTACATGAAGCAAATGAGAAAAACAAAAGATGTTTTCTCTCCGTGGCTGTGCCCCTCCCAACCCTTTCATTGCTTTTTCTTCTCATGTTTTTTTTGTGATCTTCCGACCTTATCTCTCGTCTCCTTTCCCCTTCTCCCCCCCTCTCCTCTCCTCTCATTATTGCCCTGTTTTAATGTCACTTTCAAATAAACTGCCTGTCACTGCAGCTTCTAACGCTCATGTGCAAATTCTCGACGAGGGAGTTTGACCCTGGTTCAATCAATAGGACTCAACAGCCTTGTGCGTCCTTTTGTCACTTGACGTTAAAAGCCAAAGCAAACAATGAATCCCGACAAAGCCGAGATTCGACTATTTCACTCTTTTGACACTCTTGTTTTTTCACTGTATCCGATGGGTTGACACGTCATAAAAACTGTGATGAGAATCCTTAGAATGTGGCAGCGACCTTGCAAGGTGAGTGCTATGAATGCATTTTGATTAAAAATGAAAATATACTCATACTAATGGACGAGCTTCAATGTGTTTCGCTCATGTTCATCCGCCGAAATTTCACCTGGTGACCCTGAGACGGTGTCTGTGCTGCTCTAGTCAGAAATGATTGTGCCTTTTACCCACTGCTATTTTCTCTTAAATGTGTCTGGACAGAAATCTACTTTTTTTTTTTTTTTTTTGGCACCACTGTACTCATTGGAATTCTCAGTCAATACTCTAAAAGGGCAATGTAGACAGATGGCATTCAGTCAAAACACGAGGCACTTTAGCTTTCGCTGTCACATGACACAACCTTTCGCTCCCTTACTCAGCAGAGAATTGAAACCAACAAAATCTGACTGGTGACTCAGCCTCTCCTGCATGACTGAATAAAAAATTATAAAAAAAATAAAAATAAACAAGTACCCACCTGAGAGTCACTTCTTTTAATCAAACCTGTTTTTGCTTTATTTTGAATGACTTACTTATGCATGAATATAACTGTGTCTTGTTTGGTGACAGGAAAATTGGCTTGTTACTAATGTCAGGGATCTGGTCTCGCCCTGTCTGCTATTCTGAGAGTCTGATCCGTGAAGAAAGCGGAGGGTGAAATGCTTCTGACAGGGGAGCTGGAGTTTTCCCAGCTTGCTTCTTATTGTTCCTTTTTAAACAATAAACACTTGAAAGCATTTTGCAAATGGCAAGTTAATAAAAAATGTAAACCATATTTTGGTGCTCCGTAGCTACTTCATTTTTTTTTTTATAACAAAATGAAAACAGAACAAAACCACATGGGGAAATCTTGGGGATTCTTATTCTACTTAATCATGAGAATAAATTATCAAAAGAATGTTTTAATCTTATTATAAAAGCAAGTTACCCTCAAACATTGTAACAAAACTTGCTTAATTTCCTGATTTTTTTATTCTTAAATAATCATCAAAAAGAAATTAGTTGAGTCCAAAATGAATATTCCATTGAACTCAGAGCTCAGAACTGAGCTTAATGCACAACTATACGTGTAACAGATATGACAGTTGCAGGTCTGTTTTATCAGGGCACAACCACCTGACGGTTCCAGTTGTGATTTTTATTTTATCTGGATTGCAGCCAATAACAACAAAATATTTAAATATGAAGATCCTTAGGAAAAACAAACATTGAGGTTCATTTATTTCTATTAAATACATGTGACCTTAACATTATTAGTGGGACATTTCCGCCAAGAGCTGGCAGTGCTCAGTGATCAGAGTGGTGTGGCTCTCCCACATCCCTCCTCACTAACAGCAACATGTCTGATCTGTCTCACAGGTAGAGTATCCAGTATGTTTACGTCCAAACTGTTGGCAGTCTCTCTTTTATTGGGCAGATGTAATTATTAAAACATAATATCCTGCAAACTAGTCAAGTCATACCGTGTCATCTTCTGAGGTTCTTTTCATGTTTCACGTTGTGGCTTCTGTGGTGTATCTTCAGTGTTTTTAATACTCCTCTCAGTTCAGATCTCGTCACGCCTCGTCCCCTGTGTGTCTGCTGTCCCCCGATTCCTTTGTTGTGCTCGACTGTGTCCCGTCAGTTCTCTCTCCTCCTGTCGACGCTTTCTGCCTACATGTTTGTTGTCAGTTCAGAGCTCACTTGTTACCACGGTCATCAACCTTGTTCATCTTGTTCTGGCCTTTCCCTTGTTTTGTCACATGAAGTCACTCAGTTTTGGCGATGACCACCGGTTGTATCAAATCTTGCTTGATTAAACATGGATGAACTCTTCAACCCGGACTAGTGAGCCATACATGCGATTGCTGACCTGAACATCATGTCTTCTTCATCGCTTCGTGGACTTTGTCACCTTTCGTCTTGTCTCCACCACTTGCTAAAGATGTCATATAACATCAGGGGATGAATGCTAAATCAAGCATGCCTCACACACATTACCCAGCACTTCTAGTTTTGGTAAAGAGCGAGTAGTCTGTTCAAGGTTATCTGAACTCCCTAAATACTACCCGCACAAGAAAAACATCACCCCCTTCAACAACGTTTACACGTAACACAAAAGATGAACGGTCCCTGAAATAATAATGAAACAATTGGCATAAGGCTGCAGAACTGTTATTAGCACTAATTAAATACCCATTAGTCACATATGAAGCAATTATGTCGGAAAACTTCAGCGAAAAGTATGTGCTTGAAACTTCCAGTGAGGCTTTTTTTCTTTTTACAAAGAGAAGTTCAGAGTAAGAATATTAAAAAGTGAAGGGGGAAGCCATAATTGACGCATTCACAACCACACATCGACCAATCTGTAGATAAGTCTGAGGCCTTATTGATAATGTTTGCATTAATAATACATAAAGTACAGTTGGCGTGAGACATTGTAAAGCAAAGGATGAAGCCTTGACAGTTATGGCTGCAATTTTCCGCTATACCGTATTCCCTTGGAGATTATAGTTAGCAGTACTAATCCATGCATTGGAATTAAATGCACAACTGTTTCTTTCCAGTGGCTCCATTCCTCCCACTGCCTCTCCACTCGGTTTTCTTTACCTTCCCTTCACTCGTCTTACCACCCTCGTGTGTATCCAGCAAGCAAAGCAACTCTCTCCGCTGTAGCTCCCGTCTGATTAAAGTCACACACTGCAGCAAACCGTACAAAGTGTGGGGAAAAGGTCACCAATTAACACATGCGTTGACTGCAAAACCAGCGCCGAATGCCATCAGGAAAGATTGTGTAATGTACGCAGTGAAAAAGATGTATTATAGGGAAGGTACCTAAAGAAAATCCCGCAACTTACTTTTATACTCCTATTACTCGAGGAGCATTTTGAGATTAGTAAAAATGCAAACAGTTCGGTGTGTTGTTATTTTTCAAAAGCTGTTCACCATATAAAATGTATTACGTCCACGAAGGGTTTGACAGTTAATTTCAAATTTGCACCAATCAGACAATGTTTCTATTACTTAGTCAATCACGATGAAAAGTCACCTGAGGTATTGAGCGACTTATACTTTGTACAAAAGTAAACACATAGATTTCCGTGTGGCTTCTCCTGAACAATCCCCTGGATCGCCACTCTCTTTTTTCTGGCTTGACACCAACAACTATTTTGTTAGAATTCACTGTTGTCTCTCCTATCATCCTCATTTTTATGATAGAGCTCGAAATCCCACTGTATGGTAATTGGCCAACACTTAACAGTCGACAGACAAAGTTAGCAACGAGCTGTGAACAGCTCTGCAGTCAGATATTTCCATCAGGAGCCAGTGGAAATGATTGAATTGACAAGATAATGCAAAACAAATGTTAAGGTAGTTCTGTTACACCTGTGCAGACATTTGTCTGCGGTCATTTGTCATGTCACGTTTTGCTGTAGGAAACTAACGAATGAACAGAAAAATAATAAAGTAACTATGATTTAAATTCAGATTATGTGATGGTAAAAATAGTTATCATATTTCAGTTAACCTTTGAATAAAATGTTTAATCTAATTCTTTCCTGCAGTCAGAATTTACATTAGCACATTCACATTGTAAGAGAAGTTGAGCTTAAAAAAAGTAGCTTTGACACCACTGTTAAAACCAACAGTGAAGTAATAAAGTACACTTGATGGGAAACTCGAATTTCTAAGCAGCAACCAAATGTTTCTTCTCTGTGATATCTCTACTTCTCCTTCTCATACGAGCGTTTAGGTATATAATTTATGTTTAATGATGTTTAAAACACGGCAACTATCAGAAAACAAATTGTTTGTCTAAATGCTCTGTTTTATTGAATGGACAACTAGATTATTAGATTATCTCAATGCATGTGATGGTGTGGTCACAAGGTAATTAAGCCATAGCTCACTGGATTAATTAAATTTGGTTTTGGACATTTTATAGGCCCGAGTTTATTGAAATAATGTGGGGAACTTTTACTACCTTATTTAAAATATACAATAATAAATTCCAGAGTCCTCGCTAGTTTCTTGTTTACAAGGCTATAGTTTAGTGCCTCTAGTACATGACATGCACTCACACAGGACCCCCTTCTTCTGAATTACGTTAATCGCAGGGGGATAAAATTACTCCTGCTCTCAATGGTGACCAAAGCTACACCAGCAGAGTCGGACAAAACTCATCAAATAAATGTCATTTAAAATTAGAACTGTCGCCTCTTCGCAGTGAGAGCAAAACACGTGATTAACTCACATTCGCACTTCTTCCTCATGCTGAATAGGTTTTAGTTCAATACCACACTTTCTATATTGTCCCAGTAGAAGGTATGATTTGATGATGATGATGATGTTCCTGAACAATCTGTCAGGTCAGCTCATTAATGCTACAGTACTTCATATAGAGCTGATGATACAAGTGGATTGCTAAAGAATGAGCTCCAGGTATTACTGAGGATTGTCACAATTGTGAAAGCAAAAAGAAGTGCAAGGGTAACAGAGTGTGTGAATGTGTCCGTGGCAAGAGAGAAAACTGATGATAAAAGTACAACAGCTTCCAGAGATCTTTCAGTTTCATCTGAGAAGCTACCGAGTAATGCCATCTGGGCCAGCCACTCTCCCTACACTGTTTCCCCCTCACTGGAGGCTGGAGTTGTCAGATGTAACAGAGGAGACTGTTGATTTAGGGCAGTGTAGATGTATGTGTGTGTGTGTGTGTGTGTGAGAAAGAAAAAGCACCATATACCCTGTGAGTCTTCGGTAAGCAGAAAATGGCCACATGCTGGCCACGGTACATTTCCCAAAGTGGGTCAGGTTACCTGTGCAGTGATCGATTATCTCTCAGCTGCCCACGTTTAAAACCAGTGGCCAAAGAACTCAATCAAAGAGCACCCACTGAGCCAGTAGACCAGGGGAAATAAATCAAAGATAGAAGTGTTGCATTGATCCCACAGTCAATCAATACAGAACACGCACACAACTCGATGCTCTTTGGGTTCGGCTTCATTGGGCCTGTGTTACATGAACTGACATGGAAATGGATAGGGAGATTACACACACACACACACACACACCGACACACCGACACACCGACACACACACACACACACACACACACACACACACACACACACACACACACACACCCTTCTCAAAACAGCATGTCCAAATATAGTCCATTGTCACTCTGTAGACTCAGCATTCCCAAATGAATAGATGTTGGAGCCTTTGGACAGATTGTGACAACACAGGGTGAAGAGCCAGTGAGAAGACGGTGTGAAAGGAAAAGGGAACCGCAACATGCACAGAAATGTCTGTTTTGTCTGTTTGTGCGGGATTACGGGAGGCAATAATGTAGTAGCTGCAGCAGAGGTACAACCAGGTGTAAGAAATAAGAGTCGCTCTATTTAGTGTTTGTTCTCTGTCCATCTACAGTCCCTAGATCTCCAGCATATGTCAACAATTGCCTCCGCAGGGAGCAGAGGGAGAATACAATCTTCTAGTGCAATATGCCACCTCAGCCCAAGCCAGAATTACACATTTGAAATTATTTCAAATATTTATTATTTGTTTGATGGAGCTGTGCTCTCCAACTGGAATCATCTGAATGGTCTCCAAAGGTAAAATCATAGCCAATTTGGCAGATAGCTTACTCTAGGTAAAACTCCAAAAACAGTATTTGAGCACATTTTTATTAGTGCAAGGTATGAAATTTCTGGCCAACACCAGTTTGAAATAAATAATAAAGAAGGTAAGTATACATTTTTAAGGATGTTTGGACTTGAGTGTGTTTTAAGCCGTGACCCTTTCTTCACTGGAGTGTGTTAGAGGGACCTCAGCTTGGCTTTGAGATGGCCTGCAGAGTTTGCTGCGGAGATCCATAGCCGTGTGACCAAACTACTGACCTCCAACCCGCTGCAGTAGCTTTACGGCCCAGATCGATTCTGCGACCCTCCCTCCCCTCCTCCCTGTCTCATTATCTCTCCCTCCCTCGTCTTTCCTCCTCCCATTCCCTCTCGTCCCTCGACCCATCTCTTGTGTTAAAATGAAATAGGTTTGGGCAAGCTGTGTATCCCCTGTTTGGAGTCAGACAGGCTTCCCCAGGGAAAACAGGCTTGTCGTTGAATGATCTTCCTCCTACTTTTATCAACACATCTCAGAGAGGGGGACTGTGGAGCCAGGGAAAGTTTCTTCTGGAATGTGCTGCGAGTTATGCATTTAGAAAGTTGTGAAAGTAAGCCTTCTAAGGATATTCTGGAGCATGCATCGCCAAGGTTGCAAAAACAAACCCCAATCTTTTGACTTTGTCTTCATTAGCATGACAAATTGGTTTTAAAGCCAATCTGTTCGTAAAGCATACTGAACGTGGAGAAAATTGTGTGTTGCCTAATGCAATATCTCAATCAGTGCAATGAGATCAGAGTCTGTAAAGGTCTTTCAGGACACGCAACAGTCCTGTCATGACTTGTGATGTCATATAACAGACAGAGGACACAGACGCAGACAGAGGAGAATTGAAGGATATCTCACAGGACGGCCGTGACTGTGGACAACTCGTGAAAGGATGCAATCACCAATCAGAGAGTAGTGGCAGCTCAGCACTGACCAATGATGTCTCACTGTAATTGAATCGTGGTGGCATTTGCTTGCATTGCAGCACTTGGTCCCTGCAGGGGAATGCACGGTGGATTATTAAAATTATATTCAAGCTCAAAGTGGGCTGTGTGTGTGTTTGCGTGTGGCTTCTGAGTGGTTGTTGGCCTGCTGGTGCACAGGTGAGCTCTTGCCCATACTGTGTGAGTGTATACATGCTCATCGAGCTGTTGACCTCAGTGGGGCATTACGCAGCCACAGATAATGAGCTTTAACGGCCTATTTCATCTTTCCCAATAAGAAGGTGCACAGCAGACACTTGGGGGCCTAAAGGTCAACGAAAGCAACTCAGGCTGAAAACAGATTACACAATGCAGGCAAGCAGGTAATTATCGAGACAATCATAAATTGAAGGAGAGGCAATAGAGTTTCACTCTTTAGCAGCATGGTGGTTAGATTTAGTGTTGGTGGAGACAAATTACATTTTTGCCATTAACGCCCAGGTCTGCACGACTGCTCACCTCTAAAGAGGTGAAGGGAAGTTACACAGCATCACTGGTCTCAGAGCTATCACTTGATAAAATGATCTCAATCTTTTACGATAAGTTATTGTTATTCTTAACCAAACTGTGGTTCTGTCAGCACAGACTCGGCTGATAATTAAAAGCACTTGAAAAAAAAAGAAGGAAAAGTTGCTGTGTCTGTCTGATTTTAAAGCAGTTACAGCGAGTAACGAGCCACAGAGGCTCGATCGTCTTCCATGCCTGCTAAGGTTGGACGGCGACTTGGTGACTGAATGCCACAAACACTGCCAGGACCCGTTGCTGATTGTCACTGAATCGTATCAGCTGCCTAATCATCTGTCACAGGGAAAAAGTGGCAAAAAGTTTTCCTCTCTGTTAATTCTGACACCACGAGTATTATTTTTAGCGGTGAGCTTTCAAGGGGGCAAACACTTGGTTGAACTCCATTAGGCTCATAAATGAGCTATTAAATACTCAGAATTGCTCAAATGTCAAAATTTTAATGCTGTCAGACTAATGAATGCAGTGCACATCTCCCTCAACCAGCTGGATGTGCAGCCGACTGATGGCCGGATGTATTGCATGCTTCTGGAGGTAAAAAGATCCTGACAGCTGCTTTGGCCACAACCACTGTGTTTCACCTGTTCTCAGCAGCACTAACACAAGGAAACATGTCACGGCTGGGTGAGTGTGAATTGAATCTGGCGGCTTGAATCCAATAGAGGCTCCATGTAGGCAAAATGATCCACTAATGTTTTGTTCAGCTTAATTGAGAGTTGTCCCTTCAACTTAGACTCACATCTTCATCCTGCTGTCTCATAGCCACGGCTTCTCTGAAGGTCTAATTATTTCACAGGCCAAGTTACAAAAGAAAAATATAAAACTTTAGGACAATGTGGGAGGAAATAAATTGCCATCAAAGAAGAACATGGATCCAATTTTCTGTTTTCCTCCTTTTTTCTACGAATATAGGATGGTAATGGCCCACATGTTTGATTAAGGTAGCGTGTCTTACAGCATGATATTTTGTCAAACTGATGTACTATTCACACATACAAACAGACGTGCACAGAATTGCATCCACATACTGCATTTTCAATGCCACTTCTCACACTCAACACATACATCACGATACACTCATCTTCTGCCCTTTCAAGCCACGCTCTCTTTCTTTCTTTCTTTTTTTTTTTTACCTGCAGAGAGCATCTTGGCGACAGACCCTCTGTAGCTCCAGACAGTTGGGCTTTTCCTTATCTTTATAGGAGCAATCGGGCACAATTGTTTGCCTGCGTCGCTCAGCGCAGCCCTCAGTCTGGCAGGGGCAGAAAAGCAGCCGGTGGCTGAACTCAGGGGGAACGCGGTCCAGGAATGACCTCAAGGCCTTGTGGCAGCGCTTCCTGCTGCAGGTCTCTCCTTTGTTGGGGTCCTCTTTGCTGCAGACTGAGATGTAGGTGGAGCGTTGCCTCTTGCAGCTGCTGTTGAGGTTGCATGCTTTAGCTGCATCAAGACAGGGGTTGCAGTTTCTCTCAGCATCAGGGCAGTGGAAACTTTTTGGGGCTACCGTGAGCATTCCTGAAAGAAGACACACAAAAAAGAGAGCAAGAGAGTAAAGACATTTTCCAGTATTCATAATTATTTCTGTCTCCTGTCTGGCAGAGGTTTTCTCAGAGTACTCTGGTTCCCTCCCATAGTTAAAAAAAAACCCATATGTTTGAGGATTATTATTGACTCTGAATAGGTTTGCGTGTAAGTCTGGGTTGCTCCTGTGACAGACTGGCAACCTGTGGAGTGTTCGCACTGCTTTTGTCCATAGACAGCTGGGCTCAACCTCAGCTCTCCATGACCCTGACCTGGATAAAGTGGTATAGAATATGGAGGGATGGACTGATGTTTGTTTTAGATTTAATAAACATAAGCTTAAATATTGAATCTATAATTGGCTATTATATGCTAATGTAAACTATTTATCATTGCATATCAAAACAGATAATATTTCCTTACCTTAAAACAGTGTTGACTCAAATATGACCATAACAATATTAAAAAATATCTACTTGAACACCTTTTTATGAAAATCTACTTTAATACAAACATAAATTATGAAGCACTGGTTGGAGGATTTCTGGTAACATTTAAGCGAAACCTGAATTTAATGTCAGCACAAGGATAAGAATCTTTCCACTGAGGCTCTGACTCAACATCATTAATCTGGTATAGTTTAGACTGAACTTGGCCGCAAAGTAGTGCGAACAAATAAAACAATAATCCTTGAATCTCTGACTTCAGCACTGGAGAAGACTTTTCAATATCATCTATTCCTCCGACCGACCGTAAGCCACTGGAGGGATGCCTGCAGCCGCCTCTTCCACTCAAACTGAATTATTGATTCATTCTCTTTCAGACCTTGAGTGAAGTATGAATGAATTAAGGTATGATTCCAAATTGGATGTTAATGAATTATTCATTTACAGGTAATAGTGTGATGTGATTATTACAATTGCAGTACATTTCTAAAGTTGTCTCAGCAAGTAACCTGCACTTCTGACAAATAATGTCTTTTCAAATGGTTTTGTTATTTAACATTTAAGGATAGCACATCCCCTCCCTTCCATTCCCCATTTGTTCAATAGACATACTGTAAAGCAAGCAGAAGTCCTTGGGAAAATATTGACAAGAGAGCATATTGATGCAAGCATCAGCCAGCGGGGGAAACAACACTAAATACTGTAACATATGCTTGAAACATGCAACGTTCAAGGACTTGCCAAAGACTGTATGCTGTGATATACTTAATGGTGAACAATCCACTTATTGGGTGGTTCAAGTGCAAGATCAAGTCCCCTTCATTCTTTTTCCGTGTAATCACAAACTGAAACACAGCAATTACCCCTCAGGCGGTATATCGTAGTTGTGGAAAACAGATTATGTTATTAGATATGTTCGGGTGTCCTGAGATACGGCACATATGGCTGCATTAAGCAATAAAAAAATAAAAAGATAGAGAGAGAAAAAAACAACAAAAAACACAAACACACCTTTTCCTGAGCTATATCAGTAATAAAGCCAACTCGTGTTCACTTGTGGTACCCCTCTCTTGTATTCAGGCTTTATTAGAGAAGTTAACCTCCTTCCCCTGTAGATAATGATATTTCAGAGGTCGTGGCAGCCTGGTGACACTCAAAGAGATTCATCTCTTATTCAACAGAACCAATCTCACTCCGTGTCTATCAGAGAGCCCAGAGCAGGGAGACCATTTATTTCAGAGGCTTGTGCCGTATTGTTTCCAAGTGGTGCATTGCATGTTATCAATCCTAAAAATGGGGATACATAGACCACAGCAGGAGACGGGGAGGAATAAGCAAACCTCCGAAATTAATGATTGTGTGGTTTCAGATCAAATCAGATAAAATGAAACTCACCGCCACTGAAGAATAACAGAAGGGGAATATCAGGAGTTTATCACTGGGAGAAGAAAGCACACTTAATCTAGCTTTCCGTTAACCAGAGCTTTCATTTAGATGTATCAAGGTTAATGTAGCAGGCGCTGTGATAAACGGACCGGGCGTTGAGAGAAATGTTCTGAGTTCAACACATGTAGGTGTTCAGAGTAGTGCTGTCTCACTCAGTGTTTGTCACAGGCGGCCAGGGAAAACCTCTTCTCCTTTGTTCAAATAATAAAAGCATTAACTTGACTCTTATTAAAATAAGACATCATTGAATCATCAAAGAAACTTGTTTATCCTACCACTCTCTGAAAAGAGAGGATAAACACTCCACAACAGATGTCTGGCAGCACCGCATCCTAAGTCTTGTTAGTACAAGTGGCAGAAAAGGCAGACAGAACTGCGCTCAAATCATTTACTTATGCAACTGTAATAAACATTAAACCTAAGAGGCAGAATGTGAGACGGTGAGCCAACCTCGTGGAGCAAGGGAAACTTGTCTGATCCGCGATTAAAATGAAAGCTAAAGCGATCGCTCACTTGAGCCATGAACGAAGAAGGCCAAAGTTTACTAAAGTGGGCCAAGCTTGGCTGAAGCGGGTCCTGAAGAGGGTTAGTACGGCCCAGCTGGAGTAGAAGTTAGCAGGGCTGCTGTCCAGTGGTTCAGGCTACATTACATTGATGGATTGCAGCTCCTAAATCTCCCCTGGCCATCTGCAGGCTCTAATGTGGGCCACTGGGGGGGTCCAGGATGAAAAGAAAATAGCAGAAGGATGAGCTACTACGATTTATCTGACCAAGCAGGGCTGAAGCCACTTTTGAGGCTGCAGCGATGGACGGATTTTTACTACCTTTGATTGGGCAGCTGAGATTGAATTTGGTGCTCAACCCCAAAAGATGTCCTGGGGGCAAACATAAGACACAAAGCCCACTTGATGGCTCTGATGTGCTAACACACAAACAAGATGACGGCAGGAGCAGGAGGAGAGCAGAGCGAGGAAGCACTGGGGTGGAGGAGGGAGGGGGAGATGTTCAGTATTGTGTTACCGAGTTATAATTGATTTTCCAAGTGCATTACAATAAAGGTTTTTAGCAAACTTATTCTGCTATATGGTGAGTAGAAAGGGGTTGATAAGCTAATGATACAGGACATATAAAAATGGAAAAAGCTTTAAGAGGGGAGAGAGGAGATTTGCACAGTTGATTACAGTAGTGGACGATGACAGATACCGAGCTGAAATGAGAGGACACATACTAACAGATTGGACAACCTCTTACAGAGACATTCTGGAGGGCTTTCAATTAATCCAGCCTAATTCAGGAAAGATGTGCAACTCCTGTTGGCGATAATTAACCCACCCCATCGGCAGTGCAATCAACAGCACTGAGCATCACAATAGTCTCCACATATCTATTAACTTACCTTGCTGGCCGCTGTGCTATACATTAATGAGTGAGTGAGGCGCTGGCTGAATGAGCAGATAGAGGAGTGCGTGAGTGCACTGATTGACTGTTAGATACTATAAATGCAATCAATGTCATTAAGTGCATTCTAACTCATAAATAATGTTTTTCCTGTTATACCGTCGTGTCTACTTGCTGCAAAGCAGATGAATGTACTCTCTGCGACCACTTAACCGACCTGAAGTCTTCTTGGAAAAGATTCAACAGAGTACTGGAAACATTCCTCAGAGATTTTGATCCATATTGAGATGAAAAGGCTCACACACCTGTTGCAAATTTGTGGGGCAGCACCTTCATGACATAAATCCTCTGCTGCATCACGTCCCGAAGGAGCTCTATTTCACTGAGACCTACCGACTGTGGAGATTGTTTAAATAATGTGAAATGGTGAGCTCCGTAACACGGTGTTACTCCGTTGAAAACAGCCATTAGGAGATGGGTACACTGTGATCGTAGAGGGTCACACACGGTCAGCAAGAATACGTAGGGAGGCTGCTGGGTATAAATGATGCTCAATTGGTGCCAAGGGGCTCAAAGTGTGCCAGGAAAATATGCCCCGCACTGTCACACCACCAACAGCAGCTTGAAATGTTGACACAAAGCAGGACGATTCATGCTGTTTACGCCAAATTCTGACCCTTCTGACTGAAAGTTGCAGCAGAAATCGAAACTCATCAAACCAGGCAGTGTTGTTCATATCGCCCATTGTCCAATTTGATGAGCCAGTGCTCGCTTTAGCTTCAGTTTCGTCCTCTCAGCTGACAGGAGCGGCACCCTGTGTGGTCTTGTGCTGCTGCAGCCCATCAGCTTCAATTGTCAATGTGTTGTGCCTGCGGAGTTGCTCTGGTGCAGCCCTTGGTTGTAACAAGTTGTTATTTGAGTTATTGTTACCTTTCTTTCAGCTCAAACCAGTCTGGGCATCATTCTGTGATCCTTGTCATCAAAAAGGGATTTCACCCTGTGAATCATTGCTCACTGAATGTATTCTTTTTATACTTTCAGCTATTTTCTAAAACCCCCAAAAGACTGTGTGACAGAGAATAGCAGCATTCCTGTCAGACTTGTTCGATGTTATAAAAACATTTATAATGATGATTCATCTTCGCTTATATCACCTGTCCTGGATGCAGTGCATTAACGCATTTAACTTGCACAAATCACAAAAGTAATGACACAACATAATGTCATATACTCTTACAGATATTTAAAACATTAGACAGTGCCTCATGTGTCTGGCGAGTCATTTCTGGAGTATATTAATGCAAATAGCATCTTGCATGTTAGGGCAGTAGTACTCAGTATGGAGCTGTGGTTTTTCTAACTATGAAGCAAGAAAGAAAGTGGAAGCAGCAGATACAAAAGGTGGGACATGACTTTTCCTGGCACGTTTGTTTTCTTGTGATTTTTGAGACGACTAAAAATCACATCATGAAACAACACATGCTTATTGTAAGTGGAATCAGGACATAATCAAAATGATACGATCATTGTTTGTGCAAAACTGTAAGTGTAAAAGTCATGAAAGTTGTAAACTATACACCTGATATTTTTTAATTAAATCTGTCACAAGAAGATAAATTGTTTTTTAATTCTCCATGGTTCAAACAAAGATTTTGAAACATGAATCCAGTGACACACCTATTCCATTTAGAGACCCTTTTAAGCAAAAACTTACTCAGTTTTAACATTTTTATTAGATGTACATAGTACATAACAGTGCGTTTATCGTAATTTTTCCTTTTTTTTAATCAAATATTTAATGAGTCCCTCATGAAGGGGAGTGCACACTTGAAGTCGTGTAAAGTAGCAGGTAAACTCTCGGCAAGCACAGTGTGACATACTGATATTTTTAGGGAATACAAAACCTTAATTTACCAAGCAATTGTTTTTATTCTTGTTTATTCTTAAATGGATTAACAATTGTGCTCTTGTAATGTTTCGTTGATGTCAACAGTGGAAGAAGCGATGTTGTTGCTTATTGTGGTTTTGCATTTTGACTGTAAATAAGCCTTTAATGAGGCTCTCAACTTTATGGCAATCCTAAATTAGACCCCACTGGTTTTAGTCTAATGGAAATAACTGTCTGTTCTTTGTGTACACACAGTATAAGCAGGGTGAGAACGAAGGAGGGGGAAAGAAAGAGATGTGGGAAAGCACTTAGGTAAAACGTGTGATGGGAAATGCCGAAAGGGAGACAGGTGGAGGTAAGAAAAATTATCTTAGACTCGTGCTCTACTGAGAAAAATGTGAGAGACAATGAGAGGTGGACCTCGCACGCATAAATAGCAGGATGCGGATAAAACGTTCACATACTCCGTATCAGGATTTTGATCCCTTTTTTTCCCAAAGAGTAAGGGATCTTCCTTCCCTGTAATTGCTTCCAGTCAGCCTAATTTGAATTCTGCATTTCATATATCATCCCATTCTCGGGGGACACTGTGCTGCAGAGGGGAGTTCAGCCCAGGTTAGGAAGAGGCTCTCGGCTCCCGCTATGTTCTCAGTAATTAGGAAAGGTGCCAAAGTTTGGATTTAATATGGCCCAGGGTGAGAGTGTGAGAGCTTGTTAGGGAAGTCTTTAGTCCAGACCCCGAGGAGCATGTCAAGCATTTCTGTGTCAAAGGGCTCATCAGTCATTAGCTCTGTACTCCCTGTCGCTGTGGGGTTTCCAGACTGGAAGAAGAGGTTGCGTTGAATCTACAACATCATCTCCCTCAGCCTCGCTCTGCTAAAGTGAAAAAAACGTAAATGTTGTCGGAAGCGGATCAGCAGAGTTCATGAAGTCTTCTGTTCTTGGGGATCTATTGAATTTTACCTCAGAGGATAAAATTATTGCTGCAAAAGAAACCATCATATAGCTGAGAGACGGTAAAGGGAAATGATGACAGAACCCTCTATATTAGAGTGAGAATAAATGTGCATACGTGGAGGTGGAAAAATGGCGTCCAAAGGAATTTGAAATCATCAGAAACACTTCTAAATGCTTGAGCTGTTGCCTTCAAGCGAAGTTGTTTCTTGTGAAATTCAAAGCTTTTGCAGCTTCCTTATGGGCTCCCACCATCCAGCTTTCTTTTTTTTTCTTTTACCATCAGTGGCAATAATGGAGGACATATTGAAATAGTTGAACAAGATGTGCAATGTAGGCCCGCCTGCCCAGTATTGCGTCAATAGCCTGCTTCCTTGTTCATTACCGCCACGTAAGTGAGGAATAACTAAACCAATAACGAACTGAAACTACAAAGATGCTCTATTGTTGTTTAATTCAAACCTGTCGGAGAAATGCTGACGGTTTCAAAGGGCGTTTGATAAGTGAGCTTGGAACAACTCTCATTACTGACCCACAGAGAGAAAAGCACAGGCAGGACGAAGGGTAAACTGATTGGAAAATTCTCCACAAAATAACGAAGCTTATAAACAAAGTAATATGAATACACATGGGGACAGTTGGAAGCATACACAAATCCAATCTTGCACAAAAACAGAAGCAGAGATGCGTGCCAAAACTCCCAACAGTAAAAGAAAAAAAAACAAAAACGATTTAAGTGCTTAAATATTAGTAATTGTTATGAAGACAATGTTAAAAAAAACTCAGTCTAACATCGTGCTCAGCATGGGTTTTGCAATGTTCCTTTTTCCTCTGCTTCCTGGATTTAATTGGATGGTGGGCACGCTGAGCAGAGAGGTGAAAGGCTTAGAGCGCAGAGTTAGAAGGTCTAACTAAGGGATGTTCAACTTAATTCCTGGAGGGGCTCCTGAATGCAGGATTCTACGCTGCTCTCTGCTCCTAATAATTTAATTAGCTCAGCGCTGGGTCAAGAGAACAGAATACAACTCACATTGAGTATATTAACAATTACAGTCAATGATATCTTTTCACACTGAATGTAATATGGCGTACATTTGGGCTTTGATAAGGGTGAATTGCGGAGGAAAGCTCCTTGTACACAATGTCTTCTCGAACTGAGGATGTGACTACAGGGCTGGAAAGAAAAAAGATGATTCTGTATTGTAACACTTGCTCTTTGAACAAAGGGGGTTGAAGAAAAATGAGAATTGTTTTCGGTATCCAACAACAAAATTGCTTGTTTGTTTTCCATGATGGTTTCCTGAATACTTTCAGCCGTTTTCAAACCTTTACTCAGACAAAAACAAGCAATTTGAAGACATCAACGTGCACCCCGAGAAGCCGTGATGAGCAATTTTCACCATTTGCTTTGTTTAATAATAATTGTTTTCTGCAGCCATCCAAAGTTTCTACATCTATCAAAGAAAGGAGTCGAGCCACATCGAACAAGCAAACAGGATTCACTTTGTGAACTTACTAACCTGGGAGGGTTAATGTAACAGAACTGATACGCCATTCTGTGGCACCGCCGATACTTCATCTTTTGGTGTGATTTCTCAGATTCCCACTGGGTCATGGTACAATTTGATTAGGAACTGGAGAAAATGCACATTAATATCACTTACTGCGTTCAACTTTATAGGACGAAGCTGGTTTTAGGTAGAAGGATGATTGTCAACAGATTTCCCCAGGGCTCATCTCACGCTGCACTCCTATCAAGACTTCTGCTGCGACAAAAAATGCAGGTGCAATGTTTTTTTTGTTTTTTTTTTCCCCCCCACTGGCTTCACTCGTGTTCAAACTCTCATTTGAAGATAGTGTAGTTATTACTCTCACCCGCCACTTTATCATGTCTACTTTTCACACTATTGTGATGCAGAAAAACATCTTTGCAATACGTTGCCTTTACGAACGTGCTGTGAGTCAAAGAAATATATATTTGTTATTATGTCAATATTTCTTTGTAATATGTTGCACACTCTAATACCATACAGAGGGAGACTAAATACAACAAAAACCTCTCAACACTATGCAGACGACCTTTACACCACTACCAATTACTACCCCATATTAAACCCCTTTGACACGAGCTGTGGTTACATGGACCAAAAGTAATCCGGTTAACTGCCAACCCGATTAAATTTGCACTTCGATCTGATTATATTTTCTCCATCTGATTGAAAATAAAATCGGATCGTAAGGGGGTGTTGTAGTCCAGTTTTTGATCCGATCGCTGTCCGTGTAAACGACACATTGGGTTACTTCTTACAGTGGGGGCTTTGCATGCATGTCTGTGACGTCACTTCAGCCTAACGTCGAAGATGTGACCACGTGCACACGCCGGTGTTTTGAGAATGATGGTGGGACCAAAGCAAAGTTGGTGAGTATAAACCAACACAACATTCCGAATAGTTTATTCAGTGTTCATATTAACGAAGCAACCGGATCCTAGCATTGGAAAGAATTCAGTCAGACTGACAAAAAAAATTTCCTTATAAATGCAGCTGATGTCAACCAGTAGTGAAGATTATTGTAAATTCAGGATTTATGACAGAGATGGTATAAAATCAGATTGCATCAATCTACCTACAGAAGTGTATAAAAATTTTACTAAGTAAAAACGTCTTTCTTGCTGAGGATCTGAATTGTCAATGATATCTTTCATTTTTAAAATCCAGGAAATCTGCTTTCAACCAGTGTCTACTACCTGCAGTGGTGTGAGAGTTTAGAGTTAATCACTGCGATATGTGAAAGTTCTGTGTTACTTTGATTTTAAAATCCATTAATTTGATCTGTTTTCGTCTGGTCTGGTAAAATCTATACTTTTTTTCATAGCGATCAAAGCTACTCTACCTACAGACAGGAAGAAGAAAAAAACATCAAATAAATGTCTTTTAAATACTAAGAAAAGCAGGCCAGCCAAAACTTTTGCATCGATAGTGGGATTAAAATGAATAACCAAACTCATGCACCATGCATACACTGCGTAAAAATGATAAATACATAAATCCTTTCTGGTGTTAAAGAAAGTCACCATTGCTATCAGCTGTTGGGATCTATGAACCTAGAACTCTGATGAGTCTTCATATGAAGCCATGCACTAGTTACACCTGTTATGGTTCAGTGATGAAAATATATTTTAGTATTGTTATATGTCTTCATGACAAATACATTGGATTCTTATCAGGTTTATGACCTTTTAACAATGATTTGCTTCTCAACAATGCATGGTATACTGCACCCTGAAAGACTAATCTCCATGCTGTCCTGCTCAACATTATCACAAAGTACAAGCCCGAAAACAAATTCATCTTCAATTTAAAGCCTCTTCATCATCTCCAGCTTGAGTGGACCTTCTTTTTTCCCTTTGTAAGGGCAGAATTACAGCAGAGCTGTTGCACTCAATCACACTGGATCACAGCTAATGAAGTATCTGATGGTGATGTAGTGAAGTGTATATTGAACAAATCCAAGAAATCCTAGTGGTATGAGTATTGCTTTTGAACTGAAAGTTCAGGTGACTGATGTGTCTTTGTTTTCCATAATTAAAACCCTATATATAGAGGTCTATCCAAATCCAGTATACTACAAGCTTCATACAACACTCAAGATGCTTTTGATAAACATATCACCCGTAAAACACTGAGACTAAGAGCAGGAGGACAATGAATAAAGGAATCTTGTTAAAAACAACTCTGTTGCTACAAGTTGAGGGTCGTCATGCTGTTGTTCCACTGTGTGGTTGAACAGAGGGCCTGTGACGTGCCCTTTGCATTCATCCTTTCATTTACCCCAGTTGTCTTTGTTAAAGTGTTTTTTCACTTAAGATACTGAAATGACAACAAAAAAAGAGCCATACTTGTCCAGCGTCTTTCTCTCTGGTCGCTACTTTAGTTGCTCACGATGCTAGACGAAACACATATTGTGAAGTATTATTGATTTTTTTAAGAATATGAGATTGCACCTACTGCTTCCCATGAGTTTGTGAGGCAGAGATGTCACTTTTTGGTTTTTCTTGTTGTCATAATAACACAGCTTTTGCTAGAATGTTGATAAGAAAGTGGTTTTATTTATTTCATTATTTCTGTGTTTTCACCTGTTTCCTTCACTTAAGTGTTTGATATACAGAAATCAGACACCATACACTGGTGTAATGGTAAAGACGGTTGCATTAAATGGCTTGGTGGCCTTTCAGTGTGGAGTTTGCATGTTTTCTCTTGTCTCTTGTCCCTCGGATGACCATAAACAAACCGTGAAACTTTCACTGAACTGTTGATCTTAAAGTGATTTTATTTCAGTTTTTTGAACATTTCTATTTCTCTCACTTAGTGTTGAAGCGAGATTATTCTGGGTTTGGGGGCCTTTCTGTGTGGGGTTTGCATGTTCCTTTCATGTGTGGGTTTTTCCAAACAACTCCACTCTGCTCCCTCAGACCACAAAGAGTCTGTGTGGCTTTGTTTGTGCTGTGGCCGACTGACTTGCCCTAGGTGTGCCCTGCCTCTTGTCTGCTATAAGCTGGGAGCAGCTACAGCCTCCGGCGACCATAAGGTGGAGGAAGTAGTATAGGAGATGAATGGATGGAAGTCTGCAGCACTTACTGTGGTAAATTTAAACCCAACAAAGAACTGCAACAGATGGATCCATACGCTGGCGTCCTGACCCTTGGCCGAAGTCACACAAAATGGCAGCGATCCCATCCAAGCACAAAATGATCCGAGGCCTCTTCCTGAATCCGTCACATAGAGGGACCGAACGCTTTGATGCTTTTTCACTTTGCAACAGTTGCCCACTAACTACTGCTGTAGTCCGAATTTATTACAGGTTTCTCAGATAGTTTTGACATGGTGACAAACTGGGCATCCTTGCAGGATGCTGAGTGTTTACTGGAGCTGTCACACACATCCCCAGATGAAAATGTGTGTATATATATATATATATATATATATAAAATATATATACACACACACTGCTTCTATCAATCATCTGCTTTATCTGTCAAAAGGTAGCCTTTGCTCCGACAGTGGCAGCGTGACATGCATCACAGGTCACAAAAGTCAACTGTACCTGGCAACAATATGACTGCTTCAGCAGAATACAGAGAAGGTATGCAGGAGCGCAGCATCACACCCCCTGACAGAAACCAGATTGGGGCAGACTGAGCCAAAAAGTGGCAAAATCTATCTGACACTGAACGTGCTGGATGAGAAAGGGAGCAAAGCAAAGCCAAACTGTGTCAAATCTCTCGAGCTGAGCCAAACGGACTAGCTGTCCTCTCCGAAGTAGTAACAAGGTCAAGAGACACACTAAATACACCCGATGTTCTTGTCTGCCCACTCACTGTAAAATAACTAGAGAAATGTTTTTTTTTTTAAGGGACTGGTCATCTTGTGACTTTCTCCACCCTCGTTTGTTGGTCATAAATAGCCTGAAGTCAGTGTTAGCAGTGCTGTCCTTCACTGTACCGTACATAATTGAATCTACAATATAATAAATAAATAAATGATAATACAAATATTTCCCAAATATTCACAATCCTGTAATTAGGCAGTAGTATTTTGTTAATGGCAATATTACAAGCATTTTTCTCATCTCACCCTGTAACTTTACTCATACTTTTATGACTCTTAGTTACCAAAACCTTTAGATCTACATAACAATGGCTCATCAGTTTAAATATTTTTCAAGAGGAAATAACTTTTTGGATCACTGTTTATCAACCAAACAAACTGCCATTGTGTACCTTTATCTAATGTTATTGTTTCTTAAAGAAATGTGCTCTGATGGTATTTAGTTTACCACTGTTTTGAAATTTTATCGATACAGCAATTAAATGCAGTAAATTCAACTCGTACACTGAGTGGTTTTCAGAAGAGTACTTTGTGTTTTTACTTGAGTACTGTGATCGCATGCAACTTATGCAATGTACCAGCACGTTGGCTCCCTGTAGTTGTCTTAAAGTGTTTTATACCAAAGAATAAAGATGTGTTGGTTTGCTACTTGTACTTGAGTGCATATTTATTTTTTTGGTCTTTTCACCTCTGGTACTAACAGCATTTAATTGTCTCTCTCAGTAAGGGCAGTTGAGTGCACAAAGCTGTTTTATTGTGTTGCCGTGACACATTAGCCGAGCTGTCAGCACAGTGTGGGTCAGTCGAATGACCCATTTACTCATTCAGGTCTGGTGATGATATCTCAGGTAGTTAGAGTAAGATACTCTATCATAATGTTGATTAATGAGACAGTCCTCCAGAAAATGAGAGAGCGAGAGAGAGAGAGTGAGAGAGAGAGAGAGAGAAACTTGCATCACATAAACTTCAGTAAATGTGACAGTGTTGAGTTTCACAAAAGTAATCCCGAACTAGTCCATCACTGCTAAAAGTTACATTGGCATCACAGCAGTTTCTAGTTCAGCTCCTTAGTGGTGTGAGGTGTACAGCAGTGGAGCGACTGAGCTTTACAGAGTGTCACCACTCTGTCATCACAGCAAAGACATCCCTGGAAAAAAAAAGAAAAGAAACTGTCTCACAGCAGCCGATAGCGATGCTCTTGTCAGTTCAGGATGCGACAGTGCAGCGCATTGTTGGTGACGAAACACTGCTGATGCAGGTGCACGATACCAGGGAAGAGCACAATTCATTTCTGCCCATCTGACAAAGCCGGCCGAGGCTCTGTTGTCATCCCTGTTGCTGAAGAAATATGGATGAGGAGAAATATAGCTACTGACCTTATTCCATGGGACAGATCCCACAGGGTTAAGTGTACTCCTTGTCTTTACGTCTCTGAGGGTACAGTGCAAGCAAAATGCAAGCCCATTCAAAGATATGCAAAAATGAGCAGCTATGGCTGCACGGTCCCATTAAAAGGAGAGTGTGTGTGAAAGCGTGTGTGAAATAGTTTCACAGGTATCACTTGGGGCAGTGCAGGGGAAAAAAAAAAAAGAGCCTCCATATGTCCCGTTTCATTTCAAACCCAGTGTCAGTATATATAGCAATATAGGATTCTTTTTCATTTCTATCACAACTTCTGTCCCCTTATCTTCCCTCCAGACAAAAACTTTTAAAATAGCAAAGATTATTTTTCAATTTTCCACCTTTCCTCTTGGAGACTACACATCCACCTGTCCTCATCAACCGATCAGATAACACATATTCCCCGGGTCTCTACACAGTTTAACATTAACAGACGTGATTATAAGTACCTTTCTGATGTGTCGTGATCGAACTGAGACGTATTTCCATGAAAACAAGTGTGTAATTACTTATCTGTTTGCCTGTGGTTTTCTCTCAGCGCTACAATCAATTACTCTGTCGTCAGAAATGATAAATAATGAGGAAAGCTTGCAGCTAAACAGATTTTGGAGAGCAAATCCAATATTTCAGCTCAGAAGGATAGGGGAAACAGTTGAAGCAAAATGGATACAGTAATGAGTCCCCTGTTGTATCTTGATATGTGGAGGTGCGGTGTGGAGCACTCTTTTTTTCATCAGGGCACTTAAACTTGTATGCTTAATCCAAACACTACCAGCTGTACTTTTTGCTTGTATTTTGCTTGATTTTAAGTTTGCAGGCTGTCTCAACGCAGACATCATCACTTTAGACCATCAGTGATACTGTCGTAAAAAATGTAAATTTGCATGCAACACAGAGAAGTCTATTTGCTCTATGTGTTTGTGTTTGCTTAATTGGAATTTTACATTATTCATCTGAATGTATAAGAAAAAAACAAAACATCATTAACATTTAAAATATTCACCATTCACTATTGTATTTATTGGTAATATTCAACAGGAAATGTTTTTGAAATGGCTTTCCTCACAAGAGCTTTCAGCAAGAGAGTTAGGCAGAAATACTGTATCAATTAAAAAGGCAGTGTGTTTGATTAAACTTTCATATTTCTGGTGAAAAACAAACAAACTCGTCACAATAGAGAGGGGATATTTCAGATTTGATTAGCATCTTCAGTAGCCTGCAATGAACTTGTTTTAACCAACAAGAAAATCTAAAAAACTCAGAGTAACTAGAACGGGCACTCGGTAGACCGCATACCTTCACCAACGCCACATTTGTTTGCGGAACCGAGTTAGCATCACTAGTATGACAGCCATTAGCTCATGTTTGTGCTGATTAGGTAGGTCAGGTAGCAACACCACTATGTGAAACAGTGAGCACAGAGTGTCTCCATGGCAACAGACGCTGATCTCCTCTGATCTCCTCCGTGAGGTGCCTCTCTCATCTGCTTTGTATGGGAAATTTGTTCAAATCTTTTGGGGATTTATTCGAAAACTATTAGCCGTGAACATCCCAAAATCTAAAATTGATTGGTCCTTGGATGATGACAAATCTTACTTAAAAATTTCATCCAATTCAGGTTAATAGTTTTTGTGAAAAGTTGGGAAAATACATACATACATACATACATACATACATACATACATACATACATACATACATACATACATACATACATACATACATACATACATACATACAAACCAATAACTAAATATACACAGACGACAACATAACCTTCGTTGACAAAGGTAATCAGATAATAATAATAATCTGCTTAAAAGAAAAAACGTGTTTATCTGTTTTAGTCCTTTATTGGATGATGTACATAGTGAAGTGAGCCAAACTTCCCCTTATTTTAAAGATATCTGACTGTTTGAAAATTGGGATTTTACTGTCTGAGTGTTAGTTATGTTGAGGGTTTTCGTTTGAAATTAAATGAATCTCTCCACTCAAGGACTGACACTTTTATCTATCTTCCACTGCTGTGCGTCATGTTTTTTGTCTTCTGTCTTTCTCTCACTTTATGACTATTTTACTACTGTTTTCCTTTGTACACATCCGCGGATGTAAAGGAAAGTAATATCGCAGATCAAACATTCACAAACTCTTTAGAGTTTTGGGGGGGGAAATCCAAGGGCCCGATTTACCAAGATCCTGCATAAGTGAAACTAAATTGTACGCTCATGTAAATAGATTGCGGGTTCTCTTTGCATGCTTTCTTTTGGTGATCTACTGAGAATAATACCATAAGTGACAACAAGTCCAAAGTATTTAAACAGGGATTTTGCATGCTTTACACATTGTTTATATTAAAATGACCAGCTTGAAGCTACATCATTTCCATGTTCAACCGCTTGAGGTTATTGTGAAGTGATTAAAAGCACTGAGCCCACCAAGCACAAAAATGGGGAGATTTTAATTCCTTTTAGTAAAATCTGCAAACAAAAGCCTTGGGCAGCCAGCAGAGGAAAGCCTCTCACCACAATAATAACATGTCCGCTAAAGGCTGAGCTGATTTGCACCACATTTCCAAATTCTGTAAAAACAGATGCAATGAATAAACATTGTAAGTGCTCTCAGATGTAGTAAATCACATTGTGCAATGGACATTAATCACCAAAAACCCCTCCCTATACAGTGGGACACGCCTAATATCCCATATTTATGAAGGCAAATACACTAAATGGATAGTTTGTGTCATTTGACACAAATGACTTGACTGCCGGTCTGTCCTGTTAGAAGAGCAGCTGGGCCACCCTATTCCAGTGTCACCTGCACTTTGCTTGTTAGGTGATCTCACAGAAATTAAAAGAGAAAAAAATGAGTCCTGCATGCTCCTGGTTTCCCTAAACCTCGCAAAAAAGGCGATCCTCATGAACTGGAAATCCAAAAGTAATCTGAATGTAAAGTTATTTAAACTTTACTTCGAGACCACATCACATTGGAGAGAATGTCTGCTTGTAGGAAAAATCATTCAACACAATTTGAGTCGACATGGTCCCCAATAATTAAATGCACCATGTAGCCCTGTGGGGGGGCGGTGGCTCCACTCCGGGGCTCTAGGGGCCGTCAGTGGCTGGGGCGTCGTGGCTTGGGTGGTTGGCTGCTCTGCGGGCTGGGAGAGGCGCTCGTGTCTATGCTGGGGAGGCTGCAGAACTGGTCTGGGGAGTGCTGGGGGATGTGTGTGGGGGGTTCTGCTCTGGGCTGGTGGTGGATCCGCTGGGGTGGGGTGGGGGTGCTAGGCGTCGGGCCCCGGCTGGGCCGTTGTGCCGGGGTGGGCTTGTGTGGGACTTCGGGGCCCTGGGGGCGGGGTGCCTTCTCCTCCCTAGTGGGGGTGCCCGCTGCGGCGCTCCGGGTCTGTCTCGCTCCCGGATCTGGGCGGGTGAGGGACGGTTGGACTCCTGGTTCTGGATGGACAGCCGACTCAGAGTGACCTCCAGGGTCAGAAACATGGGAGAAGGGTGTGTGTGTGTGTGTGTGTGTGTGTGTGTGTGTGTGTGTGTGTGTGTGTGTGTGTGTGCGTGTGTGTGTGTGTGTGTGTGTGTGTGTGTGTGTGTGTGTTGGCAGTTGGAAAGTATTTGGATCAGTGTGATAACTGTTAATAATATATGTAGCACTAACAAGAGTATTATATGTTGTTGCCCCCCCCCCCCCTCTCTCCCCCCCTCAATCTTCTCTCTTCTCTCTCTCTCTTTGAGCGTTCCCCCCCCGGTCGTGTACGGCAGCCATGCCAACCTCTAATAAAGGCAGCAACAGGAGGAGACTTCAAGTCTCTTCCTGAGGCAAGAGCAAAAACTGTTCTGACACCGGAAGGTTCTCAATCACATCATATTGTTTTGCCCAAGCTGCCAAACAGGACAAGGGTAAGAAAAAAAAAACACGCGTGTATGCGCCCAATATTACATTTGAGTCTGTTTTTACATGCCAAAACCTTTAGTAGATCAGGCAGAGTATGAAATCAATATCTCATGATTAACTGCTGTTACCTGATAAAGCATAAGATATTATACGGATAACCTCAGAATTCATGTCATGAACAGATTTTTTGCACGTTCAAATAGATTTAATGCTGTAGACTCCTGCCGGTTGGAGTTGATATCCGTAGCTGGTTGTTGTGGAGTAAACTCTACAAGGTTGAAAGATGATAGCAGGTTCCAGAAACTCAGCCAAACATTTAGTGACTGAAATGTTGGTCAATGGAGTAGAAAATGATAGATACTCATTGGAAAAAATACAAACTTAATTATATTTTGAAAATGATCTGCCACTGATGAAAAGATAAATGGAGAAGTATCTTATGGGAATAATAAAAAAAAACTTATTTTTCCTTTATTGTTCATTCAAAGTAAGTATTGAAATTTGATCATCTCAACATGTTGTCTTGGTGCAATAGCTGTATATCTTTCATTAATGTTCTTGTGTTTGAGAATACAATAATTTTCTTTGACTATTGAGATTACAGAGCATATGGTGATTTACAAATGTATTAAAAGTCACGCTGTTTTCATGGTGTGAGCTGAGATTGGTTGTTTCTACCTCACACTGTGGTTAACTCAACAGTTAGAAGTGATTTTACGCGGCCGCCCAGCTGAGCAGCTCTGACCTCTTGTGTTATTACAAAGCTCTCCAGCCGAAAGGAGCCAGAAACACAGACAAACAAAGTGTTTTCAGCGTGCAGCAGTCACACTAGCATTTTAATACGCACATATGAAAAGTGTTGACAGCTGATAGATAATATTATTAAAGTTAATTAACATAACTAAAGTGAACATCAATCAGCAGTTTCAGTGAAGTGCAGCCTGAAAAAGTTGATTTGACCAAATTTACGCAGAGTCGCCTGGACCTTGCCCTCATGAGAAAAACAATATAATTCAAATAATACTATAGAATGATAAAAACAGTAAGCACTCATGCCAACTCCATGCAAAGACTGGCGCATTTGTGACGTCTAAAATAAATTTGCTCCACATTGGTTTGGTGCATGCTCCCACTGGCAGCCGATGACTCACAGCGGCACGGTGAAGGGCTGCCTGTGGATCAGTGGAAGTGTGTCAGAGGGACCTGACTTCAATTAATTTACAAAGACTTACGTAAAAAGAGATGTGTCACGCACACTTTTATTTAAATATAGTTCTCAAAAAGACAAAACACGTTGCAGCTTGTAACCATTTCCGTGCGAGTGTGCTTCATTACGAGCAGAAGTGTATTTTCCTAAACACGAGGCGGTAACAGTAAAATGTCCACATCTATAAAAATAAAAATTTTGTAGTCAACTATCACACGAAAGACTATAAAACTTCATGGATGAAGTTTCTAGTCAGCTGTTGATTCCCTATTGCCAATAAACAGTTAGAACTTGGGCCCATCGCCGTTGCATCACCTCCAGCGGGTGTTACAGCCGACGTTAAAGTGAAATGACTGGTCATTTAAACACTCCTCTAGCACACAAGCAAAACAAACCAGTGAGAAATTAGGTTGACTGCGTGTGACTACATAAAATCTGTTGGCTCATGTCTTCAATCCAAATGAGGCTTCAAAACATCTTCCCACATTAAAATAACAAATTCTGAGGATTTTTGCAGCCGTGGCTGAGCTATGCACTTTCTGAATGTTTTCTCAATTAAGACGCATTTAAATTAAGGAAGGTAGTTTGGCATCGTCCCTTAAAACTCCAAACTAATCAAAGCTTTCACTTTTTCATACTTATTCAGGTGGACTCTCCCATTTTTCAAACGTATCAAACGAGCACATTTTCAAAAACAAGTGATACACTGCTGATTTTAAGCTAAAGGGATTATGCAAAAGAGAGTGTCTTTCTTGTACCTCCCAGTTATAAAACAAAGCAAGATACATCAGCCAAGAGAAAAGGGAAATATGCTGTTTGCAGTGTTTGTAGATTGCTTTGGGCAACAAAAATAAGAAAAAAAGAAAAACATAAGACGACGTCCTCCGGAAATTCCTGTCAGAACTGGATGAAAGAAGACAACTGAATTTTTAAGTGATGGTCGCCTGTGGATGTGTCATTGGACAGACATCGTCCTTGCGTCCAAACCCGTCTATTGCACAACTCGCAGTGAATTCCTGCGTCTTATAATAAGATCCGCATTGATTAGTGATACCATGATGATAGTAACCAGTAGATTAAAGAGCGGGACATAGTTCTCCTGCTGAGTGCTGCGCTGTTTAATTAGTAACCCAAAGAGGAAATCAAACTGAAAGCCAAATCAATAGCCGAGAAAAAAGTGGGATGGTGCTTTGAGAGTATTTACCTCCCAAGCCCACAATTGTATACCACAAAATATATGAAACCACAAACACATAATGTATCGAGGACAGTTGAGTGGTGGACCGCCACAGTGGCTTTGAAACTTTTACGATTTCCTCCCTTCATGACAGATGTTTAACATCAACTTCTTAAACAGACTACATCAACCATGTCGTACTCAACAGAGTGCAAGTTACTGAAGATCACAGTGTGATTAGTCATCATCATTTAAAAGTGTTTGAATTGAATAAAAATGTGCTTGAGAAAGTAGTGTATTGACTGATTATTGTAGTATTACTGTGACATGTTCACCAGAGTCAAACTCCTATTAGATCATGAGGGGCTGAAACAAAGATGCCCGTCTCCTGGTAATGTGAATGTTTACAGAGTCGATTTTAATGTTGTTCATATTGTGTGAAGTTGCCACAAATCATTATGTTATAAAAAAAGAAATAAAAGTCAAACTTGTAATAAGTAATTTAAACAGGACATGAAACTTAATATGTCCTTGATTTAACTGTCATATTCCTGTATGATTTTCATTGTAAAAAAATATATTCAGTATTAAAGAACTTAATAACTGACAGTACTTAGTTAGTTTTGCGACAATGATTAGTTTAGCTTATAAATAAATATACTAACTACACAATTAATACACTTACATCCACTTATTTTCACCATGAATATTGAAGAGAGAGGTCCGCGGCGGTCATCAAGTTAAGGAAATGTCCATATTTATTTAATGTATATGTTGAAAACATGGTATGAACAACTTTTTGTGTGAATAAACATTAAGAGCAATCTGAAATCCTGCAATCTGCCACTGCGTTTCTCTCCAGACTAATGCTGGCTGCTCACTTCGTTGGCCAAAGAAATGCTGCAGCCTTCAACGTGCATGTTTTCACAATCTCATCCCTGTCATGTACCTTTCATTAAATTTGCTATTTCGCGAGCAATAAGTTACATACTTTTCTTGGAAAATTTGCTGTAAATGTCTTTGTTTTAATTTCAACTTGTGGATTTACATCTAAATCAGACCTTCTGGTGGGCCGGTTTTTGGCCTCCCAAACCGTATGTCTGTTATTGACGGTCACCGGACTTACTCACTCATTAGGTTGAAGTAATCAACATCAGTCATCAGAACTTAAAATAATGAAAACTGTAATAAATGTGGTTTTGTATGGAAACATAATGTTCATCTTTTAATCTACCACAATCAGTTTGAGTTGAAAAGTGTTGCTTTTTTTTTTTTTTATCACTACTGATAATCAAATGTGAGTAATTGTGATTGATCAAATCGAATGCATTTTTATTTTTGTCATTCACTCATGACAAAATTAGGGTTTATTTATTAGCTGTAATGCTTCATAGGTACTGTGGTTGCAGCCAAATAACATATTTTACAACTGAACATGTCTCATATTCATTTTGGAACAAAGCTGGTGTCCTCCAATGAGAGGAGTTTCATGAAATAGTAACGGAACTTCTCTTTAGTGCACATTTTAGCTTCAGATTATTCTGATGCTAAAAGTGTTAATTGATTTGCAGAGACCTGGATAATGTATGAAGGAGCTCCCAGTTGGGAACAGAAAAGCAAAATGGCGGCTTCCGGCGGCGCCGTCTTATTGCTGCTGTCAGTCGAGGAAAAGAGACAAACAAGCCTGTCATCTCATACATCAGACAAGAGGGGATGAAAAGAAGCTCAAAAGGTACAATTTATTTTCACTCTGCATTCATGCACATTTGATGCACAGTCGTTACATTTTCCTTCAATTAACATCCAGAGCAACCGCTCCAACTGTTTCGAAGCTTAAAATTACCGATGGCGAGTCTACTTCACTGATGAGGTATAATTTATTCAAATGAGAATGAGCAAAACATACGAGGATAACCAAAACCGCTCAATATGTTGAGTGACCTCAGGCCTACCTGAGGAGATGGAAGCCAAGCGGAAGGCGTCGGGGTGCCGGTTTGGTGCTACGGGTTCGTACGGAGAAGAGTCCTCCATGTCTCCCCCTGAAACAACAGTGACAAAAATAAATCACTATCACTCAGGATGAGGAATTGCCCTTCACTTAATCTGATCATCAGAACACAAACACTCTGCGAGGATTCATTGTAACTTGATGAAACCTGAGAAGTAAACAAAACAAGCTTGCTAAACTCTTTCTGTGGTTTATTATTTCACACAAATAAATATAGGAAATTAAACTTTTGTTTAGTCTTTTAATGAGACGAGGCCAGCTGCGTGCCTGCTTTGGGTTTATATGAAACTGTGTTGAGGTCATTTCCCAGTACTGGACTGGCTGATCATCAACTGCCTCCAACTAAAAAGTTTCCTCTTTCATATGGAAAACAGAAGGTTCATCATGATCAAATTATTTCCTTTTGAAGAGAGTATTTGTGCGTACGGTAATAGGGGGAGCAATTGAAGGACCAAACCAACAAGCAAAGCATCTTTTCTTTCTAACAATGTGTTGCCAACGCTGTTTGTTAAAAAAAAAAAAAAGAATTAAAAAATCAAATTAGCACTCAACTGACTGCGGCTTTCCCATGTGCCTGCTTCTCTGTAGGCCTTAATCCCACATTTAAAATTCATAGCCATTCGGTGTGATTGAGACAAACCCTCCAGTGTGTAATAGCTTTGCATTTTGATCCGAACAGAAACACACTGAGGGTGTTGTGGGGAAAGCTTGGAGGCCTGCTGCTACAAATGAGAAAATCTGAAACCTGTTGGTACAAGACTGCACTTCCACAACAAGTAATCAGTAGATCCAATCAATAGATATAGTACGCTTTGCTTATCAACATGCTTCTTGGATGTTTTCGAGAAAGATGATGCAAGCTGATAAAATGTTGTCTTGTAGCTGCTGTGATAATAAGCAAGGCAGCTGTGGAAGACATGTTTGTGTGTGTGTGTGAGTTTATTGCTGTTGTGTGGACTTAAATGTGTTTCCCTATTCACATTATGGAGTATACAGGGACTAGAGTAAAGACTCCATTGTGGGGATCATTACATTTTTAGGTGAAGACATGTTTCAAGGTCAGGCCAGGGTTAAAGTTAGGCAGCTGGCACTTACGGTTGAATTTACAGGAGTGGTTTTTTAAAGTGTGCTGTGGGTCTCCCCTGGGGGCCCATAGAGAGCTTCAGGAAGTATACAACAGCTGGAAAGACTGTATCGGTCAGGGCGATGCCTTTTCCAAGCACAATTTCCTTTCCACTTTGAATTATTAAGAAGAAACCATGGTGATAACGTAAACAATTTAAGCCGAAAGTAAAACTAGTAATTCTATCATTAAAAGACACATATTCAAAAATGAATTTATTGAAGTTAATCTATAGACTAATTGAAATTATGAACTAAGCTTTAGTGTAAAAACTTAGTTTGCATAATTACTGTTGTGTTTTTTACCTATCGATTTCCCCAGGCTTTAGCAATAGTATTTAAGAATTAGGCCTGAAACAACTCATCAATGTAATTAATTGAAATCCAGTATTAAAATAGTTGTCAACAAATTTAGTCATTGATTAGTTGGTTAAGAAATATTTTTTTACTGTAAGTGGCTTTGTTTTTTTGTTTTCATTTAAAAATAAATGTTCTTGCAGCAACCACAGTGTGGCAGTAATGAGCCACCCGTGGTTGTGCCCTACCAGCACAGAGGGAGAAGCAGTGAACAGCCAATAGTCTGCTTTGTTTCGCGTCACGTGTGTCACAGCACAGTCAATGCTCTCTGCAATGTGGTCGAGGCGGCTGACGAAAGGTCAAAGACACAAGAGAAAACAGAGAAAACTTTTAAAAAAAAAGGTGATCAAAGTGTGGGAGCACTTCACGCTAAATCCAGAAAAACGATTAATCAAGAAATCGTAAAAATAATCGACCGATTAATTGATTAGCAAAATAATCATTAACTGCAGCCCGATTTAAAACATTATGAGGCGTAACATTCAAATTACAACACTACAAAGCAGGTATGTCGTAAGAATTGGGGCTCCATTGTAGTTAAACCTCTGTGAAGTTCTCATCTTCCCACATTTTGAAACTTCTTCACTGTCCCTGAACATTCTGCATCATGTGCATGAGAGTGCATGTGCCGACGTTGACGTCTCCTGTGCACATTCCCAGCGATCAATTAAAAATCTGAATTTCAAGACAAGATTATATTCGCTATGAAATGCTACTTCAAAGACTTTTAAGCAAAAACATATTCAGATTATATGGTTTGAATTTATATTTGGGAACCAATCTAAAGCAAATAAAGGATATTGCGCTTGCCCATAGCACGACACGGCCGATAACAAACAGTGAACTGAAGGGAGGTTTGTATCGCGCCTTTTGTCCAAAGAGTAAAGAAATTCAACCTTAACCTTGTGTACATCTGCAGAGTGACTGCTCTTTGTGTGGTTCTACGTCACTCCATTTCATCAATATTAACAATCATAACAAGATGGAACAGCTCTGCTGGGCACCTACAGCTATTGACATCTAGCTCAGTTCGTGATTGTATCTGTGTTTGAGAAGGACAAAAAGAGCTGGCTGGAGAAAATAACAGATCGTCAAATGACAGAGGAACCTACAAAAAGAGAAAAAGAGGCAGCGCTAAAAAGACTCAGTTATATAAAGCCTTTAAGATCGTACCAAAATATATCACATTTTGTTTTGCTTTTATTGGCCTCTTTAGAAAAAAAAAAAGAAATAAGGATGTGCATCCGTGCATGTGTGCACATTTACTTCTTCCAAACTGTACGTCTCTCCTCCCCCCCCCCCGCCCCCAGCAGCCTTCCACATCTCAGTTCATGGTGGTCTTTATATTTCTATCAAGAGAGAGAGCGAGAAAAGGACTTTAGAGGCTGCAGGACTCGAGATTTCTCAGTATGTCTAATTACAACAATTACCTTCAAAAGCTATAATGCTTTGAAGCCTTTCAAGAGTTCAAGACTACCACTTACTCAGCAAACAGCCACCTCAACCTTCCTTCCATGTCTTTTTTTTTCTTTTCTTTTTTTCCAAGCAACACCCTCCGCCTGCGTTTCAAAACGAGAGGCAAATATTACCCAGAAAAGTGCAACGTTCCTACCAAGACCGAGGACTGGTCGTGCTGTTCGGAGAAACACAAAATGAAGGATGTTCTCTCTTTTGCCAAAAGCAAAACATCTTGTTGGGAGGTTGCTTACCATTTTGCTCGGGCTGCATCGAGCAGTGCAGGAGAGCCTTGCCGCGCAATCAGTCAAGAATCAAACGGCACATCAAATTTCATAAGCAGAACAGTACTGTGCCTTCTGTGGAGATCCTATAAAACAATAATATCAAACCACAACAGTAACTGTAGTTAATGAATTTTAAAAGCTTATTTAAATTGATGTTACAAGCCGCGCTGTATCATAAAATTGCGCAACACACTATAATCACACATGCCCTTAGGATGTGAAAAATAGCACAGCAGGAGGCCTTGTTGTACTTCATACAAAAAAAAAATTTTGCTCTTTGACAGTCACCCTGGACCCAATTATGCATTCATCAAGTAATAGGAAATTCTTCCCAGCTGTTTAGTGATAAGATGTTTTTAGCCACAGGGCAACAACTTATCGCTGTAATTAAGCCTCCGTTTGACTTCATTTGCTCTGACAGTGTGGAGCATGACCGGCACAGCTCAGACAATCGGGCCTTCCCTTAGTTACAGCACGCGAGGAATACTGCTTTTAAGTGGATTCACAGTCTTCTCCTTTGCCATAAGGGGTTTTTATGAAGCAGTTAGGCACCATCACTCATCCTTTTCAAATGCATTATCAATGAAGTTAAACTCCTGAGGTGATGGAAACGGTCCTATGGATTTTTTTCTGCGACATTCTTGGCAAACTGTTTATGGCTGGAAGCAAAGTCAATTTTAATAACTGTCATTCACCTTGTGTGTTTAAAGGTGCCCTATACGGCCACCCCTCCATTTAATATTTATTTCATATTGTCCACAATCTTTACTGCAGGCACTTTATAAAAAGGCCCACTCACTCCTGATAGATACTGCATATTACCTTATAGACATATTATGCTCCTATATTGAAACACAACTTCTGCTCTTACATTAATTACAAAGGAAGCTTATGACACAGCCTGAGCAGCCTGGAGCACAGTCGGAGGTCTGGAGCCCTGCTGGCTATTGCACAACTTCTGCTGGCAACAAAAGGTGACCGAGCCTTTGCTGTGAAGAGTTCCCAAAGTTTGCAAATGAGCTGTCAGTGAAGTTCAGCCTCATCAGACCAATATATTGTCTCGAAATAAACTCCAACCATATAACTTGTCCAACAGGAAACACTAGGATATGGAAAATCACATTTTAAAACATCAAGATTAAAAAAAAAACATTAATCTTTCCTCTCAACCTCCTCACAGTATGGGCTCAAGCTGAGATAAAACGGAGTGATACCACAAATACTTTGTTTTTTTTTTTCAAGAATTTGCTCTTAACAGAATACAAGTTGAGACATAAATTCAGTTAACGGCTCAGCTTTTGAAGTGATATTGACATTTTAAACTCAATTTCAAACCATACAAATAGAATATTGGATTAGCTCGGAATAATATTTCATGTCACAATTCCAATCCGGCGTGGCGTGGTGGGCAAACACAGCTGAGAAAATGACTGCTGAAATTTCCATTCTTCCCTTTGGCTATGCGAATGTGATGGTAATATAAAACGTTACACACTCGCTTACCTAAATCAGCGCTATGCTTGGTGTCAGATGTTAAACATGGACTACTGATTGGTATAAGCACTGTTTTTTGATTCTCGTCCTCCGCGCACGCGTTGAAGGAAACGCAATTAAATCAGAGGAGCGCTGACGGGAAATCTTTGATTGTTCGACATTTACAGCTTCATAACCTGCATCTCGGATCTTGACTGTGGATCTGACGTGACTTTGCACAAACAAACTTGGAAATAAGGGTTGGCTGAATGAAATGCATTTGAATCCTTTGAATTCTTCTCTGTGGAAGGCAGAAAAGGAGCGAGCAACTATTTTCACGATGCAGAGATTTAAAGGGAGTGACTGAGAGAGAAAAACAGGCCGCCGGGCCCGGTAGTTGAGCTCTATGATGTGCATTCATTCAACGCCGTTGTGAACCTTTTCTGGCAGGAGTGAGTCTTAATGCCCACATCATGACAGTATTCAGTGAGCAGAATGGCCCGTCACTCACTCTCACCTCTGATAGAGGGACTGAGAACTCAGTTTACTTTAAAAGGCTAATCTAAACTCCACCTGGCCCTGGTTTCAGCTCCACTGTCACACTCCTTGCAGGCACCACGCTGAAAGGGACTCATCTTGTGCAGTTCACCTTACAGTACAGAAAATCATTAGACACATTTACAAGGACAAACAGCAGCTATTTTGTCGCCATAGTTCACCGATACTTTTCACATTTTTGGGGAATGAAATGGAAGAAGGAGGCATGCAAAGGACGAGGAGGGGAAAGCTCTGAAAGACCTTATTGATCAGGCCCAGAAGCTATCGACAGGTTCCTTCCTCTGATGATGAAGTAGCCACCTACTGAGCACCGGATGGGTCTCCGGCGCAGGGAGGGAGAAGCAGGGAGGACATATTCAGCATGCAGGAGCCTGCTCCCCCTATCCCCTGACATGCCGGGCAGGCTGGAAAAATGTTCTGCTTATGACAGTGGATGGCTAAGGTAATGGCCGGTGACTGCTACCATTGCTCATAGTAATGATGGTTTCACCCAGGAATACTGTGTACTTTTGCAACACCCCCACCCTCCTCTGTAGTTTCACCCCCATGACTCTCTTGCTTCCTCTCACCCTTTCATTTTTCGGTTTTCTCTGTTTTTTAAACACCCCCCACCCCCGCCCCCCGCCCATCATTTATCTACCATTCTGCACTCGCCTTTTGCCCTCACCTCCTGTCTTCCCTCTCGTTCTCTCCATTACTCCTCCTCCCTGCTCGGGTCTGCACGATGTGCAAAGCATTATTTCGCTGTCCATTTCATGTAACCTCCCGCAGCATTAGAGGCCAACTCGTGGTATTAGAATGATGTGCTATGTATTCACTGAGTGACCTTTGAAGCACTGACATTCATAAAAAAAACACAGGAAATAAATCATTCCCCCAAACTGTGCGGTGCTCTCGTCATCTCGTATGAAGATACGGTCTCTGCTCTCACAATGAGCGGGTTCGGGCTGGATTGGAGTGTGGACGAAGCCATCCTCGCTCCCCACCAGCAGTGGCAGTTAGCCCCACTAATTAAACTGCTCTGAAAAATCTGCACAGAAGTTCTTCTATTCCTACATTGAGACCCAGGTCGGCATTTCAAAGCCTATAAAATAATATATGTTGAAGGTGCGGAACTTATCATTTGAATTACCAACTGCACTGCGAACCCCGCAAAGGTAAATTCACATGAGGCTGTGGATACAACTGAGAGAACCACAATATGCCGCCTGTGTATAGCAGCCAATATTTCTTTCTTAGTAATTACTTCTTTTATAGATTCAAACTGTTATATAGACCCCGTTGCCTCTCCCCGACACAGACATTCAGAACAGAAACCACTCATTATCCATCAATGACGACTGCATTGATACACTGAATATAGCTTCCATTTTCAAATGGAAAACACAATTAACAGGTCACAATTAGTGCAATTAATGGTTCATAGGATGGGGATTATAACACCCTTTAGCTGGGTTTTAAAGCTAAACAGGGTAGTACAGTAGCCTGAAGGCAGGAAATATTGATCAAGTAGGAAATCTGACCTCACGTCATGGCTAGAGGGGCTTGTTATTCAAACACAATCTCTGGGCGAGGAATGCGTGTTGAAAGTTAAAACGCTGCAGAGCTGAAGCTGCTGCCACCTGCTGAAATGTGTGAACCTCAAGAAGGTGCACCAAGCAACACTTGATGACAGTAATGAATCACAGTGCCGTGGTTGTCGAGGAGCTCTGAACTGAACTGTAACTCAGCGGCGATGTACTCTTTCAATGCACACATTGTCCACTGTGAAGCACCTCTCACTCTGTTCGTTATCGCCGCTGTGATTTACAGTTACATGTCGTACTCATGGGATATTCAGCTCAAGAGCTTTCCTCCGGGGCTGGACTTTTCTGGTGACTGTGGCTTGTTCAGGCTTTATGAAGGCTCTGCAGTTTTCTTTCATATGTAGGACCTTTCCACTGGACAATCGCAAGAAAGAGAGGTGACAGAAACATGTGTCACACAGTTTGCCACGGAGACTAAAGTGTGAACATGACTTTCACACCGAACTTCTCAGCTTTGCGGATGAGCTACAACAACTGCAGATATGAGACTGTCTCTTTACATCATTATCTGTAACCTCATTGCCCTGTTTCATCACTACAAAGGTGAAAAGTCATAATGAGAATTTCTTTTTTTAGTGCTTAATACTGTTATAACTTATCGCGGTAGTGCAAGCAAAGTGATGAAGTGAGTTCATAAGTCTACAACTGTATCCTGTCCATATCTGTAACTATATCTATTTCTACTTTCATATCCTCAACTATATCGAGTCATACATTTGAATTCTATATCTATCTGTGGGTATTGTTTTGAGGGGGGGTTTCACGACCCTCCAAAGTTTAAGACCCCCCCCCCCCCGAAATGAAACACCTTATCCTTGAGATCCAGTGTGAAAACAAAATAACAAAATGCTGTTTCACTGATGACAACTTCTGTGTTAAGCCCACTCTCCTCTTTCCCCGTCTCCAGTAATTGTGAAGCACAGCTGGCATCATTTCACGGAAACCAGCGACTGGCAGAGGGCGATTAAATAACAGGTTGACCGTCAGAATAGTGGCGTCATCACACTGCACCTTTGTATGTCTCCACTAGGTTACATCAGCGGGATTTAGTCAGTTACCGGTGATCAAGTGATTTGGCACATTATTTATGGACCAATGGATGATATTCGTATTTACAGGAACTGCCATTGAGATCCCGGTGGATTCAATAAAAGAAGTGTGTATGCCCGGCACCAGCCTCACGGATGATCTGCAGGTGCATTCAACAAATGTTTTGGCGTGAGCCAAGTACCTGAATACAGGATTTAATAAACTTTTAATTAACAGATGCATTTGTCGACAGCATCTGGAAGTCATAAGCAGGAAAAGAACTTTTGATGACGTGCAATGGCGAGAAGATTTTAGTGGGAAACCAACTGTGAGACTGTACAGACACACCGATGAGCCATAACATTATGAACATCTGCGTCGTCTCATGCCAGCCCCATACACAACAAATGCTCACTTGCTGCCTCATATGTACTAACTGACAGGTGTCATGATTTAAAAGAAATGTGTATTATTCAGTTCAATAGTCACATCTGTTACACTTAGAATTTTGCATATCCTCTATTTATCCTCTATCTTTTTTTAATCAAGATTTCCTCTCAAAAATTAAAACTTACAATGAGAAAGAAGATAAGCTGGGATAACACAGTGCTTATGTCTATATCTATGGATTTCTATATCGCCTGCTTCATCAGGCACATTTGTACAATCTATTGTGTTTCAGTAGAACAGCTCAGTCATAGATACTATCTTAACAGGTCATGATTATTACATTTTTCTTTAGATGATTCCAAAGAGTTTCTATCTAAATTCTAAGTAAATTTTTGCTATTCAGTTGGGCTGCATCATATCAAGATATGTTTCTAATATTCAGCTTCTTTTATGTACTTTTATGCACTGTAATATTCATACAAAGAAGCATTTTAAATATCTTGGCCACTACGAAAAGTAGCCACGGTCTTTGAAATTCTTCTTTGCGTGAATATAATGTCGAAGCTGTTGTGCGATGAATGAGTTCACGCAAACGTGCTCCTCTATTTCATACTGTTTGACAGGGAAATTAGGAATAAATTATTATAGTATTCTTTGATATTCATGTTCAAGTGCGCTTTAAGAAAAACTTGTGTTGCAGCGAATTAGTGGATGTCCAGTAAAAGTTCTAATCGGCTGACTTCTTCTCATATCTATGAACGCCTACATGATCGTCTATGTTCAAACATTCTCTATTGAAAAGTTCACACACTAACGTCTGTAGTGTGTTAACGCTGGCTGAGGCAGGCAGTTGACTGGGTGCTGTTTGTGTAGCGCAGCTCTGAGAAGAAGGTGTTGTTTTAATGCCAGTTCATCCGCCATCAGCAGCCTTCTCCTCACAGACACAATGGTTTTGCCTTGAACTCGCAGGATATGTTCATGACCCCAGTCAACATGGGCCATGTAAGACACATACCATGTCCAAGCCAGATAGAGATTTCTTTATGGCCTCCTACATTTCATACACCATTCTGACCTCAGGTTGTATAAGATAGCCGTATGTGCACTGTTTCGAAAGATGTTCATCCGCAAGCCATCAAGCAGACAAAACTCTTCTCACACAAAGCTTGAAAATTACCTCTCGTCTTCTATCTGGCTGTTAGTCATTCATGTCCTTTCACCTTTTATAGCTCCTCTTCTTTGAATGCCGAGTACCTATCTCTTCATTTTCCCCTCACAAACTAGTGTACCCTTCATCTCGCCACATTAACACAAGTAAAGTAAAACTTCCAGTCATATTACACCATATCTAACACAAACACTTGCATCAAAACCTCTCAGTTTTATTCTCAAACGATTTTTTAAAGTGGTTTAGCACCAGTTTGAGAGAGATCTGCAGGGATTCAGCCTTTTGTGTTTGTTTCCAGAGATGGATGTTGTACATAGATTGTTTCCAGTTAACAAAAGCCTGCTTGACTGCACAATGGATCGTGATTAGATTAAAGCTCCACTGTAAGAGCTTTTCGTTTGTGCTAAAGCGAGTTTTATCTCTGAGGGCGACAGGGCCAAAACGGGACAGTGCTGAGGAGCATTCTTCGGAAAGAAACATGCTCCGTGAAGGGCATCCTGTAGGCACGAGAGGTCTCTATCCTTGACAGGCAGACAACTTACAACATGCTTTCAAACACAAACACTTTGACTGATGCAGCTCTGTGTTAGTTAAAGGAAGGGGGAGAAGAGGAAGACAATTACAAAGAAAAAATTGTTGGAAAAAGAGAGAAAGACGGGAAGAGAGACAGAAGGCCTGGGGGGCATCCATGTCATTGCGTTTCCCTTGAACTCATGTCAGGGACCCTCTGCTGCCATCAGTCTGATGAAGTGTAGCTGGTGCTATGAGCAGTCAGCCCCGTGAATCTCTTCATGGATCACCACACAATAGCCCAGAATGCTCAAAGCTCAGGGAGTTTGCAACATTTCTGCCATTACCCCACGTGTCACCACAGCTGAGCACATTATGTCCTCCATGTATACATGGACATTTGACACCATCAAAGAGACAACATCTGTAAGGGTAAAAAAAAAAAAATCTCACACTTGGGTTTTGCCCCCGTTTAAGGCTGGCTCTCAGGGTATGTCATCCAATTTAGTCAGAATCTTTGTGCCTTTTACCCATGACGATGGACTGAGATTGATGTGAACCCATGAGGCTCCTTGACGCTCCATAACTGCCCCTTAACTCAAAAAACACAGGGTTTCATTGTTACATCAAGAGTGGGATTTTATGTCCCGCCTAAGTGGGCACATAAGGACCAGAGTACTATACAATTGTAACGTAATTATATGGTAAAATGGAACACTTTAGGTGAAAACCAATAAGTCTACCATAACAGGTCCATCTAATGTAATCCCATTATAGTTCCATTATATTTGAGAGGGTGAGGAAAGTAGGAAAGCATATATTTTTCATCAGGGGCTTCTGGGTATAACAATAAGAGTACAACAGGGAATAGGGCATCAACAATGGGTGTGGTGTACATCCTTCTTGGATCGCTCGGAAAATACACTGGTCATCGAGTTCGGAAGACACATTTAAAATAGATGTTATGATGCAGAAGTATACGGTAAGCTATATACATTAAGATCAGTGGAAGTATGTTGTGTTGTTCATCTCCTTGCTGCTGAATCTTTGCTGCGGCAGTGAACATGCATCTTGTTGTATGCGAATTATACTGCTCTTGACCACGAGGCTCATGCAGAGCCCAGCAATACGTACTCAATTATACCGTCGCTGAACATGATGTAAGCTGATTTCACAGCCACAGGGAGAATACAGAAGGAAACAAATGACACAGAGGACCCCAATTGTTCATAATGAGCTGACTGGCAAAGCAAGAAGTCCTAATTTCACATGAAACAATGTGTGGTTTTATAAAGGAAACTGGATGAGTTACAAAAATGTGTTTTCACATTGCTGATTTCAAGAGATGCAAAGGGATTTTTCTGCGACGCATCTGCCTCGTACCTTCAGTCAGTCCCATGTGGATGGTCCAGTAGTTCTGCAGACACTGCAGCTCCTTCTTCATGCCCCTCTTGCAGCGGCAGTCATACAGAGGACTAACCAGCAGCACTTCCAAAGCAGCCTGGCACTCCTTGTTGTTATCCAGCATGGCTTCCTTCTCCTTGCCCACAAGGCACTGGCGCATCACCCGGTACCGAGAGCTGCAGTGAGGGTTCTGGTTGCACATGTCACTCGCCTGGATGCAGTCCACCCATTCTGTCTGAGCGCCAGGCTCGGACCCGGCACCGGGGGATCCCGGAGCACCGCTGGCCAAGGACACGGACAAAGCTGAGGAGCCGTCCCAGGAACCTGCAGCCTCATCTAGGGAGGACGAGGAGATAGATGGTGGGGTGACAAGAAGGGGAATGTCAGAAATTGTACATGTGTATCTACAAATACACCGCAAACCTGCTTTAAAAATTATTTTGGTCATGCAACACATTGGACCAGGGATCCACAAACAGATCGGACGGCCTAACACATGCCCGTGCATGTCAAAGCATATATTTGCAATACAGCAACAACATTCCTCCTGGTCTAATCAGTTTTACACACCTCTATGTAGTTGTGTAAAAAAAAAAAAAAACAAACAAAAAAAAAAACACGATAGCTTTGCTGTTTTTAGTTTATATCTGGTGATTTAACTGCTCACCTGCACTGATTGCACTACACCTAAAACACAAAATGAGTCCAGATTGCACCTTATTATAAAAGTAACCAGTGAAAGGACTCAGTAATTGAAGCTTATCTCATGTCAATTGAGGTTTAATCAAGAACTACACTTAATTTGAATCCGGGTGGGTAGAGAATTAGTGTTCAATCAGTAAACAGTGATCCACAGAGCAGAGATTCAGGTGTTCCTGTTTGACAGAGAGTCGGTATTGACGCACAAAACCCAAGTGCAGACAGCTCTGGTGAAATGACAAGAGAGACCCCTTGTGGTGGGTTTTTATTTTTGGTTTTCATTATTCCGGGCAGCGGTGAGGGGACGTCAGTCAGAGCAGCGGGTGAAAGAAGAGTTCCGATAAAGTTGAGAGGAAAATGCTTGTATGAAGGGATTTCAAGTTTGACTTCTGCTCTTTTTGTGGAGAATCGTGCTGCTGAAACGTGCAGCTGATGTAAAGGATATGGACAATAATGATGCTGTGGTGGATTTGGTCTTATTCGTCCAATCAAACGCATATGTGAAAATGTAAAAATCAAGAAATGTCAGAGGTTTCTTGTAAGAAAAAGCTATGCTTTGTTACTGCAGTAATTGGCTCTTTCTTCACAGAATGGAAGCTTCTAGTGTTAATTCACCCATAATCCACGACTGATTTACGCACACGCTCAAGTTTTGGTTGTGTGAAAATTATACATGGTGTAATCAAACCACCCAGCTATAACATGAACACCTATCAGCATTTTTATGGCACATCATTAAAGAAAAAAAACCCTCATAAATGCTGTGCACCCTCAGACAGCTCCTGCATGAGAAGACGCTCACATACTAGAATTTTCATCCTGACACTGATCTCATAATTTATTTCTTTGACAGATAAATCCTACAATTTGCATTTTTTTGGGGAGGGTTTTCTTTTTTCTTCCGATATGCCACTTCTTACCTAAGAGGAGGAAAGCGAAGCAAACGTAAATCCACGACTTCATGTTGGCAGGAGAGATGAGTTGGGGTCCAATACGACTGATATTTCCACCTTTTGAAAGGTTAATTCCCTCTCTTCCAGATCCCGGACCCAGGTAGAAGGCTAACTGTACAAAATCAATATCCTCATTCAACTCCCAAATAAAGACACACCTCCCGGAGAGGGGTGGAAATCCTCGACTTCCAGTGAAATAATAATCCACAATATTTCGGGAAGGTAAAACAGATTGACCGCGAAGCACAAAAATCCTTTGATACTGTGAGAAAAAAAGAAAGAAGAGAAAGGCAAATGCCAATCAAACAGTCAATCAATCCATGAAAGCAGTTTCTCAGGGTCCGTCTGTGTTGCCTTCATAGCGACAAAAAAACTACTGAGACTTGATCTCTCCGCATTATAAGAGCTCAGACTGCGTGCTCCAACTGCCCCTTGGAGACAATTTGTCCCCCAAAACAGTCCTTAAACTGGCGCCAAATGATCTCTTCGTTATACCAGTATTTCTAACGAGGTAGAAGAACTCATCTAAAAGTGCTACAGTACGCTGACTGGCTTTTTTTTCTCTCTCTCTCTCTCTCTCTCTCTCTCTCTCTCTCTCTCTCTCCCCTCACCACCACTGGCTCCCCTCAAAAAGCTGCGCTCCTCTGGAGGGAGTGAACGCTCCTTTTTCACTGACTGCGTGCGCGTCGAGGCATCGCTGCACTTTATAGAGAACAGCTGCCGTTGCGCGCCGGCAGAGGGCACTGCGGCGGCCCTGTCGCTTGAAAAGCCTTCCACACGGAGACTATATAGATGGCACGACTGGGAGGGAAAGAAGGAGAAAAAAATAAAAAAGAAATCACACCGATGTTCTTGTAATTTTCCTGCAGGGACAAAATGCACCTGTGGCCTTCGGCATGCGGAATTATATTGACCTGACTTGGCCTGTGAGACATTTTATTGGTTTCCTCCACTGACAACTATAGGATTTTGTGAGAAAGCCTATGTGTTTTGAGAAACAATTTCTGTGATTCATAACAATGCTCTCACCAAATTACTATCTCTCTCATGAGGGAGTCTTACAGTACTGTTCAGTATTCATCTGCAGGAGAAGGGGGAGGCTACAAACGGCTGCAGATAAGAAAATGAATTAGGGAGAAGGAGCGTAATCATGGTGGGTTTGGACTATACCTTTCTGTGGAGAGTTTGGATGTTCTCTCTGCATGGGTTGTCTCAAAATTCCCACATACAGTCCCAAAAAATTCATTAGAGCCCATTTAATGGCTTAAGTGTAAGTGACAGTGTGTTATTGACCGCCACTCTGCAATGGACTGGCAACATGACCAAGATGCAGTGGTGTCTTATATGGATGAAGAGCTTCAGCATTATGCTTGGGGGGCTTTCTGTGGAGAGTTTGCATGTTCTCCCTGTGCATGAAGGGTTTCCTCTCCCATTTGGCTGGAATCCATAACTTGTGCTCATCATAGCCATCCAGTCAACCAACGCATAATGAATCTTTTCTTCAAGGGTTTTGCAAGGTCAAAAGGTCTCTTCACTCCAGGAATTCCTTCTAATCCACAGAAATTTGCAAACTGATTTTTAGCGATATGGTTCAAAGGTGGACGCCGTGATGGTGATAGAAATGTCACCATTCATTGCAGCAATATCCCAACACTTCACACAACATCTGTGTTTCCTCTGATGGAAAGAAAGATTAAAGAAAGAAAAAAATGAGCACAATGTGGCCTATTATATTTATGCTCGGAGGAAATGGCTCTGCCCGCAACCCGCAGATTCTGCCATTTTTCAAAGTGGCTCCACATTAAACAGAATGACTTTGTTGTGCATCATCGCTTAAATAGTGCCCAGAATGTCATAAATCTTTTTACAAATCTTGAAAACAAAGTCTCTATTTAGAGGTTTTGACAGTGACAAACTGCAAAGCCACTGGTTTATAATGATGTTTGACTGTCAGCACAGGCTGCCATCCAAGGGGGAAAAGAGCTCGCAGTTATAATGGCAACATCAGCCTCATTCTATATTGGCCGGGGCTTATTCTCGCCTCTCGAGTTTGAAACTGCTGTCATTATGAGGACACTGTAAGCATCACCCGCTATCCTGAATATCCTGCAACTGTCCTGAATTTGTGCCGCAGTGACTGATGAGTCTCTTCTTCGATTGTTTTGGTTTTTTAAGTACGAGTGCATATTTCAATGCTGAACCACAATCTTTTGCCTTTCAAGCGTCATTTCAAACACCCAACCAATTTCATTATTTTATTTTAGCAAAGAACAAAGGGTTGCTCGAGCAATTTCCCACTGAGGATTAGTTGCACAAACTGTATGAAGTTTACAGTTGCTTAAGCAGAAGGCTCAGAAGGAGAAAAAAAAAAGACATTTCTAATAAGACAAGAAGGAAAGAAATCAAGAGAGAGACATTAGCTGCAACTCAGTGAATAAAACAGCTACATTTGTATAGTGAATTCTTATTGAGGATTCACATTATGTCTATTCATGATGGTGCAATATGGATAAATCCTCTCCTCATCCTCTTTTTTTTTCTTTTCTTTTCTTTTTTTTTTTTGGGCTTGTCAGGTCCGGGGTTGGATTTTATTCTTGTTGACATTGCACGATTCACCCCCCTCCGTGGATATTTAATTGCTCCATTCTGACTTCATAAAGCATCTGCAGTTTTTGCACGTGTACAATTAGAGAGAGCCCGCAGAGAAACAGACACACTCGCATGGCTCCATGCTCGTACACGCTTCCATAAATAAGCATACACTTATGGGTTACTGGAGGAAGCGCACGCAGACAGACGAGCACACATACACACACACAGACACACACACACACACACACATATAATCTATATGTCAGATAACCGCTCTCCCACAAGATGGCTCAAAACCGTGAAGATAGGGAGTGACAAATCTGGATATTGAAGACATTGTTCTCGCCATAGAGGGAAATCACTCGCTGCCTCTGAGAAGTGTGTCTAATATGGTGAATATAGATGATATCATTATGAATTCATGGGATATGAAATAATGATACAGATAACAGTCAAAGTTAACACTCTGCGCAATAACTTGTGCTTAGCGAGACAGCAGGGGGGTTTGGGAGTGAGCTCATGCTTACTCTCATGGGTCAAATAAGAGCTTAGACAGTCTGAAACTGTCACCTTGAAAGCAGGACAGACGAACTTGCATACAAATGTGTAGGTATGTTTATTTGTGTTACAGTGTGCTTGACCGCAGCTCGATCCAGGCAAACCCAACACATCTAGCCATTCGAGTGTTAACTATCTAGAGAAACACCTTGAACGAGACATTGATTCTCGAGCTTTGTGTCTCAGCCTGTAATATTCCAAATTAAAAGAGCATTTTGAAAAGCTGATAAGGTTTTGCTTTGGCACCGTTTGCTCAACACAAAATTTAGATTTGAGATTTATTGGAGGGCAAAGGTCGCCGTATCTTTCTCTTCTGGTTATGCCCTTGGAGGTTGTGCTAATGAACACAACTACAACCACACACACGCACACAATACACACACACACACACACACACACACACACACACACACACACACACACACACACACACATGGGCATGCAAGTACTTACAGAGGTTAAGCATGACTGATTAGATTACAAATTATGGGCTAATTAATGTGTATCTTGGGAGACCTGTACGGCATGCTTATTAGGAGACACAGCCAGACTTGATCAGAGGACATGACAAAAACATAAGTGCCATTAATTTCCAGGATTGAATTAATTTCAACAGTTCACTCTATCTCTGTTCCCTCCAGTTTTATTCAGTTCAGCGTACTACGAGTAGCTGAATAAGAAAAACGTAGCCTGTGTATATCATGAAGTCATGCATTATTTAATCCCGAGGCTTACTGTTGCAAAAATATGTTTCAAACTTTCAAACTCAAACATTCAAATAAAAGTCACATTTGAAATATTAAAAAGTCCCCCCCAAAAAAGAATGAGTCATATATTTGAAATGTCTTTGAGTGTCTGTTTCAAGTCATATCAGATCAATGTGAGAGAAAAGCCAAATGAAATAAGTGTCAGTAAAGTCAATTGTGGAAACAGTGGAGGGATGAATGAGGCTTCTTCATATCAAAGATATGGCCTGTTTGTTATACGCCACTGTTTGAAACGATGAAGCCACGAACTCTTCTTGTTCCTGTGGACGTTCCTACGTTGGTGTTTATGTGTGTGACGGCCACCTTGTTTTGGGTTGAGTTCGAACGGACGGCACAAAATTCCTGACGTGACCCCCGCTAGACTCTCAGGAGGCCATCGACCAGTTAGATCCATTTGTTTTGCACGCATTTCAGACGTTGTCCATTTCTATCACATTACTTTGACAGAAATTGAATTTCCTCTGATGCATTTTTATGTGTCTTAAGTGCTGTTCGGTTCTCCCAGGGAGTATAGCGTTTCCAGTGGTATGATGATGCAAAAACACTTTGCGTTGGAGCAGAAAAAAAGGAAAACGTGTTTTATTTTAATGTGTGTATTGATTTTAAAGTATTATTTTCTCAATCTGCACACTATTGTGGTCATCGTCTGAGCGGATGAATAACATATAAAAAACAAAACATTGGGGACAAACTTCATCAGGCTTTCGGATGTCATGCTGGGTTTTCAACGTACTTAGTCTTCCAAAAAATTGCCATTGTTATCAATGTTACGACGGCACACAGTGAGATCTTTCACCTATTTCCGTCAAAGAGGAAGAAACAAACAGCATGAGTCAGCAGTTTTTTCAAGCTTTTTTCTTTTTTTTTTTTTTTAAATCTTTGACAGTTTAGCAGATTTCTTTTTTGCAGGCAATGGCATGAACAGAGATGCTCTATTCTGTGAGTGAAATAACTTGTTCCTGGTTGTACTTCAGCAATTTGCCACAGAGTTACAAGCAGTGGCACATCTAGCCCATCTCATTAAACACACCGTGGGTTCCATATGGGATATTGACAGGCACCTCTGCTCTGCCCAGCTCAGTGAAGGTCTTGGCATCCAGAACAAGGAGGAAGGTGCTTTTATCCTGCAAAGAGATAGAGAGGAGATTAAATATGTTATGTTTGAGGAAAAAAAAGGTCACAGAACAGCCTTTTCAAAAATAATGATGGTGTAGGTGCCAGAGCATTTGTCTTCCCTATGAACATCAGAAAAAATACGTCCGCTCAAGTCGTGGAGCCGGGAGGAAATCTGTCTGTAGTTACCTATCTTTTATCTTTATAAATCCCTCGGCACACAGATACCGTACAAGTATTTTTTGTCGCTGTTGTAAAATGTAATAATGACTGAATTCCCACCGTATGTGGATGTTTTGGTAATTCACCTCTCTGGTTGTGATGATGACTGACAACACCACTCCATCATCTTCTTCTGTAGCTTTGGGCGAAGCAACAAAGACAGGCTCAGACGGGTACAAGCCAGGATAACGCCACACCTAGACAGGGAAGATTACATGAACATACCCTTTACTCCGAGCTGTTTTGTGTTAGGAAACCTGCTCACACCTCAGCGCTGCCCTCTCAATGATTAAGGAACTGGAGCAGAAATAACTTTGATGTGGTAATAGTCGGGTAACGACGAGGTCTAGTTAAGCGTTCTTTGATTGATAGAGAACCTTAAGCTCCTTGGTGTGGACGTCCATCTTGAGCAGGGAGTCGCTGAAGACGTGTCCGAAGCCACAGGAGTAGAAGTAGCGGTACGGTCGGCCATTGTACTGGTCGTAATTGATCTGAGGGAACTCCAGACCACCGTACTGCAGCAGCTCGTCGTTGTGAAGCTCCTCGTGGGTCATGTAAATCTGAAAGGGCAGAGGATTACCTTTAACTTCTCTTCCACTTGGTAAGCCGGGACTGGTCACTAGTCCATCGCCAGGCAAACACATTTACATGCACGGGCACTGAGGAAACCTAATCTTTTTAGACTATGCAGGAAACCAAAGTACCCAGAGAAAACCCATGCATGCACATGGAGAACATGCAGATTCCACGCAGAAAAGTCCTTTGAGCAGCTGATTCGCCAAATAACAGGCTGCTGCAGGCTAAACAAGGTCGGAATGTGATGGCAAACTATTTGACACTGTTGCAATATGACTGTCATTTATTCTAACCCAATGGTACATATCTAAACGTTGAATACATTTTTGCCCAAAGACCCCAAAACAACGGCGCTAAAGTGCAGCATCGTGCAGTGTGAGCCCAGTCAGCAGAAAATATTCCTCCCAAGCTCTGCTAGGTACATCTCCAAAAACTGAAAATGAACAGGTGAGAGCATTTAACAGCTGCCATCAAAGTGCACATGCACCTGCAGTCCTCAAATCTGTAATCAAACTGGCAAAATTATCACTGTGGGGTGAGAGTGTTAACGACTGTCCCACTGTGTGGCACAATTTTAACATTTAAGCTAAAATGGTATCCGTACCGACAGACTTCATTTATTCTCCTCCTGTCATATCTTCAGTTCTGCAGATCAATATTGCATTATATTCTTTATCAAATACATTCATACCTGCCCACCATGCAGGACATTCTTCTGTTATGAGTAAATCAATTCTTTTGAATTTAACTTGAGGAAAACATTTGCCTTGGATTACAGTAGCAAACCCATTTTTTCCACCCCCCAGCCTTGTTTTCAGTGACTGTGTGATAACCAGCAGCACTTTCCCAGCAGCGTTTCAACTGTTAGAGGTACATAATACCACTCTAACTGAGAACCAAGACTGAGGACAGTGTCACTCAGGTAGTCATGACAACTAATACATCACCTTTTCTTTGAGTGTTTCAGCTTTGTTCTGCCATGAGAAAATGCAAGACTTGAGTGTGTGTAGGGGGGACACACATAAAGCTATGGAGCAGCGATTGTTCTGCAGCACGGTGGACATCATTTCTATCTGATCTAAGTCATGAAATTACTGTCTTGCAGAAAGTAACTTAAGCACCTCGGCCTGCTGTGTAATTGCACCAAGTGTGTGGGAGTGAATTGACTGTATTCATAATGATTATAGGCCTCATTCTTTAGTTGATCCTAGGGATGTGGCGTCAAACCTGTTATTTATAAATGTAATGGTCAAACTGCTCCCTGTACACTGTTTAATCATACCTCTCCTGGTTTTGTCTGCTTTGCCGTGGCTCTGTAGTTTGGCAGAGTGATGAGATTTTGGTCCAGAGGTGTGCGTTCATCCACAGTCAGAGGAAGAACGTATCTCCTTGGGAGGTTTCGACACAACGAGTTGTAAAACTGTCAAAAGAAGTGAGACATGCATGACAAGCTGTACGTGTTGCTCCTTTGAATAAAAAGTGCAACGTCAAGGACAATCAGAAACAAACCTATATAAAAAAAAATGTTTTGATTATTGTGTGTTTTGATTTAAATAATTCACTCAATCACATAGTGATTTTAAAAGCTTATTGTATCAGACACTGCCATGTAGAAAAAAACCCAAAGGATTAGCAGATGCAATTGAAGCATCCAAGCTTGAGAGACAGACATAAACTCTACAAATCCTTTATGATCACACAGATGAATAGTAATGTTGTGAATACAAGCCAAACAATGAAACATGAAGAGTCGTCAAAAAGTGTCAAAAGAGTTTTCTTCCTGACCCATGAGTTCTCGAAAGATATCACTCAATTGAACTCAGCAGTCATTTCTGACAGGTTGCCACTTTCCTCAGATTTGAATGCATCCAGGAGGTCCTATCAAACCTCAGCCTGCCTCCATCTGCTAACTGCTGATCTGAGCTTAAATCTGACACTGTGATATCTAAAGTCTCTTAGGATCATTTGCACAGGACCATTCAGCACCTTCAATGCATCAGAGACATCCTGAACTATAGAGGCACGAGTCAGACAGAACTGCTGCTGTAAGCTGGTTTTAATGAAGGGGTTAATGACCAAAGTTAATGGTGATGATTTAAAAAATCACTTTGTTTGTTACAACAAAGTCATTTTTTGTTCGACAAGTTACTGTATTTGTCAGACTATAAGTTGCATCTGTAAAAAATGCATCATGAAGAAAAAACAAAAAACAAATATAAATCAAACTGGGGGAAAAGTTGTATTTATTTTACTATGTCCAGATGTAACTGAACCTTTGTTAACCCTCTGGCTGCTGTGCTATTACCCCAGAGTTTAGCCTTCTTTGTTTTCTTCATCATGGTAACAGTTTCTCTGCTTGTCTGCAGTCCCCCACAGGTTTTTTAGCCACTCCAAACTTTTGTTCTGTTCCTTCAATTCAATTTTCTACCATTTATACTGTATTTTACAATTTTGTCTTCAATTATAACCATGTAGCTTTTTCATTGGTCAATATTTAACTTGCACAGTAAGATAGGGTAGTAATGGTAGTTTTTCCTGTGGCACTGTAGCAGCATTCTGTTGTCATACACTGTCACCCAATGGACCAAAATGATTAATACAGGTATATTTTGAAAGGTCGCTTTTCTAATATAATTTGCATGACGAGCCAATCAACTAAAAACTGTTTGACTTACAGTCTGGGATCGTACAGTACCTTAATGTAGTAGTAATTGATTGTAGTTACATTTTTAAAAAGTAGTGCAGTTACTTCTTTAATTACTATAAGCAACAAGCAATTTTTTTCTATGAGGAAGAACGCTAGAGAGAAACAGCAGCTCTACTTCAGTTGTTTTGCACCGCTCACAAAAACTTTAGTAATGGTACCTTTATAATGGAGATCGGTCAGTAGTATGCTTTTGCAAAAGTAGTAGTGTTACAGAAATGTAAAACATTTGCACGTACATCATCGTGGGTATCCCGACAACCAAATAGTAGCAACCAAAAAAACAAGTTCAATAAATTCACCTTGTCCATTTTTTCTCCCGTTCCATTTCGGAGATTCTCCAGAGTGAAATCTCCAATAACCTCGCCGTTGTCCCCGCAGCACATGTCCATGACCAAGAAACCATTGTCCTCAAAAGCGTTGATCTGATGCAGCGTGAACATGGGTCCAGTATGGTACCGCACTGTACTCTCCTGTTTGTCATAAAAAACACTTTAGAAACACACAATGATTACAACAACAATAGGATTCCAATCACTATTACTATTATCATCATTAGTATTATTAAGAAGAAATAAGAAAAATAGAGGTATACAAAGGTTTTGGAACAATCAAGAGCGAGGGAGCCGGTTGTTTTGAACATTTGCAGTCCGCCTCCCTCCGTGGCGGAACTGTTATTGAGTTGCACTGTAACATTTTGAAAGTTTGTTATTGTATGCTTAATGGCCATGCTGTGTAATGAGATGAAGAAATTGAGAGCAACAATGTATGAGGAAAGGCTACTCTACCAGAGTGTGACTTCATCAAAATAAATAAGGAAATAAATCCATCATGCATGAAGAGATCAGCTTACAGCTTTCGCTCTTTTTTTTTTTTTTTTTTTGGCTATTACACAGCTGTGTATACATTTTCTGCTTTCCGCTCCCTCGGATTGTATAAATGTATGCGCAGCCGACTCATTTCACCTCACCTTACCAGTGTGTCTGTTGACCAGGTGGAAGATTGTGTCATTTTTAGGCTCCCAAGTCATCATTTTGTGAAAGCTCTTTCCCTGTATTCTGTACAGCATGAACTTCATCAGGTCCAGCTTGATCGGCTGCTCCACGAACACAATGTAATTCTCCGACATCACTGTAGAGGGAGGGGAACGCACATAAACACACACACACACACACACACACACACACACACACACACACACACACACACACACACACACACACACACACACACACACCGAGGAAAGATGCATGCATTAAAACTAACAAAATACAGGCACATCTTATTCATCATTTTCTTATTGCGGTGCATTTTACACAAAAATGAGATGTTCAAGCTCGTATTCCAGACTTGCTGTGTCATGGTGGGGTAATGAATGTCAGCGTGGTCACAGATAGTTTAATCCCTTTTCCCATTTCCACAGATAAGCCTCATAAATATATTCATAAACATATTCATAAACATACATAAAATAGGTCCAGGAAAATGATTGTGGGGTCATACGACTTGTCAAAAATGATTTCAGCACTGAGTTGTGCTTATTTCTATGTACACATATGAATTAGTGGCTGCATGTCGCCTAATTGAACCACTAATGGAGGCGCCATCCTTTGTGTGAAAGGCTGCATCCAGTTCTTGCTTTTCAGTCAGCGAAAGCCTGAGATTTAACTTTAATTTACACTTCTGATAGAACACTAAAAACAATAGCTTGCATTTCTTCTACATGGACATGTGACATTGGCACTAAATAAAACTACTGTATCTACTGTAAAAAAATACTGAGAGATGTCGTATAGGCTTTCTTTGTGCTGGTGCCTGGAAGCCTGGCAGAACGAAGGTGGTCTGCCAAAAAATATAGACTGAGATACGGTCAGGGAACTGGTGAAGCCAAACACATAAAAAATAAGAAAAGAAAAAAAGAAATGGCGTTTGACCAGCCAAAACCCGATGAAGATATATTTGTATCATCCGACTAGCATCAAGTGAATGTTTGAATTTTTGCGGTTTCTTCGATAAATACTTGGCTGATAAGGAAAATGTTCCAATTGTATTCAACTATTCTAATCTTCAGCATTTTGCTCTGTGGATATAGTCATGCATATGCTGCCACAGCTTCCTCCACCAACCCGACCTCCACATTATGTGCTAAGCTTTTGATACTGTATACAGAGATTTAATGTTCATGTGTTTGTTTATTAGGAGGATTAGTCCTCACAGCAGAAATCTTGTTGCTGCCGGCATTCTTTGAGAGAGGAGCCTATTCCGCCAAATATAACGGTCTATAAATGATCATCAACACCCTGAATGAATCCTTGATATTCACAGGGGGAAAAATAAGAATTATGGCCACACAGTAGCACAAACAAAATTATGCAAAACTGTGATGCAATGCCCTCAAGAGTTAAGCCATGGGAGAAAAAAAACCTACAGTAAGTTAATTGTGTGTCTTTTAAAAAGAGTCCTTTTTTTTTTTTTTTTTTTTACAAGAGTACAAGAAAAAGTGCTTAATTTAGTGTGAGAGTTAGAGACAGCGTCAGAGACATAGAGAGATAGTGCGAGCCGAACAGGAAGAAAAAAAAACAAAGGAACTGTGATTGACAAAAAGAACGGCCGGATGAGACTTGAATTCAAATTAGTAATTAATAAGTGCAGGAAAAGTTTCTCTGAAGTAGTTTCATCCTGTCAGAGCAGACATAAAGCAAAACCTCTTACAGAATGCATTCATTTGACCTCAGTTTACATCCAGCATGCACACAATTTAAAGAAAGCATAGCCTGTTTGCTATGCTGCGGCAGTGTGGATCTCACCAAAGCTGTGGTAATAGGAAGGTTTCCTGGGTTCAGTTGCAGGGATGGAGCAGATCACCTGAGCTCCCTTTAGATCTGCTGAGTCCTTTGCGTCCTTCTCTCCAGGAGGAGGGACACGGATTATGTTGTAGTAATAACCTAGAGGAAGACCAAAGAAATCTTTTGTATTGATGACCGGTAATAAATCCACAACGTGACATAATGCAGTGGACACCACCATTGTTGTACAAGTTACCGCAAGTAAAAACAAATCAGGGTTACTAGTTGCTTCCTTTTTTATAAAAAAACGGGCCTCTAGCTCAGATGTCACTGTAAAACATTAGCTGAGTTAAGATTTAATCCACTCATTGCATATACATGAATTACTTAGAAGAAGATGCTCTGTTATGTGGATTTTAGAGTTTTCTGACCATATTTTGAATTTTTAGAGCAGACGCTGAAATAATAAAGTTTATTCAATCATAATACAGTTTTAATATCTTTTAAAACGTCCTCCATATGGATACAAACTTGAATTATGTAATAAAATAATAGTTTTCTATTACAAAACGTAAAAATTGAGACAATCTTCTCAGATGTTACTCAACATGCTTTGTTATGGCTGAAATAATCTCTCTTTGGCCATCAATGGTACAGAGATAACAAAAAATCTGTGGTATTGAGTCATGGTAATACTTACGCGCAACACAAAATCTCTTGGAGATTATGTCACACACACAAAAAATGATCACTATATTCTCTCAGTTTAAAGACTTGCTTCTGGAAAAATGTTAACAATTTGACTATTTTTTCTGGATGCAAGATGTGGACATGTTCATGGAGAGGACGTTTGGTGACACTGTGTTCGCAGCACCTGAAACAAACAGATTTCTGAACTGATCACAGTTCCTTTAGTTTCTTTTTGTTGTTATTCATCAATTGATGTTTCGTTCAAGAACAGGTGTTGTAGCATTTTTGCATGACTGTAGAAAATTGCATCCCCCCCTTCTGTGATCCGTGCAGTGAAGCATTTGCATTTTAAAATGTCCATAGTTGATCACTGTTGATAACATGTGTGTAACACTATTTTACTTCCAGCAAACTGATGAAACATCCGTTGGACGTAATGAGTGGGCCGAAAGCCAAAAGCTCAGCTGAATGAATCACTGCAACGCAACCATGACGCCATTTTGACTAATAGAAGCAGAATATTAAAAGTTACACTTCCAAATACAGTAAGCAGTTCTTTTATAATCTAGTCAGCAATAAAGTACCTTAGCAAGAGTTCAGCGACTTGCCCAACACTGCACACGAGTAGCGGTCATTTAATGAAAGGTAAATAAACAACCCGGAAAGCAAAGATTAAAGGAATGTTACCGCTGAGGCTGTAGGAGTTGCCCATATTGTACGTGGCGCCTTCACGGTCATAGTGTGGGTGAGCGGTGGCTGAGTTGACAGCGATGTACTGACTCCAGTCCACCTTACAATGGAGTTAAAGAACACATCATTCTCTTCATTGTTCTCATATTCATATCCTCAATCTTTGACTCTTTATCAGCCATCGGCGTTCAGAAGGGATTTATGTGTTGAGGCATTACTGACTCACCTTCTCTTTCGTCTCCAGGCTTTGTGGATCGACCCTCCTCATGTAGTTGGTCTCTGTGCTGACATAATAGTCCCCCTTGTACTTGACAAAGTTCACACCGGCGTTATCTGTGGCTTCTGTTCAGACATATGGATGACAGAAATGCTTTAAATATAGCACTTCAGCTGAACGCATCTTTCCTCAACTGAAAAATGCTTTTCCAATCAATTCCTTGCTTTTTAATTTTTCAGAAGCTTTTTGCTTCAGATTGATCTTTCCCTCACAGATTCACAGGTACAAGTATTGACTTGTGTTCCCTTTATGTGGATAAAAAAAAAAAAAGCTCACAGACAATATAATGTTGCATTCATTAGTCTGAAAACAAGTATTTTGCAAAGCACCACATGCTGTCAAATATGAGCACTTAAGAAAGACAACACTTGCAAGCTTGTTTTCTCGATCTGTTTGATTTTAAGTTGAGCTGCCCTGATACAGATACGTATGTATAAATGTTGTCATAATGTATTTAGCACTGCAGATGCTACAAGAGACGCCCCTAAGGTGTCTAGCACATGGTAATAGGAAATATGCAGAAAATGCACATACTGGGAATCTGAAAGCGTGAAAAGAAGCGTGCAAAGATGTTCTTGCAGGGATCAGGCGAAGCTAATGTCCCGAACTCTGAAACCACAATGCGGTTTTTCTCAGAGTTTTGAACGTATGAGTCACTTCTCAGGAAGCGACTGCTGTAAGTGACATCGCCCTCACAGATGTGGAACCGGTGCATCATGGCCATGCCGTCAAACCAGTGGGTGTATCTGAGGGAGAAAAAAACCCAATGTAATTCACAATGGGGTAGACAAAGCAGAGGGAGCGATGTGAGCAGTGTGGGAACAACAGCGATTTAACCATGACTGTGAGGGAAAGTGCAGATATTTTGTTGGTTTTCTATCCTCTCCGCGAAGCGCAGAGGATGTTTTCACTGGATAGGGTGTGTTTTTTTTTCAAATACCCGTCTTCCCCAAATTCAAATTTTCCTGGGCCATTTCTCAGGAAGCTCCCATTGATCCAGGTTGGAATGGTTCCCTTGATGGTGGTGGGAATGGGATCAGGGGTTTCTTCTACAGTATGCACCAGAGGTGCCAAGCTCTCCAGCCCCTTGGCTTGCGGACATCGCTCCCTGCTGGGTACTGAGAGGAGGAAGACAGAGGAGAGAAAAGCTTTATCACTTTCGGAAAAAAAAAAAGACAGACATTACTCACATACGCACTTACATGCAAGGCTTGAATGACGCTACTCAGAAGAATAATAAAATCAACTGTTTTTGTAAGAAGAACACTCATCCACGACATGACATAACACATCACTAATTTATATTTATCATCATTTTATAGAAATATGGGTAAGAATTTGAAAAATATGTATTTGTTTAGGAAAATCTGTGTGTATTTAATTTGTCTGTGCACTTTTTTAGGTGGGTATAAGTGGGCGTTTTATAATAAATTAAACTTGAGTAGTGGGGGTTAGTCAGATGGATAGTTTGTTGGGTTTGTTAGTTGGGTATCATTTGTTCAGTAGCAGGTTGAGTTGAAAACCATTACATTGAGCGAAACACACACACACACACACACACACACACACACACACACACACACACACACACACACACACACACACACAATGTTTTCATGGCAAGACATTTTCATTCACACCTGATGAATTGTGATCTAAATAGAAGCATCTTTTTATTCATTGTGTAAGTCAATCACACCCTATACAACAATTTTAACACAACCAACCAATCATCTCAATGCCTTTGCATCACAATGCCATAGCATTGAATGTAAACACCAATAAAGTGCAACTCTTACTTTTCTCCGATCTTTAGTTTCTTGTGCATGCAGCACAGAGCTGCAGCTCCTCTATAAGTGTATTTGTCTCCGTTTTTTTTGGTCCGCCTGATATTCCTTTTTGGTATGTGCATTTCTTTCCATTTCCAAAATACAAGCTACTTTTTCCTTAGACTCTGACAGCCTCATTTAGTCAAGTCCTTCCACAATGAAATTAACTTTTTTTCTCAATTTTTAAGCATTTTTTGCAGCACAATGTCTATCAAATCTCTATCTAGTGTGTCTACTGGAAGTACCTATAAACTGGATGATCCAGTTCCCTCCAATAGGTTTGTTTTTCCAGAGGCAAATGTTTATCTTTGCCTGAGCCAAAAGGAAGTTGACTGAGCACACAGACCTACTCATCATTGCAGAGGACTAAGGAACAAGATTTCAAAAACAAACCAAAACAACACTATTCCTGAGAAGAGAGGTGAGGTGAAGAGATGAAAGGTCACTGAAAGGCTCAATCTTGACTGACGCACAGTAAAATCCAGCAAGATGAAGCAGTGAGGATAAAGAAAATGACACGTCGGGATAAGTGACACATGAGCAGCAGCTGAACTCTTGACCTCTCAGTTCTACATGCTCCTCATCAGCTTGCTCGGGATCTTTCTTCGGCTTTCACACAAGCGTAAACGCATGACGTAACAATGCAGCGCACTGAACACTTTATTCCTTCAGGACTTTCAACGCGGAGAGATGAGATCGAGGTTTAACATAACTAAATTGTGCACAAGCCCATGCATGGCTTTCGCGGTTTCTACTGCGAAGCTCCATTTGGTGAGAACTCTCTGCTCCAGGGGTCATGCACTAAGAATGACACCTCAACTATCCTCCTTCTTATCTGCTGTTCAATAACCAATTCTTGCTCATTACCCAATATCTCTCCATGTAATGGGCACAGTAAAATATGTATGAGAAGTACGTGATTAGCTGAAGCAGATTGCCATGGTTCGGTTTGAAGCCCCATGCTGAGTTAGGTGGTAATGTCACTGTTTTCTCCTGACCGTTTGAATTGTTATTGCAACCAATCGGCAGAGCCATAATTTTGTTCGTTCCCCTGACATGAGTACAACAGACAATAAAAAAACCAGAATGTGCAACAGAGAGATAACCACAGTAGGCTTTTACAATCTCTTACAATGTTGACTTTGTGTGTTTTGACTGTGATTACTGTAGCATTGCAAATGATGCCTGAATGTGTGCTGTCATTTTTAGGAAGGTATTTTTCTGTAGTTTCCTTTCGCTGCATTCAGAATTGACTCGCCTGATAATAAAACAGCAACCCCGATGATCCCAGAACTGTTGTGGCTGCTATTGATAGGTATTGCTTTTCTTCCTTAATTTCATATTTGCATAACAACTGCTATCGCGGTGCATTTTCAGGTGTTAAGGTAGTTCTTTTTATTTTCATCAGAATAGCAATGTACATGATTTTTGTGGAATAGACTGTCATAAACCTGTTTTTTATTTTTTCATTCCTGCACTTTAATTCATGCATATTCTCTGTGCAGAGACCTGCCAGCTTTTCTTTTAGTTAACAGCTGAGAATGACTAAAAGCTGTTAATGAGACATTGTGCATATTCTTTTACTAGCTCTGATTCAGCAGGACTCCTTGGAGCAAGAACAATAGAAAATTGGAACATGCCTTCTCATAACTGCAAGCTTTGATTTTGAAGTGCAGCAATATATAAAACTCTGACTTCCAACTGCTCTATCTGAACACACACCTGTACCCGGTTTAGTTCTGTACATATTGATTTTTTTTCATTTGATGCTTTTAAGTAATCTTCCTTTTAAGAGAGGAAACACAGACTTAAAATTGATGTCCAAATCCCAGCACTTTCTTTTTGCTTTTTTGGTGTTTTTTTTTTATTTTTATTGCACTTCAGATTTTGATTTAGTTAGTCACAGCCTTTTCTTCAAGTCAAAGGTAACAATAAGCAGCCTCTTGAATAAGCTTAGTGATTATGTAGAAACAGGATGAGTGTGAAGTCAACGTTTACTTAACTCAAAGCAATTATGTGTTTTTGTATTTGTGTGACAATATTTTGAAAAAGCATGTCGAATAAAAGGTAATCCTCTTCTAAAGATTAAAACCAGCTTGTGTCTTATTCATCTTTTGAAAATATTGAAATCAATGTATAAGTACAACAGAATAAGTAGGGCAGCACATGGACGCTGTCTGGCTTCGTATCTGTAATGAGGCGTATACTCACTGGTGTTTTTCTGGAGCGCTGTGATCTTGGACATGGCCGGTTGCTCTGTGGAGTAATGTGGGAGACGCATGGGATTTATAAAAGTCACAGAGGAAACACCTTTGAACCTTTGGACCAATCCCAGCCATTAAGCAACACTGTGTAATACACCAGGTTTACTTTCCAAGGAGTGAACAGCAGTAAAAGAAATGAGGTTAAACTGAACTGTTGCACTGTGAGACTTGCATACTGTGATGCCTTTTGATGTGGATTTCTTAAATTAGATTTCAAATATCTATGTTATAGGAAATGTGACACTTCAGGATTGATAATGCTTGTTACTATTAGATACTCTGTCTGTAATGTTCCCTATCTGCGAATGACCTTTAGAGTATTGTATACGTGCAACTTTGTCCAGGTTGTATATGGGCTCCGACTTGTTTTAATCTAATCTTGCTGGACTGTAAATCTCCAAACACTTTACCTGTTGTGAACTTCTTCTGAGTTTGAACTGAGTCAAACTGCAAAAAAAAAAAAAAAGCTTCATAATTACTGGAATGTTACAACTTGTTTTTGCTCTATCTTTAGTGCTGTGCTGCCAGGACTTACACAGCTTTTGGAGTGATGAGAAGTTTACAACAGCCCAATGTAAATGTTGATAAATATGTATATAAATAAACAGAAGCAGTCATTAATTTTTAACAGGGCTCTGCGTAAATATGAGAATGAAATATTCTGGCCATGTGTTCATTTCTGATATGCAGGCATTTTCAAGCTCTATGATGTTGAATGAAACCAAAAGACTATAAATAATGCTGCCGAAATGCTGAATTTGGATTCAAAGGATGTAATAAAAATGACTATTAGAATAACACGGAGTAGCGTCGTCGTCCCTGAAAGAATAAGATGTGGGTTTGCAAACTGAAGACACATTAATGTGTGGTTTCAGCAGAACCAGGATAAGCTGGACGGAGACAAGAGAGACACAGAAAGACACGGAGAATTTTTATTGTTTTTTTGTTTTTTTTTCAGTTGCAAACTTGAGCTAATTTATCTGTCAGAAAAGTGCTAATGATTTTATCCAGTGAAAATATAACCCTGAGTGATTACTAACGCGTGCACACACTGAAACAAATGCCAATTTAGATAAGCGCCGTATTCAAGCAATCAGCTGCTCTTAGCACATCTTAGTCGTGCATGTGGTGAATCAGACTCGGTACCCTGCAGCTCCTCTCTGCCTCTGAACACCAAGGGAAACCTGGCAAGTATGTACAAGACCCGGGGAAGGCCAGTTGGGTCATGATGTGCTTATGGGATTTAATTGAGTGAGCAGTGCTCAATCTGGAACTTCCACAGCACAAAAAAAAAAGGAAGAAGAAATGATTAATCCTGCAGTAAACATAGACATAAAAAATGGAATAAACATATGCACCGACAATTGACGAGTGAAACCAGCGGGGGCCTTCTGTTAACATCAGCATGAATGATAAAAGCGAATCAGCGGCAGACAGCTGATGGATTTACTTCAGCCCTCTGGCTCCAAACACAGCGCCTGTGGCAAACGAGACAGCCACTGGAAAACACTGCTGTATATTTGTTTTGAGGCGAAAAGCTTAACAATATGGACATTAGTAGGCTCAGAATGGGCTAAACATTAGGCTATTGCTACAAACCAAAAAGATCCAACTATCTCGTGCATAGGCGTATCACATACCAGTGCAAAAAGTATGCAAGGCAAATTAAATGGCAGAAGAAAAAAGAAAAAAAGCAGTACAGCTGGCTGCAACCAATAGCACAGCCGTGTTGCAATAATATTTAGACATTATTGCAAAATGTTCCTCCTTAGCCCCACATGGAAAATGGCAATGGCCAGTGCACTGTTTACTGCCCCAAAGTGATATAATCCAACCATAAACCGCAATACATTGTGTCATTCAGAGTTCAGCTGCTGTTCTGATAGGAAAAACAGTCTGAAGTGTACCTGTTACAAACCCCGGGGGGGGTTTCACGAGATGAGGCGTTCTGCTTTGCTCAGCCATAAAACTACTAAGCCTCATCGCAGAACATGACAGACTTCCCCTGACTGTGTCTAAACATATTTCAGTTGTAAAGAGCAAATTTGGTGGATCAAAGGTTTTGAACTCAATAAAATGGTTCGATGGTATTTCAGGACATGCGAGTTTGTTTTTCTAGAAGAAGAAAAAGTGCATTAACTGAGATCAGTCTCTTTATCTGTTCTTATCTTTTTAGCACTTTTAGTTATATCTTTTCAGTGCACACCTCACTTCAGTATCTTCTGTCATCTGGCCTCTATCAAATTAATGAATACAACAGGTTTAATCAGAAAATAGGAAGGAAAAAAAAAAAGGAGATATGGACACTGGCCTGTAATACGTTTAACAATGTTTTACAAATTTAAAGAGAAATTTTAATTAGATTTCATTTAATAGCATATCACAGCTGTGGAGAAGACACACACACACACACACACACACACACACACACACACACACACACACACACGCACACACACACACACACACACACACACACACACACACACACACGCACTAACGCACGCACGCACGCACGCACGCACGCACACACACACACACACACACACACACACACACACACACACACACACACACACAGAGGCTGGGGATGTCTAAGCTTGTTTTGTTACTGGAGTTGCCTTCCAAGTGTTTTTCGTTCCATTGAGAATTTGCTTCACTCTATAAGCCCTAAATGGGGTCTCCATCCAAACCTTAGAATAAAATTTTAAAAGCAAAGCTGTTTTGTAGATTCAGCTGTTATGAGGTACATATCTTGAAGGTGTAGGCAAAACTCTCTGAAGTGTCGGGGTCTTTCCACTATCAAGTTGTTGTCTGTCCTCCTTTTTGCACGTCGTAACCCACTTCGACTTCAGTTTGAGTTTCCAAATTACTCATTTTGAAAAGCTTGGATCTTGATTGCTAAAGCAAATATGACCAGTTGTTGCATAAATTAGCTTTTTTTTTCTTTTGCTCTTTTGTAAAGCAGTGTTATCTATTCTACACAGATAAATTGTCCCATCTAGTGGTGAACTGGGAAACTAAATGATTCATGAGGAGGAAGTCCAGTCTGCCTTCTGAGGGAGACTGATGGAGGAGTTTGGTGTCTGATGTCTGACTTTTTACTTGTTGCTCACTGTCCTACTCTTTCTCCTTTTGCCATTTCCTCACCTCAACCTGTGCAACCAGAAAGCCACCAGCTCTGAGTCAGGTTCTGCTGGAGGGTCCTGGTAGGTTTTTTTTCCTTCTATATTTGAATGTAAGCACCTTGATGTGGCTGTCTTGTAATTTGTGTTATATAAATAAACCTATACTGAACTAATGCTTTTCTTTTCTGTTCTCTGAATTACTTGTGATTACAGCACAATGGTTATTTAAAGAAGTTGCATCAATACGAACACAGATTTCGGACTTCGTCGGTCCTGATTTCACCAAAAAACTCTCATAAATGTCACACAACCATTTCTACTCACTCCACCGGATTCCAGCAAAGTACCACCTTACTATTATTGCGACAAATAATATTGCCAAGGCAGCCTTGTGACAGATTTACAATGTCTTTGATTCTGAGTCACTTCAGGCCTCAACCCTTTCATGCCTCGGGAGCCGTGCCTGTGTCCTCCAAATCTTATATCTTATTCAAGCTCTATTCATTTGAGTCATTATGAAGTCTCTTGACACACCAGGCCAGTGTTTTTTAGCAGCGCATTTACCTTTACAACGGCAGCTATGCTGCACATCACATATAACACCAGAAATGTGAAGCACGCAGGGTGCCATGTGTAATAAGGCCAATATGTCTCACAATTGCAGCACTGCAGAATTCCCTGCAGAGCTGTAAGATGTCAAAAAGATTGTAGCGTAGCTATCAATATTTCCTGCGTCACTGACACCATCTGTTTCCGAGTGTCTCATTGTTATTTATTATAGTAACACTCATAGTTTGGTTTTTGTTTTACATTTCAAGGAAACCAGGCGATTGGTGGTAATCCAGATGTTGTCGTCCCACACTGTTATGTAAGCACTTCATTCCAGGTTTCAGGGAAAAAGCTTAATGGAAGAGTAAAGGTGAATTTAATTGCAGGATATGAAAACATGTTCGAATTGGGCCTTCAGCATTTAAATCTCTAAAAGTAGCATGCACGTGTGCCTGTACTGAAGCTTCAGAGACCACAGATCCTGCGTATCATTACCAAACATATGGTGCATTCTAATCCTACAGGAAGGTCATGAGAAATGTTCCAGTGCACACACCTGTGTGATCCGCCACCCACCCAAACGCATTGACCCCCCTTTGCAATTGGTTCATCGTCATCCCCTGGAGGCTTCGACAAACCAATGGTAGTGTGTGTGCTGCTGCATTCGGATCGGGTGTTGCCTGTGGTGAAAAGTTTAAAAGAGAGTGTGTGTCCTGCTGTCCCTCAGCAGAAGCATCAATCAACATGATCCCCATTGTGCTGGCCTCTGTGCTCATTGCTGGCGGTAAGAACATCTGGCATTTTCTAATTCTCTGTGTAATTGTTTCTGCATGCTTGCAAGTTTGTGCGTGTAAATGTGTGTGTTTTGCTTATTACCACACAAGGAGCCAGATCGCCGCAATTTCCAATCAAAAAGTAACACGAGGCCGTCTCTTCATAATGAGAGAATCAAAAAGAAATGCTGTCTGTCACACTCCCTTTTATGTCCTCTCGTTCCAGCCCTTGGGTGCGGCACGCCGGCCGTTGAGCCCCTGACTTCCCGTGTGGTCAACGGAGTTGATGCCAAGCCTCACAGCTGGCCCTGGCAGGTACGCTCGTGTGTACACATCTGTCAGTGTTTTTATTTTCACTGGCAAACCTTGTGGGTCCAGCATCTGGTTATTAGATGTCAAGCCCAGTGGCTATTGAAAAAATCTTCTAATTAAAGTGTTATCTTTGAACAAAAACAGCAAACTATGCCCTATTCGGCTTGTACGTCACCAACCTGCTTTTTCCTCACTTCTTTTTCATCTTCAGATTTCTCTGCAGTATGAGAGGGATGGTGTGTGGAGACACACATGTGGGGGCTCTCTGATTGCTGCCAACTGGGTCATGACTGCTGCTCACTGCATCAAGTAAGAAGAGCATCAGAGAGAGAGTTACCAAAAACACAAACCGTGAAACAAGAACCACTTGTAAACACGTTTACAAATTACACATACACAGAACTGCTACCGACTGAGCGGTATTTATCGCTCTACCCCTTCTTCACCCCTACACAAATAAAGATTTGGAAAGCCCTGAATTCCTGAGGATTTGAAAGCACACCAAAGCCCATTAATACCACTGCTCAGATCAAATCCTAATCATAAAGTCTAATTCACTAAATCATTTGCATCACTAAATATTCTGTATGTCTGACTGGAGATTCTGCATGTCTTTTTTTTCTCCCACAGCACCAAGTTCTCCTACAGAGTGTTTGTGGGCAAACACAACCTGGTTGAGGACGAGGCTGGCTCCAAGGCCATCGTGCCTGAGACGATTATTGTCCATGAGAAGTGGAACCCTATCTTCGTGGCCTTCGGGTAACAACCTTCACTGTACAGTGTGAACAGCGAGTTAAATCTCCCATTTACGGTACATCATAATCTCATCTGTTCTGTGTCGATGAGACAAAGTGGGCCGAGCCTCAAATTCAATTTGTTCACTTTCAGTCACACTGGCTTTTTTTGCCCAAAATTCTCCAACTTCATTCATCTTGAGTATCTCCACAGCCAATTAAACAAATAAGAAGGGATTTTTTTGTTTTCTTTCCAAGTGCGCTGCTACATTTTTCACCTTCAAATATGTAGCCAGACATTTTCCTTGGTGGGAGTTTATTGAGATAAGATTGTAAATTGAGTTGATTAATTATTCAGAATGTATAGACATGATAACACACAGAAAAGAATGCAAATATACAGATTGCACTTCTCCTCATTATCTTATCTGTCTTTGTCTTACTCTCCTTCATCCTGGTTCTGGAGGGCAGTTTTAAATTGCCTGTCAGTGCGACCACTTCACTCAGCCTCTCCCTCTCTCTCAACCTCTCTGTTTCTGTGTTTCTTCAGCAACGACATTGCCCTGATCAAGCTGTCAGAGTCTGTGACTTTGAGCGACCAGGTGCAGTTGGCATGTATCCCCTCTGCTGGCACTCTGCTGGCCAACCTCTACCCCTGCTACATCACAGGATGGGGCAGACTGTACAGTAAGTCTCTGTTTGGGAAAAGCCTGTGCAGTGTGTGGCGTCTGCCTTGTATGCGCCTTATTTCTTATCGTTTGGCGTGTTTGCAATGTCTCCATTTTTCTCAGGGTATTTACTGGTGTGATATTCGGATTTATAGCCAGGCCTGTCTGGGCTTATGCAATTGGGGGGTACCGTAGGAAACCTCTAAAGATGGGGATGAAAATCACATGCATGAGATGAAACTTTTTTTCTGGGTGGATTACTATTAAATTGAAAATTTGGGTCAGACTATAAGTTTGGTGCTCGGGGAAATGCTGCAAAGCAGCTTTGACAGCCGGCTAGTGTATGTGGATGATGGTAATAGACTGCCTGTGTGTTTTAGCCGGAGGCCCCATAGCTGATAAGCTGCAGCAGGCTTTGATGCCTGTGGCTGACCAAGCCACCTGCTCCAAGCCTGACTGGTGGGGTGTTGCTGTCAGGACCTCCATGGTGTGTGCCGGCGGAGATGGAATCGTCGGTGGATGCAACGTAAGTTTACACTGCGTGTGTTTGTGTGCATGTGCATGTGGAGAGAGGGGATTTTTCACTCGTGTGAGTCCAGATGATATTATCTCACAGCAATTATTATATCTATTATACTACACATCATAAGCCTGACACAACCAGGGTGAAATTCTGGAGAGAATTTAAATGCACCCATTGTGCTAAAATAAAAATATATTCAAAGAATCAGACATGTTTTGTCTTGCTGCCAAGACATGACAAATGTTTTTTGTGTCCCTGTTATATGTTGTGAAGCGGTCACAATGATTGTGAGTTTCATTACTGTGCCTCGCCGGTCTGCAGATAGATCCATAAAGTGAATGAAACATGAGCTGTCCTCCTCTCTTTTGTGTCCAGGGTGACTCTGGGGGTCCTCTGAACTGTAAGAACAGTGAGGGTGTCTGGGAGGTGCACGGTATTGCCAGCTTTGTCTCTGGCCTGGGCTGCAACTTCATAAAGAAACCCACTGTCTTCACCAGAGTCTCTGCTTTCAACAACTGGATCGACCAGGTAAAAAAGATGCCGATGATGGTGTTTCCTCTCAAAAAAACATCTTTAGTTTCCTTGATGTTGTGTCTTGTTACATAATTCATCTAATAATGACTTTTGTTTTCTTTGCAGACGATGATGAACAACTAAATATATTGCCGTCTCTAATAAAATAAACAAAACTGGAAAATATGTCCTGCACATGGTTTGCATGTATAAATACCTTCTTTAGCATAGATAGAAGGACTGATTGTGTTCTGTCCTTGGAGGTTTCCTACAAATGGGAACCATGTCAACCTCTGTCCAGCAGGTGTCCTCCTACACTCATGATAGGAAATTGTTTCTGACAGCTTTCCCAAGCAGGATGCTGAGCAGAATAACCAATGTTTCTGCTTGGGAAACAGCATCGACAAACAGATGTCAATCCTCCAAACAAGCACACAAAATAAAGTAAAATTGTGCTAAGCTGCACACTGAATAGCATCGGTGAGAAAATGTGTATTTCTGTGATAAGTTAAGGACACAAATCCAATGATTCTGCATGAAACCGACCTGGTTTGTTTCCATGCCTTCTCCACAGGGGGTGCTTCATGAAAATCCATAATACTCAACAGGAGAGGGTATTTCATTCTGCTGAGAGCAAGCTGAAAATGAAAAAAGCCATGATGACAAAGTTGAGATGAACACTTCTGTCGTTTCTTTTGCTCAATGATGAGATGAAGAGTAAGGGACAAAAATTGAGATAGAAATTAAATTGCCTCTCACCAGTTCCCCTTTCATGCACACTCTCTCATTTCTGTGTGTCACATCTGCAAGACACACGCTCTGATGGGTTTTGACTCAGTGAATGTCTTCATTGACATCAGATGCAGTGATCAGATGTGACAGCTCCTCCAAGAGTAACCAATAATGACTCTGTGTGTGTTTGTGTTTGGCTTCATGCAGATGTGTGTTCATGGATGTTAGGAGCAGACAGAAGGAGGGGAAGCGAGAGAGAGACTGAGTTTCACTGCCTGGCCGTGTTTCTCTCGGGCTGTGTTTGGGTGCATTTCTGTGATATAATGATTCACACATCTGAGGGAGCTTTATCCAGAGCACAAGCCTGTGATCCATGATAACCATCCCATCTAAGCTCCCATGTTGGCTGTCGCACATTGCAACTAATTCAGTCTGATTTATTTCTTTTGTTGATAATATGAGCGCTGCTTATACATTTCGGGAACATTCCTAATTTTGTTGAGCTTGTTGAGATTTAACTAATGTTCAATACTTTTGTAATCGTAAGGGTAATTTATCATGGTATGCAAAAAGAAAAGTCCTTAAAAGGTCTTTAGTCCTAATAATGTGAGCTGTCATGTCCTTTACACTGAAGTCATCACATTGACCTAATGCATTCACTTGTAATTATCGCCTTTTTATTACCTGCCACATTACAGTTTTAGCTCACCATGTGGTCGTTATTATATTGTCAGTAGTAATTCTTATCTACCCTTCCCTTTGTCTTTGGTCTCCATTGTACCCCAAATGATCACACTTTGCAGCACAACTCTGGCTTTCTATCTTGAAAATGCCCCCAAAATTACAGTGACTATCTCTTATGTTGCACAGTTTTGGAAGTACATGTTCATGAGATTACATCACTCGGTTTTGACCTGGAAATATTCAGGGATATATTTTGCATAGTCTGCCATGGTGGTGTAATGATTAGCTCTCTCACCTTATTGTGAGAATGTCCAGGTTCCAGTCCAGGTAGGGCTTGAGGGCTTTTCTATGTTGAGTGTGCATGTTCTCAGTATGTGTGCATAAGTTTTCTCCCACAGTCCAAAAACATAAATTTGCATTTATTGGTGATTGTAAATTACCTTGGAGGTGTGACTGTGTGTGAGATTGTCTCTCTTTCAGTGTTTGCTCTGTGATATTCGGATGCATTGTCCAGAGTGTAACTGGGCTTTGCTCATAGCCAACTGGGATTAGCTCCATCGACCGTAAATTCAATAACGTGATGCAGAAGATGGATGGGTCTGTGATCCAAGATGAATCGTCATTTTCTGCACTGCATTTTATACTTCCAAGGGAGTCGAGCTTTGTCCAACTGAGGTCAATTAACCATAAACTCCCAAGAATTGTAATATTTGCAAAATTATAATTGAAGTGTCTTGTAAAATATACAATCAAGTGAGACCAGGTCAAGTTGGACAAAGATGGGACGACATGAATCTGTTTCAGAATCAAAGTTTTTGATAAATGGGAACATGATGATATCAGCTAGTCATCGGTACCAGCTGATAAGAACTTTAACAGGAAACCTGGGCATTGGCTAAACTCAACGGCTTGTTTTTATTCAACCTAGAAATATCAAAAGCGTCTTCCTGAGTGCTTCAAGCCTCTTTAGGCTGTTTACATTATTATTTTTATAGTAATGCTAGTTAGAAATAATGGTGTATGTATATCATAGTTGAAAATGAGAATGTTTTGTTTTTCTCAGAGCATTTGTAAAGGCCTTTTGCATCTTCGTCTGCAGTGGGCCTTTGAATCGGGGCATCAAATAGAGGTATTTCTACAATATCTAGGATTTGGTGTTGTCTGCACATAAATCAGCAATGGCAACAGTCAAAGTTGGGAAATATTGGCAAAAAAATAAATGAAATGTGGAGCTAAAGCCTGTTGTGGGGACGAGCGAGAGGCCTCAAGAAAGGGTGCTTTGTGTCTGCCTGAACTCTGGGTCAGGATATCCAACTCCAAACACACACACGGGCACGCATTTCGGTCCTTATGAGGACACACGTGCACACAGTGCATTCCCCAAACAGCCCTTCACTCTAACCTTACATGCCATGAACGCCTGACTCCAACTTTAACTTCATTTTCTAGCCATCTGAACTCTAACCCTCACAGAAACTGCTGAAAGTGGAATTGAGGCGAAATGCCCCAGCTTTCCCCAAAATGTCCTCTTTTCCAAGGGCAACTTACATTGGTCCCCAGAAATATAGACATACAACTACATCCACAGACGGAGAAACAAAGAGAGGGCGACACAGAGAGCCGAGCAAAATCCCCCAGGGACACCCCGCTGCCGTGCTGAATACTAATGAGCAAATGAGGAGGCAACAAGTCTGAAGTTCGTGCAGCTGCTCCTTTGCTTCATGCAAGTTGTTTTAAGTGAACAAAGTGCAGAGGAAGGTGCTCGTGATTCACTGCTTCAGTGCCTGCAATTTGGCTTAATCATCACTTCCAATAATTTCATATTGTTCTATAAAACTCTTTTGACCCCATTGTTTGCTTGCACCTCTTTATGCATATTTCTAAACATGTTTTGTAAGTTCTAACTATCTAAGGCACAGGTCAGAGGCCACAATGATTTCATGTCATTTGGGATGTAAAATTATGGCACATTGTCCTTTAAAATACTGATAACTTCTAATTTTTCATTTGTTTTGTTGAACATAGGTATGAGTACATAATGAAAAGGGTCTGGGGTCTTACTCAGAAACTCACAGTAATTGAATTCCAGCCTTCGGGCCATGCAACCACATCTGCATGTGTACTAAATGTACATTTTGTTGGCAAAGCATTGTTAAATTAAAAACAAAGAGCGGCACAAACAGTCCTCACAAATCCACCATTGTTATTGCTGTCAACCTTCATGCTTGAACAGAAAAGGACTATTGACTACAACCTTGCATGTGTGCAGTATGACACAGCAAAGCCACTGTGTTCCCTGTTTACACAGAAATTGAGACTTTGTTCTCTGGGAGCTGTTTTTGAATCCTGCAGTATTCAGAGACTTGACATGCACATGCTTTGGGTTTTGTGTAAATAGGACCTCAGATCTCAACCCCACTTATTTCTGCCACTAGGCAAGGCAAGGCGAGGCAGCTTTATTTGTACGGCACACAATGCAGTTCGAAGTGCGTGATTTTAACATTTACAGTTGGCAAGAGCAAAGAGGAAGGTGAATATAAACAGGGAAGGTAAGGACAGAACCACAACGAAACAAAACCTCACAGAAATTTAAAAAAAATAAAAATTATAAAATATAAAAGATACAGCGCAACATAAAATAAACAGAGAAAGGTATTGAGCGTTGTTTTAAAATGACTGAGAAGTTGGAGCTGTCCTGTCATTTTCAGGGAGTTTGTTCCAAGTATTCGGTGCTTAAACTTAAAGTTTAGTTCTGTCTCTGTGAACAGAAAGCAGGTTAGATCCAGTTGACATGAAACGTCAGGATGGCTCATAACATAACAGGAGATCTGAGATTCAAACATAAGGCCCGTGGGCTAAAACTGGCCAGAAGAGGCTCCAGTTGGGTCCACCAAACCACCATTCAAATTGTAAAAATTCAAAGAAAACATTAAATTTAAAAAAAAAAAACAGATTTAAGAATAGCGGACAGAACACAACACTAAGAACACAACGCTGAGGTCCTGTCCACATGACTACGCCATTTCATGGAACCGCATCATTTTCGGCGGATCATTCACATGGCGCTGTGCTTTAGGAGCCTGAAAATGGGTTCCAGATTGGAGAAATTTTAAAACTCTGCCACTGTCTCTACTGTGACATGTGGATGGACAAGGCACATCTGGCGAAGACGATGACATAATCTCCCCACCTCTTGGCCTAGTAACCCCAAGAACCTCTCAAAGACGCCAACTTGCATATTGTCCTGCAGAAACTGCTGATGCTCTTTGGTTTAGCGAGGTCATACGATCGGTTTGTCAATGCGTTTTTTTCCTGCTCCGAGTCTTCTCCATTTTTAGTCTTTTTCAGTGGCAGTGTTACAGCGTCACCGACTTATGTACATATTTCACATGTCATTTTGAGAGGTTTTCATGGTGGCCCCTGGAGGAAGATGTTTCCCATGTGGAAGAGAAACTTTTTAAGAATGGTGGGAAGAAAAAAGATCATTTTGGCTTGGGTGGACAGAATATACTCTGTGCCACCACAAGGAAAAACATTAACTTTTAAATGTAAAGGTTATTATTCCACTTTTTTTTTTTTTTTACAAGCCGGCCAACTCAAAGGGGGTTTTGGGGTGTTTGTGGACCCTGAACTAAAATGTGTTCATTCCTTGTCATTTTGACACTTTTAAAAATCGTTATGAGAAATCACGGGGAAAGTTGCTTGTAAACTAAATGTGACTGATTAGATAGCATTGACAATGACTTGTGTAGTTTGCCCTCATGTTGGAGAACAGCCTTGTTCCAGCCGCTGCGCTGCGCTCTGGTTGTTTGGGTTGCTGGTGTGACACTGAGATCTTCACTGCGCTGTGAGGAAAAGCCCTTGATAGGATGTTCCGACCGTGTCTTTATATAGATGGTCCGTTAGACACTAGTGGGGAGTGAGAGGGAGGGAGGGGAGGGGAGGGAGGAAGGGAGGGAAGGGGGCGTGGGATGACGAGCAGCCGCACTGACAGCAGCATCTCCGCTCTGTCGCCCTGCGCCTGTCAGCAGTCACCGGGAACCGGCCGGGACACCGCCAGCTTGACTTGAATACAACTCCCAAAGTCCGATGCTGCTGGCCAGAGTTTTGTGACCTACTTCGAGGCAAAAAGTTGCAGTTTTTTGGGGGTTTTTTTTCCAAACGGTGCTACGACGGAGAATTGTCTACGTTTCGGAGTTGAGGAGCGCGCAGAGTCCAATACGCATGGACAAAAGACATCAGAGGGGGGCATTAGGTAGGCTCTTTTATGAGATGTTCATGTTCTTTGAGGCAGCTGGGTCACCTGAGATGAATCCACAGCCAGGTGATAAATAATGCAGAGGCAGGCTCCAGTTTTCCATGTGGTCAGTGGACATCCTTTCATGCACTGCCCACTTGGCTTCTCAACAAGTGTGTAGGAGCATGTCGCATTTGCATACATTTACATGACATTATTTCCATGTGTCCACACAAGGCACTTGTGCAGGACAGTGACTCTATTCACAAACAAACACATGCAAGCTCAAGCGCACGTTTTACTTTATTCTCACGTGACTCCAGTTCTAAAGATTAACCAGTGCTTTCGAAGCCCTCACTGACATGTAAGCAGTGGAAATATATTGCTCACCATTAATCTTTGCATTGAATGTGACCTCTGAAGTATGTGAGTGCATGTTTGTTTGTTTGGGTTGTGTGCCTGCCATGTGCCATTTCATTTTTGAACCATGAACATCTACTTGAAAGTCATGTTCAAATTACAGCAGTGGTGTCAAGTTCATTCTAGTTCCGGGACCTCGCATAACACAGTTTGGTCCTAATTGGGCCAAAGCAGACAAAAGATAATGACCCATTAATAATGACTAAAAATAAGTCTTTCTCTTTTGTCAAGAGAGACAAATTCTCTGACAAATTAACAAATTCTCATTTCCCTGACTGCTCATTTTCTGCAGCTTTTATTTTGACCCACTCACCTGCATGTTATTGTTAATTCAGTTTGGGGATCTGTAAAGTAGCCAACTTATACTGCTGCACAACTACATTGCTACCATCTGCTGTTCAGTTCTTCTCTTACCAAAACACCTGTCACCATGTGATATCGTCCTGCAGGGATATTGGATATATTTGACACCCTTTGTTTTCAGAGTTGGGATATCTTTCTTTTTTTTCTTTTTTTTTTTATCATCTTGGATTATTCCCACAACCATGGATTTTACCCCTCAGTAGTGCAAAGCTTCACCAACTTTACCTCATAACTATATTAGTCTATTGACTGTAAATGTAACTTCCTTGTAATTTGGTTTGTGCATCTTCTCTTTTTTCCTTTGGAATACTCTTATTTTCCTCGAGCTGGGTCACTAAAATTTATTTATCTTGCAAACTGGAATGAATAATCCTTGTAGTTATTAATGTATGAGCCCCAGTTTTCTCATTTGGGGAAGTTGAGTTATGAAAATGTGTTATGATGGGTGATAATGAATAACTATGTGACTTTTCTTGCCATGTGCAGCAGCGATTGCCTGACGTTAATATAAGCATGCAAACAGTCCTCTGTTCTAACGCATTGTTCACACTCGTTTGAGCTTGCGGTCCCTCTTGAGCACATGCACAACGCTTTCCCGTTGCTTTCCTTGGTCCTCTAATCGCTGATATGCATTCCTCACGTTGGCTCTAATTAAATTGTAAACTGGAAGCAGACCTGAATTGGTTGGGATGTAGTCTTTCAAAATTGTGGGAGCAATTTAACTGACACTAATCCCTGTTAATATTTATGAGGGCAATTTTCCTAACAATAATGTCACCCACATCTGGAGGATGGGCCGCCGCATACAAACAAACAGAGGCCAAGTTTGAGCTTCAGAGAGCCGATCAAATGCATCCCTGCCACCTACTCTGGCTTGTAGCTCTCTGTCTTTATTTGGCTTGGTCATAAAATGCCCATAAAGGGAAGGATAACTTTGAAATGAGTTCTCAACAGCAGGCCTGGACTGTTGTAGTATTGCCCTCAGTTGGGGAAAGGAGAAAATATGTGGTCTCATTAGAAATGCATTAGAGGGAAGAGAGCGAGGCATAGAAGTGAGGAGATGAGCTGGAGTTTATATCTGTTAAACTCTGAGACGGAAAATATTCACACCCTCCATCTCATGCTTGAACCGACTTCACTCTCTCTCACGCACACACAGCAGCACACCTCAGTGACCCATTTAATATCAGCCACAAAACTGGCACCTATTTTCCCACATGTTCCTCCTGGAAACACATTACAGCCAAGGCTCATTCAAAATAATTCAGCAAGAAAAAGTGCTTACTGGCACCTTCTTTATCAGTTTAATAACTCCTTTGCTCCCTGCCCGTATAAAAGAAACGAATAAAAAAAGATGTTGTGACACAACTGCAGCAGAACGACACCTTCTTGTCCTGGAATAGCCTCCTGTTATCCACAGATTATTAGACCGTACAGTGGCCTACACAATGAAACTCTCCTGGCAATTGTGTGACACTTTCCTTGCGCATTACCTGTAGGGGAATGTTATAATAATACTTTATGGTGCACCTTTTTTAGACCCCTCCGTGCTGCTATGGTACTCGAACTGAAATAGTTCTTATCGACGCTCAAAGTTTTTTATTCAAAAAAAAACCTGAGAATAGAATCTATTCTTGCAGATACAGTTCTGAGATGGTGCAGTTTGTTCCATATAAAGAGGCTGAAAGCACCTTGGCCTACTGACTAACCTGTCAGGGAGAAAGTAATCTGGACTGAGCTCATCTCACCTGTGGACTCAGCGTGCCCACGTGTCGAGCAGGTCAGCTCTAGCCAAGTATGTCACACTGTGTGCGTGCGTGCACTGGCATGTGTGTGTTCTTTCTTACTGTCATCACGATTCAACTATTCCTATATAAATTCTCCATACTTTAGCTTGTCTTGTTAAAAACACTCAATGTGGATTTTAAAGATTTGACAGAATGCAAGATGTTTCAATATCGTTTTTTTAACGATGATAACAAATTGTTTAGCCTCACCACCTCCTGCTGGTCCTTCCTCTTCTCTTCTCTTCTCTTCTCTACCGCTTGAGAAGAATCAGGGAAGCAAACTTGCTTTAGCTTCCTGAGGAAAGACAGTCTCTGGCGGTCCTTCTTCTCCTGACGAGAGATGTTTTTCTGAGATGTTGACAGAAAGGAATTGAAGGGTGATCATTGTGTCTCAATCTTCTAAAGTCTTGATCTTTTTTTAGCTGTTGATCTCCAGTTCATCTTGTTAAAACACACCACATGCAATGAATGTTCTGCACTCTTATTTGATAAATCATGCAATGCATGTTCTTTCTTTTCAGGGAGAATTCACGGCGTTCATGTGACCACCGATGGCAGACCACTGAGCCACCTCTGACATCTGACTTTGGACACTGTTCAGTACGTCATGGAGCACGATCTGAGGATGGGACTGTCTCTGTGGGCTATTGTGGCCATTGTTTGCAACTCTGTGGTTGGCGTGCTCATCCTCATCCTCTTCGTCATCCTCTACAAGGCGTGCAAGGTGCCTTCACACCAAGGGAAAACCCCGGTTTTCTTCACGGAGCTGGAGCAGAAGAAGGGCGAGCAGAAGTACATGCTGAGCGCCGCTTGATCAAAACCTGAAGAGAAAACTGCAAATTCTACTAAGTTTATCTAATACAGTTGCATTCAACAGTTGAGACACAGCGTGCCACCAGGCCAGCTGGAATTCATTCAGTCATTATTTACACTCTCTGACTACAATTGTGTTGTGTGGCGTTTACATCACTCCACCATCAGCCCATCTCATTTGTGCCTTTCATTGGAGCTCAGAGTAAGCTAACTGCATTAGGAGTTGTGGCAAGACCAACAACAACAAGCAGGCCCAATCCTCTTATCTCTGCTGTGCGTCGCTGGGACTGTCCATCTGTCAGTTTGGTCTGCTCTGCACAGACCGACATGATCTCCTTCTCTGCTCCGTTCATATTCATCCCTCCATATGAGCGGAGGGAGTGGGCGTGGAGGAGAAACAGCAAGAGCTACTGGAGTAGAGGACTTAGAGATGAGAAAGTTGGCTGAGACTCACAATAACATTTTAGAAATAGACAAAAAACAAAAAAAGAAAAACCTTTATAAGTCATGAGCCGTTTATTTTTTTTCTGCTGCAGCACTAATGATGGCAGCGCCCGAGCGGCAGATACATGACAGGTAGAAACCAAAAGCCGAAATGAGGCAGCAAGAAGAGAGATGTTGCTGGGGAGAGGGTGTGAGTCGAGACAGACTGAGATATAGTTTAGTTTATATTTGGGGGAGAGGATAAAGTGCAGGGGGAGAATTGGAAAGGTGATGCTTTGATGTGTTGTTGACAGAAAATGGAGCTCCAGGGCCCCGTCTGACAGTTTCCCCATTTGACACAGTGATGATCCAAACTCCCACGGGATTAAAAGTAACAGGAACAATGTTACTCATGTCCTGGTGTGCAGCTCATTCATTTCTGTGAGCTCCTCTAAAGACTGAACACGATATTTATAGACAGCCATCATCAGAATCGACTGGCAGACAGAAGACTTCCCGGCTCAGAGTTCTGGGTGAACATTGTGTTTTATTGTGGTGAATTTACAGTGACTGCAGACTGAGTGATATCACAGGGAAGACAGCTGACAGACCCCAGACTGTCACACTAAACACTGAGCCAATCATAACACCATCTTCTCGTCAGAGTGAAAACAAAAAAACCTGCGTGTGTTCCTTTGGATGATATGCTTGCATTTAAGAAATATTTTTTTGATTTTAACACATCAATTCACATGCAATCTCAGGTGTACTATTGCCTTGTCCGATTATATAGGACACACAGATTTTATTTTCTAAAAAAAAAATAAGAAAGAAAAATACTCTGTATTTCAGAATTATTGAACATTTCTGCACAATCTTCATGTTACCCGAGCTTTGATTTCTGCAGAAATAACATCTCTGATCTCTGTTTAACTGATCTTAATTAAACCGTTTTCAAAGTGTTTGTAAATCTTGCAATTTGCATTTTGAATGTTGTTTGTTTCAGTGCTATCCACCACATAAAACCTTGTCAGACATAATTTGGCAGTTCTGAGTTTTAGTGTTGATTTGATGACATTTTTATCTTTGTGGACTAACTCATCAATCGAAGACCATCCATCACAACAACAGATCTTGAATGTTGTAATTTGTTGCAGCTTAACACTTGCACTAATGCACAACTGCTATTCTGCTACACTGCTTGTTTGTTTTGTTTTTTTTACTGACACAATGAAATAATTTACTCTTGTTTATAACTATTGTCATCCTCAATTTGTGTTGCAATGTTTTGTCTTTTGATGTGAATTATCATCAATGCCAAATTTTTGGGATCATTAGAGCCTGAGTTAAAATAGCCATTGACTTCATCCTTCTGCACTAAAGTAATCAATGTGGAACATATTGACCTCAACAGTCACCCACATCCTGTTTATTAGTCAGACACCAGCTTATGGTCCTTATCTGTTCACTACAATGCAGCATCATTATAGAAGCTGGGGGAGAGGGTTCCTGCTAACTGCTGATAGTCTTTTATTTGGAAGACAATTAATGTCATTATGCTGCGTTTCATTGATTTCGGTCATTATTTTTCTGTCCTCTGTACTTAAACAGGGATACTGGAACATTTTATTTCATACCTTCTACTTAAGGTTTTGCCCCCTTCACTCCCTTCTGGAAACATGCTGGTTAGTTCACAAATTTTAACCCATACATAAGACCAAAAATATTGAATAAAGTAAAAAGTGAAGGATTAACCAGCACAGCAATATTCTGTATGGAGGAAATCACAAAGAAACAAAGTGTCAGGAGTATTTCATTATTGAAAATACTACTAAATAACGAGTTAATCAACTACTACTAAATAGTACTACTAAATAATAATAATAATAATAATCTGAAGCTAAGGCTGGGAGTGGTCTTTACATTTTGCTATCTTAAGACTTCGGTAGCTCACAGTGAAATTTCAATTTTGAACTTCCTGTTGACAGTTGGCATGTTCTTCCTGCGCCATGTGATTTATCTCCTGGGGCTCTGAACTTTCTTCAGGAATACAAAGAAATGTTTAGAACAAAACTGGCCAAAATACAACAAATAGGCTTGATACTTATTGACATAGGGGCACAAAGAAAGTGTTGGTGTTCTATGCACAAGCAGTGCACATCATACACAAGATATAGTATCAATCTAATTGTGTTCAACAGTTGTTAAAGAAAAAAAAGAAAAAGAAAGAAAGCTGGGAGTGGATGATGAGTGTGTCCAGTGGGTATTTACAGTCCCTAAGGCCCAGTGTGGGAACCTATTAGTGAATGTAGTGCTGGTGAATGGATTGACCTGAGGTGCCGTCCGGAGGCCACACAAGCTCGTGAGGTTAACTGGTGAGTCCAAACTGTCCTCAGGTGAGTGTGTGAGTGTCCCGATGTGCACTAGCGGCCTGCGTCTTTCACCTCGAGTCAGCCACGATGAACTCCAACTCTTCATGACCCTAACCTGCAAAAGCAGGTACCGAAAACGGACAGACAACCATCGTGAACTTTAAAATCCCTCTGATTGTGAGTAGGTTCACGTTTAGAAATATGATGAGCTTCTCTTCTGATCTTTCATATGTTTTAGGCGTGACTACCTGATAACCTCACAATAATATCTCAATAGGTATCTTGAGAGAAAAAAGACGTCATGTTTATTGGCAGTCAAAACCTTCTGGCTCATGAATGTTTGAGAAGCGGAATATGACTACATGCACGAACACGCGTAAGATAGTAGAAACATACGAGACAGATGGTTGGAGAGTTTGGTAAGCTGTCAACTTGAGAAAATCACCAGAAAGGCGTCTCTGCAGCAGCCCCGTGTTTATCTGCTTCACTTCTTTTCATCTGCTTGCCAGTTTCTCCCTCCGTCTTCGCCCCTTTGGCTGTCTTCCCCTCTTTGTTTCTCTGTTTCCATCTAACTGGATGTCGCTGTGTCGAACCTATGCGAACTGGCCAACACAGATCGAGTGATCTATCACTCCATAGTGACCTATTGAGGAGGTGAAGGTCAGCAGATTCTGTCTCAATCTATACCCAAGAGCCACTGTGCTAACCTTTCTTAGTTTACAGGTCAGATTTGTAATTGAAGACCACTCCAGGAGTTTATTAGTCAATCAAGTGTGTTACTAAGGACTGAGGGCAGTCAATAAGCATCTATCCGGAGGTCCCTCCGCTCCATGGCCTCCCTGTCGCACTCCCATCGATCCCTTCACCTCAGGTTTGATGTTTACAGTAGATTCGCCCAGCTGACATCAGTCACTCAATCCCAGAGAACATATCGCTGAGCAGAAAAGCAATGTTTTCCAACGCTGGAGATGAAGGAGGGGCACTGAACTCAACCCAGTGTTATATAATGATCGGGACAAATATTGCAGACAAGGAGATTACTAATAAACATGCAATAATCTGCAAGTCCATCTGCACCACTGGAGGGGGTTGCATAACCCACATCAGGCTGCACTGACTCATTGGGTAGTATTTATGTGTGTGTGCGTGTTAGTTTGGAGGTTGTAACTCAGTCCTAAAAGGATCAAATGTTCATCTATATTTTGGACACGACACACCCCCAAAATAAGGGAGATTTCTGACTGGCATTATCAGATTGAAACTAGAAAATTCAAACATTTATGTAGGTCACAAAACAAATATACATACAAACAACTGTCATTTCAAAGCCAATTCTAATTAAAAGTATGAAATATATGCAGTCTAAGAGTATTGTATAAGTATTCAGGTATGTGGTATAGGCTTTCCTTGAATATGGGTAATTAATGTCAAACATCAAATTACATCTATTAAGATCTCTATGCCGGAACCCCGACAGAGTCCTAAAAACAATTAACTGAACACAGACATACAACTATTAAATCGATTCTGACAACACTGCAGCTCTGATATTAAAGTAATTTTAATTCAGGAGAGTTTAGTCGGTGGGAATTGTCATTCTGTCAACAGAAGTATAATTAGAGCATGAAACAAGTCGGATAAGGGTGGTGACAGGACTCGCATCACTATGTGGCATATATATAATTTGTGCTTTGAAAAATGGAAGGCAGCAAGAAAATTTAAAAAAGTGCATGATATCATCTTAAATTTGCAAAATGCACTAACTAAGCACCTCACACCTCCATCAGCCTGAAGAGCCTGACAGTGAAACAGATGAACCAATCATATTTCATATGCAAAGGATGGTAACTCAAACTGTTTGGATTCAGCAGACTAAAAGGCATCTCAACCAACATGACCCTGCAACACTTTAGTCGTTCATGCGCCACGCAGCCCGAGTCTTCTGTGGGATTACACTGCCCCCTGCTGGGCTTTGCCTGAAGTAGTCTCTGCTGCAGTGACCGTGAGGCATTTCCATTCCTGTCAAGAGGAACACATTTACTGCTCTCTGCTGGTGTTTCCAGGTAAAACAATGTGCAATCAGACGTGTCAGTGACTTTCATTGAGGAGTCACTGCGTCTGCTGGCAGGCTGTCATTAGCCAGAGGTTATTTTCTTGAGAATTATAATTAATTTGCTCCAAGATGGCCACTTGATTGTTTAATTCACAGTATTTAGATCTGTATGGTGTGTCCAACTGTTCATTTTGCCTGCCAAAATGTGAAGGCATGCAGTAACAGTTAGAGGCATGCCAAGAACTTCAACTATGATTTGAAATAGAAAACTTAATTACTTCTATAATTAATTTGAAGACCTGCAGTGTAGAGGGTAATTGTTACCTGCAGAGACCCTACAAGGACACTCAAGGTATGGACATAGCTTGGAAATAATAGCATTTTTTTGAAATTGTTGTGAGTCCAATTATCATAGTTTAAAAGTGTTTATGCCATTTGTGCCGTCAAAGATTATTTGAGATCAGTTTGTTGAGGTAGTAATGACAGTGTAGAAATCAGTAATAATTTAAAATCACATTCTTGAAATCAATCCAATTTAGGTTCGTGGGGGTCTGGACTGGTTATTGCTCTCCAGTTCACTATAGAGTCCAAACACAGAGAGACAGATTACCACACAATACACACACATTCAGACTCGCCTTAATACTGTTAGACTCACACACACGTGCACGCACACACACATACATGCCAAGTTGGAACAGAAAAGCCCTCAAGCACAAAGCAGAACATGTGAGCTGGGAGAACTTGCCATTTCACCTCAGTGCCATGTATGGTACAAATTAGGTCTACTACTAATTCATGTTACTTTATATATCTTAGCATTTTGTAGTTTATATTTAACCATGTTTTTATAAGCTGATCACATGTCTCAAAGGTACAGGTAATGCAATAATGTGTTTGCTTTAATGTGTTCAGTTAAATTATTAGTCATTTAAATTATAATCTATTGTATGGCATATGGTCAGCATGGATTCTTTTACATCTTCTCTTGTCTTCGGATAGTTTTTGCTATTGTCTAAAGGAATGAACCACATGGCAGTGTCGTGGATAAAACTCCCACCACACATTGAGAAAACTAACAGTTCAAGGGTGGGCTTTGGTGCCTCCCAAGGGGAGCGCATGTGGGCTCCCAGTGCTTGGATGGTTTTTCTCTGGATACTCCTGCTTCCTCCTACAGTCTGAAACCCCAACACTTGAGATTGTACTGTTTGACATGCGATCGATTGGTTATACACTCAATATGTGCTTTTTCCTTTCAAGGATTTCTCCTTCCCTGATTCAATGCATCAGTTTTTGTTGTTTTTTTTGTATAATTTATCAGACGGATTTGAATGTTCTAACAAATGATGCTCAGAGCTGATGACTTTAATAGTGGCGACACAGATATTTATGAAGTAAATTGGATATTTTGGGTCAAACATGAGCTATAGTGTACATGCGGAGAGGTTCTTTGAGTCCCTGCTGCAGCCAATTTCTTGTTATCTTTCTGCTTTAAAGTCTGCCCTTCAGCAAGTTGAATCAATTTCAGATTGAGATCAAGTGATTGACTCAGCGGGTGAAGGATATTTCACTTCCTCACACTGAAAAGGTCTTTGGTTGCTTTTAACCATCCATTTATTGTGATCGTTTTGATTGCGTTTTGATGCTTTCGCTAAGGCCTGCACATATTTCAATTTTCTGCATATATCTGCTCTCATCCTACAGTTTCTATCAGAGAAATAATCAAGAGAAAGTCAGTGGACAGTCTCACTTCAGATCAGAATCCCACACCTTGTTTGACAGGGGAGATGCTGTGCAAAAGGTCACAACATATTTCTTGTTTCATACAATTTTTTTTTGCTTCCATCATTTTGATAGAAGGTGAATTTTATTCCACAGACTGTATTCCAGGAGTGCCTGTTTCTTTTTTGTATATCATTGCGAGCAGCAGCCTGTCTGTGTTTGTGGCTTACCGGGGTTTTTCTTCTCCTGTTGAATTTTTAGAATTCACAAAGCATTTCATTGATCCTCAACAAAGAAGTACACACAGGTATACACACACTTGAGCTGTTTGTTGACTTGGTTTGTTGTGAATTGATAAACAAAATACTGTTTTTTAGAAAGTAAAAAATAAAAAAAGGAATTATAAAAACTGAGCAGTCAGAAAGAGGTTTTCTGATTTTATGGTCAACTACAACAGTTTTAATCCTCACCTCTTTGGGCTGTGTTGAGACTTTCTTTGAGCGCCTGCTGCTTATTCCTATGAATCTTTTACACAGATAGTCAACCTGAAAAGTTACACAAAATTGCTGGTGTTAAAAAAAAAGAAAGAAATTGAGGTACTGATTCAACTTCTTAATCGTGTTTTAAAAACAAAAAAGCAAGTATCTGAGTTATAAAGCAAACAAACAATGTTTCCAGAACATAAAAGCAAATAAAAGCAAATACTTATACTATGTATTTATATACTGTAATGAAGTAGTTCTAAGAAACTAGACAAGATAAACTTTATTGTCCCGATAGGGGAATTTACTTTGCCCTGCTGAGCTGCAGCAAACAGAGTAGTAGCACACAATAACAATCCTTTGGGAATTATGTGCACTCACATACTAAATAGTGTGCATAACAAGAGCAGATAGTGAGAGGTGATAGTCACAGCTTACCAACTAAAAGTGTGCACAAAATATTTACCAGGGACTTTTCAAGATAATTTCAACAAATGCAAGTAAAGAAATACATCCACAAAGGCCATATCCCCCATAGTTCCTATTTTATTAATGTAACTAACTTCAGAGTCATAGTCAACTTAGACCTGAAACATGAAAGAAAAAATAACTCACTCACTCACTCACTCACTCACTCACTCACTCACTCACTCACTCACTCACTCACTCACTCACTCAATCAATCAATCAATCAATCAATCAATCAATCAACAAATATAGTCGTATTTACAGTTGCTAACAAGAGTTACAGAGACAATCTTACCTTAACCCTTGTGTGGTGTTCGTATTTTTGTTACTCAGCCAGTGTTCATGGGTCTGCTGGACCCGCTGCGTTTTGCAGTATGTAAATCAACAGATAAAGTAATTTTACCTTAAAATACTCAACAGATGATTACTTGATCCCAATTATAAGCAATATAAACAACAAATCTAGTTATTACTTGCCCTTTACCTTTATTAGAGCACTTTTAAAGGAAAAAATGCTACTCGTAATGGTTTTGATGAAATGCAAAAATAAAGAAAATCAGTTGTAATCAGGAAAAAAATATTTTTATAACCAACAAATGTGTAAATGAAGAAAGATGTATCATTGCTACTGATGTTGAGTTTGACTCAGGAAAGGTGTAGGTGGGGGGGGTCACTATAGAAAAGGGACACTGGAGGGGGGAGACTAGAGGGAGAGCCACACAACTGAAGGAGAAGGACGGGGAAGCTCCATGGGGGGGGGGGGGGGGGGGGGGGCTGCCAAAGAGGCAGGGGCGCTACAGGTAGGAGAACCAGGGACCGGGAATCCAGAGGTTGGGGTTGAGGAGATGCTAAGTAGTACGTTCTGTAGCTCTAGTGGGTTTGTTCAGGTGAGGCACCAACAATCTCCTCCTGAATACTCCTCTTGGTGGCTGCAGAGGTAGAGTTCTTGGAAGATGTTTTCTCTGGATTTAAGGCCTGGCCAGACCTTCCCCAGTTCCTTGAGAACGAGGCATCTGGAGTTTCTCTCTGTTTCACTCTGGGTTCAGTACCATCCAGATGACAAAACATTTAACAACATCCAGTATATCAAAGAATATTGGTTTTTGATGCAACTGGCCACACATTCTCCTGTCCCTGTGTAGGGTACTCATGAGTTTCCCTGTAGAACCTTGTAGGTTCCAAGGAGGAAGTGGAGTCATGGGCAGCCCAGAACTTTATACCCTACTGTCTAAAAGGGCAGCGAGATTGGTTCCCAGAAGACAAGAGGGTGAAATGTGCAGGAATGTGGGAGCAGACGGGTGGTTGTGCTTGACATTTACAACAACACACACACACACACACACACACACACACACACACACACACACACACACACACACACACACACACACACACACACACACACACACACACACACACACACACACACACACACACACACACACACACACACACACACAGGATGAGAAAAGGGTACATAGAAACTTCAATTTCCACACTTTTCTTAGCCCTGGGTCCAGTGGACCCGGACACCCTGTATGTAATATAAATGTGTAGGGGGGGTGTACAGTATGTGGACATTACAAATTTGTTCTGGTATATGATCTTCACAGAAAATGAGCCAAGGCCAATAGTTCTCAGTTTACAGTATTAATTAACAGTATGTTTTTTCTTTTGAAAAAAAATGAAATCGGGTCCCACAGACCCGAACACCATACAAGGGTTAATACCTTAATACTCTGGATACTTAATTAGTTGACCACATGGTTTGGTGTGAAATGTGTGATTTAGAAAGTATAATAAAACATTTCTAGTGTACGTTTGAAGAATGAAAATATAAATTCCATTCTAAATTGTAGTTGTGTTGAGGTATTGAGGAGCTAAAGTGTTCACTCATGCAGATGTGTTCATGAGGTCAGACATGTTGTCCATTGAGGAAAAAGAAAATGAGGGTAAAAGATTATTTGTAAAAATCCAGTGAGAAGTAACCACCTTTCAACAAGGATGTGAATTAAAGGTGATTACATAGGTCATATAATTATCTAAATGAAATTTATAAAACATTTGTCTTACTGCAGTTAAGTGAGTTACAAACTTTATTCAATATGTTTTCGCTGCCAGGTCATGACATCACCCACAATGTACCCTAAAACTGGAAGTGGTGCAATGATAGTCCAAAATAGACTTTTTTGTTCTTCTAAGACTAAGTACAAATGAATCACAACTGTGGAAAAGAAGGTAATCATTCATCTATACTATGTCAGTCAGTGCACCATGAAGGGTTAAAACCCTCCTGAAACAAAAACAGTGAAGACACAAAAGTGATTTAAAGCTAAAATGAGTATGATTACTTATACTCATTAATTCTACCACTATGAATGGGGTTGCACCATGATTTTTCTGCTTTCAATACAGTTGCAATTAGGTTACAGTAATAATCTTGTTATTTGCCATTCCTCCCTCTGTGTTGTAACCTTTGTTTATATTATTGATTTAAATTGGTGGTAGTTTATTGTACTTAACCGATATGACACATATATTGATATTCTTATATATAGTATATATTGGCAAGTATGTCAGTGCCATTGCATGCTATTTAATATATATACTGTATAGTTTAAAATATGTTGGTGTCATTTTACAGTATGTGTACATATTCCTAAATATATAATATATTTGTAAATATGTTTTCACTGGATAGTATTTTGTTATTTATGTTATTTAAAGATCTGCCTTTCTTCTATTAACTTTTGTTCATAGTATTATGATAGCATATATGCTGATGGTAGTCCAGTGTATTAAATGTGTTTATATATATCAGTGTTGCTGTATATATTTTCTTATATATAATTGTTGGTGTTGTAGAACAGTAATATACTCATATTGCTAAATAGCTTAGTGTCATTGAATAGCATCTGATGAGTGAATATTAAATTATTAAATATGTCGGAATCATTTGATATGTTGGTGTTTAAGAATTTCAAAAGTATAAATATTACAAATTGTTATAAATTGTACATAGCTGCATGGTGGCGCAGTGGTTAGTGCTCTCAGTATCTATCTATCTATCTATCTATGGGGTACCACTATCCTCCCCTCCAGAGGACCCCCGTCGGGTCCCCGGGCCGCAGCTTGGGGATCTCCCACCCGGAAGTGGGTGGTGTACTCGTCGTCACCCATCCAGCCAGTCACACCACCGTCGACATCCTGCCTGCTGGGATGTAGCTCATCAGCGGGGAGCTTCAGAGATCGTAGCCGACCCGAGAGCGGACCCAGTCCCGTGGAAAGCAGCTGCGCCCCGGTTCCGTTTCGGCCCGCAGGAGACGGAGGATCGCGGCCACCATGATGGAGGAGATAGACAGATTCCAGGTGCCCAGCGCGGTGCAGGAGGCGGAGATGCAGGCGGAGATGCAGCCGCTGGTAAATCACATTTGTGGGGTGTTTATTAGTCACAGACGATCCGGTGTTTTTGTTTGTGTTCACTTCTTTAAAATGGCACCGTAAGTGTGTGTTTTTTTGGTGTCAGGCCTGCTGTTCATCACACATCCGTCACATGTGTAATATTACCGGATCGTGCACCGACAGACCGTTTCCAGCAAGTTTTCCCGGAACGGATCAGAGAGTTAGGCGTCTAGACGTCTCCGTGATGGTTGATCTGCTCACATACAGCAGTGTTTATGTGTCTCCGTGTTGCGCGTGAAGCGGCCGGTCTGCTGCGCAGCATCCGTCATGTCTGGCGGAAGCGGGCTTCCCATCCCAAACACGGCTGCTTCACCCTCAGCATCCATGCAGCAACTTGCTCCTTCTCTAAGAGAATCAACGAGTGGGTCACGATCTGCTAGATGTGTTATTAAAGCTGTGCGTCTCGCTGGTGAGTCGGCTGCGGCTCGTCCGGCGGTGCGCCCCGTGGCCTGCAGCGCGGCCCGGGGTTACTGCAGCCTGCAGGGCGGCCTCTGCTGCCCGGGGCCGGAGCAGATACCCTGACCAGTCTGATCTGCTGCCTTCCTCCACCTCCATCCACCCACAATGCCCCATGTGGTCCATCAAGCCCCCGCTCCTCTTAATGTTGCTCTGTAGTCAATAAATGTACCTACTATGGTAGTTTTCTCCTCCCCACCCTCACACTGACACATTCCCACGTGGGAACATCAAGGATCTGCCAAGTTCAGTATTCACAAACTATTTATTCACACTGCTTTGGCATGGTGGTGGTGGTGGGCTATTGTTCCTTGCAAATAGAAAAGATACATTAATTATTCATGGGTGACACTGTAATGCAGTATTGCTGCTTGTCTTTCTGTCTTATACCTTCTGTGTGTCCAGGACCCGGCCTCGTCCACGGCTTCAGAGGCAGACTCGGACACCAGAGAGGGGGAACCTGTCACTATCAACTACAAGCCCTCACCTCTGCAGATGAAAATAGGTGAGTAAGAGCTCCAGCATTTGCAGGCCTGAGTGTATATCTCTGTGAATCAGCATGTTGTGCAATTGGCTGTAAATTTAAAATCTATTCCACAGATACTTTTTTCACGACATACAACCTATCAGTTACCAGAACACCAGATGTTATTGAAGTAATGCCTTTCAAGGCAAAATATATCTCCAATCCGAGCTGGTTTAATGACTGGAGTTCTTCAAGATTCATTTCAGCACCTTGGACAGAGTCCAGGAGCAGCGGCAGCACTTTTTTTACTTTCCTCGGTTGATATACTTACATTTTAAAACCAAAAGCATTTTAAACTGAGTAAAACACTTGAATTGAATTTGAACTCTCCCATCTACACATTCAGTACCTGAGCCCGTGTTGAGGTTCACTTCATACGGGCTCAATTGTAGATTTGGAGCATCAGTACAGTTATACTTTCACTTATTAAATTGGTCCTTTTGCTGGTTGTGCATGTTGTTTTACAACCTAAAGTACTTCCATAATGTGTCTTTAACACAAAATGTTATTTGAGGATATTTGTTTGATAATGTTTGTTTGCTGAATCGTGTCTGTGACCCTGAGATGGAGCAACTAATCTACATTTGGTGTCTCTTTAAGATGCTTTCATGGACCAAGAATTGTCGTGTTGTTAACTGATGGCGCAATTTAAATGAGATACCTAATTTTCTTGTGTTGTTAATGTAGTTTATTTTGCTGCTGGTTCAGACTTGACTAACAGCACGAGTTTGGTAATTTGTCAACGGAATGAAAATCAAACAAAGGGGAATAGGACAGTCCAAGTATTTTATGTTGGCTACTGAGCTCCTTGAATGCATTAATTTTATTTGTTACTGTGGTTAAAACAAACAATTGAACAGTCCCCTCACTTCCTAAGCAGTGAGAAAAGATTTCTTGTCACCCTACCAGTAAAGAAAAATGTATATAATTAAATGACACTCATTCAATCTAATCATGACACTTTATGATGAGTGTCTTTCAGACAAACCAGTTTGTTGTTGTCAAATCTGGGCACATTTACCAACAGTAGATGTGACAGACTGTCGAACAGACATCTGCTAATTACAAGAGATTTATTTAAGAATCTTAAAATAAGGGTATAACAACATATGATTTAAGTCTTATGTGTCTTAGTTGAAGAGTGAGGACTTCAGCTAACCCCTTTATCTACTACTTTCTGTGTCATTTACAAAGAATCCCTGTGTTCGTATCTTTTACACAGAGAAACAGAGAGACCTGGCGAGGAAGGGCTCGCTGAAGAATAGCAACACCGTAGGTAGTCCAGTCAACCAGCAGCCAAAGAAGAACAACGTCATGGCCCGAACACGGTAAGAAGTGAGCCCACGGATCTTTGAGTTAGTGGCAAGAATGAAAGGCCTTTTCTGTGTATGAGGGGATTTATGGTTTAAAAAAAGTTTTAAATAACATCAAGCGTCCATGTTTCGGTTTTCGACTGTAATGATTAGCTCCACATCACACATAAGATACATCAGAGAAAGCAAAGTTCTAAAAAATATGTTTTCCTGCAGATTTGTGCAATATTCAAGCAAATCTCGGCTTCTATTCAACAAATACATAATAAGTACTGACATCTAATTCAAACATATATATGTATATATGAAATACCATAAAATTGCAAATTGTTCGTGTTAATGTTGGTGAATTTACTTGTGTTAAGTCATATGATACATACAATATATAATTCAAAATATCTGTAATCAATGGGATTTGCTTTACAGCAAACATTTTCAAAACATCAGGGAAAGTCAAACATGATCCGCCGATATTCTGCAGAACCGCTGGCTGCAGCTGTGTGGAGCACAGCAGTGTAGCTGCTCCCTGATGGATGTAGTCCAACATGAAGTTAGACTCACTTCAGTGTCTGTGAGGTCTGCGACTGCACAGTTAGCTGTTAGGCCATTCAGCACTGCTAAAAGGGTTTAGATTAGAAATCATAGGGATTATCAAGCAATTTACTTTAACCCCGGTCCAACACTATACACACGAGCCTCCAAAGACAAGAAGTCTTACTGGGTCTCAAATAAGAAAGTGTTTTAATGTTCTCTATCATAGTTCACTTTATAGGTTTGTTATTCAGATGAGGGATTTATATTTGATACAGAAAGATGCCTTTCGGTGAATTCATCATTCGGTCACATAACATCCACTCTGCTGTCTTTGATTACTGGCTCCACTGTTGTGCTCCACCTAAAAATAGCTTTATTGATTTAGGGTTTGTTTGATGTAAGAACTTTTAAATTAGACCTCTTTTAAACGCCTCTTGTTACCGGAGACCATGTGTGATGGTGCCTTCAGGCCCCACTTTTTCATTTCAACATACCTCACCACTCTTGTTGTTGTTCTTCTTGTTTTTCCTCCCTTTTTTTTCCCCTTCACAACCATCACACCACCCCAGTTCGCAGGTCTGTGTTCTTGCTGTCAGATCCACAGAGAATTATCTTCAGAACACGACCACTGGTCTTTAATAAGCCCGAAAATGCATCTCAAATCTTTTTCTCAGTTAAAAAATGAATCAGACGTCTCGGGTCAGCTGGATGGAATCTGCTTTCTTTCCCAAAGTCAAAACCAAACATGCAGAATATATTTGTAGTTTTTGCTTTGTTTGAAAGATTTGAAATGAGCTCCCATAAAATTACAGGACGGGCCTGAGTTTTAGTTCTTTTAACCTGAGATAACAAACTATACGGTTAGTCACTAATGTCGGGTGTATTCATCCATTAAATTATACCAGAAAATGTACCTCAAAATATGATAAAGCACAAAAGAACATGACAAGTTGAAATGCTCACCTTTTATTTTCACCTATAAAATGTCTCGTAACCAAATATCATAGATCAGCGGTTCTCAGACTTTTCAGTGTGTTCCACCTGAGAAAGCTTGTCTCTCGTATCGTGACAAAGCACATGTCTGTTTGTGAGAGGGGAGAAATGGAAGTTACTACTAAGTGATATTATTTCAAAAGCCCTGAACAATTGTGGTGAAGCCGGCAACAGCTCCAGAGGGGGCCATTTGTCTGGTTTTAGGCCTATATGACTTATCATCATCATCATGACTGGTTGTGGTTTTTATCACGGTCATACATCAACTCTGCTTCCACATCATCAACATCTTCTCTGATGTCTCTGAACAGGCCTTCTCTTTTCTTTTGGGACATGTGTCACTGATTCTCTGAACAGTTCTCTGTTCTTTGCATCTGCTCCAGGTCTACAGTTTAATCAAATAAGAAAACTGCACAGCTAATGACTGTTAGTTTTAACAAAATCTTCCTATTTTACTCAAGCCAATGAAAGGATGTTGGCAATAAAGCAATAAATATAGATGGTGTCGACATGTTATGTTATTTAAAGCTGGATTTACTCTAGAAACATAACTGTTGGGTACAATTCATCTGAAAACAATGGTTTACTTTTGACTGTCAGTTGTAATTATCTCACTACGGATTTTGAAAGGAAAATCAGTAAAAATCACACTACCTGCAAAAACCACATAACCTTCCATGATATTAGTGAGCAGACCGAAGCCACCAGTACTTCTCTCAGTACTTTTAATTGCACTTGTTGCTGTGAAATGCTTAACAAATAAAGTGGCCTTCCCTCTTTCTCTCACTGTTTTGCCCTTGTTCAGCACCTGAACATATTACTTCTGTTTTCTCTTACTTCCTCCATGCAGGTTGGTAGTGCCCAATAAAGGCTATTCTTCTTTAGACCAGAGCCCTGATGAGAAGCCCCTGGTGGCCCTAGATACAGACAGGTAAACACTAACGCACTAATACAAAACTTAATATACTTTTTCAGGCACGTAAACAAGTAATCATATACGACTATGTGGTTCTCTTTTGTTTCAGTGATGATGATTTTGACATGTCTAGATACTCATCATCAGGATACTCATCTGCAGAGGTGAGATGTGTGCTTCTTCCTCTTTCTTCTTTACAATCTAATTCATTCCTTCACATCCATTTTTGTTTCAATTGTCAAAGGGCCAACGAGACAGGCCTTTGTAATACAGTCTGGAGGCGAATATTTCCATCCCTCTCGTCCATGTTAATTCTGTAGGCGTGCGCCCTTGCTGCAAGTGCATGATTTACACACCAGATGCACCTGCACACAAATGTGTACGGGACACAAATGAAATATAATCTCGGGCTCTCTGCTCTGGCAAATCTTGTTTTCTACTCCGCTGCCAATAAAAGTGTAAATCACAGAGACATCATTGCATATTTTCCCCAGAGGAATCCTGATTCCCACACTCTGTATCGGTGTTCAGTCGAGGCTTGTGGATATGTTGCATTGTCGTTTAAATACTTCTCAAGTGCTCCGATCTTAATGGCACCGTGTTGCCAAAAATAACAAGCTAAGACTAAATTGTGTAACTCATTTGAGGCTTTATTTGGGCTAAGAATAGAACATTTTCAATAATCAGCACACAGTGGCAAGTTTTTGTGGTTGTTGCTTTAAAATACAGTCTGTAGAAAAGCCAGTATTTTTGTTACATTTAAGAAAAATACTTATTTTTTTACTTTACATGCAAACAAAACATTATATTTGATGGAAACAAAATTCACACCAGGATAATAGTTGTTACTTCCCAACAGAGCTCCAAGAGATGCTCACAGCCATCTGTGAGTGTGCTTCGCCATGGTTACCGCCGTAACTTTAAACCGGTCCAAGTCACACACACGAGAAAAGTCGTCATGTATGTTGTCGAAGTGACTCAGAGGAAGGGCTTGTACGTCATTACAAACTGTAGTGAGAGAAGTCACGTGGCTCAGCCAGGAGACTTCCTCTTCAACATATCGTAACCTCGGGGTATTTACAGTCAACATGTTTTGATTTCTTCCCTTTGCATTCACGTCATGTGTTTCATCACCAGCGTCCCTTTGTACGCTCCCGAGCTCCACAGCTTCCCTACTCACGATACTTAATGACCTGTTTCTACATCAACAATGTTGTCATGGATCACCCAATGTGGTGGAAGATGTAAAATAACCTGAAGAAAACGTCTTTCCTGCCCCCTCTATCACGTTAGGAGACATACACTCTCTGATTACTTGATTATTATTTACATTATTCCAACTGCTCATAACCTCAAAACACTAAGATTGTAAAAATGTTGGCTGGTCTGATGATTGTCGGGTGAGAAATTGGTGTAAACAGCATAGAATCGTGTATCCGTCTTTGTGTCAATGATCCAGGCTTCTCCTGGCGCATTAGTGATGTGGGGGATATTTTCTTGGTACACCTTCCACTGCGTAGTACCAGTTCAGCTCACAGCCTATGAATGTTGCGGTTCCTCAAATCCTTCCCTTCATGACCGCAGTGCACCATCCCCTGATGGTTATCTAACAGAATAACACAATGTGTCACAAAGCTCATATCTTAGCACGCTCACCTTACTGTAAGAATGTCCTGGGATTTTTTTCTGGATGGGGTTTGAGGTCTCTATGTGTGTATGTGGGTTTTCTCTGGATGCATCTAGATTCCTCCCACAGGGATTTCGTGGTTACTTTAAGTTGCCAGTAAGTGTGACTGTGCCCCTCCGTTTGCTCTGTGATGAACTGCTGTCGGCTGGGATCGGCTCCGGTGCCCTGCGACCCCGAGTTGAATGAAGTGGTATAGAAGTTCTATGGAAGGATAACCAAATGAATACATTTGTAACGAAATAAAGGAATATTTACCTCGGTGACAAAATATTTGGATGAAAATTGTCAAGTTTGACAAGACAGAAAAACATTTTTTTAATATAGAGAAAACGTAACTAAAACCCAGATTATAAATTCATTAAAAGTCCAGCAGAAGAGGTAGGTTTCAAGCATCAAGGTTTCAGCATCACACATAACAAAAGTTTAGACTTGGTCCATCGACCAAATCCTGTGGCAAAGATGCGATTTATCAACTTCAGTCACGAGATGTGAGCAGTTGCAGGTGAATTAAAGGAATTCGCACCATCCATCTTCTGTCCAGCTTCATTCAGTTCAGGATAATGTTTATTTCTATTTTCTATTCTATTTCATTGTAAAGTCATCTTTACATGTAGTTGTGTAGCAAATCCTGCACCCTTTCACTGTTTGTGGACAATAGAACCACTTAACTAACATCTTCTTCTGCCTTTTCTGTCATTCCCAGCAAATCAATCAGGATCTGAACATCCAGCTGCTGAAAGATGGTTACCGCCTTGATGAGATCCCGGATGACGAAGACCTGGATCTCATCCCGCCCAAATCTGTTAACCCCACCTGCATGTGCTGCCAGGCAACCTCCTCCACCACCTGTCAAATACAGTAACCCCGCCCCTCTGATCTCCTGCCCCCTTCCACACAGCGTGACCCCCTCTCCTCGTCTTCATCTGCTGTGAGTTTACTTCGCCACCGGAGTTGGCGACAGCCAGGCATCGATAAAATATTCTAAAGGCAGTTAAGTGCTATGATCATAATGAGAAATATCAAACCAACAGAGAGAAGCCTTGGTTCAAAATCCAGGAGAACGTGTGAGAATAAAGAATATGTATTTGAACTTTAGGGAAAGCGGCGGTTTCCTCCTATGGTAGGACGAACACTTGTGTTTGAGAGTTATTCTCCAAGTACACGTGATACAACACACTGCTGTTAGTTGACATAAATGAAAAGACGATTGATGCCATGAAGTGATTGAAATATCTCTGAGTAACAGGAAACATTATCATAACTGCTGAGTCAACTGTTCTGCTAACCTGAATTTTGGATTGTGTTTTATTTTCTTCTTTTTTTTCTATTTATTTGAAGCCCTTATTTTGTTTGTTTGTTTTTTTTACCTTGGAGAAATCGGTGTGATTGTTCGGATTTTTTGAGAAGTGTGCACGATGGTCTTGGTTCTCTAAATGAAGGGAAACTGGTGCCGGATTAATTTGTACTGTACAGGATTGTGATGTAGCACAGACCAAGTTATTACAACTCACTCACGCCACCTTCAACACTTCTTCTCTCTTCACCCGACGGACTTGAGATTTTGCTTCACGCAGTTTGAAGATGAATGTTTGAGCAAGAATGGCTTCAGAACAGCCTGTAGTGCATCGGATTGATTGAGGAGAAACTAATACGAACACAAACACACAAGTTGCACATTCTCCATAGTTTTAAATTTGCACTTTTTTTTGAGTTCCTGAGTGCACTCCTTCCTGAACAGCACTGGAGTGGCTTAGCCAAAATCAACTGTGTCAAAAGGGAAGATTACCCCCCCCCCCCTTACGGGGTACTTACATGATCGTCACGTTATCGAGGCCAAAGGAACTGAAAGAGGAACTTTAGATAGATTTTTCACTGTCATCACTTTTATCTTTTCTCAATGTTTGAGAACAGCGAGCGCACAAGGTCAGACCTCAGAGATCTTCCTTTTCTTCTCGCTCTCATTGCAGGCATACAGACCATCAACGACAAAACACTGATGTGAGATGATCTCGACTTCTCATACAACTGATAGGATGGAAATCTTTCTGTAATTGAAGCATCAAGGATCGTTGAGTTGGAACACTAAAATCAACATTTACCCCCGTTCTTCCCCTCTAGATCAATTCATTTGCCATTGCAGTATGCCTTAAGTACAGAGAAGTTAAAAGATTAGTATTATTTGCCATTGTTTTTTTTTTTGTGGAACATTTGATGTTTATGCAGTTGTTTTTTTTTTACATTTAATCTATTTTAAAGTTGCTTTTATTTGATTTACCTTTAAAAAAAAAAAAGATGATTTTCTTGTATTGTAGACACTTACATTACAGTATTTAACAGTGTTATTGTTATGTGCAGTGTATGATGATAATAAATAAACACGGAGCAAATGAAAGTTTTACCTTGCTGTGTTCACATATGCCCAGGTGTCTAAAAAAACATAAATATATTGCAACTTTTTGTGAACATAAACGGAATATCTAAAAGTAAAAACATGTTTTCTTGTTTATAGTTTTGTTTTATATGTCACACAAATCAATCTGATTTTAATATATCTCATTGGATCAAAGTGACTTCAATGTTTGTCGGAATTATTAAGGGGCACCTGTAGTTTTGTATTCAAGTAACTGTTGCAATGGAAGGACAAATGAGCAAACGATTTAGAAAGAAACAAATTTATAATTTTAATGTTAAAACTGTTGAACAGTAATTATTTTACAGCTGTGTGTATTGCAAGAACATGTGGTTTTGCATTGACATTCCCTGATTACAGTACAGTAGCATCAGAAGAAATATCTTCAACCCGAAAGGCACCAGCATCTAATCACAGTCATTGTAATGCCAAGAAGTAAAAGAAAACAGGGACTTTCAATCAGCAAATGTAATTTGCCTTCTACACGGTTATCAACTCTGAACTTTAACCTGTTTGGGCCTCTTGATGCAATATCCATAAGTATAAAATGAAGAGTCAACATCAATAATGTATCTGGCTCCTTAATTAATACGACCCATTAATATGATTATAAAAAGATTACCTAACCAACAAAGCAAACATGGTACCAAAGAAATATGTATAAACATGCTACATCATGGAATTAATTGATTCACAAAACAAACAAATACAAAAAAAAAAAAAAACACTCCTCAAACTGCAACACGAATTTAATTAAATATAAAAAAGAGGTTTATGATTTTCTGTTGTGAAAAATGTTGTGCTTCCATGTCACCAGCAGGGGGCGTAGCAATAAACTCATATAACTACACGCCACATGAGAAGACCCTGAAAAGGATGCAGTCCAGAGACAAACAAAAAGCAGGTTTCAGTGTACAGCAGCTGGCACTGTTGGTATTAGACAGTCATTAATCTGTGAAGTATCAACGAAGAGCAACAAAAAGTGTCAACAAGGCTCAATTAGGTAGTGTTTTTCCCTCGGCTTAAAGTAAGCGTCTATTCTGCCGCTCCCTTTTTCACAAGGGTCGCCACAGCAAGTTATTGCAACCTGCACCAGGCCCGTTTTGACTCCGGATTCCCTTCCTGCTGCAAGTGGGAATCGAAACCCGGGTCCCCCAACCCCGAAGTTCAAGACTTAACACCATGAGTGGCTTAAAAATGTAGAAACTGTCCTGTGCTGCAGATGCACCAGAAAAGGCACAGACATTTACTTAACATAGACTATTGTGGTCGTAAGACTGTAGCGCCTTAACTGCAAGAGAAGAAGTAAAGTTCCAACTTTACTATTTAAAGGCTTTACCCTGTTATGTTTCACTTGCCCCACTGGCAAGCTTCAAGCCTGGAAAAAAAAAAATACAAAATGTTGAAATGTAATTTCCCATGCACTATGGTCTCTAAAGCACTGTAAAACCATATTTTGGTGCATTTCTCTGCAAATATAACCTGATGTTACAACATGTATGTCTCAACACAATAACGCACTGCTTACAAACTGATACACACATGATTATACCTCAGGTCTATAGCCAAATATATAAAATTAAATATCCAAGCTCTGTATTTCTATATGTAATAACTCTAAATTTTAAACTCTAATAACTATACTGTACTGAACATAGCATCCATTCAAAAGGTAGTCTGCTTAATCTATTTACACGATGATACTATAATACTGTACAATCGCCTTTTTCCTGCACTAAGAAGCAACTGTACAGATGGACTTTAGTGCAGTAGTGATATTCTACTTCCAAAACCTAACAAGCTATCATTATATCAGTCAGAGGATTTTGTCTTCTAGTTGGTTGTAATGAGAATGTGTAGTGTGTTATGGAAACCATAACTGTACCACTTGGATGGCAAATTCTTTTGAGTAAAAAGTGACAGAACATTAAATAAAAAACAATTCTAGCTACTTCCTGACAGACCCTGATAATCCCTCAATAAATACCAGTCACTTCAGGTAAAAGGACAGGAAGTTCTAGCCTAACTACAATCAGGTTGAGGAGGTCTCTACTTGCTGTTACACAATGGGAAGTGTGCAGTAGAAAAAAACTCTGTGAATTGTGGTTTGGCTGGTTGAGCTGTCTGTCTTGATGGGGTTTGTGTCAGCGACACATCCAGGTGTGTCTGTGTTTGTGGCTGCCTCTATGTCTGCCTGTGAGAGTGGCTTCACGTTTATTCTGTACAGTATGTGGGCGGGTCTCACACCCCGACGGGGCTTTGATCTCCGGAATCGGAGGAGGACATGGACACGGAGCAACGCCGTCTCTTTGCCACACTGGAGCCCTGAAGCATGCTGGGATGGAAGCCTGCGTGTCTCCGGGCGTGTTTGGTCAGGTGGTCACTCCTCATGAAGCACTTGTCGCACATGGGACAGTTGAAGCGCTTCTCGCCCGTGTGCGTGCGGTAGTGACGCGTCAGCTCGTCTGACCTGGAGAACTTCTTGCCACACTCTGACCAGGTACACTCAAAAGGCCGCTCACCTGAGGAAACACAAGCATGTCGCATAATTAGTACACAATATTCTATCACTAATTACATTAGTCAGTCTCCACTGTGATATATGAACAAAGTTATTTATTCCTACTTTTATGTGCATTTATATTCATATACTCTATTACAATGATATAATTATGTAGAACTGCTGTATTGAATATTAATAGAAGTGCGGGGGATGAGTCAATCTCATAAAGATCAAATCCACTCATCTTATTATCTCTGATGTTTTTCTACATAATCTGTAACTACTGTAACTGTTGCACTTGTGGTTTTGCATTAAAGCTTATTTCATAGTTGTACGGCTGAAATTTTCCAGCTGTGGGACTAATAACGAAATAGCAAAACTATTCTAATCTAATCAATATCGCACACAAGCTTAACCTGATTTGAGTCGTTATATGCATCCTTGTGTTATTTATCACTTTCCTTTCCTTTATGCTCTATTAAAACACTTAATGGAGAAGATATTTTTGTTTGTTTCAGAAAATGTATGACCACATGGCATTCATCTTCCAAATAGTCATTCATAAAGTAATGTATACTGTAGAGTGGTTTTAATGGTCTCATGGTATGTAAACCTCTGGGAACACAGCGGTCCCAAGATAGCAAAAAAAAATATAACAGATTATAAATCACAGAGATCATTCCATATCTGGAAGGCAAATGGACTTGGGAATGTGGAGAGATACAAATGAACCCAGACACAGAAAAGTTGAAAATGTGACAGTCGTCCAATAAATAAGAATATTTAGCACAGATGCATTATCAGATTGAGTGAAAAACAAAGGTAACAAAGGTTCAGGAAGGGAGTCGCGGAATGAGTTGCATAAACAGTAGTTTCTAAGGAGGAAATAAGAACATTTTGATTTGGAAATGGCGAGTCAAGCTCTGCGAAAACCACAAGTTATAAAAAAAAATAATCTAAAAATCAAACACGGTTCCAGTGAAACTCCTCCACGTGCTCCGCTGACCACATGTCCGCTCTTGTTTACAACCCGGCGTGAGGGGGCGGGGGGAGATGACGTATGCGGAAGTCGTGGTGCAGGAGGGGCGCTATCTCAGAACACAAGCGTGTGAGGACAACGGTGTCGCAGTGACCTGTGAGGCACCATACAGCCCAGTGCACCCGCAGTCACAGCCAGGGCATGACGTACGGTGCAGATTTATGTCCACGCAGTTAGAAAAAAAAAAAGAGATTCTCGGAGGAGATTGTGTGTCATGATTAATCACACCTCCTCAACAGTCTCATGCATCACTAATAAGGGCGGCGGTACGTGCTACTCACGGTTTGGTTGCGTGTCAACAACACGTCAAACCCGCCTCTCCAGGATGAGTCGACCTGCCCCTGGCCCAATATGGTCCGGACAGAACCCCCCCCCCCCCCCCCCAGGGCCGCTTCATGGGGACACTTTTCCTATAATCTGTTATTCATTGGCAGGAACATGTGGCCCCTCACAAGTCACAATCCTCGAGGCACATAGAGGCACCGTGGTCTGTAAGCCTGGTTTGTTATGTGGAAGATCACTTTATTAATTCATATAAATCAATATGACGGGATGGGGGGGGTGGGAAGTGTTTTTTTTTTTTTTTTTTTTTAAGTGTTGGGAGGCAGAAGTGACGCAGAGCAGTTAACAGAACCGAGCCCGTGACTTTCGTAGGCGTGAACCCCCCTCCAGACGCGCGCGCGCGCACACACACACACACACACACAGGGCCCACTTACCGGTGTGGACCCTCAGATGGGCTTTGAGGTGGGACGACTTGCCATACATCTTCCCACACCCGTTAAACGGGCAGCAGTGCCGCTTCTCGGGAGACTCCTGTCTCGCCGGGCCCCCCGCCACCTTCCTGCTCCGGGGCTGTTTGGGGACAAGGGCGCCCCGGCTGTCCCCGGTGTTCAACCGGCAACCCCCCCGCTCCACCTTCTCCTGCGCGGCGGCCTCACCGCCCCCCAAGCATCTGCTGCCTCCGGCGCTGATGCCACCGGGGCTGCATTTGTTCAAGTCCAGTAAAATCATTGCCACCATGAGCAAAGTCCTGTTCTCCGGGTTCTCTTTCAGCACGTCCTCTGTCCGGCCCGGGGGTCGGCTGGGGACGCGGTCCGCAGAGACATCCACCTCCGACATGACAAACCTGCAGCGGGTCCGGGGCTGGAGAAAGAGATCGACGTGTCCGATAAAAAAAACCCAAAAACAAACAAACAAAAAAAAAAACCCAATCCAACCACACGGACACAGTAAAGGCGATCAGAGCGCAGCCCTCCCAGGAAACATGTGGTTAATCATCCACACGTGTCGTCTTCAATGTGACTATTCCGCAAAGACTGCGCTTTCTCGTTGATGTTGCAGGGCGGATAAATAAACTCCCCCCTCAGGAAAGATAGCGGTTTGAATCGGCCTCCGGCTCTACCTCGCTCCGTCTCCCTCCGTCTCCTTTATCCCGAGCAGAGGTTCAATAAAACACTGCGTTTTACCCACCGGACTATTGTGTCTGCGCCTATGCTGCCTTTGTGCGCACCCACACATGCGTCAACTTGTCCTATTTTACTGAGAGCGGCACTTCTTCCAACTCCAAGAAACAATTTCGCGGAATCCCACGGTGTCATGATAAAGTCGCGCTGTGATTGGCTGAGAAAAAACGTGACTCGGTTTTTTGGAATTGCCTTTTCAGTGGAGTGATGGATGAAGCTCGGGACCAATCAGAGTCCGCGACCAGTCCGGAAAAGGAGGGATCACACTGGTGTTGCCTTCAGGTACTGAACAAAACTGGGAAAAAGGAACGTTTCCAACGCTGACATTTCGAGGTTTCAGCCTAAAGCTCTAGATTTTTGGGTCGAGACATTTTTTGAAACATATCACAAACAGATCGAGCAGATTAAATGTGATGCGTTACAATCTCATTTTTTATTGACGCTTATGTAAATTGTAAATCAATACACGTTTTTACAATTAGACCCTGCTACCAAAAAAGGTAATCAGTGTGAAAAGCTCTGATGAAACAGTCAAACTTTGACTGTTTCATCCTTCACTGACTTATTTTACTAGCTTCAAATCACCATGACCTCTTAAGCTCAACAGCTTTTTTGCAACTTGATTTGATAAGAGGTGGCAGCTCAGCCTTTTAAACATGACACAACAATCTGTGTCACTAAGAGTAGGGCATGTTTTGGAAATCAATCCAGCAACTGTGTGTCATTATGTTATAGCTGTGGACAGGTCTCACTTTGTGTCCCAGTTTCACAACCATGGCTGATCCTAAATTAGCGGAGGCCTCATGTGTCCTCAAAGCTTCACTTGAACTTATGACAACCCATCCAATGCCATTTGTACAATAGCTGATGTTGTTTTTCGTTCTTCACAGCATACCGAAAGAGGACTGTCACATATGTCAACATATAATTGCTTCAGATTGTAATCAAAATGTTAAGGGCAGAAGAAAACATTGTTTAATGTTGCTTGAGGTTCTATCATAGAGAAATCAGATGGGGAATAATTGCAGATCAACACAGAGTTGTGGCTTTTGTATTTTCACAAAGTGCCACACCTATTCCTGAACAGCTGCATAAATGCCCCTTTAGTTTAGGCTCAAACTTCAGTGAGTCACTACTTTCAAGCAGATGAATCTAGATCCCTAAATTGAAAAGTTGTCACGACATGAAAAATATGTTATTCAGAATGAAATGTGCTTTTTTGTTGTGTACCAGGACTTCTTGCCTTCTTTCCTGCTAGAACTGTAGTGCAACACCACCCCCTCTTTCCTCGACCCTGCAGATTTCCCATATTTCCAGGAAAAAAAAGAACTCGGTTCAGGGTCTGGACGCTTATAGCACGTACTCCCCCCACCCCTCCTCGTTTACTCCCCCTTTCAGCCGAGCGGTAAACATTTCTGGGGAAGAGGAGGCGTTTCCGCGGCTCCTTCGGCCTGCCTCTCCCCGCTTCCCTCCTCACTAAAGTGCAACAGTTCAAGAGTGCACGGTACATCTGGGTCATATGCTGTTGCGTTGACACGACACCGCGGAGATTAGGTTGTTTTCGTTGCGCGCCGGCGCGTGCGCGAGGCGCAGCCCAGAGGACGGAACAGGCACGTGCAGAAACCTCGGTACAAAATGTTCCCGTCCACGTGCGTCGTGGGAGCTGACGCACCACGGTTGGCGCGCGCGCATCCCCCCCCCCTCCCCCCGCCGCGGTGTGTGTGTGTGTGTGTGTGTGTGTGTGTGTGTGTGTGTGTGTGTGTGTGTGTGTGTGTGTGTGTGTGTGTGTTACACTACACACACCCACAGCCGACAGACTGGTCGTCCCAGTCCAGGACGGCGCGGCCTCTCAGTGCAGACTGACAGGCAGCACTGCGCACTGCTCAGACATAACAGCTCGGTCCCCTGGGCAGTCATTAACCCCGTGGAAGAGAGACATTCTACTGTCACGAGCTTCTTCTTACACCTTGTTCTGTGCTGTGTTTCTGCCTTAGCTTTAATAAGTGACGCGCCGCACAGCAGCAAATGTCTCTCACATCTCAACAGCAACAGGAGGAGGGGGAGGAAGGAGAGGTTTATGTCTTTCCATAACTACTTTAATATTATTTTATGGCTCAACATTGTATGCCTTTATCGTTTTATGTGTTTTTGCAGGGATGGCTAACAGCTGGAGTCATTTGTTGGGAGTCATGCAAATGTGCAGAGCAGGGCAGAGTATTTTTAAGGACAGAGAATTGTTTATGCTGGATCTGGTTCACAGGGGGTACTGAACCTATGGGAAATGTAGGATTATTGTACCAAATGCTAAAAATGATAGTTGTTTTGTGGGGAAATTATTGTACATCCATGATTACTAAAATCACAAGCGACTGTTACTCAGTAATCAAATGTAGTCCACCCATCCATCCGTCTCCTGTACAGGGAGTGGAGTAGACCTGTACAGGGTTGCATGGCGCTGGAGCCAATCCCATTTAACCAGGTTACACCCTGGACAGGTCACCAGTTGATCACAGGGCCAACAACTGGCCTCACATACATGTTTTTGGACTGTGAGAGAAAAGTGGAGTTCCTGGAGGAAACCCACTTCCATGTAAACTCCACAAAGAAAGGGTGGGCGCTCTAACCACTATGCCACCACGCAGCCCTCAAATGTGGTCAAATGTAATGAAAATACGCTCCAGCTAAACAAGCTTACTTATCTATCATCTCTTTATTCACAGTTATATTGTTAGCATGATTTTTGTACATGTTTTACTTGATAAAGTTGTATATATATGCAGGTCCTCTACCACCTGGCAGGGGGTGCTGCAGGACCTTCAGTACCACTCCTTCCCAGGCCTCAGTCATGTGAAGTGGGCGTAGCTGACCCCCAAGCCGTCAGCTTGAAACATGTCACATGGGGACGGATATTGTCACGGATGACAGAAACACCTGGCAGAGTAAAGCAAGCTGATTATAACCACATAGTACTAAACTGTCAAATGCTTGTTTGAGTTCAAGGACACACCAGTCTGGTCCTACAGTTTCTGTTTCTATTACGTTCAAGTATAGTTTCAGTCTTTTGTTTCCTTATATAAAGTTGGAAACTTTACACAACAATTAGATCATTTAGAACCAATGCCAATTGGACAGGACACAAGTGGCCAACCAGATTGCATGAAGGAAGGGCACAGTGGGACTTCAGTAAAGTTTCATACACCACTTGCCCATTTAATTCAGTTACAATATGTCCACGCTCCTTTATCAGACATATATATCAACTGAAACATGAAGGTGTCATCGCAATGTGACCGTCAGTGATCCGACTTGATGTACAAACCACCATCAATTTTTCTGCAAAGTATTTGCCAAAGCTTTATTAATTAAAACAAAGGAAACACAAAGACCAACTGCAGAGATCTGTCAGCCAAACTTTTATTACACAGCTTTTTGGATCCTTTGATGTTAGTTTTCTTGTCACTGTGAAGACAAATGCACCACCTGTTCATATATTCAGCCACTAATAGATCATGAGACCTGCATTTAGGCTATTATGAGACAGGTCAGTTTGACCTCGCTCATGATCTTAGGAAACCAATTTTTTTCAGATTGAAGTACTGGGGGGTGAGATTCAAGGGCCTTGCCCAGGAAGCCACACTGGCAGTGGGACTCAACCTGCTAACCAGCAAAGGTCTGTTTGCTTCTCTAACTGCGATTGTACAACTGGCTCAATGGGCCGTAAGTAACAGAAGACATTCTCTGCCAAAATTAGCCCAAAGCCATTGGTAGAAAATGGATCCATCTTTGTAGATCCCATTATGCAAGAGCTCGCTTACTTGTGAAGCTCAGTGGAGTGAACTATTCAGCTGTATAAAATCTACTGACTTTTTGCATTTCTTTTAAAATGAACTTATTTATATTATAGCTCATTAAAAGGGGGAGAATTGACAAATCAAATATTCTAATCCTGAATTTCCAATCATTATTTTTACACACCAAATCAGGCACATACTTTCCTTGCATAATATGAAGATGCAGTAAAAACACACAGGAGAAGAGTATCAATCTATTTAACTGTTTATTTAACAATGCATGCCAGACATGATCCTATTCACATTGAAGAATACAGATTTGTATTTGCATCCAAATACTCACTACTTTGATTTCATATTATAATCTCTCTCTGTCTTTCTCTCAGTCATCATTACAGGTCATCGCTGTACACGCTGAGTGGAAGAACTGCATGCATTAAAAGGACATTAAATAAAGTGTGATCAGTAGAGGGACGTGTCCCCTGTGGTGGAACAACATCAGTAATTATTGCAGAAAAAACATGTGCGTGAAACTCTCTTCAGCTGCACGAGTCCCAGCGTTCCATAGAAGGGAAGCAAATCTGATGATTATCATGATTCCTTAAAACCGTAAGACATAGTGTGAAAAATATTTTAAAAAATACTGTACAATGAGATTCTGTTGGGTTGTGTTGTCATGCCTCCTTGCTTGTCGGTGTCATCTGCATGTTTGGATAACTTAAACGCACACAAGCGCATCTCCAATCAACACATCGCCACAACAGTCGTGTCAACATATCACAAAACCATTGGAGAATCATGTACATACCAGTACATACATGCCATGGACATGTAAGCTATCTTATACTCCTTACTGTAAGGATAAAAAAATTACAAAATAATAATTGGATTTCCTATCAGAAGTTCCAACAGGAGGGCCGAAACCTTAAATCCAACATCGTCATCTGCTTCTTTTCTTCTTTTTTTTTTTACTTCGCAATGCATAACCGAGGTGAGCTGCACCATCTTTGCTTGGCTAACCCACATCTGCCCCAGCTGTGCAGGGCAGTAGGAGCAGAACTCAGCTCACTTCCATTTGGTTTGACAAAGTATGTTTTGGTTTAAAACACCAAAACGTAAATCCCTCCTTCCTATTCATGTGGTTGAAAACTACGATTGATCAGTTCTGAAGACATTCGTTCGTATGATATTGCCTTTTTTTGAGGACATAAATCACAAAATATATCGTTTCACTATGAACCCAAAATTCTGGGTTAGACTCAAAAAGCACAGTGATTATACAGAACACCTACTTCTCGAGACAATCCTCACTCAAATCTGGACTTTCTCTTTCTTTCTGTTCCTCTCTCTCTCTCTCTCTCTCTCTCTCTTTCTCTCTCTCTCTCTCTCTCTCCCTCCCTCTCTCTCTCCCTCCACCGTGACTCTATGATATACTTAGTACTTTGCATCACTGTAGTAGTATTGTCCCTGAGCACTGACCTGGGGTCAACCTTTCATCTCCTAATCCAATCTAATACAGTAACTAATATATGTTTGTTGAGGAAATCTGATCTTTTATTGACTGACTTGTACATGCCTTTGAGGTGTTCTACTCCTCAATCTCGCCCCTCGATGAACCACATTCCGGAGATGTATTGACGCTGCGGTATGTGTTGACGTTGTGATTACGAGGTTTAATAAACTTTCCAGGAACTCTTTTCTTTCATTTGTGACAAAGTAAACAATGGGGGCATTTTAACAGTCTGGTTGTTTGATTCGTCATGTCGGGTTGTGGCACAGATAAATCAGATAAGTTACATCAAGTGAGAAAAAAAAAAAAAGAGTGGCTGGTCCTCACGATTCGTTCTCATTTTCACATGCAATTTCTTTTTTCTCCAGTTACAAAGTTATTTACTCTCGATGCAATCTTAAATGTGGTTTAACAAATTGAATCCAATGATACAATCTTCAAACTGTCCCCACTCTGTACATCAGATGTGACCAAAGAAAACATAAAACATCTATGATTAAATGACCACTGATATTTGGCCTCTATGAATAGCGAAGGAAAGACAATGGTGAGAAATTTCACAGGTATTTGAATCACTTCATCCCCCACATACTTCATTCATGCCAAAAAGGCACCCTAAGTTTGGTATACTGGCAAATTTGCACTGCCAAGTCAACATTAGAAAATTCTCTGAAGCTGCTTGATAAAACATACAATAAAAACTACTTTAAATACTTTAAATATGTTTTCAATGTACAGTATATCAGACAATTCTATAGTTAATAAATAATATAATACATCATCATTTAGTGCATGTAGATGGTCATCTTTTTTTTTATTAAATTTAAAAGCTTGATTAGAAAATACTTAAATTTGACAAAAATATCACTGAGAAGATATAAATATTTTTTTTTTAAATTCAAACAGGCATTTACTGTAATTATCCTTAATGAGCAAGAAAATGTCAAATAGAATCAATCTCAAAATGAATGCAACATGATTAAACTGAACTGGAAGAAGTGAGAAAATATAAAACAAACATTAAAAATCAGAGAGTCAATTGTCATTTAGCTATCTTATCTATACATAGCTATCAAAGAAAGACATTTTCTTCTGCAGATTTTTTCCCCCATTACAATAAACAAAAAATGTATATAAGAAAAGTATAATTTCAACACTGATCTGGCTTCTTTTGATGATGAGAACCACAGATTTCCTCCTCCGTGTCACTTAAAATGCATGCCTTTCTTAAACTTCAGCTTAAATGCATATATTTGACAGCTTATTCTCAACCTTTTTTTTTTTTTTTTTTTTTTTTTTAAATATTGAATTTTCATTAGGACCTCTGTGACCTGTATATGATTAAACATTGTCATTGGGATGCTGCTTTTATTAGAAGTCTCTCATCGCAGCTGTTTGCATTAAATGCAATAAAGAAAGTAAAGGAGAGATAAAAATGATTGACAGTCATGTTATCAATGAAGGACGGATCCATCGGCTGTATGTGGATGTAAAGCATTAACAAAACAATGCCGCTACCAAACACTACAGGAGGAGGGCCAGGCTAAAAAGAGAGCTACGATTAGTAGAGTCGGAAGATTTTTGGTGTCAGGTGCAGGCAAAGAAGGTTCGCCCAGGTTCGCCTCTGATGCCACTTCGCAGCACCTCCTGCCCCCGTCCTTAGCAATTGCACTTGTTAAAGCTCTCCGGGCTCAGGTGTTTATCTCCTGGTGATAGGTAGGATTTCACTTTTGTTCAATGCGTGTGTGGATATGAATGTAAATACCAACATTTACCCCACCAAATTCCTCTGCCGCCACCCCTCGCTTGTTCACTGGTCTTCAAAGCAGTGACTACTCCCACTTGCTTTCTTGCCACGTGACAAATGCCTCCAAAAAGAGCATCAAGCATGAGCTGACGTGAGTTTTTCAGTGCTTTCTGCTGGTAGCTGAACACACAAAATACATTTCTGTGAGTGTAACTTTCAGTCGACAGACATTGGCATGTGACACACTGCCTCTCTGATGCTACAAATAGGAAAATGGGGGGGGGGGGGGAAGAGTTTATGTTGCCAAAAACAATGATCACTCGATCGGTGTATATGTGTATCTAGAGGTAATTTGTTGCCATGTTACAGATATCATTTGAAGCCCAAACATTTGCTGCTGCTCTGAAGCAGATAAGTGGGCTTCCTCCTGTCCGCTTTAGTGCTGAGCTCCGACAAGTAAAATTTAGGATTATATGAAGAGAGGAAAATGCTTTTGAAGTACATGTTTTTAAGTAGAAATGACAAATGCGAAAAAACAAAATGACAAAATGAGGTGGCTGTCTCTCTTTCTTCTCCCCCTTTGTCTCTCAGATTTGACATAGTCTACCATTGAATGCAGCTAGGAGTAACGGTATACTTTGTCTGACTAGCATGACTGATATGTGATGTAACACAGTGACAAGATGCCTACTTGATTTAAAGGTGGTGGGTGGAAGACATACAGTACAAATACACCTTCCATGGCCATAACACCCCACTGAGAGTTACTTAGCTACAAGAGGTAAAAACTAGTCTAGATTCATAGCTCTTTGTTTTGATTGGTGTACAGTAGGACCCCTTGGCTTTCTGTGTCTTTCCACACTGATAAAAGAGACAGGGTGAAGCTGCCCTTCAATACCGTCCATCATTAAATGTTTCTTATTTCAGTTAAAATAAAAAGATAAGAATAATAAACCTGTAGATCTGGTCAAGATCAGCATCTATGGGCAACTTCACTCTGCTTTCACATTTACCCATGGCCCTTTCTGTTTTCTTCCCTGGTCCTAACAGTGTGCGAGTGCACTGATGTGTCCTTGTCACGTGTAGTTTTGTCTGTCGAAACTGCGAAAAGCTGACGGAGTAGCCAGTTTCCTCATGGACAGGCTGTCAGTCTTGGCTGTATCAGGCCTGGCTCCAGATTTGCTCCTGAGGAAGGGGTTTCTGGTTCCTACCAGGCCCCGCCCCCCAGGCCCAGGCCCCCTATCTGCCCCCAGACTCGGTCCCCTCTCCATCCTCTCACTCACTGACAGGCTCTTCCGGTGCGGAGGGGCCAGTGTGAGGGAAGGATGGGAGTCGTCTGAAGAGCAGCTATTTGCCCGCTCCAGCCTGGAGAAGGGGGAGCAGAGAGGGGCCCCACTGGGCCCACCGAGGCCCCCTAAACGAGGGGTATCAGGGGCTGGAATCAGGTCCTCAGGGTCCTCTGGATCAGACTCTGTGTGGCTAAGCTCTGCCTCTCTTTCTGGGTGAGAAGAACCAATGTCTGACGGCTTATCAAACGGGAAGGAGGTGGAGGCCCCCGGCGAGTGCGAGCGTTCCACAGGGGTGTACGGAGTGGAGACACAGCGCGTATCGATGCAGTCAGTGATGCTGGTGTATTCTGCAGCCTTGACCTGGACCCCTGCCCCTATCCCCCCATAGCAGCCCCGGGGTGTGAACATGAGGCTGTGGGACTTGACCAGATGAGGCTCATCCAGGAAAGATGTGCCTGTTGTAGAGAGGTAGCGGCTGCTCTTGGAGCGTTCGAGCGGCCCTGCTGAGGGAGGTGGGGATGGTTCCATATCCCAGAGAGGTAAGGTGGTGTCTGGCAAGAGGTGTGCTGAGCACAAGGACAAATCAGCAGCGGCACTGTCATCAAACATAGCTCCAGCTGTCCCGCTGCTGCCCGCACCACCCTCCGAGTGTCTGTCGCCCAGACCGCTGGTGGCAGCGCTGCTGAACTCGCGGCCTCCGGGCAGCACCGTCTCCATGATATCCGACTGTAGCGAGCAGTCTCTCTGGAGCGGTGGGATTACACGCAGAGGATCTAGAAAGACCTCCGCAGGCCCCACCTCCTCAGAAGTTGAGACATAGATATCAATACATGATGATGGACGGTGCTGCTGGGAGACCGACAGCGTCGCCAGTGGGAGGGGCTTAGACTCCTTGGGGGCGGCAGATGAGGACACTGACTGAGAACTGTTGGCACGGTGGAGGCTGATGGAGCGTTCCTTGAAGAAGCTTTCAGCTCGTTCAGCTCTACTCCCACGCTCACCACCGCGGCCTCCTCCAACATAAAACGAGTGGCTCCTTGTCCGTGCAGCCATGCTTGTAGGAGATGGAGGGGACATGGAGCCCTCAGCTGTTCCCTCCAGTGCCTCCTGGAGGCGGTAAGCATTCCCCTCTGTGCTGTTAAAGCTACTTTGGCGGAGGATGTATGCTGCATCTGGGCACTCAGCGTGGCGGAGGATGTATGCAGAGTCGGTGCAGTCAGACGAAGTCCGGGAACGCACTTTGTTGACCTCGCCGCGCTCCACGCCGGTCACGCGCTCCAGAGCCACAGCGATTCGTCCAATCAGCTCCTCCATTTGTGCCAGACGAATATCAACAGTCTGCAAAGACGCCTTCATGAAGTGTTCTCTTTCATTGACTTCCTCCAAACGCATTGCCATGTTCTCCACCCTGAGACGGAGGAGAAAAAGGAAAGGATATGGATAATCTTCACTTCAAATATAGGAAAGTGAGAGAATTTTGAATGTAAAAGATAGACGGAAACACAATATCAATAAAATAAACTAAACCACAACTAACCTTCAAATAAAATGTACAATCATTTCAGTTCATTAATGACAAAATGGAGTAAGACAAAGATGGTCTTATCTTCTACCTCAGTATGACTACGTTTATATCACTCATACAGCCTGCAAATAAGGTGTGAAACTATTATGTCTGTTCCTTAATGCCATATCAAGTTAATGTACCACCTTTAAACATGATGACGGTTATATACCCAGTTTGAGGTTTGGTTTAATTTTGTTCGACAAAACCATACCATGATGTCAAAAGCACATAATTATAAGACTATTTATTGCAAAATGTAGAATAAAAGAGGGCAGAGCAGTTATCAAAAGCAAAAATATGTACACATCTTCTTCCAGGGAAGAAAATGACTCGATGTAGGATAGCATGTGGCATGGAAGTAGTAATGGATTTATTCACACCATCAAACTGTCTAACAAGGGACAGAAAAGTAAAAGTATTAAGGACTGTGAGATGAAATATCCTCCATATATCTATTCTACAGATTTTCTTTAGAGAAAGCAGACAAAATCATGTTTGACCTTTCAGAAGTGACTCTGATTCTTTCGTCATTGGAAGAGTGGAATCTGTCATCTTTCTCTCTGAAGTACTCCTCGATACACTGTTCCTCAAAATCATGGACTTTCTTCAGCTCGTCCTCTGTGATGAAAAGCTCTGTGGATCAAAGAGTTTGAGAGTGCTAGTGTTACAGTGTCACAAACAACAGATCAACACTCCAATTCATAAATCCTATGCAAACTATTAGAAAACACATACAGAATTAATCTTGTTAGGACATAAAATGGCTAAACAAAACGTTTTCCACATTGCGAACAAAGCTGTGAAAACTTCACTCACTCAGTCCATAGTCCCTTTCGTCATCGTCGTGCTTGCGCCAGCGACAGCACAGATGCTTGAGGATCATGGTGATGTGACTGAAGATGATGAGGGGTGGAGGAAGGACCGGGCGCTCGTGAAAGGTCATAATGAGCTGGTAACGCTGGAACTTCCACACCTGGTTGGAGATGGACTTCACCTCGAAGAAGGTGTTACTGCAGACAATCACAGACAGACAGGGATTGCACACTTGCCTGACAAAGTTTACAAGAAATAAAAACTAACACAAACATAGCATCGTAGCGATGCACATTGAGTATCTGATGATCTGACTGCTTTAATTTGTATCCTGCAGCATGCTGAGCCACATCCAGTCATCAGGAGTATTATTTGGAGATATCAATGAAATACAAGGCCAAATGCTAAATAAATACCAATTTGATATGATCTGATTAAATCTTCACTTCAGTCCCCCCCATTGTGCACTTGTTGGTTATTATACTGACAAAGGAAAAGAAGAGGATTAAGCCCTTGTTACATGGATTACACAGAAGCACAGGCATTTTTAGAATTATCATGATAATGTCACTGTGGAATAAATACCAGCCTTTAAGGAGGGTGGCTGAAAAGCAGTTTAAAGGAATGACATTTCTATTTCACACTCACACACACTTACTAACCTAAAGAAAACACCTGTCTGACAGCCATGTTTACTTTGGCTTAAACCAGGTGTGCCAAAACAGCTTAGTTGAGAGGCCACAGACAGCTGAGTAATGATTTCATTTGGTACATGTAAAAATTATCCCATTGAATATATATATAATGCAGGTCAAATGTTTTAGAACACCACAATCTTTACAGTTATTTATTGAAAATCAAGTCATTCAAGTCCAATGAATAGCTTGAAATGCCATAAGGATAAGTGGTGAACCGCCAGAAAAAAAGGTAAGGTTACTATAAAAATGGAATAATGTACTTTTATGAATTTTCCAAATAAGTATTTTTCAGGGAAGAAAAAAGGAGTTTACAACTTCAAACTATTCTGCAGCAATGAAGGTTGATCAAGTCTTGAAAGTTGGTGCTGCTAATCCCTACAGATGTTCAATCTCTTCGGGATTACTTACTGCACAACCCCAGAGACAGAGAACTTCAAAGTAAGTTAAGATGTCAGTGAGTACAGTTTTCTTTCAGCAGCAAAAGGCTCTCAGAAACTGGGGGAAACTCTGAAGGGAAGAGGTCTGGTCTTCTGAGAGTTAACAACTTGCACATGATCAGTTGCTCACGGGACAACAGCTTCAAGCCAGATAAATAGTGGTCGTAGTCTTGTTTTGAAATGTGACGAGAAGCTGCAGGTTTGACTGGACGAGCTGCAGCAGGAAAGCCAGACGTCATAACAAGACAGAGAAGCTTGTCTGGGCCAGGAAACGCCGCCACTGGACAACTGGAGACTGGAAGAAGGTATTATGGACGGGTAAATTTTAAACTTTGGGTACCAGCGCAGGATCTTTGTACGCCGTCAATTAGGTCACAGAATGGTTCCGCAGTGTGTGACAAGTGTGATGGTCTGAGGTTGTTTTGGTGGATCCAGGGTGAGAGCCGCGACCACAGTGAAAGCAAAGCGACCTACGAGTGTCACACATATATGGAAACTTCTGCAACAGAGTTGGGGAAAACTTTCTGAAAAATATCTGATTTCCATTGAAGAAAGCCACATTTGTGTTCAGCTGATAAATCAATTAAGGGTAGCTACTTTCATGAGTCAAATGTTTTTAAAAGTTTAATTCATTGAAATGAATTACTGTCAATAATAAAAGTGCAAAGATTGGGGTATTCTAAAAGTGTAGTGTATACAAAACTTTTTATGAAGAACCTGAAGTGTTTTGGGTTGGTTTTTTTTGAGAGAGAAAAAAAATCCTCTGAAACTGTCTGCTTCAGTGTTTTCCTTAAATCTAATCGAGGAACAAAATCTGCTGATTGTCAAAACACTGTTCCTGAAGAGTTTACCATGACTGCTTTCACAAACTTGGCCTCATAGTATGGCTTTCATGGCAATACTTTTTGACTAACAATAAAGTAACGACTGAATCACACCTCTTGGTGACAAGCATGGTTTAAATGTACTGTTGAGTTCTGGGCTCAGTGTTGCATTAGGACCTTTACTCTTAGTGAAACAGTCTATCCACGCCATAGGTATAGTTGACTAGTAGTTGAGGGCTTCTTTGTAATTTCTAATTTGTCATTTCTTTATTATCGTTTCACACCTAGGTCTAAAGCAAGACATGACATGATAAAACAAGTCTTGATGTAAATAAACTCAAGAGTTTACATACTTGAACACGGCAATGAGGAGGTTGACCAGCAGTATGTTGGCCACCAGCAGATAGCAGGCCATGATCGCCGGGACAATCCAAGCACCGGTCTTACAGGGGGGCAGAGTCACCACCACCCCATCCTCTGTGATGTTCTGCCCACAGGGGGCTGCACAACGCAACAAAATAAAAGACACACATACACTAGTTATTACAAAGTAAAACACCAGAGAGAGACTTCAATCCATTAGTAATGATAATTGAAACTGTTGAATGCACAGCATATTAGAAAAACATGCAGACACACAACGTGAACAGAAAATAAACAAAATTATATATATATAAAAAAAATAATAATAATAACTTAAAACAAACATAGACAGACTGTAATCAGAGCACAAGACCACAGCAAAAAACAAAGAGACAAGCAGACCTGAAAATACTAAACAAATGTATAATTATGTATCTTGCAAACAAACAAGAAGCATAATATATGTTTATGCTTCTTTCCTTGAAAAAAAGGGACTGGAAAGAGTGGACGCTATAATGGTGGTGGCTCATGTTCAAAAATGTGCATCTGAAAGCAAAATACATACAAAATAATAAAACAAATACATTCGTCATGTGTTGTCACAATTTGTGTTCACAATATATTTAAACATGAAGTCATTGTTTAAAATATATTGTCACATATGTGAGCCATAGCTTCATTCAGCAATGGTTGATTGCGCTGAATCATTTGAGATGTATTCAGGATACATAGTATGTTTTTTCCATCTGTGATGGTTCAGTTGCTGCGGCTTATCTGGGGAACATTCAGCATTTGTTTGTTTTTTTGGTTTGTTTGCCTTTGAGATTCATTCTACTCATGCTCATCATTGCTTAAAGTTCAATTGTTTCACACAATGCAGCCCAAAGACAGAGAACTGAAGTAATTTTTCCTGTTTTGTTAAATCTTTTTTTTTAATTTTACGTTAAAAATTTGGATTTAAAAACTCTGACAACTGAACCACGTGAAAAAACAGATTGCAGATGATGAAAGGTGGCTAATATGTATGTTCTGGTGTGGCCATGTGTTTGCATGTGCTGCTGGTGTTTATAATTCAATGCTTGGTGATATTACAAGTGGGCTACACTGGCTGATGCTCCAGTGCGAAGCAGAGCCGGCGTAAAGGGAAGGTGACATGGTTTATGTGCCAGAAAATGTTCACATGGCAGGGTCACTTATTCAAATGAAACTTGATACAAAATTGGGGTAAAAACATCAAAGGAACATCAACATTTATCTTTATTTTTTAAAGTTTGATAGTTCCTTTTGATGAGTAAAGACAAGGATCATGACACTATCAAAACACATTTGAAAGGTGCTACTGCCATGTAACAGTGCCATTTTGCCAGCCAGTGCCAAAAATATTCAGGCTAAAGTTGCATACAAGATGCAGCCAAAGGCCGAGCTAAGGCTACATCCTGCAGTCTCAGTCAAAGATTTGCAAAGTATTGACAGTCTCATAAAAAAAAATCAAGCTTTTATTAACTCCATTCCTTCTTGAACTTGTCTGTTATATGCAGGGGAGAAAAAAAAACTGCTGATATGCAGCAGCTTTATCAAGAAACCAACATGAGGGCAACTTTAGCCTTACAGCAGAGCCGCATGCACACTCTTGTCTCAAGTGGCCTCTAGTGGTAGAAGTGGGCATGACATGGCGGTAATGTGAGGATGATGAAGGAGAGGTGGGAGAGGTGGATGTGGTTAAATTGAGGTCTATATATCTGTAGATTTACTGGGATTTGGACTGCACTGGGCAATGGTGAATGGACCATGACTACGCCAGGTTCCGTGAGTTCGAAAGTAATTTTCGACCAGCCAGAGTTTTTCATTCAGCCTGTGCTGTAACTTCCTACTATGCATATCTGAAACAAAGAACGAAAACATTATTTCAGATCTCTTCTCTTTGGGCCACTCCTCACATTCTGTACACACCATCAGATATACTACCATACAGATACCAGAAACACTCGCACTCTCAGGACATTTTCTCTCAGACACTGCTCACTGATTTATTGAGTCACAATGCCAAAGTGTCTTCTTCATATATAATAATGTGAAGACTTAAAATTGACAATACACATTAATGTCCTCATGTGAGAAAGATAAGGCAAACACAGGGCTGTAAGGAATAAGATTAGTCAGAAACTCACAAATCATGATCAATAAAATAGGAAATTCACAGTGATTTTAATAAGTATGCACTTAAATACATATTTAAATTATATTTAAAGCTGTGGAAGATCTAGTTCCACACATTGATATATGCAAATATTCAGTCTTGCTACTCCTGATTCTCTCCTCAGAGTCTGGGTCTATCCCTCCATGAATCCACAAATATAAATAGCATTACACTCTGGCCCTGCACTTACGGTCAATCTGGTCGGCAAACACCTCTCCGTAGATCATCCAGTAAGGCATGAAGAAGATGTTTCTTGCAAGCATCCATGAAGGGTCTTCATTGGGGTTGAGGATGGCCTGACGAGCCACCCCAAAACTCATCAACACCACCAACATGATGATCACAAAGTACATCATGTCGATCATCTGACACAAGGAGGGAGGCAGAGGAGGGTTGTTACAAGGAGAAAGAAGGTAAAAATTGGGAACAAAGTGTTTGTTGGAAAGGAAACAGGAAAGGAGCCTGTTATGTTACAGCTGGAGGGTAAGGTTTGAGATGAACGATAGACTGCATTTGCATTTTTTGATTGCTATTCCTCACAGTCGTCACCGGTCTATTAAAATTCAATTTAACTTGATCTGGAATGAAACCTAGAGATAATATTAAAATGCACTTAATTAAGGTTAATATCAGATTGATTAAGGAAGCCAAAGCACTGAGGGGGCTGCCTCTCTCCAGGCTAATTTATAATGCAGCAATCCACAGAGTAAGAGAATGTCACATTCGATTGAACTGTCATTCACCGTCGTTCTGGATATCTGAAAAACATACTTGGTAAAATTTAACTTTTAAAGTCAATCTGAAGCCTCTGATCTTGTTTTATCATAATTAATGAGCCAAATTAAAAGATAATGAGGTATAATACCAGTATGAAAGACATTTTCCTCAAAAGTATGTCTGTGTATTTTCTCAGTCGTTCAGGTAGGAGGCATGTCAAAGCAAGTAATTCAGGTCAAGTGGACCTGGTCACATGTCTTGGAATGCGTTTGGTCCCTGACTAACCAGCCTCGTCAAGGGAACAGCATGGATTGATGAAGCCACTTTCAGTAGGGGGCAAACCCAAGATATATGACCACGTCGAGGTGAACACATTTAATTGCTTAGAGCTGCTACTTATCTGGACAACAGAGAACATGCAAAGACATACTTTTGATGAAACTTCCCTTTGTTGGACTGGACAGCTAATATTTCCCACCGGCTTACATTTCAGTGACAATACATATTTTAAATATGAGTTCAAATCATTTAAAGCAGATCCAAATCGGCGCTCTCTAACTAATGGATGATTTTCATATCAAAGTGTTTGTGTCCAGCGGTAAGCTGCCCACGTCACACATGGTTGAGCATCAGACAAATACAAATTCATGTTTTTGATCTCCTCTCTTGCTTTGTCTCCATGTGTGTATCAGACTCTCTGATCTTAAACCCGTTGAGATCAAACAAGGTGAAGTGGCACAAGAGCTCTCTCTTAGACGTGGGTTTGCATACCACTTAGAGATTAAATCTCCATAATCAGGGACCTCTGTGAGCTCTTACAATTAGTGTAAATGATACTGAGGTTAGAGGGCAAACAGATAAACTGAAAAATACATAATGGGGACTTAAATGCAAGCGATACGGTAGATATAAAAGACTGACACACACACACACACAAACACACAGTTGACTATCCCCTGTCTCTTCTCACCATCTTGCCAATCATCATCACGTATGGACCCAGGTACTTGTTGACTCCAAAGATGTCAAGCAGCCGGATGTACCAATAGATGATATTGACGCAGTAGATGACCCGACCGTAGCTCATGAGCGGCGGCTCCTGGAGACGCAGAACCATGCCAACAGAGAATATGAGAATGGCCATGAGGTCCGTGATGTTCCAGTACTCCTGAAGCCACACTTTAACCTTCTGTAACAACTTCCCAGGCTCTGACATCAGGATCTGGAAGACAGATTGAGGGGGGGGGGAGGGAATTAAGAAAAAGTAACCTCAAAGACGGGCTGAAACAACAAGAGATGTGCACTCCATCATGGTCACCATGAGAGGGCAGTGTGAGTTCACCAATCAGGAGGCTTCACAGTGCAGCTTAGACTGATGTGACACAATGATTAATGCCTTTCATATGCTTACTGTACAAACAAAGCCAGAGTGAGGCTGGAGAGTACAGTTATGCCACATGACTATATCTCTATTTATATCTTTATAACTCTTTTTCTTTGTTTTCCCTCATTTCTATATCTTATCTTCACAGCCACTAGATTCTTAACACTGTTCCCTCAGTCTCAGATTTTTTCTTATGTATACAATCCACCGGTGGTAATTTCTTTTTATTATTTACTGCTTGTTAATCTGAATATAACGCCCGGCTTCAGTTGTCCCTAAATTAAACTTGAGGTGACATTATGGTGATGGACTGAGAGTCTTCACTTATTGGTGCAGCACAGAAAAAAATGCAAATTGGGTTAACACAGTGCTGCATTTACAGTAAAACACTTGCAGGCAGGCACCGCTAGGAGCTACTGTACCTCTCTCATCTTTTCAATGCCGTTGGTGAAGACGTAAGCAATGACTACCCACTCCTGAGGAGATGGCCACAGGTCCATCTTGACCAGGACAATGTAGTTGAACAGCATCAGGTAGCCCACATAGGCCATCTGCATTCAGAAAACAACAGCCAACGAAAGACATTGTAAAGCCACGTACTTGTGTTTGAGTGTTTTCTCTCAAATCAGCCATATGTGCATATTTTCTAGGCTTAATTTTCCGCGGACAAAGATACTTCAAAGGGCTTGGATGAAAAAAAGGTGTTTTTGTATGCATCTGTGTTAATTAAACTTAGAAAGGGGAGGATTGACCCTGTTTGCCCCTCTCCCTAATGCAGTTTCAAGATGCTGTAAAATATATTTCGTATCAAGACTGTGTTTACTTTAACCTCTACGATTGTTCATCTACATTTTCTATATGCAAACAGACAAGGGGTGCACTGCAGTAATGCTACACAGACAAACTGCAGTAATTTCAAATATTTAAGCTCCAGATGGAAAGAACAACAAGTTAACTGAAGACCGTTTCTTTTCCCGCCACAAATCAAGCTTTCCCCAGATGGAGATAGACAAAGTGATTGTAATGATCTGCAATGAGGAGTGTTCTCACTCAGTCTCCCATGCACATTTGGTTTTATGAGAACTTTGACTAATATCACTAGAAAAAGGGCAGCACTCAACATCAGGTGAGAGATATGAATACAAATCGGGTCCCGGCTCAGAGAAAACCTCACATCTGTTTTACAAGTGCAGCCATTTAAATGTGCTGCAGAATGTGTTTTTTTTTTTTTTTTCTTTAACCTGAAGGGCAGAAAAGAGAGGGAGGGAGCAGGGAGGGAGTAAATAGCCAGAGAAAGGGAAATGGGATGAAACAAGGGGCAGTCAAAATATTTTCTCAGCATAAATAAACAGTGAAATCCCTGCCGGTGTTGAAGAGATGTTTTTACTGGGTGAGTAAATGAAAAGAGTCCAAGACAAGGGTGTGGAAAACAAAACATCAGCATGAATCAAATATTACACAAACCATGCTCACAGGCAGCCACTGTACAAACCAAAAACTATGCACAGATTGACATGGCTTATAGATTCCAGATACTACAGTGCTGTAGTAAACACACTTTGCCGTGCAAGTAAACACTGATGATGAACTTATTCTTTATATTCGTTAATCCAGTGGCAAAACACCACGGCTGAGAGGTTTCCCTGCCTATTTACACGGTCAATACAAAACCTTCTTGACTGATTCGATTTCTTTTTTCTTTTGTTCTCCTGTTATTTTTTGACCACGCTGCCTCCATCGGTTTCTGTATTGCCTACACACTTAACTCTCCCACCCCAGTAAAGCTGGGTAATGACATGGTTGAGCAGGAGGTTAATGACAATGGAGGCAGTGTGAAAGTAGACGCTAACGGCAGGGATCGGCAGGAGCAGAAATACAGTAAGCAATGACAGCGCCAACAGGAAGCGGGAGTATGTGGGTGGTGCTGCTGAAGCCGACACTGACCGTATGGAACCAGAACTTGACAATTGGAGCGTTGTAGAACTCGTATATCTTGCGTCCCATGGGGATAAGGCGGTGGCGGTTCTGAACCTCCTCAACATCCTTCTTTCTGGATGTCTCTGTCGTTACCTTACCCAGCATTGCCTGGGCGAATACAAACCCCACACGGAGCGAGGGAGGAAGGAGCGAAAGGTGTGAGGGATTGAGGGATGGAGAGTGTGGGAAGAGGAAAGTGTAACGGATCGGAAAAGCGGGGGAGGATTCCATAGAGATGCAGAGAGAGGACATGAAGTTGGAAGAGAGGGGTTGAAATGGGAAGAGTCGAATAACAAAGAAATAAGGAGGAAAAAAAGGAAAAGGGGGGGTAAGATGGTTACATTAGGAGCGACAACAATAATTTCAACACCATAATTAAAGAAGCAAGCACAGGCAATGTCATCATTCCAAAATGTGAAATGTGTGTTTTGAGGTGGAATTTATGTGAAGATGGCAACACAGAATGACGAGGACATGGACACTCATGGATTGTGTCTCAGACAACAATTGGGAGGCAGAAGAGAGACAAGATAACGACAAGAAGAGGACAGAAAAGGAAAAGAAAAAGATAAGACATAGATATATCTCATTTCTATCTGGGACACATTTCTTTATCCATGAGAGAGGGTTTTGGAGCCCACTGTTTATATGGGTCATGGTCTTAATGTCAAAGCAACACCAGACCTCTGAGGGAGCTTATTTGTAAAATTGTATTGCAATGCAAAAAACTAATGGAGGCCTGGGTGAAAACTCAGGTTTCACGACTGATTTAAACTTTAAATACCAAAGACTTTGCTTAACTTCCCAGGCCTCACAACTGGCACAGTATTGATAAAAACCTCTCCTATGAAATCAGTCAAGAAAATAAATGGAAAGAATAAAGGATGACTATTTTTTTTTCTTCCAAATATGCAAAATCTCTAGAGTCAAAGTTGTGTCCCAGGCACACACAGACAGCGCCATCAGGATAAACAGATTGAAGTGCTAGTGGTTAGATCACACCATGCCTTTACTGCACTGAACATGCACCTTATCTGATTAGCAGGTGGACACAAGGTTTCACATCTATTACAGTGTGGCTTACCTAAAGGATCTGAGGATTAAACAATACAATCTCCCTCTGTGGTTTAGCAGTGTGTATATCTATATGAATCTTTGTCTGATTCACAAGTGTCTGAAAGTGCATTTATGCAGTCAGAAGCCAGGGCAAAAGAAAGTGGTTCATTGCAAATGCATCCTGTGGTAGGAGGGTACGCTTTGTTTTAACACCAGAGTCCCTCAAAGAATGCAAGTGTAAAATGTCCCCTTCAATGGAAAGTTTGCACTGGCTTGCTGGCTGTGCTCAATGCAGATGGAGAGTATGTACAGTGGTGGAGAAAGGCGTTCAACTTCAGTTCGATCGCTTCGTGGGACAATGGTAGATCCAGTTCATGTATTGAAAAAAGCTTTTAAAATTCCAGTTGTCCTTTAAATACACAAAGTGGATCGAGTTATCATCACCACAACTGATTGGATTGAAACTGAGCGGATCCTAATCCAGCTGTACATCCGTGCCTATGCAGATGGACCAACTCTTCCACTGTGAGCTGGGAGAAGGTGCTCAGACTCTGCATGATTTAAGCTCTGCAGCAGCAGGCGGGCATGGTGATTATATAATGCCAAAGCCTGGGCCTCCCATGCTCAACAGCCGACATGCTGAGTGGTATGCTGCAGCAAGCCATCATTGATGGGAGAGAGTGAGGGGCAGCAGTCGGCTAGCATACAGTACAGTACCTCAATCAGACCTGAGCTTGGAGAAAAAGAGAGAGAGCAAGAGAGAGAGCGAGAGCAAGAGAGAGAGAGAGAGAGAGAGAGAGAGAGAGAGTGCAGAACAAAAGGTCGAAGGCAAAAAGAAACAAAGCAACAAAATAGGCAAAGAGAGAGCCGGACAAAGAACGAGGGAAAGAGGAGAAGAAAGCAGAGGGAAGAACAGAAAGAGGAGAAAGATGGAAGGAAGGAGAAACGGACACGAGGGAACCCACAAGCGGCGACAGACTGAGACGCTACAACTCCACAACCATGTCTTTGCTGAGACAACGAGAAACAGGAAAAGGCCAATTTGGCTGAAAAGGTCCAGTTGGCCAAAATAGGGATACAAGTGAGAGGAAATGTGTGTGTGTGTGTGTGTGTGTGTGTGTGTGTGTGTGTGTGTGTGTGTGTGTGTGTGTGTGTGTGTGTGTGTGTGTGTGTGTGTGTGTGTGTGTGTGTGTGTGTGTGTGTGTGTGTGTGTGTGTGTGTGTGTGTGTGTGTGTGTGTGTGTGTGTGTCATCTCATCGTGGACAGTACCAACTTTGCTTAAAACTGGTCCACTTGAGACATTTTATTAATGGACACAGAATCTGAGCTGTGTGGTCAGTGATGAAATTTAAGATGTGTCTGGATATGTGTATAGATTCTGAGATGCTGGGCTGAGGTGGGTTCTCTCACCACGGAGTTGTACTGCGTCTCACAGTAAGATCTTACTGTGAACTCCATGTCCTCCTCTTCCTTCTCCTTGACTGGCTTCTCAGGTTCCTCCTCCTCCTTTTCCTGCAGGTAGGCCTCCTGATCCTGGGGCATGTAGGACATCTCATCCTTGTTCTTGAACTCCAGACTCAGGATGGATGGTGGGAGAAGCAGCCCCAAGATTACCTGGGACACAGTTTCATGACAGTTGACATGTTGGGGGCCCTTTGTTACTGAGCTTATGCAAAGGTTTCAAACCCGGAATCCACCAGGACCGCCTAGAGGTTTAGGTATCCCCCAGACATCACCCGGGGCCTTGCACATGTCAAACCCCATCTCCAAAAGACATGAAGAACAATTTCTGGAATCTTGGCAGAACAAAGAAAATGAGCAATCCTTTTGCTTTGGAGGCTTCTGCTTTTCTGTGTTAGTAAACGTGTGGGGTTGCCTGGAATTTCATTTCACCATTATGTTTTGTCCAATCATAGACAATGTTTCTGCGGGAAAAAGGCCTTCTTATTCAAATGAAGTAGATCTAATCAACCTTGAATTGAAAGTATTTAACAAATAGTGAATGTGTGACAGTTCACCTCGCTGAAGTCAAGGAATGTAAAAAGAAAAAAAGTGTTAGATCCTGTTCTTCCATTTAAGGATGAATGTTATGTGCTTTTGTGTCAAAACCTTAACTTTACATATCTTTAGCGCTTTGAATGCACACTTTGAGATCCTACTGTTGTGTGATGCTGCAGGTGCAATATATATTTTAACAAGCTATATGCGGAGCCATATGTTGGGCCAGTGCTTAGGTATGCTTGGAGCATTTCTCTGTGGAGTTTTCTCAATTTCCCTTTGGTTTCTTTTGTTTTCTCCCGGCACAAAGGTTTCCTCCCACAATCTGAAGACATGCGTGTCAAGTTAGGGTGATTGGTGATGAAACTGCCTGTAAAGTCTGCCTCTCTGTACTGATTATATAATAGACACCCGGTCGAGGAAGTACACAACCCATTCTTAGCTGGGATTGTCTCCATTTCTCCGTGGCATTAAACTGGATGAAGCAGGTTTGGTGACATCAAGGACGCATCAGCACTGGAATGGATGAATGGATGAACAGTGTTTGAATCCAGCAGCGACACTTGCACTGTCCATGGCACCACTTTGCACTTTGCCAAGGGCAACTCCCAGGAATTATAGAACAAACTGGCTTTTATATTTTGTCTGAGTCACATTTGCCAAACTCTCCTAATATAAATTCTCCCCTGCGAACACCTTCCCATCATGCCCCAGCCTGCATGCAACCGAATGACAAAGCTTCGGTATTTACAACAGCTGAAGAAGGAGCTCTCATTGTGGAACTCAATTATAAAAGCATTACTTCAGACTGGCAGTAGGGATACTGCGACGCCACGGTGAATGAGAGGGACGCACACCAACAGCAGATAAAGGCGCAAGGCATGCTGCACACTCCAAATACATAACATTTAAACAAGAGGAGTCAGTGGGAAGCAAGAGACGCTATAACAACAGCAGGAAGGTGAAAAAAACAACAGAAAGGGAGAAAATAGAGAGTAATGAAGTGTCTTCTTATCTCTGGAAGCAGCTGTCGTTATTTTAAGAGAAAACTTTTTGCTGTTTTCATCACATTGATGACTGCCTCAAGAGTGAATTGAAACTCTTTAGAAGCAGAAAATGAAGATTAAATGAAGTTAATAAATTATTAACTGAGGTGATGGAGAAGTTACATGACTGATAATGATAATTGACTATGTGAAGGTGATAGTTTACCCGTGAAGGAATGGGGGCGTAATGACCGCTGACAAATGTATGAGCAGTGCAGAAAGTGATGTGTCTGCTTTTTTTTTTATATTCATCAGTCATATTCAGAGGTTGACGGCAAAAAATGTCAATATTATGTCAGACTCACTGATGCATAAGGAAAGCAGTGTACTCATCTCCACACTTTATAGTCCATTTGTTGCCTTCAGTAATCACAAACTGATTGAGTAGTGAAACTGATTGATGTTGCATCCAAACTGCAGATTATTTTAACAGGATATTGACATATCATGAACTCCAGCGGGCACCAAATCGCTTTGTTTCATTCGTGTTTTGTTTTTTTCCTGCTCTGATGAGTTTGCAGTGGTGTCATGCTCTCTCCCTCCCTGTTGCAAAGGCCAAACCATACTTAGAGCACGAGCAGCCTGCCCTGCTCTGAGACGCTACCCAGCCAGACCCATCATTCTGCCTCACTCGTGTATGAATGAGTATCAACTGAGCCTTCAGCAAATCCCAGGGCATCTCTTCATTATAAATAACTCTAACCTCTATGATCGGAGCAGCTGCCTCTTATCACCGGACCACCAGACATTTGGTAGATCCACATGAAAAAACAGTGTTCAAAACTCAACCGCCATCCTTCAGTGATACTAAGTGAAAATGGGTAGTGGTTAACACGCTTGCATTACAGTGAGCGTTTCCTTTGGATTTTGCCTGTGTGTGTGTCTGGGTTTTATCCCACACACACATGTCAAGAGACACTTCACAAAGTCAAGAGATTTTTAAATTCCCAGTAGGTTTGATTATGAATGATTGCCTGTCATTCTATGTGTGCCCGTTTTTTTCAGTCAGACGGGATCAGCTCCAACTCGACCCCGAGATGGATAAGTGATGTTGTATGGAAAATGGACAAATGCAGAATTTGGGGGGGTTTGTACAAAAAAACTAACAAAATCAATACATAATTTCTCATAGTTATGAGATAAATTGGTCTTTCAAAGAGTTCTTGCTTAGATATTCATCACAATCTTAGTCCTTCAATTAAAGTCGATTAAATGTTCTTTTTCTGGCTGATCTTCTTCACAAGGCCATCAATTTATCAGCATCATACAGTACATTATTTAATCGACAAAACACAATTGAAATAATGGATCAATAAAAAAAGATTTTTGATTGAGTAGTTTTTTCATGCACTACTCATCCATTCACCCGAAACACATCGAAAGACCTCTGTGATTGGACTGTATGCTTCAGGTAATCGAAACTATTTCTCCTATAAACTGAAATTCTGGATTTAGACTTGACTTTAATATAAAACAAGACAAAAAAAAGCCTAATCTGATGTTATGTAACTGTAAACAGAGTGAAGTGGGTGAAGATAAAGCAGCGTTTCAACATTCAGTGGTGGTGACCTGTCTACTTCTCACAGTCCAGTGCACGCTCACCAAACCCCGAAGAATGACTCATAGTGCCGCGGTCCCAACTTTATAGAAGTCTTTCTCTTTTCGCTCTTTTGTATTTTGCGACTATGAATGTACAGAGTGAGATTAAGTAAGGATATTAATATCTTATTAAACAACATATAATTCCACTACATGCTGCTGCAGATTTATTGTATGTAACTACTTTCGATCTATAGAATATCAATTTCTTTTCTTTCCTCAGGATCCCCTGCTACCTCCTTTTTTGCTCCATCCAACCCTCTTCTTCCCTTTATACTCTCCCATCCCTCAACGGACTATGTAACATAACCCATCCACTCTGGGACATTCTCTTTTTTTGTTTGTTTATTTATGATTTCTTCTCTATGTGTGTCTTCACATCATCCTTTGTTTTTAACGTTGCTATTTTGGACCAGGCCTTGCTTGTAAAAGAGATAAAATACCCCAATGACACCAAGCCTTTTAACAGATCCCCGTTCTCCTTCTGTCTTGTACACAAACCATGTCATAGAAACTGTGGCAACTACAATATATGAGTAAAATGTCTGGAAGTCTCTGCATGTAAAGCAAATAATCAGCAGGTGATTTTAAGTAGAAAGAATGCAATCCTCTTCATCACCCTGGAATTGGTGCGAGTTTGGATCTATAACACTAATCCTGACCATGAAAGATCAAAACTCTGCTCTGTATTGGTAATTTGTACTGATAACTACTCCTACTGGGTGATCAGCCATGTTAAAAATGAATGAAAAACTGAATCCAAGTTTGAATTTTACCTGAGAGGTAATCAGAACTTCTGTTTCCTGTCCTCGGGTGTTCACATATCAAGTACATCCATTCTCTACTTCTCTGTAAGCTACCCAACAGGCCTACTCTAGAGATTTGTGCCAAATATTCAGTCGTTTCTCAGGAGAGAGGGTTTCCTCATTACATTACAAGCCCAAGTTTTTCAAAGGGATTCAAACGTTCAGATACAACCACAACAAAAGTTTGAAGACAGTAAGTGTACTTTATCTTCACCTACCGATGATCCCAAACATCTGCAACACTCAAATTACCTTCAGGCCTGAGTTCTTGCGCATGCGCAGGCGTCCCATCCACATGTCGGTGAGCAGCATCTGACTGCAGGTGTGTGCGATGAAATCTCGATGTTTCGCTGCTACCGCCAGCTGCAGGCAGGTGGCGTTGCTCCAGTTCTTCAGCTCATATGTCAGCAGCTTCATTGCCATCTGCTCATCCTGCTTGTAGGACTGGTCTAAGAGCTCCACAGCCAGCTGGGCAAACTCTCTGGGAAAATATATGCGAGAGACACACGAGTACACAGAGAGTCATGAACAGAAACAGTAATATGCTTTGTCCACGTTGGGAATATGTAATTAAACTGGTCAAGACATCACTGGCCATCTGTTGGAGGAGATGTCATTTGCATGCCAATACTTGAACAGAGTGGAGTTTTCAATATTTGTTATTCATTATCACGGAATATTAAAGCCTTCAGTAATATTGCATGGGAATGTCTCAAAGGCAAACACGCCCATAGAAAAACAACCTACCATTTCGTGTGTCGGCACTTGAATGCAGTCCATTCCAGACAATCAAAAACATGAAAACTAAATCATTACTATCATGTTTCACTCTCTCACATCGTCGCACACAAAGATGTGTCGTTTAATTCAAACAGGGGACTAACAGTGCTGGATCGTATGAGATTCATGAGCTCACACAATATCAATGCTGTACACAAGACAAATCTCTTCATTTCTGTTTACTTATATTTAAATATACTATGATACATGAAAGGAAAATGTTGCAATGGTGTTTATGCAGCTTGTCTGCAAATATCTTGAAAAGCAGGAGATCACTATAGAATGTAGTCATCGCCACATGTACACAAACATTAACACACAGACTACGTACATCCAAATGCACACAATAATCCCTAGAGTTTATAAAAACAGCTATGGATTCATCAACAACTATGATCTGTGTAAAGACTACGGGCCAATATAAAAATGTATGTGGTAAAATAAGCTCTCCAAAGGAGGGCAGCCAAATTCTCTGTGGAGAGTAAACTCAAAACATGCCAGCGCCAAGGATATCCCTGGAAAGTATATTCATGTGTGTGTGCCGGAAGAGTTATGATTAATGTAATTATAGTTTATTTGTAGAATCTGATTTTTTCCCCTCCTCCAATTCACAGTAATTTCTGTAGCCAACATTCACTCCTACCATTGCTGTCTTTTTTAATGCATATCCTTGACTAACGATGTTGCATGTTATTAGACCTCAGAATGTATGTCACTAACATTCTATGAGCGACTGGGGCAGTCTGAAACAGTGCAGTTTGCAGGAAAGCAGGAATGTCAGTGTGCATCTGCTTTTATACTGTATAAACTGCAGCATGGGGCAAATGTTAGTGGCTAGACTCTACATTTTATAAATCATTTAGTGCTGAGATGTCTGTTTTTCCAGGTCCTGCTCAGAACAACAGTATACATCCTGTGCATATTAAACTGTATTAAACTCCCATCCTTGAACCGCACAGAGGGGCCGTGTGCATAATTCATACTACCCACCTGGAGTTGTGGTTCAGCTCTTGAGAGATGTCGTCCACCATGTCGTTCTCGGATGCCTCATGTGCCATGGCCTTGCAAAGCTTACACGCCACCAAGGCCTTGGCCATTGCTTCCTCGCCGTGCTGCCAGAAGAACAGGGCCATTTTCTGCCGTTTCATGAGCACAGCCCACACCATCAGCTCATGGAAGGGGAAGGGGAAGTGGTTGATTTCTGGGTCGTCCAAGTCGATGTCCACCTCTTCCTCTCGTTTGCGTGTCGTCTTCTGTCGGCCTCTGCGGATTGGCATGTCATCCTGGTGAGAGGACAGACACGTTTGCAAGGGTTTTCTTGGTGGTCTTTAAATGATATTCATCAACATCATTTTCCAGGACACAAGTAAAGCATTTCAGGTTGATCTGGACTGATTTAGAAACATATGGTGCAATTTGTGGCGCAATCAGGAAAGGGAATTAGAAGGTCAAAGATTTCTTTCATGTTTGAGAATAAATCATTAATGAAACACATTTTTAAATGCATAGTTAAGAAAGACTTCAACCCATTAATCAATCTTCCATATTGCTCTATTGAACTTAGTGTCAAACAGGGCTGGAGCCAGTCCCGGCTGACTGTGGGTGAAGGCCAAGTAAACCCTGAACAGGTCAACAGGCAATCAGAGGGTCAACACAGAGAGACAATCACTCACATTCACTCCCACTGGCAATTTACAGTCACTCAAATGCCTGTTTTTGTACTGAGGGAGGAAACTGGAGCATACCCTGTGAAAACCTATGCAAGCACAAGAAGAACATACGTTTTTCCTTTATTTGTTTTTTTTTAGGTTTATACAGGTTATCTCCTTGAGACACAAGTACTCATTCAAATTCCATTAAAAATTTTAATTCCATACAGAACAGACCCCAAGCCTGGACATGAATAAGGGATATTCTCACTGTGACGCGAGAGCAATAACCACCGCACCACTGTGTGGTCCATGAAGACAACTTATAAAATAACACAAAATGTCATGCCATGGATTCACACTTAGATTTTGAAGGTATTGTGTCTTGCAGTGTGATGTTTCAGGATAAAGTTGCAGATTAAGAAGTAGCAGGACTTTAATCTTTCAAATGCCTGTAACTAGCACGCACTGACAAACCCTATTTATTGCTACTAGATTCAGGGAAAACCTCCCACTCTGCAAATCGTGCCCTGAATCTGTGAGATTAGTGTGAAGACTCTAAATGGTGGCATTCAAAGAATTTGTATCTTGACTCTTCTTGGGTCACAAGCTGAATCTGATCCTTGCAGCTTTAGAAAAATGTAAGGTGAAAGTCCAACCATATGACAGACGTGAGGGGCTGCACAATGCTCGGCAAGTAGCAATACGACTTATATTATCACAAGTTCATTTACTTAAGAGTTTATATATGTTGGAGAAGCTTGAATATCTCAAGGTTTGCTCGCTGACTCTGGAGAAACAGAAAAGTGCCAGTACGTCTCTAAATAGCTTGTCAGCTCAGCCGCATTGATCTCCAATAACTTCACATTTAATCTGTTGAGGACAACTGACATTTAATGATTTACATCCATTTGAAAAATGACTTTCAGTTCAACCTTACTTTGAGGGAGATTATCAAGACAAAGAGGCACAATAAAATTGAAGTGAATTATGCAGTGATTTGAGATAGTGACACATTTATGGGGGTTTAATCTTCAGATTTGATGTACATTTAAGAAGAATGGGAGTTTCATGGATGTGAATCTTTGCTCACACAGGTATCAAATATCTACGGCAATAAATTTAACATTTTGTTTTGGAGACAGGCCACTATACTGACTGGATGATAACCCCCCCCCCCCCCATAAAACAACAAAACATTCATTCAAATAGGTCAATTTAAATAGGCGTATACGAGACAAAACACAAACTGACAACTGACACACAGGGAGGTGGATTTCAAACAGGCAGACACACAAAGGATGTACAGCCATGCATGTTAGATAGGAATACCTCTGAGACCCACGCTGTGATAAAAGCTTTATGATGTGGATTTGTCATGTTGTGTACACCATGTGAGTGCATACACCATATTGAGCATGATTGAGCTCGGTAACGCAGTCGTCACCAATTCAATTAAATCACTCTGAATTGCTCTGCGATTTGTACGTTTTACAAACCTGAATTAAAATTTCACGAATCTAAATAAAAAAAAAGAAGAAAGAATTTAAATTAACTTCTATTCTGTGTCAATATTAGACAGCAGGTCTGCAGGTAAATCAGAGGTGCACATGAATGGCAGCCGAATGAATTAAACATATCTCAAGGTTTTCCTTTCAAAGACTGCAAGGCACACAACACCCACTCGCACTGGTATTTTACTCAACAGACTGCACACAGACTATTGGCTCAACACATAAAAAAGTGAAAGAGGAAGAGTGAAGATCGTGTTGCAACTTTAAGGAGATCTAAACTCACCTCCATCCCCAGCAGTTTCAGGGCTTTGGGCTAGAAAAATCAAACAAACAGAACACGACCTTGTCAAATGTATTTTATTGTGTGACGTACTGTACAAACAACAGAGTGCACACTTGAAGACTCAATCGAAATCTTGTTCAATAAAGTGTGCCGCTGAGTTTCAGCTTAACATTCTTCTTTCAAACAGAAACTGTACGGGGTTTAAGCATTTAGGTGCTGTTGTGATTGACAGCGTACAGCATACATACAGCAAATAATCTCTTGCAGCTCCGTGTTTGCATGTATTAAAGTGTAGTGCATTTCGTACAGTACTGTGTATCTGTATTAAAGCAGGGCATGTATGAATTATGCATTCATGAGCCATCATCTGAGTTGGTAAAAATAACTCAGGTTTCCTGTGGGGATTTTGATATCTACATCTATTTCCAAGCTTTGTTCTTACTTAGCATGTGTTTGTGTGTGCATGCACATCTCTGGGTGATCGTGTTCTGGGTTCATCCAGAAAATAGCAGTTAAATTGAAGCTGGCTCTTTCTCTCACGCTGCCTCTCTCCCATTTTGCCTTTTCACTTGGGTCTCCGTCCTGATTCTTTTGCTGGGCGCGTTATCTGCGTCTTTCCAGCTGCTTTGTTGCAGCCATGCCATCTCAACAATGAGATAAATGACACACGCACGTACGCAGGCACGCACACACACACACACACACACACACACACACACACACACACACACACACACACACACACACACACACACACACACACACACACACACACACACACACACACACACACACACACACACACTACAATTTTCAAACACTAAAGTGCACCATCAGAGCAGTTTGAAACAATGCTGTGTATATTTCTATTTTCATCACACCTGTGGTGGTGTGTGACTACTTATTGACTGAGAGAATTACACATCACAATTACAGAGCACTAACAAATCCATGTGATGTGCAGCATGTGTAGTGCAAAGCATGAATCCGCACAAACAGTATAGCATGACCACCCCACCCCCACCCCCCCCCGACGTCAGCTGAGTGTACTAATCAGTGATGAGATTCTGCAGGGGTGTAATGAAGTGCGGGTTTCCTTGAGATCATAATGGTACATGATGAAAAGCCACTGCTATGGGTAGATGATTTGCTGCATCAAGCTGATCATGTCTTGTGCTATCCTGACAATCTATCTGATGTGGTAATGATTAACGGAGGAAGTGAGGCACTTAAGTTGGACCTCATCAACATTATCTCGATTGCATGAAATCACATGACAACTCCAGGAGGAGGGTATGAATGATCAAACAAAAATATATAAATTCACACCTCATTAGACAAGAGCTAATAGCTGTAATAAGCTAATACATCTTCTGTCAAAGAATCATATACATATAAACTGTTTCCAGTGCAATAATTGACCCTTTTTATTCATCTTCTATACCAACAAGGGTTGTGGGGAGCTGGAGCTGATTTGACTGATGCAAAATGTAGGGCACACGTTGAACAAATTGCCAGTCCATCTCAGGGCTAACAAAGAGACAGACAACTACACACACACACCACCATTAGCCTAATCTAGCACGCATGTCTTTATATCGTGAAGGAAAGCCAGAATACCCAGAGAAAACTTGCGTGAGCATGGGGAAACACGCAAACTCCACACAGAAAGGTCGCATAAAAGGTCACAGCAGGAGCCTTCTTACTGTGTGCTATAACATGCCACTCCATGACCACTCAGTATTGAATTTGAATGGTAGGTTCTTTAGTTGTGAAAGGCCAATGGTTGCCTATAGGTTAGAGGAGAAAGCTTGTGACTGGAAGGTCAGAGTTTGAAGGGTCAGAAACGGCGTCCGGCTTAAAGCATTTGCTAGTATAAACATGTGGCTCACAATCTGCTGTGACGATCCATTGACAGGATCATTATCCTTCTCTAAAGTTATGAGGCTTTTTGTTTCCATGGTAATCCAAGATGGAAGTCTTTATTCCTACATAAGGAAAGTCTGATAACACATACAGTCAATGTGTCTCTTGATATCTCAGAATAATGATCATTTTAGCAAGAGAATGATCAACATGCACTTTTAAGACCAAAAATCTACAAACAAAGTAGAACATTGCTCAAATTTCTCCCGCCATTCCTCCAAATTAAAGAAACACGCTTTCTGCACACTGAATATTCAGTGTTCTGGTCTCATGCTCATTGTCATGTCACAGTCATCAATCACGTTTATGCGTACATCATGGTAATTATTAGTTGCATCAGCAAGGTGGAGTTTACCCTTGAGTGCACCAACCCTGATCAACATTTTATTATTAAAAATTGATTTGCAGTTATCATTCGTCTTTCCCTAACAGGGCAAATTTGATCATGAGACTCACTTCATTAAAACGTGAACTAACGCCTCCTGGGCTGAATGTTATTAGATGGTAGGATGCTCATGAAGGTGACAATGTTTCACTCACCCTTTTGGGTCCAAAAAGGTTATGATATAAAGTTCTGAATCTCTTCCTGGTGTAGTTACACCGATACGCCCCGCCCATGAGGTATTCAATGACCAGTCCGATGTCGATGAGGCTGATGCGGTAGTCCGGGGGCAGGTTCCCCTAAAAACCAGACAGTGTTAACAGGCAACAAACCCACTTTGGCTGATTAACAAAGGAAGCAAAACAGGAGCACAAAACAAATCACACAGTCATACACACTTCACAAAATCCATATCAAACTGTTTTGGGTTTTTTTTGGCTATGAGAGAAAACGTGATTATCTGATTCACCTTGAAGTAGATCCAACTGAACCCTGGATATTCTCGCTTGGAAAGAACACACAATGTCAGTGAGTAAACCGCACGATAAGCAAGAGCAGGGGAAATGAGACACACAGAAACTCTCAGGCAAGATCTCTCTTCCAGTGCCTTTGATAAATTGTTCTCTCAACCAGACCATCGTTCAGTTTGTTTGTTTTTATGTTTTCAATTCTTTAAAAATATGTTGATCTAGATTTGAATGTTCAAAAATTGAAATGGTCACAGTGGCAGGCGGCATGGAATTACTCCAGAATCCTCTCCAGCAATGTGTCCGCACTCAAATGAGCTCGTCACTTCACTTCAGTTCACCACGTAAGTGAGAAATGATTAATTCTCAGGTGTGGTTTCAGTTACTGAGTGTCATATCCGAGGACAATTAGTGTAAAAATTAGTTTATCTTTTCTTTTCTTTTTTTACAATTTGCATTTGGAGAAATAATGAGATCTTCTCATTGAGGTTCAATGGAGTCTTGAAGAGAGGAGAAGAGAAAGAAAAGTGGAAATGAGTCATTAGCCTGGAAGAGAGTGGCACGAGCATGGAAAGATAGACGGGCAGCTATAAAGGCTGGAGGGGAGAGTCATTATTGAAGCAGAAGTTCTTTCATGTCGGGACTAAAACCATGTCAACAATCAGCGCTCCTCCTCGTGCCCTCGCCATTACCTTCACACCCTGAAGTCATTATCCTGGTCTGCACTGCTCTTTGGTGATACAACAGCTACTTGATATGTCTTTACACCTGTCCGGATATCGTTCCCACTCTGCTGCAATCACAGATCCTGGAAATCTTCTCTGTCCTACTCATCACTATGTGGGGTCTTGTAGGAAAGACGACATGCAGTAGAAAAATGTTGGCTTTTTCAATGTAATTGAGTGAATACACTTTAAAAAATAAATCTATTTGAATGCTTTATTCATATGAAATTATTAGATGTAAATTGTTTTTCTAAAACTAAAGTATTCCGTTGGCGTCAATTGGATGTTTATTCTACATGTTCGGCATAAATGCTCACCAGTTTTTTTGCACTGGCTTGCTGGAAAATCTGACACTCTTTCACTCATAATCCTCATGGCTGGAAAAGGGTTTAAGGTTTTCTGGCATGGATTACTCATCTGAAATCCCCAATACATCTCATTCGAATGGCTGTCATAAACAGATTTTTTTACCAGACCATTCAATAATGCTTAATTCCTTCTTTTTAAACTTCTATTTGTTAGTGTAGTTAGGATCACTATTTTGGGAATGAATGTAAGATTTCAGACAGTTGACCTCACATCTTTGCAGAAATTATAAAGGAACTCGACATAATAGGGTTTCCACCACTATGTGTGACACATCATAGCCTGAAAAGAGTCGGACATTTTGAGTTGTTGAAAAGCCTTCAAATGTTTCTAGTGTTTATGTGTCCAGTGCATATTATTTAAAATCTGTTGTTTATTTCTAGATTGGGTGTAGACAACAGTTTCTAAGGTAAAGATAACAGGTCACATTTTTGCATTATCTTTGTAAAAGTAAATACTGACACCGGCGATTGCAAGCGCTGTCTAGAAATTGTGTGACGATATTTTGATCCACTTGGAGTCTTTGTGTGAACTGGTTAAATCCTGTTAAGTTTATCTTTTTATGTACGTAAAACTTGTAAGCAATTTATAACACAGTAAAGACGCTTTGCATTCAAGTATGTAGGATGTGCACATTACAAATTTGACAAATCTTTTTTGGTAATGCCAAACAGCTTTTCTCTGCTGTTCATTGTTTTGAACTGTTACATGCTCAGCGCCTGTCACATTTACTGATCTATACATATTTTCTTTCTCAGAATTCAAAGAACTCATTAACTGTATAAACTTCAGCAGAGAAGACACCAGCAGTAATAAACAACTTTGCTTTAAAAGAAACATGTTGCACCAGTGCATTTTAAACGTTTTACATCAAACCTGGAACCTCTCATTTCAGAGATTTGATGAATTTGAAGGTGTGATTAATGTTTTAGCGTAGATACATTTCCCATACGACTGTTTTAATTTAAATAACAAAAACTATACCAACACATTTCTGTATGTAAAGTGCCCCCCACCCCCCCTCCCTTTTTTTTTTAAAATTCACTTTTGTCTGGAAACATAAAGTTAATATCAGTTAATTCACACCGTGTTTGAGAAGTTACATTGCTCCAGTCCATTATTTTCCAGTATATATTATAAACTTTGGATTTATGCGGGCTGGTGAATTGGGAAACTGCTTTAAAGAGAAACTCTTTCATTTCTCCTCACTCCCTCCACACCTCACAGCAGAGGCAGTCACTGCAACAGCTTAGACACTATTATTCAAGCCTAGAGCCTAACCTTGAGCTGAACTTTTCAGAACAAAGATCATAAACATGTACTATTAGTAACATACTGGGTCATTATTTTCAATGTGGTTTTAATGGCAGATCTGCTCAATCACAGACTCATTCTTGCATCTTTATTTATCCACGTTTACTCAGATTCCTGTAATGTGAACCCTAAGATACAAGATGCATTACTGCACACCGTAGGCCACAAATCAGCATTGTTCATTTATTCTGCTGGAAAACCAATTTGGGCTTTGGCAGCTGTAGTCCACAGGCCAGCCACGGTGATTTTCACGTTTCTTGATCCAGCTTTGATACAGTCCAAAGAACGGACCAGATAAAAACCTGAAGGAAACCTACGCTGATCCTCAACACCAATATGAACACAACACCTGCAATTTGAAACACAATAAAAACTGCCAATTGCTGACAGTGCGGCCCAGCAATCTTCACAGTATAATGAGAAAGGAAGGAAACGGCGATGACATGGAGACTCGACCTGAGGGACTGCAGTTGAATCTAATTAGCATTGTACAAGGATACAACAATGACGCACAAACACCCAGCGACACTACAGCGGATTACACACAGCTCTGCGAAAAGAAGGTGGTAATATTAGGCCATGCACTACACGCTGTGTTTTGCATGTTAGTGAAATGGAGTTGTGAAATGTTGTGTAACAGATTCTTTCTGCGTCAGCGCGAGCTTACAGATGTGTTTTTAGACAGCGAGGCGGGTAAAAAAAAGAAGTGATTACAATACAAAACTTCTTCAGCAACTCTCAGAGGAGCAAGTGGGATTACATTGAGTAACATGTTAATTAATGAAGACTTTCCAGTGCTAATGGCGGTGGTGTTGACCTCGCTATCACCTCTCAACAGTGGAATCACTCCTAATTGGAGTGCAGACACGTGCAGACTGTGAAATCTAGGTTGTTTTCTTCTACGATTAGCTGTCACGTGCAATATAGGAAATAGCTAAGTAACAGGTAATCAAACAGCAGAGTTTCAAAATCAATCATTAGTTAAAACCTACACGTTATTTCATAGTTTCAACTCAAAAATAAAACACAAAGCTGGGATACCTATTCTCCCGTGCAAAAGCATTGGCTAAAGAAGTCACGCTGTCACGCTGTCATACAACCAGACCTCTCTGAATGAAGCCTTTTTTTTCATACAAATTAAATTTGAGATAAGTGGTGGGTCTACTGAGGATTTCTCCAGAAGCCTTACAGCAGTTCCACTGTGGCCTCACTTCGGCTCTGTGGATAAAACAATATTTAATACATGTGTTGTTTGTTTACCATGGTGGTGTGTGCCTTGGAGAAAGAAAAGGGGTAAATTCTTAAGGGGTAATGAGAGGAATGGGAGTCGTGCATAGCTATACACAGCCACTGCAGCCCGCAACTCCAGCTGAAAGAGAAAAGCCAGCCTCTATTTGCAGTTAACAGCAACTAGGGCTACTGAAGAAAAAGAAAAAAAAAAAAAAATCCAAACACAAATCAATGCAAACCGAGTAACAGAACACACCACAGAAAAGCAACTGAAACTCTATGTAGTCATACATGTCTCTTTTGATATACAACATTCCCATATGATGTCTGTACAGCCACGGAGCTAAGAGGACGGCAGTGGGGGGTCGTACCTTTTTGACGTCTCTGACAAGGTGGTACAGTGTGTTTGATGGGCCGTGTCGCTGTGGGGGAAATGGAGAAAAATGATACACCGTGTACTGAGAAGAAAAAACAGGAGAAAAAAAAGGAACATTGTATGTACGCTGTGTGCTGGTTATTACCGTGTTGTAGAGCTCCTCTAGTCTGGAAAGCGTGAGGAAACGGTGCATACTGACTCCGTTTTCAATCAGCAGCTTGACAAAATCCACTCTGTCCAGAACTAAGGCATCAAGCATCGCCTGCTCCAAGGAGCCAACCTGAGGCAGATACCGCACAGAAAGCACAGCGCTTACAACCCTGCAAACCACAACTTAGACATGATATTATTTCCACTAATACAAGCCACTTTTTCCATGCATAATTACAGAAAATTAGCAAATGTATTTGATGTACAATTCAAAAACCGAGGCACATTATTTTCTCATAATTCTAATTAGAATGATCCATTTATTAGAATTAAAAGTCGCAGTTCCAGTATTTACACTCATGTGGTACTGTGGATGTTTCTTACAGGCCACTGCTGTCCATAGATGAAAATCTGACTGCGTGCAATGTCCACTCTGTTCCACGCCAGAGCCAAACTCAACTGGTCCGGTGCTGAAGCGTTGGCACCTGGTGGGGGTTAAAAGACATAATGAATTTTCACTCTAATTAAACGATGTGCCAGTATTCCAAAATGACAATCTCCACTGTTTACTTTTAGGGTTATTTAATTTCAATAATCAACATCTTTAGAATAGTTTACTCCTCTGTGGGTTTTTGTTTTACTTTTCCTGGTTAAACATGTGAACATTTCTTATTGTATGTCTCTTTTTAAATATTCTTTTAGGCCTTTATGGATTTAACATTAGTTTTCTTATAGGACATTTTCTATATCATGTTGGCATATTGTGATCAACTGTTTTGGAAGCTTTTTGGTTCCCTACTCATGAAAGAAAAGTAAATAAAGTTGTTCCGGTTGATCTCCCCCCTTCCTTCCTCACTCTGATTGTCTGAAAGACTGATTGATTCTCTATTAATTTCTTACATTTAGTTATTTATATAATGACTTGTTCTTCAATGAGGTGAAATTCCCCACGTTTGTGGTTTCCAGTCTCTTTATTGAGGTGCTGCTGTGGATGTGAGGATTTTATGAGGTGCAGCAGCTTCATTTCCCTTCAGTCTCAGCGGGTTGGTGCTCTGCTGACTGTGTGTGTCGAGCCTTTTGCAACAGAACCGTGTGCCTTATTTTACACCTATAGTCTGTGTCTGTTGTAAAGTCACAGAGTTGTAACTTTCTCTTCCAGCATCTGCACTGTTAAAATATCACATATACTTGCACATGTCCATCTGTCCTGGACTGTCTTGATGTTGATGAGGTGTGGTTTATCACACTAGTGGCTCTTTACTACTGCAAAGGGACGGGAAGTGATTGCACTGTTGCCTGTTCAGACCTGGCATTAGAATGCGTTTCCGATATCATGTGGTGAGCCCTGACGCAAACTGCTTACACTTGTCCATATGAGGGGTTTTAGGTTGACCACTTGAGATCGGATTGAGTTACTACCTCAGATGTGTGTCTGGCCACCTCAAGCAGTGGTTTTAGTGAAAACGCTTTGGTGCCTGTTCATGGTCGTCTTTAGGGCTCGCAACTTGTGATCACATCCTCCGAAACGCATGTTCAAGCTCGGTCTGAACGGGCCCTAAAAGAAGCCAGGTCTCAAGTCAAAGATGCTATTTTCTTTTTAGTCAAGGTTTGCTAAAAGATTCAGAAGACATGAAGGTGTTTTTGTTGCTCCCATGTAGGAAACATGAACTTACAAAATACCTGTATGTGGAGGTCTACAGTGAAGCAGGGTATATGCATAATAGATGTAATTTTAACATTCACCACTAATATTTCCATGAAGACATGACCCGTCAGGATCGAACTACAGATGATAATTTGCATTTCATTTCAGTTGAGATAATGCCAGTCCATCATCCTAAACTCCTGCTGTCATTTGCCTTTTACGTCTTAGCATATACGCTCTTAAAGAACTCATAACTCTTAAAAGTATGGTGATCTGATTGCCAATAAGCCCAGAATGATTCAGCAATGAATAATTAACAGAGTAAGAGCTACCTCCTGGAATTAAGTGCCAGACTTTGTGTTCATGTTATCCGCTCTTGGAGGGGGTTTATATGGACAGGTCCACTCTGTAACCTTTACTTCAACATGTCTTTACATTGGGGAATAAAAGCTTCTTTTTTTTATTCATCACTAGGTTTGACGATGCTTCACGTCATCTCTGCAAACATTGTGAATGAGCATGTTTCGTTTGTGTTCTTGAAAATCACTTGAACCATCACTGTGTATATCACATATCAAAACTAAAAGTGTTTTTCTGAGCAAAACCAAATAGTCCACGGCTGAGTGAAGGACATGTTGTTTTATTCAAGAGCAGACTGACAAAAGAGAAAGTCAAGAATAGTTTGAGTATTTAAGAGATAATCCTGTCACCACTGCACTTTTTTACTGTTTGGTGAAGGACAGGCTGGCGTTTGTAAATCTAATTATAGATTCACAGCTTCAATAACTTATATGATTTCCATAAGAAAAGGAATTAATGCTGGTCGTGTAACTATACTGTGCTTGCAGAGGATTTAGTTATTTTATTACTCAGTGGAGTTATTTCCTGGACCCTTTCCTTTTTTTTCTGCTACTTGTCAAATAGGACTAAAAGACATTCTTAGCAGTTAAACCAAATTACTTCAAATGTATATTTCTGTACCGTGAAGTAGAAATTGAAGTACCTGCAGTAAAGCACATGCATTAAAAACACTGATTTTAAAGCCTTCCTAATCTCAGTTGTTGTTTTTTTTCACAAAAAGAAAATTAATGAACATACACTAAACCTGACTGGTAACTGATCTGCATGTTAACTGCATTTGCTCACTTGCACTCACCCTGCAAGAGATTATCTGCAGCCTCTTCAGCCACTGTTGACTCGTGAGATCGAACACAAAGCCACAGTCTGCTGTTCACGTTAATAATTTATCTGTACACTGCAAAAATTGACAAACCCAAGAACCTAGCTCATCTAACCCCTTTTTTTCTTTTACAAAACACTGTAAACCACATACAACATTAATCCCTGTTGTCATGGTAGTGTGATTTTTTAATAAGTCAACCAATATCACATTAAATAGTCCTCCCTCTGACTTATTAGAGCCTCTGCGGCATTACTGTAGCTTAATGGTATGAGTTTAGACATAGTACCACTAATAAGATGCAGAGCCTACTAATAAGAGCTTCAGTGGGGGTGTGTGTATATTAGCAGGCGGGGTGGCCCTGCTTTATCAAGGGTCTGTGGCTTCAATGTGTCGGCCTCCGGGGAGGCTGAACCGCAGCCAGCTGACTTTATATATCCAATCCTCAGGATATTGACTACCTCGGACAGCACACCATCAATTACTACCCAACTCCCCCCACTTACGCCATGTGTCTTCTGCTGCTATTTCCTTACTACTCGGTCTCTGCCCAACACTCTTAAATCTCTCTCACACACTCCTGCACACACTCCTGATATTCTCCTTCCCCTCAACTCTTTCTCTGTTCTCTCTACACTATGTATTCCTGCCAGAGCTGTGTTTTGTTGAGCTTCAGGCAGTGATTCAGTTCTTCAGCAAAGAAGTCTAATCCAATGTTTTGAGGAAGCGCTCAGGCAGGATGTGGCAGATTTCATTTTACACTAAAAGCCTTAATGGGTCTTAAAAGAGACTTTCATGTTAAACTGCTCTCGTGTTGTTGATCTTGAAGCACATTGAAACATGTTTTGTTGATGTTCTTCTTCATCTTCTGCATTTTCTATTTTATCAGCCGTTTTCTCTTTGATTTCAATCCCTAAAATCTAAATATCAACTTCTAACACAGTGTGAAGAGAATTGACAGGGAAGGGGTATCAAGAGAAAAAAAACTGATGTATACATGTCACCAACAGAATACATGAGGATGGATTGAGAGAGCAGGACACCCAGACAGAGGTAAAGATCATGGGGTGATATGTCAGCTAAACAAATCATAGTCCTTGACAGCTAGACATAAATTGTTTCAAACTCTGCTTTCTCTCCACCTCTGCCTCTATCCAAACTCTATTTCTGTTGCTTTCTCCCTCTGTGGACTGGTAAGTCTCAGAGGAACAATTGCTGTGATAGTCAATCATATGCTCTGAATTGTTAAACAGTCCCAAAAGACTTGCTGCTTCTTTGTACACAGGCCTGTTAGGGAAAGGGGGGGGGGGGGGAGAGAGAGAGAGAGAGAGAGAGAGAGAGAGAAAGAAAAGAAGGAGCAGTAACCATCGTCAATACAACCTACTGAAGCCAATCGAAAGTATGGATCCCTGAATCCTGTGTGTGTGTGTGTGTGTGTGTGTGTGTGTGTGTGTGTGTGTGTGTGTGTGTGTGTGTGTGTGTGTGTGTGTGTGTGTGTGTGTGCGTGCGCGTGCGTGCGTGTGTGTGTGTCTCCTAACATAAAACAGGGACTGCAGAAATCCTTAACTTGTCTTCTGTCACATGGATCGGAGATTTGTGGTCAGAGTGGCAGCGAGATAGAGACAGACAGAATAAGTGATGGAATAGGAAGAGAGAACAGAGCGATTCCGAGACCAGGAAACCGAGGGAGAAAACAGGTGTGTAGAGTAGAAAGTAAATTATGAAAACAAGTCATTTGGAAGTGTTTAGATGCTCTGTTCAGCCTGGCGCTGCTGACTGTTTCAACAGTTCCTTCCAAAATGAACTTTCGTGGCTCACGGGCCACCCAAGATTAAATGGCAACAAGTCCCCAAAGCCTCTTAAACAGAAAAACTCAAAGGGCTCCAGACTTGCCAAACTGTGAAATGGACACTCTCTTAGGTAACCCAAAGCAGTGCACAGTCTGGGCAGATTATCATTGATGACTGTACTTCGTACTTTTTGTATGAGAGTTTGAAATTATTGCACTTTTAAAGGACAGCTGTCTCCAACAGTCCTCGTCACCTCCGTCATCACAGCCTTTTGACACAGAAATACACTGTTTGTCCCCATTAGATTTCCAGGCTTTTAGTTCAAACTTTACGAGTTACCTGTTGAAAGCGTGTTGGAGTAAGAAAAGAACAACGGCCTAGTTTAATTTCAATGTCTACACTTGACAAATGTTCAATTTTGTCAGCCATTTTGAATCTGTCTATTGTGCTCATTGGTCAATGCGTCACAATATGTTAGTGTGTGTGGACCTCTAGCTTTTGCCAAAGCATTATGACCACAGAGACTAAATGTAGAGGTGCAGGAGAACAGACCCAGACATCCCTCATCTCTGGTCTCTGATAGAGAAAGACATGTTGGGTCCACCCAGTAATGAGGACCTACAAATAGTGGTCCAAAGAGCGACAATCTTTTATCCAGCAATTTTAGGGATAGTCAACAATTCTGATCTACAGCAGCCCTCCATTTCAGGTATTTAAAGTCTATCTACGGTCTTTACTGTTTTCTTTCACTAAATGTGATGAAACAGCAGTCACTTGAACTCCAAAACTGGAATGTCACAAAACTAGGCAGCTTCTTGGTATTAAAGGCTTTTTTAATTACATTTGAAAAGCTCTATTTTTCTGCATTCTGGCAGTTTTTTTAATTATTACAGATGAAACATCTTTTATTACTTATGTTATGGTAGTAGTAGAAGTACGCATCAGCGTCAGTCGGTACAAAATAGCAGTAAATAACGATACTTTCCCAGCAAACCATGGATTCCATAAAAACAAAAGCAGTGCTGCAACCTGAAATGTTACTGAAATGCCTAAACTGTTGGAAGCCATGCACCCATAAGAATTCACCAGAAGTACCAAACATACCATGAAAACCATCTGTGTATGTGTGTACTTTGATAATGTGTGCATACGTATACTACAAGTTAAACATGAGTATTTCAGATTATGTTCTTCTGTAGTAAAGAGTTAAGATCAATATATGTAGTTTTCCACCATACATACTGTATGTATTACTAAGCATTGACCAAAATAGGACTTTGCAATGAAGCTGAGTTTTAAGAATTCAAGTTTACATTGTGTAATCCAGTAGAGTCCAATACAAATAACAGCAGACCACCTCCTCATGTCTTTTGCAATTTACTGCAAACACTGAAAAATCCCCTTCATCAATACAGACACTAACAGCAAGCCAGACATGAGTAGTCATTTGCTGCATGAGTGTATCATGCTGTATATTTTACTGAGTCACATCTCCAGATTTTATCATACTGTTGCCATTCAGATTTATTATATGTGTGATATGTGGAGGTAGAAGCTACAAAGAAATAAGCCTTTAAATTACAACCTGCTCATCTCAGAGGAACAAACCCCAACACCCCAATGTCTGTGCTGAATTGATAACCGATTCTACACTACTCAATGTTTCTCAGACCCCGAATAGCCAGGGAACATGGGACCTATAAACCTCTGTTACGTTACTTCAAGCTTTATCTTTGTGGCCTGATTCTCAGAATAAAAAATTTAAAAAACTTGTGTGATACTAATGCTCTTCCACGTAAATAAGCCGTTTGTTTTCTGATTTGAAACATATACCTCAAAAGAGATTAGACTTACCACAATTCAAAACCACAAAGTTAGAAAACAGAACTCCGTGCGTATCTGAAACTGTTTTCATAATGCAGCTCAGAAGGTCAGAGGTAGGAGAAATAATGATAATATTAATAATGAGTAAGTAATATTCTCCTTGTATTATGATGGACAGCTCAATGTGGATCGATTCCAGGTCCACATCTGGCTAATAAAAGGAGAACCAACATCCAGGAAATAACAGTAGGTAGCTGTAGCTCAGTGGAGAGTTGAGAGAGTGGGTTGTCTTTCCATCCCAAGGTTGATGGTTCAATCCCCCATCTAGTCCTGATTGTGTGTGAGCAACTTGCACAGCAGCTGTCACAATCGGGGTGTGAGTGAATGGGTGAAAGTAACTAAAGATATATGAAAATATGAGATCTTGTTTGTTTGATTTACCCAGTGCTGTGTATATTGTATTTAATTATTTCTTTTCTTGCATTGAAAACGTGCGTTGGACTTTTTCAGCCGTGTGATGCAGCAAAAACTGACTTAATGGAGCTTTAAGAAAGACATGAAGAGCACAGATGTTTTACTCCTGCGCTCTGAAGTATGTACAACTAAGACATATGTGCTTTGCACAGACACCTAAACTAGGACAGTGTGAGGGATGCGCTCAAAGAGTGTATTGCAGTTCTTTTATGGACAAAATCTTGCAAATAACATAAATCCTCGAAGGTGGCAGTGAAATGGAAGCCACTTACTGTGTTAGATTTGAACTCCAGAAAACACACAGACACACACACACAGACCCACCTTTGAGCAATGCTGTGAGGATGGCAAGGTCAATGTCTTGATGACCCTCCGAACCCATCCGGAAAACTGTTATCTAAGAGTCAATGAGAGAGAGAGAGAGAGAGAGAGAGAGAGAGAGAGAGAGAGAGAGAGAGAAGGAAGGAAGATACAAACGTGAGTGTGTCTGTGGGAGGAGTGTTTGCGACTTTGCACTTGAGTCATTCCATTGTTGCTGGAGTGAATGCATCAAGGCTTAGAGCATAACGACATACAGTCACATCATGAGTGGGAGTGCTCTCATTTTTTAAACACTAACAAAAAAATCTTGCTGCTGAGGTGCTCAGAGGAGGAGAGAGAGAGAGTAGAAGAGAGGGATTTCTCTGATGTACTGTACTGTATCCCCTCTCTAGACTCTGTCCTCTCGTCTCATGTGTAGCGAACACCACAACACTCACATAAGGCTTAGTCACTAGAGGGAAGGATTTGCTCAGAAGGAAACTGAGAAGAGCGGAAGAAAAAACCACGACAAAGGGAGAGATCAAATGAATAAGAACCGCTATCGCTTCACATGACCACGGATCATTCAATACTTTTCCTTTTGCTGTGTCGAACATTTTTTGGGATTTGGCATTGAGAAGGTACTTTACTCTAAGGGCAGTTGAGGTCGTCATCAGTCAGACTTTTCTCGTAGCTGCATAGTTCATATCATTTGTGAGATGAACTAATGGTGCGATGGATGAAAGCCAAAGTCAGCTGAGGAAAAAAACCTGACAAATGGCCAAGCTTTTCTGGACTTTTTATTTTTTTTTAAGTCGGCTATAAAAGAGCATGCGTACACTACCTGGCGTTACCATGTGTGGATGAACACGCTCATGTGTGTGCATGTGTGAAGGGCACCTTGTGGGAGCGGTGTAAGGGAGAATGTGTGTTCTGAATGCCTGATGAGCATTCCCTGTAATCCTTACAACCACCCATCCATCTCCTCCCACATCCCTCCCTGCAGCCCATCTCCCATCCCATCTCCCCCCTCTAAATGGCTTCATTTTGTGGTGCTCGGAAAATCTGCAGGCTTTGCTACTGCTGTTTTTGCTGCCTCCCTTGGGCAATGCTGCAATGTTGTGGGTTAACCCTCCTCTTTATTCTCCTCTTTCCCCCTGTTTCACACAATATTCAACTTCAACTGTAATCCAATTCCCACCGATGATTTACAGTAGAGTCTGTGTGTTCTCATTCATCATTTGTGCATCATATGCTGATGACATGTTGCCTCCACCCTGAGAGAGATATAAGCAATTAGAGAACAAGTAACCTAAGACCTGTGTTAAACTTTGCAAATGCATTTGCTAATAGTTCAGCTCTAAGGTGTATGTTTGTGGCCTTACCCTACTATATTAGTGGGGACCTAAACATGGTTGCAGCATGACTCATTAGGGTAAAAATGGAGGTCCTCATTAGGGAAATCAACACTTTATTAGGTGAGAACATGTGTTACGATCAGTCTAAGGTTAGGTTTGAGTAAGGGTTAGGCAACAAGTTGTAATTTACGAATGTATTCAGAGTAAATCTACAGGAAATGTATGCGAGTCAAACTATTTTTCCCATACAACACATATGAACCCATAAAGCAAAGTGTGTGTGTGTGTGTGTGTGTGTGTGTGTGTGTGTGTGTGTGTGTGTGTGTGTGTGTGTGTGTGTGTGTGTGTGTCTGTGTGTGTGTGTGTGTGTGTGCGTGTGTGTGTGTGTGTGTGTGTGTGTGTGTGTGTGTGTGGTTTGTACTTATCAGTATGTGGTGGCCTCATGCCTGGTGAATCGAAGGCTCTTCCTTCAAGTGAAATAGAAGTGCAATGAGATGTGAAGGTATTGATTGAGATCTTCAACAGAGACACCAATGAATTTTGGTGCAGTGTGTAATTTCATTTGCTTCTCTAAGTTATGTTATCTTGTGGTGTGTGTGTGTGTGTGTGTGTGTGTGTGTGTGTGTGTGTGTGTGTGTGTGTGTGTGTGTGTGTGTGTGTGTGTGTGTGTGTGTGTGTGTGTGTGTGTGTGTGTGTGTGTGTGTGTGTGTGTGTGTGTGTGTGTGTGTGTGGTCTAATTGTGTAGCCAGTGGCTAGATAATTATTTGCTAGAATGCATCTCTGTCAACGCACTAAGGAGGTCGTCTGTTCAACACACGTCTATACACTGACCAATTTTTGTGTGATTGTGTTTTAAATGAATCTTATCCTGGCTCTTATGAGGTCACCTGTAAAGGTCAAGCTATATGTATGACAAAGTGTGATGACAACTGCTATAAAAAAAAAATCCAATGAGACAGATAAATAAAACAGCCAAAGAGAGCGGTAGAAGCTGCCTGCAATTTTTAAAGGTGTGTTTGTGTAAATGTTCCTATTTTAGCCACATGTAGACTATACACTGTACTTGGAGCCTGTAGCCTGATGGAGGGTTTCCCTACGATCTTTGTGAACTAAGATGGATGATGGAGAAATAGATTAGAAAAAATAATGATAGAAGATATTAACTACTGTTTCTAGACCGTCCTCTTCTTCCACCTTTCATCTTTTTCAGCCTCTTATCTTCCAGCAGAACTCCCACTGGCACTGTACCGCCTCATCTTTTGCCTACTTCCTTGATACTTCTTTGTCCCTCTTCACTTCCTTCAATTACACCCCCAAGGTGACCCTGTGGATATGCGCTACCTGTTATCACATGGGCCTGTGTGGATTAGGAACGGCGCAAAAATATCCTCTGCGACCATGCAAGGTTGCTGGTTTAATCTCGACAATCCCACGGAGAGTCATCAATATGTGTGTGCAAACAGAAAGCTTTCTCCCTCATCTATTTTTATCACCTCGTACAAGCAAAGGTGCTCTTGAGTACTTAATGTCAGCAAACAAGTTTAGCACATTAGTAGACACGGCTTCAGCATTTTTATCCCCCCACTCAAGATATACGATCTCCCATCTGATGTATAATCACGCTGTGTTTTGTCAGAAACAGAGAAAAGAATGAAGAGGATGAGCGGTAAGTCGAGGAAGAGATTTGGGAAGACAGACACAGGAGAGCAGAAAAGTGTGAATGCGAGACAGGAAGGCGGGGAATTTAGTGTTGACAAATTAAAGACGGATACATTAAATGGAAAAGGAAAAACAGGCAGTGTGCAATCTCTCTCGGTGCAACTGGGTGCTGTCGCAGGATTTCGCATCTTCAGAGGCGCGAAGCTCCACGCTCAAAGGATCAGAAAACTGCTCTTCACACTCCAATGAGCCAAGCTGATTGCAAAACATTCATCTTCATTTAACGGGCAAAGACCGTGCTGATGCTGGTACACTGATGGCACGGATGTATGATACAAGACACATGGCAGGCACCACACGCAGAAACACATGGCCGTACACATCACAAGCTTTCTTCTGAAGAATTTCCTGCAGCCTTTATTTTGACAATCCAGAAGGCTCGGGGAAAAAAAAGCATTTGACTGCATAAATTTCAGCATAAAATATTTTGATGTGTATTTCCTTCTTTCTTGGTCTAACAATACACCATCCATCTTCAGCGCCCTCACAGCTGAGGAAAAAGAGGAACTAAGTTACTGCACTCATGAAATTTTTAAACGATAAATTGACTTGATGATAGTCAAGGAAGGAGACGTTTCTCTCTGTGTTTCTGTTTGTGGCCCAAACTCTCTGCTGGTTCCTCAATTCCCCCATTTACCCAAACTGCATTTCTCTCATTCCCTCCCTTCCTCCATCTGCCCCTTCCTTCCTTCCTCCCTCTCATGGTCCATTTAAGTCACTCTTTTGCTCTCCTCATCTTACTCCTACTCCTTCTTAGCTTCTCTTGTCAGGGAGGCGGAGGAACATTACGGGCTGCTGGTTCCTCCTGTATTTTTAATCCAAATTAAACATATACGAACTCAACTGCTTTCAATTATTCAGACCGAGCTTTGCGATAGCAGATCTTATACTGCACCTCATAGAGGGAGAACACAGGAGGAAGAGAAAGGAATAGTTACTACTTTCCTAATTGGACAAAAGAGTTGGATTCACATATAAAAGAAAAGGAGTGATGTACAGAGCTGTAATAATATATAAAAATGGAGATTGTCACGTCGGCTCATATCTTTTTTTTATTTGAAATGAATAGAGAACTGTTCCACCTTTGCGTAGATGTGATTAGAGAAACACAATAAGTAATGAGCATACATGAGAAAGATAGCTTCTTCTATTATTTAAAAAAGACAGAAAAATGTGCTCTACTTCAGAATTCCTTTTCATTACATTCATACAATGGGTTATCTATGTAATTCACGTGTTGCCCATACCCTTGATCAGCTTGATTAGCTTTGTAAGTATCTCCTCATCTATTTTTATATTTATAATAATTTATCATCTACCAGAAAAAAAGGGTCCTTACTGAGAAATGAGCCTGCACATGCTAAATGACACCATAAAGCAGATAATTAGGGCTATTGTTTGCAGCCGCAATCAGCACCCCTCCGTTTAATGTCTCACAAAAAACACCAGAATATATTGTTGCTATTTTAGATGTCAAAATCTATCACATGGCATCTTGAGATGACATGAGCAAAAGAAAAACCAAAAAAAAAAGAATTGTGTAAGAACTACTTAAACGCCTAGATGGTGCAAATGTATAGATTTCAGTGTGCGTCCATTATGGATCACAAATTAATTTCCTCTTTACACAAAGCAAAGCACCCTTGAGAAATATGAACAAAGCAGAGACAGCAAGGAAATAACTGAAGCAAAAAATGTTTACATGAATAAACCAACAAGCTGAAAATAAGGAAAAAAGCAAGCCGGCCGTTCTGTGGTCGTCCTCCTTCTCTTCACTTGCCCTCTTAAGTGGAGACGCACACACTCTGTCCCTGTCTCTCTCTCTCTTTCATACATTATCCCAACAGTCAGATTTCGTCCATCTCTTTCTCTCCTACTCCTTGGATTTCCTGCCGCAGAGCCCAAAAAAAGAAAAGAAGAGAGAGAGAGAGAGAGAAAAAAGAGAAAGAAAGCACAGGGCTACTGGCACAGGAGACAATGAGGCCCACACACACTCTCATTGTCCATCTTTCTCTTACACACTCCCTCTTTTCTGACTCAGGCTAAAGGAGGAAACATACCCAGCCCTGATTCCTGACCTGGGTTTTGACATGAGATACTAGTGTAAACTGACTTTGGTGAACAGGTTTTCGCCCCACACAGGACCAATACACACATCACTGCAGCAGTTTGGAAGATCTGTTCAACAAACTGCTCATAATACAACATCTTGCTTAAACCCAATTTCAAGGTGGAGGTAACACATTGACTAACAGCAGTGTTGAGTGCGAAGTCTATTTAAAACTTCGAGATATATTTCGATCCCCTGTGCTGTTATTCTTGTGAGGTTTTTTTTACCCCCCTAAAAAACAAGAGGGTAAAATGCAAGCTGTACATGAGCTTTGTTCTAGCTGCAAGAGTTTCCTGTTCACGTTGGTAATCAACAGTTTTTAAGGTTTCCAAAAGGTCCGTCACACATTTTGCTCATAATGTGGACCTCGAAGGACTTTTTTTTCTTCCCTAAATTATTGCTGATTTCCAATTTCACAGACACTGTAAAACTAGTGTAAAAAACTACTTTCCTCAAGAAGTAACAGTGAAGTTCTACAAAACCTCCTTCATACAGAAGCAACAAATGTATAGTCCGACGCTGCAGACTCAGCATGTGAAACATTAAAGAGTTAAAAATAAGAAGGTTGACCTTGATCTCAGTCGACAGTTTCCATTACAGACCAGCATTAGACTAAGTACAATATCTGATCATAAGTTAAATCACTGACTGCAGCTCAGGCTAAATGCTGAGCAGGTCAGAAAAAAGGTAAAGTCACTAAAAGAGAACATGGAAATTTCACTGAAGGGCATTACTAACCTTTTATTATTAAACTGCTTTTCATGCTCAGGGGAGGGCAGTATCTTTGCTCAATCACACCAGAGAGTTTTGCCTTACAGTCTTGCCTTTCCTCAGTCACACATGTACGCACTCTACACTAGGAGCTTCCAGCTGGAGTCAATGCAGAAAGCCCAGCATGAGCAGCATGTTCACAGAGCATCAGCTCTTAAGCCCTGTGTGGGTGCTGCGTTCAGCAACAGTATGAAGTTGTTGGTAAACTTTGCTGCACTTCTCTGAAGTTTTCTTGTTACACACAGTCTTATCAGTGTCCTTGTCCTATTCCTGACACAATTCTCTACAGCCGTCTGGTTTTACTCCAGCTGTCGTCGCTCTGGCTGTGCCTGCTCCTCCCATAGCACATCGTCTTCACTGCAATCCAAAGCATTCAAGCCGCAGCATTTTAATGCCTTTATATAGCTTGTTAACAATAACTCGCAGCACTGGTCGCTGGCTTCCTATCCCCCCCGTATGATCACCAAGATTGACTGACTCAGTCAGGTGGATGTATCCAGCATGTTCCTCGTGTTTCCGAGTCCCCGGGCTGTTGTTATGCTGAACTCAACATAACAGGACACTGAATATTAGATATTAGACCTCGGATATAAGATTAACCCAGTTTTTAAAGCCCATTTCCAGAAAATAGATCTGTCTTCTATTTGGATTAATATGTAACTACTTGCTTTAAATAATTTACACAATAAAAATGCCTAATGTTTCTTTCAAAGAGCGTGTTAGTCAATACTTGGAAAAAAAAAGCCAGTGAACTGGTGGTTTAGTTAAATTAATGTTAGTTCACCTTGTTCACCTTAGTTCTTGTTATTTTCTGCATGACTGCCAAAAACTGCATCCGCATTACAGGAGTGACTTGTCAGAAATGACTGCTTCACTCAAAGAGACCAAAACAATGTGCATGCAGCATCTAATCAAAGTAACTTTTGAAGTAATCCCACGACATTTAAAAGTAGATGTAAATACAATGTCTTTGTGGCTGCGTGTGTAAAACACAAAGATTATCTTGTGTTTCGTTACAGGAATAAAATTTGAGCACTTTTGCTGTTTGTGCGGACAGCTAGATTGGATAATCGGAGAGTATCTGTTCTGTCAGATGTGGTCGAGACTGGCGAGACGCTCCCTGCGCAGACACGCAACGAGTGCAAACTGGAGGGGATCGTCCCTGTAATGCTTGTCAGACTGATAAAGAGGAGGGAAGTTAAGTCACCTGAGCATGAGAGACAGTAAAGGTGCCAGACAGCAGAGAGACGTCACATCTATTACTTGTGTGTTTTATGTCACAAGTGAATGTTTCATGGTGTTATTGAGAATAGAAGAGAAAAGTTCTTCACATGGTCATACACAAATTAAGAAGCAAAGCACTGAATAGAAGCACTGAATCATAATGTTTAATCTTCTTGCACTCTGCTATCTAAATCATGCAGATGCAAGTTTACACAGCAGCTGTGCTGACTCCTCCAACTCGAGCCACAGTGTGAAGGTTAAAAGTGCCTTTTCACTAGGAATCCTGCATAACTAACATTTCCTCTTCACAAGATACATAATTGTTCTGTTTAAAGCTGATATGTTAGCGTGGGGGTGAAGCACCGACTGCTAATATTGCCTTGGGTATAGCCTTGATAATAGTCCTGTAAATTCACACAGGCAGCGTCAGATTATCTGAGTTTTACAGCTGCTCCTGCTGAATGATTCACACTCGATTGTTCAGCTCTGGTGTATTGTGTTCAGAAGTTACGTCAATGTGAGCGTCGGTCCGGCGCAGCAATCCCACTGAGGGTGCAATCAATCCACCGTCCTCTGCACAGAAAAGGCGTGCAGCGGTGTGCTGAGTGTGAACATACAGTGTGTTTGAGCGGGGATCTGAATCACTGTGGTACAATTTGAAACAAAACAAAAAAACAAAAAACAAAAGTATTACCACACAGTTTCACAACAATAAATCCAATCATTGCCAAGACAGAGTTTGGCGCACCGCTCCCAAACATCACAGTCTTTGTGTTTCACGGTGGTGGCTTGGCAGGTGTGTGTGGCTGGCCTTGTTCTTCTATACTAATGGGGACATCATACGGATTGCACACTGATGGAAGTGGAGGTCAGCATAAGGGCATGAGTGAGCCGAGGGCAACTATAAGTACTGAATCATTTAAAAGAGAATTTAAAACATCCATCTAAGCTTGACTTTCAATTCTTCGATGGTTTATTTATTAAAACTGATTTATTTTCACTTTTATCAGTTTAACCATCTCATTGTCATACTAATATTTTATGTCCATACTTTTGCTGTATACTTTTTTTAATCTGGTTTTTCCCAGTTTGACTTTGCTTTGAATGTATTCTCATATTTAATCTGTTTTAACTGTCTTCTACTTTCGACGGGTTTTGACAATCATTCTCAGTTTATGTTTCAATAGCAGTCTGTTATGTTCTTGTCTTGTAATTTTCATTTATTTCTTTGTTCTTAATTGCCTTGTTATCAAAGTATGAAGCTTCCTGTGGACCAATCTGCACAGAAAGTGCTTAAAAAATTAAGTTTGATTGTTTTATCACTTTTGTTTGGTCTAAACGCTGGGAGAACACATTTACGAGTGGTGTGTGATCATCCTTATGGGGCAAAAATGCAAGTTCCCTTAAGTATTTATAAGAATTGAAATTGTTGAATTTTTATTTACTTCTTGATTACACGGCTACAAACACAGTAAAGTTAAGTTCAAGTTTACGGTTAAGCATTTATTTTAATGGTTAGCAATTCAGTGTTGTATTCAGGACTTCAATATTTTAATGAGTAAACCCCACAAAGTAAAACCACAAGGATGTGCGAGTGCGTGCGTGATATTTAATGCACATGTAATATGAAAGACTATCAGCTGGTAGGTGAGCACAAGTCACTGTTCCGGCAAATATTCTCTCCATTACAAAACATACGACACATTATATTCACACAATAATGTTCAGGTAAATTAAACCCTGAACGTAAACACAGCCGTTGTTTTATCATCCTCAGGCTGATGATCTAAGTTCATTTTTGAAAGACTTCCTCCACATTCATAAACCATCAAAGCTCGAAGTGAACTTACACAAAGCAGGGAAAAATCATCATAACTCACCTTAAACTCACAACATGTAGTGATTGTCAGGATTTGCCTAATGATTGGTCACTAATTAATGGGCAGATATCAAACATTTGATAATGTAAGTCCATGACTTCACTACAGACATTGTTCACTACATTGTGTCCATCACAAATGTTGGATTAGTAGCTAGAGCAGGGGTGTGAAACTAATTCCTGAGGGCGGCACATTAAAAACTAGGACTATAGTGTAAGGCTGAGCGAGGAGTTTGACTGAATTCTACTAAATATGTCCTAGAAAAATCAGAAAGTCGGATGGTTTCAACGATCTACTGTTTTGCACTATTTCAAGTCATATTTCAAACACACACCCACCCACGCACAAATAACATAAAAATAAAAGTTACTGTCTTGAGACTGAAAGCAAAGCAGCTGCAGTGAATGAATCATGTATGCTAATCGTCATACGTAGATCCCTCGTGGGTTGCTCAGGGACAAGCAGGGGGCCACATGAGGCGAGCCGTACAATGCCCAGGTCTGAACTGGAGGGTAAGCCTCTGTGCACACATTTATCAGCAGCCTGCGCTGGAGAGCTTCGTGATGACGTCACTCTGCGTTGGTGCCTGTGTCTGTTTACAGAGGTATGATCGGGTCACCTTCATTTTAAACTACACTTAGTCAGATGCAGCGTTTCTCAAATAGAGGAATTAATGCCCTCGGGATACTTTGGAGTATTCCAAGGGTATGTGAGCTTTTTTTACTTATTGGATTGAAACATTATTATTCATGCATAACGTATCAAGTATTTATGCTATATTGTGACTCATAAAAATGTTAAAAATATGCAAAAGAATAACATTTTATTCTCAATATTCTTTACAAGGAATCACTAATTGACTTACTTTTAGTTGTAAGCTAACTTACTCCATAAAACAATATTGTAGTAGTAAACTTTTTAGTAAAGAAACTCCCCTCTATATATATATTTTTTAAGTTTTTTCTTTACTGCACAATGACTGTCATGGATGAATGTCTGTTAACACAGTAATTTGTTTTAAACATTTTAAATGTTATATGATAAAGTAATAAGAAATATTGACAGCATGGTGCGTCATTGTACATCCTTATATTGATTCATTTTTAAAGATTTTTTTTGCACTTTTCAAGAGGTGTATGACTGGAAAAAATGATTGATAAAGTGAATAAAAAAAATGTAGCAAAGCATAAAGAGAAAAAGAGAAAATACAACTTATCCATAATCACTACTAATCTAGCTTTTACCTTGATGATTTATGGATGATATTCATGCTTCTTGTTCTTTGAATGCAAAAAATCTTAATGTTATTACCACAGACACACACACACACACACACACACTTCATTCTTCATTATCCCTCATCCTAACCGTAATCTCACTCTTACCTTAGTTAAATTTTAAAACATGTCTTCACCTACAAACGTGATCATTTTCCTTATGAGGACCTCGTTTTTGTCCCCACAAGGACGACTGCCTATAATCTGAGTGTGTACACAGATTTCATTCATCACAATAGTAATAAAGACAAATGCATGTACGCAAGCATGCACGCCAAAAATGAAAGGTTGGCTTCTTGTGACGGACAGAGCTTTAAAGGGGCAGATACACTTCTCCAGTTGACAGCAGTGGGGTGTGAGTGTGACCACTGTGCCCGACAGGACGTGTTTCATTACTTGAATACTGCCAAAAGGGGTGAAGACTCTTAAGGTAGAGGCCGTTTGGTACCAAACGTCATCTGAATACATTTACATTCACTTAACATTACATGTCATACATAAAAGATGGGGCAATAATTGCTTCAATGAAAGTTTCATGATGGGAATGCTTCATTTGACAAATCCACTTTGTTCCTCCTTCACATATTTGTAATTTTTTGGCTTCATGCAGCAGAGACATCAAATACATGGAGTTATTGGTGAGACTGGTGGTTTAATGGTATGTCTGAGAACGCACTGCTCATCATTTCTGTGTCAGTACGGTATATAACATGGACGGATTGATGAGTGTATGCGTACAGCATATATCCATTTGCAAATGTGTTGCGAGTGTCTGTATGAAGAGAGGCTTCAGTCTGACTCACCAGTTCCTTCTTCTTCATGCACTCCATGAGAATGATGAACAAATGTTGGGCCTGCGTGCGGCTGTAGGTGAACGTCTTTTGGATGGTCACCAGCAACTGGTCTCTTAGAGACTCATTAATTATGCTGCAGAGGCAGAGAGGTGTGGAGAGAAGAGAGTGAGTGTCAGGGAAAGGGGGTCAGATGGAGGTAAGGAGAAGAAAATGGTAACAGGCAAGCAGGCAAATTAGATTTGTTTGCCAGTAAGTGAAACCAAGGTTGACTGGGACTCCCAGCTCAACTATCTCTGAGTCCTTGGTGAGCTGTAAATATGCAAGTCTGCCTTCATCTGTCACTGGATATAGGAAGCTGTAACTGTAGTTAGGGATTTCTTTGAGAAATACAGCTAAAAATCTCTGTTGTGCAGTTATTGAAGCAGTATATCAGGATGTTTTGGTTTTTTTTTTATATTCTTGCACCGCTTCCAGATTTTATTCTCATGCCACATATATTTCCTCAAGCGACACAGCAGAGTAAATATCCATTTAAAACTCGAAACTGAAATACATTACAGATAAATTCACCAAACAGTTTGTTGAAAATATTTTCTCAAGATCTGCAGTGCAGAAGAGTTTCCATACAACATGAAGCATGTGCTTTTAAGAGTTTGTCCTTGAACTGCTTTATGATGTGCGCATGTGAGTGCGTACCCTCCCTCCTCAGAGTATTTGTGTCCAAAGGCCAAGATGTCCGAGGCTCTGCCGCTGCCATCGCACACCACCACAGGGACCGGAGGAGTGTCCCTGAGGTACTCCAGCACTATGGAGATCACATTAGGTCCTCCTTCTACAATCAGAGCCACCACTGGCACACCCTGACCGATGCCTGCACGAGAAAGGGCGAACAGAAGAAACAGAAGGTCAAGGGTGATTAAAACAGGAACACAGGAGTCAGGAGACTGAGCAAACATTTGAAAAGAAGGCAAGAAAAGACAAAAACAAAGTGATGATTACACTTCACTGTGTGAGATCTAGAAATAGAAAAGGTGTTCTAAATTTGTGAACAAAGTGTTGAAGTGACGTCTGCAATATCACATGAGTCTGTTGTCAGAATTCTCTCTAATTATAGCCACGAGGTCTTTTAAAAAGCACCAAAAATATCAGGCCAAGTTTGTGCTTTGTGATCTCTGTGGGTGAGCGAGTGAATGAGTGAGTGAGTGTCCGTGAGAGATAGAGAGCGAGAGGCACAAAGCGTTTTGCTTGTCCTTTGTTTCACACAAACACTCTCTTCCTGATGATCACTGGCGTTTTGACCAATTGTGTAACTAAAGCAGGTGGCTTTCAATATATATTGAGCGTAAATCTCTCTGTGAACACTAAAGCTGCAGATCTGATTTGCAGATTTCAGAGGTAATACCGTGTTCTCAAGGGGCCTTCATTATTTCTGCTGGTCTTTTTGTCTGTATTATACTTCTCTTAATACCACTGAACAGGGCCTTAAACCATCATAACTCCCACAAACCCCCGAGTCTCATCCTCTCTTACCCCCTTCAGTCCAATCAATTTTCTAAATCATTTTACCCTGAGCCTGCTCTCTGTCTCACTTCCTGCCTTCCTCTCTTTAATCTCCATAGTGACTCTTCCCACTCTCATGGAGTCTGTTTCGTGAGGTTGTGCCTCACACTGGGTGTTTTGACTCAACTAATTCAAAAGATGTGTAACTGCCTGATCTGTCCCTCATGCTGGTCTGCATAATTCACCGAGGAAAGAGCGTGGTCTGTCTCCGAAACACGCAGACAAATGGGCACGTACAAGTGCGTGCTTACATGCTGCATGCGTGTGCTCACACAAGCTCGGGGGCCACGCACGTATTCAGAAGTGTGCACCCGTCATTACGTTTGCCTCACAGAGCCTTGTGCGGCCTTGCAACAGGGACAGTTACATAAGAAGAGTATTTTCGGGGCCTTGCCTACTTCAAAGAGGTAAAACGTCACCGTGCCACAACACATCACACGCCCATGAGAGAGGAGCAAAGTAATGACTTGCATTTTCAGTCTGACGCTTCCATTTCTTCTGAATGCCTATTTCTGTTGTTACCTGCAGTGTGTGTGTGTGTGTGTGTGTGTCAGATCAGGGATTGATATTGATGATGAGTGAGTTCAGGGGCGCATCGCCACAGTATCCAAAGTGGATTATTGTTCAACTGAAACCCACCGAGGAGCAGATGAGGAGGGAAAAGCGCAGCTGTGTCACGGTTAATTGGTCGCTGGGAATTCTGTCGGTGAGGAGAACAAATTTGTGAGTGGTGTCTGATCATCCTTATGGGGCCAAAATGCAACATTCTTTGAGTATTTATGAGTGTTGAAATTTATTTATTTGTAATAATTTTATGATTTTAGGGCTAATACACAACAAGGTGTTGTGGAGTTCCAGATTTAGGGTAAAACATTTTTTGTTTCAGTGACCTATTCAGGAATTCAATAATTTACTGAGTAGAGTGTGTGTGTGTGTGTGCTTTTTAAGAGGCATACATTGGTACATTTGGTGCTGTTGAATGTCAGTAGTATAGTGTAATGATAGTATCGTATAATAATCTTGGAAATGTGACTCCACTTTAAAATATTGTGAGTTACCTTTTGAAAAAATAGTTAAATAGAAATATGAAAGGCAAAAATTATGACCTTGAGAACGATTAAAGACGGTTATTATCAGTGCTGCATATTGGCAAGAAATCTGTGATAGATTCAAAAGTACAGGGGTTCTATTGAATGATATTTCAGCATAACATTGCCTTTTTACAAAGAACAATACCAGTACAGACAACAAGGTGGTAAAAACAAGAAAAAAGTTGGTTAAAGTACCAAAGAAGGGCTGCAAGAACAAATAATGTCATTATTGACCCTCGGGGAGAGAAAATAATGATCTGTTGTTGCATAATATATATAGACTTTAACAGTGTGAAGTGTATTGGGAGCTTTTAAAAGCAGTGGGAACATGCTACATAAATGAAACCTATTTATCATTTCAATGAAAGGTTTTTGTGTGTGTAAAATAAAGAATAATGTTTTTTTCCTTTCTCAGACTTGCTTATTGAAAGTCTATATAGTTCTCAGGAGTTCTCAGGGCTTAAAACTGTGAGTTTGATGTTGATCCTGGAAGTCTGCGCTGGAACTTTAGCTCTGAACGCAGCAGTGTTGATGTCTGCCAAATTGTATTCTTTAAATGTAATCCTGAAAACTAATCCTCTTAGAAAGCAAAGAGGTCCTTGAATTATTTCATCTGCAGAGGCAAATTTCGAAATTTGACGTCTTTTCCATCAAATAAAATTCTGACTGTATGAAGACTTACAACATGACTATGTGAGCGAGCGCCTAAGAAACAAAGAAAAACAACATGTTGTTCCAGACGGACAAAAAGAGCTAGATAGCTAATCTCTGTTAGATTTTACAAGCGTTTATCTTGGCAGTGCAAACGACTGCTCTCCAGAAGATTGTTGCTGGGTGTTTTCTTCTTTTCATTGCTTTGTATAAACTTCACTTCACTTCGTTTCGGTTTGTTTCATTTCTTTCTATAAATTCCAGTTTATGTTTCTTGTTCAGTGACTGAAATGCGACTCGACTCTCTATTGATGTGGGGAAATCATATAAGCCCCGAAATAAACTCTAGAACTGCATCCTAACACTAGTGATACTGAGGTTATGGTAATGGATATTTAAACATATTTAAAAGATTAAAAATATACTGAACTGTTTACGGTATATAAACATTTGCAAAACAATTTGAAGACTCTCTGTCCTAATGCATTCATCGTTTCAATTCCCATTCCTACACTGACTATACCCATGCTCCTCTGACACATAACAACACATCAAATACCACAATCACGACACCCCCATTCTCTCCTTGCCTCCCCTGCCTCTGCTACATCATCCGCAACCAACTGTCTACACCTGGTCCCACCGGAGGAAGGCCAACAGTGGGAAAATAGAGGCAGGGGAAAATACAAGAGGTGATCAAAGATTTTTCGATATCCACTCAGCCGGTGAGATGAGGAAATAACCAGAAACACCAGGAATTAGGGAGGGGGAAAGTAGCGTGTTATTGAGGCACACATAACATGCTTAAATGGTTCTAGTTAAAGATTCAGCAATGACTCATCCAGCGTGTGTGTGTGTGTGTGTGTGTGTGTGTGTGTGTGTGTGTGTGTGTGTGTGTGTGTGTGTGTGTGTGTGTGTGTGTGTGTGTGTGTGTGTGTGTGTGTGTGTATGTGTGTGTGTGTGTGTGTGTGTGTGTGTGTGTCTGTGTGTGTGTGATGTTTGAGTTTGTACTTCTATGTGTCAAACTAGAGTAAGTGACTGGAGGAGGTCTGCTACAGCATGCTGGCCCTTGTCTTTGCACCTCCTCATCACTCCTCCAAAAATAAAAGCACACATCCATAAATACCAACGACAAAGAAGCATCACGTCTGTGAGGGACACATGACTTGACAGGCAACAGAACAGAAGGTCGGAGGGCATCGGTACACTGAGAGGAGAGCACTTGTTTTTCACTCAGGTAGTGACAAGAGACCTAAATAAAGGAGTGGAAGTTGTGTCACATGGTAGTTTGGTGTTTTTGAACCAGTGATTTGAGTCTTTTTTTAAAGATAGTTAAATTGATCTTAGCCCAGAATTAATGCAGGCTGTCACTGACCAGGAAATGGCATTTACATGTTAATAAATAATAATAGTAAAATAAATAAATAATAAAAACAGCTAGAAAACTGTGGTGACATGAATTGTACCTTTGTATTTTAGTGTTTATTTACGTGTGTGTGTATTTACGTGTGTGTGTGTGTGACTGTGTGTGTTTGGGGATTTACCACCATTGTGGGGACCCAAATGTTGTTATTTTTTTTACTAAGAGACTTAATATAGAGAATTGTTATCCCTGTGGGAGCAAACAGCAAATCTCCACAAGAAAACTAAAAAAGTGAGAAGATGTTTTAAGCTTAGACCGAGGTTAGGGTAAAGAAAGGAGTCATTACAGTGTAAAGTGTAAAGTACCTCAGAAAGACTTACTTCCTGTATTTCTTTAAATAAAACAATGCCAATGCCAGATCTGGGGAAAGATTTGTTGACAGGAGTTGTGTTTTAATGAAGCTGAGCATCCTTTTCCTTGGAAAACACATTTTATCAATTTGTTGCTGTTTTATCTGATGCCCCTTCATATCGCAATCTGTGTATACAGGAGGAACTTATGGATAAAAACAAGTTTCATTTTCAAGATGCCTACATTAGATTACTAAAGGTTCACCCATTACTGACCTGCACCTGCTCAAATGAATAGTTAATAAAGGAATAAGAGATGTCATCTGGTTAAACCACCTTCAGAGCACAGAGACCAGATACATGAATACAAAAAAGGAGAGAATGCATCTGCCTTTTCAAATTGAATGTGTATGTTTAAATGCTCCTAAGAGGGTCCTTTTCAGACAGCTGTCTCATTAAAGCAACAAAATAAACTGACTCCGGCAGTTTTTACTCCAAACATTTGCCAAGTTGTTGTGACATGCTCATAGTCGATAAATCCAATGAATCCATATGTTTGAATTGAGACTTAATTCCATACAGCCTGGGAAAACCAAGATTAAATGCAGTCAATACTGGGATCTTGCCAAAGGCGAGTCCCACTTATGCATGAGTGTAAATCAGACTGAATTAAACCTCATTTCCTATTCTGATACAAGTCACTTTGAATTGCAAGTATAAATGGGGCTTCAGTTTACGGCTTTTAATCCAGTTCTTGTGTGAGGGTTTGACTCGTCCTTGCCAAAACATTTTGGATTCAGCTCGTGTAACTTTGCATCAGCGACTAATGAGTTACAATATATTTCCACTCCTCACTGGCTTCAACTGAACCATAAAAGCAACAATAAACACGCCACAAACACTACGGTGCCCTCCTGTGTGGTCACCTTGTTTCAACTTTCAATGCGGACTGGGTTGTAAAAAAACTGAGTGCATTTACACAAGTGCTCTACCAAATTCCTTATTGTTTTACAACTATACACATCTGACGTACGCCAGTAAAGACTTTTATACTCCAGTCAACATTTTAATTAACTATTTCATTTTTTTTAAATCTCAGAATTAACAAGAAATGTTCATAAAACATGATTTAGATTTATTTCCAACTGCATATGACAAGTAGCAAGACAGCAAGTTTCTTTGTACTCCCACTAATTATATCTTGATTTATGTGGCGACCATCAGGGACAGCCCCGTCCAAATGTTGGGAAGCGGTAAACGAAAGTTTCTTATGTCTTTTGGGACATTTTGATGAATTTTTATTCAGATACCTTCAACTCAAGTTAATACCAACCATGACAATGGATGTTAGAAAATATAGAACATGACGTTAATTAAACTTTAACGCCCGTTTTTAAACTGTGTGAGAAAATCCCAAGGAGAAAGCCAACACACACAAGGCCTCAAGCCCAGACTGGGACCAGGGACCTGGGACTGCTGTCCACTACACCACTGGCAGTCCTTGTAGTGGAACACAAATAAGGTGCTGACTTGTGTGAGCAATACAATACATCACAAAACACATGTTAGACAACGCTGAGGTCTATAAACAAGAAATGGCCCGGCCGCCAACTCATGAGGTCCAAGTTGCTTGAAGTCTCCACTTAATAGGTCAAAGCATAAAAATAGGAGGTATAAAAAAAATGTGAATCAAGGCAGCTTTTTGTCCAGTGCACATTTCTCCTTCTTGAACATTTCTGACCTTCTCTACAGTGTCGTAAGCCACACACTATAGTTCCAAAAGACCACATTTCACATTGCTGATCATGCACTCAGATTCTTTCCACACCACCTGACATGTTGCCATCCATGCACGTCCTCAACCTGGAACCATACCTGGAGCAGGTCTGGATCAAGCTCACTTCTGACTCTGCTATCTCTCCACCACAGGGTGGAACACTCTGGCGGTTCATGTTCATCATTTTGACATGTTTTGTGTATCCATTAGTGCATGAACACACCTCTCACCGCGATGGCGTCAATCGTACCTAAACTGCCTCCGTTTGTCTATATTCTCATGGCTGTAAATGTTTTTATCTAAAGGTTCACTCCCACAGCACCAGCTCAACCCCTGGCGATGTAAAAAGTGATCAATGCAGCAGCACCACCACAGATCAGAGGGCTCATGGAAACCGAACATTAATTCAAAATTAAGTCCACAATTAATGTAAACATTTCAATAGTATCTGGGTGGAATTGTTTGAACAGTATAATTACGGGATTACATTATGTAATACTCTCCAACTGCTAGAGTCTGATTGGATCAGTCAAGTTAAAGGATAGAGTGGGAAAAAAAAGGTTAATAGGGTGAGCTCATGAGTGAGAATAAAGCTGTATGACTTATTAAAGCCACCAAATAAAATGGTAATGTGAGTCGCACAAACAAAAAAAAAGATTTTCATTGAAGTTAATAAACTACTGTGTTATTTCCAGCAATGTTCAATAAACATGCCCACTTTATCTTGTGAATTCTTCAGTTGACATTAACTCAACATGGGAAGAAACGTGAAGAAATGGAAAAGTTATCAAACCATTTGTCTGATAAAGGGTTAAAAGAAGAGTGGTGCAGCCCTCTTGAGTTTCCACGCACCATAGCTTAACTGTAATTTCTTCTACATGTGCTGGTGGAGGTCATAATGTCGCGGCTAATCTGCAACGCAAGGTCTTACTGGTTCTGGATTCAATTACCCCGGCCACTTCTTTCACGTATGCTGTGATTAATGAAACCACAGCTGCAGCAGGGTCAGTGAAGGTTACACAGTAGCACTCCCATGCCTGCACCCACATGTGCACACATCTTCAGTGAACTCATGCACTTTTTTCTCATATTCAAAGCGATTCAGGTGAAGGGGAAGAGAGCTTACTGAAGTATGAATTTTTCATTCTCCAACACCTTATCTATATGAAAATTCTCAATCCTGATTTAACCTGGCATGTGTGTTTATATTTAAATTCTCCTCTGTGTAAAAAACAAAGAGCCACGGTCAATAAGATACAAGGCATTCTTATTTACCTCTTGTTCAGTTTAATAAGAAAACATTCATGGATGAAGCCTATTATGCTGTTCTCCTCCACTGCCTTTTCACTTTTTCTCTTTCACCTCGCGGTAATGCCTTGCCTCACTGCTTGCATCAGCTGCGACTCACTTCCTTTGCGCGTAACATAATTCCCTTCTCTCTCTTTGTGGGCCCTCAATCCCCTTTCTGTGTCTTCATTTTCTCACTCTCCCCTCTAACAGTGTCCATTTTCTGTCCCTCTGCAGCAGGTGTCTGATTAAAAGGCATTCGGCTCGAGACGTGTCAAAAGGGCTGTGCAGTGATTGAACCAACTGTGCTGAATGGTGCCAATCATTTCATTGATTTTCTTCTTCCTTGGCTTACCCGCTTTTTACCAGTTTCAGGAAATGGGGAGGAGATCAAAGAAATATCCCCTCAGGTGACTGTGTGGCCATTCAGCATTTTCAGAGTCAACAGTCGCGTTCGGACTTAATTATGCAGTAAATCGTCATCGCGCATGAACTCTTCCCATCTCTTCTCATCTGAAGCCTCCCCGGCTACCTGCTTGAAATCCTTGTGATCTTTAGTTTAGTCAGTTGAGTTTACGGGACACATTCAGTTCAATTTAATCTCAACTCGGCTGGTAGCTTCGTGGCCTATAAGTACAAACTCAATATTTTCCCTTTGTTTTAGTATGCAAGGAAATAGAGCATTTACTGGCAATGTCCACATTTAATGCAATGTTGACTTTATTTCACAAGAATCAAAAGTGCAATCTGAAATCTCACAACTTCACTTCAGAGTGTGTTTGGTAAAAGCCTGTCGCTCCTCAGGACACAGCATTTCTACATTTCACCAAGTCAGCATCATAGTATGGCTTTGACACAAAAGGTATCTCACGAGCGATGAGCTATGAGCATTGATGCGATTTACCGTTCCAGGTCTCAGCGTTAGAATAGAATAGAATTTATTGATCCCAGAGGAAAGTTCTTGTAGCATAACTCCACACAGAAAAGCACAAAGAATAACTAGCATAGTAGTTAAAATATTGATGCAACAGAATAAAGTTACATACGTAATGTACCGTAATTTCCGGACTATAAGCCGCTACTTTTTTCACACGCTTTGAACCCTGCGGCTTATAAAATGACGTGGCTAATTTATGGATTTCTACGGGTTAACGGGCTTCATTGCCATCAGATTCTACTTCCGCATGTCGATACTTGCTGTTTTGAGCCTCTGCTTCTCAAAAACTTGTCCTAAAAGGGATATTTCTGCTCTTCGTGACCTTGTCTTGTGCTGCTTTCCGTGGTCCAGAACTCCAGCAGCTGACAGTTGTGAGGGATGCATTCAGGTGCATCACGTAAAGCCGCCCTGCTGGACTCCGTGGCTGAGAAATCTTTCTCCTCAGAATCAAAATCAGCAATTTGTCGATAAAAAACTTTATCAACAGAGATAAAACCCTGTGATTGTGTATTTCTCATTCTCTCTCTCTCTCTCTCTCTCTCTCTCTCTCTCTCTCTCTCTCTCTCTCTCGCTCTCTCTCTCGCTCTCTCACACACACACACACACACACACACACACACACACACACACACACACACACACACACACACACACACACACACACACACACACACACACACACACACACACACACACACACACACACACACACACACACAGAGGCACCACATATAGACTGTCCAACCTGTATATCTGTTGGCTTTGTCCATCATCATCATCATCATCATCATCATCATCATCATCATCATCATCATCATCATCATCATCATCATCACCATCATCACTACCTCTCAGGCCAAGTTCTGTTTACACCAAAGCAAGAGCTGTCCCTTTTCATGTTGTTGTCCTCCCTTCACTGTGGAGGGGACAAACCTACTGGAGGTGACAGCTTTCTACAAAATAAAATTTACAGTTGGGACATGAGGAGAAAGAGTACAGTGGAAAATCCAAAGTTGTATGTAAAATGGTGTTAAGAGGTTTGGAAACTGCAAAACAGGGGTCCTGTAACAAGTTTTGACAGGTGCCAAATGTGCTCACATAACTCCAGATGGAAGGTCACAATGTGTAGAACGACCAGACATATCAGGTGGAACAAGGTGTAAAAATGTAGCAGGATTTCAGACAAATTGCCAAGACAAATAACATTTAGAGAGAAATTGTTTTCTGTGCAACATTTTCTATGCCTGAATATGTCTCAATATTTGATATACAGGATGGATTTGAAAATCTATGTCATAATATTGTGAAGTAAATTGTATTGCTACAGCGCAGTCACATAGCAGTAGCCACTGCAAAGAAATTCACACAAGCACAGGAGGATTAGCAAAAGGATTGCACAGACATTAAAAAAAATAAAAATACCACGGGGGAGATTAGACATATTTGTGCACCGCACTTCTTTCATCTGGAGTTTGTGTGCAAAATATGGGAATGTGTGTTACAAAGTGTGAATGACCTGGTGGGTATGTGTGGTTAACAACACGTACGTTGAGCCATTCAGGCCAACGTGTGTCTCTGCCCTCAGCATTTTTTCACTCCTTTCTCTGACACCACTTCAGGCTACCCTGCTGTGAGGAAAATTGATGGTTTTCTTGATTGACTGTGGACAGACAATCAAATCAAGGATTTAGCCTCGTATGCACACCTTGAAGAGAACAATGACACAAAGGTATAAATGTTCACGCATGATGTGTATTTGTGCTGAAGATTTATATAAACTGCTTAATACAACTCATATTTCTGTTTTAAACATCTTTCAGTTGAGAAAATCTGGCTCCTGACACGAGTTGCATCACTTCATGCTATTCACAGGTACTATATGTACCGGTGCTCGATTGAGTTTAATGTATTCATTTTGTGTGCCAGAGCACTTCGCCACCAGAGGCAAGTCACCAGGCCGTATGGCAGGTTATAAAGCTAAAGCTGGTTATCAGCACAACCTCAGACACTGCTGAGGTTAAGGTTAGCAGCTGATATGCAGCACACATGCTCACCTGTCCATCCATCATATGTCTATAGCTGCTTTACAGCCAAGGGTTTAGGGTCCACGCGGTATTCCCCCATCACAAAGCTAACGCAGAGACAGAAAGTCACAACTAAATCTAACGAGCCAGTGCTTGAAAATGGAAGGCAGCAGGAGTGTATATTATCACAGGGGAAATATGCAAATTCAAGCTGGGGTGGATTAGTTATTGAGCAGATTTGCTACACACTATACCATCATGTCATCGTACAGTTACCTACCACCTTGTGTTGTAGCTAGACTTCCATTAATGCTAGTATTCACCATGGATACCAGTAAAACAGGATAAACAAAAATTACAGATGGGCTATCAGATGCTTGCGTGACAACTGGGCGTCCCTTTGCCTTCCCAGCCCCGTTTGTATAATTCCAGGCATAGGATGACAAAGGGAAGTCCATAAGTCACATAGCTGGAGTATGAAGGCTCAACAGAGTGTCCTTTAAACCCGAGGATCCATCAAACTGAGCAGTTAGGAGACGAGTGGTGCAACTTGTGCAAAGTTGTAAAAGAGTGAATTTTACATCTACCAGTAAAAACTCACTATGAACAAGCTTCAGTGATCTGACAGTGAACAATAATAGTGTTGACAAAACAAAGGTTTGAATCACTGCAGTGTCATTAGATCCACTTGGCAAAACTGACTCTCTCACACTCTGCTGTTTTTAAATACGCACTGATATGAAAGTGTATATTTGTGTCAACCAAACCCTGGGGAAACTATTTCCAAATGGCTTTATGTTGACAGCACAAAAATGTAATAACAAATAAATCACGGCTGCAAACATTTCTCAGGGTTGTTCCCACCTCATTCTAAACAATGCCGCAAGAGGCTATTGAGAGACGCATTTAAAAAGGGATCACAGAGACGACAAGCGTTTGTGTGTCTCTGTCGGTGTGTGAAAGAGAGAATGAGACAGTGTGAGAGGAAAAAAAGACAGAAATGCATTTTGTATTCATGCAAATCCACTCAGTTCCTAGCTAAGGTTCAATGTGAAAATTGAAAACATAGAAATGCATTGCGACAAGAGCTCAGCGGCAGATGAACCCGAGACACAAAGCCAAAAAAGCACAGAGGACATAGCAGGTAAGGTGTTAGGGCACATAATCTAGAATTCTAAATTCAATCCTGCCAACCTCATATACGCGTTAGCGGGATTTCTTGGTGCAACAAATACAGAAGTGACAGAGAGAGCTGCACAAACCTAATTTAATCAGGTATGTTCTGACTGAAATATGTAACAATATAACATCATCAAATCATCAAATCAGTGTCTATCATGAGATTCAAAAATAAATAAAACAGCGGTCTCAGCTTAGTGCTTCAAAATGCCTTGAAATATGTCATGCTTTGACAAATTTAGCTCGTCAAGAGAAAAAAAATACAAAAATGCTTAATGATTGCCGTACTAGTGTTAGCGGGACAGTCTTGCTTTGCTTTATTTGAGAATTGATTTGTGCTCAGTATTATGTCGATGCTTGTTAGCTGGTTTTGTAGCTGTCGGCGTCCCAGAACATGAACACAGTGATTATCAAGCAGATTCATTTGAGGAGAGAGTTCATCTAAGCTGTCAAGAAGCTTTGAAAGAAAAAAAAAAAAAAAATCCCTCCTTAAGGGAGGGACACTTTCAAAGGCTCGTCTAGTTATATCCAGCCAACTAAAAATACACCGTCTGACGGCATGTGTTCGGTAGAAAGCAGGTGATGATCATTTTAGTCTGGTTGCAGCTATAAAAATTAGTGAACCCAATTAACCTGTGGTGATGTCGTTGATAAAACGGGGATTACAGCTTCATTATGCTCTTATCTCTTCCTGAATCATTTGAAAACACCCATTCTAATTTAGGGTAAGTAGGTCAGTTTGGCAATGGCCCGATGCAGACAGATATGGCAAATTGGACTCACGTGTGTTGATCTTCTGTAGCGAGATGTGTTTCTCGAGGTGGCGTCGTAGTTTGACCTCAGCCCCGTACTTGCCGGTGGTGCCGTTGTCGGCCAGGATGAAGTGGGAATGGAGACTGTTGAGAACCGTCAACTTGCTCAGAGGGTTGGACATGGTCTGGTATGGACGCACCACCTAACCAAAGGAAAGCAAAGTGTCGCTGTTACATCAATATGTGACAGTTTTAATTCTTTCACTCAGAGATTAGGAAAGATTTGAACCTGCCCTATGCGTCTTTCCCCAATGTGAATATGAAAGTGACACTATTTCACCTTTAGCTGTCTACATTTTAATGAGTTTTGCATCATATAATTGCTTTTACTTTTGCATTTAGTAGCGATGTTGCATCCATCCTGCTCCTCTAATGGGTAAAACAAACACCCACTTGAAGGTACAGTCACACAGTAAAACTTGGATGTTTAAGGTCCTCTGTGACCCCGACAAAAACTACACAAAGTTTGAAAAACAATTTCCACAGGATTAGTTTGGCTTGGTTTCAGAGCCTCCAAATATTTAATGGTCACTGAAAGTACAAACTTCTGTGAATTTAATTATTTACAACACCGAGAGAGACACCAACATGGAGGCAATACGAGCAATTAAATTACAGGACATTAAGTAAGCAGCATCCAATTTTAAAAGTCAAGATATTTGTCCATCAAAAATTCTGACACCTGCTTTTAAATGGGTTTGTATTGTGTCTGTTCGACTACCGAATAATCCCCTTTGAGATATTCAAGCTTTAGGCAGAGTGAGGACAGACGTCTTTTAGGCTGTCAAGAAATAAAGAAAGTTTCTCTTCACTGGTCTATATGGAATACACATGCACTCATCATTTGTTAAATCATTTGCATTGTTGTAAAAATGCACTGGAAAAACGTGAAACTATTTCTGCTACATTATAGAGGTTTCTCAGTAGCTGGGTTATGGTGTGCTGGGGCAGCGCCCGGCGATGTGAGGCAAACTCATCTGGTCATCAGGCATACAGTAAGAGCAAACCGAGCATAAAAACAGAGCCTCCACACTTAATCGTCTCATTTCAGCCACCGACTTTAGTCGGCTCTGCCTCACTTGTTCAGCCGGACAGAGTGCGGCGCGCTCTGATGAAAATTAAACTATAACGTAACATTGATTCCCTGAGATTTCAATGAGTCAGCATGTGTGCCGCAGTCTCGTGTGGTTCTGCCAGCTGTCCAGCGCACTGTGAAGGAGTTTTATCACAGACCGGAATGGCTTACTCAGCATCTCTGCTAATAAGCTGTCGACTGCAATTTAAAGGCACTGACAACTGTGGACTGCATGTGATATTTTTAACATATAGACACATAAACAAACATGCTACAGCACTCACTGCGTGGGCTGTTGTTACTGCTTCACACAGGCTGGGTTTTCTCGCACACTTACATCTTTACCGACAAGATCCTCTTGATTTTCTACGATGCCCCACGGAGCGATGCCAATGGTGCATATCTTCCCTCTGGACTTGGAAGCGTGGTCTTTCAGTGCATCGCCCACATGGCGAATCACCCCTGTGTTTCAGTGAGTAAGTGTGTGTGTGCATTAATGTTTAAGAGTGTTAGGGAGAAGGACACAGAAAGAAAAAGAGAGAGAAGTATGGTTTGTCACAATCAATACAACGCCTAAAGTCAGATGATGATACACTCTGCTGCAACTGATAAAAAAAAGAATCTATTAAGTGCGGGAGACAGAAACATGCCAGCCAGGGCAAATGTACACATCCATATAAACCCACAGACGCTCACACACATTACATTTTTTATGCCTTTCGGGGACATTGCACTGACTTACATTTGTTACTTGCAGACTTAACATAATCCTAAAGCCAAATTCATGGAGTTCTACCTTGAAAAATGTCTTCACCTTAAGGAACAATCATTTTTTTCTTTATTCCCACAAAAGAATGACAAGTCCTCAACTGTAGTGTTTAGGCGATCACATGCACGCGCACACACGCGTGAACATATACATACAACCAGCTTCAAACAGAGACAGGTTGTAGCTCTGGGCTTCTTGTTTTCCTCAGGGGAGCAGCAGTCAGACCTGGAGGCCATCTTATCCCATCTCTCCTGCTGACATTTACTCTTTCTCTACCTCCACCCACTGTCCCTCCAATCCAACCATCCATCCATTATTCAGACCCTTTCTCTTCCTCTTTCTTGCCACTGCACCCATTCTGTCACTAAATCTTACTCTCTCTTCCATTCTGTATTTGGGGGGGGGGGGTTATATAGTTTCTTTTCATGTCTCTTTTTTTTTAACTAAATAGACATGATAGGCTAACATCTTATTATCCAAGTCAGGTAAACTAATTGAAATTGAATCAAAGGGCTTCTGTTTCCGACCTCGTACGCAACAGTGAGTAGTATGTACTGAAAGGCTGCAGCATTCACGTCACTAACAGTAACTGGAAGGTAACAATTCAGAATATACCAAACCCACGCAAGTTAAAAATTATTGTGTGGACACTGTCAAGGAAACGCTGCTATACTGTGCAAAGGGATAATCGGCGGCCATGTTGAGAGGTCTCGCCACTCCCCAAAGCTTACAGAGATCAGAGACATAGTAGAACTCAATTTCACCCACTTAGACTATTTTCCATATACATGATAACCCCTTCATGCATTAGTCATGTGCTGTCAGTGTGTTAGCTGAATTTTCATATTTCCCAATCATATTTTTATAGCACACTGTTATTCAGTCATCATGTTGCTGCTGTTGAACTTTAAAACGGGGCTGCTTCCAGGACTGCCTTCACACGCTCTGCCTTCCCACTCCTCCATGCAAGGTCCTTACATATGCTCCTCTCGACCAATTTCCTTCAGCTGCATGGTATTGCCAGAGAGAGAGACCTCTATTCAGTAAAGTTTCATCCTTTATCCTTCTGGGAATGTTTCTATTGGTTTAAATTGTTATTGATGCAGTGTATTAAGATTCTACCAATATTGTTTTCCTACTGGCCAACACAAAACAACAACAAGTTATTTTTTGCCATACAACTAACAGAATTTCATGTAAAAGCGACACACTTTCAAAGCTCGTCAGACTTAAAAAAAAGCTGTCTGGACTGTTTGGCATTGTTTCCATTAAAAATGTATAAAACAATAAAGGAGAGTTATTATATTTGCATGATCTGACATTAGAAATCTGCAAGAATGGCTCATGGTTTGTATTCAAAGAATACATCATTGTGATCCAGTGATTCATACCTTTAGCGTCCTCAGGCTTTTGACAAGTATTTTTTAATAACTTGATTTATGAGAAACTCTTGAACACACTCATTGTCGGAGAGGGGCCTATTTAATCTGGATAAAAAGAAAAAAGGGTCTACCATTTAAAACAATATTAAGACGAAAGATTTTAGCATCTTACACACATTTGTTATACTAGTGTTTATTAACCTTTGATTGATGCACAAACAGAAAAGCTCTCCATTGGGCTTTCGGACCACCTGTAAGCCCCTGTGCTTTACCTGTGTTCACCCCTCCAGTGAATATCCAGGCTCCTGTTGTCATGGCAGCCTTGATGAGCCCTTTGCCAAAGACCTGCTTGAGTTTGGGCTGTAGTTCAAAGTTCTGCAGGCCCCCGTGGACAGAGATGAGCAGCTTGGGCAGATCCAGCTGCCACTCCTTGGTCATCAGGTGGAGCAGCAGGTCAGGCTTGGTGTCATAAGACACTCGCACGTACTGCAAAACATTAGAGGAGGTGTCAGTGATGCAAAGCTGCACATCACGCTCAAGGACATGGTGGCAATATGTGGTGAAGAGGACGTGTGCACACAAACAGGATCTCTTTAGGCACGTGAGAGAAATCTGAGAAATAAAGGCAAAAAGCTGAAATTAAAAGATATGAGATGGAACAGTGTTGGAGAGCTGTGTGAGTGTTTCAAGCTTCATTTCTCAAGTCACAAAAAGTGGGAACAGATGCTGGCCATGTTTGAAGAGCCACATGCATTATGGATCAACTGTTTATCTACCCAATTCAACCACCGAAACCCAACCTGACATGTGTCTGGATGAATAATTTAACACTGGGAATAAATCAGACATAATTCAGACTTAATCATTTGAATTCCCAGAATGCCACAGTGCATGCAATGTGACTTTGTTACCATGGTTATAATCGACACAGATTCTGCAACTACAATGTGCCATCATTCTGCTTTTGGAATAGATCAATTAATCATTTTATCTGCAGTAGTCTCTGAACACTTTCTTTTGAAGCAATCATAAGTATTTCAGTAATAATTACACTAATTTGATTCATTTCTCAATTATCCTTGGGCACTTTCATACAAATTATATCATTGACTGTAGGAGTAACGTACACAAGAAGTCTTGATGAAGCCTCTTGTCCATGCCATTATCTGTTAGTATCTGGCCCATATGAATTAATAGACAAAAGCACTGCAGTCACTGGGATATTTTGCTGTTTTCACAGTCCCGGTGTAACTCGCACGTAGGCAAATTTGTTTCAGTCAGCTGAGCATTCACCACTTTCTTTCACTGTACTCATATGCTGTCAAACCACATCTGTTTACTGGGGCTGATATAAAATATCTTCAGATCACATTCAGTCATTATGCACTGTCGGCTTTCATTACCGTCCTGACGTTTTTGCACTCCTCCTCTTACATTCAGTCTATTCTGTCAAATCACGTCAACACAACATGAGATCCATCTGTGACTCTCACATTTATTCCTCCATCTTCCACACAACTTCATGCACTGAACACCAGCCTGCAGTTTTCAGAACCGCATGGACTCAGCCAAAGAAGTTCTGCTGTCGGATGGCAAAACCAGATGTTGACAAGTTAATGCCTACAACCTTATAGTGGGATGAGTATTTCTAGGCCTCAAAAGCCGCTGAGGCGTTCTCTTTGTGTTTGTATCAGGGTGTTGACTATGACCTGGATCACAGTGCAGACAGGTACACAAATGCAGAGGCTCCAAACTACACAACATTGATTTTCTGGATTGTTGCATTCTGGCATGTGTCACATCAGACATCTCTTTTCAAAGCAACGAATTGCTGCTGTAGCCTCACACAACAAAAGAACAATGCTGACTCCTTTAGATTTACTGAACTTCTGTTTAAAACAGGAATATTGACCAGTTACTCAAACAATTAGCCGAACTTGGTCTTTCAGTTACAAAACACTTTTCTGTTTGCACAATAAATCTACTGTCTTTACTGACTTTACCTTCCTTCTTCAGTGCTGTGAATAATCCGTGCAATAACATATATTCATTATTACCTGGTGACAAGTGAAAACAAAGTTGGTATTCCTGACAACAGTACATTTGTACCAAAGTCCCAGTGAGACTATTCCTATCCATATTTCACAAATGTGCAGTGTTATTGGTGCAAAAGTTCAACACATGACTGTTTGTGATCTGCTACCCTCAACTTACACTGTAGCTTCTAATTATAGCTTCATCTTTTAACTTGATTTTAATCCAATTATATAGTGCAGTTAGAGCTGTAGTTTGCTTTTTCATAGCAGCAGAAAATCAAAATTGTTCTTGACAAGCAGTGGATGGGGTTTGTGAAGGGTGTGATAACAGAGTTATCTATAATTGAAATGGAGTGCATGAACATTAATGTTTGACCATGGGAATTCATTGTCAAATAGACACTTTTCTCAGGATCTGTACATCACTAGTAACTACTGGATGTTGTACCTCTCCACAAAAACTATGTTTGCTCACTCTCTGCATTAGCTTTAGTGACTATATAATTTTCTTCAGGCCTGCGACTGGCCGCCTTCACTGGCGCATGAGAGCACAGTGGTGGGGTACGTTCAGCGAGGGTTGTGGACGTGCAGAAACTGGGCCACACATTGCCATCTGCGTTAGTGTGTTGAGCATGCTCCAGGACCGGGAGGCGACTGACAAAATGCCACGCTGTAATAACACAAAGGCAGTCACCATGGCTTTGTTGGAGTGTCCTCCTCCCTGGAACTCAATGGTGCCGAAGGCATCGGTGGGACTGAGCTGTGTGTGCTTGCTGATTGACCACTTCTCCGACAGACTGTCATTCTTGGCCAGACGCTCTGCCTTATCATTCTGACTGGATGAGATTCCCGGCGGCAGGCCCACATGCTGACCTATCAGACGACCACAACAGCACCTGAACCAGAGGAGAAAGCAAGAGTGAATTTAGGACTGATGTATTACACACTCCGTTGCAGTGAATAACTGAAACCCTGAAAAAAAATGGAGCCCCAAGCCAAGATACTGTAGCAGTGAGGAGGAGAAAGGCGAGAGTGAGAAGGAGATTGTGTGTGACTGGAAGTGGAAGAGAGAAAGAGTGTGAGATCTGCTACAGTCATGTGCCTTGCCGTGAAGGGTGGGCATAGCTGAAGTGGCAGCTTGTCATCTGACTTTTATCTCTTGATTGGAAGGAGAGAAGGATGAATATATTCAAAGCCCCATGCAATATTTTATTGGCTCCGTCTCTTTTTTGTTGTTGATTCTTCTTCAAACCTCTGTCTGCCTCTCTTGTTCTCCTTTCTTTTCCATCAATAGCCACTAGAAGAGTTATCAAACAGACAGTCTTGAATACATTACAAGAGTGTATGCTTATTCAGATGCACTGAATGCAACTTTCATATCCTTTACTTTAACCTCACAGGGTGGAGTGGGAGCTCCTGAAGGAAGGCAGGCAGGAGGCTTTGATTATCACTTCATGTTTCCATCATCTCTTACCAAAAGCTACTTTGCTTTCCTCAAGCTTTTGCATTTGCACAAGAGTTTTTGACTAAAGAGGAAAAGTTGATTTGATCTTGCAGAACATCTCATTGCCTTCTTCCTGCTTCTGGCATACGCCGACTTTCCTCTAGTTATGTTAATTTTGTTTACCGAGCAAACAGTGGCTTTTCCTGTGAGTTTGTAAAAGTGTGCCGAGTGGCCGGTGCTGCTGGAATTAGACTTGGATCTCAGAGTTTGTAGTAACAAGGAGGCAGACTTTAAAGAGTAAAATTCAGGAAATATCGATGGTGACTATGAAACGGGGTCGAGTGGGTTGTCATACAATCCTTAGGTTGGTAGTTCGATATCTATCTTCATCTGTTTTCACTTGGACATTTTAAGTAATGTGAAGCACTGATGGCTAAATGGTGAGTGTTGGTTCTATCTTGAATGAACAGTATTTCAAAATAATATAAATAGTTCTTTGTCCTCATTAACTTGCTTGAACTTCACAGATGACAATAAAGCAGCTAAACTAGGCTAAGCCATTTCTGGATTAAACATGTAACCTTAAAATTGTGTCTCATTAATCGAGACAATCTAGGATAGATGTAAATTGAAGTCAATGTCAGTGCTACTCCAAGGCTTGTTTTAAAAGGTCAGTATTCAATCAGGGCTTTTAAACTGTTCTGTGGGAGGTGGACTGTCACATCATTATGGGTAATTTTTTTCAATAATTAGGAAGAAAAAGATGCTGTGCTTTTCAATCCAGAATACAGTTGAAGAGTTTGAATAATCAGTTATGTGATTTACACAAAAGCACAGTAACACAAGCAGTGCCATTTCCCACAGACACACATTGTACTCACCTATGGGGGTCTTTGGCGCTCACTATGATATGAACACATTCTCTCTTGCTGAATGCCCTTTCTATCCACGATTTCTGTGCCTGCAGAGAAAAATGACAAAAGAAATCAGTCAGTCTTTGTAAAATAATGAGAAGCGTGGATTGACCTTGGAGAAGTGATAGTCGATAGCAGTGAGAGGTTCACAATGCTCAAGAAGTCAGAAGGTGTCAGGGCTTGGAAAGCAGAGCGTGAAATATTGGATCTTTTGTCTCAAAGGTTCTTCCATAAACTCATCAGTGTCTTTCAGAGCCCAGTTTAGGAATAAAAATTACACTTGCAAAATGATGTGTGCACTAAAACACAATGTAAACACACGCAGCCTAGATGTGCAGTCTTTCACACGTAATTCAAATGCTGAAGACACTGACAGCAATGTTTAATGTTATTTGAAGACTGCAGCCCAAACCGGATGAGATGAAGAGCTGGGAAAGAGGAAGCGGATGTTAGAGCCACTGAGGCAGTAAATTATGTCAGAGTCCCAGTCCTCAGAAACCTGAATGCGTAACCCGCTGAGTGTGTGTACGCACACTGCATGTATGTGTGCACATTTATAGGTAAAAGTGTAGGCTGGTATTTCTGTATGTGCAGCTGGTGAAGTGGGTTTTTTTTTTCTGCCTGCAATGCTTCTAAGTCACATCTGCTGCAGGTCTGAGTGACAGAATGAGTGACTGGAGCCAATTATCCTGCTGCAGACATCCCGCCCAATAAGACTCTGTGAAACCACCGAGGGATGCAGCACAGGATTAGAAAGTAATACACATCTGCGTTTCCACACATACATATGCACATGCATGCATACAGTATATACTGGAAGGCATACATCCTTGGTACAGTATAAACAAACACAATTCCATAGAGGACACAATATGCTGTATGTACCAAACTCCTCATGGAGCCATTAGGAACAAAAAAATGTATCCTGTGCTGTATAATAAAAGAAAAAGTGTAAAATAAAATGTGCTTGTTTCAGCTAAAAGTAGTGCAATACTGGATATCATTGTTGCCAATGTGAGTTTTATCAGCAATCAACAAGCGCTGCGACTGCACTATACAGTCTCTGCAGGAGTTTACAGTGACCTGTAAGTAATAGTGTTGCGTTTGGCAACAGATAAGAGTTCGCTGGCTAACAGGTACCACGAAATGTCACAAGCCGAGATTCTAAACTGAATCTCCTCTGATATTTGCTGTAGAAATCCCACCACAACACTAAAAGTCAGACAAGCCAATGCTGTTTTTAGGAGCATCTGCTTCCATGCAGGTCTGATTTCCATCAGGATGCTGCTGCAGAAGAGAACATCTCTGCAGCAGCATCTCTCTATTTCTTATAAAGTAATTCAGCTCCTTTAATGGTGGCATTAGCAAAACTAGTAATGTTGAGGTATAACAGCGGGAGGAAGCCAAGTACACAATCTGCCTTTTATTTTGTTCAGATTAGGTTGGGTTTTCTTCAATTCAGTCACTTTATTAGATGTTTCTCAACTGAAAATGTGAGTACACTACAAACCAAAATTAGGCATGAGGTTTTACCTAAAAGGAAATAGAAAGTGCTGCAAAGTGGCTTTAAAAATTTCATGTACTGCGTCAGAATGAAAAGCTCTTTTAAGAGGCAGTGTTGACAAGACAAGTACGGACACCATAACATTATGTGATGTAACATTTAAAAATCAAAAATGATTATTGTCTTCTAACTATAAAGTAGAAGATATTTTTAGCAAACAAGCACAGACGTTTATAGTTTAAGCATTCAATTGAGCAGTGAGCAGTATAACTGTGAAAAAACACTCCTTTGTTGACTGCCATGAATAAAGAATTTGAAATCTGAAACATTAGTTTATCAGTGCAGTAAATGACAATTCCCAAAATATCTTGGTCATTTACTGCAGCTAATTGTTTGCAGGTGAACACAAAGCACAAGGTAAAGAGAGTAAGAGGAAATATATGAAGTAGGAGCTACAGTCAGCTTCCAGCAATGATTCCTGACTAGTAATCTAATTATGCTTCATACAAATAATCATATTTTATCTCTTTGAATGAAGTTAATTCAATATTGGTCTGTAGAATAATACACAGATGTGCTATTCTGTGAATATTAATGAAAAACCACGTGGCCTGTTTTACACGTTCAAAGTCTTGTGCTCATATTTGCAATTATAGATTTTATAATGTACTGTAATGAAAAACCTTTTCCATCTTAGTGTTTTTTGTTGTGACTCTTTAGTATTCAGCTCTATGTCTCCTATGTCGTCACTGGTGCGTCCCCTTATCAAGAACGTTGCCTTGACCGCTGGACTAGTGTGCCGGTGCACAACCTTCCTGTTTCTGAGAACTGAGTGTGCAAAACTAATCGTTTTAGAAAAGTTTGCATTGATAAAAGCAGTTTGCACTTTCGCCGAGATGGAAAACAGTTCCTGCTCTCTGAAGCACTTCTACGGAAAGCAATAAAAGAGGCTCAACAATACCAACTTTTGAAGGTTGTTTGATTCCTCACCAGACTGGCATAACAGTATTTTCATAACAGGGCTTCAGAAAAAAAAAAAAAACATTGACTGGGAGCATATTGCAGATTTTATTTTCAAATCCTATTCTAGTGCTAAACCTCACAATACACTTTCTGTATTACCAAATGAAAAATACACCAGGTCTGGAAGGTTTTGTAAAGTTTCTCTCTTGAATCCTGTTTGACAAGGAAAAAAAGAATTCTGAAACATTCACCTCTTTCAAAAGAGTTCAGCATTGTGTCACGGAATCTTTACATTTTTTACATATTCTTCCATTTACTAATCTAATTTTGTCCACTCAGCACTATAAGGTTCAAAGGTTGTGCTTCCTGGGTCAACTCCGCCATTCCAGGAAGTGTCCGTGTGGGGTTTTGTGGCGACACCAAGGGTCCGAAACAGGACCAAATGTCACAAAGGGACATTCAGACAACAAGGAGGGCACCCCGGGGCAGACTCTCAAATCCACGCCATAGGGAAACACAACAGCCGTGAAAACAAAAGGGCAGCGCTTTTTTTCTGCTCTTTACTCTGGGAGAGCTGCCCCTGCCCTCCTCCCAGCCAGCAGAGCTGAGAGCTGCTTGTACAGGGCTTTCCTCGCTGTCACAGCTACAACAACACACGCCCCATCCGCCTGACTGGCCCTGTCACACCGAGGCACGCAAAAACCCACCGTAACTGTCCACAACCAGGCCAGGCCTGCACACAGGCACACTTACCCTAACACCAGACTTCCCACGATTAACCATTACTCTGTGGGGCAGAGGGGGCTGCTTTTACAGCTCACCCTGGCCACGATGACTCAGCGGCCCACAACAACGCCCCAGCCCCATTATTTCTCTGACATGCTAAAACTGTGTATTCATCCGCCAGCGACTTCTGGAACAAAATAGATCCGTTCGATGGATACAGCATTGGATTTTAAGTCTATTTATTGGCAACAGGAGCAAGAGAAGCTTTAAAACTTTATTATTATTGACAGACCTGAAGGGAAAATCACTAGCAGGCACATAAAAGAAAAAAAAACAACTCTTTAATGTTCTGAAGGAAAACCTCTAGCAAAGATATGTCTGTTACTCCAATACATCCAAAGCTGGAACTCAGTTCCCTTTTGTAGCGAATGATTTCCTCCATCCTGACAGCTGCTCCGCCGTCATTCTTCTTTAGATATGATATGCAACACTTTCCCTCTCGATCCGTCTACCTCACACTGTTGCACCTCTCTGGCTCTTCCTCACTCACTCGCTTTAGTGTCGCTTATGAGATTTGACATGGTATGATGAGATGGCACATGGCCTGCACTCCATTGTGTAATTAAGATTTATCACTGGGGCACAGTCACATGCACACACAAACACACCAGCTGTCTGGCAAACAAGTAAATTGATTCTTGCGCGTGTGTGTGTGTGTGTGTGTGGGGGGGGGGGGGGGGGGGGGGATGACTGTGGTGCAAGTGAGCAGCCTCTGACAGCAAGGGCCTTGACTCCATTAAGCTCAACCTCAGCCACCTCCAGCCTCTTCTCCCTGTCCTCTCTTCCCACGGCTTCACTATTGTATCGTCTCTTTGTTATTGGCACTGGCAGGGAGCTGAATTGAGAACCATATCCAATCAACAGCCTAATCTTTCCACTCTGTCCCTTTCCTTATCCCGTTTTCTTCTCTTTTCCCTTGAACCAACATGAATGGCTCAGCTTATGATCATACAGGTGAGCACGAGGGCAGCCGGCCTGAATTTAATACAAAGTATGTTTTTCACATTTAATAGATCACCATCACTTATTCTTTTGTGCCACTTTATCTTTTCCTTTTTGTAGACATTTTCAATTGTGTCACAATTAATTTAGCCCCACATGCAGTTCAGAGATGAAATTATCAGTGAAAAAGATTCACGGCTGCTGAACAGGAGTGTCGTTTGATCCCTTTTTTAAGGTCACTTTGATTTCATGCACATCAGGACAGTTCCTTAGTTTTCATTGACTTTTAAAAGAAGAGGACACAACCACAATTACGCCATGTTTTTGCATGCTAAAGATTTAGTTAATCCTGATATTGTGATGTTAAGAACTACTTAACCTAATGCACATGTCAGTTACTCTTTTCTTGCTGGTCAAAAATCACCCACAAAAAGACCCATTCCTGCACAAACACATAGAACAGAACCAGAACCAGAACCAGAGTTCCACAAATGAAAGACTGAAAAAAACTGACCGAGAAGCCTGATTATGTCTAACCAAACATCAAGTGTACCAATGACAAGCTGTGATAATTTATATGACAAAGAGCCGGAAGCACACACATCTTATCTTGACTCACCTGTGTTTGACGAGCTGCATCTTTGCAGATTTTCCTTCACAGTCAATATTGATCGGGATTTTAGAAGCATGATCCCCAGTAAAGATGTAATCTAAATTAATCTCATCACACCAAATATGATTTGCCTGTCTCTCTGTCCACAGCCAACTGACCCACTCTGGGACCGAGGACTGCCAGAGTGTGTCTGTAAGTGTGTGTCAATGTGTGTGTGTATTCACAGTGGCATAGGCATGTGTTCAACTGGTGCCTAACAATCTCCTCCCCACTCCCAAGCTCTCATAGCCCAGGCTGAGAAGTAAAATTAAAACATTTTAGAAATCTCACATTGAGATGCAGTTCATCAATTACAGTATCTGTATGTGATGCCAGTCGCGTCTGACCCTTCCAAAACAAAATAATATTGAAAAGTCTGCATCGTTCCCCAGAGACAGTGCACTTAAGATAATTAAGTGGGTGTCCTTCACTTTACAAGACCTCACCTACTTTAGCTTCAAATTAGTTGGACTGAGAGAAAGTGTGCGCGACGTCTCCCTCAGCTGCGTTTCTGTCAGAGATCAAGACCGAAGGGAGAGTCTGAATGGCAAGACAGCCTATTAGGTGGACCAACATGACACTTGTCTAGCCTCTTCACCATTCTTATTTTGCCCTAAATGACACATACAGGTTTAAGCATGATTGTTTCCCCAGTGCACTTTTTTTTTTTTTTTTACTGTACAAAGTGTCACTTCTGACCTATTTTCATCAATAAAATGAGCCAATCTGGATACACTACAGTTCAGTAAAAATTATCTGGAGATGCAAATAAACTGGGCACATAAGACAACAATGAAATAAATGAAAGTGAACAATGCACAGGCAGCAAGGAAACAAAATAAAAACTGTCCTTTCTAAAAATGGTATCCTTTGTTAATGTTGAACACAAACACTCACACACATTATGTATTCATGACCTTGTTGAAACAATAATTGCCATGCAGAACCCTAACCCTGCTGTTATGCAGAATTTATCTAATCTCAACTGTAACTACGATTTGCCTAAACCTTACTCCTATTCATATGCAATCTGTGCCTGACCTTAAAACACCTATTTACCTAAAAAGTGGCGACTGTCCTTATTAGTGTTGATTTTAGCCGTCTCAACCGAGATGATTTGATGTAGTGTAAAACAAGCACGCAAGCTACACATACAAAACTGTTTAACTAAGCAAAATCATCCAACAAAAAGGACTGCTTCTCCAAATGTGGTGCAAGTAAAATCCTTAATGTATTCAGTGTTATGACAAACAGAAAGCTTAGAGGGGTGCACCTGAGTCCATCCAGATGCTGCGAGGCAAAAGAGGTAGGTGTGTGTACATCTGACAAGACCACACACAGACAGACTCACAAACATGCACCTATGAGTAAGCAGCGATGACTGCATGGTTGTAAATTTCTATTTTTGTTTTTTTTCTCTGGGGTATTGCGAGGAAGGGCTCCACACAAACAGATATATACCCACATTAACATCCAATATTACCTTAATATAAACTGTTGCTGTATATAAATAACAGTTGTTCCGAGATAAACAACATTTGCATTCTAAGTTCTTTTTACCATCTGAGACACTCACTCATTTCTGCCAAAGCAAAGACAGCATATTAACGATAATTGATGACGCCTCTGAGCATTAATCCCCAATAAACCGAGTGTCAACCACATGGAACTCAGCAGCAAAACTGCTTTAGGGCACAATGTTACTCATTTGACAATAAAATCACAGAATAATCGATATGCACTTTTCACACCTGTCAGATATGCTTAACTAGTAGGCCCAAATAACCGAGTGGGACAACACACAACGGTATAATACGACACATGGCCTGCCTTTGTACAGAAATTGTAGTGTAATGCTGCTGCAGTTTGAGTATCATGACTGAATATAATGTGTATTATTCCTTTACAACAACAACAAAAATCTGTGATAATTACATGGTTTTTCTTTAATTATTCCCATTTTTAATTCATTGTCCAGTTGAAAGCTTGAAAATGACCAAAAAATCGTAATCACATGTAATATCCCAGAATTAGATGGCACAATTAGAATTAAGGTTGAGCAGCCATACCAGTTCGGTCAAATAAGCAAACATCATTGTATTCTCTGATGTCATTATCATCATTTTCTTAGGCTAGCATTATTTATTACTGGTCCCTGTTCTATTGCCTTTGGTCCATGTGTTGCAGTGAATAAATGCATTGTCTGGATACCGCCATTAGTTATGGTAATGAATAATAGCAATTAATTAGTGTTAAAAATGTACACATGATAAAATTTTGCAAGTGACACAATGCCACTTAAATACTGAAGGTCTGATGTTCTAAAGGTTTTTGCATATAAAAATGGGTGTGACCTTGAGTTTGAACACACACGCATGTGGAAGCTGATCTACTCACGGACTGCAATCAAGAACAACTCTTAGACAGACGCACAAAATAACATATAGTGCATATCTATATAGTGCATTAGCATTCATAAATATGGGACAATCGATCACATAAAATACAGGAAGGAGTACAGTTGTGTGAAAAAGTGTTTGCCTCCTTCCTGATTTTTTATTTTTTTATTTTTTGCAGGGTTGTCACACTTAAATATTTCAGATCATCACACAAATGTGAGTATTAGTCAAAGGCCACACAAGTAAACACAAAATGCAGTTTTTAAATGAAGGTTTACTTTATTAAGGGAGAAAAAAATCCAAACCTACATGGCCTTGTGTGACAAAGTGAGAGCCCCCTAAAAGCCCCTGCATACTCCCATTTAGGAGTCATAAGAAAAAGAAGAAAATTCGGCAGTGACGTCAGCCAGCTGACGAAAAACATGCTGTCCATACTCCGATAAGAAGCTGTCAAACTCGCAGGCCCCGCCCCCTCACAACAGCCACGCGTCTGTGAAGCGCCGTTTTAATTTTTCTACTGCACAGCTTATTTCTCTCCTCTAATACTTTCAGAAATACATTTCTCTGAACTGTTTCAGTAATAAAAGAGAGTTTTTGTCCGAGCCGCCATGTTGTCTGGTTTTAACTGCAGGAGCTGACAGCTTTTACTGATGCGTTCAGGTGCATCATGTAAGTCCGCCTCCGATATGTTAACGAGCCGCGGGGCTCAAACAGTAGCGAGCTAACAAGCTAAATATCATTAAAATATGACTGATAGTCATTAAAGAGCTGGAACACGCATGCACAGCACATGGCAGTGCCGAAGTTTCGGCAGTGCGGCACCCACAGAGTTCGGCCAGGATGGCTGGCACAGCCGAACCAAATTTCTTTGGCCAGAGGGAGTTGGCCGACGAAAATGACGTCATTTTTGTTCGGCAGGACCCCCGAGTGCTGAACTTTCTTCTTGTTCTTATGGAGTATGAATTGGCCTTAAACCTAATAACTGGTTGGGCCACCCTGAGCAGCAATGTCTGAAATGTGGTTTATCACAACTGAGTTCAATTTATCTTGCCAGACTTGTTCTCAATCAAGAAATCAATTGAATAGTAGTGAGGAAGACTAAAAGATCCTTGAAACCTAAACATCATGCCGAGATCCAAAGAAATTTAGGAACAAATGACAAAGAAAGTAATTGAGATCTATCAGTCTGGAAAAGGTTATAAAACAATTTCTAAAGCTTTGGGACTCCAGTGAACCACAGTGAGACTCATTATCCACAAATGGTGAAAACCTGAAACAGTGGTGAACCTTCCCCGGAGTGGCCAGCCGACCAAAATTACCCCAGGAGCACAGCGATGACTCATCCAAGAGATCACAAAAGATGGCACAACAACATCCAAAGAACTGCAGGAGTCATTCACCACAGTTAAAGTCAGTGTTCATGACTCCACCATAAGAAAGAGACTGGGCAAAAATGGCCTGCCTGGCAGAGTTCCAAGACGAAATCCACTGCTAAAGCAAAAGGTACATTAAGGCTCATCTCAATTTTACCGGAAAACATCAACATCTGACGAGACAAAGTTTAACTTCTTGAAAGATGTGTGTCCCATTACATCTGGCGTAAAAGTAACATTGCATTTGAGATAAAGAACATCATACCAAGGCTAAAATATGGTGGTGGTAGTGTGATGGTCTGGGGTTGCTTTGCTGCTTCGGGACCTGAAAAACTTGCTGTGATAAATGGAACCATGAATTCTGCTGTCAACCAAAAAGTCCTGAAGGACAACGTCTGGCCAAGCTGGATGAACTGGCATTCTGCAGCAGGATGATGATCCAAAACTTACCAGCAAGTCCACGTCTGAATGGCTGAAGACATACTATATGAAGACATTGGAGTGGCCTGTTTAAAGTCCTGACCTGAATTCTATTGAGACGCTGTGGCATGACTTTAAAAAGGCGGTTCATGTTTGAAAACCCTCCAATGTGGCTGAAAAGCAACAATGCTGCAAAGATGATGGGGCCAAAATGCCTCCATAGCATTGTAAAAGACTCATTACAAGTTATCGCAAATGCTTGATTGCAGTAGTTGCTGCTCAGGGTGGCCCAACCAGTTATTAAGTTTAGGGAGGGATCACTTTTTCACACAGGCACATTAATTAAGAAAACCTTCATCTGATAACTGCATTTTGTGTTTACTTGTGTTGTCTTTGACAAATATTCAAATTTTTTTGACAATCTGAAACATCTAATTGTGACAACATGCATAAAAATAAGAAATCGGGAGAGGGCAAACACTTTTTGACACAACTGCTAATAGATGAATGTACAATGCTTCATGTGACTTAAAAGACCTGAACAAAGCAGCGTTGTTTATGATCATATCTGTTTTTATTGCACTTGAAGTCACTTTAGTCATGATACTGTTGTTATTGGGCTAAGACACATTTCCTCGCCTGGCTCTCCACAACTTTTATTTGCAGATGCTTTTGTTGTACCTCTTCTTCAATCTTTCTGCAGCTATGAATTTGTGACAGATAATCTCCCATATTGCATTTTCTTAATTTCTGCCAAATTCAGCTAAATTCGCCGTAACAATCTGATATGTTTGAGCATAAACTCAGTATGAGTTTGAGATGTCAACCAGCAGAGTCACATGGCTCTCAGGTTACTAATCAATGATCTACTCTCAGTCTAATAAAGCTTGAGTCTTTTGTTAAACTTAAAATTTTGAGTTGCATTCTGTTCCTATGCTGTCTTTTTTATAAAAGTTTACGTATATCATAAATAATCATGTTCAACTAATGCTGTGATAATATTGTTATTGTGGTATTCGTAGCCCATACCTAGCCTGAAATGAAAGTCTGATATCGTGGCATCCTTATGTACTCCGTACAGTGACAGTAACAAAAAGACACTGTTAAAAATATTTTATGCTTTAAGATGTCAAGTTATCTGTGAACACATTAGAAAATCAATGACTGCAGCTGCTGACAGTAAATTCTGCCCCACTCATGCAAATGAAGGATTTTCTCCCTAATGAGCCTCTAATGGACTTGATGGGAACCGTACACTCAAATTCTCCACCTAATGGATAAGACTAAATACACTGGGCGTGAAGAGGATGCTTTTACCCATTAATGACATTTGGGCAGAAAAGAATGTGATGACGGAGTTGGTTTAAATATATAATTGGCATAAAAGAGACTATAATGTATTATAGGGGGACACTGGACTATTAGTTCAAGAAGTTACTGAGTGGTAAGTCAACAACCAAGCTGACCTTAATTAACTGTTTCAAAGATTGGTTTCTTTACCTGAATGTGGACCCATGATGTCCACAGCAGACTTAAAACAGAGCCAGTCACCTTCCATCTCAGCCCACTATTCCACTTAATCCACTATATGTCACTCCGAGTCCCTATTTATCCCTACTCTCTTTTCTTCAAGAGCAGCTAGAAGCAAACCATGCACACCATAACTAATCCCTCAGATAGCCAATATGACCTTCACAAGATAGCCTATCTTGTGCAAGTCAATGCACTGGTAAACGGCGATTTAACGTTTGATCCAGATCCTCAAAGACCGATCGCAGCTTCATGTTAATGCTTGCTTTAGTGACGAGGTCAATGCTTCTATAAATGCAGTCCCGCCAAGAGGAGGAACCATTTATGCAAGTGAAGTAACCTGACACTCACTGACCTGAACACAGAAAGATGCTGGGTTTATCTTCCTGCAGGGTAGCCATGGGCCACAAACACACATATGCTTATTCCAGCACATTGTAGATTCAGAGCAATTTAAAGTATAACCCGGAATAAATGTCAATGCTGTATGTGAGCTGATTTACAAGGGCTGCGTCTGTGTTTTTGTTTTTCCAATGGTCCCAATGGGCAAGAGGGCTTTTCCTTCTTTGACCCAATTAGTCAGAAACTCAGGTACAAGTACTACAGACCGTATATGAATACAAAGTGAACAACGCTGGCAGAACTTTTGCCTAAAACAACAATTATACCACAGATAAGCAGCATTTCCAGTTTGGTAGACGAAATGAAACTCTACTGGCTCAATAGTTTTCACAAGTATTGAATTGGACAATACACAACATAATCAATGTGACAGTTTCCGCCTGGTGTGTGAAGCGAAACACTCAATCCTGACCAGGATTAATCAGAAGGGGCGAATGGTCGCAATGTTCACAATGAACATTTGAACCAAACATTAAAAAGACACCTCATTGGTTCAGTTTCATGAAATGTGGTAAACCCACAACACAACACCCAACCCATATAGGTGAGCTGCATGGCACTGATCGTGAGGTCCAATTATTACCATGAACCAACCAAATAAAAACAAGCTGGGTTAAATTTCAAAAATAGACTTTTGTTATGTACGATTAATATTATATATTTTGATTAGACACAATATGGTAAGCCTCAATACAAAGTCAAGGCGCTGAACAACAAGCCAACGTTTATTTTTTGGCTTTTCACTTAACTGCAAATACGACATTCCCCTGCCAAAAAATAGGCAAAAAAGGCACTTTTCACTTTTCACAAATTGGCTCTCATTCCCTCCACAACAACTGCTTTTCAAAAGAAATCCATGCAGGAGACTGAAGCAGCTGAAGCTTACATAAATATTTGAACACATTTTAACCCTGTTTTAGTTTTTATAGATGTAACACAAGAGGCCATAAATCTGCCCATCAATTTTAAACTGTTTCCTACTTAACACATTCATTTCTAGTCACAGAGTTTAAGGTAATCAAATGCAGCTAAATTATCTATATTTTAAAAAGCTGAGAACCACATCTGTGTCCACATCTGTGTGCAACCTTTCAACTGAATGGTATTGAGGAGACCTTGATTCAAATCATATGTAATGGGATGTCAGCCATCCCAATGAAGTATTTTACTCCAGGTCGCACTACGATTTATGGAGCAACTTAAGTATGATTTATAGGTTTTTCTGTAGCTATGTGGTGTCCTCCAGGACAGTGGATAGTAAAACCTTTAAAGTAGTATTTCTATTTCATTCAACTCTGTATGTGCTAAGCTTGATTTATGTAATATTTAATTGAAATCCTCAACCAACCTTCAATAATAATACATCAAACTCCTCAACACTTCATATATTAATGGCTTTCTGTGAAATCAACCTACACATACTCTCTGCTGAGAAATATGTTCTCAGAAAGTAATAGTAAATCACAGTGTAACATGAATGCAATAAATACAATTTTATGTGAAAATGGAGCTCAGAATGGACTGAAAAAATAAAATGTTTCCCTTTTTGATTTAAGAAATTAATCTAATCTCAACTTGGATTTGAAGTGAGAGACTTGACTTTCAATTTGCTTTAAACTTTAATCTATTTGATGTGGCTTCGGGTTAACCCTTCCATCTAAGGTTATGTGGTTATTTATAAAAACAGCCAAAATAAAGTCTAATTGCTTCACAAAACCAACCACAGCTTTTAAATGAACATTTAAAGGCAATGAATCACTTGACAAAAATCCCCACTGACACAAACTGGTATTCTAACTTGCATAGTTTAAATATGTATTCGTTCACTCAGCAATGACTGGAAAGCAAGTTTTTACTCGTGATATAAATAGGTTTATAATTGCTGGAAAAGATGGCGTTCGTATGAGACTGTTACTGGTTTGATCGTCACACACCAGATGGTGATCTGCACTAACCCTGCTCTACACATTATGTTCCTCTTATGATAATTTGTGCAGCACTTGATCTTTCATGTAGATACATTTCCCAAGACATAAAGGCTGACTACAAAAGAAGCATGAAATATAAGTATAGGGCCATTAATGGAAGGAAAGTTATACTTTACTCCACGAAGGATAAATGAGTTGAAGTTCAATTTATGGCAGTCAACATGTGAATTTATCCACGTATGCGGCATGTTTTTGAATTTTCAAGAGGAAAGCCACAGCAGGTTGACTATCAGCTGTATTATAATTAAATACACAACAAATGTATTAAGAAAAAGGTTTTAACAATGTGCTTGTTGCATGCATCTGTTGTGCTCTGCGGTGTGGTACTGCTGTGTGATGTTTGCCTCCTTGTGTCCATGTGCATGTGTGTTGAATGTGCGAGCATAATGAGAGAATGCTTGCTTGTTTTAGCTCCCGTCGTTTTCAATCCATCTCCCGAGGCTAGAATAAGCAGCTCTCTTTCCCACAGGCCTACGTTAAGCCAAGCTGAGCATCTGGCCATGCAGACTCTAATCAACACTGGCATGGCCATTCTGTCTGTGACAGAGGGGGGAGATCGGTGGGAGACAGGTTCACACTTTGGGGAGGCTTTCGGTGGGAGGGAGGGGACGTCACCATGAGGTGAGGTAGAGGGAAGGATAAAGGTTGAGAGAGGAGAAGATGGGAGCAAAGGTAGGTGGTAGAAGTGATAAGAGGTGAGGCAGGGGTGAAGGTGGGGGAGTTAATGGTGAGAAGATGGACACAGAGTGTACACAATGAGAGAGGCAGTGGGAGGATATGAGATGATTTGTACTGTATGAGTGAGAATGTGTGAGGGAAAGTGATGGTCAAAATACCACAGGAGAGACTAAAGTGTGGAAGTGAACAGAGACAAGCAATGGCAAGGGAGAGGAGGGAGTGGAGACAATAATCTTAAGAGACAGATGAGGCGGACGTAACAGAAAAAGAAATGAAGAAAATGGAGAGGAAGATGACCATGGAGCTAAGGAGAGATAAGTTGTGTCCATTAGGTCTGCAGCATGATGAGGGCAGAGGAGTGACAAACTTTAAATCAGTAGAGATGAGACTGTGGCAGAAAGAGTGAAGAAAAGGCAAGAGGCAACAAGCAATAGTGAATGACAAGCACAGCATCCAGTCAGTTAACTGCAGTCTATGTAATGATCACCTGCCAGTTCATTTAGCCACCGTTTGACTGACACGCGTCGAGTTGCCTGGAGAAATAGTGTGACCTTGAAATACTCAAGAGGCTAAAGACTAAGAGAACAGGAGTTTGAAAATGAGTTCACGTTGGGTGTTTCAGTGTCATCAGGTGTGTTAACGCTGTGGTTTTGGATACTTTCAGACAGCTGTTGGGTTGTCGTGCTGCAGCGGGGAAGGTTTGCTGCTGTGTCTTACTGATTTTCACTGTGCCGCCTGATGCATGCGCTGTGCCGTGTCGGTTTGTTATCTTGTTGTTATAGCATGTTGTGACGAAATTCATTACGTGCATAATGTATAATATGCAGCGTGGCGATCAGACCAGAGGTCAACTGTTTTCTGCACGGTGGTCATTAAGTCAGGCTTTGGTAGGTGATTTCTTGCCGCTAACAGGGGGTTTCTCCTTAAGCGAGACCAGTGTTTTCATCGTAATTGGAAGCGATTACTGTATTATATACATGTATTCTTTTCTAAATGAAAAGTAAAGTGGTAAAGCTTTATAATTTAACAACATCCTCCTTATTTGCATGACTGATTTCCTTACATTTATACAATAAGGCTTTCAACCAATTGTCAAAATTTGTACTCAGATATTTCCACCTTAAATTTGCTATGTTTCTATTTCTGTAAATCTATGTCAAATGTCTGATGACTCATCGCGCTTGAGAGGGCGGTTGCTAAATGTTGCTAATTAATGCATCCTATAAAATGCTTGCAGCTGCACAGCATCTCCGGATTCAGATTTCAGTTCAAACTGATGGGAGAGTGTAAAACACATTTAGCACTGTTGGCTTTTTGCAACTGAAAAACAGCAGGAGGCCAAATGATGTTCCAAATATAGAGTCAATTCATGATTTAGTTTGTCACAAACGTGCCTTTAGTATAGTAGTCTGTACTGTGGTTCAGTGGTAAGCAGTGTCTCATCACAGTGATTCTGGGCTTGAGAGCTTTTCCATCTTTTCTTGAGTTTGCATGTTCTCCCTGTGCGTCTCTCTCCGGGTATTCAGGTTTCATCACACAGTCCAAAGACATTCTTATTTGGTGACTTTCCCTATGAAGGACTGATGGTCTGATCAGGGTGTAACCTGTCTTTCTCTTCAGCCCCAGACTCCATGAACATGCAGTGGGTAAAGTGGTACGGAAGATGGATGGAAAACTTGACAGCAACCGACACAGCAATTCACTGTTTTTGTGGCATTAAGTTGCTTTTCACAGATATACTGAGCTAGCTGCTTAAGATGAAGGTTAAAGTTGCCATTTTTAATTCGGTCTGCTTTGCTCTGATTGGAAAGTTGATTTGAAGCCTCCAACACTCATCAGCTGCATGCCCTAGGAAATGTGGATGGTGTTTAAGTCTCTTCTTAACCCACAGAGACCTGAAGTGACATTTTTCTCCTTCTCCATTCTAGTTTATGCTTTGAGCAATTCAACTACAGATAGTCTCACTCATTGGACGTTGTTTATTTTGTAGAAATGTGATAATTTTGTCCCTAAATATTAAATTGATGAATTAACAACTATCATGTAAGTGAATGCATGCATCAGTAACAAGTAAAGGATCAATGGTTTTTTTTCCTAAAAAGCACATATAAAACCATATTGAAACAATTTTTCTTTCAAAACTCCTCGTCTATCAATTCATTTGATTAAATTTAAATAAATAAAAAATAGATAAAGGTGATTACAGTTTGACATGAGGATCAGGATGTATTAAATGAATACTATCCCCCACATGGTGAGTGTCTATATGAAGTTTGGTTTGTAGAAACACGGTTGATATTGATAGAGTCGCAGAATTAAAAAAACAACAACATGCACCTACATAAATATTTGTCTGATGATTGGACAGATGAGTCAATTTTTCTTAAAGCCAATTGCAAAATCAAATATGGAGGGAGAATCAACTCAAACTGTGACTTGTCAGATATTGGTTGAAAGACACCCTAACACAAATAATAGCTAATGACTAACTCTAAAAAAAAGAAATTTGTCCATCTCTTTTCTCTAATGTTTCATCTATCCCATGGTTGCAGGTCGATCCTTGCTGAGCATGGGCGAAAGGCAGCAAGTCCATCACAAGTCCATCACAACAATACAGATGTCTTTGGACTTAGGGAGAAAACTGGAGTAACAGAGAAAACCCACAGGGAGAAAAGACTTCAGCCATATTACTCCATTTCTAACTATAGTTGAAGATGTTGTCTGTGACTGTAGGACCCTAAGTTGATCTGGCAGGCCAAGCTGATACATATAATGCATACATCAAGCCACAGCAGAGTTTCATTTTGACATATCTGAACCTGTGCCTGATGAAATGCATTGTGATCTGCTGAAATACATGTGGGAAAAGCCACAATCATTTAACATCAAATTCTAAATGGAGAAGCAACATGTGTCACATCGAACTAAAAGAGCTGTACACATGGTAGTCCAGGTTATAAAGGGTTAAAGCAGTGGTTCCCAATCTGGAGGGGCTCAATCCCTTTGGAGGGGCTGTCAGAGGTCACAGGGGAGGCTTTTCTTTAGAGTGAACCTGATGAGGTTTCAGAGAAGAAAAGGTTAGGAACCCGTGGTCATCTTAATCCTGACATCACTTTTGTTCACCCATCCATCTTCTATACCACTTATCTATCTTTGGGCTAGACAGCTATGGACTAAGGCAGAATACACCCTGGACAGGTCTATCACAGGTCAAACACCTGTGAGAGATACAGACTATAACATCCACCCCTTTTAGCAAATTTTAAGGCACCAATTGCGTCAAATCATATTTTTGGATTTTGGAGTACCTGGAGAAAATCCATGCAAAGACATTAAGAACATGCAAACTCTCTCGAGAAAGCCCCCAAGCCCAGGGATTTTCTTGCTGTGGTTAAACAAAACAAACCCAGAAAATAAAAAAAACAGAGATGTGGTGCAAAGTTCTGCACTCTTTCTAAATGTGCAGTAGTTCAGTGTCAAGCTGTACGTCTCTCCCTCTAGGACCGGTGTATGTCAGTCTTTGCCTTTTGCTGAATCACAAAGTGATCTGTGCTCTACCACACCTCCGTCAATTGGACTGGGGCACTTTGCATGCCGCAGCCATTATCATGGAGTGTCACATTTCAAGCTGTTGCACTTCACTGTTCTGTGTTGTTTGTTCCTCTGTGTGCGTGTACAACAAACCAACGTCACTGTAGTGTAATGAAGTTTCAGGTGCTGAGGAGGTTCAGACCAGCAACTGTGAAATTGCTTCTCGTGTGACCACTACATTCTCGCCAATGGACAGTTTGAAAATGTGTGCAAAAACAACAGAGAGAAAACCGACAGAAAAATAAAGAAACGCAAGGGCCGATTCATGAAAAACTTGCAATACATTGATCGGTGCTACGAGAGCACGCACTGATTGGCTGTGACCTTATCTGTCCTCCTCCCTCACGTTTCACTTTGTCCTTCCAAGTTCTCACTCTTTCATCAGTGTATGATGGATGTATTTCTCAGGTCAAGTGTACATGGCCAATAATTCATTTTTAATATCAAAACCAGCACAGCGGTCACACAGTGATTTAGATGTGGTCCCATTAGCGAATTTCAAACTCCGGCTGTGAGGAAGCCCCCGTTCTCCCGGCAGCAGTAACATTCTTGAAAAGATTTTCTGAATACTGTGAAACAGCCGGGCGTACTGTGAAGCACAGACGCCTTTCTTACACTTAATCATCGATAGCTTTTGAGATGTAATTGGACGTAGTCTTGTGATCAATAGCTCTGATGAAAAATGTTAATGTAATTGGAATAAATGAAGGGATTTTATGAGAGAAAAGCTCAAAACTGAAATAAATGGGGAAGAAATGACTTCGCTTTAAGATTGCGCCTTTGTTAAAAAAAAAAAAGAAAAGAGAGAGAGAGAGCGAGACGCATTATTTCCTCTACCCCTATTTCTCATTTTGGAGTGTGGCATGGATTTCAGCTTTTATTTGCAGCAAACATGTATTTATGGTTACTGTGCTGAGGCAGAAATGAGAAGCTGAATCCATTTATCACAATCACAGAAACTGTGCGGTCACACAAATATACAAAGATTCCCTGTCACACTCTGAGGAAAAGGTTGCAAACACACACAATATCTGTCTCCATTTCTCTGTCTGTCTCCCTGTTGTTTTCACCACAGCGGGAACAGCTGACAGGTTTCCTCCTCTGGCATGTCATCAGTATCATTTCACAACACACATGCAAAACAACCCCCATGCATAATTAAAAAATGAATAAGCCACAGCCACCGTATATTTAGGCTTTCCCCAACCTCAGATACTAGCAAATTCACACCTTAGGTATTTTACAATCACATCCTGACACCTGATTAAATTACAGAACTCCCGCTACGTGTATCACTTTTGATCAATAAGCAATTTGGCTGATTGCTAAACTGAGTCAGACCCTCATAATCGAGAGAGAGAGAGAGAGAGAGAGAGAGAGAGAGAGAGAGAGAGAGAGAGAGAGAGAGAGAGAGAGAGAGAGAGAGAGAGAGCGGCAAAATGCTTCATGTCAGTCTTGGACCTGCTGCCAGAGACAGTTGGAGGTCGGGTGTATGGTGTAAATTGGTTGTTAGAGGTGGGGATGAAAGAGCCATTGCTTCAGTGAAAAATGACGCAGTAGGTCTAAGTTATGGTTTTTTCTCCTCAATAATCTTCCCTCATGCTTTCTGCTCTCCATTTATCCATTTATCCAAAGACCACATGCCTGTGATTTCCAAGGTTAAACTCCATGTCAACCATCAGAGTGCTGCAGTCCTGCAGTTCCTTTGTCCGGAGAGCAGTAGATTTTCAAAACGGGTTAGTAGGATGTCTACAAACAAGGTCTGCATTAAACACAAGGGCATTTAAAGACACGAACACGAGTATATGTTGATCTGCTGGGTGCAATCAGATCTTACTATTACTTCTAGTAGTTACCATCTGCATGCGTCCGGGTGGTTGCTTTTCAGTGTTCCTTGGATTTAGACAGTTGGCAAAACAACCTTCTCATAACATGCACCATGATCATATAATAATGGTAATCAATATCATAACTGAATGAATGAATGCCTTTATTGTCATCATATAAGATGTGTGACGAAAGTGAGACTCCCATTGCTCTCCTATCTTACTTCAGGCACTATTGATTGTCAGATCTGATTCTATCCGAACCAAAAACCAGAGATGAGTTCATAAGTGGAGGCACTCCCAAAGACCCAGTTCTGTGATTTCAAGTTATAATACAAAGCTCTGTCCAGTGTGGCAAAATCAAACCTAAAGAGAGTTTTATAGACAGCCAAAAAGGAATGCAGGAAGGTGAGGCGTTGGATCCATTGCCACACAGTGGCAGCAGATTCAATATATCGGTGGCTTCCCACAGCTCTGGACCACCTGGACCTCCCAGGAAACTATATAATGATGTTGTTTGTCAACTGCTGCTCGGCATTTAGCAGCATTGTCACCTAAACCCAGGTGGAAGGGCTGCTCCGATCTGTTCACCCACTCTGACACTCAGCATGGGTGATGCTACCTTGGCCAGATCTCTCTTGGACATATGTTTGTTTGTTTTTTTTGTAATGGGATTTCCTGGTTAAATAAAGGTAAATAGAATAGATGAGAAATTAAAAGGTTTCAGTAAAATACAGCAGTAATGCAGTTATTTATTAGATTAACATAATTTATGGCATATTTGAGATTAAAAGTTGTGCATTCTCTCTCAAACAGCAACAATATATTAAGGAATAATGAAAACAGTTGATTTAGGTCTTCACAAATATAATAATTTTGATTAATTTCATCAAGCTTGTCTTTTATAAAGCTATTGTGGGTCTCTAGTAAGTCGTTCAATAAAAGATGGTGGATATTGTATGTCATTATGCAAAAAATAGTTCCTTTGTTCTGTCATTTGCGAGAACTTTCTAGCATGTAGAGTCCCCCGTTGGGGCAGTGGTGGTCTTGAGCACTGAGAGAAGAGCTTGTAAGTGGAAATTTGTGAATCTAGCCTCACAGCAGTATAGAATAGATAGGATAGAATGCTTTAGTTGTCATTATATGAATACAGCAAAAGGAATATGTTATGGGAGAGGCATCCAGTGTGAAACTTGCAGAGTCAAAACATGTAATTCATATAATCAGCTGTAGCCGAAAGGAATATACACCACCACTATGTATTTATGTTTGAGGTTGTGTTAAAAATGATAAGTGCTACATCAAAATTATTATTGGCAGCTTACACATCATCCTTGCAGTCTTCCCTTTGCATTCTTTCCCTTCACCTTTTCTTTGTTACTTAAAGTTGTTCCACCATTTTGGGACATTTTTTCCCTCGCGACATCCCATCTGCTTCCTTATAGCAACCCTTCAGTACCACTGTCAGAGATCCTGGCAGGGCAGGACGGGGTTACCATGGTTACAAAAAAAATAAATAAAAACAAGGAGGACCCTGCCACCCCTCACCTCCCTCCCTCCCTCCTTGTTTCCTGCCCCCCCTCCTGTAACCCCTCAGGCATGGCTGTGAACTTGGAGTGCTGATCTCTGGAGCATGCCCACATGCGTCAGCACATTGATAAAACAGTACACATGCACGCACAGCGACTGAAAATAAGGCTCTAAAGGATAATTACACATTTGCCCAACAGTACTTTTCTGACTGGCTCGTGAAAATGACTCATACAGAAATAACTTTCATCCCAATTAAAGGAAATGAGGAGACAAGAAAAGGATTTAGTTTTTTTTCTTGCCGTTTATCTCTTCCTCTGTCCATCAAACTTGATTTTGTATGTGAGGTGATATTTAACAAGCCTGGGAGGACAACTCGCCATCAAGCCATGTCCAAGTATAGACAAGACAAAGCCGACTCAAAGAAGCAGGCGGTAAAATGGAAGGTTACAACATTTATTTCAAAGGCGATATCTCAGGAAGAATCGGCCCTGATGACACACAGAACATCGTGTGATGTTTTGTTTGGAGAAGCATAAATAGTTCGGGAAAAAAAAAAAACTTATTGGGTTGTTCTTTTGCCCATTTCTATTATCAATTATCTGTACTAGACCAGCTGAAGTTGATAAGGATTTAGAACTGGACTTCATAAAAAGGACTAATGAGTTCCATTTTATATTTTTGCCACATTGTTACTTTGTAATACATTCTTGTACAGTCTTGATGGCTGCGGAGGTAGCATGCACACGGTGTACAGCTTAACAAATTGCTGCATGTTGACATTTCTGAGACATGCTCTTTTCCATGGGAGCCGCACAGTATGGTGATTTGTTATCAGCCTGAGGATTGAGCTGTCTAGCCGGGTAATGGTGCTGTCTGTCAAAGGTGTGAGAAAAACTGGCTCTTATTGTTTTCTGAACCGCCTGTCAGAACTAAACTGTTGCCATACAACATGTAAAACAGATGGAAACGAGTTTAATGGCAGAGATATTCTTTCCTGAGAGCACGTGCACACACGCTAAATGACAGAATCAACTGAATTGAATTTAACTATCCCTCCGTAGATGACTTGCAAGCTTTCTTCCTGTGATGCATGTTGTTTGGGGGAATAAAGAGACAGAGCACAGGACAATATCTCCATTTCCCTGAAGAGGGTCCATTGCCTGGAGCACTTCTGTGGGAATCAGATCTTTTTTGTGCTCACACAGCAGCTTAGAAATGTATCTGTGGTCAAAACTACACTGACACAAAGCTCTTTACTGAGACCTGAGCCTTAATCCGATTGCCTCTCTCCAGTCTCTCCGTGTACATTACCCCCTTGTAACCCAGGATCTTGTTTTGTGTATGTGAGAGTTTATGGAAAGTGACACAAACAGAGACAAGGAGTGGAGCATTAGAAGCCTTAAAGACTTACACAGAGGCAGGGAGAAAGCAGACCCGATAAAAATATCATACAGGCAGAAGGATCTTAAAAAAAGGCCTAATTCTGCTACGTTAATAACAATGATTATACAGTTTAGGTATTTTCCTATGGCACCACTTCTGATGAATAGCTGTGGTGCCAAATGCTGCTCGAACTGCATGCTAAATCTGCACACCCCAGAGAATACAAACAAAAACATGTCACAATATACCGAGTTGCACATGCTATATCTGAACAAACACAAAACTTTCCTCCTCCCTTTCTGTTCATCTACCTCCTCGTGCATGCCTCAGTTTCCTTTTTCAGAGATCTAGAGGTACAACAAAAGCAAGCCAAACATAATTGACTTTCCAGAAACTTTGTTTCAAAACTTAGGTGCAACTTCTTTTTTGAATAACATCCGTATAATCTAAAATAAAAAAATTAAAAAGCTGTTAAGGGCCATTCAAAAATATCTTAACGCCTCAGTGTGTCTTTCTATATCCTCATTAGCAGAATCATTCTTCTGGGCAGGTCAAAATGACCTCCCTGACGAGGGAGTGACGCTGTGCTGTAGCAGAAGATGTTGTGATGTTTTGCCACCAGGCACGGAAAACCGTGGCTCGGCTTTGAAGATTAATTTGAGCTCTGGTGATGTGTAGTTTTGACCCAAAGGTCACTCAGATCATCGTCGTGCTTCGACAAAGTGTCTCACCTTTAGTCGCCTGGCAACAAAAGTGTCACATAAGCCTCAATCCAATAAACATGATATTTTATTCATGCTGTAGCTCTCCTGTTTTTTCAGAACTTCCACTCTTGACTCAGAGTTAAATTAGATTTGTCATTTTGCAGACAGGTGTTTATGTACATGGAAAGGACTAGTCAAACTTGGTCAAAATAAATTTGACAAGAGCTTTGAAGGCATTTATGTCAACACAAACAGCTTCTAGTCTTTAGAGAGAGGAAAACACACTGGAAGTATTCTTTTTTTTTTGTTGTTGTTGTTGTCAGCATGTCAGACCAAAACAAAAAATACCCTGAGGGACGGCTACTGTAGGAGCAGAGACACTAGAGGAAGGATAAGAGGAAGCTGCTGAGTGTAAAGGATGACCAGTTAAGAGATAACAAGGGAAATATTTTTAAGAAAGATGGAAAAGTGAGCAACTGACTGGGCTACTCAAATGTACAACCACTCTAGGGGTTAAGAGAAGGTTTAACCACAGCGTGCTGAGGGAGAAGCAGACTACTGGAGGAAACAGAAAGAATAATACATACACAGTATGTGGATAGTGGGGAACAGATTTTTTTCCTTCCAGCTATAGCTGAAAGACAGGCCCAAAAGTGTGAAACAACCCAGTACTGTTGAAAGTTTCATAGAACACATTTTTCAATAGAGGTTCCTACTATACAACTAATTCCTTTTTTCACTGACATTGCTGCCTCTCAAGCCACAGATAATGGATGAAAAGTAGAAGTAAAGTTGGAACAGAGGTCTGAGAAAAACTTTTAGTTTCGGGTGCGAAGGTTTCCATTCATCCATCAATCTTTGATACCGGCTTTATACAGCTCCAGGCTGGAGGGAGCCGACAACGGGCGATTGGCAGGGTACAACCTGAACAGATCAGTACAGCAGTCCATCACAGAGCTAACATGGTCATACACACACACACACACACACACACACACACACACACACACACACACACACACACACACACACACACACACACACACACACACACACACACACACACACACACACACACACACACAGTCACCAAAGGCCCCGAGTGGTCTTCTCACTGTGACGCAGCAGAACAAACTTTAGGATCAGTGATAACCGGAGGGTCGAGTCCCAAGCTTGACAACAGTTCACCAGACAAAGGTGTCTGAAACACACAATGCCTACCCTGGTGAAATCACAAGAATTGTCTCGCAGTCACAATTCCCTGACCGCAGCAGACACCCCTTGTGTAGAGTAAGGTTCACTGTACGATTGCTTAAACCTTTGATCGCAACAGAGAAAATAAACAATTGTGGTTTTCACAATTATTTTTTGTCCAATCACCAATATATGATCAAATCACCAATCACTGGTAATATCCACCCAGGATAGATATGCACAGATGGTATGCCTGTATTGTTATGTCAAATCTTAGAAAACTCAATCTTATGCAATCTTGACGTTGGTTACAGAAAGGCTAACCACACAGAAAAGATATTTTTTCAAAATAGACATAATAGTTGCACTGTTGTGCGATTATGAGTTTTATGTAATTCACTAAAACGTTACATAACAATATCTGCATGTCTGTGTTACTGAGATAATGCCTGTCTGGGGCTGGGCAGCTCTTTTTTGAGAACAAGCCTCTCAGGCAGCCGAGATCCAGCTAAACTTACACCTGGGTAACCACTGCTGCGTCTACTGAGGGGGAAGTTGAGGGCATTAAGTACCGCTGAGCCGGGGCTCAGATTGGCACAAGAGTATCTGAGTTCAGATTGAAGAGTCTCTACAATGTGATGGACATATCTGAGGCAACTCAGGCCACATTATCTGATAAGACATGCCTGTTTCCTCTGCTGTCTCCCATGTGAAGAGTGTTGGTAGTTAATGACTCAGGAGCTTGGTGCCCCTTATGTCTCCTGGTGATACTAAATCATTTGGACAGGTTTCAGGCAATCCAGGGGCATGTTTTGACTTCTTTGGGTCAGGTACCTGTCCATGTCATGGCAGGAGGGCAGTGTAGCTCCACTGACCTAGAGAGAAGTGGCAGGTTCCTGACTTCAGGCTGTAGTAGAGACCTTTGAATCCACTCTCAGGTAAACATTAGACTGGACTCCCAGATGACAGCGCAGAGGAACAACATAGATCACGGAACAATCCTTAAATCTGTGCTGAGTGCCTGACACACTCCACCCAGGTCCCTCACGCTGAACAAGAACGTCCAGGCCATTCTCACGTGAAAAATGATCATACAGGTCAACTGTGTTAGCTGTAAAATGATCCATGTGCATATCTGGCCTAGTCAGCAAAAAGGATGAAAAGCAGTGATCTGTAGCATGGCTGTAACACGGCCAAGAGACTCACATTTGGAAGAGAATAAATTGAAGGGACAGGTTACAGTAAAGGCATTTACTAATAAGAGTAACCTTTGAATCCAGTCACACAAAGAGGTTAAGTGATTGTTTTATATAAAAAAAGAAGAAAGAAAATCACAAAGTTTTCCTCATCTCAAAAGCGCTCTTTGAAAACATTTTTAATTAAAAACAATGACTCACTGTATTATCATTTGCTTCAACATCTCTTTTTGTCATAGAACACAGAACAAAACTTTTTAAATTTTCAATTTTCTTTTAGCAAGGTCACTTTGGAACTTTTAAAAAATAAACATTTACAAAAGGATGCATTTGCTACATTTTGCCACATACGTTTAACTTAAACTTAACGAAACAGAGAGTGGACCATGTAGGAAGAACATGTTTGTTCGTGAAACTATGATAACAGTCATCCTGTATTGTTACTCTCTAGTGTAGGATTTAATGCGCCTCATATTGTACTGTTGAACCCAATTTGAAAAAATAAAAGATACAAGTTTTAATTCTGTTCAGTATGTTTCAAGTTCACACTGGCATTTTTTCCACACTGGACCAAACAAAACACATGGTGGACACTTTTCTCATTCATATTGTATGCCATAACATCCACATCAATGCTGTATGCTGCATCAAACCCAACACATTGTGTGCTAGATCATTTTGACAGGATGTTTTATCACCTAAGAACTAAAAACCTCTATTGATACTGTATAAAGGACTCAAAAGAGCAACAGGATTTAGTCCCTCATGCGAAACAACTAAGATAAACCGGGAGGATTTAGTGTTTCTGAAGTCTGCCACAGCCTGTGTTTGGTCGGTTCAGAAATGACCTGAGTGTTAATCAAACTGCACCACTGCTGCAACTGTGCTGCAAGTGGGACACAGAGATGCAGCAATCGAACCAGTGTTCGTTTTGACTGAAACAAGTGTGAGCAGTGTGTGAACACACCCGTCCACTGAGAGAGAAACTCAACCTGTTCTGTTTCAGTCTGAGGATGGACTGACTGCTTCTTACACACCAGCTAAAATACCTGCATACTTGTGAGGCTCCTTTAACAAACACACACCCTCTTCACTCGTATTATGTCTTCTCAGGGGAAGTCGAGGACATCAAGGATTAAAAGAAGAGAACATGTCAAGCTGAGTTTCAGCTAATCTTGTTCCAAGGCCGAATGTTTGACAAGTGATTTCAATGTACTTTTTTATTAATAATATTTGTGTAATCTCATTTTCTTAAGATGTGGGTTAATGCAACACTCTGTATTCAATTCAGAAAGTGTCAACCATGATTCTTCTAAAGGTAGTGTGGGAGACATGTAGAAAATACTGATATACATGGCATACAGTAATGTGAACTTCACACTTTATCTATCTGAGTATTACAATGATCCTTCCTCTGCAGGAGAATATTCTGACTTTAAATGTTGTTTTAGTTTCTTCATTATGTGCTGTGTTTCATTAGAAGGGACATACATTTCATCGGAGAACATCAGGAGTCGGAGCCTGTGCTGGCAGGATCACAAGCTTTGTTCAGCATACAGAGTAAAAAGTGTTTCATCTTTCTATGTGAATCAGTGAACCGGTTGCTCTGTGGTCAGCCGTTCCCACACACACTCACGACAGCAGCCTGTCAGCAAAATCAAGAGGAACCCTGGCCTTAAAGACAAGCTGTGGGAAGAAAAAGAATAGCAAGGCTCATTAAAATGATTTGTCCCACCTACACTCTCAGTACAAAGCCATTTAAGGATGCTGCAATGCAATATGTTTAGAGAATAAAGAAAGGCAGAAATTAACTAAAGTAAGTGGAAAAAGGTAAACAGATGTTTTTTTTTCTTCTCTCATTTCTTCTAAATCCGTAAAATCAAAACAACAGTTGTTTTTTTTTGTCAGTTATTATTTATTAGTGGAAGTCTAAATGCAAGTCTCTGTACATCTCTTTAATGGCACAACTAATATACCTGCACACTAGCCCATATTAAGGCTACTAAACAGAAACGCTTGAAGCATTTAAAACGTATGTGGCTCGTGGTTTTTACTCAAACATTTTTTTTTATCTTTTATCCAACCATCTTCTATATCAAAGACAGGGTCACAGAGAGCAGGAAGCTTATTAAAGCTGACAATGAGTGAAAGGCAGGGTACAGTCTGTTCAAATCGGCTGTTTTCCATTGAGCAAAGACACATAATCACAATGTACCTTCAAGATCAAGATGTTTTTACTATGAGGCAGCCGTGATCAGGTGTTTCAAACATTGTCCTTTAATATTTTGGGAGTGTTAGGAGCATTTTGAAGCCTAATGCATACCTAATCACAAACTTCAACATTCATGTTGGATTTTGAATTATGCGAGACACGTTGCATCAAGCAGTACAAGGTTATCATTTTGTGTAATGAGTTATCGCTGTGTATTCAGACTCAACATATTCCATTAACACCCATAAACCCTCACGTTTAACAAAGTGAAGAGGAAGCATATTTTGCAAGGTCACTGTCATCAGGAACTGTTGCTATATTTTCAGACTGGGTGAGAAAAGAGCTTATTCAGATAAACAATGTCAAATTGGCTGTCTCGCAGGGCTAGCTTGCACATTAACAGCGGCTGTCAATCTGTGTATTGCTCCAGTTTATGGTTGGGTTTTTTTTGGTTTTTTTAACACAGCCTTGTTGCAACCTTGTTTCATATATTATTCATACAAGTAGAGAAAAAGTGCACTGCTTTTGAAAAATGACATCTCGTATAAAGGGCCAATCAAGCTCTACAAGTTGAATTTAGGTATGGAAGGAGCCTTCTGTCTGTCTTCTACCTTCATTACCTGGAAGATTTGGGATGTTTACAGGGAGTTCATGTACGCATAGCATAAAGAATAGTACTACCGATGACAGGTAGGGCTCAGTATACCTCCTGTGTGATCAGCGAAATGACCAAAGAAGGCAACGTCAATGGATGATGGACATGACAATCCTTCAAAGAAAGACTTCACTTCGCCTCGTCATTGGGAGTTGGCAACAAATCATCCACCCAGACCAAGTTTTAAAAACTATGAGGGACATAAATCCCTATTTCATCAGTTTTGAACCTGTTTACTGACATTTAGATATGAAAAATATTGTCCCACATGAAACCATCAACATGAACTGCCCTCTACGGAATGTAGTACTTAACAATCGCACTAACATAAGTATGAAGACAGTGACACATGACAACAATTAAACACATATCAATTTAGGTGTAAAGGAAGCATACATTTCATCATTTAGTCAACTAGTTGCACACATCCATAGTTAATGACTATACCGCCACACCAACACTGTCAATGTATAGTACTGTCAAAAGGTTGAAGCAGTTTATGAAAACAAGGGTTCTTATTCAACATGCAGTACCATCAGTGTAGGGTCAAATGATTGACCAAAAAGTCTTGAACATGATGATCTGGCTCCCACAAAACAAGTGTGAACTTCCAGATGAATCAAAAACTTTCCACATTAGTTGAACTTTCGGTTCTGTTTTATCACTTTGCATTTAGTCGCTTGATTTAAAAAAAAAAAAGTCAAATCCTGCATAAAGCTATCAAAAACTCTGTACATTTTTCCCTCTGACTGACAAATGCTCACTATATTGTTTTCTAAACTGCACCCTCCACAGAAAAGCACTTCTCATTTATACTAATTCATCCTCACAACTAAGTCATTTGTGATTATACAGTTGCCTTGTGAGTAAAAGCATGCATGTCACTAAAACGAAAAATTTAATTGGATGAATTTTAATAGGTGGAGAGTTCAAAGACACTAAATTCACATCTAAATTAGGAGTACATCTTTTGAACCCCACGGACAGGCTTGTCACAACAACTATGGTATCAGTCACATCAAGATAAATGAGAGAAGTATAATTGCACTGCGAATAGATTTCATTGGCTTCATTATGAATCATTACAGCCTGTTTGTATGTAACTGCTGTAGGCTACTGACTATAAGCAAACATGAAAACCAATCAAGTGAGACATGAGACATTTTGCAAATTATCAGGCCGGCCAAATTCTTGTGGAGATATTCGTGTCTCTCAGAGGAATCACGACTCGATCGACTTTGTGTCTGCTAATGATGCCTTGAAAGGCAGCTGTTTGGAGGAAGAAGAAGAAAAAAAAGGAGGAAAAGCTCAGTGAAGGACAAATGTCTCTTCTCTCTCCCGCCTGTGGTCCGTTACCATTCATCTCGATCAGTGTTAATGGAGTATCTGTTCACGTGTCACCGCTGCTGTGCTGTGGGCATCTACATCTAATTGGATGGGCAGGGGCAATGTTTTGTTTAACCAAAGACATGACAAGATAATGAGGAAAAAACTCTGGTACAAACTAACCTTGTAGTTTTCTGTGATACCTGCATTAAATGAGGCATGTGTCTGTAAATGTAGGTACAAATTCACAAAGAGAGACATGCCACCATATGTTGCTTTACTGTACATCTATCACTACTCCATTTTCTTCTACTGCATCTCTCATAACCAAAGAACAGTAGACGCTATGAAATGTACACAAATATGTGGCTCATACTGTATGCTGATGCACTGCGTGTGAGCTCAGTCTTGTTCAGATGTGGATAAAGCTTCCTCCGCTTTGATACTTCTTTTATGCAAATAACAGATGCCAACATTAACATGAAGCTCATGAATATTTTTCTGACTCTTTATTTCTGGTTCTTTATCTCCGTCTGACTCAAACATGATGCAACTCAGTAAAGGTGCACTAATGACAATCGTGCAGAACCGTGATGATATCCATACCAGTCACATGCTGCATGCTGGCGAGCGGGTGTGAATGACAGTGTGACGGACGAGCTCCGTGGTTTTCACACGTGTTGAACAGGCTTATCTTGATCTTCTTCAAACAATTGTGATCCGTTTGCCAGCAGCATGTTCCCTGCTTTTACAGATAATTACCAGTTTGTGCACTATTTGTCCTTGCTCAGCAGGGATTTGTGTCAGGCCCTCTAATTGGACAAAGAGGAAGTGGATGGTACAGTAAATGCTCTGTATTTACACATCATTACTTCAGCAAGAAAAATTTCCCGCAGTGAAAACTTACAAGGGCCTTTTAATTAGCGAGGCAAAGAGAAAGAGGCGGAACAGGGGAGGGAGATATATAATGCAGAGATGCATGTGCTGAGACCACACGGCTGCAGAAATTGAGGCTGTGTTTACAATTTTCAATGATTCCAGCAAGTCAAAACAAAACAAAAAATGTGTGATTAGCTGGATTAGTGCGGCCAATTAGTTATTCTAATTCTATGTTTGAAATACAGTTGAAATAAAGGGATTTCACTTATATAGCACTTTTCAGCATCTTGAGCAGTCCCAAAGCGCTTTTACATTGTTAATCACATTCACACATTCACACACCGATGGAGGCGGTTGCCATGCAAGGCGCCTTGTCCATGCAAGGGAGGGAGCAATTTGGGTTTCAGTGTCTTGCTCAAGGACACTTTGGCATGTGGACAGGTGGAGATCGAAACCTGCAACCTTTCGAGTGGGAGACAGCCACTCAACCAACTGAGCCACAGCCGCCCCCTGAAAAACTATACAGAAATGAACCTGACTGATTTGAATGTTATATCACAGAAATTATATTATTTGTATATTATATTTTGTTTTGTTTTATCCCCCTTTAAATGAACTGTGTTGCAGTTCGACTGACTCAAAAAATCTCTGAGATGACCAAATATCCCGGGTCTCAAAAGTTTACCCTAATCGGTACGTTAGTACAAATGCCAGTGAAAGCACAATGTGGACCAGACTGTGTGAGAAACGCTACAATATTTATTCAACCCTGGTCTGGAACCAAATTGGAGGGTCAACCTGTACACTGCTGTCTGAGCTCGACTTTCCTCAGAAAGTTTCCAAAACAAATGTTGTGTGAGTCTTGAAGCAGAAAAGATACAATGGTGGAGTAGTTAGTACTTGTTAAGAGTCTGGTCTCACAGCTAGAAAAGTTAGACTCAAATATGAGCTTGGGGCATTTCTATGTGGAGCTTGCATGTTCTTTTATCACATCTATGGGTTTTCTCGTAGCATTCAACCTTCATGCCTGCTAGCGTGCCAGCAGAGACAGGATGTAGCTGCCTCCTATCTCAGTTCAGCAGATATCGCAGATGGAAAAATACAGTAAATGTTAGTACAGAAACAGAGTAATAATAGACTAGTATAAGGTTTTCATTACAGAATCAGTTACATGACACCAAGAGGGCTTTTGGCGGGATGAATGTGATATATTCCGAATGAAATGCCATCTCGTGACGAATTAATACAGACTGAACGTCACAGTCGTGACCTTTCTAACAGAGCGGGGTTATTAAAAAGTGTTTATTATGCACCCATTCTCATTGTCAAAGCTCAGTTCAAAGGTAATGAATGGGTCACCACACCAGCACAGAGTAAATGTTTGTACAGTAAGTCACCCAAAGCTTTAAAACCACAAGCAGACAACTTTTTCATTATTCATTAATTTTGCATGTGCATCTAGAAATCCATTTCCTGCCATTCAAATCTTAAAAAGGGCTAAATGGGCTGCTATATTCAGTTTCACTGAGATTAACGTGAGCTGGTTCAAACTTATCCAGTCAAATGAACTGTGGGGTGAGCGGGGTCTCAGGGGACAGAGCCATTAGCTCCATAATCAGACAATCAGCACTGCCCACAATTACACACTCTCTCTAGCATAGCAATCAAAGCGAAGCTGGTGTGTCATCCTCCTCTTTCCCTCCCTGTACACATCTCCGAAGGACCTCACCAACTTTGTTTCAACACAAAAAGGTGCAAATCTTAATTTATTGTGTTGATAATGTGCTTTAATAGGTTCAAAAGGACACATCGAATGTCAAAGAACTGAAATGGAAAAAAGAAAGCAAGTCAAGCCTTTCGGGAGTGTTTGGAAAAGTAGTGTCAGAAGGGATTTACACATTCAGTTCAGAAATTCATGCTATAAACAAGCCTAATAATGGTATAATCAAATTATTGCCGTTGCCAATTGCCATTTGGTCCCTTTTTCAAAAGCGAGCAGCATTTTGCCATGTTGTCTTAACAAATCAGTCGGCTTCACGCATTTCAGCTCAATCAGTCAAATGTTCAAGGCCATTTACTGCGACTTCACAAGAGGGAGAAACATTTCAATTAAAAATATAATTCGTCAGTTCAAAGTCAGCCTAATAAACCTGCTTTCTGAAAGAGTTTACAGTCACCCGCAGGGGCTGCTCCAACACTGAACTTCCAGCAGAATCAACAATAAATTATTATAAACAGTCAGTGAATGCACTTTCATGCCACTAAGTTCTTTTCACCTTCTTAATTCTACTCAGACGACCTCCGCTTGTTGTGCAGCACTGTGGGCAAACAGCTGTGCTTCAGACAGCGCCTGGAGAGCAGACAGTAACATGTGGTTAGCAGGAGACGTGCAGGTCAATCTGCAACAGATGTGCAGAAACAATAGGACAACGAGAACTCACTACACCTCTTGCGGTATCAGGCAATCATCTGGCCTGATGAGAGCATACATCCAGTACAGTAAAGGTCAATGAAAACACGCATCTTTTTAAAACTAATAACAGCAGAAAACAGGCCACGTTTATCCTCCATTCATTGGATCACTTTAACATGTTTTATTGTGTGTTGCCGATGGAGACTCATCTCATCTCGATATAATTTCCATGCAGAGTTTTCGGACACCACGTTCACACCCCTCACAACCACAGTTCATGAGGCGGCCCGCACCCCTCAACCCACCCCCATCTGTCTGTCTTGCTCTCACACCGTGCACAATATCTCATTTGAAATGGAAGAAGAGTGATTTGAAATGCTTTTGCGTTCATTTTTCACGCCCGTGTCAAGTTGAAATGACATCACATGGGCTGTTCGGTTACCCTTCAGCTAAGGAAACAGCTTCATGAACTCTTCAAAGTCGGTCAGCAGAAAAAGCCACCGTTACCAAAACTCTGGCCCTCGTGAAGAGATCCAGAGTAAACAGTCGTCACTGATCGGCCTTCAGAAGTGACCTAAAAAAAGCAAGCGTGTCTCTAAACGCATATAAGGTAAGTGGGATAATTCTGTTGCAAATTACATGTCAGTAAACAAGCACTGTGGTAAATGTGGTGGAACTAAGTAATGTGTGCATTTAGACGGCACACTTCCCTCAGAGTTGCCAGGGGTTGTAAGTCAGAGCAGCTGAGTTCTGAATCCTGATGAGAGTGATGCATGTGTACTACTCACTACAACAAGTACACACTTAACCTTGTGAGGGTCTAAGAAAAACCAGTTTGGGTCTATTTGTTGGACCATTCATTCATTCATTCATTTTCTTCCGCTTATCCGTTTCCGGGTCGCGGGGGTGTCAGTCTGAGCACTGTCACCCAGATCACAATGCACCGATTTAGAACCTTCTTGCAGGTGGTGAGCCCACGGGAAGGTGGCGCCCGGCGTGGGACACGAACCCACTACCCTGAGATTGTGAGTCTCATGCTCTACCAACTGAGCCAGCCAGGGATCTTTTGTTGGACCATTCTTTGTGAAATTGTCAAATTGTGACACATTTCTTTTCCCAAACGTCAGATCTGTTTCAGATGTGCCTGCTATGGCCTGAAGGTAAAAGCAGCAAGAGGGATCCAACATGTGATCCATCAAGATGAAAAAATAATCATCATTTTGATCTTTTCCAGATGTATTTAATTCCGACAAATCTTTCCTTCAGGAATTTTAGCCATTTAGGCTAATTTATTTAAACAGTGTGTGTCTTAAGTTTTCCAAAAAACCTTTTACAAGAGGCCATTTATTTTAACTTGACATTTTTCAATGCACTCGATTCTAGTTGGTGAACTTGTGTGTTGAACGAGAACATAGGAGATGTGGTTACTCATGACATGCTAGCACTGCTTTGGCTCAGACAGTCCTTCCTGTCGAAACCATTCTTTCATTTCATTTCACTTCTTTTCATGTAGCGCCAATTAAAACACAGGCATCTCATGGCACTTTTAAACTATCTGAACATTGCGGCAATTGCAGGGCCCGACAAGTGATTCCGACTCTATTATTATTAAAATATCAAGATGTAACATGAGTTTGTGTCCTTGTATACGTGGGTTTTGGATTGCGTATACTCCCATCACCTAAATTATTTTCATGAGGATTCAATCTATTCCTCCTCAGAGTGATTAAAGGTAATCTCTCAGCAGACCAGTCAAATTCAATCCAATAGACATACGTATGTATTTTCACAAAGCAGCTTCCAACCCTCAGGTACCGAGTGTGAAACTTAAAACTTTAACCTTTAATGATTGTGACGGTCCAGAGACAACAGGTGGCACCTTCAGACTTTTAAAAGTTATTTCTTTATGTATTTCAACCATTGCGCCACATGGTTTTGCAACAGACTATATTTTATCATATGAATCAATCCCCATCAGACTTATATTACATTATGTTCAAAAACACTTGTGTTTCAAAATAAAGTTTTACCTTCATCGCGATTTCTTCTCAGAAACGACAAAGAAAAAGCCATGCTGGGAAAATGCTGCACCCTGTCTATGCTTATGCATGTCTTGGGTTTGTCTTCGGCGTGAGCTGTCATCTCAGACAATGATGTAGATAATAATTTGTCCTGAACAGAATTCTTGATTGCTGAAGGCTCAGTTTCGGGTGCATTCATGAGAGTGTCCTTCCGTCGGTCAAGCTCAGCACGCAAATCTTTCCCTGAATCCAGAGACGACGTGCCAGTGGCACTGGCAGCCGACCTCTGAGCTGATAGGACAGGGTTAGAGCTTCTTTCCAAGCGGATGTTCAAGAGTCGCAGCCACAGTGCAGTGTAGAAAAATGTTTTTTTTTTCTGTCTGGACCAGTCTGATAAGGCAAAAAGAGCTGGCTGAGGATCAGAGCGAACACAACCTCTGCTTTTCCCCCTCTCTCACTCTCTCATTTTCGCACAACCCCCATTTATTAGCAGGTCTTCCTCTCCTATTCCTCATCCTCTCCTATACGTAATATCTCTTGCTAATCAAATTGCTTCCCTGTTTTTCTTTGTTTTACTCTGGACATTTTCTCTTCTTCTCTCTTCTGACTTATTGTCTCATTTGCTATGAAACTCATTACTGCCTTCACCCTCTAGTTCTCTCACTCTCTTTGAAAATGGGATTTTCTCGCCCTCTGTTCCCACTGTTGAAACACCTCATCACCTCCCAGCTCCCTGGCACTCAACTCTTCTCTCTCCTTTTCTTCAGGTTTCTTTTTCGTCTCTTCTCTAGCTGTCAGGCTGTCAGCCCAGAGACATGCTCCTGTAAGACAAACACTGAGAGGAGCCAAGGACATGTGAGGGAGCCGGAGCGCTTGTGAGTGGAGGCAACTCAACAGAAGCAGGATGGAAAGTAGGAAACGGGGCTGGAAAAGAAAAAGCTGGAAGATCCCATTTTAACCAAACTTCATCTGCAAACCTTGTCATGATACACATAGAAGTGAAAGACATTTCTGGAAAATAATCATCAAAGCTCATATTTATAAATGAAAGCAATTAGAGTGTACATATTTTTGAAAAAAATGCAGCTGTCAGTTAATTCTCATATTGGCGATCAGTTAACATTCACCACCGTGTTTTCTGCTTCCGATTTACCAACTTGCACAAGGATTACCTCAATGGTGCTGCAATAATTAGATGGTTTTAAAACCTGTCATGGTCAGACTCAGTCTGTGCTGCAATAAGGCTTTAAATAAAGTTCACTTTGACAAAACCAGGCGGTGATGCATGCATTTCTTTTCCTGCATTCTTGTTTTGTGCACACAAAAGTTCAGATGACAGCCGTGGTTATTCTGCAAATGGACAACAATAACACTGAACTCACACAAGTATCTGAACCATCACTGAAAAATCTGAACAAACCCCAAGAAGGCCATCCTTGACTCGATGGTTGCATTATTCATTGCAATACCACCAGCAGCCACTGAAATTAGTATCCACAGTTTCCGCAGCTCCACTAATACATTCACGGTCAAATCACACAGAAACCTCACCACATGTTCGAGGCTCTTCTGGCGTGTCATAATGACACATCTTGTGGTGAAGGGCTAAGCGTAATTAAGCCAGGGACCGACTCCATCCAGTGCTCCGTTACACCGCTGCCATTTGACTGCCACTTTAATTGCTTTTCATCCCCCTATTCCCACCTCACTCCCCTGCCCCACTCTGTCAATCTATCCAATTCATGGGGGAAAATGCTTCCATACAAACATGCAAATATGGAGGTGATGGGGAGATAGTGAGTGTGTGCTTCCTGCATGTCTGACCATGTGGGTGCATGCAAGCTCTTTTTATTTGACATAAAGAATTATACGCAAATGAACCTTTACGTATGTGCACATCCCAGTGGACCTGTACTTCACATGCTGCAAAGTCATGAGCTGGTGTTGGCCCATGAAATATATAAATTCAATGTACGTGTGTGTCAATGCTTAGGCGTGTGAGGTTTCCCCAAATAGTTACTCTCATTTAGAGCCTCTCTGTGGTCTAGGTTCTCTTTGTCTGCCTCTCTTGGCAGGCGCGACCGTCAAGCACCAGACCCTCTTCAGCAGACAAACACTGACACACATATATGTACAGGAGGGCTGGATCTGCAGAAAATAAGAATAACTTGAAAGCGTGAGGGAGCATGTGATCAAACTCAAACATAGTGTGTGTTTCAAGAACCTAGAGTATGGATAGAGTCTCGTGGGGCGTGGGATAACCCAGGTTAAAAGCATATGTGACATGCCATCGGGGATGATGGAAAATGGACCCACAGAGTGCATTACTGGCTTTCGAAGGGCTCCAGAATGTGTTACAATTCAGCTGAACTGAATACGACCTTTTCTGATCGACGCATAAAAACGAGCCTTGTTTTCTCTGTGTTAACACAAATTCACTCAACTGTGGAGTCCCCTTCGCACTGACCCTTTGACTGCAACTTGAAAATGGACTGTCAAAATGTATATGTCTGAGTGGTTGTGATGCTTGAATCTTTCTGAAAAATAAAATATAAACAGAATTCTTGAGATAATAAACTATTTACATTATGAACAAATGAAAGAACCTCTCAGAAATATAAATTCAATCTTATATTTTGTAGGTTTTTTTCTCTTTAGTTAAAGTCCCTATTCTAAATAACTCGTGGAAGTAAATGTCTCATGAGACATATTTATATTTCTTCTAGAAAAACATGTCAAAAGTGTGAAATATTAGCCCTACTATTAAAAAAACAAGCAGCGGATTACAATTTTATAATTTCATGCTTTACTGGTCTTCTGTGGGCAGTATTACTCTAAGCGGACCCCTTTCCACTTATTGTCATTTAAACAAGTGAGTTGTGAGGAAGAGCCTAAAAATCCCATTTACTTGCTAACATGTACAAAATGTCTGATTCTATAACCAATTTGTTGTAAGTCAAAGTGGTCAGTGCTTTCCATTCATTAGCATTTTAATGGATCAGCAACCAATCCAGCTGCATCTGAAACTGAAACACTGAAGTAAAACGCACAAGAACATTCACAGGTGAACAACCATTATTCCCCAGAGTGAACTGACTGTAAGGCAACTGAATGAGTCACAGTGAGCGACGTAATCTACTGTATTAGGTGGCAAAATCACAAGAAGCTGCACAAGCAAATCCCATTCACACTTCCCTCTGATGACCTGCATCTCGATATCCCTTCATGGCACTGTGCCGCGGTACCTCTCACCCTCGTGAGGTGATGAGGATAAAGCATCATTACATAAGGTTGCTGGCTGGACCAGAGCCGGTGCTCAGCGGCCACAGCGCATGCCAACAATCCCACGGATCGTACCGGGCACACGCTCATCATTGCACACTACTTCCTGCATCCGATTTCCTATACCTCTTTCCATCTGCTTGGTTGTTCGTGTCTTCTCGCCTTTGTTCCGTCCTGCTTGCCCCTGCCTTTCGGGATCAGGCAGAGAGCGCAATACCGTCTAAGTCTCTGGTTGTCCTCACTGAGTGCATAATCCTCTTGATGTTCTGTGAGGCACAGCGATAGAACACGCGCACTATATGCACTGCATGTAGCTCACAAAGTGTTCAGCTGTGGAAAGACACAGCATGTGTGAATTTAGAGAAATATTCAAACTACAACTGTACAGCTGTGGAGGGTGATACACAAGCATATGATCGTATTTATTCTGCACTGCATTGTTTGTACTGGTGGCAATCCCTGCTTTGTGTTACATCTGTGCCTTCTGCATGCACATGGGAACCACCATTCAGAACAAATCTCAGTGAAATGCCAAAAAGCTGTTGAGTGATCCAAAGACCAAACACGACTTCATGAAGCAACTGTTACATACAAATGACCTTTTGGTTATTTTTGGTCTTTAACACAAGTCTGCAACTTATCAAGTCAGCCAGAGCGACCCCCTCATATCGGCATGTTTGAAATGCATCTCTGAAAGTATCTAGAGTGGTTTGTGTCACTTTATAGATGCAGATTCATTTATCTGAGCTGAGGTGCCTACTGTAGAAGCTGGTAAGGGAAAGATTAAAAGAAGTGGGAGAAATCCTGCATAAACAGTTGCAGAATTTTCCAAAGAATTTTTCCTCGGGGGCAAAACAGCAATGCTGCTCCATTTCATTTAGCCTATGAAGAGAAAAAAATGGCTGCATACCATATTATGCAATACATTTTAAAGATGAACAGAAACTGCATTTTTATGACGCAGGACTTTGGAGGGCATGAAAATGATTGATGAGAGGTCTGATTGATGATCATTTTAGAATTACTGTTATTAAAGCTGCACTTAGAAAGCCAAAGCACCGCTATAATCACATATAAAATGACAGCCATCCCTCATGGCAGGAGCTATACCCACTGTTAGAGATGGAAGGGCGACTGGTGAAATACAGAGAGGATGAACTGGTCTGACTGGCCAAATATAGGCACACTTGTGCCAAATATATTGGTTAAGTAGCGATAGGAAAGACAGACCAGGGAGAGAGAGAAAAAAAGGGGGGTGGAGAAAAGAAGTGGGGTGAAGGAGCATAAGGGGGGGGGGGGGGGGGGGGATCTGCACTGGGAGAGCGTGAGACGGACTGAGAGATGGATGAAAGGACAAAAATAGCCCTGTGTGGCCATGCTGTTCACTTTCATTTTCCATGTCCCAGTATCCAATTTACAGCCACACACACGCACAGGCACATATTCACAGTTTCACACATCTCACTCTAATGTCTCTCATACACACAACTTCAGCACAAATTACACACTCTCTCTGCGGCACAAACACATATGGAGACCGTCTCATTCACTTTTGTGATATAACTCATCTATTCTCACATTCTTTTTTTACCTCCACAGTCGCCCTTTTTCTCTCTTGCCTTCCCACCTTCGATTATATATACTTTCAACAGATGGTAAGTTTTACCTTGCCATGCGCTGGGAAATAATTCATACTTGAGCGTAGGTGCAGTTACACATAAGGATGGGCATGCTCTCTCAGAGGTGCACCCACACTGACAGTAGCAGGTAGAAGTCCCCATGGGTGCTGTCCTACAGTCATGCCATGAGATTTAGAGCTGCTCATCCAATTTAAGAGGGCTGAAAGTTAGACTGATCGATGGTAAGCGGTTGGTAAGCGGTTGGTAGGAGAAACCCGGAGTGGAAGAGACAGTAGGCTGGAGATGAAGGCTTGAAGGGCACTTGGTATCAGAAAAGTGGAGCGGTCAATTTGCATACATGTGCCGTTCATTCCTTGGTGGCTTGTAGTGACACACAGGAGTTCAGCCCTTTTTTTCTTTTTCTTTTTTATACCAGATTTAGAAATTGAGGCTTGGTGTTCCAGCTGATCTTCAAAGACCTATCACGCTCCTCATGAATCACATGCAAGAACATGCGCATGCTTGCACTGGAGTGTGCGATTCATTTTGGCACAGGAAAACCCCTAATTCCTCCACTGGGTGCAGACTTTTTACCCATTTCCTCCATCTTGCTGAAGAGCTAATGCACTGCTATTAACAGTACCATTACAACACTAAGCCAGAAAGCAGGCTAATTGCACACATGCAATAAAAGAGCATTGCTTCTCTAGTTTACCTGCTCCTTGCATGTGAGCATTTGTGTGTGTGTGATACTTGGCAGCTTGTGCGTTTTCATTCCTGTTTGTTGTGTGTATGTGCTGATGCACAAATGAAAGCAGCGGGAAACATTTCGGAGGAGGCATTCAGGGGAATTAAAGCTGCCCCGGCATGATTTAAGATGCCACCACTCGCAGCTAATGAGCTGAGTGAGATCACACAAACGCTGAAACAATCCATTGTAAGAGCTGCAGGAAAATAAAGCTGCTGAGGAGATGGATGCAGGAAAAGAGACGGCAGGCTGCAGGCTGAAAAAAAAATTGGAGAGATGAAATACTGAAAAGAGCTTAAATTTGGAGAAATGTTGGAACAAAGAAGTAAAATTACCAGTGTGGTGTGAATGTTTCAAGCACTTTGTTAAAAGGCTGCATATTTCTTATATATAAAGATTTTAAAGGTGTTAAATAATAAAGTGCACATGTATTTAGAGATCATTCAGATTCAGAGAAAATTGTGCTTTTATGTGAATGTGTGGCATGAATATGACCAATGACCTGTCCCATTTTAGTTAAGTACCACAGAGTGTCGGCCAGCTGGACGACCGTGCAAAACTGGCCCCGAGTGCCAGACTCAAAGTCACTCATCTGAACTCTGTAAATGTTGTGGGCTGGTCTGTCTGTGAAGCACTTTATCTATGAATATGTCAGAATGAACTCATAGTAAAAGAGCAGTTTAACATTGTGAGTAGAGCAGTTGTTGCAGAGTCAATATCAGCATAAAGAGTAACCTTTTTTCTGCCTTTTTTCTTAACACAACCTCAAATCTAACAACACAACAGGGTGCTCGTAGAGGTGAAACTATTTTATCAAAAAGCACATTTTAACACCAAATGCTGTGTAATTATTATGAAGACAACTCAAATGACGAAACAAGCAACAATGCAAAACCAGAGTGAAACAAATGCCACAGCCGCACTCTACATACAAGATTAGCCAGTTAGTTATTGGGCGATGCATCTCATTGTATTTTAATACCAACTGCTATTAGAAACAATATTTCCTCCAAAGAAAGACATTGGGAAGTCAACCAGAGCCACTATTTGGCGTGAGAACGCGAGTTTTAGAGTTAATTGGTTGAGTTACACTCAAATGTATGAGAGCTAGAAGTGCAGTTTCACTTTGTTTTTAGATTATATTTATTCAACGTATTTTGTCTTGTCCACTGGTGATGTAGCTTTCATCACGACAGGAGGGAGATAGGTTTGGCAAGTTTATTTAGTGTTATTCTGACCAGACGAAACAGTTGTAATATAACAGCACAGAATGACATGGCAGGAGGATTGACTGAGGTGGAAACTGTTTTGACTTTAGCTTAGTTTTTCTTGATTAGTGGAGACTGAGAAGCAGAGCTGAAGAGAGTACTGAGAGTGACACCTCTGGTGATGGATGGAGGAAACACTCGCAGTGTGAGGTGACAGAAAGGTACAGATCAAGAGAATGATAAAGCAGAGGCCGAGGCAGGACAGAGAGAGAGAGAGAGAGAGAGAGAGAGAGAGAGAGAGAGAGAGAGAGAGAGAGATCTGTTTGAGGTCCCAATGATCAAAGCATTTTGTTAAAAGGCTCGTTGTGTCAAAAATTATTTCATTCTCTTTCATTTAATAAAAACCTTTTATTCATTCCTCCTCATTTGGCTGTCACGCCGCAGCACCAGCCCTCCAACACAACAGACAAGGTGTCAGATCTGCTATCGATTCATGGAGAACAGACCACAATGCCTCTGTATCATTGTGTAATGAAACTTAAAAAGATTTGTGTTTGCTAATTGTTTTAGCACCGTGATAAATTTCAATAAAAAAAATATCTTCACAGTGATAAATGTGTGCTTCAAAAAATCTCTTGAGGTGGAAAAAAACCTCATGTGTGGGCAACCCGATATTGAAGGAATGAAAACTAATAGAAGCACTTTGTTTTGATTTGATGCCTCAAAATGATAAAGGCCAAACTACAGTCACTGTTTGTGCAATTGATATCACTAAATGTTTGGTCTCCCTCGTAATGAGGAAAAATAATTAAATCAGCAGTGACAACAATAATAATCACACCATCTCAGCTTCAGCAACCAGGAGGGCCAGCTGTTAGCATCATTCTTTATCTTTAAGTGTTAAAGGGTTGAACTGCGTCCACAAACAGTAAAAACAAAAGATTAGACCATTTAGAACAGAACAGGTGGACACACACACACACACACACACACACACACACACACATGCACAAACAAAACAATGAACGCCACATGAAGGCCGCATCAATTATTCACAGGCGACCACATGCTCAGACATGCACAGACAGCTACACGTCCATTCCCCTGGGCTGGCCCCAGATTTAAATAAGTGAAAATACCAGTGCATGTTTTTAATAAAGACATCTATGTACTGTAATGAGCACACAAACAAACTCCCAGTCATTATCTGGATACAAAACACTTTGATTTTGCAAGATTGTTCACTCATAACAAAATACATCTCAGCAAAGAGCCCGTGTGGAGTTTGCATGTTCCTCCAGTATGTTGGTTTTTGTCCAGGTCACCCGGTTTCCTCTTAAAGTCTGAAAACTTGTGTTTGAGGATCCATTATTAAAATACATTGTCAGTAGGTGGTTGCGTGTCGTTGTGTGTTTGACCGGTGACCGTGCCTTCACACAGTCAGCTGGGATCAGTCCACAAGTTGGATAAAGCAATATAGAAAATTGATTGACAGGACTATTACAATTCAGCATCCACACAAACATTCTTCACGCTCTGTAAATGTGGTGTTAGTGAAGCAAAAAATAAAATAAAGAAGAATTTATAATATTACATTTCTGCCTTCTCAGCTCAAACTTGTGGAAAACAGGGCAAGTGGTCCGCTACATACTGTATGTAATATAAAATCACGTTTACAGAACCTTCTGTACTTTGCTTTGTGGTTACTTTTCAGAAGTTGTATTAAACTAGTTGTATTGAGTGAAGCTGTGACGTGGTCACCTCTTGAAACGCTGGTGTTTCAGAAACTGCACGTGGCTCTTTTTGCGTTACATTTAAAATTATTTTCACAACGCTGAAATAATAAACACTGTTATTGATGCCGTTAGAGTGGAGTTGTTATATGGTTTAATATGGAATTTCACAAACTGTGCTGAGTTTACAGCAGCTGTTTTCTTTGTTTTGTTTTGTTTTGTTTTTTAATCTACTGAGCCAAGGAACTTATATTGCACCTGTCCAAGTTCTGAAATCATATATAATCAATACTATCATTCTGATTGTGACATTCCTAATTTTAATCAAATATTTTCCAAGGGAAATTGAAGCGTTTTCTTTTAAAAAGAGAATTTTACTGTAAACACTGTCCCTTTGCGTCCATACACTGTGAATACATTGATTTCAGACCTTTTAGAGAATACGAGTAATTGATTAGACAATGAACAAAACACCCAATTATAGATGAGTAGTAACTGTTGTTATTGATCCCCTTTTGCATGGCTGTATTAAAATAAATGAATAGATGCAGTGATTATTTGGAAGATATCTCACCGTCAGAGTCAGAGATGCAGAGCCGTCGCTGGCCGTGGTGCTGATTTTCAAACTTGGGCCAATTTGGCTGCATTTCACTGTGGCAGTGCCACTGATTGTCTGGCTCCTAGTCAACGTGAACAACAGCTTGATTGATTACACATGACTCAGTAACAATATGGCTGTAGCTCTCAGATGATTATAAAGCCTCTAATTTTGGTTTCCTGTGCTGGGGATTTTGATATATCTCTTATCCTCCTCTCACACCTCAACAGATCTTTTCATTATCTTAACAGGTTTGATAATTTTATGTGGGAGTGGTAATGGAAATGTATTGATTTTCATTGATTCATCATTGACCTATTGAAAGGCTTACTATGGATCACAAATTACCTCCCAAGGATCTATGTGAATATCCAATAACACACTTAAGACAACCACATCCTTGTTAAAGTGATTTATCAGGCTGATTCTACATAGAAGCAGTAGGCAAACATAACACTTTCATTTGTGACAGTGGTTTTAAAGACTAAACAAGGAAAGGATTTCCTTAATAATATAGCTTTGTGTGAACAGCACGTGTGCACAAAAGAAACTGACATTGAAGCCGACCGTTGAAGTGGACCGGGTGATCATACAGGGGACATGACAAGCCAGCTACAGATACTGGATATTGATGACAAGCTGGATTAAAGTTCAGTAAAGTCGTTTTGTCAACCATGCTTTAGTCAACATGTCAATGAAGTGTTACTCAATCATTGGTACTATCTTGTAAACGTCATACAGTGTGCTCAGGTATACACAAAAAGAACCCAGTCCTGTTTGGTTTTAGGTTTTGCCCTACGTCGACATTTTTGGCTGATATTTACTTGTGGTCTCACGCAGCTGGTAACTGGGATCCAGTTACGAAGGGACCGTTTCCCAGTTAACACTGTTAACATGACAAAAACAAACAAGCAGCATGGATGAATCCAGCAGTGCTGCTTTACTGCTGCAGTCGGAGAACAAAAGGGAAGATTAACAAGCTCCTCATCACATGCATCAATAAAAGAAGGGGATGAAGTGAAGATAAGGTATTCTATTTATTACTCTCTTTATTTCCGTTGACAATCCTTAACGATCATTAGAACTGATGCTGTGAATTGCAACAGTTTCAAATGGGAAGTCTATTTCACTGAGAGGGACTGGTACAGTGTCATGATTCTTGTTAGAACATATAAGATGAAAGATGTGCAATTGAGTACATTTGAGTAAATTCTTAACTTCTGCTATGCTTAGCCACGGCAGACCTGCTTTGGGTAAGGATTAGGGTTAAGGTTACCTCTCAGCTCAACTTCCCAGCTTGACAGCATTTCTATGTATTTTTTCCTCAATTGTCAGTGGGCCTTTTCCACTTATATCCCAGCATTGCCCACTAATGGACTTTCTCTTTTGTTCATCATTATTACAGCCACTTGATGTCACTGGTTTTACCTGATGTCTCCAGTAAGTGCCCTACGATCAAAAGGTATATGGAAAAATAGCATTCAACAATGGTAATTCAGCTGGCTTGACAAACTTCAATTAAGCTGCTATAACATTGATTCAGATCATTGAAAATTAAATATTTCATCTTCTTAAATAGTGCTTGAGGGTAAGTGATGCCATCGACTACCCATTTTCCCAATATAGACTAATGCCCAGTTGGCTTCAATTTCATACTGAATGTTCATACTCAAGCTGTCCCTTTGAATAAAAGTTAACAGGAATTCACAGTCAATGAGTTTCATGTCATCTGCTAAAGCTGAAAAGTGAATAATGCCTGGTATTTCCATTATTCATAGAGGTGTTGGATGTGCATGCTGGATAAAAAAAAGAAGTTAACCTATAAAAATCAACAAATGCGCATGGTAACCTTGGGGCACACACGACCACTTTAACACAAACACAGCCGATAAATTTTCTCAGCACGACTGACACCCATGTGTCGGGTTCATAAAACAATTCATGGCAGTTCATGACATATCACCCTCATGCATAGTTAAACAGGCCTCCATCACTGCTTTATAGCATATATTGTATGTATACACTCCGGGCAGCTTGCAGACCGAAGGTCAATGTTCAGAGTTCATAACTTCAGCGCTGGAGTTAAGGATGCTGCTACTGTACCTACAGAGTGCCGGCAGCAAGAGAATGAATAGCTCGTTTGCATTTGCATGTGTGTCACTGAGGTTTGTACACTAGCTTGTGGGATATCTCAATGATAAAAAGCTGGAGGTGGTTTGTCAAGTTATACATTTATTCTGAAAATGCAGGTTCCTTTCAGCATCCGTTCTCATGAATTATTCAGCAGCTGACTGGTAGGTAGATTTGTTCTGTATTATCTGTTGGATTAAATCAGGACGAACGCACCTACAAACAAAATGTACAAAAACCGTGGCTACACATTCTTTCAACAAGCATGTGTCTTGTTTAAGGATCCCGAATTTCTGAAAGCATTACAAAAACAAATGTATTAACGACTTGTTTCACTTCCTGTTATGTGTCATGGAAGGGTGCCAAATAGAAAATATAAAGTCTTTTTGTGCCCAAATAAAGAAATGAGGTGTTAATTGGCAGCTTATGTTCTGGTTTTGGCTCATTAGAGAGATAATGTTTTAATTGAAATCCCACAAATGCTGCATTTGCTGGTTAATTGAGACGTAAACAAGAAAGCGGGGAGACATCCTGTTCTTCTGAGGCCTGTTCCTGCAAGAGCGTTAACAAAAAAAAAAAAAAAAAAGAGTGAGGGAGAGTGTAAAGGACCTTCCCTGGGGCGTGCGTGTGCTCCAGCTTAATCCAACACTCAAGTAGCATTTGTTCCCAACACGTTAGGATCTGTCTGCATGTGTGTGTGGAAACTAACAGAAGACGAGTGTGGTGACGGAGAAGCAACAATGACCTGAAATGCACCGTTAAACTAAAGCAACCTATGTATATGTAGGGACACTGCATGAGCAGATTTTCGTAATTTTAAATGATTAATGATATTTCATGTTTGTAATTTATTTATTCATTTGTGACCATGTTTGCTGTAATATTCCCTGTATTTAAGTAACAACCATGTTAATTGTGTTTATTGCTTACATGTACTTTCACTGCCTGGAAAAACAGAATGAAACAGCAGAACGCAGTCAAGGATCTTAATGTCCCGTGCATGTGAAGTGTCATTAGCCATGGGAAAATTGGATCAGATAATCATAGTTTGATAATTGGAACAATCCCTGCTGTCCCCATCGTAATGATTTATCTCAATGTGTAAATGAAGTACAAGTACAAAGAGGCAGACTGAAGCAAAGACTCAGCTCTGCCTGTGAATACACTGCAACAATACATCATATATATTAAAGGGATTCCTCTCTCCTTTCTTCAATATAGATACATATACATTTTAACTTTATCTAAACATGATAAATTGCTATGAGATCTACAACTTCACATGTCTGAGTGCAAGAAATATTGAGAAAAAGTTTTACAATAGTATTTAGGATTATTGCACACGGGTTAAAACTACTATAAATACATTTGATACATACCATTTGAAACTGTTAGTAATAAACACATAGATACAAAACAAATCACAGGCAGGAAACTGCTGTATCCCACCAAACTTCAATCACCACAGATAGAAAAATGGGTGGTGCCACCTATGGGTGACAGCTCGTACTTGGCTCCTTGGTTGTTTAGTAGGTTTTAGGCATCAAAAATTGCTTCAGAAATATTTTAAATTAATATAATAAAGATTGCTATGTGAAAGGCATTCATACATTCAGACATACATCAGCGTTAAACTACATAGTATTGAGCGCTGCAACAGTGTACCTTTTTATGTAACAGATTTATTTTTAGTAAGATAGATATATATATATATATATATATATATATATATATATTTCTTTTTAGCAGCACATTCCATCCCCCATGTATTTTGCATAAGATGGAGCGTTATCTATGCTTTGTGATTATGGAAGCAATGGCATGAAAAAGGGAGAAGGGGACAAAGAGAGACAGAGAGAGAGAGAGAGAGAGAGAAGGGGGGGGGGGGGGGGGGGGCGTTGAAATTACACAACTTCACGAGGAGAACCAAAGAAAATATCTTTACTGTATTCACTGTAGGAAGCATTTATTTACTCAAGTTACAGCACAGCTCTGTCTAATCTGTGAGGAGGGTGAAGGCAATTCAAACTGATAAGGAAAAAGCTGTTAACACAACTTGATAGGGTGTTGATCAAACGTGAGATTAAAAAAAAGCTCAATCAAAATGCAGACGATAAGAAGGTCTGCCATTGTATAAAGCCAAAAATAGGCGAAGGTATGTGCTTCAAACTACAACGGAAACAAGTCTTAAAGACTCCAAGGGAGGATGAGAGAAGATTTACCATTCCCAATTCTCAATATTGTTTCCCTGTTTGACACTTTATTCTGCCGAGTCCACACTAAATCCCAGGCTTAAACTCGTAAAGACTGCAGCTATCAATGTGGCAAATACGTGATTATTTCAAGAGGAAAGACCATCATTGACAGAGGCAAAACATTTTTGTTAAATCTGCCATCAATATCTGGTGGATCACACTTCCTTACCACTTCAGATAAGGACCTTTAAAAAAAAAAAAAAAAATGCCATTATCAAGTTTTGAGTGTTTGTATAACAGCTATAGAATTGTAGCTTTGATAGTTCTTACTTGATGATGGGCATACATTTCCATGGGATTTTATCTGCATTGGCAATGACTACTAACATCAAGATATTAGATATTAATAAATGTAATTTTTGAAACCTTATTGTTTCTTCAGCTCTGGGTTGGGATCATGAGCTAACGCATCAGCTCTGGCACGGTACCTATTTGCTACAATGCCTGTGGCATTGCATTATAAATGCACATACATATTGTGAAGCACGTGCACACACCTACGCACCAGCATCAACATGCACACACAATCTGTTGGCCATATTTCCCTGCTTATAAGGGAAGATGGAAAACATTTCTGATAGCTCATAAATTGAAGACGCACACGCACGCACACACACGCCCACACACGCCCCCCCCCCACACACACACACACACACATTTGCCAGCAGGGGGCAGGTAATAAGTTAGGGGGACATGAGAGGAAAGTGTTTTTCGTGCAGAAATTTCCAACAATAATGACAGGCTATTAGCTTAATTTCACACTGACAGGCCGACAGGAGGATTCACATCAAGTAAACACAGTTTCTTGAACCATATCTGTGGTGCTAACAGAAGCTTAGTCAAAGGTTTTACTGCCACTGCAGACATCCATATAGCAGAACACTGAGTCCTGGAAGCCACTGCCCTGCATCCCTTATATGCTTTCTTGTGCCAGATCTTGCACAGATCTTTTTTGGAATCAGGTGTGTGAGAGCAAGAAGACAGCAGAGGGTGTGTTCTTACCCCTTGTGCAAAACGGTGGCACATTAGTAAACTAAAAGAAACTGAGGCCCAAAAAACAAACACCTTGATATCATTTGAAAAGCATCTCTCAGTCTGCTGCTGAGTTAAGCGTCATTCAACAGATGACAAATGCAATCTGGAGTGAGGAAGTCTATCAACACAGGATGTGATGGCGTCAGAGCCAAAAGGGCCCCTGCAGGAGATTTTCTTCATTGGTGTTGATGTGTATAATTGAGGACATCCTTCTGTTTCTGTTGTTTGGACTCATTTCTCCATTTTATAAGCAGTCTGTGAGCTTTCAGCTGCTTGAAAACAAAACTCCCATGAGTGCATTTAGCTCAGCATACAGCACTGTTGTTGCATAATACACATCACAACAGCTGCTCAGCGTGACTTATGTTTACCTCTTCATGTCCGATATTAAAAAATGTCAGTATGGAAAAAAAAATCAAGCCAGATTGGAATGTTATCTTCCATTCATTTGTTTCCATGGTTGTCAGGTAGCCACAACTCAAGTGTGAACAGTTAAAAAAAACCACCAAAAAAAACGTTCTAACCCAAGGTTAGAAAACATTGCCAAGGATTATAAGCTAAAAAAAAGAAATAATTCAGCAACTCAAAAGCAGCAACATTCTATATAGGAGTAATACCAAATCCAAGATCCACCCTCACTGTAAAATTAGAGAGCTGAGTGAGGATCACCTGAGATAAGTAGCATGGTGCCGGTGTAGTCGATTGCAGAGCTGCCTCACATACAGCCCTTGCACACGTGGAGAGAATATGGGCTAGGAACCTTTTTTGATTCACAGCTTGCTGCCCTACATCAGTATTTCCCAGTCCTGGTCCAAAGGGATCTCATGCCCTGCATCTTTTAAATGTCTCCCAGCTCCACCATCCCCTGAATGAACGGGTCGCCACTGAGCTCTGCAGAAGCCTGATAACAAGCCGTTCATTTGAATCAGGTGTGCTGGAACAGCGAGGCATTTGAAGCACACGGGGCATAGGGTCCCTCAGGAGCAGGACGGGGAAAACCGCCCTACTTCCAAACAAATATCATTTATTGTTGTTGTGAATCCACCAAGGAAAGAATTTCTGAAGTGCCTCAGTACTTTATTCAAAAAATGTTGTTTTCATTCCTTTGCTTGTGAGGGAGAAAAGCCATCAAAAATATCTAAATGTACTAAAATATAGGGTTGTGTTTAAAGGACATTTTCCATCGTATGTACTGTTGTATACAACTCAGTGTTGAACGGGGGCTGGACCAGATTCCAGCTGCCAAAAGTTGATGGCAAGACACACACTAGACAGGTTGCTTGTTGACCAGAGAGCAAACGCAGCCAATTTGAAGTCTCCAAATACTGTGAAGAAACTGGAGAACCCAGAGAAAACCCACGCATTAATAGAACATGCAACCTTCCCACAGAGTCTGGAATTGAACCAGGGATGCGGTTGCTGCGAGGACAGTGCTAACCACTAGACCCGCTGTGCTTATGTAATTTGTATTTGAATGAAGAGGACAATAAAAAGCTGCATTCTCATGTGAGGTTTCACAGGTGTACATGACACTTTGTACGACTTGCACACACACACACACAAACACACACGCATAATGATAATCAGTTAACAAGGCTATACAAATGCAAATGCTTGACATATGAGCCCAGGCACTCTGGTTGTGTGGTTCAACATCACAGTGAAGCTGCTTTGATAAAGCTGGATCAAAGGACAGTGAAGGAGAGGCATTCAAGACCTCTGACAATAGTCCTCCTGACAAAGAGCCAGTAACTGGCTTACAAAAGCAAATGTATGTATAGTAATTAGGTTTTTTGGATGGAAACATCTGTAAGCAAGTGTTATTGAAAGGAAATGTGTATTTACAAAGGCAAGTACACAAGATCAAGGTGTCCTTACATGCTCATACACACAGATGGATGCTCATCCACTCGCTGCACACCTTTGCATAGGTGATGCTGTTAAAAAAAAAGACTCAAAGTGCAAAGTAGAGAAGTCCAGCCTGAATTCCTCATGACCAAGGTGCATTGTGGAATTCATTTCAACACTTGTCTTCTGGGATTTCATCCACTTCTTCTCTGAAGCTCCTGTGCCCCGTCTGTCATCTCCAATTTAACATTTTCACACACATCCCCACAAATCCCTCTCACTTCAGATTCTGTCTCTTGAGGTCATCGTCCCCTCTTTCCTGCTTCTCTCAATGTTTTTGCAAACTCTCGTTATCTGTGGACATGGCAGGCTTCCTTCAATATGCAAGCCTCTTGTTATTTTAAGATTGGACCCTGCGATGGCAGTGTCCTTTTTGGTTAACACTAAATTAATAATTTTTTTTAGCTTTTTTCTTTCCAACACTTTTCTCAGTCCCCCCCCCCCCCTCCATTTCCTTTATCCCACTCTTCCAGTGCGTCTCTCTGGCAGCATGCTCCCATTTTCCCTGTCTCCATTTTTATCCTACACTCTTTGCGCATCCCCACACTTCCAAACCTTTAAGCTCCCTTCTGAGAGTGTAATGCTGACAGCTTTCTCACACTTGCCTTCATTTACAACAAAATTATTCTCTTTCTTCCTCTTTGATGACTGCATTACGTGCACTGAGTTATGCACTAAGCACACGCTAAGGGAACCAGAGATGTGCCATTACATCTTCCCCAGCATTCATTTTGTATCCTCACCTCTACTTGTCTTCTTTTTGGAAAGCAGCAGGATAGCAGAAGGGCTGCCTGACATATTTTACTACATCTCCCTGGGCATATATCTTTTTTGGTTCATTCCCACTCTCCCTTCTGTTGTTGCTCTTTTACCTTTAGCAGGCGTACAGATGGCAGGAAGGCTGCATGGCACAGTTTTCTGATGGTCCAGTTGAGTGGCCGTGGCGCGTCCAGCTGGTTCATGGTGTCCGCTCTTCACGGCGCGGCCACTGGTGCCTGGCGGCTTTTCCCGGCACCAGGATCAATGCTGCCCCACTAGGGGGGCGAGGATGGGAGAGGGTCTCCAACTCCAACTGCCGAAAAACACGCAAGTCCCAGGGCATGACCCTTGACAGACAACCATCAACCTCTAACACCGCCACCACCTTGAAGCCTTTACTTCCCCAAGCAGATGAAGCTCTCCCGCGGGCAGCTCTCTGCCCCCTCTCCACTCCTTTGCTGCACGCTGCTCCTCTCCAGCTCACACAAATCCAAAGAATCCAAGGCAAGTCCAACCAGGAGCACCAAGAGCATCCGATTCCTTTCCCACCAGTAGCTGGAGTGCACTCTCCTCTGGCGCGAGAAAACCCAGAGAGTACAGTATTCCTCCAAAGAACGGAGCAGAGCCCAGCAGTGCACTACAGAGACAAGAGCGCATAGAGTGAAAGGATGCAGGTAGAGGAGGAGAAAGAGAGGAAGAGAAGGAGGAGAGATGGAGATGTGGGGAGAGGAGAGATGAGCAGTGCAGTGCAGTGCAGTAAAGCACAGAGGAAAGGAGAGGAAAGGAGAGCAACGCAGAGCGCATAAACGGAGCAGCCTGACAGGCAGTGGCTTAGATTTGAGGCTGCACACTACTGTCTCCAAGATGAAAACAGAGAGAATGGAAGAAAGAGAGAGAGAGAGAGAGAGAGAAAGACAGGGAGAATGGGGAGGAGAAAAAATATGGTTTTATACAATTAAAAAACAAGCTGACAATAAGAGTATGGAGACTGAATGTTAAAACAAATTGAAAAAAAAATTGCTCTTGTGCATGGAAAAAATAAAGGATGGAGAGAAACAAATAGAGGAGGCAAGATGGAGAGATGTGACGAGGCACTGTGTGGTGGTCAGAGGGGAAATGGGTGAAGGAGAGTGAGAGCCGTGTCTTATGGAGTGAATCCAGATGGAGAATGAAGATGGAAGCGCATTGACTAACTTGGTGTTGTGGCAGTGGAGAGAAGTACGACCTACTTACAAATTTGCATGTCAGACATCATATTTACGCATCGAAATGCACCAAAGAGTGGCGGGAAAAAACAACAACCAAGGAATGCTGAAGACTAGACTGCTGATGTGACTGTCATACTGTATAAACTCATTTTAAATGCCTCCCAACATCCTCACCTCCCCCTCGCTCATTTGATGCAATTCTGTTTGCCGTATTGACGTGAATGTTAAATTGCATTCAGAAATTTAAAAAAACACATCACATTTTCTTCATGTTCTGTACATTTCTTCAACTTGTGACTCACATATTTGAGACCAAACACCTGGAATATATGCATTATGTACCTGAGATATTTAACCAATAAAAATTTTAATGAACATTGAAAAAATGCACACCAATTGAATTGATTAGCAGTCGCAGATTTAGTATTGATAGAGATTTCCTAAACTGTCTTAAAACCAGCCTCATTTAAACGGGTCGCATTTCACACAAGCTGTATGAATAATAACAGATTCTTCAACTTTGTCAGTCTACACTAATAGCTAAATATTTTTTTGTTTTTACACCTTGCTATCTTTCAGCTCCTTAGAAACACATTCCTACAGTCGTTTTGCATCGGGCTAAGTACATCTATTCACCATCTGTTACTACAAAAAACTGAGATTACCAGATTTGATTACAAGGTAATTGATTATTCTCACTGTCTAAGGGCAGAGGGTGAATTGCATTTTGTAGAAGCTGTTGGTTCACCCACCGAGGTGCAGCAATCGAAGATACAGCCACGGCCAACCTTATCAGTGGTACACCTCTCAAAGGCTTGGATGCTTGATTGTGATGCAAACTGACAAAAATTTATAAATTAAACGAGGCATCTATTTTTGCTTCATCTTTGTTGTTTTTCCATTTCTATTTTGAACCACTCGGACCGTTCGTCTCAGGATAATTACCGAGACACAATATTTGAACACTCAAACACTTGTCACAACAAAAGGTAGGAATAAAATTACAGTTGTCATTGGGACAGCGTTGACGCGTTTGTGCTGGCTGAAGATGATTCAGTGTGATCATTTGGTGTAAAATAAAAGCCTTAGGGTTTCAAAGGTGTTGATAATAAACCAAAAAGCTTTCTGGTAGATGTACCAGACACTGTCGATGTTTTGAAATGTCTCAAAATAATGTCACAATGAATGCATCCAAGTATCTAAATATTTGAAAGTGTGTGCAAGCAGCAACATGAAGAAAGTGGAAGCACATTACTGTCATAAGGACAATGAAAGCAGAGGCCTTGTATTCGGGTTTTGGCCTGGTTCTGTTTGCACTGTAATGGACTGGAGGCAGATTGTCTAGTCTGTTTTATCCTGAGTTGGATAAAACGGTATAGAAGATGGATGGATTAACGTACTTTTGGGGAAAATGAAACCTGTAGCATAGTTAGGGCAAGAAATACTGTCACAGCCATTCTCAAAGCACAAATAAGAAACAAAGAAGGAGGCGTTTTCTTTTTTGTGTTCTTCTTCCTCAAAATTAACAGCAAAACAATAGCTGCTGCATCACAACACAAGAAGATGAGGCATAACTGACACATTGCTCTTTGACTGTGTCACGCTGAAATTCAAATACATCACTGATAGTATAGAACTCCTTTCTCTGGCAGTAAAAGTCCTAATTACTCTCCTGACTCACTGTTTGTAGGCGTTTTCTCCCTGTTAATTAAAGCCTGACATTAAGAGTATTCACCTCACTGACCACTGGTGTCCCCTGAGGACTGCAGAGACCTCTGGGATGTCTTGACTGTGAAACGTGTGAGTGAGTAGTTGTTTTTGTGCGTGTGTGTGGTGGTGGTGGTGGTGGTGGTGGTGTTGGGGGCTTCTCCCGTTGATCCCTCTCAGTTCGCACCTCTCCATCTCACTCCGTGCGATGGTTCAGCGAACACAGCAGCTTCACCCTGCACTGCTTTCATGGTGACTCTAGATGGCAACCTTCTAATGCACAAACACTGCACCAACCTCACCCCCCCTCCAACTCTCCATCACCACACATACTGCACAAGTTGAATTACATTAAAGTGTCAGCTTCTTTACTATAGTAGAGAAACACCGTCTGCCTTTTACATCAGTGACTATGTCAGGATGAAGAACAAAGCAATGGTCTGTTATTTTAGTCAAAAACAAAACAAAGAAAGTCAAGCTGCTCACTTATACCAGAAGAGGGCACCTGTTCAACACTCAGCAGCTTTGTTTGCTTTGTCCTCTCACTCTTCATGACCACACTAATTATCACAATGTTAAAAGGTATTAAAGCCCCGGCAAAAAAAACACAAAAAACAAGACCAGTCAGGAGGAGAGTTTATTCTCTCTCTGTGAATCATTTCTCCCAGTGGGGACCCAACTTGGCAGACAAGGGAGGCAATTTACTGTGAATCACTTCAGTTGAACAACCCTGAGAGCTTGAACAAGGTGGTGAAGGTAAAAATCCCAACTATCCCAAACAAATTTTGTTTTATCATGTCTTAATACGAGGTGAAAAGAGGAGTTTTCTGTGGTAATTTGGAATGAAGTTGAGAGGGAGGTGATTTATTTTTGACACTAGTATCAGAACAAAACATGGACGTGAAATGATTATTAAGCCAACTGGAGTCATAGTGTTTCATTGCCTCCAGACATGATTTCATCTTGTTTTGTGCTACTCACTACCCACAAGAAGTCAGCTGGGTGTACAAGTGGGCGTGTGTGCAAATTTATATGTGATAGCACTGAGTGGGTGTCCTATAGTCGATTCATTCTGAAACATCTTTGCTACAGGTGGACCTTGTGACATTGCCTATCTGTGCTGTGACAGGAGTGAGAAAGAAGCCAATTTCCAGCTGTCATTCAAGCAAAGCAGGAGCTACCGAACAGCTGCATACTCTTTGACGATTCTCTCTGTTCGTATTGTGAAAAGGCAACTTGTGAAAGAGCAAAGATCAGCGAGCGTCTCTCAGAAAATGAGATGGACACGTGCTATATCATTATTATGTTGCACACAAAGAATTTTTATTTGAAATCTTGGCACTATTGTTGATGAAATGTATCTAAGTAAACTAAACCACCTGAGCAGAGTCGACTGGGAGAGGAGCTTTAAAACCTGACATTAGGATCCACAAGTCAGCATTACACCACTTAGCCACATGCTATGTGATTTGTCAGAACTGAAGCTTGAATAAAAAGAAAGGTATTAATTTGGTTTGCCTCGTGGTTGTGATTGAAAGGTCAAATATATCCAGCTGATTCAGTTCCCAGTTGCCAGTTTAACTAAACAGGAGCCCCTTAATCTGCAACATTTGTTAGGTGGCATGTCTGTGGGCAGTTTAGTGACTGTGATGAGTGGACTCAGCGCACAGTCTAGAAACTAGACTTCACCTCAGGTATTCATGTCTGGTTACAAGGACTTCAACATTGCTTTACAATACATTTTCAGAATATCTTTGATTGTTGTGTCCGCCAGAGGTCAGATCCACTACAAAACCTTCCCCAGCCCCAAGCTGCTTCTCTGGTGAAGCCTGACAACATTCATCAAAACAGAAAAACGTTATAGTCTGCTGAACGGGTTCATGGATGCATTTTAACCGATCTGTTCAGAAGTGCCAGGAGCTCTAAGATGTTGAGGTTAAACTCCTTATCAAAAAATAAATAAATAATTACATCTACTGCATTGTAATGCATTTATTCATGGACAGAATTTAGAACAGACAGTGATTTCCTTTTGAGTGTCCTGAATAAAGGCTTAGTGAAATGTTTCTAATCACAGTGATCCACTCCAGGCCACAGCATAGGACTACAAAACCACATTTCAGAGAGTAGTAGATGCTATTCCAAAGGTTTCTACTCAGAGTTGCAGTGAAAGTAGGTGTCCCAAGTAGTCTCTGACAGCTACTCTGCCATCTGCTATTTAGTTCTGAGATACAGAACTGAAAAGAAGTTCACACCTATACCTGAAGTAACAGTGAAACAGTCTTAGCATGAACATACTGTGAAGTTATGATTGTGAAAACGGATCAACATGTTTATTATATACAGTTCATTTCAGCCTGTTTATGATCAAAGTCTATGAGTCCATGTAAATGGTACATTATGTTGATTCCCACTATGGGAGCTTTGTGCACATCTGTAACCCGTCTTCACCATGTGACTCATCCCAACACAATGTTTTAAGAAAAGTTATAGTGGGAAAGCACAAAGCAGGAGATAACAATGCTTCTCAACTTTATAGTCTCTCACACTCTGAATGAGGAGGTTTGTACACAAACACAAATAAACACACAAGCAAACACAACAGCGTTGATCAGTCTAAGAAACAAAATTATCTTCAACACAAGTGGTCTTCTAGGTAAAACTGGATGTGGAATCATGTGTGTACATCACGAACAGCCAATGTCGCAGTGCAAACCATTATGGGATTGATCCACAGTGACTGGATCCGATGATATTGTTTATGTGTATAAACTCAAACATAAATGTAATCACTTTATTCTGTCTCTATGTAAATTGGACAATCGGATCTCTCAACTGGACAAGATTCAATCACACTGAAAAACAAAACAGTGACCATGAAAATGCATCTGGTGCCAACTTTTGAGAGCACTAAATGACTAAAGTTATGTGTTAACAAAACTGTCTCCTCCAAACTGATGATCTTTTTTAAAATTTGGCTTCCTCTGCTTTATCGCATTATACCCTGGAGGACTGTCGGTAAGCGACAGTTAAACACTTAGCTTCAAACCTGCTCAAACAAACACACAAATGCACGTACACACACACAACGACCCCCTACTGCCTCGGCCTTGAAGAGGCAGGAAGACTTCCGCTGAGTCGGGTACACTCCTCCATCTGGAGGCAAGCAATGATTATTAGCCAGTGGGATGAAACTGCACACACACACGTGCTCACACATACACAAATAGTCCTCATGATGTGTTATTTATGTCACATTTCTTTCCACCATTACTCATTACCAAGCTCATGAGTGTTCAGAATTGTCTTAATATCCCAAAGCCCCAGTGCAGTTTAACACTACTTGAAAACTCTTAAACTATGATCATCCTAAGCTGAAAAGGGGAGAGGGGGAAAAAAAGTCATATATATGTGTTCACAACTGTGGAAGAGGTAACCGTTTTTCATCCCTGACATTTAGGCCTCAAGCAGCACTGTTGAATGATATCGGCAGGTGCAAACGGCTGTTGACAAGCAGTTGTGTTATCACTTAGGCCAGAGGTAACAGTGAGGAGATGCTACTAATTAAAAATAATGACCTGCAGGGATTGTTCGTGTGGCAACTACTTATCCTCTATTAAAGCCTCCCATAATGTTATTTCAGGTCAGAAAAGATTCAGTTCATTATTTGTATCCACCAGCCTGTGGACACAGAGTTTATCTGCCAGATCAAATCCAAAGCATTGAGCCCTAATCTGAGCAGGTTCTCCTCATAAAACAAAATGTCTATCCTGCCTTCACATCAGCTTAGTTACAGCATTTCAATCTGAAATTGTCCCTGCAAACTTTAATAGCATCTGAAAAGTGCAAGTTTTAATAGATTATACAGATGGCATAAAATTTTAAGAGCAGTCGAATATAAAACAAAGGAGATGTGACACATTCAGTATCGTCGGCGTGTTTATCCACGTTAGATAGATCTCAAATGAGCATCTGTCAATGCCTGAATGAATCTGACAAGACTACTTAAGACCAGACAATTCAGAAAATCTATGAAACAAGACTTCTAAGGTGCTCCGACTCAGAAGAGGCAACTATCTACTAAAGACAGTGACAAAAACAAACATATTCCTGCGGTTTCTGAACGTAACAAAGCGGGATACTTCACTTTTGATCGTATATTGCGACCAAAGGAATGAAGAGTGATAGTATTGTTCCTTTTTCAGAGGGAGAGACGTGGTAGGCCTGTTTACCTGGCAATATTTTCAAGGAAAAACAGCAAGCCTTCGTTGTGTTTTAAACATAAGAAAATTGTACATTTGTTAAAATAAATACCAAAATTTGTCACAACACAATAAACCAATACCATCAACAATGTACCCATTTTAACACTGGAATCAACATCATAGCCTACTGGCATCCGTCAATCTGGGAAGACTATGGTAGTTGCACCGTGGATTAGTCTGTGGTGGAGTTGCAACACCTGCTGTGACTGTACAGACCAATCCTTGAAAGGCAGTGTCTGCCGTAGTTACTGCAGGTAAACATGCTGGCCTAGATGGTGTTGCATGCTGGATGTACTCTCTGCTGTCTCCCGAGCCATTGTTCTTCCCATCTGGTCTCTCTCCTCAATTCTGCTTTTTTGATGCCGGTTTTCACAGTGGAGCGTCTACTGAGGCGGTCTGAGGATGCAGTTTTCAGGTCAACTGGATCGATGCCACCTGCCCTCAGGTCACACATACAGAATGGGGACATACATCTTTGTAGCGCAGTATAGGGCGTCCTGTAGGTCTGGGGCCAGTGGCCAGCTCACCATACAGAATGTCTTTTGGAATGCGGCCATCATCCATGCGGCAGACATGGCCCAGCCAGCACAGTCGTCTCTGTGTCAGCATGGCAGCGGTAGAACGCCCGGGCCCCCGCTACCCCCCAATTTTAAACCACACCCGAGACATACACATTGCATCCACTTCTTCAAAACACAAAGACACACCCCTACATGCATCCAACACTCTACAGGGTGCTGGGGGTGGTAGATGGAGCTCCCCCCAGCACCTCCCGCTGTGGTCTCATCCCGGCTCACTCAGGCATGGTGCTCGCGGGGGGGCTGGAGTGCGGTTCTCCCTCCCCATTCACGGTTGGATTAGTGGAGGATAGGATCTCGTGGTGGCCTGGTGGGATTGGGGGGGCTGCCAGGATTATGGGGGTCTCCCGGCCCACTTGGCCTGGGGGCTCTTGGCTTGGGTCGGGGCCTTTGTTAATTCATGTTCCTGCTTGAAAATCATGTTACTTTCTAGATAGAGCTGCACAGGCTGGTTTAATCTTGAAAATCCTGTTACTGTCTCGATAGAGCTGCTCAGGCTGTTTTAATTTATTAACAGTTAGAAAGTATTTGGATCATTGTGATAACTACAAGTAATATATGTAGCACTAACAAGGGTATTGAATGTTGTCCTCCACCCACCCCCTCAATCATCTCTTTCCTCTCTCTCTTGGAGCGTTCCCCCCCGGTTGTGTACGGCAGCCATGCCAAGTTCTAATAAAGGCGGAGACTCCAGGTCTCTTCCTGTTGCAAGAGCAAAAACTGTTCTGACACCGGAAGGCTCTCAATCACATAATATTGTTTGCCCAAGCTGCCAAACAGGACAAGGGGAAAAACTAAATGAATAAATAAGCATGGCAGACATGCTGGATATCCCTGCCTTGGCCAAGACGTCGTTGTTGGTAACATGATCTTGCCAGGTGATGCCCAGGAGTCATCTGAGGCAACGCAGGTGAAAGGCGTTGAGCCTGCATTCGTGGTAGGACTAAAAGGTCCATGCTTCGCTTCCACAGAGAAGCGTACTCAGCACACACGCTTGGTACACCTTCACCTTTGTGTTGGTTGTCAGCATGGTGTCACCCCAAACTTTCTTTTTTTGCTAGACGAGCCACAGCTGTTGTTGCCTTGCCAATGTGCACGTTCAGCTCGGCATCCAGAGAGAGGCTCCTGGAGATGTTGGAGCCCAGGTATGTGAAATTATCGACAACTTTAGGGTGTGGTCATCGATGGAGATTTGAGGAGGCCTGCTGATGTCTTGACCCATGATGTTGGTCTTCTTCAAGCTGATGGTGAGACCGAACTCGGTGCAGGAATCAGCGAAGCAGGTGATAAGCCGCCGTACTGACTCCTCATTGTGAGCAGTTAGAGCGCCGTCATCCATAAAAAGCAACTCCCTGATGAGGACTTTGCATGCCTTTGTCTTCCCTCAGAGGTATACCAGGTTGAAAAGGCTGCCGTTGCTCCTGGTGTGGCGGAAGATGCCATCCTTGAACTGTCGGACGGCGTAGCGAAGGCTTTTCCCACAACACTGAGGAGGGATATTCCACGATATTTGTTGTAATCGCTACGGACCCCTTTGTTTTTGTACAGCGTGATGATCTTCGCATCACGCATGTCCTGAGGCACTGTCCCTTCTTCCCAGCACTGCAGCAGGAGTTCATGGAGATGGTAGAGGAGAGAGCTGTCCTTTCCCGCTTTGATGACCCCCGGCGGGATTCTGTCATTACCTGGCACTTTTCTGCTTGACACTGGAGTGACCTCTCCAGGGCGCAGAGCTGGACAAAAGTTGTGGAGATCCTGGGGTGCCCAGATGTCAGAATCCCCCTCTCGGCCTTGCTGGCAGAATCCAACGGAAAGGACGAGCCAATACAGTTAGTGTCAGCGCAGCTGCAGGAGTTGCAGGAAGGTGTCACAGTGTTCCACCAACTGCCTTAGGGGCTCCACTCCTGATTTTCTGTCAGGGTTTACTCCCTTTGACTTTCCAAAAGCAATGGTAAGGCACAAGGCAGAGGTACTCGTATCTTGGAGTGGGGGGTTCTAAACGGGTACTGACAGCCAGAGCCAGCTGAGCCTGGATTTTGCGTAGGCAAGGTCGACACTCCCTGAGGTAGCTCCTCCTGGGCTACCCGCTACCTATAACATCATAACCAAAACATCCTGAACTGCTCCAATCAGGCAAGATTTTCTGATATAATTTGGACGCCTCAGAAACCTCTCTCCTATTACAGAAAAACAAAACAACAAATTCTGAAAAGGATTTCTGTTAAATGAGAAAAACATTTTTATTCTGTTGGTAATGCCATATGTTTCTGTAAGTGGAGCCACATTTTTTAGTTTGTTTATTTTTGACACTTAAATCCCTGGTGTATTGAAAGAGATCCATCCATGTTCGATACGATGAGTTATGCACTTTAGGGTTGGGGGGCGAGAGACAATACCAGTAGATGAAGGTAGGTCACTTATACACAAACTCGCATTCACACTCTGGAGTAATTTTGAGTCAACAATTAACCTCATATGCATGTGGCTACACGATGGCTCAGTGGTTCCCGCTCTCGCCTCCCTGTGCCATCGTGTAGCCTTCAACAATTAATATAAATCTATATTTCAGACCATGAGAGGGAATTAGAGGACCTGAAGAAAACCAACACAACAGAAGAACATGAAAGTCCTCACAGAAAGGCCATGAGCACAGACTTGAAAAAGTGTTTTTCTTGCTGTGAGACAAGAGTAGTAAATGACCCTACTGACAACTACATAACCAGGAAATGAAGCAGAGGACAGATAAAGTAGGTATGACCGAGAGTACTGAACACTGGATGGTAGAAACGAGGCTGAGAACCAGAAAAGATGGAATATAAACTTTAATGATGAAAGTTTGGAGTAATAAAAGGAAAGCACGGTCTTCCCTAAAGACAAATTCAACCTTTCAGTTTAGCACGTAGCAATTCAAGCTGTGAGGGCGTCAAAAAGGAACAGCGAGAGTCAATCCTCTTTTCTCTGCAGTACAAATAATTTATGTGCCATTTGGCATTCCCCATAAAGCAGCAAATAACTCAGTAGAAGAACAAGCATTGCTAGGTTTATAGCTGAAATACAGCATGGTGCAAACACACACTAGTCACAAAAAAGGAAATTTCTCTATCTGCTTCATTACAGCTAATTATTTTGTAGTAGAACCACATAGACAGCAGACAATTACAAATAATGCTTCCATTAAGTGATCAGTATGAAAAATAACACGTGGACTATGAGACCAGAGACCCTGCTCTGCTTTAAAAAGCAAATCACAAACCAAATGGGAGCAGAGTAAAGGTAATTTCCTTTGATATTGCAACGTTTCAAATGTGTGATGGTTGAAATAGAGTTCACAAGATATGAGCCAATTACAAATAAAGAGCGCATTACAGTACGTTCAGGCTGTATGTGGGCGTATGTAAATTGCATTAGAGCTGTTATTGGTGTGTATGCATCAGAAGTTGGATCACCTGTAAATGAAAATGCAACATCAAACTGGCCCGGGACCGAGGGAGGAATAAACGGAGTACACAGCGAGGCGCAATTATGGCCACTCTGTCCCTGTAATTGGTCCTGAATGTGGTACAACATCTACTGGTGGTCTTTACAGGAGAATCACTCCGAGCACTCCGACGTATGACACAAAATATATAAGCACACTTAAAGTAAACATTTGAATACAGCTTAATATTTAAAGCACCGATCATAGGTTAATAGTTCGGTTGCAAGTATTGATGTGCATGCATAGTTGGGGCGACTGAGCAGTTAGAAAGCAGCAGTCCTCCCTGCAGCGGTGCTGGAGCACACTGATGTTTTGAAACATCACAGTGGGAAACAAAGAGAGCAATTTGTCAGTACTTTGAGATAGCAAATAGTCCAGTTCCAGTGGATAAATGCATGACCACATTCACCCAAGCATTTGGACATCAGCAGCACAGGATGATGGCTACTGCTGTGAGTGGTGATAGGGAGCCAGACTCAGGCCAATCTGACATAATTGACCCCGGAACAGTGTGATCGCTCAGTCTGAGAACATACCACCACAACAATGACCTCTCATGATCTGCCTGCAGCCAACTTTAAGGTAAAAGCTGCAGGAAGTTGAGTGAAAACGTTGAGCCTCAATGCACAATAAAATTGACACTATTTTTCCATTTTAGACTTGTCAATGAGATCTAATTCAAGTCTGTGTTACATCGATTTAGAAATTAGCAATCAGAAACATCTCTCGCTGCAAGTGATGATTGTACCCTGGCAATGTTCACTCTCGTTACGTGAACTATTAAAAAAAAAAAAAGATTCATGACAAACCAGTCCTACTTCAGCCACTGATTAGCATCATTTAATCCATTTTTTCTAATAATATGCAATAAAAAACTTGAAGAAAATTAATTGTGTTTCACCTCTATTTAACTATCACACTACATTAACACATAAGAGACAATAAAACATACATGTACATGTTCAATCTATTCACTCATTCATTACTGCTATGAGGTGCTCGAACCAAGCCTACAAGCCGACTGTGGGTGAAGCTCACCAGTCCATTCCAAACCTATCACAGAACAGCAGACAAACACTCATGCACACAGTCACACCTACACACAATTAAAAGTAACACAACAACCAAATAAGCATGTTTTGGGGGATTAGTGGAAGGAGCTGGAGTACACGTACCTGTACCAGAAAATCATGCAAACGCCAACAACCCCAAACTTCAGAATCAAAAAGAGGTCTGTTGTTGAATGGGTTGGGGGGATTTATTAGGGAGCAGCTAACCACTATTACCCCGAAGCTGTGTACAGTATGACAATGACAATGTCAACATATATTTATGGTTATAAATGATTATGCGATGCGCTATCAAACAGAAACTGGACCTCAGATTAAACCGTTAATATGCAGAACAGACTCTTCGTACTGCAGTACTCATCCTACTTCATCAAGTATTATAAGAACTATCAACCTAATTAAACATGTAGGGGGAACTAACCATGCATGGGGAGAGAAGAAAAGAGCCCTGTATTGTTACTTTGTTGGAGAGTGGCGTTAAGCTTTGATATGGGGCCTACTTCACTTTTCCACTCTTAACACAACAAATCTCAATTTGGACACTTTTTTTTTTTTTTTTATATATTATTTTTATCTTAAAAGTGTTAAAAAGTGAGACTTACAGTTTGATATTGAACATATTCCTTGTCATTAACCAAAGTATAAATGTGAACAGTTTTACATAGTTAACTTTCATTATGTTTACATTATCTGAATCCTGTGTTGGGATCACCATATTGTGGTTAGAGATTTAAGAAGATGCACTTAAACTGACTGGCACTTTGTGCAGAATACTACAGTAATTTGCTACTTAATGTTCCAACAGTTGCCGTGTGCACACCACTACTGTGACCACAAATAATCAGGGATAATATAATACCCGACAAATAGATGTTAGGGTGACATTAGATCGAATCGGCCTAAAACAATGCACAAAGTGGTTTTCAGAGGGAGATAAATGTGCCCATTCACAGATTGAAATGTAGATAATTGTGTTTGTTAAAAGTATATATTTAAGAGGGGAGGGGTCTTTATTGTTTAAAATATCAGTCAAAAAAAAGTAAGATATATTTTGTAAAAGCATTGTCCAAATCAGAAGAATGACTCAAAACAATGTTACATATTGTTAATTATTACTCTGATAAGATTTCAAAAGAGACTTCATATTTGTTTATAGGGATAGTCTATATAAAAGAGGCATTATTTCTATCATTATAATTATATTATTATTATTCTTTATTCCACAAACTATTTTCATTGATTGTGTAAGAGAGATTATTTCAGACAAATCAAAACATATTAAGTAACTTCTGAGAAGCCTATGTGAATTTCTGTCCGTTAGAGAAGAATGTATGTCTTATACATGGAATTTTCTATGTATATGGCAGTGGGACAGTTTGAATAAATCAGAATTCTAAGGCATCATTGAGTAAATTTTGATGTTGGCCCAGGGAAACATGCCTTCTGTTTTAGAAATCAGTAGCACTAAATATAAATCAGGACAATATAATAAATTGAAGTGGCTGCAGCAGATATATTACTGTATTTGTATTAGAAAATGAGCTTTAATCCCAGTTTAATGGAGTAAATGTCACATTTCTTTCTTTAGAATTGTATTCAAGTAAAACCAAAAAGTAATTTACTTTAAAACTACTCCGTTACATTTACTTGAGTACCTTCTTGGATAAATTGTGCTTGCCGGAGTAGTTTTAATGTGTTACTACACGCATCTAGAAGCAGCTATCAACAGGGATCGGCAAGACACTTTTTTTCAGTTCCACTGATCGAATTCTTTGCTCAGTCAAGAGAATAAAATCTGTCTTGATCCAAAATGTCCAATGTTAGGCTTGAAGTTTCTTTAAAAGTCCATCTGGGGAGTTTTTAGTGTTTCCATCTGTAGTTCGATGAAGCAGAAGAGTGTAATAAAGAGCCAGAGCGGAGGAACATCTCTGCAGACTGAGAGGACGGATCTAGTGCAAAGGATAAAGCTGCAAAGACAAGTTCGGGAAAAAATACAGAGAGAGCAAAACAGCATTGGCATGATGGACTTGTAAGGACAATTCAGCAGTGTCCTGAGTCGCTCTTTTGCATAATGTGGCTGTAATAAAGCTCATGAAGTGACTCAAACCACCTTTTCATCCGAATCGCTCAGGAAGAATTTTCCTGAAAGGACTACTTGTGTTTTGCATTTAACAGCAATATGAACCATCTACTGAGGCGAATTAGATTACATCTACCACACAAAGTGTGTATCATCAAGGAGCACGCATAAAACGAAAGCCACAAGCAATAAAGAGAAGTAATTCTGTGTGACGCCTCATGGAGAGCACATTTAAAGAAAGTTATTTTATATATCTACTGGAAGTGGTGTACACACAGACTGACCTCGTCACATCCAGAGTTTGTTTTTTTTATAATATACTTTTCTCAAAAGAACAACTTTTAGGCCAGGATTCCACAAATTCAGCTGTGATTAAGTTTTTTCAAGTGAAATAACATTGGGTTAAAAATAAAATGCAGATTTAAATCCGACTAAAAGATGGAAAGCCTATCCTTTATTGCATGAAATTTAAGATACAGGACATGATCATAACAAATAGGTACAGCTTTGGATTAGAAGATGCTTCAGGGTGAAAGTAAAGTTGTTGCCATGCTTGAAAGCATTCTGTCTGAGCTGTGGTGGAGTCACTGGTACAGTGGAGAGAAACATCAGGGGGAAAAAAGGACAGAATGTTTGGAAAGATACGCTGAACCACGTGGACTACTTATTCAGAAAAATGCTCTCAACTGTGCCAACATGGTCTATCAATGGATTCAAAGTGGAAGCCTTCATTTGTTACATATATAATTAAATGCCTGCATTGAACCCATCAGCAGTGGGCAGTCCTGAGTATTGGGCTTTGCGCAGGTGACCTGTTGAGATTTGAATCCCAACCACAAATCTACATCCAGATATTTGTAGGGGATTACAAAATAAAAAATTGTATCTAAAAATTCATGCATTTGTGTCTTATTGGGAAATCGAAATATGGCCACCCTAAATAAACACAATTTTGTTTGTATAGGATTTTAACTTCTTTTTTAATACTAGTAATTTTCCAATTCTAATTGGAGATAAATAGTTTTTTGCATCATTAACTAAGTGAGGCCTAAACAAATAATAACTGTATGACTGACAAAGGATTTATTTTAGTACCAAACCACTGAACGTCACACAAGATGAAGGTTTAAAGGCTAACATGACTCAAATAACAAAAAAAAATAAAAGGAGACCACAAGGAGAAGGCTGTTTATGAATGTGTTTCTGAAAATGTACATCGACGTGACTAGAGGGACTTTGAGTGTAAAGGTTTAAAACCAACAACTCACTCTCCATCCTTGAACTATACCAGAGGCATTTATGCAGTTCAGAATGAAAACCACAAAATATGCTCCTCCAGGAGGTATTTTTTAACTATGTATTAGTACAATTTAAAGATGGTCCAATCTTAATTATAATTTAAACTTTTGTTCTGAAATTTGTAGCAATGTCTAAGAATGTGTGTTGTTCAGGCATCTGTCTTCACTCATTTTAACTCAAAACCTTGGAATTTGTGGACAGTTTCATAAAAAATACACCCAAAAGAAAATGAAAATTATGGGCAGTCAGGGTTGGAATAAAGTGGAAATCCCTGTCAGATGAAGACCTCAGTTTGATGGATCCATTTGCACAATAATACAAAAGATAATTTGATGGTGCCTCCCTCGCTTTAGTGACACTTTCTCTCTTGGGACAGCAGGTCAGTGCTGTGTCCATTTGCTAATACCTGAAGACCACAAGTCCCTGTCAGTGCTCAGAGGGGAGACAAAGCATGTGGATGGATACGCACAGGCACGCACAGGCACGCACAGGCACGCACACACACACACAGATCTATAAATGCCAGATTACCTTTAGTGCTTGCCGATGTAATCTTCTGAGTCAACAGAGCAATGCAGACACGGCTCAGTGTCAGAAGCCACTATAATGAACAGTCACTCATTTCAGCTCAACGCTGTGGAGTCCACTGCCAACTTAAACCTAAAGTCTCATTCCGCGGCACTCCGTACGGATTTACAAGACTTTTGATTCATTAATTCAATCCAGGATCAAGTTGAGAAACTTTTAATGAAACTTTTGCACGCTGAAGAGTTGTCTGTTAAAGCTACTGTAAAATCATTTAACAGGCCCATGGAAAAAAAAAAAACATGCAAGGAAAGCAAGTATTTAACATTTTTCTTACAGGGCCCCAGTCCAACATCGATCTGGTCATTTCAATCTAATGATTATGTAATCACATTTGTAAAAATAACCCAGAAAACCCCCTCATCATCAACATTCCCACTTTAATCTTCATAATACATGCATCATTCGGCAGGTGTGAGTCTGATGAGTTTCTGTCTCTGCGTGATGGCGTTTGGATCAGTTCAGTGATCTGGCCTGCAATTCAAAATGTTTCCTAAAAATCCCTCTGCTCAATTTCATGGATGGAACAGTGGATGGGTAAAAATAATGGTGCAAACTGCTGCAATTTGTCCTTCTGTCTCTGAAATGACCCTCCATAACGGACACAGTTACACCCACGCATTGACTCTTATTCACTTCCTGTAGACTGGCTCTAAACTCACCTCCACCCCTATGGGTCAGCCGGGTTTAGGTGTAATAACTTGCCAATAGCATAATAATATATTTGCTCCATTAGCGTAATAACATTTTGCCACTAATGTAATAAATTATTACATGACTGAAGTAGCATTAAATTCTAATAACTGCAGAGAATAATGTAAAAATACATAAATAGGCCTCCGTTTCAAGGAAATAAAAGCATTTTTTTGAAAGTTTTGTGCAGTTTTCGTCATCATAGTCATTCATCGAGGATACAAACTCTGCAACACTCTCTCAAGCTCGATCTCAATTTGCTCCCATTGGAGTGACAACCTTGCATGGCCGCAGCCTCCATTGGTGTGTGAATGGGTGAATGTGATTAACGATGTAACATGCCTTGAAAAGCACTACAGAAAGTCTATATAAAGCTCATTAAAGCTATATGAAGTCCATTCACCATGTTACCAACTCAATCATGGTTGTAAAACATTATTTACCATTTAATTACATCACTGGTAAGTTATTACACATTTAGCTTAAGAACATTGGGAATGGACAAAAATGATAACGTTATTGGCCATTATTATATTGGTTATTAAATGAAAACCTTCCCCCACACAAAGTATGTTTTTCTTCATTGTAGGAATGTGTCACTGAACAAGATTTCCTGCAGACTTGCTTTAATCTCAGTCCGACTACTAACTTGCTAAATACTGTGTGTACTGGAATTATTTTCTTAACTTCAGCTCAACCCTATTCTCACCTTAACGCCTAATTTTATCAACATTTTCAGCAGTAAATTACATGCTTGTTGGTTGAGAACATAAAGTTTTGTCCTTATGGTGACAGAAGTCTTCCCTGGTTGATCTATAGTCAGGTTTAAGTCCCCACTGGTATAAGAAAACAAAACAATAAACAATGACACACATACCACAGACAGGTCAGGATTGAAAAAATGCTACACTCCCCTGACATAAATTCTGCATTAGCCTTTGCAAACCTCAATGTTGCCATAGCAACGTAGACATAGTGTAATCACCATCTTGCGGGGCCAGAGTCATAAAACTAGACCCACCGCCCAGTGGCCCCGGGCCCCTGGTAATGGCTTTTATGACTATCATTATTGCCACGCGGCTAAACAAGGAAAAACATAGGAGGACACGGTCGGCCTCAAAGCCCAGAGCTCATGGCATCACACAGCAGAGCTTCAAAGCTCCAGTTCAAAGGGAGGGAGCAACACAGGTTTCAGATCAACGGATCTTCACTCAAACATGTCTACATTTACATAAAAAAGACTACCTAGTAAAGAGTTTCCTGGATCTAGATTTGGACCATGGCGAGTAAACACACAGCATATTATACCTGAAGACTTCCTCTTTCTAAAATACCAAGGACAGCAACCCTGTACAACAGCTTAGTTTCCCCCAACAGGAGTCCCAGCTTCCCTGAAATAAAACGCTTGTACTGACATAAGAAATTATTCCATTTTAATAAAATATTACCCTTCAGGGAAAAGGAGCAGAAGCACTGAGCATCGCACTGCAAAAAAGAGCCAAATAAGGTGAGCATTTAAGTGGTTAGCAGGTCTCCACGCTGCTCACAAAACGAGATGTCTCGGCTACAGATTCATCAAATGCTACATTTAGTCGTCTCCAGTTAATTAGAGCAACGATTTGAAAAGAACATCTTCTCTGTTTGAAAACTGGAGAAAGTCAGAAAGAGCTCCTCTGTCTGTGGAAATGTATGCAGGCCATGTGAAAAGTGTGCTCATGGAGCTGGGGACTTGGAAAGTTACCAACTGGGAGTTCCGACGTCCGAGTTGGGAGCATTCATATATGACAACAGGACGTGTCACAAAAACTTGCATATTAATGAATATTTGGAGTTTGTCCTCTCTAATAAAATGCTATTTGAAGAGAAGATAAACTATATAATAAATAGGCTTCAAGTATGTAGAGGTACTTTCTTAAAGCATTGTTAAACATAAACACACATAGGCACACATAGATCCATGCAAACGCACGCACGCACGCACGCACGCACGCACACACACACACACCAATGGACTCGCCTGCCAAGCAAAGGTACTTGAGAGAAACTTGGGATTCAATGCTTTGCCCAAGGACACATTGACAGCAGAAGCTGGTGACTGAACCATCAATCACGAGATCAGAGGACAACCACGGTCACTCCTTCAGCCGGTCCCACACATTTCACATCTATACATAGAGAAATACTGCAGGTTTTAGCAGCGAGCAGACTGGGATCTAGCCTAATGAAGTCTGAATGCAGCCAGACCAACACCAGTGAAAAAAAGAAGAAAGAAAACCAATGATTTCTCCCTGAAATGAAAAACTAATACTAATTTCTTTCCGCACACAAAAGGGTTGTAATCTAATGTGAGCGGTCTAATGGAAGCTGCTCAGACTGAGGCATGACTGAGCATCTCTGAAACATTTCAGTCTGCCTCTCTCTCGCCTCCTCTGCTCTTCTCCTCGTCAGTCTCGGCGAGGATAAATTAGCAAAAGGAATTCAGAGCGAGGCTGCTTAGAGGAGGGTTTAAAAAAGCTTTGATCAGGACCCATGCCAGTAATCTGACAAATCCATAAGGGGAGCAACTCAGAGCATGTTCTTTTGTGACTGGCTATACAGTATACTGCTCTGGCAAGTGACCATGACCAGTGCCTTTGCTCCACCCTGCCCTGTGGTAATAACAAAATTAACATCTATTACTATTTTAGCAAAGACCTTGTGATGATTTAGTTTCACATATTTTAGACAAAATGCCTGATTTTCACAGCTAAATGTTTGTGTTGCACTGTGAGTGTACAGTAAATGAGCACAAGTGTCTGTCACAGCTGTGGAGTAGATAACAAACCCTGAAGACACCGGTTCTTAATCCAGGTCGAGCAGATTTTCACCATTTCTCTCACTTCGCTGTGGAAATGTACCCTGCAAGTGATTTCACGTTGATGTTCCTGCCACTCAGAGTTACTGCGCTGGCCCGACAGGCGCGGCCCACAAAGTGTAGATGAAGTTAAGTCAGGACAATAGCAACCTTCACCCTGTGTATTATAATGAAAACGACCTGCTCAATTTAATTATTAGCCCCTCACAGTATTCCCTTTCAACGAGTGTTCCAAAAGCCTCGCAGAGAGAAAGGATTATGGAGCTGTCATAATACCTCCACCTCTCATAAAACCACAAGAAGAGAAAGGCGAGGGGATGAATGGATCTGCAAATTAGAAAGATGTATCCGAGAGGAAGAAGCGATAAATAAAAGCCCAATTATATCTAGAATTTTTATGAGATCTGATCACAAATTTCCTGACACTGTGCATGTGTTCTTGTCTGCAATGAGAAGGAGGAGCTCTGTGGTGGTGTAGGATGTGAGATTTCATCTACAGGCAGTTCCTTTGTTGCTATTTTGGGTGATTTTCATGAGACAAAGGCAGACAGCGGGAAAACTAATAGTTCAGAGCAACTTTGGCAGGCTGTAGCACAAAGAGTCAACTCGAGTCAAACAACAAAAACAACACAGAGACAAGTGTTTTTAAGGATGAATTACGTCTTCTGCCAGACAGCCTACACGCACATAACAACCCCACACACACCGATAATGTCCATCTGATGAACTGTGGTCATTTCTTCAGCCAGTCATGTTGAGGGATCATTGCCAAAGCAACAAAAGTATGTCATGAGACCTTATCAAACGCTGCCGTGCTGCCTTCCTTCACCTTCCTTCACCCTCCTTTTATCTTTTCGTGGCCACAGTTCATTTTGCCTTTTCAGTTCTAAAGCCTGAAAAATTCACTATCCGCAAAGTTTCTCTGAATCCTATCTGGAGAGGAGATCTCATTCGTTAGGTTCAACAAAAAAAAAAAAAAAAAGGTCAAGCCACACCCCCACAATGTGTGACAGAGGGCGGGGAAGAAAAAAAAGATAAATCACACCACTTTCATTTGTGACACCAAGCACCTTTCGTTCCGTGCCTACTCAGTCCTCTCACCCATAAAGCTTCATCTGTGTCACACACTCAACTTTTTCTTTTGTGTCTCACGTACACGCACACAAATAACCGCTTTTATCCTTCAAGAGCATGCTTTGTCTCTGCAGTACATTCTCCCAATATCCAACACCTCCCACTGCGTTCCCCGCTTAAACAAACTCTACATGATACTTTGAGCTGTTTCCAAGTTACTGTTGCCACCGATGTCAGTCAGCACTACACACACACACACACACACACACACACACACACACACACACACACACACACACACACACACACACACACACACACACACACACACACACACACACACACACACACACACACACACACACACACACACACACACACACACACACACACACACACACACACACATCACTTCCATCAAATAACCAGCTTACAGCTACTACCGGTCTGCCACTGAAACGTGTGTTAAGCAGATTAAAATGTTGAGGACTCAGCTGCATTGGCATGCCAGTAGGTTCGTAGTCAGGTTTGTTGTGACTCAGCCCCACTGGGGCGCTCACAGAAAGTGAAAATTAAAGTCTCTGGCATGACATGACAGTTATGCCACAATTAGTGATTTCTGCTAGACTTTCAACGGCATTCACAACAACTTCTATGGACTAAAAATGTGGAATTCTTTACCGCTTCATATTCGTCAGGCACCATGTGTTACGAGCTTTAAAAAACTCCATAACATTTTTTTATTTGGATGTATCATGTAGTTTTATATTCTATTTTGATTTTTTTCTTAAATTGTGATCATTGTGATTTTTTTTCCTGCATATGATTCTTGTACGTTTTATAATCTGTTTTAATCTGCTTAAAGTTCTCTTTTAATATTGACACCGATGTAAAAAGCCCATGTATTTTTTACCTCTAATTTTTAACTAGTGAAGCGCTTTGAACTGAATTTTATTCGTGAAAGGTGCTATATGTTATTATTATTTATTACAACTTTCTTTCTGATGGTTGACGTTGCAAAAACTCAAATTTTTAGCAAGTTTATTATGTTGTTCTTAGTCAAAATGTCTCATTTCATTTGATCTAATATAAATTCACCGAACAAGCAATATTTCAGCAAGATCTTGGCTCTTGTTTTAATACAATGCATCTTGAATATCTTATTAAGTCAAACAATCTTGGAATTATCTTGTTTTGAGTTGTATTTTAAAATAAACAAGGTTTATTTCACATTTCATACATCTTTCAAGCTACGGTGTTATTTGTATAAAATAGATCATCTTCATTATAGCATTTGTGGCTTATTCTAAGACACCAAGTGTGAAAAGACTGTTAAAATATAGCTTAAAATAAGTTTCTCTGCTAATTTTAAGATCTCACTATTTGAAATCACATCTTATTTCTAAAAATTTCACCACAAGACTATTTCCACGTGTTCCATTGGCAGACTTTACCACTTATTTCAAGGCAAAAGTCCCTCGAAATAAGTTGGGGTTTTTTGTGTGTGTTTTGAGTGGGGCATTTTTTCCAGAGTATCTGGTTGTATGAGGACTAACGTTTTAACCTAACTCAGAAAAGAAACAGCCAAAAGCATCTGTGCAAATAAATTCCCACAGCATGATAGAGGCCAACTGGAAGAGTAATTAAAGTTACATAAGAGCTCACTTGAATGCTACAACTTCCTGTGACCATTTTAATTTGAAAGCCTTCAAGAATTTAATTCACGGCCCCTTCAGATGTTGACCTGCGCTCTGTCTCATACTTTCACTTTAATTATGACAGAGCATAAGTGCTTTCAAAAAAAAAAAAGCTGAATGGTGAACTCAAAATCATTAGAAACTCGAGTGTAACTCTGGACACCTCTGGCACTCGGCAGTTGCCATTGTGATCCATAATGAGAGGAACAATAATTAAGCACAGGAGTAACAGCAGATTTTTAGATAAGTGAGGAGTTCAAAGGTCGCCTCATTTCAGGTAAGTTCCTGACAGCAGCGACAACACTGGGATGATACTATTATTTGCATTCTAAGTGGGTGTATTCTGTGCAGGTGTTCAACCAGGCCGAATTTGTCTCGTTTTCATCTGCGTAGCTGAACATCCATTCAAAAACAAGTGAGACTATCAGTACTGGGATGTGCTGTTACTCTACATGCTGCATACTGCAATATACCCACTAAACACATTTACTGCTGATGTTTTGCTTCTAGAAATAGTCTTTTATTTAAGGAATGACAAATGGTAGTAAAAATTTCTGATCAATTAAAAACAGCAAAACAAGCTCAGTGTAATTATAATTAGTAAGAAAATGTATTAATAATCATGTTGAGTATGAATGCTTGGCAAAACATCCCTCATCTATTTTACCACAATGGAATTATGAATGCAGCTAGCAGGTCTGGTGTTATCTGTGAAAATTAACCCACCAGAAAACCAACAACACAAAGATTCAGTGAATTCAAACAGATGCAAACGCCACCTGCTTGGTTCATCTTTTCCTCACACTCGATTTCAGCGGGACTTTGCAGAGGCCAGCTGCATTGCCCACGTATGTCAAAGCAGCCATTGTTAGACTCTCTGAGCCCAATGCAGTTGAAATCTCACCCAATTGTATTTTTAGATAAGAACTGTCTGTTGAAAGGTGGCTAAAATATTTGTCTTTCAAAGTGGGTGTTACAAAGTTGGCAAGACAAGTGGCATGCCAAAATAAACAAAAGAAAAAAAAAAGGAAAGCGCTTGACAAAGAGTTTTATGTGAATTGAACTATTTAGCCTTTGTTGAATATTTGAACTGAGGAAGATGATATATTTTGTAATTGCAAACTAACAAAAAGTTACAAGACACACAACAGCTGAGCTGAAAAATGTAAGGCAGCGCTGAGATTCCCCAATGTGAATCCAGCTACTCTGCATCAAACATAACGTGATAGCGCCAGAGAACAGGAAAGGCAGAGCTGCAGGGAAGAGACATACCTTCACCCAGAGAGTCTTTCAATTGCGTTCAGGCAGCAAAAGAAGCCCTGTGGGCCTCTATTTCATCCTCATATTGTAATGTCTTTGCAGAAAGACTCACACTGCACAGAGAAACCTGCACTGGTACCGTCTCACTTTGCAATGTCAGCTGTGCAGCTGGTGAGAGAATACCGAAATCTGTTTTTATAGTCAATGAATGTTGAGATTGACTCAATGCTTCACTTCTGTTTATTTATTGGTTTGTGTGGAATAAATATAATAAAGCAAAGAAAGGTTTCTTTTTTTGTATTTTTGAACACAGCTGTTTTTTGAAGGTAACATTTCTTTGGTAAGTCAAAATGATTTAATTATTGAAAATCGCTGCGATGGGATGCAATTGTTGAAGGTTTGTGTTCATACAGCATTAACTCTGAATCTGATACTTCACCTGCACACGATTGCAGCACTACAGATCATCTACAAGGCCGATGGTTGATTTTCCATTTCAGCAGTGGCCAAGGACAGGACTTCAGGGCGCTGCAGTACAAGACTTTACAATGGAGGGTCTGCAGCTCAATGGCCTTGGTCAATGTGGCCGATCAAAAGACGCCCATAAATACAGCTAAAGCAGGCAAAACTAAACCACGCACAAAGAGTAAAAACATTTCTCTTGTGAATTATTTCTTTGTTGCAACATTCTTATTTGGTAATAAATCTAATAACATTGCAAAGCCTGATTTTTACGCTATTAGAAATGGAGTCATGTTTGTAAGGAACATGTATTTTGTGGGATGAGCAGCAAGGTGTACAAGTTGCACAAATGAAAGTCTGAAGTGAATGGTCATGTTGGCTTTTTAACAACTCATTTAACAAACAGGAGCCTGTAGGACTATATAGACAGGACCAAATGAGAAATGTCCTCTCATTCCCAGTGTAGCCTGGTTTGGGAGATCTCACAGCTTCTTCATGATCTTTTATTCTCGTGTAGTGTAATTGGTCAGAACAGCCAAGTGGACTGGGTTCAAGTGAAGAAAAAAGAAAAAAAAGAACATGCCCCTTATGTTCACTCTTTGTTCTTCATCTTCTCCCAGGATCATCTCCTGCACTCAAGTTACTTGTGAAGTATGAAATGTCACGGCCAGAACAACAATTATTCTTGTTCTTGCCACCTTGAGATAGTGGCAGAATCTATCTGTCCTTGAGGAGTACATATCTACCATCAGGAGCCTGTTGGAAGGACGGTTTATAACCACAACGCCACACAAAATAGTCACATGTCTGCTCACACTGCAGTGGGATGGCATCCCATTCTTCACACGGCATTCGCTGCAAGTCAGCCAACGTGGTTCTGACATGAATATGGGAGTGCTGCTGGTCGCACAATTTAAACTCAATATCTCTCTACATTGAAATATCCTCCAATGATGACAAGCCTTGTTTTCCAGTGAGCGAGATGCCACCCCACATGATCACATTGCTTACAATACAAGAGCTGTAATAATCATTTAAATGTCAAATAAATCAGGTTTTCTAAAAGGATAATTTATTGTTACAACAACAAAAATAATCCATCATACAATATGTCCTTATTTTTACTTGTTTTGATAAGTTTATATAAGTTAAACCAGTATATTGGTTCAGTCGGCTGAATCAATGCAAATCAATAGACCCCATAACTAATAAATGGAAACAACTGGCTTTTAAGAGTTCAGTTAGAAACTCAAAATCCCTAAATGCTTTAACATTCACAGTCAGGATCTTCAAAAGACTAATGTCTGTCTGCACTAGATCAATCACTGTCCTATAAACAAGATTTACAATAATATTAATGTCAAACTTGCCCATAAAAATGTTCTTGTCTATGAGTGTTTAACTTCTTGACAGGCATTAAGGCAAGGAAGATGGTGAAACTAACTTCATGAATGTGGGTCTCCTCCCACTTTTCTGTGCAGCAAACTAACTTTCAACTACAAAGTTGTGCAGAACAAAAGTACATCTGTCTATTATTGGCACCGTAGTTACATGTACCCACAGATAAATCTTTGTGCAAGTTCACTTGTAAGGTAATATATAAGTTGTTTATGCAAAAGAGTATGGCCGAGCTTATGGAAATGTCTTGTCTGGCTAAAACCTGCTGAAAAGTAAATTGCCGATACGCTCAGCCAGCAGTAAAAGAGCAAATGTCAGACCTGCTACGATAAATCACAATTTAAAAGCCTCTGATCTTTGTTTTAAAGGCGTCCCTCCGCAAAAATACAAATTGGTGAACTGTGCCCCGTTTCCATAGGAACCGACAAAACTCTTTGCTTCTTCACGACCTCTGTCTCATGAAGTAATATCACACTTGGATTCATTATAATGAGAATCCAACACAAGCATTCACACATTTTCAGATTTGTTCCCAGAGGAGCGGCGTAACGAAAAAGAACAAATTGAATTTTTCAACAAAAGTGAGCTTGCTTTTTTCCACGCAGCGAAGTAGTGAAAAATCACTGGTGCGGAATGCACTTAATGCTTTTTGATCCCCAAATTGTAAAGTATTATGATGGCTGAACTTCAGTGAGGTTTGTTTTCTGTGCTATTAAATCATCTATACGAAGATAAATCGAAAGTGTTCACATGAGAAAGCATGGCCAAACACAATTAAATGACAAAGAATTATTGGTCCAGAAAGTGCTCCAGGTTAGTGCCTGGGAACAGCTGGTGGTTGAGGCACTTTGCTCAAGGGTCCCACAGTGGTGGTGAAGGTGGGAACCAGACGTGGCTTCATAAATCCCCACTAACATATATTATTGGTTCAGGGACTAAACCAGATATTTTACAATTGTAAACTCACTTTTCTGACCTCCAGATCACCATGGCAAAGTGGTCAGTTTGCTGAGGAGATCTTTGGAGGTCAATAGTAGAGATACATGTTAGATTACCTTATCAGCATATCTAACAGGCTAGTGCCAAAGGGTTTGAGGAAAACTATTATAAAGTCCTTGCAATTTAGTGGAGATAGGCAAAAAATCGTTTTTTTTAATCTTTGACAATATTACCACAAATAGAATATGAACAACCATCCCAGCAACAGGTGTGGCAATGTGATTGTTATATAATTCAAAACAAAGTGGAAAAAACATAATCTTATCAATTGTAATGGTTGAGTCATAGAAAGACAAAACCTGAGTGTCATGAGGTTTCCTAAGATGCATAAAACACAGAAACATCTTTTTTCCCTTTAGTGTAATAGATGAAGTTGTGTTTTGTAGATGGAGCAAAAACTTCAAAAGTGAAGAAGAACGTATGATGCAAAAATAAATCGGTTATTGCACATACATCTTTGTTGATTTCTATCACAGTTACAAGGTCGTCATGTTGGGTGGGTAATTATGTAAGAATGTTAATGTTAAAGTAACTAAGTTGAGGAAGAGGTTCAGGCCATGAAATTACCGAAAATATAAAGTTTATACCAGCCTTCTCTTATTTTCAAAGCATCTATTGGTAAAAGCACTAAAACAGCGGGAGAGGATTGTGTCAAATTACAAGCACTAAATAATCAAATTGTGAGGTGGAAAATAGCTGACAGAGACCAAAGCAAAAGCTGTTTTGTTGTTTTTTTCAAGTGTGTAAGGCTGCACAAAAGACCATCCTTCCTTCATCCATTCATTCATCAACGCATCATAATGTATGCAGCTGGTGAAACTGGACAATCACATTACAAGGTAAAGATTCCACTCAAAAAGGACCCATCAAGGATTCAAATACAGAAACTTTTTACACTGTAGATTCCAAAAAATCTTTCACCTTCCAACATACAAACTCAGAACAGGGTTTTATATGATGACAAGATGAGTATATTAATTCAACTCTGTAAAACTACCACAATAGAGCTCTATGTCACGGAAAAAACTAAATAAATAAACTAAATGTGTCCCTTTGTTTAACATTTAAGACATACTGGATGTCAAATGTGTCTGTACTCCAAAACTAATTCAGCACAGTCGAGTTTAACTGACTAAAACATGCAACTTGACATAACTGGTAAAAAGAAGACACTTATCACGATTGTTATTCCCGCCTTTGCGCGCGGAGTTCACTGCTAGTTCATGTGATGGAGGCAAAGTTGTTAATTATATGTAACATCCTGAGAATCAGGACTGATGTTCTTGATAAGATAAGTGAAGAGGGTACACTCATTAAAGCAGAAAGGTCGATTCTACAACGTATGATGACATGAACACTATAAATAACAGTGTGCTGGCAGTAAGGACAGCATGGCAGTATGGCAAGTAAGCTGGCAGCAGCTTTGTGTTTTTTTACAAAATAATTGATGAGCTTTACTTTACATTACAGATTTTCACCTCTTCAGCAGACCTCACATGCTTTCTATGATGCAACTCACGCATTCACGCACACACCCACACACCAATTGTAATGGCTGCTTTGTACAGTCTTCCCACGCCATTGGGAGAACCTTAGGGGTACCGAACCACCGGCTGGGACACAGTCACCCCAAAAAAGCCAGCCCAGATCTTCTAGTGCTAAGAGGCATGTATTTTCTGGAGGAGTGTACACACACCATTCAACATGTCACTGACATCCAGTCGCTCAAGCAATCAGTCCCTCTGAGAATCTCTCACAAACAAAAACGTAATGAAAATTGGAACAACAATGGGAATCTAAAGGGCTGCCAATCTTTGAACATTCATCTTATAAAGAAACCCACTCACAATCTGTGCACTGAGCTCCATTCTCCGTCAATGGTGTTTTAATACGAGTTAATCTCTCATCTCAAACATAACTTGGTCAGGAGCTGGTTACCATGGCGATCGAGCCAGGTTAAACGTGAGCCACCTCTGTGAAAATGAAAAGGCCGGATTTAGGCTTACCACCCTGCGGTTGCCCAATAATCTTCCCTCATAGTGCAGGTGCCAGACTAAGAACATACTGAAGTTGTTAAATACAAGGAAATACAAATAAAAATTAAGCAAATATAATATGTGATTGATCCGCAGCTGAATTTAAGAGACTGCTAATAGAAATGTTGATAAGGGATATATGAAGTTTCCATTGTTTAACCAAATTCCTTGTTCAAATCAAATTACTTTTATAGCAATTTAGATAAGTCAAGCATCCCTCTGCTTAATCAATAAAATGTTTGTTTTAAAACTGGACAGACTGATGGAAATGTTTGGTAAGTTTTCAAAAGCTTTCTGTACAGTCCAGTGTAACTTTAATTGGTGGGGTTTTTTCCTCAACATGAAAGAAGACCGAAAAAGATCACAGTGAGCAGCAATATGTTTAATCAAAGCAACTAAAGAGGTACAAAAAGAGACGATTAGGCTATGAGAGCTTTTGATGTCCTGCCCCGATGCCAGGGGTGATCACTAAGGACGTGAATATCTGCCAAGACAACTGTGGCTTCACTGTGACATGATATAATGTTCATCCCAATCAAAGCATGAAAATAATTGTGTGGGCGGCAAACCTTTAACTCTGCCATCCAATCTAAAAAACACACTATTCCTAAAGGAGGAGTCCTCATGACATGCCGGTTCAGAAATTAAAGATACAGTTGTAAGCACACATCCCACACAAACAGACACCACTCATGCAATTTGAACCGAAGAAACATTTCTCTGTTCACTGAAGAGGGCAGAGGGATTTCTCTCGCTCTACTGAGCAGAAGGTCTCAGTGATCCACAGATGGCTTGATGAACTGCAGGGCATTCACATGGCAATAAAGAAAACCACAAATTGTGTCACACACATTACCACACTTTGCTCTTTAAAGACTTCCACGGACCGGTGCACTGAAAAGATAAAAGACCTTAGATGGCTGTACAATCAATAACACGGCAAGAAAAGCAAACATTCAGATTGAGAGATTTGCTGATTCACAAGGCACAACACAATCAAATGTTTACAAAACCTGTTAAAACTGAGTCTGTGCCTGTGTCAGTCTTTGGAAGTCTGCTAAAATGTTTAGCTTATATTTCAGTTAAAGGGAAAAAATGGAACAATGAAATCAGGTTTTTTTATAATCAACACAAAACATGAATGATACTGATCCACTTCAGTAGAAAACACGCTACACGTAGAAGGTTGCTGTCTGAATTACTCCCCGCGGACATTTCAACAAGTCAAGACAGGAAAAGCACAGGTGGAGTTAGCTCTAATTACAAACCCCATTTTGTTTAGATGTCCCACTTTCTGGGTTCAGACATTGTTTGAAGTGAAGGTCTAGATATAGTCCAAAAAAAACCCCCCAAAAAACTAAAACTGAGAAACATGTTGTTCCAGCCACATGTGAGGTAGCCCACACCCAGTGTGTGATTGGTAAGTACAGTCTCACCCTTATCGCAGTCTAAGTAGGTACATACACAACAACAACAGGGAATTTTGTTCATTTCTCAAGGTGGCCATAGTTACTTCTGCACAGGACATTTCATAATTCGCAAGAATGTTAAGAGCAGCAGTCCTGCACAGAGACTTTGCTTTTCCACATCGACCGACTTCAGATTTGTGAACAATCACAGATTTAATTTGTTTTGGTCGGAGGCATCTGAAAGCAACACAAGTGAATCAGGTCAATGGGACTTTGTCTTATGTTTTAGAAGATATTTCACTCCTTATCCACGTGGTTTTAGTTCATGTGGTTCCTTTGAGCCGTCTAGTCTGAGAAATCCCACGAGAGTTGTTGGACACCAAACGGTAAACTGTCTGTGATTTCTTGTTTTCTCTCAGCTCGAGGAGAGAGAACAAGTTTCTCTGTTCTTGCAGCGTTGTATAGACATTTTCTCACTATTGAGTCTAATTACTGATGTTGTGTCTACAGATATTTTAAAATGTGTATTCCTGTGGTTATACTCACAGGAAACTATGTAAAAACCCTGACTGACCCGCCTCTTCCTCTTAACAACACCGGAAAAAAAATAATGTTTCATATAAAATAAAAAAGAAACGTCACTCTGTTCCAAGATAAAAAAAAATGAAAGCTTCACTGGAAGGTGTTTCTTTTGGTTTGTGAACTCAACAAAATGTCTGACATTTTTTCACACCTCAGGTAAAAATGATATATCAATATATTATTTTTTAAACACTTCAATCCACAGATTGTAAATTCAACCAAAACGTGTAAATGTTAAAACAGGTTCAACATTTTTCAAATCTCAATAGATTTTCAATTCTGTGGTCCAGAATTTTGTTCTGGAAAGATATTTGTCTCCCCTTATCCCCAAAAATTCCACTGAAGTCCAGATAAGAAAGTTGCATATGGTTTATCACCAAAGATGATGAACTGAATCAGTTTTATAAAAATCAAGCTATTGCTCCCCATCTGCAATTGTCCTCAAAACATTTCTGGAGACAAAGCAACAATTAATGTTTTTTTTTAGTGTGGCCACATCATCAATGTTTTTAACAAAATGCTAAATATTACATGCATGCATGCATTCATAACTTCAGGTATTTCAGATGTTGCATTAACATTTCTAAAATACAGTTTTCCTTTATATTTTGCCAAATTTCCTTCACTTTAGTTTGTGCAGCAGAGTCACACATTTGATAAAAAAAAAAACATTTATTCATTACATCACTTTTCAATGGCTTTTATAACTATCTCCATTCTGTGGAGCGTTTAGTGCGACCACACTGCAATGGGATTCCACTTGACCACATTAAAAAGGCTTTTGCAAGAGCACTCAAGACACACTGCGAACAGATTGAGATCCTCTGAGCCAAACCACCTCCAGACTTGGCTCACGATGAAGAATAGTAAGCATATTAAACTGAAGTGCTAAAATCATTGTACTGCCACTCTACAACACACGGAGCACTGATTGGTTCTTGGGTCCAGATGGTCTTCTGGACAGTGGTGGCTCTGACCAAAAAAGGAGAAATAGTGATTAAATCCAGCTTATTCTTTATAAAACCAGACAAACACTGTAACACTGCTTCATTTTGGAGCCATTCCCCCCCCAAAGAAGGACAATGTGATAAAGACTGGGGGGATAAAGGGGCCAATCTCAATGTGGACAGTAAATGGAAGTCTGGATGAAATCGTATCTACAAGAGTATCAATTAATTATTGTCACACATGGACACAGGCCCCAATCACAATTGACATCCTTTTAACGCAGTTACGTTATGCACCACTGGAGTGGATTTTATTTTTTTGCTTAATTATTAGGTGTAAACTTGAAAAAGACTTGCTTCTCTTTCTTTGGAGTCTCACATAAATGTGGACATTAATCAGATTGTCCAAAGTTTCAGGTTCTGACAACAAAAATTTTAAAAACAATTGCTCTGGAAACACCCGAAATACTGAAAAACACTGAAGTACCAATCAGACCACTAGTTGCTGCTGTGTTGTTTTGTAAAACAATCATTCTTTCACGCACACCGTACAGTGAGAACATCCAACTTCCTTTTAACGGTCTTTCGTTGCGTTGGTAAACTTTACTGGAGAAACAGTTCCATTCAAAAGAGTGAGCAGTACAAACACCCTGAATCCTCCATTGTTATTGTCGTCGATCTACTTGAAGATGTACAGAAAAACTACTGACTACGACAGCAGTGCACATGTGTAGTAGTCAGCATTCTAAAGTCGCATCAAGAAGTCTCTCTCATTCTCTCTCTCTTTTAATCATTCCTTCGGTCAATTCAATTTTTACCAATTCATCAATCAGGACAGCTCCAGTCTCACTGCAATGGCAACTTTGTCACGTGTGCAAAATAGTTTCCTGAATACAACCTGATTTTTCAGGCACAAACGTGCCAATCCTACAGTAGCATACAGACGTCTGCTGTGGATTTCAAGAGAAACACTTAAATCCACTGCGATTTAGAGAACTCTCTTAAAGCTCTTCCCTCCTATCTCTCTCGCCCTCTAATTCTACTTGTCTTTCACTCATTCAGTGGATCCTCAAAGCTCCTGTTGAGAGTAATTCTCCATCTCTCTCTGGCTTTTCTCCCTCAGTTTCAGTTCTTCACTCTCTTTTATTTAGACAGACACACACAGGACCGCTCATTCTCCGAGGAGCATTTGTACAACCAAACACACACGGCGAGCCATCATGAGGGCCTAATGATTCAAAGTACATAATGATTTGACACTGGCAGTGGTGTTGCAGTAGTGCAACATGTGGCTCATATCTAAGCAACACAAATCCACAAGGACTAAGCCCAGCTTTGCTCTGTCCCCACAGCCACACACTTTAAATACATGCAAGATACACAGAAGAACACCAAGCAGTTTTACTGGTAACACATAAATATCCTTTGCATGGTCCCCTATAGTACAGATGTAACAAAACAGACTAGTAGCCCAAAACCTTCCAATACATACTGCTAAAATAAAAACACCTGGGATTTTTATACCTGGCCATGTGTGCAATACAAAATAGCACTGGTTACTGGGGCACAACTGAAAAACCCGAAATGGATCTCGTATCTCCATCAGTGCGCATCTTGGTCTACCACACATCTCCCTGCCAAGATGCCAAAATATCACCCCACAGATTGGCTATGTGTCATAGTCCGGGAACAGCAGCTCGCAGTCCGCTTTAGATATTCTGACCTTGATCCACAAAAAAATCTGTGAAGTTCTACATTTCAAAAATAGAGTGGAAGGGATCCCAGCTTGGCCACATCAATATTGCAGAGAAGTTTCATCATCGCTGCAATGACTAAAGAGACTGTTTCCTCCCATCAGTTTGGCAAAAGCAGAAAACAAAGTGTATGAAGAGCCCAGCGTCGTAAAGCAGGACCTGTAGAATATCTAAAAGATGAGAATGCACTGAAAATATTAAATCTGAGCAAGCCGGAGTAAATAGGTGTAAGTGCATGCAGTTTCCAAAACAATCAATCCTTCCTTTACAATTTTGAGAACATCCCAGGCTCAAATTAAACGTTATCAAATATCAACAGTCTTCAAATCCACCATTTGTAAGTTTTCCCAAGTGCAGCATCTGTCAATTTTCCCAAACCTTCAACACCACCACCGTACATTTCACTTTTTAGATTTTCCATTGTTAACTCACTCTGGTAATTTGAGATTCATTTGGCTATTTTAATTCTCTGAATATTCTGTTCCTATATTTATTAAAAGAAATAACAGAAACCACAATCACAAATGGTTTCTAGTGAGAAATGGGTCAAATGAGTCTTACACACCACCAGGAAGAATTAGCGCCACGAAGGTGGATAATGAGAAAAAGAAGAAGCTTTGAGCAATCATTGTTCTTGCATGACTTTTCTATAGTGCAGTTTACTATCATATGTATATTATATGAATGAAACAAGGTGAAATACATGCAGATGTGGCTGCAGGGTCTCATTGCCAAGGCAATGGGCAATGAAAGAGCACATATATCTAAAAACAACTGCACAGTGACAAAAACAGCATCTTACTCTAATCAGATGTTTGTAGTAATACTAAAGTGACACAGAGAGGTAAAACACGGAAGATGAAACTAACACAGTATTAAACTCGAAATTACTAAACTGCATATTAAACAAAAAAGTTAGTTGTCTGAATTCCCCATCAAGCGCCTAATCCCAGACAGATGCCTAAATCCCTCCCGCACAAGGTGACAGCAGCCTTCCTGTCCCCCCTCCCTCCCAGCACCTGGGTCATCGATTAATTGGGGGGGGGGGGGGGGGGGGGGGGGGGGGGCTGGATATCTTCGAAACACCTTACCGCTGGCTGCTGAGAGTTGAGCCCCCCCTTCTTGGTGGACCCCCCTCTGGAGCTGAGCCTCTTCCATGACTCTGAAAAGCGCCCCCTGGTGGTGGAACGGCCCGGCCCGGATGTCCCGGACGTGACAGATGCGTCGTCCCGGGAGGAGAACTGCCGCTCCCTTCTCAACTCCCGCCGCTCTCCCCATTTCTTCTTGGAAGCCATTGACATGAAGGATTCACTCAAGAGACGTGGGCAGCAGATCAGCCTGGCTGAGTCGAGGAGATTGTTCTTCAATCAAACTCCTCGTGCCACAGGTGGCATCTTCCCTTCTTTCTCAACTGCCTCCTGAATGGGCTGTGCCCCTCCTTCTTCTTCAAAGTCCTCTTTTTCACTTTGAAAACAAGAACTTGCAGTTTCTGACTCCTTTTTTTTCCTGCGTTGCCTATACTTTTACCCGTCTCTTGAACCTCGTCTTCACCTGGTCGGCTGCACTCTTCTTTTCTTCCCTGTAGTCTTCCTCTGGGCGGAGTGAGAGTCAGAGAGGACGGTGGCGAAGCAGAAGGTGCTGCCTGCACCCTGTTGCATGTGCCGTTACTGTGGCTCAGCCGTTGATGCTGTTTTCCCTCCTCACACAGAGAGAGAGAGAGAGAGAGAGAGAGAGAGAGAGAGAGAGAGAGAGAGAGAGAGAGAGAGAGAGTGAGAGAGTGAAAGAGAGACAGAGAAGCAGGGAAACACGGCAAGAGAAAAGAAGAAGGAGGGAACGATATTGAGGTCCGGGTGAAAAGGGCTTCAGAAATTCTATCAGGGAGGAGGTGTGGTGCGAGGAAGACGGGAGAGAAAGAACAAATGACAGCGAGACAGGTGGGGAGAAGAGTAAAGACAAGGCTACCAGACAAGGGAAACGAAGAGACAAGCAGGAGTCTCTGGAGTGCAGGGTTCCTGCTGAGCATAGCGCCGAGCTGCTCTGAGCTGAGAGGCAGAGAAACCGACAGAAAGTCACTCTCTCACTCTGAACGTGGTTACTCTGAAAAACCCTCATCTCTCCCTGCTTCCCGAGCCTTTACCCACCACTACACTCGTCTTCCTCTCCTGCTTTAATTTCATGAAGTAAAAGCACCTAAGCATCAGCTTCTCTGTGGTGAAGGGTGATATCAAACAAAAGCAGCAGTTGTCATAATTTTTGTTTTCCCTTCTCCAATCTACCACTTGCAAGTGTTGGAGGATGTGAAAATGCCAGAGTGGAGTGAGCCGAGCTGACACAGAAATATGAATTTAGGTCATTTTGTCAAGTGTGGCGGTGAGAAGGACAAGTGGCAAGATGCATCGCGGTTGGGAAACAAAATATTCCAAACTGGCAAAGGAAGGAGACACACAAGTATTATTGAACAAGAGAGTCACAGCGAGCGGAGGAATGAGGAGAGACGGGGTCAGAGTCGTGGAGACTGAGAGAAAGGGGTTGACGGTGTCGGAGCACCAGGGGCATTGTTGTCGTGGCTCTCTGCAACGATTCGCCACCTGAGAATATGCTCCTGTGGGTGTGTGTGTGTGTGTGAGAGAGAGAGAGAGAGAGAGAGAGAGAGAGAGAGAGAGAGAGAGAGAGAGAGAGAGAGAGAGAGAGAGAGAGAGAGAGAGAGAGAGAGAGAGAGAGAGAGAGAGAGAGAGAGAGAGAGAGAGAGAGAGAGAGAGAGAGAGAGAGAGAGACAAAGATCCCTGAAGGATGAAACCATAAAAAAACAAGAGCATATGAAGGAGGGAGATGGAGAAGCAGTGGGATTAAAATCTCACACACACACAGAGACACAAGTTTATTCTGATAAAAGACAAAGAGACACCACGGGGACATTAAAATCCTACTGGTGTTTTGAATAAGGCTCACACATTAATTGCTGTGACAAATTTCTTCAAAAAAGCTGCAGGAAAAAGGCACGGGAGGGTGTTGTAAATTGCTTGTGAATCAATGGCAATAATGACAGTGTCTGAGCAGCATCAGCTGGATGAATGAGTCAGTCCTATCACGCAACAACAATGTTAAAACCATTTGTCAATATTTTGCCGGATTATAGAAAAGGAAAGGTCACCTGAAGCGAAATGTCAACCCTGCACAGCTTCTCCAGAGGTTATCATTCACCCCTCTATATCATTGTAAACTCAAAAACTCCAGACTCTTGAACAAGAAGAGGGAAATCTTGAAAATATATTCATCATTTTCAAAATTTCTGCACAGAAAATTAATTCAATAGCTGAGAAAATGTTTACAAGTTGTTTACATAAAGAAAACTCAAAAGTTGCACAAGTACACAGTTAAATCTCCAACCATGACAGGTGGAAATATTTAGCACTGATTCGAAAAAACAAAATCCCAAAACAGAAACAACTTTACTTTGTCAAATTTTTTGCCATTAAGGCTCGAACAGGGCAATTTTACCAGCGATGCTAATCAAAAATGCGCTTCAGAAACAGTCAAATTCGGGTTGATTTTGTAGGAAAAGCTCAATTGAACTCAGCTGCAATCAATTACAGGTGGTTAGAAAATTATCTAATCAGTGTGTGACAATTAGTTCACGCCTTGTTTTGAATAAATGTATCTTACCTGACAGTACGCGGAGGTGTGCAGGAACAACGGGGCGGTCAACATTCTCTGCGTCCAGCTGATTAAGTGTCATAACATGTTTATTTGTTTGTTTGTTTTCTTTTCTTTTTTACAAATAAAAAAGGGGCGCATGACTCAAGAAGTCAAACCCTTACTGGGCTCTTACGTCACTTCCTCTGACAGTTTCTCAATAAAATTCCCGTTTCAGTAAAGATGTGCGATCTCAAGTGGGCCAGACCGCAGACTGGTTTATAATCAGATAATGTCTAATGTATAACTAACTAGAACTCTTAAAAAAAAATTTTTAAAAAGGAATTTTAAAAAATATTGTTTTCGTGTGGCAAAGTATTAATAAGTCTTTTATAAGTTCACTATCCTTGACAAACCGGAAATATGCAAATTCAACTATTATCTCTCAGTTCACTATTTACATTTGTGATTTATAACTAATAGATCAGAGTTAATTCTTAATAACCTATTTATATTGTCAAAGTCATGAAACAAATGGCCACAGGAAGCTGGTTCTCCAAAATAGAGTAGGCTAGTTCATGTTATGACCAGAATAACTTGCAAAAAATAATATAGAAAATAAAAAAATCAACAAATAATTTTTAATGTAGACACAGTCTGATCCCCTGGACTGACTCACTACATAATACAAGCTAAAGTGGAAAGAAAATACACTGAACAAATATGTAAACCCAACACTTGTTTTTGAACCCATTTTTAATTAGCTAAACTCAATACTTAAGGCCTATTCCTCTCAAATATTGTTCGCAAATGTGTCTAAATATGTATGAGGCCAAGTTTACGCATACCCAGGTATTTTAAAAAAAAAAGAAAAGAAAAGCTCAGTGTCTCCAGAGTGCCTCTCGTTACACTGCCCCCTACAGGTTTGGCATGCTCATAGTAGCTCTGAACCAGGTGTATATATGGGTCATATAAATGACGATTTTTTTTTTTGTAAATGTAGAGGGGGAAATAGCCAGGGTTTGTTTTTTTCCTCTACTGAGATAATCCCTCCACCTCACAGGTCTGGCATTGCAAGATGCTGATTCGACAGCAGGATTATTGCACAGGTTTGCTTTACGCTGGCCACATTAAAAGGAAACTCCACAATTTGCCTGACGCAGCCCAACACATCTCCTTGGCATAGAGTTGATCAGTTTGTTGATTGTGGATGTGAACCGTTGATCCACTTCTCTTTAATGGCTGAGCTAAGTTGCTGGGTATTGGCAGGAACCGGAATGCTTTGTCGTATAAGTCGATCCAGAGCATCAAAAACATGCACAGTGGGTGACATATCCAGTGAGTATGCTGGCCATGCAAGCATCTGGTTGTTGTCTGTTTCCAGGAATTGTGTCCAGATCCTTCGACATGGGGCTGGGCATTATCAATCTGCAACATGAGGTGATGGTCAACAACAACAGGCCTCAGGATCTTGTCACGGTTTCTCTGCGCATTCAAAATGTCATCGATACAATGCACCATAACTCCTCGACAGACCATAACCCGACCGCCACCACGAGCCACTCCATTCACACCGTCGACATCAACAAACTGCTCACCCTCACGATGACATGCACAGTCTGCCATCTGCCCTGTACAGTGAAACCCGGGATTCATTCGTGAAGAGAACACCTCTCCAAAGTGCCAGACGCCATCAAATGGCGCCTCATTTGCCCACTCAAGTCAGTTATGGTGACAAAAACTGCGGTCAGACGGAGACCTCGATAAGTACAAGCATGCAGATGAGCTTCCCTGAGATGGTTTCTGACTGTTTTTGGAGAAATTATTTGGTTATCCAATTTGAATAATGCAGCAGCGGTGAGGGTGGCTGGTCTCAGAACATCTTGGAGGTGAAGATGCTAAATGAGTGGTTACATGTGGTCTGCGGTTGTGAGCCCGGTTGTGAGCCCGGTTGGATGTACTGCCAAATTCTTTAAAATGCCTTTGGAGATGGCTCATGGTCACGAAATGAACATTCGAATCGAAGGTCTGGTGGACATCCTTGCAGTCAGCATGCCAATCACTCACTCCCTCTAAGCAAAGTGAGAAGAGGACATTAGGAGGAGTGAATATTGGCCAGGTAAACTGCTTTATTTAGGGTCTCCTCCAAATCTGTAAACAACCATCCAAGTCAAGATGTTCCACTTTCTTCAACGAACATAACTATTTAGTGGTGTAAGAATAGAAAAAAACACATATTCAGAGCTTAAAGTGACCATAACCGTACCTGCAATGTAAATTTCAAGGTTCAGCAATGAAAATCCAATTTCAGGATAACTATTTTATTCACACAATGTGTGTTTTGAATAATGTATTATTATGATTTATGTAAAAGAAAAATTATGACAATTGATGTGTTGGCAGTGGTGGGTTTTTAACGCCTCCTAACAGGCGCTTGCATCGTGTGCCGTTGTATTGTGTCCTGGCAGGTGTTATGTAATGCAATTTTGTTTTTAACAAAACAAATTGAGGGACCCCTCCTCAACACAGAAACTAAAACGGCAAACAAATTGATCATATAACAGCTTTTTTTTTCATGACAGATGCTTTTATTTGTCAAGGTCGTTAAAGCATATTTTTGAACTGAGGTTTAGTTATTTTGTGTGCATTTTGCTGTGGATTATCGGCGCACTCGGCTCTGTGAGGAAGGCTTCATGCTTACTGATTATTGGGCTCATTGCGAAATGAGAGATTGTACATTTCACACGGGGAATCGTTAGGCAATCTGATACTGTGTTTAAAGTTTGGATGAGTCTGTGTATTCAGGCTGACAGCCCCCCCTCCTAGCAATCACCCCCTCTCTTTAACATCAAACGTACACCTACACAGTGTCAGGGGGTTGCCATGGTTACTAACCTGAACACAAAATTTTTCCTCATCACTGCTTCATTATAATCTAACCATGTATCGCCGCACGCACAATTTCACAGTTTCATCCGTGAAAACATGTCCCTCCATTCGAATAACTGCAGAAATCTTTGCACTTTCTCTCTGTTGCACACAGGCATGCCTCCACATAACGAGACGTTTGAAGAGCTTATGGAGCAAACTTGAAATAGCAAAAAGTAAGGTTTATAAAGGACAGTACATCGTGTTCTGGTTCAGTGCTGCGGAGTATGTTCCCTGATCAAAACATTCATTAACTGCGGGTCATCTCATTAAAAATAAAACAATTTTAAAAGTCTGATTAGCAATTTCTTTTTTCTGTGGTCTAGTGTCAGACTCAAACGTGGCTTGATCCCTATTTGATCCCAAGAAGCAAATACTAACTTCACAAGTCAGTATTTACTTACCAGACCTTTCTCGTGTCGATGAAAAGTTACCACAGATATCAATCCATCACTACAGTAGTAAGAAATATGCAAATACGTTGATTTAATAGCTGGCTTCACAACTTGCAGCCATGAATTAAGAGAACCTGTTTAACTCCTTAATGTGTCTGACAGCAAGACTTTAAGATCAGATCATTTAGGTCCTGATAGTGGATCCACCGAGCGCTGGTGACTGATGACCCTGATGCCACACTGGATCAGTTTGGATTGACAATGACCATTTCAGACCAGGAACTCCCCACAAGAGCAACAGATTTGGAAATGCTCTGGCGCAGTCATCACACTTCATCAAACTCACTCGAACCTTCATACGTGTTCATTTTTCCAACTTCTGACTCATCAACTTGAAGGATGAAGTGTCCCCTTTGCTGCTGTATAAACTCAACCTACTAACAGGTAAAGTAAAGAACACAGATTTTGTTTTCATGACTTGTCAGAGAAAAAGGAGTCTTTGGAAAAAGTTGGGTGTCCGTTTATCTTTCACACATTCAGAGCATTTTTAACATCTGGTTTATCAAATCAACTCTCTTGAAAATAATATGGTTAATTCTCTTTCTGTAAAGAACTATCCCATTCAACTTTGGTTATTTTTCTTTTTAATTAAGAAAAATCTCATGGTGATTCAATGTTATGTTGTCATTGGAAAGTCTCTTGTAACGTTCCTACCTTAATTTCTGTGCACAGCGGGGTCAGGACTCTCCTGGCGTGAGCTTTCCTCGTCATCTTTCTCTGGAGGGAAAAAGCAAACAATGACCTAATTGTTTTTTGGAGAAAACCAATATGCTCCAAAATCTCATCAGAGAGCAGATCATACTATTAATCCTCTCTAAAGAACAGACATCACATTTAAAACTTAGTCTTTTACACCTGCGCCATCCCAAACACAAACATTTTTACAAAATCAATTCTCTGCCAATGACTTGATTTCCGTCTATCCATCTTCTATGCTGCTCGTCCGCTGTCCAAGTCACCGCAGTGCTACAGTAAAACCAAGGTATGGTTTACATAATTCACTGTAACTGGTTCCATGATGAAATGTGTTGAAAAGGAGCAAACCAGTGCTTAGAATACAAAAGGCTTGACTTCTGCTAACAGATTTCTATCACCATTAAAATTCCTGCTCTTTAATTTAATTTAGTGTCAATTTATTTTGTTCCTGTTTTATTTCAGTCTGTTCGGTGACATCGCCATTCTGACATGTTGAGGTGATGAAGTTGACGGTTTTATGTTGATTTGTAAGTCTGCGAGTTTCCAGTCGGATGTACGTTTGTTCTCTAACTTTGTGCCAGTATACCTTCGAGACCTGCGTCACACAAAGTTAAATTACAAGAACTGATAACAGCGTGAGCTTCAGAGAAAATATTGGTTGGGAAAGTGTTGAAATCAAACTTCCCTAATGGTCAGACAGATCAGCCAAAGACAATGCAGATGTCGTGGAAATGGTGAAACGAGCTTCTCGGTGGATTTACTTTATTCCCTACGGGGACGATAATTTGAACACAATTTCTTTCAGGCTCTTTATCATCTGCTCTGCTTGTCGATCATTTCGATCAACAGAGTGACAATGATCACGATCTGATCATAAAATAACGTTTCTGCTCCCGTGTGTGTTTGTAAACTTGATCATTTATGGAGAAAAGCACGTCAACTCCGTTCAGAGGACAGGAATGCTGGATGCATCCTGGCTGTCGGCGGCTGTTAGTGGGAGGAGGCAGGCGTGACAAACTCCAGCAGCGCTTCAGCTCTCACCTGTCACTCCCGCTTTCTTCACAAGACTTGGCCATTAACTTCCTGAGCTTCATCACAGCCAGCTAGACCCGCTGCAGTTCACCGTTCCACATTCATTTGTTCATACCTTCATAGGTTTTCTGTTTTATTCCTCTGTGGCCTGGAGCCACCTTTCCGAAATGAGCAAATCAGTGTGGAAAATTGTTGTAATGAATTCAGAATCAGGATTCTTGTTGCTATTTGCTGACTGAAACCAAACCAGCTGTATATTGTGAGAGAATGTAAAGCCGATGATGAACAATATGGCATTTTCACACTCTGTTTTTGCAGATAAAAGGACCCATTATTTTAGATGTAAAATGCATGTATTTATGTTTACCCCTCTGATAATTAGCCTGTGTCTCCTCTCATATCCTAACACTAATTACTGTTTCCTCTCTCCGTGAGGCAGAAAGGTTGGGGATGCATTTTTAAGCAGGCTGATGCTATCAATAATTCACACACAGCATTCACAGACAATATGTGTGTTTCAGTTTGCCAGAATCTGTGGATTTTCCTCCCTCGTATAAATTTTCCTTGTGTATCTAAATGTTTTTTGGGTTGTTTTTTTTTTTTTTCCTACGGACAAAACTGGTGAAGTGATTCAGGCTCAAGAGAGGGGAGAGAGATCTACAAATCCAGCACGGCAGCTCTACGGTGTGTTCTGTGCCTGTCATCATCCTGCAGCACCAATGTAAACCATAGAGATGAACAAACCCTCCATAAAAGATGAATTAAATATAACATTTCTTCGGCTTTCAAACCTATCTGCTGCTGTCACCCGGGAAAGACTCTACAAGCTGTCAGGCTGCTACAGCAGACGGGGCAAAAACAAGCACAGCCTCCCGTGAAGACGTGTCACTAAAACTGTCCGAACTACAGCTGAAACTCCTACACATCACTCAGCCTGTTTGACAACAGCTTAAATGACAGCCAAGCGAAGCCATGATACTCTCAATATGCTTGCATAATGGGTGCATCAGTAATTTTCATGCGACTGTTGGCATGACTCACCAGCCATCCATCTGAATCACACATGAGCTAATGAGGGACGGCTCATGTGTGATTCTAGTTAAGCAGCAAATCAGATTGAAGACAAAAAATTCATCTCATCGTGAGCCTGATGATTCTGCAGCTCGGGGGTGAGAAACGTTCATGTCGTGACCAACTCTTCTGCCACTTTTACAAACAAAGAATCAGGCAAAAGACTAGATGGAGTAAACATCTCAAACAGGACAGGTGAAGACAATGCAGTAGAGAAAGAAAAGCACAAAGAACTAAAGGACAGAGGTTCAAAATGTGCTGAATCCATGTTTCACTCACGGCGATCAGGCTATTGTGAATGATTTATACATAGACACCATATGGCAACTTCATGGTCCAACAGCCAACAGATGGAGGGGCAAAGCAAGAAAGAAAGGGATTGTAGGGAGATAACTGTCATTTATTTAGGACACTTGCAGCAATGAACTTATTTTACTTATATGATGCAAATTTAATTATTGCCTAATAAAAAAGTATCACATGAACAAATCCCAGACTACAGGGACCTTCATTCACAAACTAAAGTGTCATTATCTTTCTCCTCACAGCTACGGTTTGATTAAAGTTTCTGTGTATGCATAAATCATCTTTTGTCTCTGTTCTTTCTGCAGTCAGCCCCAAACTTCAACTTCAACAGGAAATTCTAATTCAAAATGGCCGATGTCTTACCACTCTGGAGATCCCTGAAGCTTCGTTTCGGATTTGCTCTCCTCTTCTGGATACTTCTCTGTCCTGAACTTCTCAGCAAAAGGTGCCTCTCTCTGTTGTTTCAAAAACTTTAAACAAAGAGGTGTGAGCGTGGATGGTGCCTAAACCAGGTGAGGAAAACGCCAGATGAGAATGGAGGGAGACAGAAATGGTGGCTGTGATAAGATGGGTGGCTCCAGGAGTCAGAAGCCACAGGTGGGTGAGACGTCCCTCTGCTAGTGGAGGCGTGCTGGAGGATAGGGCATGACGCAGCCCATCAGCATGTGTGTGTGTGTGTGTGTGTGTGTGTGTGCGTGTGTGCGTGTGTGCGTGTGCGTGTGCGTGTGTGCGTAAGACACTGTCAGTCTCTATAACACATCTGTAGATCCATGGCGACTGCAGGGCCGAGGAAGTGAGCTGCAATATTCCGTGACCATCTTGGTTCACTCGCAACACAAAAACTGGTTTGTTGATATCAAAGTAATTGTGATGCTCTAATTGATGGATCTACTTCTTGTGGTCAGTCTTGCATAAGTTTGATTTCGGTCACAAGAAAAAGAGGCAATCTTCTATGTAAAACATCTCCTGATTTTCTGGCAGAAGTGATGATTAAAAATATGTTGAAGGTGATGAAGAGGAAGCGATGGCATCCTGTGTCCTCGTCTGATGTGGCACATCTCCTGCGGTCTCTCTCTCATTGGCTCACCATGCTGCGCCTTTTTTTCTGTTGATAGGGGTGAAAGAGAATCATGGACGCCAAGAACGCAAGAGGACTTGAAGACTCGTCATCCGCTACAGCACCTGATTCACAGTGAAACTACAGGGCGGGAGTCTGTGTGTGTGTGTGTGTGTGTGTGTGTATGTGTGTGTGTGTGTGTGTGTGTGTGTGTGTGTGTGTGTGTGTGTGTGTGTGTGTGTGTGTGTGTGTGTGTGTGTGTGTGTGTGTGTGTGTGTGTTTGTGTTGACCATGGTGATCAAGTCCCTTTGAGCATCTCACTGGGGCAGGTTGCTAGGTGATAATGCTATGATGCCCACCCCAATCTCTCCCAATAACACACACACACACACACACACACACACACACACACACACACACACACACACACACACACACACCCATCCCAGTCTGAAGGGTGGTGGGTTAATGACAGCAAATAAAGAAAAGTAAACAGCGGGTGGTTAACGAGTGCTAATTCGGTTCTGCTCCGTACTATGAATTAATGAAGAGATCATTTGGACGCCACAGCAACAGAAGGGAGGAGCCGTCCTGTGATGCGACAGCGAGGGGCCCCCGTTGGCCCGCTGATCATTTTAGGGCCCTCTCCGTTGTCTGGAAACATGAGCATGACATAACTTCCTACTTGCTTTAGTGGCATCCCTCCTGATTCAGTCCATTTCCCCTCCCCACCTCCTTGTTTTTCCTTCACTTTTCCACCTTCTCCCATCATGCCCTGCCTGCGTGTTTTGTCATATCAGGTTTAAACCGGTGCTGATCAGGGCCTCATTCACTTGCACGCTGCTCCCTCACAAGTGTGTACACCTGCTGCATTCAGGCATTCCTCAGACACCAAAAACACGAGCCTCCGCCAGGCTACATGTGAGATAAACAAGGAGGAGAGGCAGGTCTGAGGAAACAAAGAGCATGAAAAAGATAAAGCAGTAAGGAGAGGCTTCTTAGACAATAGCTTTAGATAACGACACACAATTAGCAATCAATTAGGTGACAGTGAGTGGGTGGTTTCCCCTTGGTTTTATAAATATTCATTGCCAGGTATGCATGACAACAGAGAGAAGGAAGATGGATAAGAAACAAAAGATGAAAAGGGGTTAGAGGAGAACCATCGACTTGTTTAATTGTAACTGATTGTAAAAGTTTTACCTGATGCCCTTTTTGATCTGATTAAAACACTGAAAAATGTATTATATTACGGTGAATATTGACAAATGTGACGTCTCCTGACTGGGTAAAAACTGGATCTACTCATTATTCTATATTTGTACCACGACAACTTAATAATGATTTTTTTGTCTTGAATCAAACAAACTTAAAATGAGATTCAAAGAGAAGAGAGAGAAATAAAGACCACTGCCAAAGACATTTTATGAGTATGTCCAGAGCTGTCTTACACAAGAACAGCTCTCATAAAGCAAGATTGGGGTTAGACAATTGACATACTTTAAGCTAAGAAATCTTTTAATTTTTACCTGGACGCTTCAACACAACAGTGGTTTGCACTGTTTTCACCCAGTAAGTAAACCGAGGTTTTAATCTGGCCTTTCTGTGTGGTGTTTGCATGATCTCCTCGTACCTGTTTGTCTGGGTATGCCAGCTTATTGCTACGATTCACTGTTACAGTATCTCTGAATATTACTTGTGCGTGTGAGTGTGTTTCTCTAAGTCACGTTACGAACCCTTTAACCAAATGTCAGCTGGGATTAGTTTGGATATTAAAATGGGCAAAGTCGATGGATAAAAGAATGGGGACTGAGGTTTCATCCCTTGCTGTGGTGCAATAACAAGATGATCAAACTGTAAACAAAAGCAAAACATAGACCTCTGCAAAGAAGGCACAAAATCTATTTCTCATCATAAAGTGTTGCTGCAGGCCATGTAACCCCCACACACATATAAAATATAAGTCACTTAATTTGTAACGTGAGCCACACAGATATACTCCGTTGTGTCACGTATTGAGCTGGCCTGATGAAAAAAGTTGTCAGAGTAAATAGGGATCTGCCAGTTTGCTGTATCTTTGAAGTGTCTTCTGGCCAAAACGGGCTAAGATGTTGAGAGAGCACCTCAGAGGATTTAATCCCCTTCATCTCTCCACTTTACAAACCTGGGCCCTCGGGGGTACCACGATAGTTTTTACAGTGGCTTGGTTCCAGGATCGGAGCTGTCAGCGAGGGACCCGGAGCACAAAGCTGGGATGTCTGGACGGTCAGGACTGGACCGTGGTAGCGTGTCTGCAGGGAGCAGTGACGAACTTGGTTTGGTAACCCGCGCTGTTGTCTCTCATTAGGCGAGTGGAGTCAGAGCCAGTGGAGACGCAGGCTGCGACTCAACACGCGTGATTGCTGCCATCACGATCATCATTTGCATAGTCATCACCATCGCTGTGATTGCCAAAACGTCAATGTCCTCGTGGCTTCATGAACATTTGGATGGCCCCGTTTGATTAGATTTTGCTAATTAACATGTGCTGAAAAAGCTCCCAGCAACCCCAACATGTTACAAAACTGTGTTTCTGCTGAAAGCTTTTCCAGCGACCCGCAAACGTTTAACCAGAGCGAAGCCACTTTTCTTGTTTTCATTTTTGTTCCAACTCTGCTTTCACATGTGGAGCGTTCTCACTTTCTGCCCCTCGTTTAACGGAGCAGAAACCACCTTAAACTCACAGAGTTAGCAAGTTTGGCTTCAAAAATCCCCCGCTGAGCTTTCACAATTCCACGACTCACAGCTCCATCGACGTCCTCCACCCTTTATAACCCAGCAAACGATTAAGGCACTTCTGACAATAAATAACTGCACCATAATCCCTTTTTTATTGCATTTCTCAGGGTTTGATAAGCCAGTGTCGTGCTGCGTGGAAAGTACACTGCATGTTTTCTTGTAATAGCTCCAACTGAAACAAGGTTATAACCATCATAGCCATACTTCTTCCTCTACAGGTAGATAAGGTTAATTCACTGTCTAATGGGCCGGGGGAACTGTGATGAAGCATTTGATGTTAAAGGGTAATTGCCTATGTCTGAGTAGTGCTGTGTGTGTGTGCGTGTGCGTGTTCGTGTGTGTGTGGAGGAGGGAGCGTCACCCTCAGAAGCTACGGATATGTCAACATACTGCCAGAAAAGATTATTGACATCATTAAAATATTCCCTATGTGACCTTAAAGGCATCCGTCCCACGTCTGCACTCACCATTCAGTGCATAGTGAAGTTGTTTGGCTATGGGGGGGAAACGTGGATCAGCTAAAGAAATGTCATTTCAAATGAAAGTTTGGAAACATTTGGAACAACCAACAAAGTGCTCCCACCCTGACCGACACATCCGTCTCATTAACAGTCACCATGATGAGCAGATCACCTGTCCAAGGTCATAACGTTATGGTGAATGCTCATCGCTCACATTTGGCTCGTTTACACACATTTTTACTCATCGGCCAGAGTGTGAACCCTTTTCCTTGATGCCATCCCAAACTGTCCACCACATCTCACTGTCACGAGGACGCCCAGCAGCGAGGAGACGAGGCCGGCGGTGTAATCAAAAACCGCCACGCTCACCTCCAACCTGCCCGTGCGGCTTTTGTGTGGCACTTCTGCTCGGTGCCACTGTGACATTAAGCAGACAGCAGATTTACATTGCTCTTCGGGGCTGCGGGGGACAACGGGAGACGGGGTTGTCATGGAAACGGACCCCCACATGGCTGTCAGCATCGTTTAATTATTCAGGACCACCATCACCGAGCAACAGCGGGGAATCAACTGGAACCGCTGAACCGATTGAATGGGGAGATTAAAAAATTATACCACGTAGCAAGTTGTGGGAATCCAGATAAACTTAGCGTGGATCCGCCGCACTGCCGGGCCCCGAGGCTCCCAGGTGGACTCTGATAATGAGCATCTCCACACACAGACTTCATTGCTGCACGAATATACATACACTGGTAATCCAATAATCTGAGACTGCCAGGAAGTGATTCTTTCTAATATCTGTGGTCATAATAATTTTCGCCACAGGTGTCTATCGATGTGAATATGACTTTGCAGAGACGTTTTTAAAGATCATGTTGTGTCTATGCTGGAACCCATTACAGTAGAATACATACAGAACATACAATGGGACTTGAGAGCTTGTGCCGCTTCATCTTTGGTAAACTTTACTCTCAATCCAGGTTTTTAGTTTCACAATGAATATCATAATTCACAATGTGACAATCATTGCAGTTACTTTAAAACTCCAATCCAGTCCAATGGGTTGTAATAGTGTGTGGAACTTTAGTAAGAACAGGATGGATGAGTTGCAACAGGAATCAGACACCAGCTCAGATAAAGATTAAGCTACCTTACAAAATATGTGTTTTTTTTTTGTTCACAAGTTATATTTAACATTTAGTTTCTTAATTAAATCTTAAAGAGGAGACCTCCCAAAAAAAGTCTGGGAATCATTTTCATACAATATAAAAAAATAAAGAGGTACAATACGACTGATGTTCTGTAATATAGTGTGTTGCTGATGCTTTATTCTTCTAGTAAAAATAATATAAAGCATTATGCTAAAGCCTGCCGCCCACACTTCTTCACACTCACACATGGGTCTCGAGTGTAGTATTTTTAGCCTCTGAATTTCTCTAAATGTATTTACACAGTTCAAAAGCCTTGAAATTATATAATTAAAACTCAGCTGCAAATAGTGTTCAGTTCATCCATGTGTCATGAGCGTACAACTGTCAAAGGACGAATATCAGCCCCTGCCAAGCTCTGGAATGTGCCAATAAATCTGATGGAAAGATTCTCTCTCTCTCCGCTACTGATGACGGTGTCTCATTGTGAAACTGTCTCAACGAGGACCTGAGACGCAGGACTGTGCAGAAACACAAGAAAAAGATGCTGGGTAATGATGCCACCCGGTGCGTACTGGTTTTATGTTAAATGGCACATGAATTAGGCCCCGTTTACATGACACCGAATGCGAGTGTATCCGCAAAACATTCTTCACGTTTGGGGGCGGGGGGGGGGGGGGGGGGGGGGGGTTGGTGGCCTACACCGTATTTCTTTGTGTCATTTTTAAATCCTTCTGTTGTCGATGACACAGTCGCTCTCACAGACACTATCACCAGGATAGCAAGTGCATCACCGTGCAACAGATATTTAACAAATTACTCGAATTATGTTTTTTTTTTTTTTATTTATTTGTTGCTCAGCTTGCCGACTTCAGCACATCCTGCTTCTTGCAGATGGTAAATCCATTGAATCCATCCTTTTTTCTCTGGTTCCTTTCTTTTTATGACGTGACACAGCCGCTGCAGACACGCGGCCGTGTTTTAACAGCACATCTATGGTTGAACATGTCTGCGAGAAGAAGTGGCTCATTGATTTACACATTTCTTCCAGACTAACAAAGAGTAACAGAAACCAAGCTCAGGGTTGTTGTCCAGGGAGTTCCGTTTTGAGCACTTTTCCCACGTATATTTCACATTTATGAGCCCGTAAGATTTAATAATACATAGGATGTGATGGCAGGCCGGTACACCTTGTTTTGTTGTTTTATTTTGGTTGTTTTACAGGCATCCACTGAGAAACATTTTCCCATTCTGAATCATTATAAAGCTTACAGATATGAGCCCCATTCCAATATTTGGCCCGTTTCCAGAAATATATTGTTGGTTTTGAGGTTATAAGATGAAGAAAAGTCATCACATTTGTACTACATATACACTGTTTGTGGATGAATAGATAGATGGATAAAAAAACAATCTTCCAAAAATTCCTTTCTATACACGGAAAACAAGGGAGTGAAACATCCTTGAAGCGTTCACACCCCTGCTCATTTGACTGAGCTGCACATACCATCAGAAGAGATTGCTCCATCCCTTCATGTGACCTTCAAACTTTCTAATTCTTCTAGTAAATTTTTTTATGTATTTATTTACTTTTTATTTTATTGTACTGTGAGGCCCTTCTCAATGTTTCTATATTTCATTTTTCACAGTGAAGCCTTAACTTTCATTCTGATATATTGTAAATTCCTGATGTGTGGAGCAACATTATGAAGAATTCCAGCTTAGAAATAATAAAGTATTTCTATTTAATGTTGATTTGTGAAAAATGTGTGGTCAGTTTAGCCATTTTTATCAATATATCCTACAATGCCTTTCATTCTCTATAACCGTATATTTTCAAAGGGTTTCGTCTGTAAAGGGTTCAGGCTCATTAGAGAAGTAGTGAAATAAGCATCAATCCATCCGTCTTTCACACCACTTAGTCCAACTGAGGATCTGTGGGGGCCGAAGTTGATCCCGTGTGTGTATTAAAAATTTTAATCGTGAGGGACATTCACACAATTTACTGTATTGAATTAATTGCAGCATGGCAGACTCAAAGCTAACATGGATTTTTAGAGTCACTAAAGATACCACACTGCCCCCTGGTGGTGAAGTGGCATAACTGCTGCGAACGTCAACATCTGTTAATGTGCGCCACACCACCCATACTGCCACACCACAAAATTATTTTCTTTCCCATTTCTTTATGGTAAAGCCACAAATCAAACGTATTTATTAAACTGGCATCTTTATAACAATCACTTTAAATCCTCTATTTATTTATCAACTGACCAGAAAAAGAACAAATAATTAGAAAACACAGCAAATAAGTCCAATATTGACAACTTGTATCCCAATTACATGTACAGAGTTCAAGATCATTTTTAACAAAGTTCATTTTTCATGACAGAAAAGGGGAGATCTCTCATTTTTGCATCTCCAAGGCATCAATTGAACAAAAGTGAATGGAATTTTTTTTCTTTTTCTTTTGCTCTTTTTAACAGTAGAGTGGTTAAAAGGCAACAAGGTGATTGTCCTCCTTCCATCTCCCATGATCAGTCATAAACTCACACAGTAACAAATGACCACTGCTCAGTGGGGGAGCCCTGCTCACATCCATACACCCATTACCAGATTACATAGTGTCAACGTAAAGCCGCATACATCACAGCAGCTCGAAGAGCCATTTGCATTTACTGCTCACTGCCGTACAGTCAAGATAAAAAAATAATAATAACAGATAAAAAAACAAGTAAAAACAAGCATTCTGTAAATATATCGCTTTTTGGCAATTAAGTAAATGAGAGGATTGTGAATGAGGCAGACAAAAGGTAAAACATTCAATTCAGTTTGACTAAGAAAAAGAAAAAAAGAAAAATATTAGTAGATTTGTGCTGCACTCGCTGAGACAGTCGCTGTGAAACGATAAATAATCTCATGAGATCAAAGATCCAGTAAGTCCAGGTAGGAATCCATAAAAAAAAAAAAAAGGTGCTTAAACTTGTACAGCTGCACGATGATCGGAGGAGGTTTTCCAGTTGGAGATTCAGTCGTTGGACTGCGACGTTCAGAGACGCCTGAACCACTTTATGGCATTTATAATGTTAGAAAGGCAAGACAGCCAGGTTACGTTCCTGCACTGAGCTGTTCATCTGCAAGACCATCTGAAACCCTCATACATGAATATGGCTTGTTTCTGTAAGGTTTAAAATAAATTGTTTTAAGTCACTTATATTCCAGGTCCACTTAACATTATTTTCCGAGGGTCAACAGCTTTTGGGGAAAAAAGTAGTGTCCTGCTCCTTTTTTGGGGGGAAAGTTTCATTGTTTTGTCAGAAACTTTTCATGATGAAATGATTTTTTTCTGGTATAAAGGACGAGATTTGACTCATCAACCTCATAGCCTAGAAAATGGAGAAGTTTGTGCTCATCCTGTCTGTTCAGGAGTGTTAGATGCCATGTAGGAAAGACGGTGTTGTGTTGTTATTGAAAGGTGAGCTCATCAGCTTTGTGGCCGACCCGTTCCAATGGTACACGACCTCAGGCATCTTCTTAATGAACGCTTTATCTCAGCTCACTGCAGCTCCTTGCCAACGCTTTCCTCTCAAAAAAACCCCAAAGAAACAACAACAACAAAGAAATGCCACATGGACGCGGCCCCTAAAGCTCCTATCACACCGGGCGGTAACAATATGCAACTGAAACTGAAATGTGATGATATGAGCAAATTTGATTTTCACACCAACTCCTGGTGTGGCGAACATTTTGAATTCAAATCCCAGCTTAACGACGTACATGTCACATTCGCTTTAATTTGGCTGATACTCATTCTATGTTTGTGCGATGCTCTACATTTATATTTGTACTGTACTCACTTGATGTCACATTTGCTCAACACTTGTTTGACTTTCAAGTGAAACCTGCCCTACGTTTGCATGAAACCTGCATGATGAAAACTGTATTTTTTTTAACTGTATAAGTATGGAGTTTCTTCCCCGTTGAGCAAACTGAAACTCATAAAAGAAGTGCAGAAGCTTCTGGATGAGCATCAGGCTCACATTTCTCAGATCCAAGAAAGGTTTGAGATGTGTGAGAAGAATATGAGGCTTATAAAAAAAACAAAAAAAAAAGGCCTTTTTGCAAATCTTTTGAACACGTTCAAATTCGAAGTGACACATTCAGGAGGGAAATTGGCGAGCCCCTGCCAATGTTTTCATACATTTCGGAAACTCTCTTGTGAATTTCAGTCACAATTTGTTGCAGCCCAGTGAGACCAGCTCTTCACACATCTCATCTCCCGGATCACATTTTTCTTTCCCCAGTACATGGTAATAGTGGAATAATGCTGTTCAGACACTGTGGCATTTATTTTCATAATTTCCTTTTGACCTGAGTGTATCTAATCCATCTCGTTTCATTTTCAGTTCCAATCTAGCACGGTCTAATTTCAGGGAAAATGTAATTTATTTTCATAATTTCCTTCTGGCATGTGCAGATGTAATGTATTACCCTCTGCTTTGTGAGTCCGCCTCTATTCTCAATGCATAATAAATAAGATTGTTAGGGTAGATCCTGCCCGTGTTTTTGCTGGTGCACAAGATAAACCAGCCAGGTTTTTGTAAAGCTCCATTTGATCACTGAGAAAGCAAGTCGTGTGTCTGAAATAAAAAGTGCATTGACTTAAAGGCCCTAAGGCAAACTAATCACACACACACACACACGCACACACACGCACGCACACGCGCACGCACACAAATATTCACCCTGTTCATAATAAAATACCTTTGACCCAGGTGAAATCAGTAAACATCTCGGTCACTGTTAAATAAATTAAAGGTTCAGCAGTTCACATTCATCAGCTGGCTGTGTGTTTGTGTAACTGTGTGCAAGAGTGTTCTTGTTGAGTCGGTAAGTTGTACACTTCACATTGCTTATTGTTGTCCCGTGGCTTTTTTCAGAAGCTCCAGGTCTTTGCGTGTTTGAGCCGCAGGCGGCAAACAGCCGTAGAGCTCCAGGCCCAGGGGCAAGTAGCGCTCCTGCAGCCCCAGGACGTCTTCCCCGTGACCGGCTTGTAGTGAAACCCACGGAGGAGGTGACGGACCACCCAGGAAGCCCCAAAGTGCCAGACTCTCTGTGGTTAGACGGTGCAGCAGTGAGAGTGTGACAGAAGGAAACAGAATAGTGTCGAGAGAGCAAACAATAAGAGGGCATTGCTGACCTTTACTGTGCAGGTCGGCCGCTTTGGCTAAACCGAAGGAGACCAGATATGGTGCCAGACCAGGGAGGCCTTCCGGCTGACCTCGGGTTGCAATGAGCACTATTGAACTGAAACAAAAAACAAACAAGATCATACATTTAAAAAGTGATGTTTATGTGTGTGCAGTGGATTTTATGGCGGCTCTCCACCCTAAAACTACAGTAAAGTTATAGTAGACATTAATGTGGGTCTGGACTTATCAATCTGTTAATCTGTTCACACCACACTGGCTCACATAACATCTCATTGCACCTATTTTTTTTACTTAGTTTCCCAGGCTCACCGCTTTGGTATTCCTGTTTTCAGGTGCTGTTCCATCTTGGCATCCATCTTGGAAAATGAGGTTTTCTTAGTGACTTTTCCCGTACAGGCATCGACTGACACCAGGAAAAACCCAGGCTGGGAGAAGGACATGGTCACTTCATTCACCTGGCGGGTAAACAGGGGAAACAACATTTAAATAATAAACCAAAACAAAAATGTCATCAATATAAAAGTCACTTGATTTGCTTTGGCTGCTTGAGGTGCTCACAGTGATGAAGGAGGCGCTATCTCCACTCTGCTCCTGTTTGCTGCTCAGAGACTTGACTTGTGTCTGGAGGTAGGAAGTCCATGGTTCACTAGAAAACACAAGCTGAGACACAGACTCTGATCAGAGGAGGTGGATCATGTTTCAAATGTTTACATTTCCAATGTAAAACACAAACCTGCTGGGCACCGCAGCCTTTGCAGGGCTGCGTGTTCACAGCTGGCATAGGCACCGCAGCTGAGGGAGTCTTGGAGTACTTGGGGTAGGCTTTTCCTGTACAGTTGCACGTCTCTCTGGAGGATGTCGTTGCCATGACTTTCACTCTTTCGCAGCCTTTCACGGAACAATAGCTGGGGCTGTCACGACCGTGTCGGGCCCGGAGGTAGAGCCACAATAAGCTGGGTGTCATAATGAGAGGAGAAACTCTTGAGTCCTCAGAGAGACGAAACATATTTGAAATACTGGAATTGTGTTTCAGTCATTAGTGTGAGAGAATCGATCATCACGGGTTGACGTGAGTTACTGTTAAAACTCACCCAACAGGCTGGTCAAAGAAGTATTTCCTTTCCATGGGATTCTTCTCGAGCTGTGCGAGAGACGACGCCGTGCCGTAGTCTACGATATCATCAAAACTGTTGCTCTGCCGGTCATTGATGTCTGCCATGATCTGGAACGTGGTATCTGACGGGTAACAAAGTCCCACCAGCACCCAATCGTCTCTAAAATGAAAGAAACAGAGCAACATTACACAGGACCACTCGATACTGATACTGGATCAATGTGTTTAAGAAGATATGAAAACAACCCAATTGAATTGAGCGATTATGATTTTTGATGAGAGCAGTGGGCTCTCTCACGCACGCCAGCTTCTTGTTACTCACTTATCAAAGTTAATCAGGGAGAGGACGACCTCTCTGGGCGCAGGGCCGCTCCAGTGCAGAGTGTAACTCTTGCTCATCATCAGGACGGGTTGGTACTGCTGTGACGGCGCCCCCTGGCTGTTTATGCCCCTCAGTAACAGAGGGGCGTCGGGGTATTCGTCTCTGCTGATGGATAAACTCAAGCTCGGGGCTCCTTGCGTCTGGATGTACACCTGAGGGGAGTTGTGGAGCGGAACGGTCAAGGAGAGAAAGCATGTTAGACATCAGAGGCTCAGAGCAACATGGAGGTGCTGACCCTGTACAATACCTGAGAGTAGCGGCCGCTGCAGGTCACTCCACTCCACTGTGGCATTTTCACACAGCTGGGATGCTGGATCAGGTAATTATCAGCACGGCCAACATAAGTGTCTCTGTATCCTGTCACGGAGCCGTCCACATCGTGAAAGATGGAGTTTTTGTCGCCATCCAGATCGTTCTCTTCAAACCACTGACCAGGCCGACCAAAGAAAGCTTGCAGGCCAACCTGACGACATCAAAGAGTGTGACTTAAAAGCTAGGGCGTACCTTTTCACACTCAGGTCTATGAGGCACCGTATCTACCACGTGCCAACAAAGCTGCTATTTCCTCTGTAGGTATTGTTCGTTGATCCTAGAAGGATTATTTGGGATGCCCCGAGACAACAACAATGCATTCTGTATGGATATGTAGAATTTCTCATAATCAAAAGAGCTAATGAAGAACAAAACCAGCAAAACAAGATTTTTACTGATTTCGTTTTTGCATAAGATCCACATTTAAAGTAGTAATATCTACAAACTAGAACGGTAGTTTATTAAGACTAGGCATACAGTACATGTACTTTGAATGTTTCACGTTAAGCTGGAGCAACAAGAATCGACTTATGGTTGCATGATGGAGATTTTTAGTACATATCAGTTGGAATTAGTCTAAACTACAGCAATAATGAGTATATTTAAAGATATGAATTATACAACAGAAGCATTAAAACTGAACACACGCAATTAGTCATTTAAATTCAATTAGTTGCTATAATTTGCTTAAGTAATGGCGGGACGAAGCTCACCTGCTCCAAGGTGTGGAAAAGTTAACGTTTAAGAAACCGTTCACTTGTATGACGCCACCACCAGAGGGCAGTAGTGATTTCTGATTTAAATTAACTGAAGGGAGACTTTTCATTTCATTTACTTTGTTCTGTCTGCCAGAAAGAAATCCCAACTTCAATTCAGACAATACTCTGATCTGATGTAATACAGATGAGCAGATTTAAGAAAATAAAAAAAGTAATGCAGAAAAACTGTACATCGGCGAGAAAATATTTAAAAAACAAAAAAGTGGGAAGAGTGTGTGTGAGTACGGTCATAACAGTAAGGAATCTAAATGGTTACAAAAACAACAAACAAAGAAGAAACAGATGGATGAATAAAAAAGAGCAACGCATCAAAATGGAGCGAACCCCAAATGAAAGATTGAAAACAGGATGACTGGAGTCACATGGGAGGAACTGAAAATGTCACTTAAACCACATCAAATAGCCCAAAATAAAAGACTGTAAATGGTCGCTTGCTTATAAACCAATAATACATCATTATAGGAGGAGTGCAATGAAACATGACACACTCAAATACACAACAGAAGTTTTTTTGTTTCTTTTTTCCAGTTCAGTGACTTTCGAAACAGTAGACATACATTAAAAAGACATTTTGGTCTTGAAAGTGTTTAAGGCAGGATAACGTCCAATGGAAACATGTGTGCTTACTCACAGTGGAGTGAAAGCTGAGCTGTGACAGGTTGTTTCGTGGGTTAAGCTGCCAGGTGTTCTTTAAGTTGAATCCCACTGCGCTGGTGTAGCGCTCTGGCGTGGGGGCAAATCCCCGAAATGTACTCTGTGTGAGCCGCACAGGCCCATCATAGATCTGGAAACCTCGGATTGGGAACGTCCTGTAATTAGGAGAAGTGCAACAATAAAAGAAAAATTATGGAAACTTTCCAATGTAAAGGATGCAACCTAAATAACAGCCATAGCATATAAGATACACTCCACAGTGGCGTTCTGGTTACCATTCTAGGAGTTTGAATGTTCTCCCTCTGTGACTCTGAACTCCACATTGTTGTTAATGTGGGTGTGTGTGACCATCGGTCTGTGTGTGTTTGCCCTGTGATGGACTGGCAACCTGCTCCTGCCTTCACCCACAGTCAGCAGGGATCCATAACAGCAACCTTTGAAACGTTGTTTTGTTCAATGTTTACGTTTCACATGTTCACCGATTGACCCACGAGGTGTGGTTAAGGTTATTTACTATAAAGATAAGACGTGAACAACAGAGGGTGAGAAGGGCTCCATTGACCGTATTCAATGTAATCACAGTAATAACCTTTTACCTTGTTTCTGTGTGACAGTCGGTGACCTTGACTTGATTAATATAAGAAATGTATGGTGGACTTTCAAACTAGACACAGGTATGAGCCCTGCCCAGCCTATAGGTGCAATTCATTCAGAAAGATATTTGCTCCAGGTGGAGGAGATACATGGATGTAAGATAAGGTTAATTGCTTAACATTAGCAGTATGAAATAATTACTGCATTTGCACCATGTGAAGAAGAATTATAATTTTTCTCACTTATTTCCCAAAGTCCAACTCATTCCCACAGATTTTCCTTGTTTTTATTATAAATGTCCTGATATATTTAATTTCACTCAAAAAGGAAAATTGGACTCAGGATAATTTAGTGGACCTATCTCTGGCAAAAGAAATGTCAGCAGCTTTGGCAGTGACCACAATGACGCCAGACACACCGACGGAGCCAGATGTCACAGTGCGGTCAGAAAACCTATTAAACAGCTGTAAAGTTGTACACAGTGGTCACAAACTAGCAGCCTGGTTCATCAAGTTAAATATAGAAGCCATTTGCCACTTGTTTGTTTAAGTTACTCTCCCTCAGTAAAACAATATCTGTAACAGGAAAAGGTGGGAAAGAAGCCTGTGGCAGAGAGTGAGGAGACGCCGTGGGGACGTGAAACTCAGATTTGGGATGACAGCATGAGGTGTAAACTGCCTCGTATTAGGAAGTCCAATTTAAGCTATTATCAGTGAGCCACGGCTAGTCTGAGACAATCTGGTAATCTCAAACTGATGTCTGGTTCATCTAGTAAGTGATGCAACCAGCTACAGTCAAAACTGAGCTTTCGTTCACAGCGAAAGCAGCTGAAACAGCCTCATCTGTCCATCGGACTCCATGATTCTGCCTTGCTGAATCTCTTCCCTGTTTGTTTGTTTTTCCCCAGCGTATTTTTTTCTTTTGGCAACTCCTGCAACCCAACTCCTGCACTTCCTGAAAAAACTCAAGTTCGACTTGGAACACACACACACACACACACACACGCGCGCGCACACTATTTCCTCAATTCAGTCAAACATTTATCTCTTAGTTGCTCCCCCTCACCTGTTTCTTGGCAGGGTCCTCATTTTGGCATCGGTTCCTCCAACTCCCCAGTATTTATTCTGTCCTGCATTGGTTCCTCTGTTTCGGCTTTCACCCACAAACAGGGACTGTGTCACCTCTTGGCTGGAACCTTCGTCCTTCGGGTAGCTGCCATCACTGAAGAATAGTGCCGTAAAAACACACTATAATATATCATCCACGTGTAAACATGATCATTTATGCTCTTTATATGGGCGAAGTTGCCAGGAAAAACACATTATCAAGCATGAGAGATGTGATAGCACACCACAAAAATGTCTAAACTTCTACTCTAAGCTCAGTATCGATCAATCACACACAGTCTTGTTCCAGCCAGCAAGCAAATATGGAAGAAAATAAAACTGAGAGAACAATGAATTAGGAAAGTACACACCTGGCAAAAGACAATCCCACTCCATTATCTGCAAAGCTATTCAGAAGAAAAAAAAAAAAAAAGAATCGCTGTTAAATCTTTTGAAATCTGTACACAACAGATTATAACATTTCCTATAACAGACAGCAATGCTTCAATATTCTTTCAGAGACACTGAGAGCCATTATTGTTATCCAGCCAGCAATTAAAGAAAGTGTTTGAAGTACCCAATGGTTAAGTTGAATCAAATTTCTGCATTTTTCCAAAATGTTTCCGTGAAAATTCAACTGTCAAACTAATGTGAACATTAGAAGTGAAATAACCCGGATGTTGGTCAAAAGTTACTTTCCAAGTAAAGAAAAGAGGAAGGAGAAGTAGATAGTGTCACCGCAGCAATATGCACATGGGGTTACGTTGTGTTTCCGGCGTGACTCATCAATTCACTTTAAGCCCTGTGATGACACCATTCTTTCATTCCTGAGCTGAGTGCCAAGCTGACACGAGCTGAAACACTGTCTGTGAGCCGTCTCACCCGGAGTTCTGGATGACGATGTCCCCGCCTCGGATCCACGCTCCCAAGTCGTTGTTCTTGAAGGAGACCAGAGTGTCGATGACTGCAGCCACACGAGAACGGCTGGGATCGGCATTCTGGTGTGGTCGAAATCTGAAGACACACACGTGAAAACTCACTTTTCTGTCCTGTTGTGTTCTATTGGTGTACTGAAGTATTCATCCCCACAGGGTCAAACCTATTTCACCCTAATTTCACAGCACATATGGTCCTCATATGGATCATGTGCGCAAAAGGATTAAAAAAAAACAAAAAACGTAATAATTATTACATCAGAATGACATCATCATGTAATAAATCTGCTGACAGAATTAGTATAAAAGCGCAAAGTTTAAAACCCTAAAGTTGAGTTCTGGAGACTGCAGGCACCTCTCTGTGCCTCCCATGTGACATTATAAGATAAAAAGTCATTAAATACAAAAGCTTTTATCTGCCTTGGGAGCTCATATTTTCAAGATAATTTTTTTTAATTGCCAAACCCACATTCAAGTGTGTAACATCATTTGTACAAAGTTGACATTATAGCTCTAAATAAACCCAGATTCTCCTTTTGTAATCTTCAATAGGCTTGTTCTCATTTCCTTGGTGGCACTTCTTGCGGTTAGCTTCAGAAACCTCCTTTCGGGGACCCAAACGTTGCTCCGGGGGATATTTTGACTTGAATGAAGCCCTCGGAACTATTGCTGGCCGATATCTTTTCACTAGAGCTTCACAGAATCACACGACACAAATCTCCCTCTATCTCAGTTCCTCTGCACACATTTTGTAGCATTTAAAATCCTTCCCCTCATTCCTCTGCACACATGCGTACCCTCACAGACACACACGGAGCACGGCCAGCAGTCTCAGTGGACACATAAGATTTTTTCCAGCGAGTTGAGGGCTGTATTTAGGTAGGGAGCTGCAGAGTGGAAACTTTATCTGTGAAGCCCTGTTTTCTCTGTCAACACAAACTAGACAGGCCTTCCACTAAAATGCAGCAACTCTGAAGCCATCATCTATCCCTGTCGATGGGCATATTCTCACAGTTATACAACAGGAAGTGATAAATAATGTAATTCACGCAGTTATTGACAGTGGCATTAAACAAACACATTGGTAAACCATAAATATTTACACACTGTAACTTAACACCATGATGTCTAGGGGAACCCACCACATTGCTTTTTGAAGGCAGGGATAAGATACTTAAAAACACACAAGCGCAATACCAGGAAGCTGTGACTCAATATTTATTTATAAACACTTAAAACCAAGCAGGATGTGCCTAAAATTAATAGAATTAAAAATAAACTCCTTGCATTGTGACCAGTCTAACTAACACACGATTCTCAATAAAGAAACAGCTCTTGTACACACATACCGACCTGGCATTGTTATCTAGACACAGGTATTCCCGGGGGTCGGCAGCACTTGCATTGGTGGTTTTCACTCCTTTGTCAATAAACAGCCCGGCCTAGAAAGACAAAAGTTTAATTAAAGCACAGAGTTTTCTCTAAAACGACACTCAGAGACAGAGGATATGCCACAGGTCTATTTCTGTTGAAACGGAATAAAAATGTCAGCTAGTGCATTTTACAGTGTGGTATCAGAGGCAATAATAAATGTACTAAATTTAAAATTTGGCTGAACAGAGTTACAGGATTCAACAGAGTTTCAATGCTGCGAGGGGTACTGTGGGAATTTAGAATGTATGTGAAGGTGCAATGCATATTTATACTCCATAACATGCGGATTAGTTTAATATGCTTGAAATATAACCTGTAAAATAAATTAAAGGGAACTTGGAGTACATCTGCGTATGGTTGTGTGTGTGTGTGTGCGCATGTGTGTGTGTGCGTTTTGTGTATATGTAAACGTGCGCTCTCAGTTGGTCCTGTGATATAAGCGAGGTATAGACTGAAAGCTCAAGGCTCCTTCCTCTGTAGGAGAGGCTGCTGTGGTCAGGCTGGACAAAGAACTCACAGTTCACCTGCCCAACGTCTGTCATTCCACAACAGTGATACATTGTGGAATACACTCACATGTGTGTGCATGTGTGTCTTTTTTTCCTATACTGGTGGGGACCAGTAGGCTTATTGCACAGTGACCCATGTTACCATGGAGACTTGGCATCTTAAAGTTTCAGGAGAAGACATTGCTTTATCGACGGGGTGGAATCCGAGCTTGAGGGCCTTCCTGTGCAGAGTTTGAATGTTCTCCCTGTGAAACCATCTCGAAAATTACAGCTGGTGCAAATGAGTGTGAGGCTGTCTTTCTCTTTTTATTTATTTTCTTTTTTTAAAAAGCGGCCATCTTTTTCTCAGCCTTTTGCCCTCAGATGGACTGTTGACCCTCCCAGGTGTGTAACCTGCTTTCACACATTGCCAGCTGGGATTTGTATACTAGGATAGAGTGATAAAGTGGCGGGATGGATGGATGGATGGATGGATGGATGGATGGATGGATGGATGGATGGATGGATGGATGGATGGATGGATGGATGGATGGATGGATGGATGGATGGATGGATGGATGGATGGATGGACATGCAATACCATTTCAAGATCAGATTACAGTTAAGGTTAGGAAAGTAGTAGTTATTGCTGAGTTTTGAGTAAGTCGGCAAAAAAATGTATGCGAGTTAATGTATTGCCCCCATGAGGCAGAGAAAGATTATGTCTGTAGCCTTGTTCTTCTGTATATCACACAGTTAATTCTTTATTGGAAATTAAATACATATTAAATGAAATCATATTTCAAGGTTGTGCTATAGTTATAGTCATGGCCGATATCATATGTCTGCAGTAAACTAATGTGAATCAATGTATAGCATGGTACTGAAACATAATGTGTGTGTGTGTACATTCTCCTTGCTGCTATGATCTATAAAAGTGAGCACACATCTTTGAGCAAAGTATAATGTACAAGTAATAAACTGTATTTTTTCTTGTTCATGAGCACAAAGGGACAACACAACTATCTGGCAGCTAACATTAAGCCAACATTATATGTGGAGCAGAAATCCTGCAGAAAAGCAATACGACCAATACCTTAAAGTTGGAGTGCACACGGTTATTGTAAAAAATCCCCAGAGGAGTAAGCTCTGCCTTGGTCTCTGGTACCAGCCCATGAGAGTCTCCAGTGGAAGAGCTGTGGAACACAAACCATATGCCTGCATCCTGAAATAGGAAGACGAACGGAGAGAGTGTGATAAACAACACGGCAAAGATTCATAGTGTGACTGCAAAAACAACAACACGACTTTTATTACATGTGCCTCTATTCATTTAGTCCGTAGGAGGTAGGAAATTAAATCTAAACAATATTACCGGTGGTAGGATGAGCTGTCATACTGTTCCCATGTTGGTCAAGTCACGTCACAAGAGTAAAACAGATGTAGGAGTTCTTATGAGCTCAGTGGCTTATTCCAGACCACTGTTCATTAGATATAGACAGACAACCTAAATATCACACAAATATCTCAATAAGGACTAAGCCTCGCCTGTGGACCTGTGCATTGTTTGTGCTCAAATGAAAAAGAGACGGGACAAGAGATCCTCTTTCATATATTAGGGGTTTTACTACGTTATTGTACTCTTCTATCAAACACTAAGGCCTGCTAAATCCAATTTTATTGATGGATCACTTTGTTATGAGCATGGAAACCCGCCATCTTTTGTTTTTTATCAAGGAGTTCAGGAACACCAAAGCCCAGGCAACTACATGTACATAAATAACAGGTAACAACGTCCCTCGGAGATTTATCTTATTGGTGGTTTGTTTTTCCTTAATCAAGTTTTCTTACATAACTCTGGTGTTATTACCTGAGAACCAGCAGCTGCATTGTTGATGAGGTTGTTATTGGGGTTGGCGATCCAGAATGTAGATACTGCCCTGGAGAACAACCCCACCGCACACAGAGACAAAGACACACAAACAGAAAAACAAAAAATTAAGATAACTCTTCACTATATCAGAAACAATCACACATAAGACAGAGATGAAAGAATCATGTGATCTTTCTAAATTTCCTTTATAATCCACCTCTTCGACATAACCCCTGTGTGTGTGTCTGCCAACATACACACACACAAAAAAACCGACTTATCGGTCTTCCTCTTCCACTTTTCTTGTTTCCACTATGACATTAAAACACGCCGTGGAGAGAAGAGGTTGTTATTGCATAGATAAAACCATCCGGCAAATATCTCTCTCACGCACTATTACCAAGCACACTATCTCACTGGCAAAGGCATAGGCCATCTGTTTTCCCTCAAACAAAGTATCTCACCAGCGTTCTCACACAAGTCCCGCAGCTACGATTTACAGCGACACTGGTAGGGATACGCTTAAGATGGGAACAAATCACCTCCCCTTTAAATGTCAAGTCTGGTACTTAATGGTGCCTAACAAGACCTCTGCAATCAAAGGTATTTTATGTTTAAAGGATGATAAAGAAGAGTTTCTATTTTCTTGTTGCTATAAATAAAAATTGACATAACTCGTTGCTCTTCTAGAGCAGAATGACTCAGAAATACGACTGACTTTTATTAGCAGACTTCACATGAAAGAAGAATTAAGTGATAAATGTAATGACCACTAATAACTCTGACAGTAGAGAAACTAACCTCTTTTTTTTTCTTTTTCAAATGTCTAACTAAAACTGTCTTCCTAATTGTCTTACTTGCACTCTGTGCTTGGGGAGGGGGTGTAGCCCTCGTAGACTTTGTCCTTGATGCTGGTGCACATGGTTTCATTGCGATCGGTGGGTAGCAGCGTCCCCGGTCGAGTCAGCAAGCCAAGGTTGTGGTAGAAAGTGTTGCGCTGCTCGATCCCGTCCTCGAGGAAAAAGCAGTGACCCAAGGTGTCATAGCCAACTGTGTTTTTCACCTGTGCCAAACGCAAAAGGAAGGAAAACATCATAAATATATGCACAGAAGGACCGTAGCAGAGTTCTTGGCTGGAGAAGAAATAAAAATCCATGAGATTTCTTGGCATTCTTTTCCAGGAACATTGTAATTTAGACAAATGTACGAAAACAATGTCAGTAAACAAAAGTGCAAGGACATCATTTGTACGACTACCTCTGCAATCATTAAAACCTAAAGGAAAACAGTGTGTTCCAGCTGCAGGATGTCCCCGATTTCCTCAAATAGCTGGAATTCCTGAATACATTTCGTCCGAGGCATCAGCTTTATTATTACCCAGCTGAACGCCAGTGGAGACGGATGGTACAAAATTCACAGAGCCACCGTGCCGGAAAGGAATCATGAAAAACAATGCTGTTCAAAATGTTTTATTCTATTTCCTCTTCAATCAAATGGTCTGAAGGACAAATGCTCATTAGCCATTAAGATCTGATGTCAGGAGGTTTCAAAAATTCCATCGAGAGCAAAGCAAATACCACAAAGGGTGATTACAGAAAGTTTCATAGTTTAGGTGACGTGTCTGTGCAAATCATTTATGTGGTGTAGAAGAAGATCTACATCAGTCCAAAGTGACTGCAAGATGTTCTATCATGAACCAAGAGGCAAGAAATAAAGATCTGCAAAAAAGCTAAACAAAAAATAAAGTGAGAAACAGAGACAACTAAGCGAATTGATGTTGTAGTTGTTGAGCTTTTGAATATTACAAAATCACTCAGTTGCTCAATAGTCCAAGAATAACAATGTCAGTTCATTGACTTTTAATACTGATAAAAGTGAAAGTCCATTACAATACCAGCAAGAACAAATAGTGAAGAAACCAGACCACAACACACACTATGTACTGTACCTGTAAACATCAAAAACTAGTTTGAAGAGTGTGTTTCTACCCTTACCAGCAGGCCGTTGGTAGCATGGATGGTGAGGCAGCGGGAAAACGAGTGGTGTATGGAGAGTCCGTCCACGTACGTGGGCTCCCAGTAGCCTCCCTTCTGGTCAACATCACCACACATGTGGAAGTGGAGCGGGTAGCGTCTTTTTTCCCGCTGCTGACCCATGTTTTTCAGCTCAACGTGGGAAAGATGAACTGATGAGAAGTTACCGAGAATCTGTTGATGTCAGAGACAGAGACCACAGCGAGTGGAAAGTAGATCGAAAGCCATGAGTGACAAGCTTTTCAAGTTGATAAAGTAAGAACAATGACTTATTACACAACACAAGTAAGGCACTCTGGTTTTGTGGTGGGCAACACTGGGGTTTTTTTTTTTTGCCTCGAAATTAAGTCGAGTGAAAACAATATAAAGTTCAAGGTTTATGTCTACAGAGTTATTCCCTGGGTTATGATCCAGATAAACCAACTGCCCCAAAACCACTGATGTTGACCAAAAAGAGGAGTAGGTTTATAGAAGCTCAAATCGAAACCCAAACACACATAGAAACAGGCAAAAAAATGGTTAAACAGGAACATCGAGGAATAATACAACACAAACATGCTGTACAATGCTCTCTCGGAGGTCTTTTTGTGGGTATGGCATAATCGACTGGGTCTGGTTTGTGTTAGGGGGGGGGTATTGGCCAATCCCCCGATTGTAACTGTAACTCTAACCCAGATACACACAGCTCTTACTGACCAGCTCCCTCACAATCGCTCTATCGCTTACAGAAGCACTCACAAACACATGCATAATCGTTGTTTTTACAGCATATACCCTGATGAATTAGACACCGGGAAGCTTAATACTTCAAATTTATATACCTGAGATACATATGCATGATTTCCTGTATGCAAATGAACAAAAAGAAAGTCTGTTTCTGTATCTAGATTGGGTAATAGTTTAAGGGGTGTTATGAAACATAAGTGAATGCCCCCCTTGTTGCAAACATATCAACATTTATACGGTAAAATATATAAAGAAAAAAAAAGTGAAACACAAAAAACTGCTAATGTGGAAGAAATTAGTTCACCCAAAGGGGGTCAAGTACATCAGTTACACAAGGCTTTGGAATGTTGATGTGTATTTTCCAACAATAAGAAAAGAAGGTTTCCATTATTAACCATAATATTGTGGGATAGATGAATATATGGCAAGCAAAGTAATCCAGCGAGGATATGATGCTTCACTTCCTGCTCTCATCTGTCTTCCTTCATCACTGTGTTATTTATTTATTTTTTTATCTTTAGTGTCCATTTCAAAATAGCAAAAGTTGACATCCAGAGTCAGAGAATGGGTGAGAGCTGCGGGAACAGAACGTCGACTAAACTGAAGTAGGAACATGAATGACCTCTCTCATTTAGCATGGCATATAAATATAGAATGTATGCACACGCGCTGGCTTCGCAGCGTGGACTCTGTCAAATGGATTACTGCAGACAGAGTGACCTTTAGTGAGAAAGTGAAGTCAAGCCGAGATGGGGAGAAACATCCATCAGCAAACACAGACATAAAGTGCAGTCTAAACAAGGACCTGTGGTATTACATTACACGCACAGTCACGCGCACATGCGCACACGCGCGCACACACACACACACCTGGATGTGGCCTCCAAAGGTGTCGTGGCTATAGAACTGGCACATGTTGTTTCCGTAGCAGGAGTTTTCCATTTCTCCATAAATGAGAATGTTTCTGGAGAGCAGAGCCACTTCAGCTCGCATGTCGACTCCATCTATGATCTCTCCAACGTGGTTATACTGAGGCCTCCCTGGGAAACACAGAGCAGCAGATGCTTGGTCAAATGTGACAACAGACACACAATTTAAGAGGAAAAAAGGGTGGTTTATTTCGAAGTAACATTTTTGAGGTGGCATCACCCAAGTTCAGGTTTATTTTCTGTAAACCACATGCCATCAACTGTCAACCACAGGAAGTGTGCTCAGCAACACCCAGCGGAACATTAAGACGTAACCACACCCCTGAAGCAACCAGCCGAAATCACGGAAATGTAAATGCAAGTAATGAACTGCATATGAAACAGGAATAATCAGCTCTTCAACAAAGCAGAAAGTATCCTTGCCCGCAGTGATAATGCTTCTCCAGCTGCTCAGTGTTTTCTCATGGCAGGCACACACTTACTACTACGCCCTTCTCTCCAGGAAGGGAGTTGGTCTTTGTTGATAACAGAAAAAAATGAGATCAGGAAACATTGCTGATAGAGGGTTGGGCCAAATGTAACGGACAGATTGTTCAGGCAGACCTTTATGAAGGCAGAAGCTGGTGGGAGACTGAGAAGAGAAAGCTCGTGGTAGGTATAAGACTTCTGAAACATAATATGGCAATCTCTTTTGTGGCTCCTCCAATAATCTGACATCAGCAAAACAGCTGTAAAGGAAATGAGATCTCACTGGAGCTCAGGATTAATAACACTACATCTGCTGGATGCATTTATTGACTATAAAGAGGTGAACAGAATTCTAAAAGCGACATTTCAAACTTATACAGTTTTAATATTCACACCAAGCACACAAAGATAAATCTTTCTATACAGATAAATCTTTCTAAATCTTTCTATACAGATCACTAAACATTTGACAAGTTAATTCAAATTTTAACCTTTAGCCATCGGTTAATGTGATAAAAATGACATGAGTTGGGCTTTCGCAGAGAATCAAATGACGATTTGCAAAACGCAGCGGTTTTGATGTAAAGACTGTGTCTAAAGTATGTGTCTAAAGAAATCAAATGTATTGGGGAAGCTATGGCTCAGATGGTAGAGCAAACCTTAGTGTTGATAGCTCAGTCTCCTGCTTTGATTATGCACGTGGTAAATGGTCTTTAAGTAAGACAGTGAAGGTGGCAGCAGTAACAACACACTATAAATAATATTTAGAAATCTATAAAAATACATGTAATAAATCAATCAATATATCCAGTCTCACCTTGTATCCTGACCTGTCTGCTAGTGCAGTCAGGGCAGGGCAGCAGGGTAAACTCTTCTGCTTGGTGCATGGAGTAATCTGTACTGGCAATTACAATGTTATCGCCTGGTCGCCAGGTCTCTTGCACTTCATCTTGCAGGTTTAGCACCACCTGGTCCACAGCATCCACCTGGAAGCCTGAGATGGGGAAGCCTGGCGGGTATAACATATAACTTATTTAAAAGGAAATCTAATTCAGTAAACATGTATCACACCGTTTCCAATGACAGACGCAATGCAAAGTCACTTTTTTCCAGGGAGCCATCAAAACGTATTGCCTTTTGTTTTCATAACAAGTGAGGCTAAACACCACTACATGATGAATTCCTGATGCTCAGCAGATGAGAAAAATACACAAACGGGATGATGGAGAATTAACTGCATAAAAAAAATAAAAAATCTAACAGCTTGCAGCGAATGTGTTCATCCAACTGTCCAGTGAAGTCAATTTGATCTTGTCTTGAGTTCAACAGTTCACCAAGTGCACGGCTATTAATAAGCATGAATCATTTTTGAAAGAAAGTCATGAGAGAAACGGTTGACACGATCTCCGCTGCATCCGAGACAGACTGCCCACGCAGAATGACGATATATATTAGACACACTGTCTGCGACTACATTTTAATTGCCGTCAACTTTTAACCATGCATGATATTGAGCTGCTTTCATCAAAAAACTGATTCTCACCATTTTTCCACTCGCTGTAGGCAGTGACAGTGAAGCCGACTCCGTCCACGGTGGTGAAGTTGCGTCTTGCCACAGCTCGCCCACCTGTGTCGTGGTTTTCGTGTTCCCGGACGTCCTCTGAACACGACGTATTACCGCCTCCAACCACAGAGACCAAAGCCCATGCCTGCCTGTAGAGATCAGACGGATGGAAAATAAATTATATAAAAATGGTCGAAGACGCATCAAAGTGAGAGGAGTTCAGGATTTCAATCCCATCGCTTGTTGGGGAAAAGCAATATTATGTGTAGCAACATGACATCCTACTTGATAATGAAGATGCAGTAGCGTTAGGAGTTTAAAAAGACTTGTATAAAGATGTCAATGTGATGTTACGTTTAACAAGAATAAAGTTTTTTCTGTATTTTTCTATTTAGGCATCAGCATCAAGATGTGTCAAATTTCTTCTGCGGGACAATTGACACAGCAGATTACAATAGGCAGACAGTTGATTCATAGTGTCTGGAAAAAGATGTCTTTCGTTCCAAATCCTCCCTCCTGACCGTTTTGCACACTATCTTATGGCGAGGGAATGTCAAGAAAATTATTTCTGATTAGATTGCTATGATTTGAATAAGGAGAGTCTGAAATCATTCCAACAGGGAAGCTTGAGGGTGTGGATGGTGACTGGAGCAAGGCGTGCATTGCAGGGCGTGTGATGAGAACTGAACAGCACACTGCAACTCGAAGCCGTAGAGGTTTTTAGCTTTTTAAGAGGGATTGCTTGTGAATATAGCAGTTGGAAGACATTGACATTTCCTGCGAGTTGTCCAGCTGCACAAAAACAGGAAAGGCCACTTCAGGGTTCCAATATGCGGCCCGTGTATCTCCACAGATCAAACCGAGAGAAAAAAATTAAATATGTGACACAAAGAGGAAATCAGTGAGAGCTTTTTCTTTCAGCCACATCCTTTATTTGATGTTTATTGACCTTTAACGACTTCATTGTGTGACGGGAAAAGCAATTGTGCGAAGTCCAGAGAGGGTTTATAAAGACCACCATAGACCAGGATGAAAGTATGTTTATGCACGTGTGAGGGCTCTCCAGAGAGACAAAGATTAAAGACAGCAGGGTCAATAGGCACGAGGCAACAGCCAAGACATTTGTGTATTTGTGTCGGGAAGATTCGTTGACACAAATGAAATCAACTTTGGGAATTTCAGGGATTTTTGTGCAACACTGCAGGTTGTTCTTTTGTTCTACAGTCTTCTTTTGAAGTTGGAAGGTCACTACACCCACAGAAATACAAAGAAATGTATATTTATAAGTCGTTTATATTTTCCAGGAATATTCACTGCCGTTTCACAGCATGGCATCAACTAATTTACACTTTGTCTTCATGCTCACACATATAGGTCAAATGTCTCTACTGCTGAACTTGCCATAGTGTGACTTTAACAAGACATTTAACAGCTTCCTGTCTCATAAATACATGCGTTCCTCTAACCACAGGCAAATCCGCATGAAGCTGAGATTTGAGAAAAGTGAACAAACTTAACTTATTGGTGTAGGCTTCAGCACGCACACACACACACACACACACACACACACACACACACACACACACACACACACACACACACACACACACACACACACACACACACACACACACACACACACACACACACACACACACACACACACACACACACACACACACACACACACACACACACACACACACACACACACACACACACAGGACGCCATCGTCTGAATCGTTTATACCCCTCTGCTGTGGATCTGAAGGGATTTGTTTGAGAGCCCCTGTGTTGCCTTGGCATTCTCTCACATAGTTGAAATGTGACACCAGAAAATTTGGCACAGTTGTGATTTTTCAACTGAGGAGCCCTGTCGGTTAACAAAATTGTCAAAGTGGCACAAACTGTACGCGAGTTTTAGATGCGGTAACAGAATATTAAATGTCATGCATCATCAAAACCCGAAGTTGTCCTTTTGTGACCAGGACTACACCCTGTATAAATTTGTGGTTTATGCCCTTTTGAAGGAATAAGCGTGTGGGAAATAAAAACCTCCTGAACCGTCACATTTTGCGCAAATCCTGGAAACTGTGACCCATTATCCTGTGCGCGCTTCCTCTCTGGTGGGGCACGATATAGTCGAAGCAAAAGACAAACAGGAAAAAGAATAAATTTCCAGAGAGGGTGGACCCTGAGCGACAGGCTGGTGTTGTCAGTCCGCGTATTGCGACTTCAAAGTTGAGAGGGTTTACTTTAAACTCTTAAACAAAAACACAATAACTTTCTTTATCAGGCCCAGGAGACCCAAGAATAAACAAAACAATCCCAGAGACTTGCACAGTCAACACAGCATGGAGAACCAACACAAAAGACACAAAGAATGCTGGCATATGCCGCAACACCTCTGAGCCAAGGGCACCGTCACGTTCAGCTGTCGCAACGCGGTTCAACTGCTCCCAACACCGACACCTAATCAGCCAAAGGCATAGCAACCCAAACGTTTAAGGCATGGCATCTTTATGAAGGAGAAAATTTCATTTCGCTCGACTTTGAACATAGGATAGTTGTTGGGCTGGTCTGATGATCTACTGGGATTTTTTAAAAATAACCATGACTCCATTTCACAAAGCTAAACATCAACCAAAAGACAAATCCAGTGAGCATATGTTCTCTTGGCAACATTGCCATAATCACGCAAGTCCTTAAGGGAGACTGTCAGAAAAGATTAAGATGACATAAATACAGATCAAATAACGATTTGTCATAACCAAGGCATGCAGAAGACTACCTGTTAAACCTTGGTAGGAGCTGGACTGCGGCAGAAGAAGGCCGGAGGGTATTTTATTGGCACACTTGCGTCTCGGTGCATCAAATGTGTCTTGTTTAAATGCCACAAGCATCTCACAAACATAACCTTGATCGTCTACAACACGTAACTTCAATAGGACAAGTTAAAGGTGCTGTATAATAATGAGATTCATTGACTGGAGACTTTTTTTTCAGTCCATTGGAGATGTACTGGAAAATGAGATTCACAATATTCATTAAAACAGCAGCAATTTTTGTCAAACAAAATAAAATCGGAGAAATGTTTAAAGCACCTTGTTAACCCAGTAATACCCAAATGCCTTTTAAGATGTAGCTAATTTGTGTTTTCATTTAGGGCAGGCCTATATAACGGACCTGCATACAACCTCTAAGAACATGTACAAATTTTATTTTGACACACTCAGACGTGTGATCTCTGGCACCTCCCCCCCAACAGAAATGATCCGTCATGTATCTAATGTGCAAAATGTACAATTTACAGGTTTTTACAGCATCTCTTTAATTCACAAAGCAGCAGTGTTTTTACCTGTACTTGAGATCGTAGACAAAACTGCTGCCCAGTTTCTCTTCAATGGCCTTCTTTGTTTCATCCAGGAGACTTTTGACAGCCGAGTCTCCTACAGCCAGAGTGACGATGCGGCCTGCCGGCAGGGAGCGGAGCAGCTGCGTGAGTCGCCGACTGTCGTTTCGAGACTCGTGTGTGTCGTAGCGCTCGGTGTACAGCACGGCAGCCGTGTCCTGGTCCACCACACGCAGGTTAATGCCTCGGCTGAAATTCCGCTGGAAGGCGTAACCCCCTGTGGCAAGCCCGGAGGCCGGGACGCTCCGAGTGAGCAGAGACCAGGAAACTCTCTCGGTACCATGCAGCTCCAGAGTTCCTCCGCCCTTAACGCCAATAAACTTTTGGCCCAAGCCGGGCACCTGGAGAATGGCCTTGTCATCCGAACGGCCGATGAGAACGATGGTAGCACGAGACCGGTAGCGACATTTGGGCGAACCGATATGAAGGGCTCCCCCTTCTTCTATGAGGATGTGATGTGTTCTCAAAGTTATGTTTTTAGAACCATCAGCGTCGTCTGCAAAAGCAACCTGACCTGTGAAAAGGAAAAGAAAAAGAAAAAAGACCTGAATTCTCGCATGCTGTATTTTGGATTAAAAATATAATAAACTGAACCCAATCGGTTGAGTGAAAGAATGCTCGAGCAGGACACTGACTCCAGCTAGTTGACATATTCACCTCCAGACTGGATGGTAAGTGAAAGGAAGGTAGCCGAAGCATCCAGCCTGAACAGGTTTCCCCTCCTCACAACAACAGCCTTCTCCGGTTGGTGACCTGGACTCCAGCTACTTAGTGATGGGTTATGGTCTGGACAATTTTCTGTAAAGATCAGTGGCAAGTCTGAGATTATCATGCTTACAGACATCAAAAGCAAATCTGTCTAAGGAGCTAACAGAAATATATATATATATATATATATATATATATATATATATATATATATATATATATGTATATATATATATACAGCAGGAGGCACAGAACAAATAGAGAGGTGTTGGATCACATGAAGAACTTTGTATCACCAACTCATAACACTAACCGTCCAACACGTGTCCACTTTTGAGGCTAAGGACGAGGATAAGTGTGAAGAAGAAAGCACCCAACGACACCCCACAGCAAATCAGGGTGTTTTTTCTTTGCTGGAGTCTCTGCGCAAGCTCCCGGCGCTGGTTCTCCTCCGACACGCTGAACGTGGTTTGTTGTGCCGCTCGTGGACCGTGAGGTTTTATGGGTGGAGGTGGTGGAGCTTTGGCGGGCGGCGGCGAGCGCACGGGAGCCACTCGCCCGGGAACGTAACCTGGGCACCTTGTATGGTGGCCGTGAGGCGGAGCCACAAAGACGGGGAAGCGACTGGGGCCATCACTTGTCGGCATGGTATACGTGTCTGCTTCCTGTGCAGAGAGAAAAGAGACACAAATAATGCAGACTGTCTGTGAATAAAACATTTGTTTTCGCAAAAAAAATAATTTAAAATGACCCGATGAGATATATGTATTTTCTTACTCAATTATAGGCACATCTGTACAACAAGGGTATAGTTGTAAAATAGTGTTTAGGGAAGAAATAACAAAGTGCCTGAAAACAAGTTCTGACAGGAGAAGTCAAAGCTGGAGGAAGAGGACCCTAAAAAAGTCCCATAAAGTAGGTTTAAAACAGTAGGAGGTGAAGTGAGCGAACGGCCTGATTCTGGGAAAACTGGCAAAAAATGCAGCGAGCACCCCAGTCCTGGACTTCCAGGTAAAGGACCAGAACAGTGAGGCTTCAACAGACTATTAATCTACTCCTCCAGGAGGTCCACTTATCCCCCGGCTGGTTTGGCCTGAACAGAAGTGACATTGGCTGCTTTTGTCCACGGTAACGAAAAAGCTTGTGAATAATGGATCGCAACATTCCTCAGACTATGTTAGCTGCAGCCAAAACAGATGGCACCAATTACAGTAGAGAAGGAGGAGAGCGCTGGAGCTCTGGTTGTTACTCTATTTATTTCACACAAACTGAGAAAAGAGCATTAAAACAACTGCAGCCATGGTCTCACACACACAGCTTCTTTTTTTTTTTTCCCTTCAGAGTACATTAGATTGACATAAATTCCTTTCCTCAAGATGCTTAAACTTAACTAACCTTGAATTAAATTCTTCTTCCCACTGAAATGGAATTTACGTGATGGGGATTTTATTTTATCCTCCCCAAAAGTGAAATAGTTCTGCACCATGAGAGGAAAAGGTCATACACCTGCACACACAAACACAGAGGGGTACAGGAAATGAAAAAAAAAAAAAAAAAGCCTTAAACTGCACTTTTCTCACACAGAAACACCCCACAGTAATGCCACCACAGCTTGCTGGTTGCTCTTAAAACTAAATTTTACACATCGGATTTTCACCATATGACGCAAAGAATGACCACATCTCTTTTTCTTTTTAAAAGGGCAAGGCTGCGACAGTTGTCAACTCTCGGCTCTGTAAAATCAAGGAGAAACAAATGATCATTTTTATGCTTTTAGTCATAAGTTTGTATAAGAATTTCACATAAGAAAAAGTGTGACAACCCACAAACAAGCACACACATAACCACCATTGTCTCCAATTTGTCATTATTTCAGCCCGGAGCAACAACAGAGCTGTTCAACTCGTAAACAAAGCACTGTACCATCGAGGACAACTCAACAAGGCTTCAGTCATTTAGACGGGCTACAAAGTAAACTGGGTTTAACAGCAGCTGGTCCACCCACTTCAGCTTGAATTATCCCATTCCACTTTGAAGCGGTTTATTCTCCATCCAACTTTAAATCTCAACTATCATCCACAGAGGCGCGGAGATCACGCCGTACATTTTTTTAATTTTCACTTTCTGGCCGGTCCGAGTCGAATCAGTGAGAAAAATGAGGCATTTTCTGTTTCTGAGAAGAAACACAGACAAATACAAATGGGGTTCATTATGCTTGTGAGATCATCAACTATGAATAATGGCAAAGGTTGTGGATATTACATTAATGACTTCAGCAGATATGTGGATGGCTGTTCCAATAAGTGGCAATGACGTTAGTAAAAGTTGAACTGATCAGCGAATTTACCAAACAACGTTTCTTTATATTATATACAATTTCACAAAGAGTGATCTAATAGACTGAAAGAAAAAAAGGGAAAATGGCAAAGTTCTTCAGAAAACAGTCCTTCTGAACCTTTGATGTTAAGCCATCGTCAGGATCCACAAAGAGATGAAGCCGTGTGATTCAAACAATCTCTGAATCATTCATTTATTTATTCTACAAAGGTTTAATGTGAGTAGATATTATAGTGATACTCCAAACATTTTCTCTGAATTATTAGATAGTGTGGTGTTATTCTACCGGTCAGGGACACAGTAATGAAATGATTACAACTATGGGTCGCACAGCAAAGAGTCTGCATATTCAGTTATATACCTCCATGGCTTCTTTCACACGTCATTGACATGTCTTCTAGGTTAACAGACACAACTCTTAAGACCAGAGGCCAGTCCATCACAGAAAGGAGAGAACACAAGAAGATCGAAAACCTAGAAACATAAACATCCACACCGAGGGATTCAGAGTCACTACTGATCTAATTAAGATATCTTTGTGGGAAGAAATCCAGGGCACCAGACTTGCTGAGAATAAATTCAAGCCCGGAATTGTTGCTTGCATCACGACCCTGCAGAACGTGGTGGCACTAATTACACCTCATAGTTAGGATTTACCGCTTCGCCAAGCTCATATTTGGGGATGTTGTGCCTTAGATCTTCAGATTCATTGTTCTGAACACTGTGTGAGCCCCAAAGACTCCAGCCTGTATAATCAGGAATGAATGGATGGATATGATATCAGTAAATGATGGTGGCAGTGGCACTGTTTACAATTAAAAAGGCACAATTTACTCCTTTGGCATGTTTGTTTGGTGTTTGTGGCGTGATATGTACTCTGCCTATCTGTGGGATAAGCTTCAGCCCGTCAATGATACACAATGTGGACGGATGGAGAAGTAATATCAAGAATAAAAGTGATATCTTTAAACTTTTTAAAACAAAGTTTGAGTGTGCTCCACATTAAAGAAAAACAGACTTAAGGTGACGCAAAAACATTGTGTAATGCATTAAAAATAGAATATAATTACTTGGAAGAAAAGCCCACACATTTAAAAAGTGTTTTCAAGAGAGTTTCAAAAGAGAACAGGAAGTCGGATTATCTGTGGCATGTCCTCCCACAGTGACGGGGCTCTGACAGAAACACCCTTGGTTTTTATTCTTGTCCTGAATATAACTAAGAGAAATCTGTCAGAGGATCTTATGTTGTGGATTGGATGGAGTGAAACACTCAGTGGTGCTGACCATCCACATCCTCACCTTAAAAGTTAATAGAATAAAGTTAATGAGCAGCCTAGCAGTGGTATATTGTATTATCAGAGTTTGGCTGTGTCCAAGACAGATAAACAAGAATATAAGGAGTAATCGTACGTCCAGTTCTAGTGTGGAGTTTGCTGTTCTCTGGCTGTTTCTGCATGAAATCTTTCAACATACCGGTACTCTAGTTTCTAAACACTGTCATAAACCACATGTTTGCGGACATTATGTGGCTGTAAAATTGCCAAACGGTGTAACTGTCTGGTCTGGTCAGCTGGAATTTGCTCCACGCCGTGATGTCACCCTAAGTTGGACATAGTATTATTGAAGATGGATGAATGATAAAAACAGGTATGAACAATCTTCACTTTGGAAAATGAATCCGAGCAGGCAACATAACAAAATGACAAAGTTGTTAGAGTCTATAGGAGCTCATGTTTGGAACCTTTATGTGGCTGTAAAACATAAAATGTGACTCATGTTCTCCCCTCCTCAGTGGGAACCTTGTGATGCGCTGATCTCCTGGGCATCAGTCTTTATAATCCTATCTCTGTGTTTTTATTCACATTCCTCGCCTTAAAAAGGAGATCCAGTCCAGCTCCCCTGCTACTATCTGACCTGTCAGAACTAAGTTTTCCTCCTTGAAGGCCGGATCAGGGTCTGGAAATTAATCTGATGACAGGATCTGTGGACATAATGTTTCTTAACAACCAGGGTCTCCTCCCCTCACCCCTCACATTTTCCTGATTTGAGAGCTGATGATGTACCAGATGTGGGGGGGGGGGGGGAACCACTGGACTTGTTCAGCTCCTTCAGTCCGGGGGTCCACGCTCACTGGCAGGGTGACACACAGTGAGTGAACCATGTGTTTCCTACATTAGACAAACCAAGACTACAGGAGCAGGAGAGAGCCGGAGAACACGCGGGGGACCAGACGATGCTTTATCAATGATTGGGGGCTTGTTTAGCCCACCCTCAGAAACACTACACTTCTTTTATTGTCTTCAGAGACTGCCTGAAGGGAGCGTGACACATATCCTGAAAGTGACCGAAGCCCTCGCGCGGTATTTAAAACGCTTATTTTAGCTAAATAAAGTGACTATTTTCACCACGCGGGGCGACAGGGTGAAACAGCGAACTGAGAGACTGGCCCCATTGAGCGCTGCTTCACCCCCAGCAGGCTGACACACACACACACACACACACACACACACACACACACGGACACAATGTAAACGGACGGACGGTGAGTACGTACCGTGGGTGAGACTGTCCTGCTCCGCTGCGGCTCTGTCCATCCGCTCCCCAGCGAGCCCGCTTCAAGATACACCGACCCGCGGCCGCTGGACGACGAACAAGGTCGAACCCTGGCAACACTGCGGTTTTACGCGTCCCCCTTTATATATCTTTTTTCACATGGTGGACTTTTTTCTTTCTTTCTTTTTTTTTTTACTGCTGTAGGCTGTCGTTCGGCCGTCGGTCAGCCCTCACAGCTCCACCGAGAGGGGGGGGGGCGGGAGGGGCGGGGCTTAAAGACAGGAGGGAGGAGGTGTTCAGTGACTGTCGGAAATAGTAGATTGGTAGTATTATCATTAGTAACGTTAGTAGCTCACTACTAATGCTACCACTAATATCAATATTGGATGTATATTACTATTACTATTATTATTATTGTTATTATCATTATTATTATTATTAGAAGTAGTAGTAGTTGTAGTAGTGGCCACCAATGCTGCTACTACTATTAGTATATTATCATCATCATCATCACCATTATTTGTATTATTACTAGTAGTAGTAGTCGTAGTAGGAGTAATGGAACTTTTACTATTTTAATTTGAAAAAGCTGGCAAGAAATAGTCTGGATAAGATAGTGTGTGCCACTGTTCTACACTGGTGGTTTTCAATTAAACCTCTTTTTTTTCTTTTAGTCAGTCATCCTTACTGTTACAATTGATTTTGTTCTAAAAAAAAAAAAAAAAAGAATAAAACATGAATGAAGAAATTTAAAAAGGGAGAAAAGGAGATAAGGTTAATTTAATTTCACTGCCTATTTATCTATTTATATAAGGATTTCTTCTCAACAATGAAGAGGGAAAAGTCAGTAACCCCAGGTGTGCACCCCCTTAATCTCTCTGGCTACTTAGATGAGGGCTAGTTAGTCTGGCATAGTTAGATGATTTTAAGTGTGAAATATGAGAATATCAGGTATGTGGTTCTATAATTGTCTCCAGCTGTCATCACTGTTGAATTAAGGGTTTTCACATTTATTTCGGATAACTGTATTCCCTCAATATTACACGATTAAAAACCAATTCGAAAAATCCGCTCGGTCATTAGTGTCATCTCAAATCTTGTTTAAATTTAAACCATCAGTCCCTGCTGTCAAGCCAAGCTCTGCGTCAAAAGTCAGGTGTCACCATAACCCATTTGCTTGATGACTTTTTTCCCCACAGAGTTTCTGGAAAAATGTATGTAATTTTACCCTCAAGTGATGTAGGATTTTGTACGGGATCAAGCAGCATCTACTGATCACATATTTCAGACTTTTCTTCCAGACATCCTCTGCTATTCCCATACTGGGTATCCTCTTTCAACTTTTCTTTATGTTCTCCATATTCATTTTTTGGTCTTGCTCTTGCAACAGATCATTTTTAAACAAAATCACATTATTTTCCACTGTGTAGTTTTTCTGGGACATATGTTTCGCCTGTCAGGTGTGTTTCAAAATGGTCTGGGCGGGTCCTCAAAAGAAAATATCTGATTTTTAGGTATCGAAATAATTCTTTTTTTGACTGTTCCTGTTTCTCTTGATACAAATGTACCACAGATCCTCCACACTGAGCACTCCACACTCCCTTCATTATTCAAAGCCTCCATCTATAACAGAAAGTCTGAATGATGAATCACCTTTTCTTTTAATAGTCTCAAACATTGAAAGGGCAAAGGAATCCCTAACCCCCTGATTTTTCCAGTTTCTGCACACTGAAGCTCACTCAAAAATCGGGGCTTTGGGAATCATTACAATGTACAGTCACTTTTAAGGCATTTGTTTTGTTTTGTTTTTTACATTATTGCACAAAATCTTGCTGCCGTTTTTGTTATAGATCGGTGAAGCTCTGCCAACAGAGACTACATACACAAAGAATTTGTATGTCTCTACCTCAAGTATTTTGAGATGTACTCTGGTCAATAAATATAAAATAAGCTCTTTTTTTAAACAGTAAGATGTACATATGGTATGTTGTTTGTGATGTTTTGGAGAATTGCAAAGAATTGCAAAAAAACATTTTTTTTGCATGCATCACCTCAACATTTTAAGAATTATTTTCAGTACAATCGGATTATAGCAAAGCTTTATTTTTGTTTAAATATTTATGACATATTCATTGAAACTATAGATTATTGAGTTTATGTCTGATCATGTAAACTGTAAGTCATAGTGTTTACTGCTTTTAAATGAGTAAATGCAATAGTTTTCTTATAGTAACTGAGGCAATAGCCTACTTGACTTTTAAAAAAAAAAAATCAATATTCAATAAACGTACAATTTGTGCAATTATACCGAGAAACAGCAGCACGAGTTAATCAATATAACTTAACCGAAAAGATGGTTATATGACACTCGGCTGCTATGTGGGAGTCTGTTTTGGAGAATCAGGCGGCAGTAATGTGATTACAGTCATTGGAAGAGCCAGACTGGGCCAGTGAGGAACAGATGACAATGTTACCATGTCTAGGACAGTCAAATTATCAGAGACTGGAGAGTTTCAACCCACACATCAGCAAATAACTGTGCAAGCATCTGAAGCCTCAATCATGTATGAAAGTAGCTCAACAGAATCACACTGAATCTCAGTCAACATATTTGAGCAGAAATCATGAAGTGGCAGAAGAAATAAGCCTCACTTCCGCGATAAACTTAAAGTATTTGAATATGACAAATGTATTTCTCAAGACAAGAGGTTAAAAAAAAGCTTTAACTTGAGCAACAGCGCCCCCTGCTGGTGAGCAGCATAACACACCTATAATGTCATGCTCCAGAATGATAAATTATGAAATGTTGGCCGAGACGCAACAAGTATAATTACTTTGTCTAAAAAGATTGTAACACATCCCGATGTTTTCATAACAATTATGCTCATAATATGCACCTCACATTCCTTCTTAGTCACTTTTGGAATTTATCCTGAGCCGGAGTCAAAACACCAGATTTAACCTCTTGAACTCGAGCTGTGTCATGTTTGCTAGTTTGCTTTGAAGCAAAGTTCACCTTGGCATCTCTCTTCAAATGAAGAATGCCTAAATATATGGAGTGCCACGCAAAAGCATTGTGCAGCACGAGGAATGCACAATAAGGACCAATATACTGAATACTATAGGAGGGTCACCTGTCTGCGATCTCGCCATCCGTCTGCTTGATACCACTTCATCCAGGTGAGGAGGCAACTGGAGCTGATCCCAGCTGACTATCAGCAAAGTCTGGGTACAAACTGGACGAGTCGCCACTCCAATGCAGGGCAAACACAGAGAGGCACTCACATATTGTTTGTTGCACCGTGAAAGGAAACCGGGGTATCCAGTGGAAACACGTGCATAGGCAAATTCACACATAAATGCCTACAAGTTGGGAATGAAAATGGGAATAACCTTCCCACTACACCCCCATTTGCCTCTATTGTAATCCAAAGACAAAGACATGATTTGATTAAAATGTGTCATTTGGATCTCCTTGGACATTGACTTTATCACAGGGGTTTAATATTGTGTCCATTCCTTTGGCATTTGAGTTTAAAGTTGCAGAATAAAGCCATAATAACCAACTACAAGACATCTGACTTGCTTGTTGATTTATTTTGATGACACGCAATTAAACCAGTATTCTCTTCAAAAACAGACACAAATTCTTTTATTTGTCAAATACCATTTTATTTCCTCTATCCATTTTAGAATTACTATATTAATGTCATTACAGATAAGTTCTCTCCGTGTTGAGATCATTTGTACAAAATTAATCAAAATCAGAGGTGACACTCCTCAAGGTGACCGGTTCACGGGGTCGTTTGAAAAGCCAGGACAGCCCTCCTCGAGCTGGTAGTCATATGAAGAGTTGGACAATACAGTCAATACAGATGACAACAGCATGTGAAACAATCTTAAAAAAAAAAAAAAGACATGTCCCATACAAATATTATTTACAATGTAAAAACAAAGAAAACGCATAACCTTTTTTATAAGACAAATGAGGTGTGAGAAAAATCAGAACAGGCCTTCAGCTCACTAGAATTCACCACTAAATCAAGATTTCTCCACCGCGTCTCAGTCTGCAACTAATTCGACCTGAAGGTTTACAGTAGCACCTATCGACTTATTGGTTAATTGTCATTGTCGAGAGAATCTGAGCCCCATCAGGCTCAAGATTGAGTCCGGTATAAAACAAAACAAAAAACAAAAAAAAACACCCGTAAGAAAATAATGTACAGAGTTCTCTTAAGTGATTCTGTGTTTTTCAAACAGGCCGAAGACGTAAAGAAAAGCAGCCGCTGTGGCATGCAGTAGCACTTTGACAATTGAGCCGAACGGGAGCTCATCAGCGTGCTCAAGCTTCGTTTGGCTTCACTCGGCATTAGAGGGCAAATCAAAACACAACAATGGGCTCAAAGATATCATGCAGAGAAAAACGGAAAATTAAGATTGAAAAATTATATATTCACGATTGAGGCTTATAACGCCGAGCCACTTGTAATGGACTCAGTACGTGTTGCGAGTCAGTCACGAAGTACTTTCATTTTACAGCGCTATCAAACTCAAGTAAAACTAATTATAATAGTCTTTCTGCACCGAGAGTGAATAGAGGCCTGCTGTGCTCTCAACCTTCATTCTGATTGGCATTAGTGGTTAAAGTGTTGATCAGATCATCCACCGTTAGCTGCTGTCACAGGAATTAAACTTTTCTCATAAACAGAAAACTCCAGAAAGATCTAACCTATATGCATAAGAGTGCGTACGATTTTTCAACAAGATATATCCAAAAGATTTTTTTTTTTTTGAAAAATGGTCCAAACTGGGTTTCATAATAGTTACTATATCTAGTTGAATACAATGTGTCAGATATGTTGGTCTACAAAAGTGCCAGTATTTTTAACTTCTCTAAAAACATCAAGCTCGTTCAACTACAGCGTGGGCGACACCACAGCGACAAAACTTCCGAGTAGAACGTGTGGAAACGGCGTGAGGAAGCCGCCCACAATTCATAGCTCGGCGACACACAGCCTCAACATTTTAACCCGAGCCTGGTCTTGCATCATATTACACAACACTGAACTGTACCACTTTCAAAACTAAAAGCAGAGACGTGGGGTCTCGATACAGCTGGCAGAGCTTTTGGAGAAGTTTCTAGTTGAAAGTACACTTCTTTGTGTGAGCGAGTCTCCGCGTCATATCCTACTGAACATTTGGCAACACTGGCACAGCTAGATAATATGTCAAGTTGATCTCGTACAGTTCCTCAGTGAGCCGGTACGTGCAAATATCATGGAAAATATAAAAAAATAGAATCAACAGTACTCCAAAAAGAAATGATTCTTGGTGACTGCAGCTTGCGGGTCCAAACCCGACTGTGGCGTCAGAGGGGGTTCAGTTGAAGTAGAGCCACTCTGGTCCAGAACGGTAAGTACAAAGGCTGTTTCCCAGAACGTGGAGAGGCCTGCAAGCTGGATGAAGGTGTCCCGTTAAGAACCGTGGACCATGTCGACATCGAAAGGCAGCGAAGGGGACGCACACAATTTTCTCTGTGCGCACGCCTTCTTCCTCCCCTCTTTCACAATGTGCAATTGTCAACATAACAAAAACTATGCAAAACAAAACGACGGGTGATTCTCGGTTCACGGCTGCAGCGTGCGACGGTGTGGGTGGGCGGGGCCTCGGCACACGGCAGCTCAGAGAGGGAGGGGTGAGACGGTGAGAAGTTAGCACGACACAGACGGACATCGCTTCTACCTGCATTACTACACCAAAAAATGAAGCGAGAGGGAAAAAAAAAAAAAAAAAAGTGGTAATCTCTTATTCACTGATGCTGCTTCTTCTCGTCTGCCCCCTCCACCCCGATTACAAGCTCCTCTACAAGTTGACCAGCTCGTGTGCTACAAACTGTTTGAGTCTCTCCAGGTACTGTCCGTACAGCTCCACGTCGTTGTGCCCGGCGCCCTCCACCCAGAGCGGCTCCACGGGGCGCTGGCAGCGCTCGTACAAGGCCAAACCGTGAGAGAAGTCGATGACCTCGTCCTCCGTGCCGTGGATCACGAGCACTGGTGACGTTACCTTGGAGATCTTGTCGATGCTTTGGACGGAAGAGGTGAGACCAAACAAGGGACATGGAGAAAAAATAAAACTTTGGTTAGTTTGGGTGAATGTTTCAATACCAAAAACTTCAACTGTAAAGTTTTCTTGATGAAAGAAAAAATGAAAGTTATTTCACTAACTGACCACCAGAGGGAGCACGTTCGATTCCTAAATTGTCTGGATTGCCTTGTAAAGTCTAATATCTACAAATCTGATCTTTTGCTTGTGTCTTTGTGCTTTTTTTTAATGCAAACTCAGCCCTTCAATGCCATTGCATCAAGATGTTTTATCTTTTATCTGAACTGCACAGGGATGCTGTGTGTTGTTCGGTGCACGTTTGAGGCTCATGTAGCCCGGTTCCACATGCCATCTGTTCATACCAGCGGTCTGCAACCTTTACCATCAAAAGAAACCCTCCGACGCTGCAAAACATATTCAAACCTTCTACATGAAAATGTTCCGGCTTTACAACATTCAGTTTTAGTACGAAGACCAAAAATGTTGCATTGATAATATTAAGAACCACTGGTATTTTCACTGGCGTTTTCTGAGTTTATTCCAAACATACACACATTGAAATCGAATCTTGGGGAACTAAGCATCACCTGCAGTAAAAGTAATTGATGACGGAGTATTCAGTATTTTTTTGTAAAGCTGCATGGAGCCGACAGGCCGGAGCGCTGCGGTTTTCAGACCTCCGGTCCGTACGAGTCACTCACTTTGGGAACGCGTCGAAGCAGTAGGTCTTCTTGGTGTCGGGGAAAGCCACTCTCATCCCGGAGGTGAGGGGGGAGTGGAGGATGACTGCGGCGCTCTCGTAGCGAGACGCCAGGTCCACCGAGGGCACGGTGCCAATGCTCTGACCGTACACAATCACATTCTCTGGACGGATGCCATACCTGGAAACAGGGACAGAGAACATCACACCGTCACACTCTCCCTTCCTTATGAGCAGGATATTTACACTCCTAATAACCACACATTATTAAAACCACTAAACATAGGCAGGGATCCAACTGGGCTGTCTGTGAAATGACACAAAGCAGAAAGGGACTGTTAAAATCACTATTAAGTCTCCCATTGTTCTTGCTATTTCACATACACCTGTGTGGCGCTAACTGAAATACTCCATCATGAGCGTGAACGTCGCCCCACAGTGACTCAGTGATTACAAGGCCTCCTAAAACAGGCCAACGAAGATGTGACACAGCCACAGTTGAGTGAAGCTTGCTTTCTGTTTCAAGAGGACCACCTCAGTAGTCTTGTGACTCAGACAGGAAGGGAGGGAATGAGAGTAGAAAGAGAGCAAAGAGAGACACTGGTAGGAGAGAGAGAGAGAGAGAGAGAGAGAGAGAGAGAGAGGGAAGAAAAAGAAAAAAAGGGGGGAAGCGAAGACATTCCACAGCTGATTATGGAGAACGTGACCCAGTCCAGCAGCAGTCAGCTGATGAACTGGAACCCAGAACACTGCATCACTAACCCTAACCCGCCGCTGCACTGCTGGGTAATACGTGCCCCACAGCCACACACTGGCCTGACAAAACCTCTGCTCCACTCTATTATTAAAATTAGGAGCTCCAACACAAGACTAACATTACGAGCTTAGCATTACAGCTGCACTCCTATAATCCTCCGCGGTGGATGACAACATGAACACTGCTGTCTGGCTCCACTCTAAACTGCTGTGATGGATTTTTATACTTTAAACCGTTGCTGTAATGTAGGCTTGCAGCAAGGAGGCTGCAGACACGCCAACTTAAAAAACAAAAACATGGAAGTCTTCACACAGCTCGCGTTGAGTCATTAGAGGAAATATAGGAACTATTTACCGTTGGTGTGTCAGCTGGTCTTCTGGGATTATAAATAGGGGTAATAATACTGGCCCGGCATGATAAAGCGTGCAGAGAGACGGGTGCTTCAGCTTTAACAGCTCCATTAACTCGGCCTGCGTTATGCACGGTTCGTGGAGCCTTGTCTTGGTTATTCAACAAAATGTGGCTGTTTAAGGAACGTGACTCACACTAAGGAGGAGGTCAACATTTCAAGTCTCTTTCCACGCAGAATAGAAATCACTGCCCCTTCCTAATGTGACAGTGACTTAAAAAAAACAAAAAAAACAAAAAAACGGCCTCAAACTGCTTTTATCGCCAGTAAATGTCACCATACTTTTATAGCCATTTATGTTTGGAGCAATTTTCACAATTTACTTCACAATGAAAAAAAAAAAAAAAGCCGCAAATGCTGAGTCCACTATGGTTTTACCGCAATGTGTGGAAAGGAAATTTCTCAAAATCTTTTAAAAGGCTCAGAGAGGTTTAATGGTTTTGATCACAATTAGCTGCATCAAAAAACTGTAATCCCTGAAAGAGATTACTGAAGGCAGAGCTTTGTAGTGTTGCACACACATCACCTCAATCGCCAGTGGTAATTACATCTAGCAAGAAAGAATAAATACACATGGGAAATTGAAGCAATATTACACATTTTGGAGATGGCAGATCAGGGATAAAAGGTTATTTTACAGACGAGTGCGATTTCAAAGTGATATTTTTAGCAAAGCTTGCAACAATTGTGATGCTTCGAAAAATTCTACAAACGACTTTGCTGTGCTTTATTTGACTCTTCCGTTCTGCTTAAAGATCTGACCAAAAAAAAAAAAAAAAAAAGATCTGGTACAGTGCATGTCCCATTCACCAGTACGACAACACGTTTTAGAAAGTAATGTAAAAAAAATCCTCAATATAAAATAAAATTAGAAGATAAACTCAAGCTTTTTATGGTCCATCTTATTTCCTATGAATCCCGACGAAGAACTTTCAATGTGAAAATATCGGAAGTTTAGCTTCCCAACAATATCAGCGCTGAACATGCAAAGGATTTGGTGAGTATTCGTAGTTTCATTCCACTTCGATTTAAAGGTATTTATTTTACTACATTTTTGCATCTCCGTCTGTTATTGAAGTACATGTAGTGCTTCAATAATAATAATACATTGAATTTGTAATGCACTTTACATTTAAACAATCTCAAAGTGCTACAGAAAAATAGAAAATAAAATAATAAAAAATTTTAATTGTTAAAAGAAAAGGTAGGTCAGGGCGAGAAAAGTCTGTTAAAGTTTAAAAGGGATACATAAAACATTAAAAAAAGACTTTTTTAAAAAGATAGGTTTTTAGTTTTTGCTTCAAGAACAAGAACAAGATACAAATAACCCTCGCTGTAGCTAAATTCATCAAGCAGAGTTAAATCCACCACACTCCTGCTTACGATCCAAGGAAATCGTTGTCTAAATGTAATTAGACAATATATTTATTTATCCATCTACCCATGTTTGGTACACACTTTATTGAACATGAAGTTGCAGGAAACAAACAATCGAAGAAAAGCACAGTACACTCTAGAACGGCTTCATCACAGGGAACACACTGTTCTTAAATATCACTTAATTTCTACCTTACGACAAAATATACAATTCAGTCATTTTGTCTCGTTAATAATCGTGCACAGCAGAAAATCCTCCAAAAGGAGCCTTATCACACAGTTCAAGTTGAAAAACGTGACACTTAAATCAGATGTTGAGTAAGATCTATGTCACCTGCCTGCTGCATTTCACCTGAAGTTATAAATGTCCACTATCCACAAACACAACTCTCACAAAACAAATTAAATTCAACATAGAAAGACTCCTGTGTTGAGAAATTAAATATGTATAAGTTCACTGTGAGGACTCTGAGAAAGACCCTCGACCCCTATCAGCTCCCTGGAGCATCATAATACTGGAAATAGGATGGGGAAATGCAGAATAGGGAATTTCCCCAAGGGGGAAGAATAAAGTATGATTAGTTTTTGTTTAGTTTAGGTGGAGAGAGGTCAACAACTAAGAGGCTATGATAAATGTGCTCAACAGAAAAGGGATCAAACTGACCAGAAGTACTAAAATGGCCAAAAGGAAAAGATAAACCTGGCCAAATGGCAAAAATGGCTGAAATGAATGGAACTGGTGTAACTGCTCCAAATAAGTAACCGTCTGAAACAATTCAAATGGGATAAATTGCTCCAAATTGCAAAAAGCCGCTAAAAGAGCTAAAAAGAGTTAAAACATAAAGTTCTTAAATTTCCAAAATCTACATTAACTACACTTTATGTAAATAAAGAAAAACTAGATATGTAGAGGTTTATAAGCTGTGGTGTCTTCATTTTGAAGGTCAAACATGTTTTCTGACTTCAGATGTTTATTTGTTCGAAGAAAAAAACAAAACAAATGTTTTCGTCATAAGATATGACAACACGGTTAATATTCCAGTGGTTCCCCGTTGCCTTCAAAATCAAAATAAAACCTTACCTTTGTAGTCAGCCTACAGTCTGTTTGTTTACAATAATAAATACCTTTATCAGTCATTATCTTGTCATTTTCTCAAGTGCAGCTTTAGCATATCTCATCCATGCTCTTTGCCCTATCAGACCACTGAAACTAGGGCAACCACGAGAGACACAACAATGTACAAATTATGAACATGATACTCAAGTGGAAGCGTTACACAACTCAGAGTCATGAAGAAAGTCTGAAAGACAGTAAATAGATCCAACCCTAAACTAAATGGGCACCCTTTGCCTGGCACATCAGCACTGTTATTACCATCTGTGGTCGGGGCATAAGGAGTGTTTTCTTCTCCTGGAGGATTCTCACAGAAACGTGGTGAATAATGCAAAGCTCGAATCTGTGACCTTCTCTTTCCAAGGTCACTAACTGCATGCCCACCCTGCTGTCTTGGTACAGTTCTGTTTTGGCTTACGCATGCATATCCAGACAAGGCGAAGAAAAAGAGGAGGATGTTTGCAGAGCAGAGCAGAGCAGAGCTGCACTTGTGTTTAAACCACAACATGACAGGCTTTGAGCCACCCAGCTCCACACAAGATGCCCCCAGCCCCCACCTCTCCCCCGCCATCCCCCCCAGGCCGAACAACACTACTATGCAATTTACTCCATTGCATTTCAGCCTGAATAGACGTCAACGGGCCATAGCCGGTCTTGCTCCCTGGTTACAGCCCCCTCCCCCCTTCAAACCTTCATCAATTTAGTCTCCTGACACAAATCCAATCTATTATGCATCACATCCTCCCTCATTCCTCCATCGCAGCGCTCGCTCCCTTTTGACTACCCACCTTGTGCTCGCCAAGGACCACAAATATTCTCATTCTACAGCAGTCAGTATGCCTAATAGATATGTTCAGGGCTTCCGGAGCATATGTACAACAATTGTCACAGATTAGAGTACCATCTGCACCACAGCAGGGGGAGTCGTCGCTGAAATGCTCACTGATCTGTCAGTATGCTTAGGAGCTCGTGACTTTGTTTATGGGGGAAAATAATAAAGCAGAAATTGAGATCTAGTTGCTCGGCCATAGTTTATTAAAACTGAATTTAAGTGATTTAAATGTGAGAACCTGAGAACAATACCGGCCTGTGTGGAGGAGATCCGTCAGGTGAGCGAGTGATTTACCAAACAGAGCGGCCTTTGTGTGCGGACTTCGTCACTCCAAACGATATTTCAACGTAGGCAAAGTAAACAACGTTAATGTCGGGCTCCTGCTTCCCTCCCTCTCCTCCTGTCCACATTAACGAGAATTCCCCACCGCCACGATAAAAACCATTTAGATTTCAATCAATAAGCTGATTGACCAGGAAGTTTTTTTTTCCCCCTTTGTTTTTATTGGCCACAGTGGGGGAAGACCTCAGTCTGAAAGCTCATTGCAAAGTGGTTGCTACGCTACTGCTCAATATTAGACCAGCAGGATTGACTGCTGGCCCGCCTCCACCTCTGAGCGGGAAAAGAAAATGATACAGTGCCATTTTGTCCTGGAAAACACACACATGCCCATGGTCAAAAAGAGGAAGTGGATGGCTTCCATCAGCTCATTAAGTAACAAACTGTGCTTTTCTCCTCACGCTTGATTTCTTCTCAAGCGCTACAACAAATAGTACACCTGTCACATTCTTCCAGCATGTGTAATCCTCGGTATGACAATGGACGCCGCCCGAGTGCGCACACCAGCTGACTCACACGGTGACTGTGTCATCAGACCATGCACAGGTGAAGGGAGTGCCTCATCATCCACAGAGGCTGAACAAAAGACAGCAGGACGACCGTGTGTCGGTGTCTCTTACTGTGCGGTTGTGTTTTAAAGTTGCAAAGTGACAGGCGGCCGCGCTCAGTCACACAACTGTGGGAGATGAAACAACTCAGAAGAGCTTCAATGAAGATCTCTTTGGAAGAAAAAAGAACACGCTGACAAAACAAAAGCTGAAAATTCAAGATCGGCCGTGTTGGGAAAAGTCAGATGAATCAGAGAATAGGGGCACTGACAAATCCAACAACGGGAGAGCATGAGAGAAGCTCCATTCTTCAGGCTGTGTGTTTGATCTAACTTGAGAGATGGAGGCAGCCGACTAATGTGAGGCTGTGCAGAGAACCCTTTTGATGAGATAAACACAATCTACTTGATTCATGTTCACTGGGGTCAAAAGGCGGAGGGGCTGTACCCTCCAATCAAATAGGCAGTCTATTATGAAGTTGGCACAACCAGGCAGGCACAGGCAGCTGAATTTTTTTTTCTTTTTTAAAGACACATCTTACGAGATAAAGGCAGCCTTATTTTCCTAAAGTATCTGTCCTGATTAAACCTGTGCACAAAATTGCATTCATGTTGCCTGTAAATAAATCCCTAAAATATTTTGATTACTTTAACCTTTTTCTAACTGTTTCAGTCAGCAAGCAACAAGCCCTGAGGTGCTGTTAGTAATCTGTCTGCTCCCATCATTTAACTCTTCCAGGATTTAAAGCAGAAGCATCTGGTGAACCGACATATTGTAGCAATAAAGCATTAACATAATGACGTCAGTGATCCAGCGACAAGACGTTTTACACTGACGGTCCTCCTTAGCTTAAGCTATTTAAAAAGCGAAACATAAGAATATTAGTTGAGAGAGTGGGTCGTTTCCCAATTTCACTCAGTTTATATGTCGGAGTCTTTCAGCAAGACCCTGAACGCCAAATTACTCCCAAGAGAGGCCAAACACCTTGCAGTGCAGCTGTTCCCTTTAGTGTGTGACTACGTGTGTGAATAGGGGAATGAAATGGTACTACCAGTGTGAAAAGCTTCAAGACTATGTACGAGCAAAATAAGGGACCAGGAGCGCCATGTGGGTTATGGGAGGCTGGAGCCTATCCTGCGGTGGGGAAAAAGGCAGCATGCACTCTAAACACGTTGTACATCACAAGGACAACAAATAGTGGCACGATGTATTCGTCGCAAAAAGCCATCTGTCGTCCAGCAGGTTGGTGACAGGACTAACTGCAGCCAATCACATTAGATTTCCAGACAATTTTCTATTCATTCACATATTGAGAGTCCCATTTGTAAAATCAATCATATGTTCACACAAAGAGGCAAGACTTAAAACACTGTACTGCAATCACACCGATCCCAAGTCAGGTATAAAGGTCATTTGTACAGCTCAGGCACATTTCTAACAACATCAGTCTCACAGCGCAAAATGTTACGCAACGGCGCATCTTCCTGCTCGTCAGGAAAATCCAGCAGCTACAGGCTGTGGTATTGTTGACTGCTTCTCACCGAGGCCCATTTACCAGTGTTTGTGACAAGACCGCCGGCCCCACCCAAGTGCATCCACATTAGTAATCTGCATTTGACAAAGCAGGGTAACGGAGCAAAAATATCAATATTTAGATAGAAAGATATTAGGAAAATGTCTACGATTACAGTCAACTTGTTTTGAGAGCTGTAGCAGATCCATACAAAGCAGCAAAGTAGATGTTATTGATCACCTTTAGCGACTAACAGGACATTTCAACCCGACTGGTCTTCCAAGACAATATCCACATTACGCTAGAGTACGAAGTGGTCAATGAATGATTTGCTGATTTTTTAATATATTTTTTTAAGTTGTAGATCTTATGGAACAACCTCCACATGTTAAAATAAGTGGAGCCATATAAAGCAGAATTCTGATGTTTTGGTTTTCCTTTCAGTTTTGTGACCAGTGTGCAGTTTACAATCATCAAAGATTTGCTTATAATCACGGTTTACGACGTATTTGTGGGGGAAAAAAGGCACACTTTTATGTCCTGCATCTCGTCTCCACTCGGCACAAACAAAGTGTCGCCTGCAGGAACAATTACCCGGTGATTTACAGCTTGTTTATCAACACCAGGCAGCATTGTACAGATACTTCATTAGTGACTGCAATATCGGGATAGATGGGATAATCTCAACTGGGCGAACGCGCGACGAAGTGCTGCGTTAAAAAAAACAAAAACAACAAGCACTCGTTCGTCGAACCCAACTCAACTTGTCCGGGCTGCGAGAGCGAGGAGCCGCTCAGCTTCACTGTGCTGCAGGGCTGCGAATCACAAGACATACAGTACGCACCCAAGGTGAGGCTTTAAAAATGTCAAAACCATTCATTGTGCCTGAATGCTCCTCATCTGATCTTAAATAGGTTTCTCCCTAGGTTGACCTACAGAGTCATGTGAAGCTGAGAATGACCGACAACAACCCATTGTTTGGCTTCCAGTGGCGCGCGCGCGCACACACACACACACGGCTTATTTATATCACACAGAAAATAGAAGCCTTTTTTAGAAGCCATCACTAAAGTGGACTCGACAAAAACATTCACTGCATCAAAAGAAGGTCTGATCAAAACATGCCAGCTCGTGTGAAATCAAGTTTTCAAAGTCGGACTAAAACACAGATGATGAAATTTAAAATCGATCTATGTAGACAGAGAGGTTGGACTGGAACAGGTCGAGGTGTTGAGGGAAGATGTTGTAGCTCTGTGCCCAATACTCATCCAGAAATCAAACAGCATTTAAAAAAGTAAAACAGGCTTAATTAGGAGAAACCAACCGATTGTGAACATCGCGAAAACTGGTGAAGTTTCTTTTTGGATGGATACGGAGACACTCATTAGCTTCCCCGACTGTTGTTGTGATCTACAACAGGAAATGCCCCAATACTGACCGGCTGGAAGAGTTCATATCGCCACCGATCATCGTGAAGGCGACAGGATTTCAACAGCTTCGTTGAGCTACAGCTGCACAAGTAAATGCACTGACTGAAAGCAAATGACCTCCCACGTTGACTAAAGGTAAAGGTTTAGTTTGCTCCAACAAGTGGAAGCTGCATGGTATGTGAACAGAAAGCGGACTAAAAAGTTGATAAGCATCATAGAAGTGACAATTAAATGTCTGATCTCTAAAGACACTTTAGATGAAGCCAGGGATTGTGTAGAATAAAGAGAAATCTCACTTATTCATGGAATGTTTTTTGATCATATATGCAACTGATCTACGTGGAAAGAGAAGGCGAGCGTAAAGACTCGTAAATACTTTAATAACTGCCATAACTATCCCTGCCCCAAAAGTGCTCCATTGTCTTTAGGGTAGTTGTTTGCTGGCCAAAATAAGCACAGAAGAAAGATTTGCGTCGTTACTGACGGAGCTGGTAAAACCGTGCCATTCGTTTGGTTGAAAAACACGAGTGAAAGAAGCTCTTTTTACAGAAAGTTAAAAGAATACAACCAATTCCCGACTCAGAGAGAGAGAGCCACACGGAGAATCTGGTCACCAGAGAAGCAGGTTCTTTCTCACAGCAGTGGCCCACTTCTTGTGTGCAAAACCCTCATGATAGAGTTTCCTGTTTGACCAGCCAGCTTCCTTATGTACAGATCCTTATTTAAACAAGCCGTCATTAAATACAGCCAATGTGCCGAGAGACACTCAGAGCAAGTCGGTATCTAGTAAACCTTCACATTTTGATGCCAGTGGTGGCACCAGTAGTATCATTTCTATCTGCAATTCCAACAACAAGACGTCCACCCACATCAGCACTGACATAGGAGGTGCTCTCCACACTCGAAGCATAATGGTGTCCACTTTCATTTGGTTGACTTCCATCTTACTGGCTCCTCGGTTTGCTTAGACGCTCTTTTAATATGTTTTGTCTCCCAGCAGGAACCACACAATCTACTTATAATTCACAAACAGCAAGGTCCTGAATATGAAGAACAAATTGTTTTCAAACATACAATGGCATACACTCTTCCTCTATATCCTGTTATGGGAGAACAGGTGTGTGTGTATGCGTGTTATCTTGTTCGTGCGACGAGAGCTTTTGTTTTGCATGCATGTGTGCCGACCTGAAACTAACCAACCAGTTACCAACAATTAATCGGTGAACTGCTCCTCGTCTAGAAAAGTCACATATTGTAAAAGATGTCCATTTTAAAATGCTGTAACTGCCAACAAATGTTTGAAAATATATCCTCTTAGCAGACAAATCACACACAGAGACTCTCTTGGCAAACAAGATCCAAAAGGCATGAGTGTCTACGGTGTGGCTAAAAGGACAAAAGGAGGAGATGACGAGAGGGTTAAGGACAATAAGCAGATGTCTTTAAACAGGGATGGAAGGAAGTGAGGAACGTGGGGTGAAAAAAACTGACTGATAAGCACTGCTTACATGCAGAAAAGGTCTTATCTGTGGGAAGGAACTGAAGCCGAGCAGAGTCCACACCTGCTATAAGACCGTACGACACACCAATGACTCAGAATCAGTAAGCAACAAGTACCTGCACGTTGGGTCTGTTTTTGTGTCCATTACTGGGTGATTTCTTTAAATTTGAGTTGAGTTTACAAATTAGTTTTTTTTTCTGCTATATTATTAGTATTATTAAAAAGGTCGGACATCTATGCTATAAAAAAAAAAAAAAAAAAAGCAAACACGCCAGGACATCAGGTTATCATTTCTTTTATGTTTATGATGCCACTATGATGCTGAATATATCTGTATGAATAACACAAGGCCCCAAATAAAGTTTTCTTGACAGTCATATCACAGATACCCAAGTTTTAGTCACGAGAGGTGTAATACCACACAACAAATATCCATCTATTCATAGCCTGGGACCCCAAGAGATGCAGCAGAGCGCCCGCTCAACACCTCCATACTCATAAAACCCACGTTTCTTATCGCCCACAGGAACATCAAGTCATCCCTCCTAAATCATTCCTCATCATCTCCACCCATGATTTTATCACCTTCAGTTCACTAATCATCCCTCCGACAAAGCTCCTCCAACACTCTTCTTCTGCTCACGCTCTCTTCTCATTCTTCAATGATCTGCATCAGCTGTTTTTGTTTCTTTTTTCCAGTGAATCCAATTTAATTTATACACTTTTTCCTCAAATGCCCTCATATTTGCATTCATCATTCGCAGCACAATCAGAACAAGAAAAATAAATTTAAAAAAAGAGAGAAAAAGCCCACTCTGTCGATGTTCGCATTGTTATTTCTAACTTTCAACACAAAGCTGTCAGCCAACACAACAGTAAGTTTCGATCAACATGATTCTCTCCACACTGTTCACATGAATGACTGCTTTTGAGACTTGTGATGTGCAGAGGAAGTAAAAAAAAAAAAAAAAGTTATTACCATTCGCAACCCAATAAAGTTTTGACAGTTTCATTTTGAATCCGTTAACATTTTCAGTTAAGATACAGCTCACTGCAACTTCCAATCATCTGAAGAGTTTTTCCACTTAATTGAAAGTTCAAGATGTCGAACCTGCCGTGGTGCCAAAATCATTTCGACACTTTCAGAATAGGCGAAGCCTCGGCGCCCTCCATGATCTCTGGAACGCGTCTCAAGCAGACCCCATTGGAAAGCACTGATCTCCAGGGTTGCGTCCGCATCAGTTTCCTATTATCCATTCATTTACTTCACTCAGTCCAAATGGGGTCATAGTGGCAATATTGAAAGCAAAGAAAAACCCGCTAATGCGAGGGGCCATTCAAATCAGATGCTCTAACAATTCAACTGGCTACATGGGGAAGCACGGCAGCTCAACTTTGAGCGTCTCCTGGATACATCAACCGGTGAAGGAAGCTCATGTTCACCCACAATAGTAATCTTGTGTCACGTGTGTCAAACTCAAGGCCTACGGGCAAAATCCGACACTGTCATTTTACGTGGCCCCTGAGAACTTGAAATGTATATCATTGTTCTAAAATAAAGCGCTATGCTGCTGCACTGAACAACGGGCTGTATTCACCAAAACACATGTTGACTGTGTGACCAGTGAAATGTCAGTATCCCGCAACTATAGCCATGCTTCCATTTTGATATTTCAACATAACTGTTTTCTATCAAGTTATTACGTTCTAATAGGTCAACAAACAAAATCTTGAATTGTCCAAGAAAATAAATTCATGTTTAATGAAAGTTGGAAAATGAAACGTGAATGCATTTTATTTCAACAGAAACATGCAAGGTAAGTGATTTAGCCTTTAAGAAAAACACCAAATTCTCCAACAATTAAAAGGTAGACTTAGATTATTTTTCATTGAAAGTCACTTTTCAGTTCTTTGATAGACATGGGGCTCTTGAAAAATATTCTTGTTTTATGAATGGAGAAATGCACTTTTCATATAAACAATTAAAGACGGAAACTGCAGAGAAACTTATTGACCTCCGTGCTATTTAACTTGAATGTTAGAACTGGCCGTATAAAGACAACTATAATGGTGATGTGGCCATTGATGAAAAATAGTTTTGGCATCAGTGATGGTTGGGACCTAGAGCGACCGTTAAAGTGACAACTTTCCTTTAAAGCCCAACATCTTCTTCACTACAACAGTATGGTACAGAGTCTTCAGATCTCCTATATCACAAGTTCAACTGCCCCCCCGCCCCCCCCGTAGAAATCTGTCCTTACCGTGATCGCAGTGCCTGCCAGGCAGCGTCAACATCGGAGTACAGGTTCTTCTCTGAGGGCTTCCCAGAACTCGCTCCGTAACCTGAGTAATCGTAGGAGAAGACGTTGCAGTTGATCCGGGAACCCAGGCCGATGTAAAAGCTGCTCATCTGACCCAAGTCCACTGCATTCCCGTGGGAAAACAACAGAGTATAACGGGCACTCGGGGAGCAGCGCACAAACATGCAGGCAATGCGGTTCCCCCTGGAGGTGCGCGTCATGAAGCACTCGATGGCGTCCTTCTCGCGGGCCGAGTACTGCCAGTCGGCGCGCTCTGAGAGGTGCAGTGTCCACCGGCTGCCGCTGTCGTCACTCATGAGGCTGTAGGTCGGCTCGGGGGGCAGGAAGGCCAGCTTGGAGGCGATTTTGCTGGGGCACGGCGGACAGCAGAACAGGCAGCATAGCTCACTGATGGATAAATGGTTCATCCTCAACACTCTGTGACAAATAGAGAGACATTCGTTTGAGTACCTTCTTCATCAAACAAGTAAAGGGGAAATTAGAGAAAACAAATGTGACGGGGCTTTTTGAGCACTCAAACAACTGAAACACTGAGTCGCCACTGCATCCCCTGCAGATTCATCACAAAGAAAACAAGACGAGATCAGATACATACAACAGAGCTTCTTCAATAATTTTCTGTCTTGACAATGAGCTGTTGTCTTTGTAAGTGGCAAAGCAGTGGGTTCCTGGACTGGGTGTTACACTTAGTCCTTTTTATTGATATGCTATCATTTCCCCTTATAGAAGGCATGGGTGTCCTCGGCAGGAAGAAAAAAAAACAACCTATCAAGACAATCCTACTTCCAGACCCTGGTTGAGTGCCTGAGGCTCCTCAATCACTCAGCCGGTATTGACCAAAGAGGCTTTTTTGTTTCGACACTGCACCTGGACCCCTACCTAAGGCTACTCTTAGACTTGCCAGGTGCTTTGGAATTGCCAGTTGCAGAGCTCGTTTAGTGACACATGAGTTGGTTGGTTGAAATGTCCCTCAGGAGTGACATTATTTAGGTCATTCTCAAAATTATCTTAGGTTGCAGCACGGCTTTGTAACATGATGTCTTTTAACTACACATGCTTTTTTTTTTTTTTAAAGGGACGGGAGAAATGGCTCATTACGTTCAACTTGTGACAAAACGTCCCAGATTATATTTCCAAGTAAAACATCAATCACTTGCAACAACAGGACAATGCCATTACATCAATGGTTATGTTAAAATAACCGATTCACATAATCAAAAGAGGACTGAAATTGAAAGTCTTGCCTCCACATCTTGAGACTTCCCTCTATTACTTCACTATAGTTTGAAGCAACTGTTTATATGCTATTTTAAATGAAGGAAATCTTGACCTGGATTATACACTTCTCAAAAAGATTTAAAAGTTATGTCATGATGAATGCATATATTTGACTCCCATGTTGCTATTCTATGAGAATATACAGCCCCATGGGCCTTCCTTTGGAAAGGCAAGTTACAACTGTGTTTCAAATAAAAGAAACTGAAAAAAAAGACCGAAGCAACAAAAGCCATGTTATCCACAGAATATAGATTTGCTGCAGGCCTCGACAAGCCCTAACAAAGTATTATGTTCATATAGTACATTAACATCATTTATCAATACAAAATATTCTCAGACTCCAACTTCAATAGGTCTATTTCCTGGATGCTTTAGCCATATGAGGTAATACTGTTTATTTATTATGGCTTAGGACAAAACAAGACACTTTATGATTTGCCATGGACTGAGTCCATACACATTTGTTTCATCACGCGTGTAATCCATTTAAAATAATTATCTATGTCTTGTAATGCCAGCCTAATTAAACCTAAATTTACCATTTAACTGAATTAGTATGGCTCCAGTTGGAGATATCAGAGAGGATTCAGTGTGAACACATCTTGAAGACACTTATAGAAAATACTGGAGCATCAACTACAAAACTCTTTAATCTCACAGGCAGGATCCCTGCAGTGCTTTGGTATAAAATGGAAGTTGATGGATCAGTGTGTTGGGAGAGATTACAATTAATCTAGGCTGGTTTGTAAGTATTTCATCTCCACTGGCTGTGGGCATCATTTGCTGCCAAGTGTGGCGGGTCAATGAAGCGTCAACACAGGCGTGAACGTGCAGCTCATTAGCACCGAGAGAGGAAACGATGTGGCGGTTACCTGGACGGCGGCTGACCGCTCGCTGGGGTTCTATTACCGAGGTGACAGTCGTGGCCAAGGTCTCCGTATTCCCCGCTTTATCTTCACACCACAACCAACTAAACCTGCGAGGAGATTGAGGAGGTTATCCTCGTCCAGATTATCCCCCGGCACCGCGTCCGATGTGTTAACGGATGTCACGTTGAATGTGAATCTCCCTCCTGGCAGCAGAGTTACTATTAGCTCAAGCAGCCGCCTCGTCCTCCGTTTCCTTTTTCTCCTCCCTTCTGTTTTTTTCTCAGCATATGGCCCTGAATGACAACGAGATCGATTCAACCACACGGTCCAGGTCTGTACAGCTCCAGAGCGAAGTGGGTTTTAACGAAATAATAGTAGAGATTTCCTCTTCTCCAATCACTTCACAGCGGTGTCGCCTGTCTCTGAAACATCACCTCTTTTCGTGGTAAAAATCACTCTGCTTGTTATCCTGGTTTTGGAAAGGAGGAGAGGTGTTGATTGACAGTTATGTGGACCAATGGCAAGGAGCCTTGGTGGAAACAATCCACCAATCATACGGCGTTGTGGGCGGTACTTGGCGAGACAACGGAGTTGCGGCCGAAATTTTGATTGACAGCTGGTTAAACCAATAGATGATTACTATTGTCAGACAGCGACTAATCAGAGGTGGCAAGGATGTTCTTAGTCTGCTAAATACGTCATCAACATGAACAATTTTTTATACATACACTAACATGCACATATATATACATATTTACAACATGGTTTCAAAAATAAATGTCTTTATTTATTGTATTTCGTATAATGACTCGTTCAAATATATTTGAAATGATTGCGTTTTGCCTGTGACGTACACACGTACTACTTCCGGGTTACGGCTCGTGCCCAGCATGGAGTTTGCGTTTGATTATAGTTGAACGCGTGGAGTGGAAAAACAAAATCTCACTAAGATGAGTTCTCAGAAGGGTAATGTGTCTCGATCACGGGGTCAGAAACACCAAAACACCATCGCCTACAAAAATGATAAATACGGAGCGACGGCACTCGTGAAGGTACGTGCATATTTAACTAATCTTTCATGTGGAGCTCTGCCAAGCCGAAACTTGATATCTTCAACAAGTTCAAGTAGCTCGACTACTACTTCATTTGTTTGCAGTGATTTTAGTCTTACTTTCCAATGGTCTTGACAAAAACTAAATTCGTTAATAATAATAAAAAAAGCTACATAGACAGCTGCACGGAGTAAATGGAATATATTATGCTAGATAAGCATTAGAAAGATTCCTAATAAATATATAACACAATGAGTTTAGAAATGTGTCTCTGGTGCGTTTCATTATATTCTACTGTTGGAAAGCATGCCTAATCTGATCCCACAAGTGTAAGTATGTTCATGAGCACAAAATTATAGTTAAGTAAAGATGCTCTTGAAATGTATTGGGCGCTTTTACAAGAAACCAATAATCTAGCTAACACAATTCTTACATTTTGTGCAAACTTTAAATACACAAAATGCAAAACGAGGCACACACTGCATAACCTTGATCTCAAAACAACCACAAGAACATGCTTTACATTTTTTCCCAGTGTTTTCATTCGTTCAACTTTGCTTGTACCATGTACTTATTTGTTGAACCTTTCTTACAACACTCTTAATGTCGAGGCATGACCCTCATGTCTCTGCTTATCTGATTTATTAAATATAGAAAGCAAATGCAAAGGTCCACGATGGGCTCTGTCAACGCTGTACGGGTGTCCTGGAGTGGAAAGTGAAATACAACAAATACAAGCCACTTACACAGGCCAAAAAATGGTAAGTACACTTCTGTTTAATATAGTCTATTACCTTTCCAAAGAGTATTTACTGTTTGTTAAAGTCAGTGGAAATTATGAATACTAAATATTGGTTCTCAGTGCTTTTGCATTGACGCCCATGTCACCAAGGTAAATAATGAGTAAAGTACAAACCAAGGGACTCAACAGGAATGTTGTTTATCAGTTAGTTCGTCACAGAATTTAAACTCTTCAAAAGAACATCACTTTGATCTCCTATAATCAGAAAAACATAGACAGATTTTGAGCAAAAGTAGCCACTAGAAATTTGATGAAAGCTTTTCTGCCACCTACTTACTCGTGATAGTTTACTTCATTAGTGAGAAATGGTACGAGACTTTAGGATGTCCAAGGAAAGTTCTGTGTCGCATCATTTCAACGCTAATGCATTCTTTACTGTGTAAAGGGGTGAAGTGTTTTGCAATTACACTCTATCAATGGCATATTTATACGTGTGATCTTTTCTTTACAGTGTGAGATGTTCACAAAAGACCGTGAAAGATGCATATTACATAATCTGTAAGCCTTGCTCTCTACAATTTGAGATTTGCTGCAAGTGTGGGAAGAAAGAGGACATTGTTGTTCCGTGAGTTGATCATCTCGACTTCTACTTTTAATAGAGAAAGACTGTCTCTGTTTCATGTAACCCATTTAATGTTTGACCCTTTCACTCATTACTACTGAATGAAATTACGCCAAAGAATCATTTCTTTTGTGAGATTTGTGGCATTTTCTATAATGCTCATGCAACTTGAAGTTCCTGGGTGCTGGAGCCTATCCCACCTGACTCTGAAGACAGGGGAGCCAACCCACCACAAGGCGAACACAGAGAGACTAGACACTCACACTTGTTCGCACTGCAGGGAAATGCGAACCAATTCAGATTTCTTTGCTCACACGTGACCCATATCCCACCTGTTTTGTGGCTGTGTGAAAGCGCCAATTCCGATTTATTTCACACCAGACCCAGGCCTCCTTCCTATGCGGTACCAATTCGGATATTTTTCTACATGTCACTGCCTCGTCATTGACTTGTGGCTGACGTTACGGATAAGCGCCGGAGGAAACTGCTCTGCCAATCTCTTAAAAGCTGTGCTCTATTTTTTTCTTCATTTCCCTCCACATTTTGTCTAGATTGTCAAAATCAACCACTTCAAAATGGATCTACACATGCTGATCTGTGTTGCCAGCTATGGCGGGTATCCCGGAATTGGGGAGCCAAATTCGCTGACCGTTTCACTTTGTTTATTTTTGTTTATGGCACGTTTTTTATTACACATATAATAGTTTTATGCTTTCAACATGATTTCTACACAGGCGAACAGGATTTTTGTTTGAGAGGAAACTGTGTGTCACATCTGGCAAACCCCTGATGCGGACCGGCATGCCATCCATATTTACTTACGTCAACAGCGTCTTTTGGGCATGCGCTCGGGGACCGAAACCATTGTTTGATCACTTTGACACAGCAGTCTGATAGAGGATGCGTTTAAAATGTAATGTGATTGATCACGCAATGGAATTGGATACCAGCAAAAACTCTGAATCGAGCATCAAGATCTGCAGTGTGAACGTAGCCATGGGGCCATTCGGAGTTCCTGATTAACCTCAAACACATGTTCTTGGACTGAGGGAGGAAACTGGACTCTCCTGAGAAAAATTAACGCATGCTAAAGAAAAACATGCAAACTCCACACATAAGGCCTAGAAGCCTAGAATCCAACCCAGGACATTCTTGCTAAGAGGCAACAGTGCTGACCACTAAATCACTGTTGGGTTCCAATGACATTCCAGTCTTAAAAACATTGTTTTTAGGTTGAAAGGAAGAAAAAAAAAAAAGAAATTACTTCAAGTCTGCCATCTTGTGGCCAACAGTCTTTATTACAAGTAATAATTAGAACCATGTATTGCTTCTGTGTCTATAACCAACAATAATTTCGATAGTTCCAACATTTAATGGTCTTTTTTTTTTCCAGAGAGCAAATGTATAACCTTTTTAATGACATGAGTGCACCCACAATTCCCATATCATTCTGGCAAAAAGGTTTATTCTTTCTATATTCATTCACCGTGGAGTTAAATTACATGAGCGTGGATGGTCTTTCTGAAGAATGTACTTTACAGGCACTTTTTAGCATACATGTGTCCTTCATTGTGGAAAGAGCAAAACTGAAAGGTAAATGTCTAAAACATAACTTTCAAAAATCTCTTTCAAGGATAAACTCACATCTGGACAAGGAGGAGGAAGAGGAAAACGACCAAAGACCAAAAAAATGTGGAAGGAAGAAAGACTTGGGCTTTGACAGTGATGATGATGACCTTGGAGAAGAGGGAGATGAAGACCTTGACAGTGACTCGGGACCAAAACAGACGCAAAACAAATCTTTGTCACCCCCCGATGTGTCAGAAGTAACTATTAAAGATTAAATATTGTATTTACTTTTGTACCATGTGTTTTGTCTTCAAGTACAGTGAGAGTTCCATGGTGTAACATGTGAAATGAGCCAATCGTGTGAGTTTATATTAAAACTTGAAAGGCCAACATTCCTCATTCTTGAGGCAGCTGCAACAACAAAAACCTATATTTGGGTTAATATTTCACCCCAAAAAATTGCATGAATTACTATTAATTTGTCCAGAAAATGCCATAAATGAAATGACATATCACCTTTACATTTGTTTATACATACAGTGGGTACGGAAAGTATTCAGACCCCTTTATATTTTTCACTCTTTGTTTCATTGCAGCCATTTGCTAAAATCAAGAATGTTCATTTTATTTCTCATTGATGTACACTCGGCACCTCATCTTGACAGAAAAAAACTGAAATTTATTAAAAAAGCAAAACTGAAATATCACATGGTCATAAGTATTCAGACCCTTTGCTCAGTATTGAGTAGAAGCACCCTTTTGAGCTAGTACAGCCACGAGTGTTCTTGGGAATGATGCAACAAGTTTTTCACACCTGGATTTGGGGATCCTCTGCCATTCTTCCTTGCAGATCCTCTCCAGTTCTGTCAAGGTTGGATGGTGAACGTTGGTGGAGAGCCATTTTCAGGTCTCTCCAGAGATGCTCAATTGGGTTTAGGTCAGGTCTCTGGCTGGGTCAGTCAAGAATGGTAATCGACGCCACTCCTTTGTTATTTTAGCTGTGTGCTTAGGGTCATTGTCTTGTTGGAAGGTGAACCTTTAGCCCAGTCTGAGGCCCTGAGCACTCTGGAAGAGGTTTTCTTCCAGGATATCTCTGCTTGGCTGCATTCATCTTTCCTTCAATTGCAACCAGTCGTCGTGTCCCTGCAGCTGAAAAACACCCCCATAGCATGATGCTTCCACCACCATGTTTCACTGTTGGGATTGTATTGGGCAGGTGATGAGCAGTGCCTGGTTTTCTCCACACAGACCCCTTAGAATTAATGGCAAAAAGTTCAATCTTGGTCTCATCAGACCAGAGAATCTTATTTCTCATAGTCTGGGAGTCCTTCATGTGTTTTTTTTGGCAAACTCTATGCAGGCTTTCATATGTCTTGCACTGAGGAGAGGCTTCCGTTGGGCCACTCTGCCATAAAGCCCTGACTGGTGGAGGGCTGCGGTGATAGTTGACTTTGTGGAACTTTCTCCCATCTCCCTACTGCATCTCTGGAGCTCAGTCACAGTGATCTTTGGGTTTTTCTTTACCTCTCTCACCAAGGCTCTTCTCCCACCATTGCTCAGTTTGGCTGGACGGCCAGGTCTAGGAAGAGTTCTAGTCATCCCAAACTTCTACCATTTAAGGATTATGGGGGCCACTGTGCTCTTAGGAACCATGAGTGCTGCAGAAATTCTTCAGTAGCCTTGGCCAGATCTGTGCCTTGCCACAATTCTGTCTCTGAGCTCCTTGGGCAGTTCCTTCGACCTAATGATTCTCCTTTGCTCTGACATGCACTGTGAGTTGTAAGGTCTTATATAGACAGGTGTGTGCCTTTCCTAATCAAGTCCAATCAGTTTAGTTTAACACAGCTGGACTCCAATGAAGGAGTAGAACCATCTCAAGGAGGATCAGAAGAAATGGACAGCATGTGAGTTAAATGAGTGTCACAGCAAAGGGTCTGAATACTTATGACCATGTGATATTTCAGTTTTTCTTTTTTAATAAATTTGCAAATAGTTCTACATTTCTGGGTTTTTTCGGTCAAGATCGGGTGCTGAGTGTACATTAATGAGAAGAAAAAAAATATTCTTTTTTCAATTTTAGCAAATGGCTGCAATGAAACAAAGAGTGAAAACTTGAAAGGGGTCTGAATACTTTCCGTACCCACTGCATATACCGTAGCCCAGACAGACTGTACAGCAGGTGTCATGTCAGCTGCTTTCTACCATAGATAGTAATTGCAGTTTGCACTGCAGTCCTAGTTTTTTTCACACATCCTTTCCTGCCCAACTGGAGTTTAAAACCTGGGTACCACACATTGAATTTCTGGACATATAGCCTGATGGGCCAAAAGGGCTCACTCTTGAGTCCTGATCTCAATTTAAGGTCACAGTGTTCAGTTGTCCTAATTCGAAGCTGGCGCTTTTTGAAGTCGCATTTTCTTTTGCTGTTCAGACTTATATATATATATATTACCACATTTCCAAACAGTTTGGGATGATGTGTAAAATTTAAGTGAAAAACAAGATGCACTGATTAAGAAAAGATAGCTTTTTCTCAAAAATAGACCATTTTTACACAGTCTAGGTAGAAATGTTTGTGCCGGCTTAATAAAAATTCATGAATAAACATGACTCAGCTTAAAGAGACCATAACACAGAAAAAGGACGCCACACAAGAATTTCAGGATAAAAAAAAAAAAAAAAACACAGTTTTTGTTTTCTTTCACTGTGGAAACAGAAACAAAGAAAGATGTTAATCCCAAAAAGAACAAAAGAGAGGAAAGCACAGGGCCAACCACTGTGTGAGCGTTGCACCCTGCACTTCCCTCAAACTAAGAAAAAGAGCAAGAGCATGTCCTCCTGAGCCTCCCTCCCCCTCCTCCTCCTCCCCTTTTATTCTCCCGATAGCCAATTGACTTGTGGTGGAGGATGAAAGAGGAAATAAATCTGCAGCCGAAAACACACCTGGGTGTTTTGATCAGCCAGTATCTGGCCACTCATAACACCCTTCACCCGAAGATGGTGAATAATGGAATGCGATTATTCACACGTCACCAAAACAGTGTGTTGGACAGAACATTTTACTGCCTTTAACATGGCGAACAATGAAATTAAAGGGCTGCAAAAACAGTCAGCGAACCGCCTCCTAAACAGTCCACCAGTACCCATTCAAACGGCTCACCAACCACAGGACATGGATTTAACAGATGCGATGGAATAACCTGGTTCTGTTTGACGGAAACCCGACAGACATGACACGTTTTACTGAGCTGATGCACATCCCTCTTCAATCCCAGCCCAAACAAACAACAACACATGGTCACAGGTTTTATTAACCCCTCAGTGACCAGCAAGAGGATTATCATGAGCCAACAGAAGTACTTTGTTAGATAAATCAATGTCATCCATCTCCCCAGCAGACGAATTTCGATTCCTCCTCTCAGCCATTGCGCCCGCCCGTCACAGCGCACAAGGACAACACACCTGGATACTCCCCCTCTAACTCGCCTGGTTGCTCAGGAAGTGGGATGACTGGCACATCTGGATTAAGCAGCACTTTACCTCCAGCTAGATAGTCCCCCACTGTAAAAGCAACCCCCTCATTTGGGAGCAGCTGACTCACACCCATCACAACACAACCTTGAACCAGGTCACGGTCAAGGTGAAAGGAGTGAAGCAGGACACGAAACCCGTATGCTCTCAGCACACCTATTTTCATTTCAACACAATTAAAGGCTGGCTTATGACGACGATGACTCATCCTGGGTTCTTCCCGTAAAGACACTAGAGAAGCAATGGCTAAATTTGTTTAGGCCATTTCAATGTGGTGGCAACGTGCTTGAAATGAATTATTTATCCACATCCTTATCATTAAACAGAGGAACCAAACACAACCACGGATTAATGTCAAACTCATCACACAGGAGGCTGTTGTACTTCCAGTTCTTTCATTCTAATTTGTTGCTTGGTTTCCTCTTCCATTCCATGCGTCTCCAGATCATTGTCAAGCTCTTTTTCCTTAAGATCTAACCGGCGCATCTGTTACGACCCAGTCTAGGGGCAAGGCCGCAACATAAAAGATTAAAAGAAAGTAAGGAACATAAACTGTGTTCCAAAACAAACACTTGACAACACAAGTCAGATCACTTCAATGGTGGATTTATTTAACAAAAAGAGGCCTGATTTCCAGGTAAAAAGGTAATTAAATCAAAGTAAACCAAAGAAAGTACTGAATATGTACAATGGTACAAATAATCTCAACAACCAATACGAGAGCGCCACCAGTTCTCACACAAAAACTCTCACCGAATCACACAGAAATGCTGCTCAGGGGGACATCACCAGTTCTGACAAAAACTCTGACAAGAAAACACACAAACGCAACACAGCTGCTGTCAGGCCGAGTCCCCCCTTCCTCCACACTTCCTGCACCTTTTGGCTCCTGGCAGGTGATGAGCTGACCAATAGGGGCTTGACTCCACTTGACGTCTGGAAGTGGGCGGGGCGAGCAGAGCTGCTATGACAAAAACAGGACTCACACAGAGAGGTACGAACCAAAACAAAAACACAGGAGGACATAAACAGAACTAAAACATACGGCCAAGGCCGTAACAGCATCTCCTTCAAGCAAAGTATTTCAGCTGCATAGTCCAGAGAAGGTGAAACCAGTTTAGGAGGTAAACATCATTAGCTGTTAGAGTAGACCACTGCTCAGATTTAAATTCAGGTTTCCGCAACAGTTTGGAAACTTGTAGTTTAAAGTGATCAGCAGTTTCCACCAACTGCTCTTTCATGCAGTGATTAAACAAGTCAAGCGTATGCTTCTCGAGAAAATGACAGTTTCAAGTCCATTTTCACAGCCACAATCCGATCACACCCACAACACAAAGCGAACAGCAGCTCGGTAGCGTCCACACATGAATATACTAGCACACCCACACACACTAAAGCTGTCGTAAGCAAGAAAGCTCTGGAAAAAGAAATTGGAGCCTTAATCGCTCTCAAACACAAAACGCAATAACAATGGTGAGCTTGAATAAAATACAGTACTGGTGAGTATCAGTGAGGATGAGGATGTAAGCTCTCTGGGGTGTTGAGGACTCAGGGTGTCTCTCTGAATTTGTTCATCTTCAAATTCTATTGAGATATAGTCATCTTTCAATCCAAAGTTTGGTGGTACGTAAATAATATATATATATAATCAAGTGTTGAGAGTGCACAAAATGTTAGTGAAATGTGCAACATTCCCCATTTAAAACTGCATTATCAATATTATAATGCTCTACGTAAAACGGTGAAAAGGGGCTATCCACTGTGTGTTAAATTTGGAAGAATATGATCAGGAATATTTTGTTATGAAATTTTGTGGCGTTAAAGCAAAAAGTAGCAAAATGCAAAATACTCATGTTGCAGTTCGTCTTGTGACTCTCAGTCCATGAAAGAAAAATGCTTTCACTTGGGAAAAGAAACGTTAATCATAACTTATGTTCATTTTGTCATTCTTAAATGTATATTATAGAAAAATATAATCATTATTATAGAAAAAAATGAATCTAGAATATGACTTATATTAGCTGCTTACTGAGCAGTTCTAACAGTTAATCATCATGATTTTGTGAAACATTACAAAACGGTCACTTCTTCATTAAAAAACCTTTGACACTGGTGAACAGTAATCCAGGCATAGCGACTTTTCACACATGGTAATCATGATGTTTTTTTTAAATTTAGGAAGTTTCTCTTTTTGAAAAAGCATATGATTTTTTCATGCTGCCTTTCAATAACCTGATGTTACTTGTACATATAGACTTGCATGCAAACTGATGTCATTCAAAAATAAATGTATGCTGTCATATACCACGCGAGGTCATATATATTTAAAATACTGTGGCAACACTTCAGTTTGTAATTCCCCTTTTGAAACATTTGTCATGTGAATTGATCGTTGAGCTCATAGGATCCCCTTTTGTTGTCTCGAGTGGCTCACATGGCTGTGTTCTGCTTATGAGTGAAAGTTAAACATTATTACCTGAAGCGGTGTGCGTGTGCGCCTGAACGAAGATACAGGGAGCACCAGTGCTGAAGAGTTTACCAACCAAAACAAGTGGAATGCACACAGTGTACTTAGTCTGCGACAAATCTGCAATAAATCCATATATTTACCAGGTTTTTGTTTTGAGAAACGAAATGAAGAAAAAAGAAAGAAATGGGCACTATATCTAATCACAGTAGCCCTAATACAAGCAGAAATAGACACATGGGACAACCTTTATTACAAATAGTGCATGATATTGTAAGATAGTACTAAATAAGATTTTATAACATCTAACAGAAGTCCTGTGAGGAATATATCCAATTTTGACAAACTGATAAGCTATATATCATGACATATGTGTCATTTATGTAATTTTTAAACTTCGCAAGGACCTTATGATAAATGACCCTAGGAATACCACATACACAATACTGAAGTCCCTCAGATGGAAATTTTCCACTTTCAAAGATTTTTTTTCTGAAACAAAACTGTAAGGATATATATTGTTTCTCAGTAAATGATTTATTATTAATTATTTTTTCAATTCTTTGTACATGTTCATAACACTGTGCTACTACCAATCTTTGAGCAACTCAAAGATTTTGCTCCAATGTGAATCAAATGTAAATAGTTTTAGAATATCCTCAGCAGTATTATCAACACATTTCCTGGATGTATACCCGTCTTGGTACCAGCTACTAAGCAAATATATCTACTATTATTGTAACTGTATTAAAAAAGGACGTGTCACCATTAAATGGCTTGCATCTCTTGGTGTTTTATATGTTTGTTGAGGCACACCTGACCCTGTCACTCTTAACGGTCAACATGGCACAGAATGTCCTCCTTCCAAGTGACTATACCCAGCTTTCTCTAAGTGGGGCTATCTATCTATCTATCTATCTATCTATCTATCTATCTATCTATCTATCTATTTGCCCTCCTTATGTGAAATGAATGATCCAAAGTCCGATCAGGGGAGCTGGACTGTCCAGTAATATTCGAGTTTCATCTGACCTGACAGCCGGGGTTCTACATCACAAGAACAGACTTGTTGGTGACTTTAAATTAATAGGACTTTTTCTTTTTGTATTATTCATCACACTTATCAAAAGGTAACACGTATGAAGAACCATTATCTATGAATCAAAAGCAAAACCTGACAAGTGTTGTCAATGACTCAGTCGACTGTAAAGGGTGTCATCTGGATTTTCTATGCCACAACCCCGTCACACACACCTTCTCCTCCCATTGGCTGTGGCTTGTCTTTACGCACGTGGAGTCGTGGGTCCCGGTGGATGGTCTTCATAAGCTCTCCGGCGCGCTCGTGCACAGCTGCTGCAGGTGTCTCACCGCTGCATACGGAGACATGGCAAACTCCAGCACAGAAATCGCGATTGCGTGTGTCCACAGGGGCACGTTTATCCACTCAACGTGGGAAACACCGCTCCAGATCCTGGAAGATGCGCTCCTGGGGGTGGGTGAGGATGGCAAGGTATGTTGTTTTTGCACTGGCTACCTGCCACTCAGACATTTAACTTGGAAACACTACTGCCTGTAAAAAATAAAAATAAAAATCCATATTACGCTGCACTCTGTCTTTATTTCATGGGTAGCATTACATTTTATTCTTAGGGTTGAAATTCTAATTTGCTAAAATGCGCTGTACAAATAAAGTTCCTTTTGTTATCAGTCCATGTGATTATATAATTGTGCTATTTTTTATGAGAGAGAGATAATAAGACGATAATATTTAACTGAGTTGTTGTCTAACAGATTTACCTTAGTTTCTCTCTAGTAACATTAGGTACTTCTGAACAGAACCTACAAAACTGGGTGATAATATAGCATGCAAACATAAGTCAGAGACATGTTCTTGTGAGTACGCGATTGGTTAAAACACACACACACACACACACACACACACACACACACACACACACACACACACACACACACACACACACACACACACACACACACAGGATGCAAATAGAGTGACTGGAGAGGGGATAACATTTAATAAGTTCATGCTTCCTTTTCGAACATGTTCAGTTTTCCACTTCAGTGTATTAATTATACTCACTGTTTTGTTATATTTATTATGTTCAAAATATAATCCAATGACCGGACATATGAAGTGGTAAATGTTGAATTTGATGTGTGTGGCAATAACTCAGCAGCAGCAGCACAATTACTGTCTCTGGTAGTCATCTGACAGCAGCAATGAATATCCTGCAGGTGTAAAGTGCAAAGCAGTTTGGTCACTTATCACAAGTCCAATATAGGGATCACAAAACAGTTCTGTACTTTATACTTGAGTTGTGTCTGCAAACCCCACAGGCATCATATGTCACCCACTATAACTCATTCTGATATCTCCCTTGCCATCAGATTGCTTTCATCGGAGAAGGAAAAGACGTTAAACAACTCTCTCAGAAGTTTGGATTCATCCCTTCTGAAGTCAATCAACTGGCACAAAAGTATGTACATCACTCTTAAAATTACTGTACATGTTTCACTTTTTTTTAAATCAATAATGAGAGCATTTGGTGTTGAAGAGCATTAAGTGAGAGATTAACACCATTTGCTCTGTAAATATCCATAAAACATGAGCCAGCCTCATTGCACAGTGAATACTATATTATTCCCTGGTCATAAAATCATGTCAATCATTTTCGCGGCTTGCTGCACTGCAGCGAGTTCTTCATGCCAGGAATGGTGGACACCCACATCCATGCATCCCAGTACAGCTACGCTGGCACAGCCCTGGACCTGCCTTTACTGAAGTGGCTCGAAACATACACCTTTCCAGTGGAGGCGCAGTTTGACAACTTGGAGTTTGCCCGCCAAGTTTACACTCAAGTTGTGGTGAGTTTGCTGACTTTTTGAAATAAAAGCTAATAAAACATGTATTTTGCATGCATCATTCAAAATACATGTTTGTCTTTTTGCAAATGAAAGGCATTGACTTAGAAGATATAATGGGAAATTACAGTCAGGTCAAACTAAGCCGACGGCTGTCTAGAGCTACATCGGTATTTATGACATTTATAATGTGGTTTATGGCATTTTGAAGCTTTTATGGTGTTTTGATGGTGTGTTGATGCTTTCATATGAAATTCTCAGTGTGCTTTTGAATTGCCCCTAGGGGATGAATAAAGTTATTTGAATTGAATTTAATGGACTTATACTTGCTTTTTCAGTTACTATTTAGACCACATGTGAAATAAAAAAAAAAAGAAGAAAAAAAAAAAGGTTGTTCTACTGTGAAGCAGTCACTGTCTTGCAGCGGGTGGGAACTATTCAACAATGTATAGGAAAGAGAAAGCAATTTAGATGCGATCTTAATCCTGTAACACAATCTCTCTACTTTACAGAAAAGGACTTTGAGAAATGGAACAACCAGTGCATGCTACTTCGCAACCATACACACAGACGCCACTCTCTTGTTGGGCCAACTTGCAAGTAATATATCCTCCACACAAATACACACTTTTCCTAATTCTTTATTTCGCATCATTTATTTTGAGCTCTGCTACTTTCTTTTTCCAGTAACGTAGATCTGAAATGTGGAGTTAGAAGGTGAAGTGTGTCGTCGTGGTCTTGTTTTCGCCACAGCAGTACACACTGGGGCTGAACTTTAGTAATTATCCCGGCAAGCAGGGTTATAGGTTACATGACACTAGTACATGATTTCAAACCGTGAAAGCACTTTTGCTGATAGCATTCACAAAATTCCCCCAAAAAATCACTTATTTACACTTTCCACTTGACTGTCACCTTGACAGTAAAGGTTTATTTTTTTCCTTTGAACTTTGCAGAACTGATCTTTCACCTTTCTGCCTTGTACTTATCATCTCTGTGTCATATTGTGCAATGCTAAACACATGACGTGTGTCTGAGCAACCATACACCCAATCTCTGGCAGGATTGTACAGCCATTTGTGTATTCAGGGTCATTGAGCTGTAACTTTGGCCTGTTCTTGGCAACTGCAACCATTTAACTGAGAACTGCATGGCATGCGGACACGTGCGAGATTGCTTTCCACATTGACCATACCTTGGCTAAGCAATATCTATCTAAACATCTAAGCAAGAAATATTTATGTGCAGAACACTTGGAGTGTAACTTCTGCAGGAAAGTTATTTGGATAACATAAAGAATATAATCTAAGAAAAATAGTGTGCAAAACATTTGCACATTAACTGCCGCTGTGTGCCAAAATAATCCAGCAGTCAGTCATGAGTAACTTTAGCCGGCAGATCATTTTGTGCCGAACCAGATATTTGGCCAGAACACTTTGTTATTTTAGCAAATCTAGTTACCCATGATAGTACTCAGCCAACCTTCATTTTTTTTTTTTTTTTCTCAGACGACTTTGGACAGCGCGCATTAGTGGGCAAAGTGTGTATGGACCTGAACGATTCTGTCAAAAGTTACAAAGAAACCAGTAAGAATTCTGAAGCGGAAACAGGCCGGTGAGTATAAACCCTTCAACTGCAGCTGTACAGTGTTTAAACTCTTAATTACATTCACTGAAACATTTTCTGTTTGCAGTAATTCTCTGAATGAAAACTTTTACTTTAACTGACTTTGTTCAGTGAACCACCTTATATCAGCAATAGTGTGCACCTCAATCTGAAGATATTTATATACATATCGACTTAACTGTGTAACTCTTACTGATAAAATTGGCACAATTTCATATAAAGACATCTGCCTACAGATGAGGATTAAACATAAATTACAGGTATTGTTGGAAAAGGGAATAATTTCCATTTGATAAAGATGTCCTATTTGTGCCTCCCCCGGCTAGCTCAGTTGGTAGAGCATGAGACTCACAATCTCAGGTTAGTGGGTTCGTGTCCCACGCCGGGCGCCACCTTCCCGTGGGCTCACCACCTGCAGGAAGGTTCTTAAATGGTGCATTGTGATCTGGGTGACAGTGCTCAGACTGTCACCCCCGCGAAACGGATAAGCGGAAGAAAATGAATGAATGAATGTCCCATTTGTTTTCTGCTTCCAAATATCTGACCCAATTTTATTTTGTCTTCAGGTTTATTCGGGAGCTCTTACAAAAACAGGTAAGATTCTAAAAAACCAACTGAAATGATAGTTTACAGATGCAGTGTTACATTGTGCGGTTTATATCACGAGTGTGTGTGTGTTTGTCCCCTGTCTTTGTTTCTGGGCGCGATGGGGCAGTACCCCCTTGTGAGGCCAGTGGTGACCCCCCGCTTTGCCGTGACCTGCACCGAACCCTTACTGAAACGACTGGCAGCAATCGCTCAGAATAACAACGTGCACATTCAGGTGAGTTCAATGTTTGGAACTGAACCCCAGGAGACTGTTTCCATAGAATCCTTTTAGTGTTGATCCCATGAGGTTTAGCAGCATGTACTGTATGTAATGTGTGCTGCAGAAAAACAACATTTGGTGTTGGTTACCTCAGAAACACCACTCTCCTCATGAGCAAATTTTTTTTTTTTAAATATCTACTTTATTTCCAGAGTCACATCAGTGAAACTGTCGAAGAAGTGCAGCTTGTGAAGAGGCTGTTTCCCGATTCGGCGTCTTACACGGATGTTTACAACAAATGCAACCTTCTCACCAACAAGGTGAGCACACAGACATTTGTGTACCAAAAACACTGAAAACCCTGACAACTGTTGGTAATTCTTCGCGGCGGGGATGATTTGCAGACTGTGATGGCTCATGGCTGCTACCTCAGTGACAAAGAGCTGGCCGTGTTCAGAGAGACTGGGACGTCCTTGGCCCACTGTCCTAATTCCAACATTTCGTAAGTCTCAGATTCACAACACCTCAAACATCTGGATTATGCTAAGATACTGACAAAGAACAAGAGGGCTTACATTGTACGGTATATATGCAAAGATTTTAGAGCAAAAATTTGCATTTTTCAAGACACTTTATTATCAAATATGATGTAAATTGAAGGAGATTAAACCCGTTTTTAAACTAACAACAACAAAAAAAACCCAGTGGCAGAATATGATAAATAATTTAGGGAGCAGTCAGTCTGAATGTTGTTTGTCTTTGTCAGCTCTCTGTCTGACTCTGTGTACGCAGGTTGTGCAGTGGATTGCTTGATGTGCGTAATGCCCTGAAACACAAAGTGAAAGTGGGGCTGGGAACAGGTTAGAGCAGAACAGCTGCTTGCTCAAGCTCATACTCTGAATCTTTACCCGTTGCATTGAAACTCATCCGGTGTTTTCTGGTGTTGCTTCATCAGATGTTGCGGGGGGCTACTCTGCCTCAATGCTTGATGCTGTGAGGAGAACTCTGGATACTTCCAAAGTCTTGACCATGCAGAATCCCAAACATGAGACACTCACCTTTGAGGAGGTGTTCAGACTGGCCACACTGGGAGGCAGCCAAGGTACAAGGAGCAGTAAGACTCAGAAACAGCAGGTTTACCGTTTCCCCTGCACTTTATTAATTGTTTCCTGTATCCTCCCTTGAAATACAAAAAGAAACAAATATTTCCATCAAAATCATTCAGATGCATACAGCTTCTCCAGTAGAAATGACATAACCTGGATTACTGAGAATTTTCCCCATGTCTCCAATCATTGTGTCAGAGTCAGAATGGCTCCTTTTTGGTTTCAGTCATTTCTCTTGTTGGGGAATCTTTTATGTGACTGTTTTTTAGTAATTCTGTAGCAGAAAACCCTGGAATATTTTTAATTCAAAGAATTCAACAAGTCATTTCTGATTTCTTTTGGTTGTAGCATTGTCTCTGGATGACAAAACAGGAAATTTCCAAGTGGGCAAAGACTTTGATGCCCTGAGGGTTAATGTGACTGTTCCTGGAGGACCCATAGACCTGATCCAGCCTAAGGAACCAAAGGTTTGTGTGGGATACAGTGTCGATAAACTAAATATATCAAAGTAGCAAAAGTCATCTTTGTTTTAACTCTCATTTGTCATTACTTCCATTTTAGGTTCTTTTAGAAAAGTTTCTCAATTTGGGTAAGTGTCAGTGATTTCTTGCACTTTGTTTTTTTCAAAGGAAGTACCTCTTTTTGAAAAAACATATGATTTTTTCATGCTGCCTTTCAATAACCTGATGTTACGTGTACATATAGACTTGCATGCAAACTGATGTCATTCAAAAATAAATGTATGCTGTCATATACCATGCGGGTCATATATATTGGCAACACTTCAGTTTGTAATTCCCCTTTTGAAAGATTTGTTGGATTGTAGATTCCTGGTCCTCGAGGGTAAATGTTCTGGGTTAAGAACAGAGAAATGTGTTCATTTTCTTGTGGTGGCAACAACAAAGACATAGTTAGTTCTGGCCAGACATTTCATACTGCATGAACTCTAGGAATCCCACTTCAAATGTTGGACAACACAGTAGTTGTCACATGAGAAGAAACTGCAACAACTCCAAAATCTGGGCAAAAAGAAAAAGATATTATTCTCTTCTTGCAGACGTGCAGAGGAAAGCATGTATGTAATGTGTAGACCTTTGAGGTGGATGCATCCCGCACAAGAACAGACACATTCGTTCTAGTTAAGGTGCGTCCTACTTCATGTGAAACTAAAATTATAGAACCTCTGGGAGGGGTTAGGGACAATAAGAGTGAATGTCAGTGGCATGTTTGCTTTTCCAGTTTGGCACCATGTTTGTGACACATTATCTTTTTCACCATGCGGTGTCCTACAACGCAAGTGAGATTGATCAGAGAAAATATGTAGTATGCATCTTCCTCTTAGTGTTATCCCATTTTAGTAGCTCTTATCTCTCCAACACAACCGATCATAATAAGCAGATGAGCATCAGGGTTTCAGCAGAGCTCAGTGTTGGTATTGTCATCAGATTCCAGAATGTTGAAGCAAGGATTCAACTAAAACATTCCCAGGCAGTGAACCTTCAGGATTCAGGTTTGACGCCACCACTTCAATGTGTCACTCTTCCTTCTCTTACGATGTTTGTCCTGCTTGTTATTCTGCAGGTGATGATCGTAACATAGTGGAGGTGTTTGTCGCTGGAAGGAAAGTGGTACCCTTTACAGAGTGAAAGTGAAACTACTTGGATACGCCTGCACAGCGTATTTCTGACAGTAAGATAGAACGCACTAAGCTGAAGAATCGTTTAATATCAAAAAGGTGAACTGATGTGCATTGTTGCACAAATATAGACAAATATAATCCAGGGATTAGTGTTGATAATGTCCTAAAATGAGTTACATTTTGCTTTAGACTAAAGACTAAATATGGGAAACTTTGATCATTGCAAGAGCTGAAAAAATGTTTTCCTCACTATCAGAATGCCCAGTTATGACTGAGCACTTCTGCCACAATGATAGAAGAGAATGAGAGCGACCATGTTTCTGAAATTATTCTTTCATTTTTGATTCAACACTGTGATTTCTTTTGTTTCTATCTTCAATTTGTATTTAAAATTGACACCACATTAAAATGTGGTCCAAAGGACTTTCTTTCACTGGTGAACAAAATAGCACATTGATTGTTAGAAGTTAGAGCCAGAAAACATGAAGATGGGATGAAGATGTGGTCTGGCAGCCACCAACAGAGGCAGGAGTTTTAAAAATTACAGAGGAAAAAACAAATAACCTGCCAAAACACTGAGAGCCGGACTCAAGGCAAACAAGGAATAACTACAGGGACTCATTATCGCCACCTAATGCACACAAGTTGCATTCCTTGAATTGTACATGCGGTGCCTTTAAATGAAGTGCTACAGAAGCTTCTAGAAACCTTTTTTATTGTGCAGTCACTGGTTACCAGCTCTGCGTCTTTATTAGTTTTATGTAAAGAAGACTTTTTTTTTTTTTTTTTTTAGCAAATTAAGATACACCTGCTGTTGACTACAGTCCATGAAATGTGTTAAAAAAAACACACAGACTTGTCATTGTATACTGGAAATCACATGCAGTATGTTTAGTAATGTTTAGTTTGGTAGAGGTGTGATTCTCCTTGTTCTCCATGTCTAACCTCATTTATGTTGTTATTGGCAGTGGCTGCATCGTTCACTATCCATAATTATATTCCAAAGCCTGACACTGCCTGGCTTAATTTGTTTTACTTTACACTCCATAGAAATCCAGGAAATTATGTGTTTCAGTAGCACACAAGCAGGAAAGAAAGTTTTTTAAAAAAACATTTTTTTTATAGTAGAGCAGAGTTTTCTTCTACTTTAGTGAAACTGGGGAGTCATGGTGCAAAAATTGTCCCTTTACTTTTAAACTTTTCTGTGTGCATAAAAGGAATAATAAATAAAAGATATGTTGATGATACAAATAACTATTCGGTTCACCCCAGACTTCAATCTGATTTCAGTGAACTTCTCTTATGAAGACATTCTTTATCTAAAGATTAATTCAATTAACTTTACTATTCAAATGTTTGATTTGATGGATCAGCAAATGAAAGCGACTTTGTATGTACTGTATGTAGCACACTGTATTTTAATTCTTGTTAAATGATGGAAAATCGAAGTGGACTCTGAGGTGAATATGAATTTCTGTTAGGATATATTTTCAATTAATTGTTTTGTTTTAGCACTGAGCATTAATACAGAGTTGTTTGGCCTGTTGATCAATGTGGAGTGAACCAAGGATCAGTCCTTTGGTACGTAGGACTCTACTCTGTCTGACTGTACTATCAATGTCTAAACTATGTCCTCTCCCCATCGATTTGACCGAACATGCTGATCTTGTCCCGTGTCATCTATATAACAACTCAATAACACATGATCTACTTCTGTAAAGTTTAGTTACAGAATAACAGCTTGTTAACTTTGTGTCCTCTGAACAGAAGTGGCCCTCGTACAAGCTTTTTGTAAAATTCCAAATAAATGGTCAAAAGAGAGAAGTCGCTTTTCTTCCACCTCAGAAAAACTAATACGGCACTTGTTACACCTTTGCATTGAATTTAACTGTTTGTTCCCTTTATTCACTGTAAACTTCTCTTTCATCAGAACCTTTAACGTGATCAAGTGTTGCTGATTGTACTCTTTAATATGTGACAGGAAATTGAAATAAAGAGATCTGTCTGACTCACGACCATTAACCATAACACAAGAAGTTGGTTAAAAAAAACTAAAATAAACAAAAACCTCAATGTGTGACGAGTGAAATCATTGTAACTTGTCACTCACTGACAGTCCTCATTTCACCCAGAGTCTCCACCATCTGGGCCAGACAGATCGGCTGGCAGACAGAAGACTTTAAGAAGGTTCGCGTCATGACTTGTTGACAGCAAGGACCCTTATCAGGTTGTGAGGGGAAGGTCACTCACCAGGACGGGGACAATGTGCTTCATATGTGACCTGCAACCGGGATTCTGCAACTTCACAGTGAGGAGTTCCCTTCGACAAGCTGACCTTATGTACTCAGAAAAAACTGCAGGGTGTGTGCATGTGAAGGAGGAAACCCATTCATCTACAGACAACATGAAGACAAATCAAGAGGCCCTGGAGTATTAAAAAAAAAAGCACGTTTATTTTCCTAAAATAATAACAAAAATAGTGTGTTAGTGGCAACTGGCCAATAGAGGACGCCACGACGCCACCGCCCTTGAGATTTCTTTTTTTTTTTGTAAATAAAATATATTCATAAACTCTAATACGGTCAAAATATGTTTATTCTAACAAACTGACAATGGGCCCTGAACTGTATTCGCTTCATTTTCCATCGATAGTCTTTAATAAAAGAGAGGATTTCTTGTTTCTCGCTCTCTCTAGTAGTGTGTGTGTGTGAGCGGCGTAGGGCGACATGAAGGCCGCCCCGAGGAGGCGGGGCTTAGTAGCGGTCTCACCACTTACTGACAAACACTATGAGTGCCTGCATGACATTAAACCAATCAGCATGATTTGGGACGACTTTTAAATTGTTCCTCGCTTGGTGATTGTCTGTTCTAGTTTCTTCTCACCTGTTTCTACAGATTGTAGGACAACTCGTCCACAAAACTGCAACCCCGGACAACTTGTCCATGGACAGCAGCCTCAGCGGACAACTCGTCCAGGGTGGCCTTTTATTGTGGCCACCCTCAGGCACACCTGTGCAATATTCATGCTGTCTAATTCAGCATCTAGATATGCCACACCTGTGAGGTGAGATGGATTATCTCAGCAAAGGAGGAGTGCTCACGAACACAGATTTAGACAGATTTGTGAACAATATTTGAGAGAAATAGGTATTTTCTGTATATAGAAAATATTTTAGATCTTTGAGTTCAGCTCATGAAAAATGGGAGCAAAAACAAAAGTGTCACACAGCTCATACATACATACATACATACATACATACATACATACATACATACATACATACATACATACATACATACAAAAAAAAATCAGTTACACTACAATCAACAGTTTGTTGTACAGTCGCCATTTTCTTCTTTTTTCCACGTATTAGATATAATTATATTTCTATATTCTCTCTCGATTCTGCATGTTCCATAACTGTGGCCGGCTTAAGAACAACAGACCTGAGATTGTTACGAATTTAACACAATTATTTATCAAACAAAGACATTCTCACCACATAGTCAGCTTGCACAGGACGGCCAGGCTCTTCCCAGACTTAAGGTGAAGGAAAGAGAGAAAATCAACACAAACAACCAAATTCATAAACTGTGGGTGTTTCCATTCTTCCTGGGAACCACCTCCAGTGACCCTTGACCACTCTGGTCAATCATGGTGGACTCCTGTCCTCAACTCATCCTTTCTAAGGGAGGCTCCTATTTCCCAGAATGCAGTGGGTACTTGTTTACATATCAACATCACTGGGGGCCTCTCTCATTCTTAAAAAGGCAAGATTGTTGTATTTAATTGAAGTTAACATTGGCTGAAATATAATAATAATGACGAACCCCACCTAAGAAATTTGCCACCAGCTGCCACTGTTTTTTTTGTTTAGTTTTTTTCCATGTCCCTTTAGTGTAAATTTCATTTATTTTATCATGATTTATTTAAAAGATGAGAGAAAAGAGACATGCTCCTTATAGAAAACCCCCTAGTTTCTTTCAAAAAGGAAGCTTGGTTATTGCAGAGGAAGTTTCGTACCTGAAAAGCTTTCATTCGCTGGTTTCTGGCCTCTGATATTGGGAGAATTTCACCCCTGCGTTTAGTCTTCCAGGAAGACACAACCACTTCAGATTCAGCTCCTGCTTTTCCGGTGAAGATAAAACACTGGAAAATGTAATTGTTTTTCCATGATTCGGGATTCAGGCCACTTTTACGTGGTTTTACACAACTGGTTTATTAATGACAGGCTTGGAATGTGCCTGAAAGACTAACCTCAGGGGATAAAGTACACACACAAACCAGGAAGTAGTGGTGTGGCTCAGGGTAGATGAAGCAAAGATCGCACACGTTTCTTTTCATATGTTTTTAGTGTTACAAGTGAAGCCTACGATCAATCTATTAGATCTAGAAGGTGGGTGTTCAATACGTGGACTGTGTCTAGGTGACGGTTGATCAGGATTTAGGTTCTGGAATTATTTACATTACGTAAAAGAAAAGAGAATCTGCACTTCCTGTTTGTAAGTTTGATACAGGTCTGATGTTGAGTAGACATTTTGATATTGATCTGTCAAGTCAAAGGAGAATCCTTCAGTTTTTCTTTTTAAACTTTGACAGAAAACAAACGACCCCATATTAACACTGTACAAGTCCCATATTATTCAACAATAGCATTATCATCAGTGTTGCTTGTTGTGTTTGTTCAGAGGTTATGACAGCTATTCCCTATCATCACTTTTCCTTATCACTTAGTGAAAAGGAATATTGTAGAGCAAGACCCATGTTATTCTCAATATGGGTGTGCTTCTGTGCCTTTATCCTTACTTCCCAATGCAGAGCCAGCATCCACTGCAGCTCTGCACCCAGCTGAGGTCCAGCAATGCCTCTGTTTCGAGTTCTGGATGAAGGTTCCCTTGCAAAGGCTGAGCGCAGGCGCAAGAGAAAGAGAAATGTGGAGTGGACGAGGACAGGCCGGAGGACCGATGAAGATGGCTCAGTCCTTTCATTGAGTCGGCTGTGTCTGCTGAGCCTTGCTAACAACATGAACAAAGTGTGGGCCAAAGACTACACCGACAAATATCTGGATCACTATTCATTCAGATACATCATGGGGCCGTTCAACGTCCTGCGTGAGTCTGTTATGGCTTTGTATAACCACCAGCAGCTGAATGTTTGACATCACTTTGCTCTTTCAGTTTCATGAAGCAATACACAGGTGTTATCGCAGACATATAACAGTATATAGGAGTTATTACAAGTATATGAAGCACTATAACTACCTTTTGTTACTGTTTTCTGGTTGCATGTCACACAATGGTGTGAACTTGAACCATATCTTAAACCAGAATGACTTCATGGGGAAATCTCCTGAATGTAAAACCTTTCAGTCCAGCAGACTGACCCAGAGAGTAAATGTTCTACTGTTTATGAATGTTGCAGCTGTTTTTCAACTTTATATTTGAAGATGGCGTGATTTACAAAGCTGATCATCACATTTATTTGCTCACCTTCTCATAACTTTATTCTCCTCCTCCACTTATTCATTGCGTTTGCAGCTGGTGACCTTGTGGAGGAGCTGATGTTGCTCCTGTGCTCCAGAAAGGAGTTGTCCCGGGCGGCACTCCACCTCCTGCTGGTCCCGCAGCTCCACAGTCTGTCTCTGGAAAGTTGTCCTGGTTTGGTCACCTCAGATCTCTGTGGTCACATTTCTGCACGTTGCCAGGTTAGATAGAACCTGGTAGTTCCATGCGTCTACTGTTCTCACTGCAACATGTTTTGTTTTTTTATATAGAACAAAAGCCTTATTTACATGATTATCCATGTATCCTAATGATAGCAATAATTGTAAATGCAAGCATTGGGATTCAATTAGCAGCATATGTTGTTCAAATGAGTATTTCTTTTTTTGGACATGTAAAACACTAGACTTGCTTGTCGTGGTGCATTTCCAGTGCATCCAATATGTTTTCAACTATTTCCTGAAATATCAACCCTTGTTGAATTCATCGAATCAAAAAACCACAATTAAGAACCGTTGACATGTTGTCACTCCTTTTAACTCCTTTGAGGTTTTTAATTTATTTTTCTTTTGCATTCCCAAGATGGAAGCTGTACGGCAGCAGCACTGGCAGAGAAAATAACACCAGTCTGTTTGGAGTAATGCATATTCAGGCTATCCAAGAGCAAACAACATAAATCATGCGCAGTAAAAAAACAACATGCAAGTGTCATAGTAGGAGAAAGTTAGTTAATAAAACATTTAGTTCTCACATGGAATTTGCCAGATAATCATTCTAAGAGATTCTTTCTGCTCTGCAAAAATTTAGAAAATGTTTTTTGTTAGACATTCATACTTGTTTGATGGTTACCAACACCATTTTTCCTGATTTAGCAAACTCACAATACATGTTTATTACCACTTTATAGATGCCTTTGAATGTCCCTCTCTGTTTTCAGGGTCTGTGGAGTCTGGACCTGTCTGGAGCTCAGCAGCTACCTCTGAAGGTCCTTTGTCAAACCCTCCACAGTCTACCCGGTCTGCGCTCGCTCGGCCTGGCCGGCATTCCCTGTGACAGATTTGTGATCAAGACAATCACCCTCTGTTGTCGTCTGTTGCAACATCTCGACGTTTCCCGCTGCCATCTGCTTTCCCCAGCTGCACTCCTTCCCCTCGGAGGTGGGCCTTGCCCCTCGTCGTCTCCCAGTCCCTGTGGCTCATCTTCACACTGCGCCTCTCCGTCTCAGCCTTCCATTTCTTCCCCCTCCTGTTCTTCTTCCTCTTCCTCTCCCTCGGCCTTGTCTCCCTTGCCTCTTCGCAGTCTTCTGGCTTTGGATATTGGGTTTGAGGAAAAGGAGGGAGACGCCGTGGCAGCAGCGGCCTACCTTCTTCTCTCCCTGCCTTCTCTGGAGAGATTGGCCTTGGAAGGCGTCACGCAGGCCTGCAGCCTCATTGAGCAGAAACGGTTCAGCCAGACCGAAGAGTTCTCCGACAGAGAAGGAGTTCCCAGGCTGGAGGATTTATGGGGGGAGAGAAGTAAACAAGAGGTGAAGGATTGGAAGCACATGAGAACGAGAGACACGAGAGAAGACGAGGATGAAGACGAGGAGGAGAGGATGCTCTGGGAGGAGTCTGGTAGTGAGAGTGAGGAAGATGCAGGTCGAGACATAGGCTCATTTTCACCTCAGAAGCAAACGGAGGAGAAACTTTCCCCTCGGTCAGGTCTGATCCTGCAGCTGAGGGATGTCAAGGGTTTGACTTGTGACTCTCTGGACAGTTTATCGCGTTTATGTCCGAGCATCTCCTCCTTGTCTGTCAACATCACCGGCGACGATGATGATGCAAGATTTGGAGGAAGAACCCAGAGTTCTGTGTTAGCCGCAGGCCTGCAGAGCTGGTCGGGCCAGCTGCGGAGCCTGTCAGTGCAGTTTCCTGGTCCCCTGGTGGATCTCGCTCCTGCTTTGAAGATCGCCGGCCCTTCTTTGGTTTCCCTCACCCTCGAGGGCGTGAAAACCAGCGCTCAAACTCCTCTCCTGGACGTCATCATGACTTGTCACCGACTCAGAGAGCTGGTCATCTCTGCTGAGCCGCCCGCCAGAGCATGGGAATGGGACATTCAAGAGATATTCCGTCAGGATGGAAATCTTCCAAAACTGCCTAACCTCTGCTCCCTGTCAATCAAGTAAGACCACCGTTGATGGGCACTGTACACAAACCGCCGTCACCAGTCTTCTTTGATGGATTTAGGGTTTATTGAATGCAACACATATAGCCATGTTTCTAATAGTGATGACATTTTGGTAATGACTGATGTACATTAATAGATAAACTGCAAAGTCGGACCACAACACAGCGAAATTTGATGCGTGCACGGTGATCCACTCTTTATCATCCTGCACAACCATGTTGATTGATTACAGTTCGCTTTACCTCCAGCTGGCTGTGTAAACAGAAATGATGTGTTGGTTTTAGATTGCACCATAATGGAAATATATTCAGGCATTGTTCCTTCTTCTTTGTGTTTCCCAAAAGTTTCTCCTACGAGCACAACCAACCCAAACCAGACATGTCGTGGATGTCCCTGGAGATGGCGCTGGGGTGTCTCTTGAAAGGCTCGCCCCTCCTGGAGAAGATCTCGCTGGTCTCCCTGCCCTGCCCTTTGAACAGCGTTTTACAGAGAATGCTGTTGCCTCTTCGCCTGAAGTTGCTCCGACACTTTCCAGATTCAGCAGGCTCGGCTGCCTCGCCACTCGCGCGGTTGCAACACATTAACCTGCTGCGAACAGACGTGACGATGACGACTCTTAAAAATTTGATAGGCAGGAGCAAGAATCTGAAGTATGTAGATGTGAGCTACTGCTGGAATATCAGCCAGCGTGAGTGGGAGAACCTCAACAAGTCCAATAAAGTCCAGTTTTTGTGGGTTTAGTGAAGTAGACGCTGAGCCTCTCTTAAAAATGAGTGGACATTGCCTTTGTATTCCAATAAAAACCTAATGCACCTTAAAATGTAAGAGGTCAGCTGAGGCTTAGTTGCTAGAGCATGTTGCTTTTCAATCCTACAGTTGGTGGTTCGAATGTGTCAAATTGTTCATGGGCAAGACTCTAAACTGCCCAACATATGTTAAGCAACTTGCAGTCACCATTGGTGTGTAAATATAAAGACTAAAACACATTGTAAAGGCTCAAACATTAAAATGGGCTATGCTCATTCATGGTGTCACATGAATTAGTTTCACAGCATCAATAACAATAAACTATATTTTTAACTACATCAATCTATGACATTATTTTGTTTGTATCGACAAATCTTTTTTTGTATGTGTTTCATATCAAACCATCTAAACGTATTGTACTTACTCTTGTTGTGCCTTAAAGAAAAGTGATTTTGAGTGATTTGCATTTTAACAAAAATTAAAAAAAGCACTGAAAGTAGGAGGAGTTTCCCTTGTGTTTTATTTCAGTAGGATTGGCTAAAGATCAGGCAAGGCACATTCATACAACACAATTAAGAAAGGCAGAAAAAGCAGAATAAATAAAACATTTATTTTGACAACAGTTAAAAAAGAAGTTGTTTATTAGAGGGGCTGGCTCAATAATAGGCCAGGACCGCAGGGGTCTAGATGTTTCATATTCAACAAGTAAATCTGAGATGCAGTTAGGCCAGAGATCATCCTCTTTGTGTTGTTGACCACTCTGGACAAGTTGCTGCTGTCCATCACATTTTTACTGAGACCTGTTAACAGACTGTTGTAATAATCCAGCCTGCTGAAAATAAATGCATCAGCACCTGTATAGATAATCCAAATGGGCTTTTGGCTTTTCTGCATATAGTGACTAATTCAGAAACAATTCAGAATCTAATGTTTACAGTTGTGTTTGTACATTGCCTGAACTTCATCCATAAGCACCGAGTGAATTCTCCTCTTCAGAATGTCTTCAGCAGATGTAATGGAATCATGCAGCTTTCAATGGGTAGATTATAAAAGCACAGCTATGTAACGTCTTCTAGTAAGTTTGTTGGAGTCTCTACTACACCACATTTAGGACGCTAGATGGCGGTGATGAGCCCGAATCTCAGTTTCAACACTTTCATAAACTGAAAGAAAGAAGACGAATGGTGGGCGGCATAAGTTTTCCCACTGTTCTTATACATCCGGGAAACCCGGAGACGAAAATCAAACGCACCCTGAGCTCAACCACCACGTCACAAGCCGGAGTCCTGCCTGGCCCTCGTTAGCCAGTGGTTAGCATCTGGCTACACAGAAATGGCTATTTCTGCAGAAAAGGACGGATTTCAGCTATTTTGTTAGTAAGTAGTGATTAACCTTGCTACCATGAACGCATAACTTCATTTGGTTGCGCTGTCGATTTGTAAAAGTGTATTAAACTGTGGCTCTTTAGCTGTTATCCGACGCGGTACTATCCGTCAGACGTGTACTCGCTAACGGGTAGTGCAGTTAGTAGTTCTTGTGCCTGCCTGAACAGCAAGAGGCAAACTTGTTCAGCACCGCTGGGAACACTTAAAGAAAAAAAAAACACACCAAAACGTGCGGGAAATTTGGGAATCTTGGGCTACGACTTCTGTTAATGATTCGACTCACCGTTGCCAAAAAAAGAAAAAATCGCCGAAAAATGTCCCTTACAAAGTTAACGGAGGAGATATCAGGTAAATTACATATTATGTCATAACAACTTTGTCTCTGACATGCAGGCCAGACACACAGAATTTCCCCCGAAATGTTCCAGGTCTATCTTGACAGTGTTTGCCTAATTTGTTATCAATTTAATAAACGTCACATTTGTTGGAGCCAAAATCCTTTGTTCACTCACCCTCATGAGGAAGGGGGGGGGGCGAGGAGGGGGGTGAGCCACGTTTCTTTGAGAACAAAGAAACCATGTGCTCAACCCTGGAAAATTCGCCATTGATCACATGACCCCCCCCTGGGGGGCCCCCCGGGTCCCCCCTCCTCTAGCTGCGGCACTGCGGCTCGACGGCAGGGGGACCCAAAATCCCGTCATCACCGGGTCACCGGCCCGGTGACGCGCAAGCCAACCCCGCGTGGATTGGCTGAACCACGGCCAACGCCGCGGGGAGCCCGGAAGACATCATAACGGTATAAATTCAGGCCCGGGAAGAGATCCAGCCTCTTCCAAAACGAAATCGCGTCAACCCAGACGCACCTTTTCGTAAGGAGACAAAGCGCCTCGTGTTAACGCACCTGGACCGGGCCTGAATTTTCTTCACCTCGCTGGACGAGCTCAAGAAAAGCGGGAATTCCCTTTATTTTTGGTTTCCCCTTCTTTTTTTCTTCCTTTTTTTGTTTGCATCATCCGGACCCCGAGCGCGCGCTGCAACCGCACGCTCGTCTGCAGACCGACCTGAGCATCGCTTCTTCACTCCCCCCCTCATCGCAAGAAGCTGCTGATCGCCCCTCGGATCACACTACGGGTTTCCCCTCCGTAGTCCACGTCAGGTCTCTATTTTCTGGGACGCCAGAGAACCGCCCGCGGCCACAAATCGACGGATTTCACCTGGCCACGGAAGCACGTTTCCCCCTCGTCCAACCAAGTAAGGCTTAGAGTCTGGGCAGGAATTAGAATAACGTGATATTATTATTGCTGTGTGTTTATTGTTGGTACTTGTAACTTTGGGACGCCGATCCCTGTTTCTGAGTACTTTTGTGTCTACGCGTGGACGGCCATCCACGCGAATCATCGCACGCACGCGCGAGCCTCCTCATCCTCAGCTCACGCTTCTGCTCCCAGAGTCCATATCTGCCTGAACAGCCGTTTTTGGACTCTGTACGTGTAGCTGAGGCGGTCGCGTCAGTGTACACAGTCAGACACCCCCTCCTCTCTCCTCTCTCTCTCTCCTCTTCTCCTCTGTTTCCCTGTTCACTAACCAGCGCACGGTACGGCCGCCGCTGCCTCCAAGCGCCTCCTTTCAGTGCGTCCCTGGGACCGTGTGTAGTTCACTGCGGCTCGGATTTCTCGGCCACAAGGAATCCGGCGCGCTCCCGACGGCTACGGCCCGTGCGGAGCTCAGTGACGTCACGCTATCCCAGGCAGAGCACGCCGAGCGCCTCTGGTGACCGGGTGGGTAATCACATCGATTTCCTCGCCGGGTCGCCGAGCCGTTTGGCGCCCTCTGGTAGTCGCGTGGGTAATTGCAACCGCTCGTACCGCCATCTGGTGGTTGCATTAAGTCATCACAACTGCCCCGCGCGCCGACGCGCACCTAGTGGCCAGATCGGGTGATTACACCGGACCGCCGACGTCTACCTCCCTCTGGTGGACGTTCGTGGTCATTACCCTCTCACCAAGTCACGCCCCTTTCGCTCCACAAACCCGCACACACACACACCCACTCACACACATCGCTCCCCCACACTCGAACACACACACACACACACACACACACACACACACACACACACACACACACTTTATTAGCCGGCTTTGTTTTGTATTGTGTTGTTTTATGAGATCTTGCTTGATGTTTATTGATTAGATGTGATTCATAGATTGATGATTTAGGAATAGACGTTTGTTAATAAACACTTAATAGTTGAATTGAACGATTCTTGGTGGTTTTTGTGTGCTTTTCAGCGACAACTGCTGGTTGTAACAGTCAGTGCTCGGATTTACAGCCTTCCTTTCCTGCTTCAGTTAAATTGCGATTATCATTTCAATCAGAAATAATAATTTAAACATTTTAATTGAACTTTCTTTTTTTTAAGACTGATGTTTCGTTTAAGACCCTAACTTCAGCTGGTGCCCCGACTTTGATTAAGTAACGGTAATATTCAATTGATTAATAGTTTGAATGGTTTAAATCAATTTCAATGATTTTAACGCTTTGGGTAATTTAACACACCTAGGAGGCGTTGGCGAATGAATGCAGGTTTTCCACGGGAATAACCCGCATTGCTTTTAAATAATTTTAAGTGTTTCATCGCATTTTCTGTGGTTAATTACCCGCACTATTATTGATTGATCTGTTACCCAGTTAACCTAATCACAACTTGAATTGTCTCTAAGCTATTGTTCATTTATTTTTGTTGCAGATAGATAATTTGTATGCTTTATTAATTAATAAATTAGTCAATTTATTCAATTAATACTCAAGAGTGCTTTTAATCATTTTTAAGTGGTTTTCGTGCATCTCAGCATCCAATTATCCAGTATTATTAATTCATAAAGCGCAAGTTTATCCAATTAATAATCCTAACTGCATTTAATTCAATTTCAATGGTTTAGCTCATTCAAATAACTCATTGTATTTAATTAGTAAACCCCGACTTTACTTAATTAATTCCAACTCCTCCTTGATTACTCCCGATTGTTATTAGATAAATAACCAAACTTGTTTGATTAACAATCCATTCTAAATTACTTGCAGATCACCTTCGGTGGTCCACTCCACCGAAGTAATTCAGCCTCCCCTCAGTTATTGACTTACAAATCGCAGGTTTGTTTCATTGATAACTTGAATCATAGGTTGCTCTCCGTAATTTAATCATCACTCGTAATCAAGTACCGTTGCTCATTGATAGGTCAATAGCCATTTGTGACGCCTTCGCAGCTTGAGCTTTTCCCCGGTTACTCCAGCGAGTCGCCTCCTGTGGGTCCACAGGCGCTTCGGTAGGTCACGCCACTGACCCGCAGTTGTCAACAAAGGAGTGACCCGTCACGCCTGTTGACCGGTCGTGCCACTGGTGGACCGCCTTCGCGATTGGACCCCGTGGAGGTTCCTCCCGTCAGGCGACCCTTTTTAGCTCAAAGCTGTTGGCCGATAACTGACTATTTACTCCAATCAACCTTTATAGCTTTGCATAACTTACACTTGGTACATTACCTTAGTAATCTATTACTCCAGTAATCCATTACTTTGGTGGCCTACCGCTAGTGATCAGTAATTGTCAACCCGTAAATAACAATTTACTTCTGTTTGGCGATTCGTTTATATGTAAATTACCTCTGACAGGGTAGAACCTTCCGGTAGCCTACCACTAGGGTAATTTGCATATTCTGATCACACGCTGACCCCAACATAATGGTGCCCCGTGTGAGGCTGTTGTAAACCAGCATTGTTACGAATAACTGCACAAAATAATCCTGAATCGTTCACTTAAGGTGTAGCCGTTAACTTTATTCTCCCAGAATTGGTTTTCAAGATACACTTTTTCAGCACTGTCGAACAAAGTCACTTGTGGTGTGAAATCAGTTGTGAAGTGGTTAGTGCCTTGCTTTCCCTGCATTCTACGCATGATTAACACGCTGTGTTAAGATTTCTGACTACGATTAATAGACACTAACAATATTGCTCGCCAAGGTGTTAGACGCATCTGACTAACTTGGATAGGGTGCAGCTCGAGCAATTAACGAAACCGAGAGGTTTGTAAGACACAGGTACAGCCGTTACCTGTGCAGTAGCAAAGCTAATTTGCCGTTAACCACAGCTAACGTTGTTGACTTCGGGCGTAAATCTCAACCACTCAATGGAGGGTAAGAGTTCCCGGGCACAGGGAGCCGAGGCTCCGCCGGTGCTAACTGAGCCGGCCATACGAGACGTGGTGTCCCACCTCGTCCGTCTCTCCTTGGAGGAGAAAGCAAATCTCGAACGCTACAGCGTTGAGATTTGCGAAGAAAAGATCCGAGAGCTGGTAAGTTTTGTCAACAACCCAGGGGACAAGCCGGCACGTACAGTGCCGGACGTCCTGGGCCAGATCAGCCTGCTCTACCAGCGTAGAGCAGAGCTACAGTCAAAGGAGGCGGAGGAGCGTACGGATCGGCTGCGTCTGGACAACCAGAGGCTATCCAAGGACAACGCTCGCCTCCGACAGGAGCTGGACGCCTCCAAGGACGAGGATCAGCCTTCAGAGCCCGAGAAGCAACGGGCTCTGCCTCCTCATAAGGAGACGAAGGTCGATGAGTGCACACTAGAGAGTGAGCCTCAGATCCAGGAGTTAAAGGAAAACCTAGAAGAAGCTCAGTCGCTAATCGCGATGGGCATGGAGAGGGAAGAAAATCTCCGACACCAGCTTTACACTGCCACCCTAGGTGCGCAACGTGACCCTAATTGGGGTCGTCGTAATCTGGCTTCGCCAGAGAGGTCTGGCACTATCGACTCCTCATGCGCCACAACGCAGAGGTATGACGCCTCATATAGCTTAGATGGTGATTCTTTTCAGCCCACGCGCAGCCGCAGCACGGTGCGCTTCGACGACTCCGCCACTCCTTCCCATCTGCAGCCCCCACGCGACGCTAGCAGTCGGGAGCAGGGGTCCAGGAGGGTGCCTCTACACCCCAGTAGACCTCCCTTGTATGGCCCTAGCGGCCCCGACCCGCGTCAGACAGCAGTCCACGGGGAACTGTCGTCAGAGGACTCTGACGGCCCCAGTCCCGTGAGGGGGTGGGATGTCCGGACCCGCCAGCTCGAATCCCTCGCAAAGGACATCGAACGCTTTGACCCGAGCAACAAGGACGCGAGTATCGAGGACTACCTCCGTGAGGTTGAACGCTGCCTCCTCGACATCGCACGTCCTTCCATGCGGGAGAAGCTAAAGCTTCTCTGGAAAACAACGTCCAGAACAGTCCATGTTTTCATGGAAGCCCTGCCGCCAGACACCCGAGACCGGTACTCCACCCTCTGCCAGGCTCTCCGGGAAGAGTATTCATTGTACAATGACCCTGCTTCGGCAACGTTTGGTGCATTCGCGGTCACCCAACGGAAGTCTGAACCTCCAAAGGAGTATTACAGGCGCCTACGAGTGGCCTACTTCCAAGGCCGCAATGCACCGGGGTTGGAGGAAGATCACGCCTTCAAGTCTCTGTTTGTCAACAACCTCCACGACAGTGGGAGGTTCGATGTGGCTCTATTTTGCAGGACCGCCAAACCCACCATGAAGGAACTGCGCCAGCACGCGCAGATGGTGTGGGAATTGCGTCAATGCCCGGGTAAGAAGCCTGACATTGACCAGAGGGTCCTGGAAATGGAGCCAAGGGAAAACACGGATTTGAGGCTTGAGGGCGATGAGTTGCCGACACCCAGAACGAATGCTGGAGGAGGGTCTGGTACACCCTCTCCGTCTGAGCAGAAAGGCGCACAACCAAATCAAAAGGGTGGAAAATGGGCCAGGTCAGAACAAAACTTCCAACCGAAGAAAGGGCCCGACCCGAATTCAAAGTGGAAAATGAAAGGTTCGGAAAGGGACCACGGTCGCTACAGAGCTGACCAGTTAAAGACTGAGCTACAGCAGTGGGTTCAAACCTGCATCAAAGAGGCTGTACAGAACTTGGACCTGTCCAACCAAAGGGGGCGCCACCCCCCCTCAAGGGGACGGGGACGTAGGCCCCCTCCCTCCTGACTAGAGCGGCGGCCCCGACCCACCACAAACAAGGTTTACCTTGTCGGGTGGGGGGGAGAAACAGGTGAGGCGGGAGAACGTTCAAGAACGACAGCTTCCCAGTCCACCGATTTGCCGTTCCTGACTTTCTTAGGCAATCTCGTGCACCGAGAGAACGCCAACCGCATCTACACATCCGTGGTGGTGGGAGGATGTGTAAACGCCCTCGCGCTGTTAGATTCCGGGTCCGAAATAAGCCTAATGTGTTCAGCCACCTTCGCCGAGCTTGCGAGAGCTCTGCTGTCTCTTGGAAAGCCACTGCAGGTCGAAGCTTGCAGCATTAACATCAGAAGCTTCACTCAGGACACTTCACCCATCACCCAACGCGTCTGGGTGGATGTCACTTTCCAAGAGATGTCTTTGGTGCATCCCATCTATGTCACCACGCTGGACACAGAACCATTACTCATTGGCCAAGATCTCCTTAACCGATTAGCCCCACTGATCGATTGCCGTCGCGGGTACCTTTGGGCCCAAGTACGCAACCCGACTCGAATCGGTCCAGACATGGACCCTCCCTCTTCTGACAGCATGAACGCTGCCATCGAGTCCAGAAGTTCTAATCCCATGTGTACGCCTTCCAAAGAATCTGGCTCAAACACCCCTCTTGTCATGCTCCCTGACGGCCAGCAGTCGCAGCAGTCTAGGAGCTATCAGTCTCTGAGAGAGCATCCATCATTCCTATGCGCACTGGCGAACGATGGATCTCCACTATACAATCCCCACATCGTGGGGGGGGTACACCTGAATGGGACCTTGGTCCCAGAGACACTCTTGGCTCTGTGGTCAGAGAAATCTGCCATTGATGCCGATCTTCTAAAGGATCTGTGCCAACACAACGCACTCCTTGTCCAAGTGCAGCACAGCCATCGCCTGCTTGCTGCAGGGTCGCCGCAGACACTAATCACCCGGTGCGGCTTATACACCCAGAGGTTCTACGTGCGCCTAGACCCCTGGGATGTATACCGCAACCACATCCGCAAGCCCCCCCAGCTGACTGAGGGAAGGCTAAGCGGAATCCAGACCACCGACACCATCGAGCATGCGAAACAGGCAACGGTTCACATGCTTGAACAGTTGGACAAATTCATGGTCACTGAGAAAGACCTCAGCGACGGTAAGCGACCCAAGCGGTTCCTCGGTGCACTGCTCTCCGCAGCAGCAGGCATCGGCTCGCTGTTCTCGATTGGCCTCTCCGCAGCCAACTCGGTCAGCCTGAAGGCCCTTCAGAGACATGTCGGGGAACTCGAAGAAGAAATGCCGGAAATCCAACAGAGACTCCTAATACAGAGTGAACAGTTACAAGGCTTGACCAAAACGGTTCAGGGAACCATACTCACTGTAAACTTGCATTCTGCTTTAATCAATAACACCTTGCATGCCTTAACAACCTTGTCAAGTATCGTCAGTGAGGACATAACGTATGTGCGAATAGTCAGGGATCTTATGCAAGATCTCCTTAGAGAAGTCAGTTCCTCCGTGAGTAGCCTCAGTACCGGGAAGATCCCCACGTACTTAGTTCCACTAACACTGGTTGAACAGATTCTCAAGACCACTACCACCACTGTTGTACAACCTTCACAGGTACATCTGGCATATAGTCTCGGCAGTGCTATTCCGATCTCTGTGAACCCACAGAACCTAGAGTTAGGATTTATCCTAAACCTACCAATCATTGAAAAGCAGAATGTGTACCGTTTAAAAACCGTATTGAATGTGGGATTCTGGGAGGGTAACACACACGTACACCTCCGAACGCCACCCACACTCGCCTACCACGACGACAACCCCTCACTCTACCTGGTCCCCAATCTCAGCATGTGCACAAACACCAAAGACATTCACTGGATCTGTCCCAGCAACCCTTTCATTAGAGATGTCACCAACTATCTATGTGGGCTGAGGGCAGACGCCCCGGAGCAGAAATGTCAAGGTAGTTTGTCCATCAAAGATGAAGGAACCGAGACCAGAGTAGAGAGAGCAGGTAGTCGATGGCTCGTCAACACACCTCATTCTGAAGCGACCATGTCCTACGACCGCCATGATATAGCCACCAAGCTCACCCTGCCCAATCAAACAATATTCCTCAATGTCCCACCAGGGGCTACAGTACACATTGACGACATAATCCTCCATCATCTCGATGCCGACCGACACGAGGTGGAGATTGAGATGATGGATGCATTCGTCGGGCACAATTTCACAATTGATGCCACCCTCCAAAGCCAGCTTCTGGCTGAGGGAACCAAATTGATTAAATTCAATTTAAAGCCCACAGGGCTCTCAGCCACTTTCCCTAGGCGGGCAGGTGGACACCCATACCAAGACCATCCCATCAGCATGGCAGCGCTCGGAATGTTGCTCAGTGGCTGGATCATCACGGCCGTAGTGGCGTACGCGATGTACAAGTACATCCAGAAACTACAGGCCCGACTGGATTCCCTGACCCTGGTCTCGCCACGTTTTGTGGGCCCATCCACAAACACACAATAGGCCAGCCCTCACCCAACCAAGAGGTGAAGGCACGGCCTACTAACCCTTTTCCTAACCACCCGTTCCCTTCCTATTTCTCACTCTCCTGTCCCTTTCCTACCTCTTTCATGTTCACTGGTGACGACCCTTAAGAAATGAAATGTATGTGTGCTTAGATAGTTAGAATAGAAATAGTAAGTCTGCCCAGACTAGCCTTAGCCTGCCCAGACTAGCCCAGCCTGCTCAGGAAATAACCTCACATGTGAACTGGTGGACAGAGAAGGACAGTATGTTTCACAGGACATGGGGACGTTCACAGATTCTATGGATTGTTCGGCCCAGGTTTGCTCCAAAGACTGTGACCTGCATCCCACTCTTCGGAACAAAGGGGGGATGTTGGAGCCAAAATCCTTTGTTCACTCACCCTCATGAGGAAGGGGGGGGGGCGAGGAGGGGGGTGAGCCACGTTTCTTTGAGAACAAAGAAACCATGTGCTCAACCCTGGAAAATTCGCCATTGATCACATGACCCCCCCCTGGGGGGCCCCCCGGGTCCCCCCTCCTCTAGCTGCGGCACTGCGGCTCGACGGCAGGGGGACCCAAAATCCCGTCATCACCGGGTCACCGGCCCGGTGACGCGCAAGCCAACCCCGCGTGGATTGGCTGAACCACGGCCAACGCCGCGGGGAGCCCGGAAGACATCATAACGGTATAAATTCAGGCCCGGGAAGAGATCCAGCCTCTTCCAAAACGAAATCGCGTCAACCCAGACGCACCTTTTCGTAAGGAGACAAAGCGCCTCGTGTTAACGCACCTGGACCGGGCCTGAATTTTCTTCACCTCGCTGGACGAGCTCAAGAAAAGCGGGAATTCCCTTTATTTTTGGTTTCCCCTTCTTTTTTTCTTCCTTTTTTTGTTTGCATCATCCGGACCCCGAGCGCGCGCTGCAACCGCACGCTCGTCTGCAGACCGACCTGAGCATCGCTTCTTCACTCCCCCCCTCATCGCAAGAAGCTGCTGATCGCCCCTCGGATCACACTACGGGTTTCCCCTCCGTAGTCCACGTCAGGTCTCTATTTTCTGGGACGCCAGAGAACCGCCCGCGGCCACAAATCGACGGATTTCACCTGGCCACGGAAGCACGTTTCCCCCTCGTCCAACCAAGTAAGGCTTAGAGTCTGGGCAGGAATTAGAATAACGTGATATTATTATTGCTGTGTGTTTATTGTTGGTACTTGTAACTTTGGGACGCCGATCCCTGTTTCTGAGTACTTTTGTGTCTACGCGTGGACGGCCATCCACGCGAATCATCGCACGCACGCGCGAGCCTCCTCATCCTCAGCTCACGCTTCTGCTCCCAGAGTCCATATCTGCCTGAACAGCCGTTTTTGGACTCTGTACGTGTAGCTGAGGCGGTCGCGTCAGTGTACACAGTCAGACACCCCCTCCTCTCTCCTCTCTCTCTCTCCTCTTCTCCTCTGTTTCCCTGTTCACTAACCAGCGCACGGTACGGCCGCCGCTGCCTCCAAGCGCCTCCTTTCAGTGCGTCCCTGGGACCGTGTGTAGTTCACTGCGGCTCGGATTTCTCGGCCACAAGGAATCCGGCGCGCTCCCGACGGCTACGGCCCGTGCGGAGCTCAGTGACGTCACGCTATCCCAGGCAGAGCACGCCGAGCGCCTCTGGTGACCGGGTGGGTAATCACATCGATTTCCTCGCCGGGTCGCCGAGCCGTTTGGCGCCCTCTGGTAGTCGCGTGGGTAATTGCAACCGCTCGTACCGCCATCTGGTGGTTGCATTAAGTCATCACAACTGCCCCGCGCGCCGACGCGCACCTAGTGGCCAGATCGGGTGATTACACCGGACCGCCGACGTCTACCTCCCTCTGGTGGACGTTCGTGGTCATTACCCTCTCACCAAGTCACGCCCCTTTCGCTCCACAAACCCGCACACACACACACCCACTCACACACATCGCTCCCCCACACTCGAACACACACACACACACACACACACACACACACACACACACACACACACACTTTATTAGCCGGCTTTGTTTTGTATTGTGTTGTTTTATGAGATCTTGCTTGATGTTTATTGATTAGATGTGATTCATAGATTGATGATTTAGGAATAGACGTTTGTTAATAAACACTTAATAGTTGAATTGAACGATTCTTGGTGGTTTTTGTGTGCTTTTCAGCGACAACTGCTGGTTGTAACAGTCAGTGCTCGGATTTACAGCCTTCCTTTCCTGCTTCAGTTAAATTGCGATTATCATTTCAATCAGAAATAATAATTTAAACATTTTAATTGAACTTTCTTTTTTTTAAGACTGATGTTTCGTTTAAGACCCTAACTTCAGCTGGTGCCCCGACTTTGATTAAGTAACGGTAATATTCAATTGATTAATAGTTTGAATGGTTTAAATCAATTTCAATGATTTTAACGCTTTGGGTAATTTAACACACCTAGGAGGCGTTGGCGAATGAATGCAGGTTTTCCACGGGAATAACCCGCATTGCTTTTAAATAATTTTAAGTGTTTCATCGCATTTTCTGTGGTTAATTACCCGCACTATTATTGATTGATCTGTTACCCAGTTAACCTAATCACAACTTGAATTGTCTCTAAGCTATTGTTCATTTATTTTTGTTGCAGATAGATAATTTGTATGCTTTATTAATTAATAAATTAGTCAATTTATTCAATTAATACTCAAGAGTGCTTTTAATCATTTTTAAGTGGTTTTCGTGCATCTCAGCATCCAATTATCCAGTATTATTAATTCATAAAGCGCAAGTTTATCCAATTAATAATCCTAACTGCATTTAATTCAATTTCAATGGTTTAGCTCATTCAAATAACTCATTGTATTTAATTAGTAAACCCCGACTTTACTTAATTAATTCCAACTCCTCCTTGATTACTCCCGATTGTTATTAGATAAATAACCAAACTTGTTTGATTAACAATCCATTCTAAATTACTTGCAGATCACCTTCGGTGGTCCACTCCACCGAAGTAATTCAGCCTCCCCTCAGTTATTGACTTACAAATCGCAGGTTTGTTTCATTGATAACTTGAATCATAGGTTGCTCTCCGTAATTTAATCATCACTCGTAATCAAGTACCGTTGCTCATTGATAGGTCAATAGCCATTTGTGACGCCTTCGCAGCTTGAGCTTTTCCCCGGTTACTCCAGCGAGTCGCCTCCTGTGGGTCCACAGGCGCTTCGGTAGGTCACGCCACTGACCCGCAGTTGTCAACAAAGGAGTGACCCGTCACGCCTGTTGACCGGTCGTGCCACTGGTGGACCGCCTTCGCGATTGGACCCCGTGGAGGTTCCTCCCGTCAGGCGACCCTTTTTAGCTCAAAGCTGTTGGCCGATAACTGACTATTTACTCCAATCAACCTTTATAGCTTTGCATAACTTACACTTGGTACATTACCTTAGTAATCTATTACTCCAGTAATCCATTACTTTGGTGGCCTACCGCTAGTGATCAGTAATTGTCAACCCGTAAATAACAATTTACTTCTGTTTGGCGATTCGTTTATATGTAAATTACCTCTGACAGGGTAGAACCTTCCGGTAGCCTACCACTAGGGTAATTTGCATATTCTGATCACACGCTGACCCCAACACATTCAAGCCGGTTTTTCGCTCGTGGATAATGTAAAGGCTTCTCTGACACAGATGCTCAATAGTTCAGTCTCATAAAGCTTCAACATGACATTTTTTCCCTCCTTCAAAGGTCACAATGCTTAATAATGCCACCATGAAGGAGTCTGGGAACGAGTCACACTTTCCCTTATCCACGGCCACATTCGGGATTGTAGTGAAAAAGTAACCCAACAGGAACACCGGCATCATGGGGAGGTAGGCTTGACATTTTTCCATGAATTGCTTGCCTTGCATTCCTATGTGATATTTTTAAGCTCACTGAGATGCTCCCCTCCTTCAATTGCTGGCAGGATCAGCTTTTCGTGCCTTTTCCCAGCCTCCTGGCACTTCAGCCTGTCGTCCCAGGTTCTGCCTCGGCTTCTGGTGCCGTTCTTCAGACAGCTGCTGCTCATCGGCTTTGTGATCTGCCTTATTGGACTCGTCTACCTGCTGCTTGTGTCGGGGAAAGGCCACGCCAGCTGGATCAGAGAGGACAATAATTTCCACAGGTGCTTTCAAACAGCCGCCGTTAAAGGCAAACCGCAGTAATGAACACAGACCACCGTTGTGTTGACAAGTATTTATTGTTTGACAGGCACCTGGCGAGGGTTACTGATGTGGATGCAACAGATACAAGCAACCCCAATCTCAACTATGGCCTGGTGGTGGATTGTGGCAGCAGTGGCTCCAGGGTATTTGTGTACTGTTGGCCTCGGCACAATGGTAATCCCCACGAACTGCTGGATATCAGACAAATGCGAGATCAACACCGCAAGCCAGTGGTCATGAAAATCAAGCCAGGTGTGGTGTCCAGTGTTTGGCTTCCCATTAATCAACACATTCTGTGAAGAGACGTTTTTGTTCACCAGACAACCCTTGAATGAACGTTTTTATCATTCCAGACGTTCACTAAAACGTAACGGTTTCTGCTCTCGCCTGTTATTTCTGTAGGTATAGCTGAATTGGCTAAAACACCGGAGAAAGCCAGTGATTATATCTACCCCCTGCTGAGCTTTGCAGTACAGCACATCCCCAAAAACAAGCACCAAGAAACCCCGCTGTATATCCTGTGCACAGCTGGGATGAGAATCCTGCCTGACAGGTAAAGCAGGGCTCAGTAAGAACCGCTTCGTCACGTGTACATATCATATGGAAAGTTTAACATTTCTGATGAAAAAAAGAAAAAATCAGAAATTGGAAAGTTAACATTTAAATGAAATCAACAGTCAATTGAATAAATGTGGACAAATAATGACATAAGATTAAAAACTTTATTTTGCATGTATGTTAAAGCTTGACAGTGACAACTCAATTGTTTTTAATGTAAACCTCAAGTATAAATTCATGAATGTAGGAGAAAATTTGCTAAATTTAGTCCTACTCGTTTGTACACGTTACTTTGACCTCATGTGATAAGAGTAATAGAAGGCAAATGAACTTTTCTCAGAAAAACGTATTTCCATGCTGAATTTATAATTTAAGTTTGGTTAATTTAAAAAAAAAAAAAAAAAAAAAAAAGTTGACGATAAGGTGTTTGTGTTTTTCTGTTTATTTTCTCATTTCAGTCAACAAGAAGCACTTCTTGAGGATCTGCGCACTGACATCCCAGTTCACTTCAACTTCCTCTTCTCTGATTCCCATGTGGAAGTGATCTCTGGGAAACAAGAAGGTAAAGGAATTTGAAAATGAGAATAATATTTATTAATATTGTTTGTCAGCCAGATTACATGCATGTAACTATATCCTTTAATATATTTATATATATATAGAAATTAACCCTACAGTGCTGTAGGGTTTTTGTTTTATACACTGACATTTCCAAGTCATTATGGATCCTTGTATGTCAGTACGATTCGATGAAATCTGTTGTAAAGTCTTAAAGTGGCTCTACTCTTAACAGATTACATCTTTTCTATTTTCTCTGAATGCACTAAATCCCCAAATGTCTTTTTTTTTTAAGAAGTTTCCAATCCCTAAATACCACTGAGTGCTACTGTCTTACAATATGCTCACAACATCCATTAGTCAAACTGTCACGGTCTTCGTGGAATGCTTTTGTAAAAGCATTCATCAAGTGCACTTATGAGGATGAAGATGTGCTAAAATAGTGCAAAAAATAAAAAGCTTACAACACGGATGTAAGTTTAGAAACAACAGGAATGAAAACGGAGCTTAACAAATATCTTCACTTCTCTGATGAAGGATTTGTGTAGTAGCCCTACGTATTTAAATGCTGATATTATATATATTTGGTGATTTTTGGGAAAAGTTTGTATCCTAACCGTTATATCGTTATATTTCTAGGCGTCTATGCATGGATTGGAATAAACTTTGTCCTTGGAAGGTTTGACCATGTGAGCACTGGTAAGTTTCCATACAAAGAACTTTAGTGTGCAATCTTGTAAAGACTTCATTGTTTAGGCTGAATTTAAGATTTCTGCTAACATGTACTAAAAAGATGTGAAAAAAAAAAAAAGACGGCCTCTGGTGAGTGTGCTTTTACAAGTTTAAATATACTTTGATGAAACTACACAATGCTTGACAGCAGGCTGGAACCTTAAAGAACATTCAGTAACCTACTTGTAAGTGAACGCTGCTGGTGTGTCGACATGATTGTTTTATTTCTAAAGGAAGAATCGATGTTCAGAGTTTACTTGGTTTTGTACAAATAGTATTTGGATCAGTTTAAAGTATTGTTTTTGTAATGGTCTCGCTTTATTGTGACGTTTAAAAAATCTGAAAGGAAACACCGCTCTTCAGTCAAGTTCAAGCATGAACACACCTTACCCCCTGACTCCTTCTCTGCTCTGAATTTTCACAAGACCGGGACGATGTAGTGGAGGTAAATGTCCCGGGCAGCGATCAGCAGGAAGCCCTGACAAGGAAAAGGACAACCGGTGTCCTGGACATGGGCGGCGTCTCCACCCAGATCGCATACGAAGTGCCCAAAACTGTAAGCTTTGCTTCTCCACTGCAGGTCATTATCCACAACCAATTCTGTTTTTGTGCTGTCTTTGTTTTTTTGGTCACTCACCCTTTGTTCTTCCTCCTCTTCCCTCCAATCTTCTCTCATTCCCTGGTTAAACCTATATGCACCATTTGTGTGCCTCTGGAGACGATCTGCTCTCCGATCATCACTGTTGAAGGCACACTGTGCGCCTGCTCCGTGTGTCCCTAGCAGGATTCAGGAGAGTAATCATTGGGTTAATTGTGGAGAAACCGTCAAACGTAACGACATCCATTCCTCAGCAATAGTAGATGATGAACTTGTGACTCCTGCGCAGTAGCAGGCTCGTTGTTTATTCCCACCAAATGATGCTCGGGTGCAATTTCCCTGTCATCTTTTCAGTAGATAGTCGCAACGTTCTTGATAGCTTGTGTAGTTTAAACATGACTTAAACTGGATGTACCTGTAACTATGTTTGACCTCCTGCAGTGAAGGTGTGATCTGATCTGTGTTCTTTCCACAGGAGGAAGTCGCCAAGAATTTACTGGCGGAGTTCAACTTAGGCTGTGATGCTCATCGTACAGAACATGTTTATCGGGTTTATGTGTCCACCTTCTTGGGGTTTGGAGGAAATGCAGCTCGCCAAAGATATGAGGAGAACCTCGTCAAAAACACTTCCTCTCAAAACATGTGAGATTGACAGGGGTTTTATTTTTATTTTTTTGTTTGTTTTTTTCTTCACTTTTCTGGAGTTGGAGGTTGTGACCGTGTATCCCTGTGTCGATCAGGCTCTTAGGTCAGCACGTCGGTGAGACGGTAGAGTCTCCCCTCCCGGATCCGTGTCTACCGACCGACCTGCAGGACGAGATCGGCCCGTCCACACAGAAGCTGTATCTGCGCGGCACCGGAGACTTTGACCAGTGCAGACAAATCCTGCAGCCTTACCTGAACCGCACAAATGAGACGCAAACCTCCCTCAACGGCATCTACCAGCCAGCCATCGACTACAACAGCAGTCAGTTTTACGGCTTCTCCGAGTTCTACTACTGCATGGAGGACGTCCTGCGCATGGGTGGAGATTATAACACTTCAAGCTACGCCCATGCCGCCAAGGTAAGCGCTGCAGAGCAGCCCATGCAAACTTGCTTTATCAGACCGCAACGCATCTGATCCCTAGGATCTTTCCTGATGTTGTGATTTGACTCTTACAGGGTTACTGCGCCACCCAGTGGAAGACTCTGAGACAACGCTTTGACTCCGGCTTGTACGCCTCGCATGCAGATCTTCACAGACTTAAGTGAGTCATGCAGGAACGTCACAGCATTTGTGTAGATCAGCCATTAACAAACATGACTGTTGAGCTGTGTTTTTCGCCTTTATGTCTGTAGGTACCAGTGCTTTAAATCGGCATGGATGCATGAAGTTCTGCATTCCGGCTTCTCTTTCCCAACCAATTACAAAAACCTGAAGACGGCCCTGTTGGTCTATGATAAGGAGGTGCAGTGGACTCTGGGAGCTATTCTGTATCGGACTCGGTTTCTTCCTTTGAGGTGAGTCAGTTTGTCCTTCCTCATTTTAAAGTAAAATATGTGGAAATGTTTAAATGAGTTTCGTCAGTCTAAGTAGGAGAAAAGTGAAATGTTTATTTAACCGAGCCACTGGTGCGGTTGTAGGCTGATGGACTGCAGCTTTAGCAACAGCCGGAACCTTCCCTCTGTTCTCAGAAGTGAAACTACCAAATAACTGCACAAGAAAGGAAACTGAAAGACAAAAAAAAGTCTTTCTTCCTAATGTTTTATAATTCCCCCCAATATGGGATACCCTAAAGTGGTTTATTTACATCGCATGTTTGGTTCCTTGTGCAGCTGTAGTTGAAGTTAGATTGCAGTTTGAGCTCGGTGACGTCCTCCACATACAGGGGCATTTCAAAACGTAGAGAGGAATTGTTTTTGTCAGTTATTTCAGATTTCTTTATCATTTCAAGTATGTATTAAACTGACTTAATTTTTTTTGCCGCTGGTCTAACGTGTGAGTTTTGTTTTGACCTCCTCCAGGGACATCCAACAAGAGACTCTGAAAGGCTTTCACTCCCACTGGAGACACAGCTTCTCCTTCGTCAACAACCACTACTTGTTCCTGGCTTGTTTCTTCGTAGTGTTCTTGTCCATCATGCTGTACTTGCTGCGACTCCGTCGCATCCATCGACGCACGGCGCAGCGCTACTCCCCTTCATCTGTGCCGTGGCTGGAAAGCGGCCTCGGCTCGCCAACGATCCCCATAAACCTCTGAGCTCGGCAGAGCCCCAAGTCTGGACAGTGCGTCCGACTTTTGAGGAAGGTCGTCGCTCTGTTTCTCTCTGAAGACGAATGCTCGACCAGCGAGTCCATGAAGGCTTCTTGGTACTGAAACTTGGACAAATGAGCAAAAGTCTGAAAATTTTACTCTTAAGTTATTTTATTTTAAAATATATTTTTCGCAGGTTATATTTTTGCCTCCCACATTCTCTTGTCAAATTCAGAAGGCAGCTGCCTCCAGGTGTCCTTTTCTGTATTTCTGAAGAAGAAAAGCACACAGGTACTATTTACTTTAGATAAGCCGTATTCAAAAAAATATGTAGTCTGACTTGCTCCAATACCCATACGTGGTGGCAGCCTTTTTTTTTTTTTTTCTTCTTTTTAAAAAAAAAAATTGTTCTTGGGTCTTTGCCTTCCTGTATGTCTCTTGACATGTGTTTTATGTGCATGATCACGTCTTTGGTTGTAGGTGTTAAATGGAATAAGCACTCCCCTTTTACAGAGACTTCTAATGCAATACAATTAAGTAGTAGAAGGAGCACTTTGTGATGCAGTTGAGATGCACGTCCCAGCGGGTATAGACTTTCTTCGTGTATGTCCCTCTCAAACTGTTATGCCTCGTATTCATACTGCAAGACAAGTCGCCTTCAACAGCTATAATAGTGCAATACATGTCTTGTCACTGTTGGGAAATTCTTTTAAGAATCTAGCTGCCATTTTTGTCTGGAGTGTTGCACCTTCTTTAGGGCCCTGCTGAAATCCCTGTGTTGGGTTATCCGACCGTTCAGTTGGATATTGTTGCATATATTGACGTCGGGCTTCATTTTTAGAAGCCGTCATATCACTGCTGTGAGGGGGATTGTAAATAAGAGCACATGCCCCATTATTTATAAGAAATGAAATGATTTCACAGATGAATGCGAAGTAAATGTGACGTTGCAGTTGAATAAAAACAGGTTTTACGGTAAACTTGTCTTTCATGAGATCAGGCTGAAGGGTGTCTATATATCCTCAATGTGAGGTGTGAGAACTAACCACCTCTGTGTCATATGACATCTTCTCCAACCAATATTGTTGAGTGTTTAATCCATCCATCCATCGTCTTTACCACTTCATTCATTTCAGGTTCACAAGAACCAGAATTCAACTCTCCAAACCTGCTACGTGCAAATTTAGGGTCACCAATTAACCTTGCATGCATGTTTTTGGACTAGTGGAGGAAACAGGAGTTCACAAAGAAAACTGCTCGCAGAGAGAGAACATGAAAACTCCACACAGAAAGGTCCGTCACGGAATAGAACCCACAATATAATTGCTAAGGGGCAGAATTGCCAACCTCCACATAAGGCCTTATTGTTTATCCATTCACAAAGTTTATTGCCAAGAAAGTGAAGAACACGTTTTGAGAAACATGTCTGATGCGATGCCCAGTCTAAAAAATATAACGTTTCTAAAGTGTGAGAAAGTCCAGGTGTTGAAGCACATTTATTTTGGTTGAGAACTTTTACTCAATGTATTCAAGTCTAGTTCTTTATGGTGAGAGTGTTCGTACCTCCTGTACAATCAGGTTTCATGAGAGATGGATCATATTTCTTGTGGAGTTGTCTCCAACGCCACGGCCTAATTTTCACAGGTCGGCCTTTTGGCAAAGGCTGATATATTTACATTTAACTCCAGCTTACTGCTGCTCACCACTTTGCACTTATTTGTTTTAGCTGTGGCTTTGTCAGTTCTCTGATCTCGTGCTCTCGCAAACCGAAAGAAACCAGCAGTCGAAGAATTAACAGAATTTGTTGTGAGAAGATAGTTAGTGTAATGCACAGAGTTGTTAATCCATGGCCAGTGAAACATGTCGAACTAATCCAGTGTTGATACAGCTGCAGCAAACAGTGAGCTGTTTGTCAGCAGCAGGGTTTACATCAGTGGGCTATCAAAGCGAGCCTGTGAGCACTGAAATGATCCACATTAGAACCGGGTTTTACCAATCGTCCACTCGCCATGCAGTGCAGTGTCAAACACAATGGAAGGCTGGCCATAGACAACATGAACGAGTGTTTCAGCAGCAACGGATCTAGTTTCAATTCTGTACTGAAGACAGCAGCTGTACTAACACTGCCAGAACAAGTGTCGCTTTAAGATGTCGGACGGACAAAATGCTGAGTCACCCGTACACCACCACCACGCTTCACCAACACACCCACAGTGACACTGCAATGTATCGTGTGTAGAGGTTTTGTTTCAGCCAGTGGAGGCCAGCATGGGACTGTGAAACTGATCAATCCAAACCCATTGGTGCACATTTAGATGTCACAATGCCTTCTTTTCGTTATTTAACCTAATAGAATAAAATAATTGATGAAATAAAAAAATTCTAATCTTGAGAAGCTGTTTGCAAAGAGAAGACCAGTGTATCTTGTATATTTTCAGTTGAATCAGATGCTATTCTTAACACAGGACAGTGGTCCATCTGAATATCAAAGTGAAATTCAAACTACTGGCATGCAACAGGAGACTGAAGGACACATCCAAAAACACGGACGGTAAATAATTCAGAAAAAAAGGTGCAAGGTGAGAAAATGTTGACAGTCATTTTGGCTCATTAATCTAAGTGGCCTCCAACAAGCTGTCTGAACTATAACCGCGTCAGTGTAGCATGTGAAAACTACCAGTGCTGTACTGCTTCTTCAGGAGCTGGAATTGAAGCAGGGAAGTGATACAGCCATACAGAGGCTCCTGTCCCCACTCTAGGCTATTTCATATGACTGTTCACATGATCTAAAGGTCTGTAAGGCCCTCCTTTTGTTCTGGGTAAGTGCTGAGGGATTTTGCTGAAAGTTACTAAATGGCCAATTTATTTCTTTATGCCTTTATTTATTTTGTATCAAGATTTCTGAACAAATGTCATATTTGTTACATACTGACTGACATAAAATGAATGTGTTGTTTTACTCTCTCTCTCGCGCTTTTTTTCTCTCTCTCACTCTGTTTCTCTCCTTGTATATAATAAAGGACTTTCATGGGATGAACCCCCAAAAGGATCAAATGGTTGAAATGTGAAACCGAAGTTAATTGTTTCAACGATAACATTAGAAATATCTATAAGGTGCATGGAAGATATATTCATTAAAACAGTCACCATGATTCAAGTCATTCTGTTTACAATAATCATATTTCCATTTTTTGTCATGAATGTTCAAATTTAAATAGAATCTATTCTACTTGACAGAATCTCATCAAAAGTAACTAATCGTGCAAAACAAATTCTGAAGTTTCTTTCATTCTGATTTCTAAATTACTGAGCTACTTCGTGTGCAGAGACCACAAGTTATAGATCTGCCCTTTTGGACAAATGGAAGCTGCGGTGTGTTGTATTATTGAGCAGATGCCTCCTGATAGAGTCGCCACACCTCCTCTATCTGCTCCTGCACGACTGTGATTACACTTTAGTGGACAAGCCCACTGAAAAACTCCCTCAAACAGGGAGCAGCATGGACAGACAAGTTCTTTCAACAGTAGGCTTGTGAAGTGTCAAAACGAACACAATCACGGTAACTTTTCATTGGCCGCCTCACTCCAAAAGCCCGCCCTAAACTCAGTGTCTGATCCATCATTGGTTGAAATCCAGCGAAACCACGCCCCCTCCTAGAACGTCACACGGGCGCTGGAACTCCGGTAAGTAGTGATGATGTTGTGGTCGTCCACGCCGCCGATGCCTCTCTGAGTGGCATCTTTGCTAAAGACGAGCGCCCGTGGGTGGGTGGGGGGTGAGAGAGAAGCTCCTCACGCATGGAGTTGAGCTCGGACCGTGCGGTGGCCGCGCTGGAGATGTCGCAGACCCAGAGCAAGGACGACGAGGCGTTCGGCGGCGACGGGGACTACGAGAGCTTGCCACCTCATGTCTCAGTGACGACCCACATGACAGCCGGAGCCGTGGCTGGCATCCTGGAGCACACGGTGATGTACCCGGTGGACTCCGTCAAGGTAACGCCGCCACAGGGTTCAGCTCGCTTGTTTCGTTTCATTCACGGAGCCGCTCCCCGGAGCTCCGTGGGGGTTGCTCGGAGCGTCTGCCGCCGCCTGCTAACCAGCGTTAGCCGCGGAGTCTCGAGCAGCAGCGGCAGCAGCAGCAGCAGCAGCAGCACTGCCCATCCTTCAGTTAGCCTCGGTGTTAGCACCGCAGCCCCGCTGCCTGCCGCCTGTCCGCGGACTGGACCGACCAGTTCAGCAGGCTGGCACCGATCACTGTAGAATCAAACTGAAACAACAACCCGTGCGTCATGAAAACACGGATAATAAGGACACTTTTGACTGCTTCCCGCCTCTTTCCTGGTAGAACTGAACTTCGCTAAACGCAGCTGGCTCACTTCTCTCCTTTAACCTCGGCTGACCTGCAGTGTTTCTGGAAAACTCTCATTTTAATCATGAACTTCTTCACGTTTGTCAATTATTGATCGCAAAACTTCTGTTTTTTTCCTTTTCTTTTCCGGCGTCAATCAGTGAAGCGGCTCGAGTACATGAGGATGTTCCCTTGTTAAACTTGGATAAATTGACGGTCAAGGCAGCTCCACCATACTGGTCGAACTTGATTGAGAAGAACATGTCATGACTAAAAGCAGAGTGACAACCATTGACAACCATTACAATACCCATGAAGTCTGCACTGCATTTTAAAAGTACACTTCACTTTGACTTAAACGTCAACAAGTTTAGATTACTTACTGAACTTTTAGATTTTTTTAATGATACTTTATGAATGAGTAGTAGACATTTCCCCCTACTTTTGCTATTTTAAAGATGTAATCATTCACGGATCATTAAATATAATGATCAACAGGTTAATAGATTATGCAAATAACCATAATTGTCAACGCTCTCTGTAGAACTTCATTCATGTAATTGCTTCTTTAATGTGTAACAAGAACCAGTATAACAAAATGTCCTGGAGCCTGTAACCAGGTTCAACTAACAGCAGCAAATGATAAATGAACCTGAAATGTCATGTAAACAAATACCTAAAAGTATTTGCCAGGTAATCAGTTAGTCAGATAAAAGCAAGTTATTTTGCCAGTTGTCATTAGTTTTTCAGTTTTGACCAAATTTAGTTTATTTTCTTTGACTGTTGGTCCAAAAAAAAAAAACAGTCAACCAAAGGTGCAGTTAAGACATTATGAAGGGTAAATAATTATTTTTTTACCGTGTTTTCACATTGTTTTGAACTTGCAATTAATTCATAATGTACAGCAAGAGACATTGTGACCTGGCTTTGGATTTAAATAAGGAACTTTTGAAAATGATATATGGAAAATATTAATTAACATCAGCTCTGCTAGAACTAGAAGGACAAATGTGATTTTGTGGACATTTTTAATTAAAAGGTATTTCTGTTAAGACCAGTTATTGGCCAAGTTATTAAAATGTTTAACATTTGTGTAAATCCAAAGCTTTAAATAGCAAAATGGTCATTAATAAATACTATAAACAACACAAGTCTCTTACATACAAGTACTGAATGTTATTTTCAATACAAAGTCGTAAAAAGTCTGAACGTTCGAAAAGCAAATTCACCAGTGTCATCTCGATTTTTACGGCAGTTTCTGAGTGTGAATCTTGATTAGATAAATAAATTTGCTCCTCCAGTCCACTTTTTCTTCCGCTCAGCTGTTGTTTTCCTACACTGTGGCGCTGTTGTGACCCTCTGTGGCAACCAACACTAACATCGACACAGAAGTGCCCATTTAATTCCCATATGAAAAGTCATGAAAAGTCACCAGATCCTCTCTGTGTTGGAGTCACAGTGTTGACAGATCTACTCTCACCCGTAGAGTTTCATTACCGAAACCGCTGTTGACATTTCCTCTTGAGGTTTCTGTTTTCACAAGCATCTTCCAGCTTTTTATTCCATTCATTTGTCGAGCATGTGTGCGGAGTTTACACAGTTGAGAAATTTCATAGGATCTGGAGTGATGCAAGAGTGAAATTTTCTATTTTTTCTTATTACAGTCGAGGCATTTTTAATTTTATTTTTTTTTCAGTCGGGGGGTGGGGGTGGGGGGGTGGTTACTATCTCAATCCCGCGTCTCTTTGTGAAAGCTGCAGGTGGGGGTCTCAGGGAGTGGCCTGTGCTGTTTTAAGGATGGGCTCCTTATCGGCGTTGCACACATTTGGAATCGGCGCGGTTAGGGACGTGTGTGTGCAGTTCTTCTTCTGTGGTGTTGATGAGTGAAACAGCCTTAGAGCCAGCAGTAACAGAGCTGAATTCATGACTCATTGTGACATAAAGGACGGGCCAGTTTTATTGTCGGCATTGTCTAAAGCTTGCTTGTTTTAATGTCTAACCTTTCCGTCAAATCAAAAGTGTACTTGAAAGTGGCCGGACGGAGCTGTAGAAATATTTGGCCGCATTTTTAGTTTTAAAAAGCAAAACTTACTTTATCCACATATGCTGATAACTACTGTTACAGATTCTTACAGTTTCAATGTCATCCCTCTTCTTCTGGCTGATCCCAGTTTAAAGTTTAAAAATTGTCAATGCATTGGTCACTATTCATTTTACAGCTTAAACAAGAGCTTGAAATACTTGGTAGTCACCAGAGGTTAAAACTAACAACATATTTATACTATTTTTTTACAATTCAGGTATCTTTACTTTATTCAAGTATGTATTTTTCTGAGGCTTAAGCTTTTGAATTTCTGCATTTTAACTGAAATATTTGTACTTCTACTTCTTACATGGCACATTCAGAGTTTGAGTGAACCGAACAAATCGGCTGATTATAAAAGTTATCCAGACAGAATAGAATAGAATAGAATAGACATACTTTATTCATCCCAGAGGGCATTTGTTAGTGGTGTTGCTCCATGTACAATAGATCACTCAGAATAAATAGAAATGAAAGGTAAGATATGAATAAGGCAGAATAAATGTTTTATATATATATATATATATATATATATATATATATATATATATATTACAGGCCCAAGTGATGACTGGTATAAGCATAGAAGAATGAAATAATAGAAAACTCGGTTGCAGAATTGTTTGAGTTGGAGAGTGATTTAAGTTACATTGATGCTCATGCTTCCTGTTTCCATGTCAAAAAAGCAAAAAGTTTTAAATGGACGCAATAGTATTTTAGTTGGTGACTCAAAGTTATGATACAAGTTGACTCATCATGTATCTCGTTGCCAGCTGGTCAGTGAAGAACATGGTGTTACAATAAGAACCATCCCGTCCTGGTCTTATCCAGCTTTTCAATCTTTAACCCCTTGAGGACCGTCCTCCCTGAGGACAGTGTGTTTGTACTGAGCCAGTATTCCAGAGGTTTTCATATTTTACACTATATGCTTATTATACCTTGTTAGGTTTCAGTCACACACTTCCTACACACGTCGTCAGACCCTAGCAGATTTAATTAACTTGAATATCATGTAAAGCACAAGAACGTAGGTGACGAGCACGGTAGACAACCAGATTTGGCATTTGGGTTTGTATAGAGCAGACCAGAATCATAGGCCGTCGCTGCCACATTTCGAGTGCCCCGAGTTCCCAAATCCATGTCTACCGGAAATGTAATTGATATTTTATTGTCAAACAAAAGGAAGGAAACCCAGGAGGGGACATGGCGAGGAAGATAGACCCGGCCTATCTCCCGAGCCAGTCCCAGATCTCCACCCAAATAAAAACATGCTTTGTGTTGTCCTGATAACTTGGCATGGTGGAGTAAAACAAAGAGCTGCCACAGCCTCCCACACCAGCCTGGAAGAGACGCGCATCACTCAGCCGAGACCTCGCTGCTGACAAGAGCACTCCATGTCAGAACAATGTGACGGCGTAACGAGGAACAATATATCAGGAAATCATGGTTTACCCAACACCAGGTGCCCACGCACAGTCACAGTCATCGTATAATCCTGAGTCCGCAGCGAATGTTATCACTAATCTAATCTGTGTAGAACAAACAGACACAGTTCATGTACATCTCTTCTTTCTTATTTTTTTGTTCTCAGACAAGAATGCAGAGTCTGCAGCCGGATCCGAACGCACAGTACAGGAGTGTGTACGAGGCTCTGAGACGAATCATCCGGACAGAAGGGATCTTCAGACCGCTGAGGGGCCTCAACATCACCATGATCGGGGCGGGGCCGGCCCACGCCCTCTACTTCGCCTGCTACGAACGGGTGAAGCAGTCGCTGAGTGACGTCATACAGAGCGGAGGCAACAGCCACTTAGCCAACGGTGCGAGTCTCCAACGTCACAACACAAAATGACCAGGGTGTCACCGAGCACTGAGCGTCGGGTCCTGGAGGAGAGTAACCGGGATGAGTCGTGGTGCCACATCCTGTTTACAATGGCGAGAAAAAGAGTTGCTTGTTCCAAATATGAGGAATCCAAACATGGGGTGGTGGGGCGGGTCATTGGCAACCCGTGTTTTGTTTTGTTTAGTCAGCTTAAAGTAAAGCTCACGTTCAAAACAAAAGAAATATTTGTTCAAAAATGACGGTAAACACTTCCTAAGATTTCCGACCTGTTGTGGCTGTTGCAGGTGTGGCTGGCAGCGTCGCCACTGTTCTCCATGATGCGGTCATGAATCCAGCTGAAGGTAACTAAAGCTTTTCTAGGAAGGATTTTCTTTGCCTCTTAATGGAACCTCGGATTTACACACTCCGTTGACATCATGTGTTGTGATTGTGCTCTCGTACTGACCCATAATATAGAAATGAACATATTTTTAACACCGTTATGATGCATTTTGGGACAATAACAAAAGACAGATACTTTCTATATTAGAAGTTTCATAAATTACCTGGTATTTGTGTTGCTTTACTTATTGGTTACCTTTTTTAACTGCATTTTCACATAAATGGCTGCTGCAGTAGATCATGTTCCCCAGTACACTCTGTTTTCCCTTTATCCTCATTGTACGAGTTAATAAGTTAATAGTTGCACTGCTTTTGGCAGTACTCTACAATCAGAAAGCACCAGTGTGGTTGATTTGAGCCCACAGGAGCTTTGAAATATATTTACTTTTAAAAGTGCCAGCACTCCTGTGTGCATTTGATTGATCCTGGGCAGACAGGAGTTGTAGACTGGAATCTGTTAATGCTAAAATGTGCTGCAAGATGTGTCACATGACAGTAAACGTACAGATTTACCTGCAGTTACTTGGAAACAAATATTGCAAAACTTTCTATGGCAGTGGTGAAAGTGAGCACCAACTCATCAGTCGTTAGAGCCTTACCGATTTTATTGACGTGTAGTCAACACACAAGAAAATACACACTTCGCAAGTGGAATCATCAACTTCAAGAGAACCTGTGTTAGTAACAAACGATTCATGTGATATGAACCACCTGTGCTGCACTACACACCAACAATAAAACATGATCTCAGTCCACTGGAGGTATAATCGCCTCCATTTGCATCCATTGTGCATATGCCATTCAAAGAGCTTGAGCACTGGGCAGCAGAATGACAACTTTCCAGGTCTGACACAACCACTAAATGGTTGTTTTGTCTTAAGATCCCCCAAACAACGATGCCTCTGTGACATTTGATTTCTGCATGTTTACAAATTTGCGGTTAAACTGCTTCACTATTAATTTCACGGTTGTTTAAAACGCCCGTCGTAAATATGTTGTTTTCCTTTCCGCAGTTGTGAAGCAGAGAATGCAGATGTATAACTCTCCCTACCGGGGGCTCTTGGACTGTGTCCGAACGGTAACGCACACCGAAGGCATCGGCGCCTTCTACCGCAGCTACAGCACGCAGCTGACCATGAACATCCCATTCCAGGCCGTTCACTTCATCACCTACGAGCTGATGCAGGAGCAGCTGAACCCACACAGACATTACCACCCCGGCAGCCACATCGTGTCGGGGGCGGCGGCCGGAGCCATTTCCGCCGCGATAACCACTCCACTCGACGTCTGCAAGACACTTCTCAACACGCAGGAGAACGTCGCCCTCAACTCCATGAACATCAGCGGCCACCTATCGGGAATGGCCAACGCCTTCAGGACAGTGTACCGGCTCGGCGGTCCGGCGGCGTTCTTCAAGGGGGTCCAGGCCCGCGTGATCTACCAGATGCCCTCCACCGCCATCGCCTGGTCGGTCTACGAGTTCTTTAAGTACTTTCTGACAAAGCAGCGGCTGGAAGAAGAGGCAGGACCTCGCCCGCTGTAATGGGGAAAAACGTGTCGGAGCAACGTGTATCTACAGTAACGGAAGAATGTGCCAACCTGAGGGCGTGTGAGCTCGGCTGGTTTTTCCGCGCCTCTTTCTAGGAAGTGGCCTTAGTTATTGTCTTACAAGGAAGTCACAGCGATGAAGGTGTGGCAGAGAAGGACACTCCAATTTGTTTTAATCACCTACAACCTGATTTTGCACAACCAGAATATGCAAGAGAGATGACTATTTTTAAAAGAACGAATACTAGTTGGTTTACCATTTTCCTCCTCCACTCCTCAAACGACCAAACAATTCTAATCTCTCTCTCTCTCTCTCTCTCTCTCTCTCTCTCTGTCTCTCTGTCTCTCTGTCTCTCTGTCTCTCTCTCTCTCTCTCTCTCTCTCTCTCTCTCTCTCTCTCTCTCTCTCTCTCTCTCTCATCGACATGTGGTGAACACATGATTAAGTTATCTCAGAAAATGTTTGTACTTCTTAATATAGGAACTCCTTATTTATTTTGTTAGCATTCCTAAGCTTGTATTTTATGGATGAGGAAGAATGTCAGTGCTGTTTGTTTTATTTCATGGCGTGTTTATAAAGAACCGTCGCAACACATTCTTTAATTCCACTCCTCGCCGGATGAGACGGATAAACTAAAATCTTTTCTTATTGCTTCACATCTTTTTTTTTTTTTTTTTCCCTTTGTGCTCATCTTTGCTCAATATTACCCTTTTTTTTCCCGATCCATAGTTAAAAATCTTAAATATTGTTTTTCCATTTACACAGATGTTTTACCCCTCGATGTGTCACATCTTAGAATGAGTAGTGTTTTAATGTTATTTGAACCAAAGTGTCATTCTGCGTAAAATTCTTCAAATGTTCTCACACATTACATGCATGTAATTTGTCCTGCTGAGATATCCCCGTGGTCTCTCAGTATCAGAGTCTGTAGGCTGTAGCAGTCCACTTTATTCACTTTGTAAAGTGCAAAACACACACAAGGCTCCTGAATCACGCACAATAATAGTCTTAACGATCGCAAACTGTCACAGAAAAAACAGCAGCTTGTTTATGTGTTCAGAACATTATGAATATTTTATCCATGAAGCCTCACGAAGCCTGTCCATGCGTGGATCAGATGAGGTTTACTTGAGGTGTTGCTATTAATGTTTAGCTTTTGAGTGGCCTGTCTGTGTCAGTCATGCTGACCTTTGAAATAAAGTATGCAGCTTGTGTATATAAAAATATAATATTTGTTTGGGTAAAACTTTGCATTGTAACATCATAACTTCAACTTTGTGGAGAAATGGCATTGATGTTGTGGACATGAGGCCAGTGAAAGGCCGATCAGATGGGCTGCTTGGCAGTGAATGATTTTCCTTCTCCTTCCACTCATCCTGTTGTAGTTATACATTTCCTGTCTGCTTTTTCCACTCTATTGTCTATTTTTGATACACAAGTGCAGAAATCTGGCCTGATATTGATGTAATGCAGTAAACGGGCAGGTTTGTTTGTTTTTAGTTATGAAGAAGCTGTTTTCTGTTGCCAGATGAGAAATGATCTTGGTAACCCTTCACTGGCAGATTTCTCATGCTTGTACAGTCTGGGTAAATTATTACTAAACCAAAGATATGCATTATGTTCTTTGCATACTGCATTTTTTTTTTTTTTGGTCTTTTGTCGCTTTTTCCCCGCCCGCCTTGAATTCAGCACTCTACTCTTTTCTACTCTCCACTATTGCTAAATTGAAATCTTCAGAGTCAACCATTAAGCTCATGAGGTGGGACTTTTCTGCACGTTTTGGAAGCTTACCGATTTTCCTCGTAAAAGTCTTTAAAAGTGGGAATTACACAAATCTGTGAATGACCTGGAACGTTTTCAGTCTGACTGCAACATCACACTGTGACCTAATTATTATGGACTGATTTGGTGGCGCTTGTTGACCATTCAAACTGGTTCCTCTGAATCCAGTTGCACATGCGACACTGGGCCTCAAGGTGAAGGAATGACACTTTTCACCAAGGAGAATGTAAAAAGCCGCGTCAGTGTGACTTCATCCAGATTTGCGTTGCTAATCTTAGATCCAGCAGCTCAGTTAGTTTCACTGAAATGCTTCCCGCAGAAGCCGTCACAATGACTAAAATCTCCTTGTTTCAAATCATCTGATATGTTAGCCATGTGTAATCTTAATAACGTGTGTTTAATGTGCAGTCAGCACCGTTTCTCCCCTCCTTATTACTATGAAATATCGATAGAGGCCGTGTTCATAGATAAATGCTTAGGTTTAAAAATGGAAAAGAGCTATTTTCATGTGATATTTTCTGTAATGTAAATATTTCTACGCTGATTACGCACAAATGAGTCGGGAGGGATTTTTTTCTTTGCCGAGTGCCATCACGAGAGCGGAAGTGCTCGGACATTCGACCATGCAAATATGAAATGATTGTGATAACGCTGCAACAGTTTGTAACACTGGAGCTGAAATAAACACGCAAGTGAAAAATGTTCTGTCTTTTACTGCATTATTTGATAGTTGCCTTGGTCACTTTTATGAGGCAGGATCATTTGATCAATCTGAAAACCAGTGGCTGCAAATGAGAAAATAATGGCGGCTTCTTTGCCCTGCATGAGTTGTGAAGCTCCAACAGAGGGCGGCAGAGTGTCGGGTTCAAGTTACCATCCCAGTCAAACGTGTTACATACCCAGAAGCTTGAAGTCTGCTGTCCTTTGGATTGAATCTCCCGCTCCGTGCTGTAATGCTGTACTACTGATCCTTCTACTATTACTTTTCACTATTTTTGAGGTCATTTTCATTCTGGGGTCTAAAAACTGCAAACTGATCTACTGTGGGAGTGTTTATTTTGGTAGCTTATTGAGTAAAACGCCACAGTTGAAAACACACAGCTTTCATTTTTTCCACTTTTACTTTTTGTTTAAAGCACGAATGTGTTGGAATATAACGCAAGAAACTACACAAATCTGTCAACTTTAACTGTGATTATAAAGACTTCTTGATAGCTCTAAGTAAACAAAGCCAGTGGATGTTTGTATTTAACAACCTATATCAGTCTATGTTCTGCAAAGGTAAATTATTCTGTTGTTTGTGTTCGGCTGAGGGGTGTTACACACATTTTAGTTCATGGGCCACATCCTGCCCAATTTCATCTTGAGTGACTGGTGAAATAGTGCCATGATAACCTTTAAAGGGGCCATATACAACTTGTCCACACTTTGCCATTGGTTCAAAACATTGTATTCAAAGAATCCAGCTTTGTCTTGATTTTCATCCATGTCAATATTGGCTCATATGAGCTGCATTCAGAATCTGCTGTGTCTGCATAGTGACTACATAGTGTTTGATTTCTGATTTGCTGGACCACACACTTTTTAAAAATTGAAACAAGCCAGCGAGAGCGAAAACAGATTTTCTTCACTTCTGAGGCGTCATTCCCAGGTATGGGGAAACATATTACTGTTGGAAAACCATTAGAAAGGGAATTTTGCGTAATATGACCCCGTTAAATTTAAACTTGAAAGGTTTTCTTTGTTGTGGTGCAGAATATACGAGACAACGTCTTTATGTTCACAAAACAAATATGGAAAATGACTACAACCTCAACATAAAGACAATTTTAATGAAACCTGTTGCAAAATACAGTGAAATGTCCAAAAACTTCTCATACAGCTGTTGTATTATACATGTCTTTCCAAACTGACAGTATGGCTTTGAGACTAATGCTATGACTAAGACAATTCTTTTTTCTATTTTCTTGGTGGCTTAGCGGGCCAGACTGGAACCTCTTGTAAGTTGGATTTGGCCCATAATACCCCTGGTATTAGCTAATGACTCAGTGTGTAATAACAGAAGAACTACTTATTTGATTTTATGCTCCACATGACACTAAGTTGGACATTCCCAGCCAGAAGCTTTTTCGGTTTCATTTTAACCACTTTTTTCTTCAAGTTTATCAAAGGTTTATGTAAGCAAATATTCGATAACACTTTTTCGAATGAAAGCAATGATTTGTCTTTATTTTATACTGACATGCCAAACACGGTGTCTTTTAATTACACATATCAATGTTATGTGATTGTTTTTGGCAAAAGCACATTGTTAACAAATTGATTTAGGAGTTATAATTCTCATGTGTTTGAATATGAACTTGCACTCCCACAACACATAGTAACTCACACTGCTGCTTTATTTCTTTAAAGCTACGCAGCATATCTGACAATAATACGTATGTTTTCTATTGTGCTTTTCTGGGCACTCAAAGACACTTTACATTGCATTACTCATTCACTCTATACTTGATGGTGGTAAGCCACGTATCTAGCCACAGCTGCCCTGGGGTAGATTGGCCGAACCAACCACACACACACCCACTCACTCACTCACCCAGGCTTCCTGGTGTTTCCTCACAATCCCCCATCCAGGTACTGACCAGGTCCTACCTCGCTTCGCTTCCAACATCTGACATCCACAAGCCTTAGATGGGAATTGTTTCTGTAAAAATGTAACTATTCTACATTGAATCCATCTTGTTCAAATTCATCAGAGGTTGGATTGGTTTCCAATTTGTTACTAAATTAAGTCTTTTGTACTTTGGTGAGGAGGGATACTGTAGTTATTGCCTCTAATTGTTCCACTTGTTACATTTAAAGCTTCACACCACAAACCATTATATATATATATTTATATATATATATATATATATATATATAAATTTGCACGAATAACAATGATCATAAAGTTATTTTTGAGGGAAGAAGTCATCCTGGGATTTCCTCCTTTATTTGTCCAATCAATTACTTGCCTCTTTCCAACATCTATTCACCTCTCTTCAGCAGGTAACTTCCATAAACACCTCAATTGAAGTTTCGTGGTTCATCAAAGTTTTTCTTTTGAATGATAATACCTTTTCACATACTACTCTGGAAATTCTGCCATCTATAAAATGTGATACATCATTTGAATATCACTAATCAGACACATATATGAAGTCGGCAAGGGAATTAAGGAAGTCAGTTTATTTCAGTAAGAAGTTGTTGTTTTTTTTAAATTCAAATCATATCTTGTTTTCAATCAGTTTTCTTTGAGGAGCCTTGAGGTTTTGGGCTGCAGCCCTGTTGTGTTTTCTCCTGTGGTCCAGTCAGCGGGATGTTAGCTTGTCTTGTTTACAGAGAGGCAGACTGTCCCAAGTTTTATTTCAAACCAACATGCCTCGGGACACGTACACTTGTGCTGTTATGCACAAGTGTTTAGTTTTTGCCCTGTCCATGAACAGGTTGTTTATCTGAGGTGCACAATGAATGCCCTCCTTACCCATGTCCTTTGCTGTTGTCATATTTTTCTCTCATCACTGTAATCTGCAGTAAACTGTCCCACTACTTTATATCTTCTTGACAAAGATAAGAAGCCTGGAAAATATCGTTTTCTCTCTCTCTCTCTCACACACACATATGCACATACACCCAGTTTGCTGCCACACAATCAACTCTCGCTATCAGATGAGTCGTATGCTGCAGTGTATCTGCTGATGGTAGAAGAAAGGCAACTGCTCTGCGACGTCCGTAACATGAGGGATCCAGTTACACTACCTGAGGAAGTTTATGAGCGTTCCCATGAGAAGATCAGGGCTCTTTTAAGCGTCCTTATCAACTCTGACAAATTTGTCAGACAGTCACGGCATATTGGAGCACTGACAAAGGCTGTCTTTGTGGTCAGGGTTGGTTTTCTCCTCATCTGCTAGGAAGATCTGCTTGTTTTTCAAAGCATCATTGGCCACCTTGAAGTGAACGACAACGGTTCCGCAACTACGCGTTTCAGTGCATCACAATCTCTGTCCTCTAAAGACATAAAAGATGAGCTCAACTCCTCAGTTCGAAGACTTAGATTGCATTATAGTTTATGTCTGACAGTCACCAACTCCTCCTCACTGGTTTATGCCATTAAGTTGCCAGATCCAGTTAATCCAGGCGGCCCTGACACGGCCTATTTGGCACTCCCCAAACCTGAAGAACACAAATAGAAGGAAAAAGAGAGGAGGCAGTTGCTTTTGAGTCCTTTGCATTTGTGAATCAGCGTACCGTGTCTCTTTGAGCCTGCGGAAGTGCAGGTATTACAATGGCAAGTAGAATAATAAGAGCTCTGCTAACCTTCAGCTTCACCCTTCAACAGGCTCCTTTATCTGATGTGTGTTCGCTCACAGCCTGAGACACCGAGAGACGCTGGGAGATACAGTCGGATTTCCAGTGCCGTCAAAACAGATCCTATCTGCCCTCTTCAGTCTAATTACCTGTTTACTCTGAGGGCCTCCTGAATACTGAACCCACTGGCACTGTTGATAAGAACTCACTTCAGGTTGAGGAAATCATTCAAATAAAAATAATAAATACGTGTTTCTCAATATTTGTTTTTGATTGACTTTCTTCAACTTTGATGTCAGTTGTATTTCCAGCTGATTTTACTATAAATGCATGTATTATAGATAATTTCATATTGACGTACGTTGATAGCGTGATGATTTTATGTCAAAATTCAGATTTAAAAAATCCTCCTCAACAATAAAAACTAGTGAGGGTCTATATTTTCAAACAGAGGACTAAAAGAATGTGATATGATCATTTGGCGGCACTTATTGTCCAGGTCTCTCTGGGGACAGATTCTTCTCAAAGTCAGACAGACCAACGGCACGAGAGCTCTTAAATCTCCCTTTATCAATTCCATCAGTCCTCTGCTCACACTTTGGTTATGCCGCTGCAAACATGCCCTTATTAAATATGTAAAACCCTAAATCCAGCGTGTCATCTTATCTGCACTGTTAGCCACTGTACTGAGTCAAGCCAGCATACCAGCAGCATGAGGCTGTTATCACCTGTGAGGCCACATCACTGGTATTCAGCTTCATGTGAAGAGTTAAATGGAGAGCTCAGTGGCTCTGTAATGTACTTTTTTTTGTAATTTAAGTTTTTAAAATAATTCTTTTGCTTGGTACACGGCAATCATTCAGTGCTTTTTAACATTATTAATCAGATCATACATAGAATTCATAATGTTTTATGTACAGTCGAAATGACTAGTGATTCAGCTTGGAAATCCACACTGATAAACATAGCGTTGTGACAGCAATAGTTGTTGGGACCAATATGAAGTGTAAATGAATTGTCATGAAAAGATGAAATAACAGATTATTTTAATAGTTTGTATGGTTGTACTTGATCTGTGCTATTTGTTTGCAGAATCTATAAAAAAGTAAAAAAAATCGATTGGATAATGGTGAACTTGTCACTGCCTCTCTCTCTTTCTCTTATGTGGCCTGATGAAGGACACATGGGTGCAAAGGAGGAAAACAGTTGGACTGCAAAAGGAAGATCGGTGAATGAAAGTTAATATATTCAATTTATATTAAGCAGCTTTATTTTCACCAAGATTCACATAACAATAAACATTAAATTTGAAGTGACAATCTCTCTGGATCGCCTTTAATATTCCCTCTGACATGTGCTCCAGTTTTGGATTGAGGCGATATAATGTGTTATGATGTGTGTGCATTTAAAAACCTGTATGTCCAAACAATACGACTGCCAACCCCCCACCACTTCCAGGATGAGCTAAAATATCCCTATCAGTGTACTTTTCAGAACCTGTTCCATTTCACTTTTACTTAAATTAAAACGTTGAATTGGTACTTTTTTCAGGGCATCACGAAGACATATCGAACAAATTTGGGTGTGAAGAAGCAGGAGGAAGTTGAAAACTGTGACCCATTGAACCAGGAGGGCCAGTGTCTGCTCTCGACAGTTGCAGTGTGGGGGGAGGAAGCCTGACTGTATGCAGGGTTTATTTCTATAAATGAGTTGAACAAACCTTTAATGGTCTGTTTTATGCAGTTCATCAAGCTTATTATCTGAGAACAGAATATTTTTGCAAAGTTTGATTGATTTATGATTCAGGGCAAAGTAATCCAGCGACATATGGATCTTAAATTTGGTCAATTGGTCACAATTGCAGCTCGCTGTAAACTACTTGCATTGTACATTTGTCCAATGTCCAGCTTCAGCCCCTGGCAACTGTAACATAGAACATGTAGAAAATACTCATGTGCTTTAGTATTCACCACAGATAATTTGTTTTATTCACCTGTTTTGGAATATATAATACTTTTATGAAGTGTATGAGGTGCACAGCAATTTCTTTCACAACCATGTTAAACATAAGTTCATCAATCACTACAAATTGCACAATACATAACATCTTAAAAATGACATCTTGAAAAAAGTACAACAAAAAGTCTTGTTTTATTTATTCAACCAGGATTTAAGAAAAACACAACTTGTCAAATAAATAATAAAATAAAAAAAACACATTTTATCAATCAGAGCTAATTAAACTAAAACTCAGATTTCTCATGTAAAACAAAATACTTTATTTGAATGTGCATGTGCTAAACCACACAACAGGAACAATACTTGTGTGTGATACCCTTTACAAGTTGAAGTGTAGATATGAACAAACAGGTTGTGTTACAACACTATCTGTGATACTATCATACGGTAGATGTGCTGGATCACATGAGAGCCTTACTGATTTCTGCCCCATTGACACAAACTGGCAACACATGCTTGAACAGGTTTTGGTGAGATATAAAAATGGTACTTTCCAAACTAAAGCGTCTCTCTTTCTTTATCTTTTTCTTTCGTGGTTCCTGGTAAAAGCACAACCATGTAGGAGATCACGCCTCTTTAACTTTCACCCCCACTTTTCTCGTGAACAGTGTTTTCTTTTTCTTTTTTTTTTTATTTCTCAGTGAAGTTGCTGTCCATGATGTCATCTGCAGAAACCTGAGCGTCTCCATGACATCTTCTCTTTAAAAGAACCGGGTCCCATTCTTTAGCCCTCATTCACAACATCAGTGCAGTCTTATCACCTCCGAGTTGAATTTCATGGAGAATAGTTTAAATGTTTTGAATAGAATACATTCATATTGTTTTACACGAAACACTTTACACTGGCATTTTTCAATTCAATCTTTTCTTTTTTTAGTATCTCGCTAGTGCAGTGGAGTTTTGCATTTCCTAATTGCTTCAGGCCACGTAGTTTATACAACTAACTTTGCCCGGATGTGAATATCATACAGTTAAACTTTATTCAGAGTGGTGAGAAAAGTTTTGATTTAACAAATTTTGGAGTTTAAACTAAGCATCAAGGAAAAAATAGAATCCATCAATATGAATTTGATAATTAATTAACCAACAATGCCACCATTCAATCTGGCGATTCACTGAATTGCCATGCAAACCTGCATCATGTACCCACAATGAGATTTTGAAAGAAAAACCTATTTAGCATGCAACGACGTACGGACACATGAGCATACATTGAAAGCAAAAATTTACGTTGAATGAAACAATGAATCATCTTTGATTGTGAAACAGCACATTTTTCAGAGATGCTATTATTTGCATTGTGATTATAAGCCGGAAGTCAGTTTCACCACAACACCGGGCCCCAGGGGCCACTATAGTCCCACAGGTAGGGCCTGTAGTGGTAGGCCTTGCAGAAAGAAGTCAATAATGACGATCTGACCAAGTCCTCTCTCCGGCCCAGTCCCTCTGATTTGTACACATCCTTGCAGGGCTCTGACGTCTGCTGCTTCCGTTTGGTTTTGTACCTCCTGTTCTGAAACCAGATTTTCACCTGCGTCTCAGTGAGTCTCAAGGTGCTGGCCAGGTGAGCCCTCTCGGGGGCAGACAGGTATTTCTGGTGATTAAATTTCTTCTCCAGTTCGAGCACTTGCAGGTGTGTAAATGCAGCTCTGGAGCGCTTCTGTTTCCCCTGAGAGGAAAACCCTGAGTCCGAGGAGCTGGGACACGTCCCGTCTGAAGACTCTGCGAAGTGAAGCACAGGTGTGATTGCAGAATTAAACAGGTACGAAGCTTTGCAGCTGTCATTGTGATCAAGTTTAGCACACGAAAGTCACTTTTAATTTACTGCAAACTTCTGGATTACAGGTATACCGTTTCTTTCCCAATAAAATCCAGGAGATCAGAAGCTCACCTCTGTGCACTCTTTCTGCTGTCTCTTGAGGACAAAGCTGCTCGGGCAACTTTTCAGCTTCCTCCGTGCACACTGAACATTTTTCTGTCCTCTGTGTGCAGCAAGTGTTGGTAAATCCTGTGCTGTCCTTGATGGAGAGGATGTCCTCAATGAGAAAAGAGGTCACAGGCTTGACTGTGTGAGACATTGTCCATCCAGCAGTCCTCAAACCACAGACCTGCAAGTTTGAACAGTCGGTGCAGCAGAGTGTCACTCCGCGCTGTCATGCCTTCTGAATTTATAGAGGAGCAGAGGCGGGTTCCTCCACACGACACTGACAAGCGAAAGAGGCGGGTCCACTGAGCTTATCTTCACTTCTGGCTTCAGCTACTTTCTTGATCTACCGTTCAACTTCTCCCGAACGACATTCATGTTTGATTAAAGAAAATCATCTGGCATAGTTATTATTTCACTTCAGAAAATATTCCAGAATCTGTTCTTCTTTGGAAACTGGGCTTTTCAGGAAATGGACATGAAATGAAACGACACTAAACAAGATAGAAAGTGAATCAAATGTTTGCAATACAGTATTGCTTTGCATCATATTTGATATATAATCAAACACACAGTTCGGTCTCTTTGAAATGAATTGTCCCGTCTGCTCATTATTGGAGATGTAAAGGTTTTAAAAAAAAGAAAATCATTCACCATATATGATTCACATAACAATCAAACAATACCTCTAGAAGAAGCATACTTGTTTGGAATTCACACATTACAACACTTTGTGCTGGTTTCATACGATACTTAATCGTCTAATTGCCACTTCATAAGATATTCTTACCTCCGTATGTTAAATTCTACCCCATAATGGCTTCATGTTTCTAAGGTCATATATTTTTGTTTCTATAAAGTTGGTATTGACATAGATTCACCAGATGGCTCTGGTGAGCTGCAATATGTTACACAAAAAACACATTATTACACTCATTCCACTGTAGCACACAGTCGTGCAGCAGGATTGAAGAATCTTAAATGTTTTAAACTGAACCTACTTAAAACCTTATTAGTATTACTATGTGTATATGTCTGAGTATAATATTGTTTTTAAGTGTCAGAGAATTGTATGCGACATATGTTTCAGATTGAGTGGACAGTGTTTCTCTGTTCATTGGAAATCTCTTTTTCGGAACATGCAGTTGAATTTAAAACAACAGAAGTGATTATTGTAAATATCATGTAGTATTTGACTATTAAAACCGCCCTTATAAGTAATAATATTAACTTTACTATGTATGTTTTTTCTAATGTTTTTCTGTTTTAGAAAAAACCCCACAAAAAAACTACAATGTTTTGTTTTCTAAATCTGTATTTGTAATGACAAACAAAATGGAGTGACAAACTACTAACAAAAAAGAGAAGACTGTATTATCCCACATGAAATAGTTGGAGTATTATTGCTGATTGTTTGATGTGCAGTTTGGAGGTTTGAAGAGAAGCAAAAAGTCCCCACAGAGAGACTTTAACATTCTGCAGTAACACTTCAAGTGCAGACTGAAACCTTCTCTGTGTCACAGTAGTTACTAATCTCAGTGTCCCATCAGCGCCGAGTGGCTTCAGGGAGTGTCTGCTGGCGGAGGGCGATGAGAGGGTGGGGGTCAGGGTGGGTGGTCATACCTCCTGCAGCACTAATGAGTTGGACACATTTTGGCCGGCTCCTGGGCAGACACACTCATTGTTCACTGGCTGTTTATTTGTTGTTCTCTGTGGTTCGGCGTGACCTCTCTGCAGCCACTGAGATGTTTACCGGCGGCGTCCTCGCTGCTCTGGGATTTCATGCTTCATTTGGAAGGGCACGAATGTAGGTATGATAAACACGACCCTCTCAGTGGCCCCTGGTACGACTGACTCCCCCAGCCTCCCTGCACCAACCCAATACTGCCTTAATGAGGGTGTTTATCATGTGATGAAAGTGCAACTATTAGGAAACGGATTGATCACCAGGTAGGTTTTCACTTCTTTGCTAAAGTGTCGCTTAAAAACAGGTGTAAACACTGTGTTTACTAAAGCAAACAAACCACCGAAATACCAATTATTTATGTTTAGTAGATTCAGTCACTCAAACTGTGCATTTGTGGGATGAGCTGGGATCCGTAGAGTTTAGCATTTGCATTGCGCTCATAAAAATGATCCATGATGTTCATTTGTCAGCTTATTCTGTTGATGCTTTTGACTCTTGTTTTACACCTCTGATACTCCTACATGTCACCACTCCTTATGTTAACCTTAATGTATTTGTTGGGATCACATGCTTCATTTCATATTTAGTGTCTTTTGCTATTTTGAGATTTTGACCCTGTCTTTCATTTCAGGCCCCTTGACTTCCTCTCTGATGTAGTTCATCTGTGCCTGAGTGTGTGATTGTCTTCACCTGGTGGCTTTGGTATATATCGGAGCTTTTCCTGTGCATTTTGTTTGCTGATTTGTCTGTTTCAGCGCGGGTTGTGTCCCTGTGATTTCTGCGTTCCTTATTCTCCAGACTTTTCTCCGTGTTTGAATCTTTGTCTCGTGGCTTAGTAGGCCGCTTGCTCTAACTCCACTTTCCCTGGATATTTATCATGTGTACTGTATGTGTGAATGCAAGAGTGCAAGTAAATATGTTTGTCCAAATGTGTATGTTTGCAATTATTTTTCCTTCTTTATTTCAATCAACTGTGAGTTGTCTTAAAGATAATATACACATTAAGATTGATCTCGGTGACATACTGCATGTCTGCTGTATTCTGCCCTGTATTTTGGATCAAGATATCATGAAAGCTGCTATGTTCAGTCTCCTGAAGTTCCTCTTTCAGTATTACCTGCTGTATCATCAACAAAGTATTAAGATCATGAGGATGATATGATTTGCCTTGACTCCTTAGCCTGCCACTATCTGTTTGCCAAAGCATGCTGCATTGAAAGCACATAAAGTCTTTATCCATCTGTCTAGACACAGTTTCTCTCTGTCACTTTATAGTCTCTTGTATTGGTGTTTTGGATCAGACAGTACTAAATGTGAAGTAGAATATAATTATGGGCTTCATTTAAAAGAAAATGTAAATTGTTACCAAGTTTTCTTGGTGCTGAGAATGTCCACACCTGTTTGTGGGTCACAATGAAGTATAACACAGTTTTCAAAAGCAAATTTACTTTGCCACAGAGGAACCACGTTAACCGAGTCTGATGACAAGAAGGTAAACAAAGTCAGCAGTGAGAGTGAGCGTCGGTGTCCCGTAGACTCACTACTCATTTGAAATGGCTCTTTTACGATGCACCTTTCTCTCTCTGACGATCCGCATGATTGCTCTTAGTGGAAAACAATGACATTTCCTCTTTACTTATTGTTTGCTGAACATTCGTTGCAGAGATATTTGGCTGCAGAGATGTTCATCAGACGTGACATAGTTGCACCTCTGACCTTTTCACCTAGGAAGGCATTCGTCTTCCACAGTAAAAACTACACGCTGACAATGTTTTCTTTTGTTGTGCCATCAATCCTCCGCTCTTTTCCTGTGGTTTCACCGTCTGAGATGACGAGTCGCAGCTCTTTGTTGTAACGGTAGTTTTTGTCCAACTGCTCTTGTTATCTGCTTGTCATCAGAGTTGTTTTATACTGGATCCTGCACCTGGTTCTTACACAAGGATGTTGCATGACATAACAAATATGTCATCAGACCGCACGGGTCAGTCTGAGGTTTTCTACAGAGATCTCCTCCATACAATCTTCATGGGTTCGAGAGGGAATATATATTAATAGAGACGCATTAACTCCCGTCATCTAACCAGCAGAAGATAATTAACTTTTTTTTTTTTTTTTGTCAAATGTGCCAAATAGTTTGTTTTTTCCTCTCTTTTTACACGGTGCCTGCTCACACGCTGCACTGCAATGGCATCTCATTCTTCAACCAGCATTTGTCTCAAGTCAGCAGTGGTGGTCGCGTTGGCCACTTGGGTATGAAGAACACACCCAAACTGTTTAATGGGTTTGAGCCCAGGTCCAACACGGTACTCAGGTCATCATCTCCACTTCCGAATTGTGGATGTATAGTCTGATAAATCCACTCTGTGGGCGTAATCGTTGTCATCTTATAGCGCGGGTTTGCAACCTTTGTGAGCCAAAGACCTTGTTTTTTTGTCACATTTCACCAAATCAAAAGTAACTGGAGCAGCAAAACACATTTAACCTTTGAAATGAGGCTAACACTGCTTCAAAAGTTTTATTTTATTATATATGAATATGAACGGTGCCATATGTTGATTTTGTGAAGTTTCAATTACAGTTTAGGATGGTAAACATTTCATTACATTTTCTGCTGTTTTAGTACCCGATTTTAGTGGTTTAAAAATTCCTCTTCAGCATTTTCTTGGCCAATTTTGACATTTCTGCTGTATAACAAACATTTTTAACCTTTTTTCTTCTAAAAATCCTAGTTGTTTAGGGTTTTTATTTTAACTTATTTTCACAGTTTCTTCCCCATTTCTTATGGTTTTAGCTATCCCACCCCCCATGTTAGCCATTGTGTTTGAGTAAATAAGATCAAATGTTTACTTGGGTGTAATTTTGTGAAAGGTCCAGGGAGCTATTACAGAAGTTCCACAGAGCCACATGTGGCTCCACAGCCTGTCATCCCAGAATGTAGAGATACGGGATTGCCACAGGAAGCATCACAGTTGATATCTCTCTGTGTTGAAAGGTTCAACTCAGACAACTGATTGTAAGTTACTGAGACAACCAGAAGCCAAAAACAAGAATCAGTGGAAACATCAATGTAAAGCTCTGATGTATTAACAGGAAAGATTTGGCAGAGTTGTCATAAACACAACCCACGTGCCTAGCACTGCTGCTCATCCCTCAAATATATTTAATTGATGAGTAAATTGTTCGTGGACATTTATGATCACTTGTCTGTGTGTGTAACACCTTTTGCCGCATTTTGGCTGTGATAAACTCCAACTTATCATGACCCAAAGTGACCGGAAGAGGTAGATGAATAAGATGTGATTAAAACATTCCCACATTATCTAACCTATTGCACATTGTTTCATTTGTAAATGCAGATAATGTGTCAGACTGCATCACATTAGAGTGCAGTGGAGGAGTGCAGTCAATGTCTCCGTTTAATAACATGTTGATGGTTTTCCACTAGAGGGAGCTTAAAAACCACAAATCAAGTCTAAAAGTAGCTCAACACCACATCAACAAGGAGCTATTTAAAAGATAATCTGTGAAATCTCTTGGTCAATAGTAAGATTATGTAGCCTCGTCACTCAAAATCGGAGGCTTTTTGAGGCTGATGTAGTTGTTACCTGGTACATTTGTGACTGTGAATCATCTCAGCAGCAATCATAAACACCAGATTATCAGCCTGGTTTAAAAAAAATAAAACACCTATTACATAGCCAGAGAAATGTCGCTTTGTCAAGGAGACATAACTGCAAGATGACTTCAAATTCTTTAGATTCAGTCATATCGGCTCTTTCTCTGATGACTGGACTCACGTCATCTTCTATTTAAACTGACCCTCATCACAACAGTGTAATCAAGCACCTTTCGTTTGGGAGGAAAAACTCATTCAGACATCTTCTTCTTTTCTTTTTTTTTACTTCTCAAACATAGCAAAATACAAATATTGAAGAATAACTCATGGTGTTCATCTTTTCTTAATTTGTCTTTATAAGTTTTTATCAGAAATAAACCCTTTGTGCTCATCTAGACGTGTTGCAGCTTTTTGTAACAATCCAATAAACTAACTCAAATAGCAAAACACCAAGATAAAGTCAGAGGTAAAGCTTCAGTCATGGTCATTTGGGCTCTAAGTGATTTTGGGTGTACTAGTAGAGGGAAATTAAACTCAAATATATCATACCAGTATATTTAAACTTAAGTAAGAGTTATTTAAACAAACATCAATCTTCCTCACAGTTCTAGACAATGAAACAAGTCAATTTGAAGACTCCAATAGAGGATTAGAGCTTCATAAATCCCAATTTGTCAAAAGGAAAAGTCCATCATCCTCACACCAGTGCTGGTAGATACTGGTGGAACTGGAACCAGGTAATTATGTATCTATCCATCTATTCGAATGCAAACTAAAACATATATATATATAAAAAAAAAAAAGTTCTTAAGAAGTGGAATACATTTAAAATTCCTGGTAAAAAGCAAAATTGCATAAAAGAAACCAGATTTAAAAAACATTTACTAGTTGTGTACACACAAGGAGAATATGCAAATTTTGCACAGAAAGGCTCGCTTGTCTGGACTTGAACCAGTTCAATTCTTCCTTCACGAAGGCATCACTATCCGCATGCCCCCAAGTCAAGAAAGCTCGTGATCTGTGCTTTCAGCGTCCACTTGGTCTGCAGTGAGATTGGCTTACTCTCTGATCTCCACCTCTTTGCTCTTTGGTTCCGTCCCACTCTTTTCCCTATTCTCTCGGTCGATTCCCAAACCCTCGCAAGCTCTGAGCCTGGTTCTGCGGATGATTTTTTGTTTCTGGGTAAATGGAGTTTTTCCATTCCACTGTTGCCTGTCCTTGTTCTCGAATAACTGAGTTTGTCCTCTGTGAAGATTCCTTGAGATTGCAGTATTGTATGGAAATGAGAAGCCACACAGTGTCTTCACAAAGAAAGAGAATGGTTCAAACTGAAAAAGAAAAAAGTGTAAATTTACTTAGATATTTACTCAGAAGACTGCTCGAGGAGTTGGTTTTTACACAATCATATAGAGTGAAACACAAAATTCAATTTTCTTCAGGGGGTGAATAAAATTTTCTTTGTTTTTCTCTTCATTTTTTTGGCTTTACATTACTCTATAAAGTGCCACCATAAAAGATGAATATTACCTATTTATGTTGGAAAACTATCAAATCCACACATCTAGTGATGCAGCTGTCATTAACGCACTCAAACCCTCTGTCTCGTTCTTTCACACACACAGACACACACACTCAGAGCAGGTTTATCTGATCTGTGGGTCTCCTCTCTGTCTACAGCTTTATCCTCCTTATCTGCGCTCTGGCGCTCCTTCAGCTCGTCTCTCCCCTCCGAGGTGTCTCTGCAGCTCAGGTGACACAAACTTAATATTTCTCATCAATAATCGAAAACAATGCCTATTCAGACCGGAAAGAAAACGAATATGTAAAGTGTCTCCACATTCAGACTTATTTTTGGTGCGGTGTGCGTCCTGTGGCGCATCACTGAGTAACAGCTCGGACTGGAAGTGTTTCCGAGTTTGATTGAAAGTTTGAAAAAAGTTAAAGAGCCACTCTGTCTGCGGGTTTGTTTACCAAGCAGAGCTCCGGGACAGGACAAGCTCTCCAGCCTTATCAGTGGATTTGTGAATGAGACAATAATGAGGAGGGTTTGATAGAGCAGTGCTGCCGGGTCAGATGTCACTTCAGCCATTCATGAAGTTAAGAAAAGCTCCATCACGACCCATTAATCGTGCAATTTGCCTTTAATGGATCTGAACTTTGCGCATCCAAACACTTTGACGGGTTCTAATTTGAATTAAGTGTGATTAAAATACATCTTCTCAGTTTATATCTCGTGTCAATGGGAAATTGTTAGTTTACTTCGTGATCTTCAGTGTCAGCAGCTGATTTGTCTGCAAGTACAACTCCAGTTAATTTGCTTTTATTGTACTTAGTTATATTTAACGTTGGCCTACTTTACTACGGGCAGTCTCATGAAAATACTTTGAGTATTAATTTCATTTTAATAGTCATAAGATTGATTGTTTACCTCGTCAATTTAATCTACCTCTGTAAAATATGTTCAAAGCACACTTGAGACAAGTCATATGAAGACATTTGTTTTGTAAACAAATGTCAATATAAAAAAATGTTCTCTGTTGAATGAACACACTTATTGGCTACAGATTGGTTAATACTAAAGTTCGAATGTGAAATAAAATTATAGGTGAACTGTGGGCATAGTGACTTGTGACTTTAGCGAAGTATTTAAAATTTTGTAAATTATCCATAGTATGAATAAATTCACATACTGATATATGCAGGTACACCCAAACCCTGCTTAATTACAGCTATGTGTAATTCGTTGCTTCTGTCTGGAGCATCAGTTTCAAAAGTTTATTTCTTCTTCTTCATTTTATTCTAAGGAAATGCCATTAGCAAAATAAAATAGGCAAACATTTTTTTTCTGTCCAAAAAAACAGATTGTAAATGTTTTTGCGGTTTATTTTAATTTAGGCTATTTTCATATTGTTTGCAGGTTATCTCATTTCTCATGACACCGGGGTGTCATTTATATAAAACATTTAACAGGCTAGTATTTTATTTTTCATCTTCAACTGAAATTACGTAACTATCCTCGTAAGTCCTCATAAGAACAGACTAATTCAATCTTTTTTTTTTCCTTAGTTTTATTTTGGGGTCGGGTATAACACAAACAATCAGTGTCTTTAAAAAAAACACACACAATAAAAGTTGTACATTAAGTCACAGAGGACGTCGAATAATGTTTAGAATAAGTATTGTAATTACTTTTAGAGAAATACAAAAATAAAAAAGAAACAGAAAATATACAAAAAAAACACATTTTCAGTGGAATATTTAACAGCTTTATATGTATTGAGTGAGTTGTTTTCCTCTCACACCCTGTAAAGTGCCTGGAAATGTCCGTGGCTGAAGTGACCGTCACTGTTACCAAGTAAATCGTTGGACACCTGCGCTGCGGGTGAAACGAAGCTGCAGGAATACACGTTGCTGTTTCCATATCCAAACACGGCGTTGTGTCCAAATGTCACATTGTACGGTGCCGGATTGGATCCCGCGCCGCAGAACTTTCCGTCCCGCACCAGCACCGGCACCGCCACCCTCCGGGGCGCGGCGGGGTAACCCGCCAGCTCCAGGGACTTGTCCTGCCTCTGCCGCTTGCACTTGTACCTCCTGTTCTGGAACCAGATCTTCACCTGCGTGGAGGTCAGCTTGAGCAGCAAGGCCAGGTGCTCTCTCTCCGGGGCGGACAGGTAGCGCTGCTGCCGGAAGCGTCTCTCCAGCTCGGACACCTGCGCCTGTGAGAAGAGGACGCGCGGCTTCCTGCGCAGTCTGGATCCGCTGTTTGCGCTTCTGTCGCACTCGGGTGGACTGTGGAGACCCCTCGTTTCTGCAGAGCGGATTAGAAATGCAATCAAACTTCAAGAAAGAAAGTTACATTTCATTGTTTTTAACAACTAATTTCTAAGATCAAATCTTAAGCGCAATAACTTTCATTTACTTTTTGGCAAAGAGATACCTTAAAAAAAACAATTACACTTCTATCATCTGAAATTATTTCAAAATAGAAAATAAAAGGTTATTTTTCGTTAAATTTTCATTTATTCAGAGAGCACTCCAAAAAACGAGTAGATTTTTCTTTTCTTTTTATTAAGATATAAGGATCTTGTTTTGGATTTCCATGCATAAAGTAGGTTTTTACAAATAGTATGAATTACTCAAGGTAAAATATAGTGAAAAGTTAATTTCTGTGCCTTCATCATGAGGAAAAATGTAAATAAAAATGAAAATGTTTCAGGTCGGAGGCCTCGTCCAGGCAGGTTCATTGATTTGGGGCGGCCTAAACCCATTAGCACAAGTAAACAGTCCCCAAAATACAATGCATGTGACAGTGATGTAGATGCATCAGCTCACCTTGCTCACTCATCTCCCTCTTTGCTTCGAGCTTACTTTGCATTTCAGAGACGCACGGCTCGTAAAAGTCGCTGTTTGGAGGCGCAGCCTGCATTTGCTGATGGTGCAGCGGCACAACTTGGTCACTCACTAAAAAATCACTCTCATAGACATGGTGCTGCTCCAGTCTCAAAATATCCTCCACGGAAAAGGGTGTAGAGGTGGCTGAACTGGGATGCATCCCCGCTGCTTTGATTGTATCCAAATGCGCTTTGGTGAGCCCAGTGATGCTGCTGCTGCTGCTGGACGGATGTCTTAACTGGCTGGTGAGTGAGGGCCTCCGAAGACCTAAATCATTCAAGGGTCCGGGCTAATGAGCAAGGTTGACATATCTGCCCCTCTCTGAAACACCCAAACTGCTTGCGCGCACACTTCTGCAGCTCCAGCGCGTCTCACCTTACAGGAACACCTCTCATATCCGCCCTTCACTCGGTGTGAGGTGAGTAATTAACAGCCTCAACCCAGAAAATAAGACAGGCAAGTGACTTTTTCTTGCAGATTGGGCCATACCAATGAAAATTTCAATCATCGCGGCATTTTGAAAACTGATTTATACCATTATCTCTGGGTTTTTAAGCTTGTTTTCGTCAGAAACAGGTGCTTCAGTAAAATAATAGTTCTAACACAAACTAGTGATCATCAACAAACACAGACATTAAACAAGTGAAACTGCTCCGGCTCAGTAATCGCTGTTTAAAAAGTCGAACATTTATTCAGAGTGCTTCTGAAGAACCAATAAGCCTCTTAATCGGCGCGCAGGTCCTGAGGGGTTGAGTGATCCCCGGTGATGTTGAACAGCTTTGCCATCGACATTGTTTTGCAGCCATGTTATTAGTGTTCTCAGGCCACAACAAACAGTAACATTACACCTGATGTTGTGGAAGTGGAGAGGCAGCGGCGCCAGCCCGCAATGCTTGACTGAAGCCAAAGACGCGCCTCTGCGCAGACAGGAACAGGGACAGACACAGCCTGTCCCTCCGCAGGAGATGTATGGAGAGACAGGCTGGCCTGGCACTCAGGGCTCTGGTGCTTCAAATGTGGTGAAGAGACTCATTAGTATTTCAGGAGAAGTGCACGTCTGGTGCACATAACGCAGCCGCCTTGATGAATGGGGTTTGATTGGATGCTGTTTAAATACCAAGATTTGCTCTTGTCAATATTAATAGGTTAATATCATGATCTAACAATTAATTCACCAGAACAAAACTTTTCAAACACAATTTTATTAGAAAAAAACTACTGTAAAAGTGTCTGAAAACTTTTTTTGCAGCCCCACTTCACACCATATTGCTCCCACATCATTCAAGCTGAATGTTTTTAATTACTATTATTTAAAATGGAGAATTTTTTAGATTTTGTTGAACATGGGTTCACCTATATGTATCCGACATTGTAAAACAAAGTTTTTAACATCATGGGATCCATTTACATAAAAAGACACCTGTTCTTTTCCTACTTTTAATCTAAAATATCAGGAAAGTCTTTATATAGAAGATGTGACCGTCGTTACTAATAGTTTTGACCTAAAGCCTATTTTATATTTTAATGCATCTCTATTCCACTTAACATGACAAATATGTGGGTTTTATAAAACAAAATCAATAATCTTACATCCTACTTATTTATGTCATCACAATTTATTCTAAAAAGAAAAAAACAAACAACAAAATCTAGTCTTTACAAAAACAGCATAATGCTCAATAAACATCAATGCAGTACGAAGAAGAGATAAAGCCCTCAAATTAATGTATAGTTTAGATGGTTTAAATATATTTCTCAGCTGTCTTAACAAAACAAAAAGTCAAATTACAATTGCAAGCACTGTGTATTCAACAAATCCAGCTATCATAGGGTGCTAACTCTTTTAGCGTTGAAATTAATTAATTAATCTCTAATGTTTGATCCTGAAAATGCTGTTGCAGAGTTTTATCTAAATTAAGGTCACACTTGATGATGAAAACAAGGAGCACAATGAGTTACAGTTACAGGCTCTCACATTCACACCTACATGCAATTTCAAGTCGCTATACCCAATACAAATTATTTTGGAACGTCCTGAAGAAAAAAGCAGTAGTGTATTATTGAGACCAGTCGCCCTGGTTCATCACGTTAGGAAACAATACTGGGCTGTGTGTTAATGTTGTTTGTTGTTGTTGTTGTTGTTGTTGTTGTTTTTCAATTTGCCACATCTCAACTGTATTTACTGGTTTGTTCAGATGCTGCTATTTCTTTTCACAGTCACCACCGTGTCCATCATCACATCATCCACTGTAATAATGGTTATGTTGCTTTTTAACACTTTTTTTCTATTGTTTACATGAGTTAATGGTTAATAAAGAATTAAGCAACTGTCCAAATCATTAAACTGCCATAAGGTTATCACCAGGAAGTGACCTGTAGGACCCATTAATCAATGGAGTAATGTTTTCATCAAGATTTTCATTCATACCTTCGGCTATACATTCTCCAGGTAAAGTCACATTCACAGGAGCCACGTGAGAAGACACCACACATCCTCTTAATGTGTGTGTATTAAATGCTACTGAGCTGTATTTACTGTATGTCCATGTTGGAACAGTAATCTTAAAACTATAATTCAACACCTTTTCCGGACTGTATTTTTGAAAACATTTATTCACTGAAGAGCTCATTCAGTATCTCAAACAATCTCACTGGAGTCTCAAATACATTGTTTTTGGATTTTAATTTCAACTTTCCAGCGACAAACAAGAACAATAAAAGAACAAAGTAAATGAACAAGTAGCACGTAGCATGTGGACGAACAAGCCCCTTACTCTGGGGCCTTACTGTAGTCCAAATTATTGCTTAGTGATTTTTAGCTATAAAAGCTGAATATTACAATGGTTGATAGACCGTATTAATGCTAAAGTGACAGAAAATGGAAAACTAATTTACTCTTCCCACAACATAGAGATACACATAAAATATCACATTGTAAAGTCATTGGAGCATTATTCTTATTATTATTCTTCTTATTATTCTTATTATTCTTATTGTCGTTGTTGTTGTTGTTGTTGTTGTTAATACTATAATAATTGTCTTCAGTGTATGTGTCACCACTGGCTGCAATACTTAAGGTCAAACAGAGAAAATGTAAGTAATACATTTTATTTCAGTTGTATACTTAGACAATAAAAAGTTTCTCTGGATACAAGTAAATACTGTTTGATCAGTTAAGACACAAATGTCAAACATATGTACACATGTATGTCAAAACATGACATCCCGAAGGTCCAGTCTGGCCTGGGTGCCGTGAGAAAGTGTGAAAAGAGAAAAAGAGGTTTATTTGTTTTACTGGGGACAGCAATGATGCTGCAACAGTAGCTGATATAACACACACTGAGTGATGGAGTATAACATTTATGATGGCCTTGACATCAAAGATAAACTGTGAAGGGGAATTTGTAAGTACATGTAATTCTGAAGGTTTGTTTCTTTTTTTTTTACTTATCACAGTGCTTTGCACCAGAATGCATTGTACAAAGGTAAAGAGAGTTTTGAATAATTTGTTTTATTAGGGATCATTTTGAACTTATTTAGGTTTATTTCAAACAAAACAAGTAAATGTGAATCTTTTCATACTGTTTTCACTTAAACAAAAGAAAATATTTTCACTTATCTAAAGCATTGTACTGTGGAATTATTATACTATCATTTTACTGGTCAGGCCAACACTTAAACTCAAATTGGACTTAAATGACACCCAAGATATAACAGGTTAACACATGTAGGAGATGAGCTTACATGAGGATATTCAGCTTTCTTTTCTTTTTTTTTTCTTTATCTTTTTCTTTTTTTAATCAAAGTTCTTTTTGAAATGGACACATTTCCAATTCAATTAATATTATTTTCTCTTTGACTTTAAAATATGCAAAGTAATGGTAAAACATGCACTGAAGGGTGAAAGAATGGCTTTGACCCGGAAACTGATACTGTTAATTCAGTGACTATTTTTTAAAGGGATCATATGTTTTAGTTTTTGTTTGTATTTGGGTGCTTTACCAATCTCTTTTCTAACTTATTCTGCAGAATATAAGTTGATCTTCACTATATTTTACACAGACCCTGAAAACCTGATCCAGACAAACAAAGAAACCTGAACTTCAAAAGCAGCTGCAGGAAAAACTCAAAGTCAAAGTGAGTTGTTTGACACCTCGGGGATTTCAAGGTGTCCAAGTTGATGGGTAAATGACTTAATCACTGCGGCAGTGTCCTCCGAGGGCTCGAAAGCAACACTCTCCCTTTACCTTCTGTGACTTCTTTTACCAAAACTAAAAGCCTTTTTCACTGATTCTACCATGTGTCCTCCTCATCGTAACACGAGAAGCCCGCTAAGTAGAGTTTACCACAAATAGCCCTAATTCATCATACAGCAAAATAGGAGGGTGATAGCAGCTGAAAGGGGAGCTAGTGTTGTTTTACACCCACTGAAACTGAACACAGCCTTCTTGTGGCCAATATGCAACTGAAGATGCTCATCAAGATGTGATGTGACAGTAGCATTCACGAGAGGAGCTGTTTCAGGTGTTCACAAGATATAGACACATTTTCTTTTTAATCACCAATGTGTGAATGATTTATAGTGAAGAATATCAGTGAAGCTGAAAGATGCAGCTTCAGGCAGCAGAGTGCGCTAGTGGCCAGAAAAAAAAGCTTTACACCATGAACACAGTGGCTTCAGCTCTCCCTGTCAGCGTGTATCTTTGTACCAGTGTGTCTTCAACCATTCAGTCAAATTCTACATGGCTTTATCCATCCTCAGGTCACAGGGCACCGGAGGGAATAAGGAAACACTGTGCACAGGTCACCGACCTATCACACTGCAAACACAGAGAGACAAACAAGAGCACATCTACACATTTCACACCAACTCAACTCAATTCCATGTTTTTTGGACTGTGGGAGAAAACTGGAATATCCAGAGAAAAGCCAGGACTGCACAGGGAGAACTTACAAACTTTACACAGAAAGGTTCTTTCCTGACTCGAATCAGGAGTATTTTTCCTGGGTGGTCCAGGTAAACACAGATGGAGGGAAATGCTATTAATGATATTAATGCAAATTAGAGATAACGGATTAAAATAGATGAAAACTGCATCACAGTGCAGGAATATCCACTTTTTGACTCTGGGCTTGGGGGCTATTCTGAGAGGAGATCGCATGTTCTCCCTGTGCATGCATGGGGTTTCTTTGCATAAAACATGCTTTTGAGGTTAATGGCTAGCCATCAAATTGCCCTTGTGTGGATGTGGGATTGTTTGTCTTTCTGCATGTCCAATTTTGAAGAATTGCATGTAACCTGCCTTCACTCTTCAGATCACACGATCCTGAATTGGACAAAGCCGTACTATTGAAGATGGATGAATGAATGCCTTTTGCAATAGGACTCTAAATCTGCAATGTCACTCTGCTTCGATATTGTGTATGTTTGGGCTGAAGAGTGGAGTCTTGGTGTATTTGTTTTTGCCAGAGAAACCAGTGTGAGTTGATGCTTTGTGTGCAGTATAAAGGAAGACCTCAGAGTGTAGCCTGGTTGGAGCCACTAGATGTCTCTGTCATACTGTATTAAATTGAAAGAAGCTTTTATTCAGAATGAATTACTCAAAACTGAGAGTATTATTATCTAATTGCACTGCTTTTAAAGTTATAGTCCGAGCACAAAATGTACAACCCAACGATGGATAAATAGCCCCGTGGTCCTGAAAGCTTTTGGGCTGACACAAAACCAAATGGACACACATTGGCTGCACATCTCAGGCCCATCTTGTTCGCTGCGTATTCCTGACATCTGAACTAAATGTGAATGCTTTCTGTGGAAGATTTTACACGTGAGTTTTTCATCTGTGACCCAGTCTTGTGTAGGCGTGCTTCTTGTGTAGTCACAGCATTTCCTCCAGGTCTTACAGGAAGGCAAGAGAACAACTGGCATCAAGGAAAGCTGCGAATTATCTCTGCTGCAAGCTAAAGCAAAGGGAAATGTGTTTGAAAGGACTGATGATTACTGGTTGAACCTGTGTGGTGCACAGAGTTGGGTTGCAGAGTTGTTAAAATAGTCAGGTGCGCTGTGAAAGAGCTCTGAGAGAAAGCTCTCTGTGAGAGCATTCAAGAGCATTTCAGCTGCACTACTGAAGTAATTGACTACTGCTCTGTTGGCTTCATTAGTTTCACTGGCCGGGGCGACATGAGGAGGACAAATCATATAGTGTTGTGGGACATTCTGGTGACATATGTATTGACCTGTGCTGTCTGTGCTATTGGGCAGATTAATAATTTGATTCATGCGGTGTATTCTGAGCCAAAAAGCTGCCTTGCATTTGATTCCAAGACAAATGCTTTGAGAGAGATGCTTTGGCAGAGATGGAAAATGCTCTGTTTCATCTCTTTCCCCTGCCACTCCAGCTCTTTCTTCGGTAAAATTTGATCTAATTTTCTTTCCCGTCCTTGGGTATTTCCCCACAGAAATGAAGGGATAGTGATTGCTGGGTAAGATTGGAGTGGATCTAATCTTCCACTGCGCTCAGTCATACTCCATTTCACTGCACATCTAATTTGTCACACTGCTGATGAATATGCCACAAGTTTCATGGGAAAGAGAAGGACATAATGAATATAAAACACACTGGGAGAGGGGAGAAGTAATTGCTGTACCGCACTAACCACAGTGCATTGTTCATTTGTCCCATCAAATTGCTGACACTACGCATGCACTATGGATTCATTGCTTTCCTCCTTCTGAGTGTGATCAAGAGGCTAAAACAATGACAAACAATGGCAGTTTTGATTGGAAGCAGGAGCTTGATGGTCATTTATAATCACAGACCGTAAGGTCACATCTACCCCCAGGAGGGCATTCAGCACCTATAGACCATTTGTGAATATGTCTGCTGTTTTACACCACAAGAAGAGCTTCCATTTATGGTGCTATTGTGTGTGGATTGCAGGCATATATATGTTAAAGACACGTGCAGAAGGTTTAACACGACATGATTTCAAGGCAGAAGGTATTATAACGATGTGTCTGATGTAACACAGTAGGTTTAAAAAGCAGCAACATCAAATTAATTAAAAAAAAAAAACAGATGGTATGAATTGCATCTGCATAATGATATTGTAATGACGTCATTAGTCATTATTACTCTGCTTGTGATTGTCAGGGTGGTGATACACTCGGCAGCAGTCCAAGCAACAGGCAACAAAGTGAACAGACAGGGTCAGAAATCTGTGCAAATGTTTCCTGGCAACAAGATGTTCCTCTCTGTGTCGAAAGCAGCAATTCCATTCAAATTGCCTTTTTAAAAGTTGCCCCCTTCATAACTGCATCTGTGTAACTGGGCAGAGAGACACCCAGAGAGGCAGATTTTTGTTGGGGAAAATCACGAGTGTTTGCACAGTGTCCATCGTGCTTGTGCTAAAACTCATTGATGAGTTTGAGAGCGAATGTCTCTTTAAAGATGGAGATGATAGAATGTGTGTGTGCAGAGCTGCTGCATCACCTATCCATGAGACTGGATAGCGGCTGATGAGAAAGCCCTTCAGGACTCTTCTCTAAATAGGCATGAAATTATATCTCCCTCTGACTGAGATTAGCGTCCACAGAGCCTCTTGCGTTCTGCCCCCTCTTTTCCTCAGGCTGTCAAACCAAACAGTCACTTTGCAGTTTCAGCTCGTTTGTGCTGAAGTTTAAGAAAGTTCGTTTTCATCGGGAGGTGCTCTCAGTGTCCTTCAGCTTCAATTCATGGGTCCCTCGGGATTGGTCACACATACCGAGGGTATGTGGTGAACCACAACAACGTTCTGGTCTAATGGTTTGAGCTTAACAGAGAAGCTCCTTCATCATGTCATAAAAACAGTGTGAAACACCGCTTCCATTAGACTTCCTGTGGGCTGCACGTTGCCTTAGAATGGCCGGAGTCCAAGTTGGGTCTCTGGTCCTTTCTATATGGGATTGCATGTTCTCCCTGTGTATTGTGCATGCATGGCTTCTCTTCCCACAGACCTAAAACATGTATTCACAGCGAAATGGTGCCTCTGCGACTGGGACCGTGTGCATGACACTGTCTGTCTCTGTGTGTTTGCCACATGGCGTTTTTGGGTGACCTGTCGGATGTCCGCTGCCTGCGCCCTCAGTCAGCTGGGATCAGCTCCAGCAAACCATGACCCTGAACTGGATAAAGGTGTATAGAAGATGAAAGGAAAACCTCTTATGTTGGCAGTGGGTTGGAATCAATTAATGATACAATTTGATGAATTGAATTGAAATGACTTGTCTGCAAAGTCAGATCGCTTGCAGGGAGCATCATGAGCTACGTGATGCCGTTAAAACTAAACAGTAATGAAAATAAATGGTAAATCAATTAATATGAATAAATAAAAATGCTCACGATTATACATATTATTGAGGTGCCATGGGTGACACATTGTTTTTGTAGATTTTGCTGTCAGACCGAATACATTTCTTGTGTTCTCCATACCTTTTCTCATATTATTTCATAATATGTTGACACACCAGAAAATAATAGTTTTTTTTTTTTAAACGTGACTTCATTTGTTCAGATGTTTTTGGTTGTACGTATCTGCAGCTGTACGTGTTTTCCAAATGTATTTTTTTATATTAATGCATCTCCAACCAAGCTTACTTGTGATGCAGACGATGAAAACCTACTCTTTATCAGCCTTCATTCATGAAACAATGTATTTGAAAGCTTTATTGTAGATTGACTGATTACACTACTGCAATTTAGAAGGTTTTTCCAAATGTTTAATGTTCTAAAGTGTTGGTGAATGAGCCCCCTATACGTCTCCAACCTCATCCCCCCATCACAGAACTTTAACCACACCACAGAAGGTGTCATTTTTGGTTGAATGTCAGTTTTCACGTTTTTTCACATGATGAGACAGTATTGATACTAATTGTTGGGATCTATAAGAAATAAGAACAACTGATCTCAAGCTACTGGGATTATTAAAAATTTTTAATAGCTGATGAATCTATATTTAGTCATTGCTGTTCCACTTATAGTTCTGCACTAAAGTTTATATTGTGAATTTGTGCATTGAATTCAGCACTAAAAATGTATGTTTTAATAAATTTTACCCTGCTTATTTTTTAAAGTAATAATTTTTTTTGCATCAGTAAAAAGCGATAAATAATCCTGGGAAAAGGCATGTCCCTGACCCTCAGATTTTTCTTGCTGCAGTGTCCTCCCTGAAATTCTCCAGAGAGGCCTGCCCTAGAAGCGATCTGGGGAAAATGTAGGTCTGGAGTGCTTTATATTGGTTGCAAACTACGATGAGTCCAAATGAGTGAGACAAGAGCAAAGCAACATATTTCATACCATATGCCAGATATGATAAATATTTTATTTCCGATCAGCAAAAGACACACAATTGATGCATTTGTATCTTTCATGACTTTTCAGTACAGAAGAAAAAACCCAAACATATACACAGTATGGGCATATATGTGTATGGGTATATTTTAAAGTGCAAGTGATTCACAAGGGTCAATCATGCGTGACATAGCATCTGTATCAGGGACTTCAGTATTCTCCTAAAGTCTGCAATAACTTTTTGACTCTGATAGTAAAATAACTGTCACTTATATATGAATACAAAATAAACTTTACTAGTCACTGAAGCTTTTTGATTTTGTTTAAGCACAACAACATATATCAATCTATTTCAAGTCTTGAGAGGACAGAGTACCATGAAGTGCCAGAAGTGAGGGAGATTTTAGTCTCTGGGATCGACGGGAACAGTTTCACAAAACTCACCATGGATTCAATTTAACAATATACTCCAGTACCACCTTGAGCACCCTATCCTTGAAATCTGACACTGAAAGAAATGAAAAGCCTTTTGCTTGTCTCACTTTTGTTTGTCCTAATAGCCTTCATTGGTTGTCTAACTTGGGCATTTCCTAGTTAAAACAAACATTCAGTATACAGGTACATTCTCTGAAATTACCATTACATTTTACCTGGTGAGGAAACAGTCAATTTGCCCTTGCCAAATATATTTGATACAAGGGATGTCATAGAAAATAAATATGAAGACATGGATAGACATAAAGATGTGTGGATGTGGACTGATGCTGAGCTCATTGTGTGGTGACAGATCAGAGCGGCCTCAGGAGAGGAGCGTCCAGACAGCATCATACAGGGTAGTAACAGTTTAGCAGCAGCTGTTGGGTTTTGGATTTACCCATGAACAACTAAGATACAGACATATGTATCAATAGTACATGAAGAAGCCCTGACCCTTCAGGATGCATAAAAACAAAAACAAAAAAAACAACAAACTCATCTCCACTCTAAATAAAATATGCCTCATTTGCAAATGTACTGAATGTTTCAATGCCCTTTATAGTGGTTAAGATGCAAAGTGCATAATGAACATAAAATATAAGCAAGGATATACTACAGTGTGACTATATCTCTTAACTTCCCAAGTGATTCCTTCAAAACAGCTGTCCCACCATGCACACACAAGCGCGTACGCACACACGCACGCAAATAAAGGATCATATTCACAGAACAGAAGAGTTTACAAAAAACACAGGAACAGAAAGCATTATAGAGGAGCAATGCCTTCACACTGTGAGTGCAGTATGAAAGCACACGCACTGCTGCTTTATTCACGCAGCATCGCCTGGCACTGAATGAAATAAAGGTCAATTTCCATGTTGCTGTGAATCCTTTGTGTGTGATTATTGCATAGTTTGGAAATCTTAACATAGCTAATAAATTGACACTGAAAAATAAAACATCTCTTTTTCTGGTCTGTGCTTCAACCTCATTAATCCAGAATGATATAGAGACATACTTTTTCAAAGAAAGGCTGGGTTCAATTTTCAATGTAAAGTCAGCTTGAAAATGAAAAGAAAAAAACAAAAGAGAAATGTAATCATTTCTTACAGTTGTTTTTTTTTTTTTTTCTTAAGAATTCAGACGATGACAAAATTTGCAAAGTAGAAGTAATTACCAAAAATGAATCAATATTGAACTGAAGTGAACCCAGCCCTGGTCAAAAGTTAATCTCTATATTGCATTTTCACCGTGCACACATATTTTTCCTTAATTCACTGCGGACTAACTCAAGCCAGTGATTAGATCTGATACCCTCATGGTGCCAAACCACTATCTGCAAGATACAGATAAAAGCAAACACCAGCATGAAGACCATGCTCAGCAACCACAGCTCTGTACTAAATTACTTCTATTCACTACTTTTTCTGCAATTTGTTAGTTTGATTCCTGCAGTTTGGTTCTGATTTGACGGTAAAATGTTGTTGAGAACTCGTGGATGATTACCTGCTCGCTTCTTTTAGCTCTTCTAATCATGATGTGAGACATGTCTGCTTCTGCTGACTGATTGTCTAGATCTCTAAAGGCCATTAAATAGATGATTACTTTGATGGGTAAAATGTACTGCGAGTATTGTTACATTAATGTGTATCTTTTTGTGGTTTTGGAATAAAAACAAATAGCCATATCAACGTGGATAAACATCTCAAAGGAGGACTAAACTCAACTCAATTCCTGTTTTCACTCATTAGTCTTTAGGAGGCCGTTTCGTGGGTGGATCCCCACCTCATTCTGTTCATATCGATGTCTTAGGGATATAAAATCTCAAGTTTCACCCAAAGAATGGTGAGCACATTTCACGACAGCTTAGTCACCAGTGATGATGTAAATCAAGGGGTTCATGTTATGTCTATTTATAGTCTAAAGCCTGAGATTCAGTCTAAATAAGCACATATTCTGATTAGCAAAAACAAAGTAGCCAACACTTTCACTTTGTATGGAGTTTGTATGTTATGAATGTGATATTAGAAATGACATGGCAGTCTTTAAATGCCAAATATGTCTTTGTCGAGAGCAAATAAAGTGTATGTAATCCTTAACCTTAAGCTATTAATATATTTCTAACCTCCAGTGATAAGGTTCTAAGATGTCAGTCCCATTCCCTGCTCTACTTTGTGAGAAGAACCATAAACCATCACAGGGTTGTCCTCTGACGCAGCACATGATGCTGGTGTTTGCTTCACTCTGAATATGACCTGGTCACTCTTGAATATTGTGCACGAACCTATAGCTCTGAGCATGTGCATATGGCAGCTGCAGAAACAAGCCTTTTCTTTCTTTTTGCCTTTTAGAACCAGAAATGGTGTCAAAACTTAGTTTTGTTGTGGTCCCTTGTAACACCCATAAAATAAATCACCGGACCTGAATGACCAACCTTGTTCCCCTATGGCCAGCACAGAGTCATGACATGGGTCCCATTCAGTCACCAGTGTCAGCTCACTTTTTTTTCTTTTTTCTTTTTTTTTTTTTTGGCATAGAGCTCATGTTTAAATAGGAGCCATGACAGAACTGCTTTTTCAGTCTGTGAACGGATTAAAACTACAATAATGCATTAAAATAAAAATAAAAAACATTAAATAATATAGTAGGAAAATAAATATCATTCCAACAAGGCTTTTTTTTTTTTTTTTAAATAGTCATTCTCCATCTTGACACTGGAAGCCAGTGTGTATGTAACATGATTCACCTCAGAGAATGATGATCATCAGTTCAAGAAGATGGCTGCTCTCACTCTCATTGGTGAACGCGCTAATCAGCTACTGCACATACACGACTGCTTCACACTCAGTTAGGAATATGGATACAGATCCCACTAAACATGGTCCCACATATACTGCAGAGCTCAACAGTCTTATGCATTGCAAGTGTCTGGATACAAGATATGCAAAAAAGGACTTTTTTTTCTGATAGACTTGGCCATGACCTTATGTGCAGGAAAATGATTTCAAACACATGACAATGGCAACATACGCCATCAGAAAGAAAAGAAAAAAATATATATATATAAGTGCTATAGCTATACACAATTTTGGTATTTCATGAATAGCATTCAGGGCAGTTTGAAGTTTTTTGGTCAGTTTAAGGTAACCTCTCAAAGGTTATCATGAAACCTCTACAGACCTCACTCCATAATGAGCACTCTCATTTCGAGGGCGAGCTATGGCTGTCCCTGTCAACTCAGTATACAGTACATTTAAGTGTTATGTTAGTGTCGTAAAATTGCTATGAAACTCATTTCCACATCTCATGCTCAACATTTCACTGCTGAAATATTAGATATATTATCAAATATTATCTACCAATAATTTCCCATTCCTAAAAATGCACCAATAATATATCCAACTACAGATTTTATATCCATGAACACATGTCTGAATTATGGAATTGTGTTTTTTTATTTTTTTTATTTTAATGTACTGGCTTGTGCTCTAGAGGCATGAACCACTATGGCTGTTTTTTTTTTTTCTTTTCTTTTTGCTTGGCATCAAAAGACTTCTTAAGGATTTATCTCTGCTGGAGGATGTAAAGAAGAGTGAACAGGACCGTGCCGCAAATGCAACAGCCACACGTTCAACACTAACTTTGAGCGGACATATTTGAAAACAGTCGATGGAAGAGGGAGTTCTCTCAAGCCTAAAGTGTAGGATATAGAATTTAACAACAATCAAACTGATATCGACTCAATGGGCGTTCCGGCATTCCCTAGAGGTGCACATTTCTGCAACTTCCAGTCTAGCAGAGGAAGGATTTGACCACCCCCAGGGAATAGAGGAGCTTTCATGATGTTTTCAAGAGTGTGTGGAGTTTTTCTTTTTTTTTTTTTTCTTTTTTTCTAAATCTGAGAGAAAGTTAGGAGCTGTCACTAGCAGAGCGCTTTTTCCCAAAATGACTGGCGGAGTCTCTGTTTCGCAGATTAGGCTGGATCTTGTACATATGGGGACCCATGGACCAGCGCCAGCTCCCACGGCTCTCCACTCCAGTTGGGACGGCGGCAGCTGCAGCCGCAGCAGTGGAGGGGCAGGGCTTATTCTGCAGCAGCTGAATAAGCATGGTCATCTCTGGGCCCAGCCTTGACACCATGCTGGTCCTGACACGATCCACCGTGTCCTCATCACAGTCCATCAGGCTCTGTAGCAGCTTCCCATAAAACCTAAAGCAACAAAGCACCTGATTATCAATTTGTTGAGTTGGCGAGTTGGAATTAAAAAAGAAAAAAAAAAGCATGAAGATGTGGAGCCGTGGGATCATGTGGTATTTTTGTGCTATTGTACTCCTGCTTTATGCTGCGATACCATCCCCTAAGGGAGTGACCAGTTCAGGTTCAGTTTCCACTAAGCCGTGGGCTCCATCTTTCTCTTCCTTTATATCCACACCACAGCTATAATCCTACATATTTTAAAGTAACAAAAGAAATGAAAACATCCTGGCTTGATGTACCGGTTTGATTCTTTTGACATTGAATGTGGATGCATATGAAACTGCTCAAAATACAATATAACATGTAAAACAATACAGTTGCATTCTGGGAGATGAGTTAGTCAAACTGGCATGTATTAATGATGTTTTAGCTTTAATCAGCTTGGTTTTAGGATGGATCACACTGTACATCTGCTCATGAAGCTCTTACCTATTTGGAAAGTGGCTTGGTAGCTGGGCCACTTCCCCAATAGCGTCTGGATTAGATCGGGCCACAGTGCAGATATCCAGCTTGCTGTAACACTCCTCCTGAACTTCAGATATCATTCTTTGGAAGGTGGAGCAGCGGCGGATGGTGGGGAATGCCTTGGAGGTGATGCCATTGGCAATGCACTTAAGGCTCTCCTTCACAAATGCTTTACCCTGTGAAACAAACAACAGTGCGATTTAGGCCCTCACAGTTACATCCACTATAATCTTTAATGGCTCATGTGCATTGTGCAAAAGAGGAAGAATAAAGAATGAGTACCTGAGTGTCAAATTTAGCAGCACTGTATAGGAAGGACTTGCAGATGTCATGCATGCCATCTGTGTCACAAGTTGAGTTTTCCAGGCAGGCGAAGGCTCCGCAGCCAACTTGGAGGGCACTGTTGAGACAGCGTGCCACATCTGCTGTGGGCACAGAGAATGAACCGTCAGCAGGGAAGCCAACACTGGGTTCAGTGGGAATCACTGCACACTCTCTGAGCTCATTAACACAGGGGTTGCCAGGGCCTCAGCGAAAAAATGCAGCGGACAAAAGATAATTTTCATACTTTGGTGATTCACAAAAGACGTACAGTCACTCAGGGCAAACAGTGACTTGACTGGAGATTGGACACCTTACAAGTCTAAGAGTCTCAGACACTGTTTGGCACTACTGCACTTTTCTCTTGGCAGGGGCTTATATTCCACTGTTTGGTTCTTTTCAGCAGCACTTGGATGAGCAGCACCAGAAATACCAAAGAGTTTCCTGAAAATTGTTGGCATGCCTGCAGAAACACATGCACATGTATCCTTTGTGCACACATAAGCCATACTGTACCAGCTCCAGTCTCTGTGCACTTTATCTCTGCCGTGTTCAACAAAACACCATATTTTCAACTATAGATTAAGCAGAGTCTTGTCAAATGTCCAGAAATGATCCAATCTACATTCAGATAAGTGTGCATTCAGAAAAATGCTCATTTTAGGAGTGTCACGTGACTGGAATACCTAATATGCTGATTAACCCACCAGCAACCCCAATCCCCATCTTAGTAAAATCACTGAAAGAGCCCCACACACAACAGCATTCAGGCTTTCAATCCATATGTCCAAAATTGATCAGTCTATGTGGCTGCCTTGAAATCTTGATTCAAACATAATCTGTAAATCATGGTGTCCAGATAGTTGGCCTTCTTTATTCCTCATCTGCAAATCCAGTGAAGTGGCAAGCAGCCTGACTCAAATCTTTTGTAATAACCATTAGGAAATGTCACATAGGAGCCTAATAAGCCTACTTGGCAGCCTTTGAATCTGGGGCCCCATGTTGACCTGCACAGTCAGATAGTCTGGCTGCCATCAGGGACCAGAGATTGCTCTCAAAATACAGAGACCGAGCTGCTTATCTTATGATGATGAAGCAATTCCTGCAGAAAGGAATGAGCATCCCTGTCGCCCACTGGCTTTCATCACTGAGCTGTACCTTTGTGTTAAAGAGGAAAAGTCCAAATTTGACAGAATCCATGCTGATTAATGCTATGCAGTGTATTGTCTTGATGAGTAGAACATAAAAAATTGCCATGAATTCATCAGAAATCTACCCTGATATGATTACATGCATTTATCCAAAAAAAGGCACAGCCCCAGTGACAAGCAGTTTATCTTTTTTTTTCTCTCTCTCTCACCCTGTTTCATGCTGAGAATTAAATGCACACTGGTGTAACCTACTTCTTTTTCTGACTTCAACCTTGCACAGTGAAGCTCCTCGTGAAATAAAAATTTTTTGCACTGGATAATTGCTCCAAGTCCATGACAATGCTGCAGCCAAAGCTACTGACAGCATGACACAGCCTGCACTCTCAGGTGTCAGCTGCAAGCTCCATGCTCATCTGTTGCCGGCAGGACACCGGCAGAAAGCACCGCGTTAATCCCGCAGCCTTCTCCGCGAATCCACGCGCTCATTTTACACAGAAAAGGCTGCACAGGCCAAATCTTTATGATAGAGAAGAAGAAAAAATCCCCACATAAATAGGTAAGGGTGTGCATTACATAAATAGTGTATATGAAAACCAGCGTGTTACTTACAAGGGCTATTGGCAGAAAAGCGTGTTCTCCTGGGCGAATAGGACTCGTTCTGATCCAGTTCATATGCAGATGCATTCAGCACCATCAGGAGGAAAAGTCCGGTCCTCAAAGGCATCGTCCTCCCAACACAGATCAGACAACTAAATGTAAAGGGACGCCTCCCGCTTTGTGAGTAAATCATAAGAGTGACGCTCCAAAAAAAAAAAAAAAAAGATTCTGCAGTGCAAAAAAAAAAAAAAAAAAAAAAGAAAGAAAAAAAAAGAAAAAAGGATAGGATCAATGTAGGATGTAGGATATTACAAGTAGGTTTGCCAGCAATTTCTCTACACTGGACTCCTCACTATCCTTTTGACTTGCATGACAGATAGCAGCGATGTCAAGTCTGCACGGGTTTATATGGGAGCGCTGCGCGTTACGAGCTCCGCCGCTCGACCAATCAGAACGCAGCATTCAGAGCCGTGGTCCCAGTCGCTCCACTACTAATTGATACAATGACCCAACACTGTTCATCACACAGCTCTACATCCGGTTTCTCGACGTTTGATTTGAGCATTTTATTTGATAGGAGCTTTTTAATGTCAGTTTTTTTTTCTAAGTGCAACTCGAACTTTTATAATGATTCTGAAAGCTTCTGTATTAGTTTGACTTCTCATCTGTGTTCATCACTGAGGCCAACCTGCCTTGCAATGATAGGGCCAATTCCCTCCTTTTGGACTGTTGGAAGAAACTAAAAGACTGGCTGGAAGAAACACACACATGCACAGAGAGAACATCCAAACTCCACACAGAACAGCACCGAAGTACAGACTTGATTTTGGAATTTTCTCACCTGTGGGGCAAGAGTGCTTTCCACTACACGATTGTGCACGCCACTTAATTTCCAACCATCACTGAATCCATCTTTAAATTAACGTTAAATGCATTTTTCTTTTTTGATGTTGCGGGGAAATCCTGGAGAAAACCCACACAGACATTATGGTGAGAACATGCAAACTCCACACAGAGCAGCACCCAAATTGATTTGATATTTTTGCAATGAGGTGGGAACACTAACCTCTACCTACTGTGCAGCAGCTTCCTTTGTCATATATTTTAAAATATTGTTAAACATATTATTGAAGAACAGGATCAAAGAGCTATATTGAAACAATAGGTTTCGTCAGCACTGTTGCATATGGTTTCCAGGTGAGCTTTGCAAGCAGACTGAGATCATGTCTTTTATCGGGGCTTTAGATGTGAGTCAGAAAGGCCCAACCACACCTGCCAGATGGATTTATGGTCATCTTTGTCTGCCTCATTAATAATGACAGAAGCAATGTGTGTCAGGGGGCAGGAGGTATAATGGTGGACACAATGCCACCTGTGTTTCTAAAGGTACATCTAAAGTTTAGATCCCTATGCAGACTTACAATACAAAACTCACATTGAAGCTATTTGTGTTTTAATTTGATGCTTTTTAGTGAAGGGTTACAACTCATAACCTAACCTAGCTGTCTTGCTTTCTAAACTAAACCATGAGCCATCGTGTGCTTATTGTCACCATGTTGGTAAAAAATCTGGTTTGTCCATTTGTGTTCAGTGACTGCTAAGCCAGCTAGGAGGTGCAGGTGAGCTGCTTTACATAAGCAAAGGGTGGCAATCACATATGTGAAGACTTTGAGTCATCCACCTCATGCTGTCTCATTCAGTTTCTTGTCTTGTCTGAAATGATGAAGCCCATTTAAAGAGAATTGAAACGTCTTCAAAACCAAGTCCAGTTGTTTTTTTAAGACTAAAGCTAGGTCTTCTTCTTCCAAAAAGAAGAAGACTTAACAAATCAGTACCAGAGTCATACTGTGAGCTTGAATTTGTGAAAGATGCTGCAGATTTAATCCAGTATTGGTCTGAGGAGAAAAACCACAGCAGCCAGGATTACAGGACCCTCAGTAGAAAATCCAAAGGTAGTTGCTTGGATTTTGGGAAGGGACAAAATTTTATGAGAAAACACATGTCACAAATACAGGGTGTGGTTTGTGGACATTGTGTTCTATTTTATACAAAGAGACATTAAAGTAGCATTATGTTGAATTTTTCTTCTTCTTTAAAACATTTTAATGTTTCTGTTAAAGTAAATTTAGACTTTCTCATTCCACTTGACCATCGGGAGCTGAAGGTTATGCTCTGATTTCACCTTTGATACCTCTTGTCTAGAGGCTGGATTTACATAACTAAACTAAACAGACAAGTTGATTAACTTCAGGACAGATATTTACACCAGTACCTAAAGGTCAGTGGTAACCCATCCTGACTCCTGTTTTCTGAATTCTTACATCAATAAATTGCATATTGTTCTTTTACCACATTTGAACTAACAGCCACAAATTTGTATTCACCATGTACATCAATAGTTTACTTTTAGGTATGATATTTTTCTAAGGTGCCATATACCAATTTTATCCTCTGAAGTGGACAATTCGCTGAAAATATGAATGCTCCTGAGGTGGGAAATACAACCCTTTTTTTCCCCAAACCAATTTTCCAACAAATGCAAATCCCTTCAAAACTCCAACACTTCAGCTACATTTTTGTCAAATAAAAGAGTTAAGCTTTGTCCAAAGATCAACCCAAATATTCAAATGATGTGTCTTCTTTATCACTCTGACATTTCCCTGAACCAAGCCTAATGATGCCGCCTGTGTTGCTTTGGCTTATGGAATCTATTCAATATGGAAATAAACGACCTACGTTGTTGATATGACATGTGAACGGTTGCTGCTGACTGTTTTCCTCTTACTAAACCTGCAAAAATGTTGGCTGGGAGCGCTCTGACACACAGCTGCACGTGCTGTAATGCAGGAGATGATGTGTGGGTCAGTTATCATTCATCACAGAGGCCTCACGCCTCTCAATCCATGGACCAGGATTAACAATCTGAGACAGAATCGGACTCTGTCGAAGCTGAAAAGTCACGTTATCCACTATGTGGGACATTTAAGATGCAAGCCAGAAACTTCTTTCTAACTCCTGATAATATTTCAGGTTAATATTTATCCTTTTGACACAGATTCACCTCATTGTCAAGAGACTCTGTGTGCCAGGCATAAATTGTCACATTAAGTAGATTACCTTCAATATTTTCTTTGCATCTCCATCAAATAACTTCACCTTTCCTGTGCACATTTCCCTGTTGTCTTTGGCAGTCACTTTGCTATCGCCCTAATTTCTCCCCGTGCGTTGTCAGGAGCTGGGCATGATGTCAAGCTTTTGGCACCTTGTCTCTGCCAGGGATTTTAAACATGGACCCGTGCCAGCTGAACAACGGCCTTGGAAATGGAAAGATAATATAAATTTAACAACCTTTTGCATGAGCTATTATCATCTGCCACAAACAGTTTTTGTGGAGCTAGACTTTGAAGGACGTGAGTCGCGTGTCCGAGAGCTATATATTAGTCTATTTGGGGTATGTCCTTGATGATTTTTAATATAGACAGTTTTAGACAGTCTTCCCTGTTTTTTTTTTGTTGTTTTTTTTATATTACTGTCACTTTCAATGTTGAGCCTTGTTCCCTGTTATGGTAAAAAGAAGCTTCTAGAGTGACGACTGCTCTCTTTTCTACAGATGCGTACAGGTGTGATATACAGTATGTTAAAGCTCAGACGGCGTTCCTGCTGGTTATGTCAGCACTCCTTAAAAAAGAACAATGTGAAGGATGTAAGATTTGAGTCAGATGTTGAGATGGTTCGAATGAATATGCTGCAGCTCTTTTATTTATGGTTTCCACATTTCTGTTTCACTGGTGTGGGTTGGGGGATGGGGGTGAGGGGGGGGTGGGAGGGTGGAGGGTGGAGGGGGGTGAAACCGAAGACGTGAATCGAAAGTTTATTCATGAGTTTGGGAGTCAGTCTCACCCTTGTTAGCACATCACTACACTCTCTTCCTTTTTGGAGCATCGCCATGCCACAAACACATTTGAGAAGACAACTTGTGCGTCCTCTGGGGGGGAGAAAGGATAATGAATTCCTTTGTCAGGTAGAAGAAGGTGATTCACCTTGTTTTCAGGAATAAAACAGGCAACATTGGCATGGTGCTGGAAATAGAGGGCAGAGTTCACTGAAAGGACAAATATGTTACAGAGTATATCCATACAGTAAAAAAGTCCTGCTGCAGCTTAATTTCCATCGAGGTGGATGATCTGATTCCACGACTGGAGTTCGCATTTCGTCTGAGTTGAATTTTGCCTCAAGCTTATTTATCTGTTTGTCTGGCAGCAACTCTCCCCATAATTATAAGATTATGAGATTTGAAACTGGAGTAATAAATGGGAGTTTCATGTGTTATCAAGCACAAGCAAATTAATCGCGCGTTTATGAGATGCAGGAAGTGTCTTGCAGAATGTCACCTGAAGGGCAGTATGAGCATTGTGTCCACTAGAGGGACTTTGGTCAGACATATTAGTCTTGAACTGCAGCTTCATCGAAATCAACAAGGGACATTTGGAAAGTTTCTTGCATGTTGATGATGGTGTGTTTCTCCCTCCGTGTAGGATTGTTTGTACTTTGATATATGACGTGTAGATGTTTCCTTCACATGGGAGTAACACCTAATTTAATGTTACATTTTTTGGGTGGGCTGAGGGTAGCAGCTCTGCAGAGTCATAACTGAAAGATCTGTAGGTTTTGTTCCATCCGCCATTAGAAGAGGCCGACGAGTACTGACTTTAAATGAAACACTCAACTCTCCATAAAGTTCTCACAACGCTGAGAAGTCGACTTCATTATAACAATATGTTTTTTTTTTTGAAGTTCTGAAACTGCCTCTATAAATCTAATCATGTCGTTAAAACCACAGTTATGAGTGTGTATTGTTTGAGGAAAGTCTATTGAAACACCAGAAGTGGAGCAGCCAAACTGAGATTTGGTTTCTGTGGGCGCAGTGAACGGCTAAACCCATTTACTATTGTGAGTGGTATTCGCTACTCATAGAGGCTGAAATTAGCAGGCACCGCTGTGGATGGAGCTCTCGTTTTGTTGTGGGCTTGTGGAATTTACAATTCCGACAAGAAGCATGATCCTGACTGACAAAATACTCATTGTCCCTTCTCCAGAGGAAGAAGGTGCAATGCTGCAGTTTGTTTTCATACTAGTGCCAAATGTATTCCTTCTTCCGCGGAGGCCAAACGGATGGTGTTTTGCCACAGACAGATGGATGCATGACTTTAACGTCATGCAAAAAGCTCAGAGGATCTGCATTCCTGAACTTGTATCCAGTACGAGTAGCATAGCAGGGTTATACATCTGGAGTCTGGAATGAAAACATGCTGCCGCTCTGCAGTCAGAAACGTGAACCAAAACATTGCACAGAGTTAATGACTATGAATCCCCCCCCTAATGTGAGATGCTCAAGTTACTGGATAAGGGTTTGAAAATGTAAAAGTATCATAATTAATATATGACATATACAGTACTCAAATGGGCGATTCAGATTTTCACACAAGAAAACTTCACCTTCCCGTCATTAAACTAAATACTTGTCATCATAAGGGTGAAATACATGTTTCACAAGCTCGTTTTCACCTTTTTATAGTTGTTTTCACCGAGGCGTTTCTGTCCAAAGTATTAAATCCAGCATATATTTTAGAGAACTATCTTGTGTTTTCCAAAGCTTTTTGCAAGGGTGAAAGTAATAAGTTCGAAATACTCACATTACTGTAATTAAGTAGTATTTTGGGGTACTGGTATTTTTATCAGTCTTTTTTTCATTTTCTTACCCATGCCTCTGTCAGCAGCACAGCCTTCATCCTGAGTTTAGGAGACGGTGGTTCAATGTCCAGTTGCAGTGGGAAGATCCTCCAGTTTGAAAAACAAATAAGTCTACAATGCAAGTTGCAACAGTTTGGTGTGGTGCCCCCTATAAAAGGGAGGAGCGAAATATTAAGTCTTATAATTTAATCCATACTTGAGCACAGTGACTCTGAATTAATAGTAAAACCTTTATCCTAATCTTTGTAGCCAATAAGTTTATACTTATAACAGACAAGATTCCTGCCAATCAATCAAATGTGTTCATAAAACAAACTGCCATGATGTAGTTTTTTCCCATAAGCTTGATATTGCCTGAATATACAAGTGAAAACTGATTCTCAGATTCTTTTCCAGTCTTTTCCTGAGCTGGACCCTCACGACTTTTATTTCCAGACTTTATCGTAAGATATTTTCTATGCTGTACCCCTTCCTAGGTCTTGAAATCTTTTTTGAAATACTCCAATATGTTTGATAGCTTCCTCCTCCAACACGTCTCACTCTATGGTATCACACTTCATTTTGTGGCTGTGGGGGCTCGGCGCTCATTCGCTTCACGGTGGATGCAGGTAAATGAACCCGTAACCGATACCGTTTCCAGTAGATTGTTTTCATGTAAACAGTGAATATTGCACGCAAGACAAAAATGTTATCAATCTGTGTGAGCTTGACTCAGGATCTTAGTAAATCAGGTTATTGGCTCTTGGATTTGCAAAATCTTTGCATTGTGTCTTGTCTTCAGTCTTCATGAGGGGTTTTTAGTTTTATTTCCACAGAGTTTTCCCATCATGGTTTCCTTCTGGGCTCTGCTTGTTTCATGTTCACATCTTGTTAGGGTTAAGTGTGTATGTTTAGGTTTTTCCAAAGGAAAACTGATCCCTTGTCTCTGCTGTTCTCTGATTCTAGTTTCATGGTTTATGGGTAATGTTCATGTTGCTTGTGTTTTTAATGCTGTGATTGATATCTGAGTCCATGTCAGTAGCTGCGGTCACATACACCATAAGTAATCACATTGACTGCAGTCAACAATGACTGAATAACGTCAAATTCAATTAGATTAAATCTGCATCGTGTAAACACTTCTGATTAGATTTGCTCTGTACAAATGAAATTTCGAGCACATCGACGGAGGTGGTTCAGCCCTGTTTATTATCTAATCAGAGTCCAAGTAAATGGCACGGTGGATTACTTCCAACCGTCGGAGCTTTGTGAAAAATGGCAAACCACTATGAAGGAACACAGCAAGCTTGAATATTGGCAAGTTTCTGGATGACGGATCATGTGTGCATGTCTCATATAGCCAGTATTATAGTGCACAGCATGCAATGACATTCTTGGTGTTTATAAACATTTGCATCAATCTGTTCAGGTTATCTCTTATTTATTGTTAAACATCATGTACTTAGCTGTTGTCAGGTTGCCGCAGTCATGCCAGAACATCATTGGCTGCTGGAGGAAACCTTGCTGGAGAGCCAGACAGATCCTGGTGTGACCGTGGACCTGGAAGACAGCTGATCAGCATAATGGACGGCCTTCTTGAACCCCTGGAAGCAACATTCCTTCAGAGAGGAGCAGAGCCTGCTGGTGGCTTTGTGCAAGAGATGCTTGTGGCTAAACTTGTGGGATTCATGCTGTACAAGGCATTAGAAACACGTACGAAGCTTAGTGTATTTCTATGTATCTCCTTCCTTTTCCATTTTGTTTACTCCTGATCCATTAATTGTTACTGATTCGTTTTAATGTAGTTCTAGCTCTGCCTTTTTGCTCAAGCCTCCTTAGATTTGTCCATTTTCTGATTAACTGTAAGCCAAATAATTCTGTTGGCACTAGTTTGTTTGGTTCTTTTATGACAGTTTTTGGTTATAATTGTAGAATTACATCTCATATTTTCATGTTGCATCAGCTTTTTTTCCACCAACGACCCAGGGTTGTAACATTTATGCAAACATTCCATGCTGATCCCTCATTTGGAAAGGATTCAACCAGATTAACAAAAAACTGAAAATATTTTGCATCTGATGTGTTCCGCCAGCTGTCTTGTTGGTCCGTCTTGTGTTTCAGACTAATTACCCTTGATTGTTGAGAGCTTTACTGTCCCTGTGTGTAGAAATGTGCCGTCCTCCGTTTTGTCAGTTTGTCTCTCCATGTCTTGTACCTTTGCAGCCACTTTGTAGCATGTTAGTCCATCTTGTGTGACCCAGTTTGTGATTCAACCTTCGTATGTTTATGAGGTCGTAGATGGAAATACTTACCGGTGCTTCTGCTTCTATGGACTGTTTTTCTGTGTAGTGAAGCTACTTCACCTTATGAGCGACCGCGCAGCTGAAGTGTCCTTGAGCAAGTTACTATATCTCAGCTCTTGTTCTCCTCGTGGTGTTGTGTAGCTGACCCCATATTTTCACCAACTGCAATGACTAATTTCCCTTCAAGGAGGGAAAAGGACATGGCTCACCCGGATCGAGAGCCCAATGACAATATAAAAGAACTGAACAAATTGTGTATTTGACATCATGTCAGCATGTTTTGTCTGCTCCGCTTTTCTGTTGCAAGCATCTGAAGCTGATTGGAAATGTTTTTAATGGGAATGCTTTTGAAGGTCCTTCAAATAACTTCTCCCGACTGACGTGGTCAGTGTTGTTGCTAAAGCTTCAGTTTAGATGCATTAAATGTATCAGACACACATTATTTCCCAAAGGCTGAAGCATCTCACAGACCTCTGTGAATCGGTCCAGTTTAGTTCCCTGAGCAGAATCGTGGGGAAAAATGTAACAGGTCCTTGTTACATTTGCTATTTAAACCACCTGCCATCTGTTTTTTTTTTTTTTTTTTTTTTCTATCTTCAGATGCACAGGCGTGTTTGCAGTTTTGGTGCAGCAGCTGTGTTTTCAGTGTAATGATGAGATAATTTAGCACTTGTCGTGCATACGTTACATCAAGACACCTTTGTATGTTCAGTCCAGAAAGAAAATTCAAGAAGATCCTCACAATACTCAAATAATAAGAAAAAAAAAGTCTGCCGAGTGACCTCTGGAACATGCACTTCAAGAATACAGTGAAATATGAAAAGCACATTTTGAGATGTGCTGCGTTTTCCATGATTTATTCCTTCTGTCAGGCCAGTGTCCCAGCTCCTTAGTTGAACATCGAATGCTTTCAATCAGTCCAGTATTTGGACGCCACAAGCCAAATTGTCAGCTTAAGAACAGCTGAGAATTTCTCTATTTATTAGTTTGACTCGGGCTTTAGCACAGGTTTTTCATTGTGCTCTCTGAAAACTAAAACTAACTGTAACACCCTCATAAATTTCATTGAATTAAACTATACCATTCAGATTTTTTTTTTTAGCTAATTAGGGTAATTCCTTCTTACATTCCATCACCCAAGCACACTTTTACATCTGTGCATTAATGCTTTGAACACACCCACATGCCAACCTAAATCACTGTGCGTGTACCTCATCAGGAGACCGTCTATATGAAGCATGCAGTCGTACCTAGGCTGTGTTCCCTGCACCCAGCCATCTGGTTTCAGTTCAGACCCATCTGGATCTGACTCCAGCCCAGGCATCTCAGGAATACATTTTGGAGGGGTGCCCACATCCGTTCACACAGACAAGTGTTTTCAATTACTCAATTTTAAATGTCTCTAAAACCCGAGTGATTGAGCCCCCCCCCCCCCCCCCCCCCCCCCCCCCTTTTTTTTTTAGGCAGCAGCAGCATCGGTGGTAAACACTACTTTATTTCCTCAAAAAAGCTGCTTCAGAGGGCAATGTCTAACCAGAACATGGGACGTCGACTGAATTACACCTTGATGACTGACGGGAGCATGTCACTGCTGTGCACCGAAAGCCAAGGCACAACCACAACCACAGCTCACTGACTCGGGGATTGCAACACGGACTCGTTTGGCAAATTCAGAGCTACCACAAATATGCTCTGAGGTTCCATGAAGAAACTAAAGAGCTGAGACATGATGAGAACCATGCAAAGAACTCATCACATATGAAAACTGACAGCATGACTCCACAAGCTCCAACTCAAATAGAGGAATGGATAATCCTTTTTGTGTTGTTGAGGAGTGCATTGTGCAAACAAGAAGGCATTTTATGTTCATAGTGGGGTTTTTTGTTGTTGTTTTTTTTTTTTTTACAAATTTACAAGATCTTTAGGGGTTATAATGTGGATTAGTTTTCACATTATTAAGATTAGAGTAGTGGATTTAATTTACCAGTGACTGAAAAAACTCACGCATGACGTCTAATATTCTCAATTAGGATCCGTCATTAAAGCATACTTGGCTGTATTAATGTAGTTTTGCACTTACACAGTGGGAGGAACACGTTCTCTGTTAGCTGGATGTTTGCAGTTGTTTAGAGCAATAGATTTATGAACCGAGAAGAAGAAACAACGAAACAACTTAGAGAGACAATCAACAGCAGCAGATGCTAATTTATCAAAAGTGAAGTAGACGCCAGACACTGGACAGGTCAGTAAGTTCTTTAAAATTAAAGGTAACAGATGGGTAGAGCTAAGTGTTTGCTTGGAGACAGCAGCTTTGCAGCTCTGCAGCTGTTTTAACGTATGACCAAAGTGACATAACCTGACTGAAATGTTAGTAAATGTAACAGTGCCACTAATTTAATCACAATGCTAAAAAATGTGATCATAAATGCTCGATGTTGGATAAGAATAAAGCCAATCTGTCGGTACTCGGCATTCTTGTCATCTGTCTTCCTGTCAGCTCCTGGAAGCTTACAGAAGCAGACCACTGGAGCAGTATCAGTATCAGTTATTGTTGGGGCAGTGTTCAATTTTGCAAAGAGAGACCACCGCGGCCTGCAATGCTGCCTCACATGATGCCTTCTACTCAGCATCAACATTCGTGCTCCGTCCTGCCATCACTGTTGTATAGTTATCATTGACCTTCTTCATCTCTCTAATAAGGAACTCTACCCTTCTTCTGGGTATTTGGCCAGTATGTTGTTATAGAACTGTGTCTTTTGGTGGATTGCATAAAGGCAATATAAAGGCAGTTAAAGTGTTTACAGAGTATGTATCTGCATCTTCAAGCATGAATGAGCCTTACGTTGTTCCAGCCAAATGAAATAGCAATACTGCAACATGTCTATATTTAAATGTGTTATTCAAAACACTGCAGATCCACCAAACCATTTTCATTCAACTGTTAGAAAACCAATTTGGCAACAGACAACAAAAAAGAAAAAGAAAAAAAGACATGCTTGCAAAATAACAGAGATCAAACGCAGGTCAGTTTGTAAGCAAATTAACAGTTTTTTCCATCTCTGACAAAGGCCTTTATCATTTTTGTAGCAGTATTCTAAATGTGTATGTTTGTACTTGACGTCCTGGAACGTTGTTCCATCCTGATAAATCCTGCTGGGCCAGAGTCATGATTGTACCTGAATCTATTTTAAATCATGACCAACAGCACATTTTAATGACTTGTATGACTAAACCAGAGGAGACCTTCCCCGGAATGCCCGCGGGCATGTACTCATGCAGCTTCTGTATTTCATACAGCTGTGCGATAAGGTCTGTAGAATAGCATTTATACATTGTCGCAAGCAGTGGCAGTTAATCCACAGGAAATACTGCCCCTTTTTTCAATTTGCATGTTAATACCATCGCTGATTTAATCTGTTATGAGCTGCACAGTAGTAGCCCTAATATAAGTTCCCTATCTTGCGTACAGTCGCTGCAGCAGCTCACCAGAGTATCCTATTCAAATGTTTGAGGCCTCCTTCAGACCGACAATAACACTGCATCAAAAATGGAGCCTACTCATTAATTCCCAGTAACGAGCAGTTGGGGTTGGACAACGACTTGCCTTTGGCATTCAGGAAAAATGAAATTACCCAGTTACTGTTCGGTCTATTTATTGATTTCAGATACCTAATTATTTGTTTCGTTGTGGTGGCAATAGCTGTTTCTCATAGCGTAATAAAATTACTTAACATTCCCTTGTTCGTGGCAGAAATTCAGCCATGCATTACATGCGCTCTTGCCTGTGGGAGGTGGTAATGTAGCTTTTCCACTCAAAGGGCAGCCAGACCTGCTCTGTGTGTTTCTACCATATTTCTACATGCACACTCTGCTCTCAAAATGTTCAGTGTATACGTATGAAAGTGAATTGCTATGATGGTCATGCAGCACCTGTGGTGTATTGAATTACGTGCTCTTCAAGTCAAATCCCATTCTCAGTGGCATCAAAAGTTATGGGGATAAAAAAGTAACTGGTTGCTTAAAAAAAAGAAAAAAAATCTTCTAATTTACTTTTCTCTTATTTTGAGTTTTATTACAAAGTGCTCATATGTGCAGGTCAGCATGTTAACTGGTTCACAAGTTCTCAGTCCATCGCAGAGAGTCACACACACTTTACACCGACAAGCAGTTGTTCAGGACTGTGGGAGCGACCAGAGAAAACCGATGCATTCACAGGGAGAACTTGCAAACGCCAGGCCCAGCTTCAAGTTTGGCATATTCTGCCTGTCAGGTGAACGTAGTAACCGCCACACCATCGTGTAGCTTCTGTGTCACGTCAGCACCAGTGCTACTGGTGCAGTTAGTTTCCGGATGGCTCCAGCAGAGAGCATATAGAGTTGACGAGCAAAAGAAAAGGTCCATCAATTGCTCCTTTCAGCCATGACAAACATATCCTGAATAAAGTTGCGTCTATGTGCTTTTTAACCAAAAATACCACTACGTTTTCAGTTAGGAGTCCCTTTAAGTATTACTGAAGTTTTTGAATATAGTTAAATTAGCACACATCCCCAGAAAAACATTTGTGACTGATTGTAAGCGTGAATTGTCTTGTAATAATTGGAGCGAGCAGAGTTATGTGGTAAAAGTTAAGAATGACTTTAGTATTGAAAACAACATGTTGTGGCATGCGCTCTATTTTCCTTGTACGGTAACTGAGAGATAGCAACGCTGTATTTCAGAGTCCTGATTTGATAATTGTTATGAAAACAGGAGAAATTAGTTCTGCAGTGTTGTGCGTCATCACAATTAACTTTTTCTCCGTGATTTGCTTCAGTCCTGTCCAGTATTGCTTTAACGCATTGAATATTTGGCAAAGTTGCTCCCATTTTGTTTGGTGTTCTTGTTAATGCAACCATTACTCACATAGGCTGAAGGAAGTTTATGAAAAGCTTGTGTGATTTTTTTTTCTCCAATCAAATGTTTCTCTTTTGTGTGGGGCTTTCACGCACTCTTTCATTTACATTACCCAATAAATCGTCATCCACAGCACTTTTACCGATTTACAGACATCGCCAACTAAAATGATTTCATGGCTTTCATTCGGAGAAAAGATTTTTCCAAACATGTAACAAGAGACTAAAGCATTTGGAAAAAAGTCAAGGACAGAAAATTGTGATTTTCAGTCTGAACGACACTAAATAAAAAAAATAAGAAATAAAGAAATTGCTTCGCTAAACATACCGTCCTGATTGCTGCTTTAAGATGCCACCCTCAATAAAAGTACTGTGGAGAGGACACATGTTTCATGTTAACCAACCTGGACTTTAACATCACCGAATCACTCAAACTGTCTTTGTACCAAGTTTATTTTTTACAGCTGAACACCACTTTTAATCATTAATTTTGAGTTGGTTTTTTTTTTGTTTTTTTTATGAGCAATAAAAAGCAAATTTCACAGAATCTCAGAGAAAAATATTGAGTTGTTGTCAGACTTTTATTTGTACACAGCTGATGAAAACCTACATATCTGGCATCTTTAAGAATGTTTGAAGCTTTGAAGTTGAGTGGTGCGTTTTTGTTTTGTCCTGAACAAATTATCGAAAATGAATAACTTGCAAATACAACTCAATATATTTAATCATTTAATTTAGGAGCATACTTAAAGCAAAGGAAGGGCTGAGTATCAAGACCTTTCCTTGGATCATTAAAAGCTTTGAAATGCCGAGATGCTGCAAGAAAAACTTGGTACAATTTTCTGTACTGATATTTACTGTACTGTTTAAAAATATGTTGTCAAAGAAAAAAAAAATGTCATGGCATTTTTAATAAACATTACAGATCTTGCAGGTTGAAAGTTTGTTTTCCAACTTTGAACAAAAGCAGCACTTTAAAGTGCTTATTGTTATTTAAAGATTTATCAATGAATACATTTGTCAATAGTATCTTAAAGTAATACATAATCCTGAAAGTACTCTTCGTCTGATAACGTTTCATTGTTTGTGCTTCATACAAATAAGAATTAAATTAAATTCAGCTTTTTTATATCGCACCAAATACAACACAGTTATTTCTAAGTGCTTTTTACAGAGAGAAACTCAACAAATCCACATGAGCAAGCGTGAGCGACGGTGGAAAGGAAGAAAAAACCTCTAACAGGAAGAACCAGGCTCAGAGGTGGAGGCGTTCTGCTATAGAGGATAGAGGAGAGAAAAGGATAGGGAGGACAGATCGGGGTTGGGATTCAGACCCTGGTTTGGGTAGGGGGTATAGATGGGTCGCTACATTCCTGTCATTCCCATGTAGTTAAATGTGTTGTGTGCGCATTTAACTAATGAGCAGAGTTTTCAATCCACAGAGATGTTGTGGTTTCGATTTATGATACTGGGGTGTTTCTCAATGGTCGTACGGTATTCATCAGATCTAGATTAATCAGAGTTATGCACGTAGACTTCATCCAGGGCTGTTGAACATCGTTCAGTGAATGTTGACTTGGCAATTCAATTTGTGCATAGCTCATCACAGGAGCATGAGCCAGATGCCAGGATGTTTATGGTGCTGTTGCATTGTGGGCACCAGTGTACACAACCTCTGCCTGTCAATGCAGACAGATTTTCCATGCCAGGTGCATCTCTTCGGTCAGAAGCATCTCAACTCAGATACACTCATAAAGACAGTTAGCAGTGAAATGCATCAGGAATATGACTTAAAGCACTGGACAAGAAGGCAGAATGGATGTTTTCTTTAAATGGGAATAATAAAAACGCTCTAATTGACACCTTAAATATAATACCAGGACTGATTTTGACAATCCATCCATTGTTATCTTTGAAAAACAAGACTGGAGTTTCTCCCTCCAACGTGTCGTTTCCATGGACTCTGATTGGATCATCATCCGATTGGGTGATTACACCACGTCCTCCAAACCGAACATGATTGTAATCACATTTGGTGAATTCAGTCAGACAGAGACATGATGAGATTTTAATCAGACTGGTATTTAGTCAGATTATTTATGAAGCATCCAACCGCAGCTAGTAATTCACATCTGATGTTCACCTTCTGAACTTGTTTTAGTCGACCATTCCTTATTTTCCACCTCCATGTTTAACTCTTTTATTGCATTTACCATACCTTTTTTAATGATCTCATATTATATTCAGTTTTCATGCTGCATTTGTCACTGTCCTTTTTTGTTGACGTAAAGCCCTTTGTTTACTGTAATCGGTTTATTGGTGTCATTTCTTGCAAATAAGGTTGATTTCACATTTGATAAGTGGCACTTTATGAGGTGGTTGACCTCCATCCAGAGCAACTTCGTAGGTAGAATGTCTCACTGGAGGAGTCTTCAGCACATTGGACTGATGGAAACAGGGATCCATCAAACTGTCAACAGAACCACCAGATGACCAGCACAACACACAAGCACACAATATCTATATAAATAAAAAGTGATCTTGGGGTTGATGTGCCAAAGAAATACCTTATTATAAATAGAGTAAACACTTTGACAAACAGTGTGAGGTTCAAATTAACTGGACAGACAAGAACATAAAACAATTTAGATGCACAATATGGAATCCTGCACCCACTAAAAATTGCACATAGTTGTTTGAGTGTAAATGTTTTCTCTGTCAATTCAGGCTCATTGTTCCGTTAACATATCCCCGTTGCTTGAGCTAAACGCGCGTATTTCACTTATCAATTGTTCAATTAAGACTGATTACATAACTTGTTTTGGATCTTGCAAAGTGTTCATGAGAGGGGAAATTACTAGTAACAATGCTGGTAATTACAAAAGGATAATTGCTCACTCACTGGCAACATAAACCACTCTGCTACACTGCCCCAGTGATGTACAATGCAGACCCTGACCCGCCTTTATACAGTCAAGTTTGAAGCCCAAAAAATAACAGGCGAGAAATGTCCTACCCCGCTGCAGCCCACTGGCTTAATGGCAGACGCACAAACCACACAACCACTGCAATGGATGAGGGAGAAAGCAATGGGATTTGTAGTAAAAGTGCCGTGCATCTTTACTGAAATACAGCCTCCACGTCCTCCAGTGCCTCGGCAGCTTGGCTGATTGCTGTGAGTGAACGCAGATGGGAGACATGCCCAGCAGTGGAAAACAGGGAATAAACTAGCTTAATGAAAGCATCATGGCACAGTGAAAAGCCAGTCTAAGCCATCAGTGAGAATACCCCGGGGGTAGGAAGATGGGCTGGTGTGCGTGCTGGGGGCTGGAAGCTTGCCTAGATCCAGGAGCTCTGTTGGCCCTCTGTGGGCTCGTGACAGCCCACTCCCTCACCGTACTCAACCTCCTGGGACCAGCCGGTAAGCTGATATGCCATGTTACTGGTTAGGCCTGGGTACTAAGTACCATATCTGGCAAATTAGATGCTTAGTTGGGAATGGCTGTGGGCCAGGTTTGTCTTTTGTGGGTTATCTGCCCAACCAAGGACAGACAGACAAATTAAGCAACTGTTTTGTGAACACATTCTACAAATTAGCAGCTGAGTGGATTTTGAGCACACCTTTATAAGGTATGAGAGAAAAAATGTTCATGTAGCTCTCATTTTAAGAGTGAGAATTGTTGAAGGGCAGTCAAGAGATCAACATGTATGTCTCGGACGTAATGGAAAACCTGGATCGTGCAGCTGCCTGTGCTTCAGTAACATTAAAATCTTCACAATTAGTCTTCCTCCTTTAAATGTAACATCTGCAGTCTCTGTGTTTCCAACAGATTAAGTGCATATACTGCACAACATCATTTGTAATGAAGTGGTATAATGCCAGAGTTTCTATGTGAGGCCAACACTGGCACATGAAAAAGATCTAACTAACACAACCAGATATAGTTAACTTTAATATACCCTGTTTATATCAAAATACATCTGTCCACAAAGTCAAATGAGACCATGATAGGAACAATAAGACTGTTGCTTTCATTTAGAATGCCCCTGCTTTTTAATGTTTTGGAAAGTGTGTGTGTGTCCACCGGAGTTTGGCTTCACTGTAACCAGAGTTCAGAGAGGGGGTCCACAGTCTTTCTTCAAGGCAATCTGGGGTGAGATTACACCGTAATTTCTCCGTAATGGTCGAATTAAGAAAAGTAAAGATGCTGAGACGTCCTTGATAAAGCCACAACCTCTACGGCGTCCCTCAGATTGTCTGCATATGTAACCTGGATCAGATCACAGATCCTTTGAGGTTTTGACCTATTTGGTCATGCCTGGCACTTCTCCAAGAAACAGCAACATAGATGCGTCTCAATCAGATGCGTGAACCATCTCATCTCATCACTTCTCACCCTGCATCCCAACCCAGGATAGAAAGCTCATCTCAACTGTTCGATCCAGAATGATCTTCATGACTCAGACTTCATGACCAAAGGTGGGAGTGGGGAAGTAGCCAGACCAGTAAAACAGAGAGCTTTGCTTTATGGCTCGCCATCGTTTACCACAACAGTGACTGCGTTATAGCCACAGCCACAGCTTGTCCAGGCTGCGCTCGATCTCACCACCTCTCCTGCCAATCACTGGTGAATAAAGTTTATAAGGTCACCATATGAACTTTTTAAGTTGTTCATGCTCTATAGTAGTTTACAGTTTGTTCTTCAGTTGCCAGCGGACAGAAAAAAAGAGAAAATAAAGAGCCTGTTTGATGTATTTTATCTTCTTATGTGTCTTTTTAATTTTCTTGGGGGTTTTCTTTTTGTTTTCACGTTGAAAAGCTTTGTGAACCTGCCTCGCTTCTGCCAAGAGGCCTTCATTTAAATTCCTCCAGATGAGAAATAATAAATCCTCCTTGAAGCGGGTCAGCTGCTGCCACAACAGCTTATTGCATAAATGAATTTTTTTCTTTGCTATATTTAAATCCATTCATTTCAGTTCCATTGTGCTTATGCGATACTAATGATAAAATCAGTATATGCACGCAGTGTTATGTGAGTTTACAGCTTTTTATATAATTTTAAACATATAAAGTTTAATGGAAGCAGTGCCACCTGCTCAGGATTCTAACTAAATAACTCATTTTCCCACCTTTTTCTCATCATTTTTATAGGCGTTACATAAATTGTAATTCACAGTCCTAGATAAAGGTTATCATAAAAAAGAAAATAATCTCACATCTATTAGACCCGGTCAAAAGCTTTAATTCAATATACTTGGTATAAAGGATTTTCTTTCCCTTTATTCTCTCATCGTTTTTCATTCCTTCGACTATAAATAAAGTCAGTCAATAGAGGCCATTTTTCTCCCTCTGCAGGGTGAGAGCAACTTTCATGATGAAGTTATCTTCTCCAAGGCTCTGTTGCACAATGCTGCCTATTCACTCTTTTCTGCTGTCTCACTGTGACAGCGGTTTAGATCCTCGACTTACCTCAGCATCCATTTATATCCCAGCATTTGATTTTTCTACAAAGAACAAAACTGTATGCTGTGACTTGAATCTTAAACCCGGGATGTGAGGACACCATATACTTGGAACCGCATTTTATAGACCCTGTTTAGGTTTCTATTCACATACAGCAGTACTCAACAAAAAACATCTGTTATTTGTTAGTGGCATGAACAGAAGGTTGCCCTCATATAAATCTGTAAAGAGGCTATTAATCCAAACAGATACTGCTGTATCCTGGCAAGACTATGTGTCCGTGATCTGCTGTGTGTCCTGTCAAACTGCCTTTAAGAGCCTGACAGTGCTTCTTTTTTTTCTTTTTTTTAAACTCTTTATAAAGTACTATGTGTAAGCTTAGTCCGCCAAAAGCCAAAAATGTCATTGCTAATATCCTTTGACCATATGTGAAGGTTTTCTGTTTATTTTATCTTTTCAGTGGCAATTCCACTGACAGAATTGACATTTCGGTTCGCTAAGTGTATCTCCCTGCACGTGCAACTGGCTAAGATGGTGAAGTTACGTTGCATTTTCCATCAATCCATCAGCAGTGGAAGTGCAAACAAGGCAAGGCTGGGTCACAGCCTCTGCTCTTTGTCTCCGCTCGCAGCAGGACGGATATTAACACACCAATGGGAGATAAAGCAGGCAAATTAAAAGGTGACATGAAGACAATTGATACACTCAGAGAAGACACGCCAAGTTATTTTCTGTCTTATCACTCAATTATACCAAAACAGTGATTCACCCAGGAGATTAACGACCATTGTTCATGGGATGTAATATTTTCCAGGATGTCAAAGTTTTATGAGAAAGCAGACTGCAAAACGTTTTGGGTCAGCATGCAGTCAGAACAAGAACTTTAACATTTAAGTTCATTTGTGTTACACATAGGCTCAAACAACGTGAATCACTTCATGTGTATTATATTTCACAATCTAGAGCTTTTATTTCTGCTGTTGTTGCATATCCACGTTGTCAGATTTTTCTATTTCAGTGCTGTTTGGGTAGAGGACGTGCACAAGAAACTTTCGCAAGGCAACCTTTAGTTTATTTACAAGTTTAAAAGGCATACTTACAGTATAACTGTACTTGTTCTACCTTTTGTATGTGACAGGGAAGTAACTGATCTGCATCATGTAATTACTGATGAAGTTACAGATATCTGATGGTTATACTACAAATTTCTGTTGTACTAAAAACAGTTAGAGACATACAGAGCCACTGTCTCTCTCCCTGTCCTTCTCACTAAGCTGCTAATACTGAGATACCTTTCAAATGGATTTAAACCAATACGTTGCACATTATACTCAAGACTTTGGCTCCAATTTGTACACCGCCGATTCTTGAGGGAAATATCAGTGTCTAAATGTTCCAGTGCGTTTACCAGATACTTTGTATGGTCATTTAGTGTTTAGGCAGGAAGTATAAAATCAAGGTCTTGTCTTGGAAAACATGCTGCTGCCCACTGTAACAACATTTAGGGAATTTAAACCCAAACTCCAAAGCTGTGGGCATAAACCAAAAACAATGAATGAAAGATACTAAACCCTGTTTTAAGAGGTGATATTATGTGGATTTGTCTCTATAAGTGAGACTTTTCACAGTTTACTGCTGCTTTACGATGGAGTAATTACACACAGCTGTGCTTCACTGTGATGATATTTAATTATCATAATTGTTCTTCTGGTCTTGAGTATTGTGGCATTAACTTTCTAGTGGTTAAAGAGTCGGTATTCAGCCTTTTACCAGCATGCCCGTTCTCATGTTGAGTAGAAGGAGGTAGGAATGAAGATTGAAGAAGGAAATATGCCACACATAGTTATAATTAGCAAATTGTTTATTGATTATTCGTCTTTCAGTTGCATGTCCAGCAGACATGCTTGATCAGTGGTTGAAAAGCTTGAGCCGAGTGGCTTTGGCACATTCTCCCAACGTCTTTCATTCTTTTCCTTTGACCTGTTTTGGAAACTTTGAGGCCGGTTTACTCCCCACTGTCCACAACCATTAGACATAGAAGAAAGGGGACAAGAAAGTCTTGCTCAAGGTATTTTCTTGCGTGGCTGGTGTATATGTTTGAGTCAAAGGGGAAAGTAAATGAGCGTTGTTTAATGACTTCTTTTCTGCTGCACTTTGGTCCCGTGGGTTTATATAACTTTGCCGGATAAACCACATCGAACAGTCACAGTGACTGGGACGAATAACGAAAACAAGAGGGATCCTTGTAACCTTTCATGTGAGCATTCTTGGCAAATCCACGTTCACTTCCCTTTGCACTTCCCCGGGACATTTTCAATCTGAGCTGCCAGCCTGGAGAGCTCATGAAAGGGCCTGAGCAGTAATGTTTTAATGTGTGTTGTCATAATCATAGATTTAGCAAAATATGGATGTCTAAGCAAAGAACAGGCCAGTGGGCTATTTCTCAAATTCAAACATACTGAAGTCACCATAAAGGTTTGATTAATTCGTTTGACTTTGCAATGAACAACCTGAGCTCTCTCCAAACTTTGACGCAGTGGTTAATTATTAGACCCCATCGATAATATCTATGATGTACCCTCCTGGTATTTGTTTGTACATGTATTTCCATTCTTGTTTGGGATGACAGATAAACGATCGTGCTTGCATGGAAAGCAAAATTGAAGAATGACTGTGTGCACAGTCGGGAATGTGTAAACCACCGTGTCTGTAAATGTCCTCAGTGGACCCCAGTGAAGTCTTCTGGGCCCCTGCAGTTTCAAGATGTAATGGTTTACATACCCAGCTGGCAGCACGGTGGGTCGTCATTCAGAGTTATATTTGAAACAAGTGGATTTTCTTCCAGTTTTTTCTGTATGACTGTGCTGGCCCGGAGGCGTTTTCAAAGTGTGATTATAATCAGGGACAATCTTTTACATCCTTGATGGACCTCAGAGATCCACATTATGTTACTATTTTCATATCATCTGCCTGTGCCCAACATCAGGGACACAAATCCGGGACTGAAATGTATAAACATTTGGAATATTTTGCATATTTATAGATGTTTGGTATGCGGCATGTGGAGCACATGGCAACAAATTCTGCAGGCAATGAACAGAAATATTCAGTAAATCCATTTGTCATTTATAAAAGTCCATTTTTTTTTTCAAATGTGTTTTTAATTACTGTGAAAAATGGCAGCAAAAAATGAAATGATTCAAATGAAAATGTTTTGTTGTTTTTTTTCACTTTAAATATTAGACAAGGTGAATTCAAAAGCTGTGAGCCCAAAAGAATGGATGTTGTTTATTAAGCCCAATCCCCAAACGCTAAAATTGGACATTTTTTAACAACTTTGGAAATATGGTTAAAGCAATTTAAACAGGACGGTGACAAAATATGGACAATGAAAGTTCTTGTTCCAAGGCAGATTGGGCTAAAAACAGAGATTCTCAATGAGGGCAATGTTCTTTTTTGTTCATTTAAAAGTCCTAAACAATACGATTTGGACACTCTTACATGTTAGAAATACACAAACACCAACATTCTTCAGCCCATGCAGATCATAACCATATTCAAAATTCCAGACAATATTTCAAATATGAGCTTACAAGCTATATATCACAGTTACTTTGCCAAGTACTCAAATGAAACAAGCGCAGGATACACAGTATCAAAACAACAATTATTACTATGCCAATAATAAACTTAAAACCATGTCTCTTACAAGCAACACAGATATGTCACATCACATACTTTAATAAAAACACCGAACATTAGAGTAAAGAGCACATGCAGCCACAAAGCTAACCAGTTTTATTGCTTCACCAATGTGACATCAGGTGTTTATTATTGCTACTTAGGAAACAAGAAAGAAACAAGTATTTTCTGTCGTAATCGTCATGTTTTCCTAAACCTAACCAAATGGTTTTGGTGCCTGAAACTAACTGACGAGGGCCCACCCAGCTCTCACAACTCGTCGTCATTTGTGTCGACGGGTTGCACTCAGCGGAGCTGACCACGAGGTGGGATTGATCACTACATCCTCATGTCGATATGGTTGATTCAACCATTCAGCTGGGCGCCAGGAAAGATAACGCTGCTGTTGGAGCTCAGCCTTCCTTTCAGGAGTTTCTAATCTCTCAAATCAACTCAATCAATTAATCAATTAAACTTCATTTGTAAAGGAATTTACCAAGGTGACAACAGAACAACACAAATATGCATGAGAAAATAGAAGGAGCAACAAGAAGTATCACACAGAAGAGTCAGTGGACTACGGTATAGTGAAAATTGAGTTATATAAGGATGTTGATCCATTTCATTACATTACATTGCATTATATCAGACGTCATACGTTGTGCTAAAAAGAAAATCTTGGACAAGGAATTTAAAAGACACTTAATCCTGACTCCCAAAATTTTAGAAGACCGCAGAAAAGCAAGACCGTAATTCACAATAGAATTTTTCAGCATTTTCTCATTTCTCCGGTGTAAGTCCAAAACACACACAGACAAGCACACAGATACCAAACAGGAGGAAACATGATCATTCGGAGGACCTTTAACTGAAAACTGCACAATTTAGAGTGAGTTTTATGTGGAAAAGCAGAGGCGTGCACTTAGTAACACACCCAACAACACTGGCGGTGACTTTGTTGGGGGCAAATATTTTCCATTGAGAAATTCATGAGCTTGTAAACAGCTCAGGTCCTGGGAAGCATTGTTACATCTCTGATGATAACCAACTCCGTTTGGAGAAACTCTTCTCGCATTGTTTTTGTTTCTATAGCTTGTCTTTTTTTGGGGGGGGGGGGGGGGGGGGGGCATAACAACTGCACTCTTCAGCACAACCAACACTTACAATGATCTTTTACTTTTTTCTTTTTAGGGAAAGTTCAAGTCAATTACACACAGATGTGTGTCCCGTGTGCATTTCACGCTTCTTTCAATGCCCGGCATGACCAGCCCCCGTGTGTGATCATGCAGGTGCACACGGGGACGTGTGCTGGTGAAGATGAGTCAGTACAAAGTCACTTCGGAGCTTTATAGAGGATGTTTGTAAACTTTAAAGGGCCACCTGTGAGCAGCCATAAAGCTGCCATTGTGCCAGCCCGTGTGCGAGCCGAGTCTCATCATTTTGCTTCTGCTTGCACTTCTCATGTCTTCATCTTTTATGGCTCGGACTCTTTGAGGTGATACTACTTACTATGAGTGATGCTGAGATCACAGTGAGAAATCCCTTAATCTTCAGATGACGTCTCCTCAAGTTGCACGCAAAGGACGTAAAATTTTGAAACATAAAACAGGCCAGACAGAATCATTCAGAGAATTATTGCCAAAGTCAGCCCTGATGTGAGTGCATGGGTGCAGGAATGATCTATTAAAAAGCCCAAACATCATTAATACCTGCCTAATGCATCCAGTCTGTGCTGAAAGCGATCACCACCAAATGAGATATTGGTCCTGGAGAATGTGGCTCTGCAAGTTATGATAATACCAGACCATCCGCGGGAAATCAAGTCTGCACAGCAGGGCACTCACATATTCTCGTGGCTGCTTATTTTATTTTAATTTTATGTTTTTAATTGAGTGTAAAAATCTGGTATTTATTTCAGTTTCTCAGTTTCTGTGGTTTTCCAGCAGATTTTAAGCTAACCTTCCTGGAACATGTCGGTTATTTAACTCAATATGAAGCCTAGTCCCACTTACTGCCACAGGACGTACACAATTTCTTTGTCTCCTGTGCGAGGTCTGGCTTTTACTATTGCGAATATAAAACTATTTGCAAAAATCCAACCCCAGAAGAGGGTGAAATAACAGCAGCAAACGAACTGTGGCTGGAACATGAGCTTTCTCATGTCGCCTAAAATGACAAAGTGTCACATTGTTATATTTCAGAGAATTACTGATAAATGAGAATAAATACCGAGAAGTTGTGAACAACCGGCCTTTCTGCACTCAGAATCATTAACACCAATTATCTACATCTTGAACGGGAAGCTGCTGCACTTCCCGTTCACTTGACTTCATTTCCTCCTGTTGCTGTTACTGTATTGTTTATCCGGTGTTTCTTCCTTTGCGCATTCTATTCACACGTAGATTCATACCAGCATCCGAGATGCCTTTCCAGGATAGAGACTATCCGTCATGGACACTTCAAACGACTTGTCCTTCAGTCTTTGCGAAATCATCTTCCCCTTTTCACACTTAAGTTAGTTCCCATGTGTTTGGAGGGCAGTTCAATCCTCACTTGCTCATACTGGGACTCATCAGCATCCCACATATGCTCTTTCCAGTCCTCCCAGGATGCACAGCTGCTTTTTTGTGCTCCACTTTCTGGAAAGTCTATCTTTGTGCAGATAATATTAGCTACATCCCTTGTTTACTCGATGCTGAAAACTGAACCATTGTATGTGGCGTGGTCAGAGTCCCTGGTGGCTCTGAGTTGCAGCTATTGACCATGTGAAGGGCGGACGATTGACTCCAACTTGGACAGCGACCAGATGGATGTACATCTTAGGGAAAGGCGAGACCTGTGAGGCCCATAAGGAATCAGTGACCTGTCCATTAAAATGATGGAAATAAACTAATCAAGGTTAAAGCATAATAACAAGAATTAAACACGCATTTATCACATACTATTTACTATTATCGCTTTTGGTTTTTCAAGAAAATTATGCAATAATGCTTTACTTTTGGATTCACTCAAGGTGAACTTAAGCTACTATTGACTTTCCTGGATATTTGTTTTAGGGCCTCTTTTTCTCTCATTATTACAATACCATCTATCATTTAAAAGAATCTACAACAGGTTGTTTTTTTAACTTGGAAAAATAACTACTGTGGTGCATTATATCCCCATCACTATCGTGTTGTTGTAATAAAGTATGTCAGAGGTCGACGTTTTGTCTTTAAGTGGGAAAGTTGTGATTTTTTATTTTTTTTTAATGGTTCTTTGGGGTGTTAGTGTGGCACAGTGCAGCAGTTTTAGCACTCAACACTTTGTAGCTGGCACCTGAATGAAAGAAAACCTGGAAGTGATAAGTGGAAGCTTGGAGCTGCACCTCATCTCTGTTGAACGCCGCTTCCAAGAAAACCTGAATGAGTTATTTGTAAAAAAAAAAAAAAAGAAAAGAAAAGAAATATCTTTCCCTGTTGTGCTTTGTGACTCAACATGAATAAGGTGGAAGTGTTACAAGGCAACAGGGAGCGGTGCTTTCCTCTGGCTTAGGAGTGCGAAGGTTTGGTGTGTGAGCTCTTGTTGAGTCACAGATCTGTTTCCAAACCAAACCGCACTGAGGCCACATTGCATGTTAAAACTGCCGGACAAATGAGCCTCAAAGCCTCATTCTGGCTCACTGTGTCACCTCAATGTTGGCACAAGCTCTGGCTCTGGAAGATTTCTGTAACGTTTTACTAACTTGTCAGAAATTAACTGAAACTAAGGACAGGGAGTACTGACTTTTCACTCATGAATGTTCAACCACTCTAGCAGAACCACCAAAGTCAAATTTGTTGATGCCACTACCATTTAAAAAACAATTTTTTTAGAATCAGCATTTTTTTTTTTCTTTTTATGAGGGTCACCTGGAAATTAACAATGCCGACCTACAAAGATACTGGACTTCCAAACTGACGCCCACTGATCCCTCTGCAGACATGGCCAGGAAGTAAAGAGGGTCTACACATCTTAGCTGACCTCACATGGACTACTACGCACTTCTCCCGTCAGGTGAAACGGGCCCACAGTAGATTGAAGCTCCTCTTTCTTTGTGAATTCACTTCTGTTGCTCAGACATACAGAGCTTCCTGGTCTACTATGTGCCACAGAAGCTGTATAGAAGAGAACAGAAAGGACCTGCAGTGGGTGGTGAGGGTGGCACAGAACATAACAACAGAACACTACCACTCTCAGACAGATTACCACTGACCAACAATAAAATAAGGCCACTTGTCTTTTAGGGAAGCCCACCTACCTCGGACTTAACAGAGAGAGTTGGAGGGCTTGTTGACATAACATGTTCTCGCTGTGACCCTTTGGAAGTACAAAGAGACTCCGAGTGTTTCAATTTTGCGATGCTGGTTGGCATCCTCCCTGATAGACCTGAGAAGGTTCCAGAGCACCTCTGCTTCCACTCTGTATGTTCATAGGTCGCCATGTGTGTAAGTGTACATCCGAGACGCGTAGAATACTAACAGAAGTTAGGTTACAACATGTAACTGTTGAAAGAATACTATAGGTGGTGAATCAGGCTGTATAGGATGTAGGAGCAAATTAAATCATAACTTAGGACACAGAAGAAAAGTTACGATTAAATAAATGACTTCTTCTGATTCCTTTCCAACATGCTTGCTGTTGGTGTGCATGTGTGGTATGAGTGAGGTTATCGACAGTGAAGCTGTGGGGATGGAGGTACATTAATAGAGTATATAGATGTGTAAATATTTACAAAAAAATTACATGATTTACATGTGTGAAATAAATCATTAGGCCACTGGTTTCAGCCTTTTCTTATTTTTGGTCAGTTAAAGTGAACAGTATCTGTTAGTGTTTGTATTCTCTATGTGTTGAAATATGACCAGAAATAAACCATTCATTCATTCATTCATTCATTCATTCATTCATTCATTCATTCATTCATTCATTCATTCATTCATTCATTCATTCATTCATTCATTGAAATGAAACATTATCTCTCTCTCTCTCACACACACACACACACACACACACACACACACACACACACACACACACACACACACACACACACACACACACACACACACACACACACACACACACACACACACACACACACACACGCACACACCCATGCAATAAACCCCCCATACTTTTGTTTTGCACTATTATTTATTGTAAATCTTTGTCCTGTTCTTGAACTGTAAACAATGCTGCCAAACATTTTCTTGTTGTTTCTAAAACGTCTGATTCTGATGCTCATATTTGCTCGACCACCTTCGGCAGACCCGAGATCAGTAACATCCTCCGTGATAGCTGAGGAACTGGCTGCTTTCCTTGGCGTGGTGTCATGCACGGGTTGATATTTTTAGACCGTCCTGTATGAATTAGGCAGTGTTCCGTGTTCTCTCTGTGGGGCAGTTCAGATCTACCTGACTCTAGGGTTGCTATTAGCCCTTCTAATAAAGGCCAGATTGTGGGAAAACTGGTAGTTAATGTGACCCGGCTGTGGCTTGCTGACAGACGTTCCCACCAGCGGTGTAGGACAGAGCCCGCTCCATTTTCCTATCCACAGGAAAAATGCTATCAGCTCCCTCAGAGCTGCAGACTCTTTATTTGCATTATTTTCCCTTGAGAGATTTAATAGCCTTCTATCTTACTCTTGACATCAGCTGTGAGATTCGAAGACTCCATTTTCAATATGAGTCCATTCGTGGCTTCAGTGGCAGAAAGGCGAACTCGACTCTTCAGACACGGATACAAAACCTTAGTCATATGCTAAGACAATACTGAAAGTGACTGTGATGAAAAACCTCCCCTATGAAAATCCCTTATAGTCACATTAAAAATAATTATTGAACATCCTGTCATCAGTATGAACTTAACAGTCATCACAGACTTCCTCGGTTGCACATGTTGGCACTCATTTGAGTTGAGTATACCTGGACTGGCTCCTTGGGGTCTGGGGTTTTATCTCTCACATGTTTTATCTGATGATCTCACAGCTCACATTAGGCATAGAAGTAGTATTGTGGAAATAATACACAATGTGTGAAGAAAGAAGGGGATGTCCACCTTCAAGTCTTAAGTCTTGGGTGGCCTGCTAATACATTTTGAGCACATGTTGTCTTTTTCTTGTCGGGATCCACAAAAAAGTGTCAAAACTGTTGACCAAAAAAAAATCCAGACCAGAAGATGGCATTGCATCACGAGCATGAGCGCTTCAGCCCAAAATGTTATGTCTGTATGGGAATAGCAACTCATACTTTTTTTTTTAATTATTTAAATTATTCTGATTCTTAACAACCATATTTTGTTATATTTCTCAAAAGTACCCTTTATTTACTTGCAGTGTACAACCAACCACCCATCTTCTAAATGGCTGTTTCCAACTTAACATTGGGGATCATCAGAATTTTGACAGTTAAGCTTGAAATACTTCAATCATCCATTCATCCATCCATACGTCTTCTCTACCACTTTAACCAGCTCAGGGTCCTAGAGCGCTGGAGCCAAACCCAGCTGACTTATGTCCATCAGGGCAAATACAGAGAGAGAGATTCACTCACATGCACTCACACCTACAGGCTTTAAAGTGTGACCTGCAGCTTTAGCCTAAATTGCTTGCTTTTGGACCCTGGGAGAAAATCAGGTTGCAGAGAAAACATTCAAACTCAAACGTGGGAAATTTTCACTATGAAGCAGGAGCTTGAACCACTGCACCACTGTGCTGTCCTACTTGCAATGTCTATAAGCACTATTGTTTGACATTACTGACCAGAATGCAGAGCAGCCTTATTCAAGATGTCTGTTTCTACAGTCTGAAAAGCGTTGGCCCTTGTGTAAGTTTAAGAACACAACATGGTCCCCTAGTTGCCTTAAGAGGGGAAAAATCCACACAGTAGCAGGAAATTTATGTCATAATACGTGTTTGTTGAAACTAGTTAAACCATTTCCCAGTTGGTTTTTTTTCCCCTTTCCTTTTTTTTTTTCTCTCTTCGACAAATTTAGTTTTGCTCTCTCCTCAGCCTGAAACGCTCCATAAAAAACATCAGATCCTTTCCACCTAAATCATTTTACAAAGCCTGTAATTGGCCTCCAGCGTTGTGCCCTAAAACTTCAGACACAACAAGAGCATGGTGGGACATGCATGTCTCCGCAGTCCTCTGTTAATGGGACAAGCTTGTCTGCATGAGACCCTTTAATTCAAGCTGGTGTGTGATAATTTCTCCTGGGTCTGCTTGGTGCCAGGCCAGCAGGTGAGAACTCCACCACCAGAGCATCCTGCCCCATTATCCATTAGCGAGGACTTTAGAATCCGGTTCTCACATTTTTTCAATAACTTGGCTCATTCCTCTAAACTCCTCGCACACACACAGGTATGGAGAAACATTTTCCAGACTTTTCCTATTCATTAAGAGGCACAGCCATTAAGTGTGTTTAAATCTTCACTATTTTTTAGTGCTTCTTGGAAATTCTGGGGATCTGGTTGGCTTACAAACCACAAGTTAAAATACTTGCTTGCGGTTTTGAGTTGACTTGAACGAAACCTTTGTGTATCATTTATCGATATATATATATTTTTTTTAACTTTTTTCTTTATCGCATTTCTCGAAAATCTTAACGACAAGCGTCACCAGCCACAGCTAAAATCCCCACTCCACTGGCACATGATGCAGCTGAGAGGGAGACAAAAAAAAAAAGTCAGTGAGGCCCATAAAAGTCATTGGGCGCACAGCGACACTGCTGAAGCTCTTTAGTGGAGATGAGGCACAAGCGTCACTCACAGCAGGACACTGTGCAGAAGGATAATTTGCTCAATAAAAGTACATCTGCCTTTCTACTGGGACTGCACAGGGACAGAATGTCCTGTTGTTGTTTTTTCTTATGTTACGCTCCTCTCGACAATTAATTTAATGCTAGAGGATGAACAGCTTTCTGGGTATATTAAAATTCAATACAACCTGCATTATCAGTGATGTTTTCATGTTACTTAGGCAGGCCTGTTCAATTGCTTCGGGAAATTCAATTCATTCATTCATCCATTCCTGCTAGTATTTGTCCTTCCGTGTTTACGTCAGATTCATTCCATGTCACAACGGCCATCTCGAACATTTGGGCGTGTTGATGGAGTCACAGTGCACTACGGTGTTACTACACCCTGTTCAGGGTAATTACTTTTTATAGACCTCTCCTGCTTGAAGACTGGTGTTGAAAAGCGAAGATGCACCTCCTACTGCGGGGGATTTACTTCCTGTGTCTGTGTTGTTCTGCCAGAAAATACTCTCCTCTCCCTCATGTCTGTTGCCGCTTGCACTGCTTATTTCAATATAGGTCTCCAAAGATGAAAAGAAGAAAATGGCAAACCCTGTTACATGACAGCTAATCTTAACATTCAAATCCATTTAAAGTTATTGGATCAGCTCTGGCCAGACACGCTGTCTTGACACAGGAAAGAATCATTTCACAGAATTATTTAGGGATGATTGTTTCATTGGAGAGCAATAGCCATCAGCGTGCGATCCTGCAGATGGATGGAAGAGGAAGCCTGCAAAGTTGTGTGTAGAAGCCAGAAACTCCTGGACTGAAGTCACATAGGAATGAATGGGAATAAAAATAACAGTTTAAAAACCCCAGACTGAGTGCCAAGAACTTCCAAGGTGGCACTTGAAGTCTGAAAATGTGAACGGCAACTCATTTGAGCAATTTCTATTTTTTAACCCGAATGTTTGCCAGACACACAAGACCCTCCTACTATACTCCAAAAAAATCAGCCAAGCAGTGTCCTACTCCTTTTTCTGGATATTATGGGTCATTATTATATTATTACATGGTTCTTACTCGTTTTTTCCATGTTGGTTTTCTCTGTTATGTTTGTCTGTTTATGTATGTATGTATGTATGTATGTATGTATGTATGTATGTATGTATGTATGTATGTATGTATGTATGTATGTATGTATGTATGTATTTATTTATTTATTCTGTTTTGTTATTGTCAATTCTCACATGTCTGAAAAATTGTTTTTCATTTCTTTTCATTCATTCAGCAGTTGTTTAGTTAACACATCAGAAATATGTTCAGATAACATGATTGAAAGGGATTCATTCTTCTTTATCTGAATAGATGGAAATATGTGACATGATTGAAGTACATTAACACAACACAATATTTGTAGGTGAGAGTGCTGACGCACTGCAGTACTGTGTGGCCCCTTAATATGCTGAAGTTAATTACACATATCTGAGCACAATGGCCGTCTCAGAGTATCTAAAACAGGCTCAGATATTTTGACTATGTAGCAGCACTCCAAATTATTCTGTTACACTACAGAAATTCAAATAACATTTTGCTCTACTACCGTATATTTACACTCCACAGTAATAATCCAGATGACACAGCATCTGAGGTTTGAAAAATATTGTTGGGATTTTCTGATTTCTTTGCACTAAAAATATTTTAGTTCTCAGAAAATAATTTTATCCATGAAAATAGTGAACAAGTACATTTGGCAAGAATCTATTTATATGTTTTGCAGTGAGCCCACTGAAAAAACTAACACTGGCTTCCCAATTTTTGTAAATTACATGGCAGAAAGAACAAGGTCTTAAATCTAAATTTGGTTGTTTTGGCATAGGTGAACATGTTTTGGCAGAACAAATTGTAATAGTTTGTTTTATGAATATGGTTTTTCAGGACACAGTGCCTTGAGAACAGAGACGAGCAAAGTAAGCTCACTCTGTGTGGGCGGCGAAGACCTGACCTCAGGATGGGGAGGACAAAAGGTCTAAAAGCACTCTCATTTAGACAGACCTGCATACCAAGCTTTTCTGTGCACATGAGCGGCCGTATTTTGACAGCGGTGCAGATTAACCAGCGGTTCTGATGAATTTGCCTTGAGACATTGTCCTCATTTAGTGACAAGAGTAAGCTCCTTTATGTTCTTGATGGAGCTGCGCAGTGGGACAATGGTTTGAACTTCAGCCCAGAGCGAGAAGATCCAGGATCCTTCTATAATTCAGGGCCTTCTGAAGTTTGCATGTTCTTCCTACGCATACTAACATTTTATTCTGAGACTCTTTTCACAATAAGAAAATCTTGTTTGGTGAATTTGTGACTCTGAATTTCATGTTTTAAGTGTGTTAATGAGTGATTCTGTCTAAATGTGGTTGACTGGTCCAGGATGCACACTGTCGTTCATCAAAATTGAGCTGTGGACTGGCTACATTTGATAAACTTGTGGATGTACTGTTTTTGTGTTGGATTTTTAATATAATACCCAATAAACAACATTAAACAGCAGCATAATGTTGAAGCATTAATGTATGTGGTATTAATGGTTAGTTAGTACTTATTTGGTTTGACTTTAATCAAACTATATATTTTTATCCAGTGTTGGAAGTGGCTATGGAAACACATTTAATCACCATGCTGGAGTGCATTTCTTTTCCACTTTTGTCTCAACCAGGGACCACAGGTCAGAAATCACACTTGCAGGTATTTAGAACTCACTGTGCTGATTACAGTGAAGTGGAGCCCACTCTTGTCTGAAGAACAGCATACCCATCACACAAATTGCAAAAGGTGACCAGGATTTGTCTTGTCCTCTCGGGACTAATGAAATAACATGGTTTGATAGGTTCCATAGAGGTACTGCCCACTTAAAACTACAGTTATTCAATGCAAATGCACAAATACGATGACAACCTGTAGGACTACTCATGGAAAAATGTGTTGGTTTAAGTTTAACCCTTTCCAGGAAACTTTGCAAACTACTATATAATGTAATTTCTAAACCACAAAAGAGTATCAGGCATTTAAATGCTGTATGGTCAGCATAAATAAGCACAGAGAATCCATTTTCATATCTTATTAAATCTATTGAAAAGTGTAAAACTCATCAAAATGAATGATTTTATCCTAAAACATTTCACTATATATTTCATACATTATTAAGTACTAGTGTGTTACAATAGAGTACAAGAATAGACTCCTCTAAGTATGACTTACTAGTTGCATTTGTTATGTTTAAAAACTGACATATTGTCTTTTGGCTTTCATGTGCAAATCACACATGGTTTTTCCTTTTTTATTTGCATAGTAATAAGTCCATTCAAGATGTCATGGTAAATGTAAAATAGCATTGTTGGTTTAATACAGTAACTTAGTGAATCACTCCAAGTATAAACCCTTTCTCAACATCGAGTGTTATGACGTAAATTGTGATCTGTGACTCTTGACAGTTTGTCACTTGTAGCTTGGAACAAACAGGAAGAGTGATTCTGAATATGGTCACTTTCCTGATGAATGGTTATTGTTGTTGTTGCATAATATTCCCAGGCTGTGTGCTGCAAGGTTTACCTTCAGGGTCACTTGTTAACTGCAAGTATATACACTTTGTACCTCTGAAAAGCACATTTAAAAAAAAGAAAATCACCCTAAAACATTTATTTACAAATATTCAATTATATACAGTACCAGACCTTTCAAGGTGTGATTAATACAAGCAAAACAAATTCCAAACAAAAAGCATATAATCCAACAATTTTACTGTCATTACAGACATTGCTGTAAAATCAGTCATGCAATAGTTTTGCATGATAGCGACAAAGTGTCTTCTTGGATGTTTTCCAACGGCAAACATTTTACAACAGCCAGCCGGCAGCTCTCCAAGACCCCCAGATTTTAGTGTCTCTCACGGGGAGTTCAAAGCTCCTACATCTCGTCGGACCACTAGACCCCTCCGATGTCTGTAAAGTAATCATGCATAAACGAATGAGTTTGGTTTCCTTCACTCATAGAATTTGGGAATACAAAACAAGTTTCCTGGGATGGAAATGCAGCTTTGTTAGTGCTTTAGGTATAATTAGTGACAAACCGGGTTTTTTTTTTTTTTTTTTTTTTTTAAAGGTATTATCATGAGGCGGGGGTGGGAGGGGGGACTGTAATCAGCAATTCAATGTTTCTGGCTGATGTGTGCATTTCAGATCTAAACAATCACATTTTTCTCACTCTTCTGCTTGGTAGCAGCTAAGGCACCGTGAGATCTTGACCCACCGTTTGACCAGTTTCAAAATAGTTCTTATCATGCAGTGACTGTAAATATTGATGTTTCTTCTCTTTCTTCCTGTCCTTGGTAGAATACGTGCTACATCTCATGTCCGTGGTCTCCCTACAGGCCTGTAAGTTGCACCTGACCATTCCTCCCACCTGCGTGACCTCGTCTGTCTCCAGCTTGTCCCCCTGCCGACTGGAGCCGCCCACCCTCTGCCTGCCTCAGCTCTGCATGCGAATCAGTCTGGATCTCGCTTGGGAGGAAGCGGAATGTTTTTATTGGGAAGTTGGACAACCATTGCAGGATTTTCATTCCATTTTCAGTAGCTGCACTCCAAAGGAAGTCCCGTTTTTTTTTTCTTACATAAGTCAGCCATCACTAGTGTGGATTAATGAGCTTTACCCCATACAGAAAAAGCAAACGAGGCTCTGTGTCCAAAATCCTGCAGTACAAAATGTTCATGATTGAACAGCTGCATGGTTCAAGAACAAAAACTCTCTTTTCTCCCAGTCAACTGATTCACTACCTTTTAACTATTTATCTCCTGAATTTCAGCATCAATAATCTCACTGCTTGAAATCCGGTATTAATCAGTGAAATCCGATCTGCCACAGTTAGTCTATTTCAGACAGTCTTTAATTTCTGCTATATTTCTGGCTTGTCACTCAACCTGTGGCAAAGCTCCAGTCTGTATTGTTGTTGAACACTGAGGTGTGAACATCCCAGTGCAGATGTTATCTCCATTTCCTGAGGTTATTCTCGTGGTGCACCTACTGTATAATTCACAAGGGTTTAGTCAAGACACCCTCACCACGCAGTTTGTCTTGTGAAATACGCACTTGAAGGTTTGTGACAGGGAGAGATCGACTCCTTGTTTCCATGAAGGAGACCCCAGGGGGAAACTTCCTGTATTTTTGTAACCCGGATGAGAAACTGTTGATAACGTTATGTGTGTGGGCGCCAGCAGGGAAGGTGACATTAGCGACGACTCAGAGGAAGAGGAAGTCAATCAGCAGAGCGCGAGAGAGGAGCACAATAGGGTGGCATGAGAGGAGAGCCAAGTGGGGAAAGTGGGAGTAAACACACACATACACACAAACGCACACACAAGGTACCTCTGTCTACAGGTCAGCGGGGGAGCAGGGTTGTGTCTGCACATGCATGCACGTGTGCTCATTTGAGCATGGAGTATGTCTGCTCATTTAAGTGCATTTGCATGTGTGGGAGTGTGTGTGTGGGATCACAGTTGTCTTATTCGCACCTGGCAGGGCCAGTAGTGAGTCAGCAGTGGTGAGAGGTTGAGCTGTATTCCCCGTCACACAGCCCGAAGTTGTGTTAACCTTTAAGACAAAAGGCGGTGACGTGTGTGGGCTTCTACTAATCCGGTGAGGAAAACCATCTGAATGTCATGTATTCTTCTAACAGTCGTCATAATCAGATTGGAAATGTGTGGTAGAGGTATCTCAGGAAACAATTCAGCAAATCGAATCGAATTTGTGAGGGAATTTTTGTCACTTTGGACCATACCCTTGTAGGAATCCACAGAATTATCACAAACTGTAGACTGGTTACCAACTTTTTGTACTTGGAGGTCCTTGGATTTGCTATAAGAAGGTTTTCGACCCCTCAGATCTCTGATTTGCAATTAAATTTCATTAAACACAAATAAAGACAGACACACCAACTCTCGTAAACATACAAAAGCAGCCTTGATGGATGGATGGATGGATGGATGGATGGATGGATGGATGGATGGATGGATGGATGGATGGATGGATGTCTTGTTCTTTCTCATTTGCAAAATTATATTTACTTGTTGAAGCATTGTTTTTTTCAGAAGGTTTTTTAAAGCTCTGTTGCATCACAGCATTAATTTGAAAGAGCAGAATTTCCCCTGAATCATGAGTGAAATGAGGACATGTCGATATGCCTTCTATGGACATCGTGTGAACCTTGAACACAAAACCAGGATCGATTACTGGGAAAGTTTGTTCTAAGATTCAAGGTCCCTTGACAATGTGTACTGCACTTGACATTTTCCCCTGGCTTGTTCAATACTCTCGATGAAACACCTGTAAAAAAAACAACAAACAAATGAGAGACTTTCCAATGGCAAATGACAAAACATAACAGATGAAGTTCGACATAAAAGCATGTCAGGATTTTGTTTTTCTTTTCTTTTTTGGGTTGATTCCAAGATGGCAAAACAACAAAATTTTCTCATCTTTGGTTCACAAAATCCACTCTCAAACATGTTTTAGATGTCTCCTTGTTTAATCATACTGGAATACAAACCTTCAGGTTATCGGCCTCCATGAAGCTGTTTCTCTCAGAATCACATTGTATGTGTTCAAATGAAATGTTATCATATATTCCAATTAGAAAGTAAAATTTTAGCACCATACAATGGATCCACATGCGGTTTTATCTCAGGTGACTCATTGAAACTGTGTAATTCGAACAAGCGAACACCCTGGACTGCCCCTCCCCAGCCTGCAAGGATGCATCACAAATCTCTATCAGATGCGAGGCTGAGTCAGTCTCCATGTCAAGCATGAAGTATTATCATACAATGTAAAGTGATACAAGTTTTCCCTGAAAGAATAAAGTCTGGGATGTGATGTGTGCGTTCCTGTCAAGTCTGTGACGTCGTCTGCACTGGATCATCAACACTGGTGCAACAACAGTAATCCTACACCTGAAAAGCAGCCTTTCAAGCCGTCTGCGAACATGACAGCTTCTTTTTTCTACTGGTTTCATGTGGGCATGCAGTTTCAGTCGAGTCAGCGGGGAGGAAGTGATAAAGTTGACGTGAGATGACTACATCAAAAGCCTTTGACCTGCTTGAACACACACACATACACACACACACACACACACACACACACACACACACACACACACACACACACACACACACACACACACACACACACCACACAAGTGATGTACAAAGACTCACTCACTGGGGTTTAAGATGGGAAAGGTGAAACATTTAGTTTGATGTTCGGTTCAAAGTGTGAGTAAAACACTGACAAGTCTGCCTGAAAACCCACAACACAGTGCCTGTCAGCTATGTTTAGTGATACCTCGTGAAAGTATTTCTGTTGTATCGCTGGCTTACTGTAATCTGAAGGTGATCACAGGACAGAAAATATTCAAGGGCCCCTCTGATTTTTGTAATTTATGTCACCAGCAAATTGATGTTCTAGAGCAGGCCCTCTGTAGTGCCTCACTGTAACTTTACAATAACAGTTATGCTTTTCTTTTTCATTTTGAAGCACAAGAATACATAAAAAAATTCCAGTCAAACACGTGATCAATGTGACATTTGTATATAGGGATGTTTTAATATTTCATCAACAAAGGTAAATAAAGTGACCTTCTTGTCCATTTGCATTCAAAGAGTTTGATTCAATGTGGACAAGACTTCTCTTAGTTCTTTAGTTCTAATCAATTTAACATAAAATATGTAAGATACAATTACATTTTGAGCTAAATACAGATCAAGGTAACAAGCAAAAACGATCATGTTTTGATTTTTGACTTCCCTGCTTCTGCAGCCACTTTCCACAAATTTACATTGAACCAAATGATATAGACGCCAATAATGTGCAATCAGCCTGACGTCTGTCCTACGATTCAAGCTCAATGTAACCAGAGACACTTTGTCTAGCATAACTTTACCTGACAGTGTCACTGTTTATCAACAGGATCTAGGTAATTCTGGGTTTTCAGTTGTTTCCCCCCAACGGTGGATAAATAACGTGAGACAGTTTCTGATGCAGAGAAATTAGAATATTTCAGAGTTGCAGAATCACAGTGCAGACATGTCCAAATTGTCACCAATATAATGTCATACTCTGAAATACGTGATTACAACACAGCTTCAAACACTGTAAATAAAAAGACCAAAATCGTATTTAGTATATTACGTCTCTTTACAGTATGTACATGAGCAGATTTGACTGTGATTTATGCATTCTCTGATTATTAAATTGTTTCTATGTCATTTTGAGCTTTGAACAGATAAATTATGCATTGCAATAGGTCTGTTTATACTTATATTCCATCAAGACAAGTTTTATTAATTTTCTGGATAGTTCATGCTGTTGGAATATTGAAGAGCTAATTATTGGAGAAATCTCATTTTTGTCAACAATGTGGTTTATACAGGGCAAAAAGTAATGTTCCAACATGAAATATAAACCAACCACAGGAAATGATGGAAAATCAATATTACCTTGTAATTTTGCTACACGTGGAAATACAGCTGTTCACTACAAAGCTCGTGAAATCGGATTCATTCTTTTGTATTGAACCATCAAAAGATCTCCCATCTGACATGGATTTAACTAATGGTGTCTGTTCAGTAAATTATGTGTGACTTGTGGGTGTGTGGACGTCGGGGTTTGACAAAAATAGTGAAGTCAGGATGAGCGAAAGTGGAAGAAACACCCTGTTCCCCACTGTGCTGCACACAAAGCATCTAATTCCCAGATACACCCCATCATGTACACGCCAAAGACAATCAGTCCCTCCCTTCTGCCACCGAGTATCCTCATTCTCAGGGTGAGAAAAGGTCCCAGGGTTGCTTGGCTTGAGGTAAGCGGCAGCATCATAAATTCAGTTTCAAAATAACAGAGTCCAGGATATCCTGTGGTTAACCACCAAGGCACAGATATCCGATTGTCTAACCAAAAGGACAACACTCATTCATAATCCTGTCGGCCTTGATAGATTGAATATGGATGTTTCAGGAGATTTTATGAAAACAGGAGTGACTTCAGATGCCCTTTGCTGTGAGGAAAATCACGTTTTTAGCCAGCTGAGTTAATTCTTTACAGCAATTTCTTGGCGAGTGCATCCTCGGCAACAACAGAACCTTTGTACTTGCCTCTTGCCTCTCTGAATATTTTCAGGCAAAAACTGACTATATCATAAAAACAACAGACATCCTATACATCCTTATATTGTAACACACCCCACAACAATGTGTCCACACTCCAAATGATTTCTAAAGCAGGTGTTCACACTTGCAGGGCCAGCGCCCACCACACAATAAAAACATCCTTAGAGATGGTTGGTGTTTATGGCTGGGTTGTCAGGGAGTCCTCCACGTACATGGCAATAAGGAAAGAGTTTATTTACTTTGGCTGTGGAAGAAGGCTCTAATCAGATGCCCGTGATGCAAATGCACTGTTTGTCCCCTCGTCTTCTCCTCCCATCAATCTCCTTCTACGTGTAGTTTCTGTTCACCTTTCACCTCCTCACCTCAGGTCACTTTGTCGTGTTTTGAGAAACCGTTTCTCAGGTTGTCTGAGTGCCTGAAATATGAGTACAACAAAAGCATGAATGACTTCCAACCCAGTGACTGCTTGGCTTCCATGTTGGTGTTCATCTGTCAGACTAAAGTGGCCGCTTCTGTTTTCATAATCTCATGCGCTAAAATTATGACAGGCTGCATGTGCAGGTATGTTCTATCATTTCTGCTCTTCCATTGTCTTTCCTGCTAACCAGCAGGTGAAAAGAAAGGCTGCCAAATAAAGTAGATCACTCAGGTTCGGGGGGAAGAATCGTCATGTGTAATTGCTGCGTCGTCCCACCTTATCTGATTTTGCAAGCCTGTTATTGTAATGAAACACCAGTGGAGACAAGCCAGGAATGGTGAAGATTACACAGCATGAGCCATTCATGCCACAATCCATCCCTTCATTGCACCGGGTTTTCACACACATACACACACACACACACACACACACACACACACACACACACACACACACACACACACACACACACACACACACACACACACACACACACACGGTTCAGGAAGCATAGTGGGGCATGTGAGGGCTGGATGTGGGCTGGAGGAGGAAGACAGGGGAGCTGAGGTAACTACTCTGATAAGTGATGCATCTCTGTGCTGCATTGTGCATTGTGCTTCGACATGACAACCTCACTGTGAAGCGGCGCTGTAAAGTTAAGTCGCAACAAAGGATGATTGTACACTAAGATAAAAAAAAAAAAGTCATGTTGTGGCCTGTATGATGATTTAAGTACATCTTCACACTTCTTTGACTAATAAGGGGTACATTATTACTATTATTATTATTGTTGTTGTTATTGTCTGGTTGAGTTTGTTTCAAAAACAAAGTTGAATACCTGCATGCAACCAACTATTGGTGCCTTACATACATTGTTAAAGGCAAACTTTCCTTTATAATGCTGCCCTTCAGTGCCCTGCCATGGTTTCATCGGGTACTGCAGTAATTAAAGTTTATTGACAAGCAAATCCTTTTTGGCAGTAAATATTTTAATTCACAAACCATTAGCAGTGCTCTAAGTAAAAGAAAAAAAACAGTACAACATTGCCACGATTTTAAGTCACACACCTCAAATAGAAATGAATTTCACAAAAACTTTCTCAGAAAGAAGTGACTTGAGCTGTCGAACGTCCAATTGTCCTCGAGGTACATAGGTCTGGAACAGAGATCTGCTACATTTTTGGCATCCAAGTTCAGATTAAAGAAGGAATTAGGGGTTGGATGTAATGGAAAGTAACAGCAATGGTTTGAATTATGGTTTGGACTGAATGATTGGTATCACTCGTGTTTATTAAGCTGAGGCTTGTTTACAGACACAACACAGCTATATGCAAGACAAGCAATGAAAGGCCCCCACTGTCTTTCTGCCAAAACCCATCTGTTTAATGACATATACAAGAGTGGGCAATGTAATCATAGTTGATTTATGTTATTTAAGTGATGTATACCACATCTCTGCTCTTGAATCCTTCATAGTGACAGTTCGAATGAATTATAGTGTGTTTTTTCCTTTGCTTGTCTCAGACAGTAATGCTTTTTTTGTATGATTTCTCACTGTTTTTAGGAACGTCATGATGCCAGAGCCGCCGGTGCCCCTCTCCTCTAGTGCCGTGGGAGCTCTGCTGATCACCTCCCCTTCCTCTGAGTCCTGGCTCTGGTTACGCAGCTGCCGGGCGCGAGCAGCAGGTACAGTGATGAACCGGCTGACAACATTGATGTGGTAGCTGCGCAAAGCCAACAGCTTTGTGACGCACAGATGAAAGGATTGCGTTAGCTGCTCGGTGGCCTGCTGCTGGACAAAACTCCTGAGGGAGGGCTGCAAAGAAATGTCTTCAATCAGTTTCTTGTGAGCAGGTGGCATGTAGTTCCTCATGCGGATTAGAAAGGAACCTGAAGAAGGAAAAAAGGGAAAAGACTGCATCATCACTGCAAAAAATCATTCTCAGTCATTTGTAGCTGTCAGTGAAGAAAGCTTGAATCATCGTACTGCTTTTGTCCTCATGTTTGACTCCCAGAAGCTCATCAAAGCAGTGCAGCAGACTGCTTTGTGCTGCACTCCCTCCCGAATACTCCAGCGGTTGTGTTTGGACTCCTTCATAAATTAGCCCGTTTGGCATACTTGGGTTGTCTTTCCACCTATATGAAATGCTTAATTTCAAACCATGTTTCTCTAGAGAAATTACCACCAAGTCATGAATGAAGACGTTCCCATACCCAGACAAGTAGATCCTCATAATGCCATAGAAGACCGAAGGCTCCACGTACTCTTAAGATAAAAACATTAATCAAAACACGATTTAATATGATACATTTTGGTGCAGGAAGATTATATGAGTTAGTCACCATGCATCAGTTTGAGTGCATCAGTCATGTCTTGTATAGACCGGCTGATGCCTTCCAGAGCTTTCTCTATCGCCTCAGTGTCACATCGCCTGACTCCATCGATCACAATGGGAATGTTCTGTAACACAGACACACTCCTCAATAGTCTTCAATCAACAGTACAATAAACAATTAGCCGCTCAAATGTTTTTAATACTATTTAATAGTTGCTCACTTTGGCTCACTTTGAGTTTTACATTTTTGTTCAATAAGACTGTAGAAAGACTGTAAAACATCCTCACCCTCAGTGCAGGAGCTGCAGCCTGCTCCACCAGCAAGGTGACCATAAAGAAGCCTCGGACACTTTCTCCCCCTGGCAGGCTCACGAGCATCTCTAGGTTCCTTCGTGGTGAAAATGAACCAATACAATTTGTTCACAACAAAGCAGTGTGGTCCATTTAGACATATAGATGAAAAGAAAAACTATGTAAATGTACTTACTCCATATCAATGGGCCTGAAACCAGAGATATGCAGATCGACATAAAGAAAGACAGGTTTATATGTGACACTGATGAAACCATTTGCAGGAGGCTGACGGTCTCACCCATCTGGATCTTTCTTCTTCCAGTTTGCCAACACTGCATCTGCATGAGTAAGAATGGGGGGAAGTCCCAACCGCTGTGACACTTCCCAGTATGGAACAGCCAGGGTACGTGGCAGCACCTAACATAAAAGTGAATAAAGACCAAAAAACCCCCCAAAAAAACAACCAAGATTGTAGATGGCACAAAGAAAACCACATTGTTACCTCAACTGTGTCTGTCTCTCCCTCCTGCCACACGTAACCCATGGTCATCATGCCCAGGGCCAGGTGGGCCAGCCGTAACTCTCTGTGCTTCTGCAGAAACTCGCTGCTCAGCAGTGGCATCTAGACAGGAATAACAGTCCTGAAGCATGGCTCCATAAAGACGGTGAACTCTCCCGGGCAGTTTATTGCCCCCTTTTACCTTGTTAACATAGGAGCGCAACTCATGAGAGTGCACAAGCTCTGGGACCCGCAGGGCAATATCCATCCATGGCTGGTAGTACGGTGGAAGCTCATCCTTCGAACAAGAAGGTTTCAGGTTAGTGTGCGTCATAAAAAACAATGCAGAATAACTCACACAGGGCACATTTACAACAGTCACGTTTTTATTTTTAACTTTAAGCGGTGCTCTGCATTTTCACATTGAAGTCACAGTGCAAAGGCGAATAAAACAGGCAAAATTGTTTTGCATGTCACATCAGCATTGCAAGTACATGCTGATGTTGGATTAGGGAATAAAACAAACATGAGCCGTGCCAAATTTAAAATGTCCTGTCAGTTGGTCTCAATCAGCACTCCAGTTATGAGTTAACGGTTTTATAACAACACTGTGTGGATAGTTTCTGTGTATTTCTTTGTGTATCAATGTGCACCAATGGCAATTCTGTTCCAACAAGCTGTAATCTGGCAGCACGCATTCCTCTGACTGACTGAGTAATGATTAAAAAAAGATAAACTGTAGAAGAGCTCTTTCCACCTACCAGAGGTGCACGAAGGATAAAGCCAAGTTCCTCAGAGACATAGTAGGAGTCCAGAGAGAAAGGAGCTTCACAGTCCGTTTCTACAGAAGCCATAGAGAAAGTTACAGAAAACCAAAGACAGCAACGATTATCTGAAAGGTTCAGGTGACACTGGTCTGACTGGACTCTAGCACATAGTTCACTTTAACTCTTTGTCGTACGGTTAATGCTTACACAGCAGTTATCCCCCTATACTGTTGCACAATTTCAAGAAAAGTGTAGCAAATCAATACCCAGCCGTGGCAATGATCAATCCTACTTAGCTGAGAGGATTTGTAAATATCATTTCTGTCATTCCGGAAGCAATCAGACTGAGAGAAGAACTTGTGCACACACTAAAACAGTTAAGTATTTGTTTGTGTTTTACACAGAAATAGTAAATAGTAGTATACTTTGTTTACTTTGCATGCAGTGTACTCATCTATATTAGCAGGTTATCATGATAGATAGATAGATAGATAGATAGATAGATAGATAGATAGATAGATAGATAGATAGATAGATAGATAGATAGATAGATAGATAGATAGATAGATAGATAGATAGATAGATAGATAGATAGATAGATAGATAGATAGATAGATAGATAGATAGATAGATTGATAGATAATTATTATTGGAAGACAACTTTGTAAACATAGCTGAAAGAAAACATACAAGCTTTTATTTTGTACTCTGATTTCAGTGTTTACACAGAACATTTTGTCATAAAGAAAAATGTATTCTTCCTTTTGTCAGAACTGAAAAGCTACTTTATTAAACATAGACTGTGAGCCTCACCTGGTGGAAGAGATTGAACACTGCAGAAGTTAAAAAGAACTAGTCCATGTCCATGAATATCAACTCTAAATGTAATATAGGATGTAATAGAATATAAGAATAATCCCTACGGTTTCAATAGGGTCCTATGCACTGTCTACCCTATTTAATTTTTATATGAACATATACATTTATCTGAGTGTCTCAAAGGTCAATTGATATGAACAATTTTAGGTATTTTTCTCTGCAGTGCAGCATTTGCACCAATGTCTTAAAACATTTGCAACTATAAAAGTCAGAAGAGATGTGATCTTCTTGGTGGGACAAAGTTAAGATGAACAAACACTGAACTGCATTATTAAGCTGTGTGATTTCAGAGATGTGGCTCAGAGCACAAACAACCAAGATCAAATAATTATCCAGACTTGTTGATAAAAAATCAATTTGCAAACTCTCTGAAGCCACTTCTTCTCATGACACTGGACTGGACTGGAGTTAAATGCTTCTTCAATCACATTAAATCCTGTCTTTTGTAGGCTTTCCTTCGTCTGTGCACTATGGCTGTCAGTACTTGCGAGTGGTGAGTACGTTTTGTTTATTTATCACATGTGAAACTGCTTATCTTGCAAAATTCTATCAAATAAGCAAACGTACAGGAGAAATTGCTGCGTGTGTTCAATGTTAAATGAGAAATTAGCCCAGTTTTAATCAGCACATTTTTTCCAGCAGTTGTTTCAGATAATGTGCACCAACTGTGATAAATGTGAAATAGATGCAGTAGCTTTAACTCAAACTACCTGATAATCAGACAGTGCTTGTTTAATTGTTTTCTTCAGGTTTATTGAAAACAATTGTATTTGTTTCTTTTCAAAAAAGATTTATGAAATCGAGCATCTATCCAGAGGTCATTCATACCTGCTCCTTTTAACCTGTTCAACAGGAGAAACTGATCCTGTCTTGTGTGTGTAATGTGGAGCTGCTATGATGACCGAATTTCCCCATATGGAATAAATACAGTCTGATCTAATCTTATCTAATCTAAACTAATGTGTTGTGATCGGTAGTCTAGATTATGTATTTGGACCTAAATGTTGGGAAACAATACGAGTACAGTGCGAGTAATGATGGTAATATGCAAAAGTAAAATAAAACCATACCTTGTGATAATATGGTTTACTGGGTAACATTTAGTAAATTATTTCAATTGTAATCTGTCAGTCAGTGTAATATATTTAGATATTAAGTAGGTCATTAGTTTCCGTGGAAAAACAGGCATAGGAGAATCATAGGTCACTCTGAATTGCCTGGAGGGCAGGTGTGATCCTGTGTGTGCGTGCGTGCGTTTGTACTCTGATTGTTTAACTCCACTCTGGCACTATTCCCCCAGTGTGGTTACTTTCCGGAGTATATGCACTTTATTTATTGCCAAACAGAGCAACATGCAGAGTCCTCGATTGTTGCGAACATGTCCGTGCCTGACTGGAAGCCAGTCGATCTGGGCTGCTTAGGCGCTGTGCAATGAGTTTTGCTCGAATTTAAAGTGGATCAGTGTTTTGTAATGAATGGGGAGTGGGGTTTTTTTTTGTTTTTTTTTGGTCTGTGCGCCTGCCTATTATTAGCTCGGGAGGCCTTACAGTAAAGTGGAGGCTCCATGACGGCCAGGCTGCAGCTCTGCAGCGCACCGACAGGCTTCACATCGGCGGGCGCACTTTTGGCAATGCGTCGGGACTCAACGTGCTGATCCCGAGCTCCTTTCCCGAAAAAGAAAAAGGAAAAAAAAACAAAAACATCGGCTATTTCCAAGCCTTCTCCTTCACCTTCGAAGATGAAGTTAAACACGAGCTGCCGTCAGGTGCGAGCTGCATCCGATGGATCCCTGCGTCTCGTCTCGTCCATCGACCAACCCGATGCAGCACTTCCTTATGTTACGGTAAGGACGAGCCGTAGCGTTTATTCCCACTCGAATCGGATCGGGGTTTAACGCCTTATGGTTGTATTTTTCCACCAATTATTTATTTATTTTTTGATTGCGATGCGCTCGGAGCTGGATAAACAGGCTCAGGAGTCAGTGACGGGGCGTTACATAACATGTAATGCAGCAGAGCCTCATGACTAGTGTCTCGGTGGTGGAGGGACTGTTCGGTCCTCCTGGTAGGATATGCACACTTTTATCATCTTTATTATGCCAGATATCTGCGGCTTTCTCTACCTCTGTTCTCCAGATGATAGCCTCACAGCTTATTTAGACTCTGACTATGTTAAAAAAAAACAAAAAAAAACGGTCAATTAATTCGTGGGTTGCGCAGTGAAGCCGAGACTGTTACAGGAGAGGGCATGTGAATGAGTAATATATAAAGGCGTTGTATCTTTATAGTGTCATCCAGGCCCAGCCTAAGGTCGGACTGTCAGTTGTTTATGCCTTAAAATAAAAGTGAGATCCAGCCTATAGGGATGCAGATTGTGCAGTCAATGAAAAGCTGATTTTTATGAATGGCTACAAACTGCAAGGAGCCGTTTTAGTTGGGGGTAAAAAAAAAAAAAATCATAGTAAAGCGGAGTAATATCACCGGCATTGTGAGAGATCCTTTTTTTTTTTAATCATATATGTATAATATCAAATACCTTTGTTTGAAGTGCTACTGAACAAAAGTGACGCTCCAGAAAGGGGGGCAGCTGTGTCATGATATGGGGGTATGTGGGCTCCAGGCTGATGCAAGAATACAAGCAAGCTGAACTGATTCATAAGCAGGTAACACTGAATATGTGCCAATGAATGGCTGTGATTTTCCAAGTGCAGTACTGCATTTAAGGAGAAGGATGGTGGTGAAACTGAAATGGAGGAGAGGTGTTCCAGCATGTAAACTCAGATGTGGAAGTGAAAGCTGCCATGACGTAAGTTAGGGACTGTGGGCAGAGTTTTATTTGTCCTGTGTGTTGTGTTCACACAAGAACGGAGCTAAAATAAGGTGAGGCTATGATACCAGGATGACCATTTTCATAAAAACTAGTCTTTGTAGGATTAAACTAACCTATCAGTAGGACGATCTCATATAGGCTGTAGCACAATGTCAGAGATTGCGGTTTCCTTGGAAACCAGTCAGGGTATCTAGATCATCCACCTCCATTTTCAAGACACAGAGATGGTCTGTTTACCTTTTTCCTCCATTTCATTGAATGACAGTGTCTGCATGTATGTCAGATAACTTGTATTCATCGTCATGTGTTCAGGCTTTCATGACTGAGGCTTTAGGGTAACGTTGCTATAATTGGATTGTAGTCCAGTAAAGAATCAAGGAGGGGCATTTAAGGATTGCAGAGAGTTAAATGGATTACAGCAGAAACTAGTTAGGATTGTATCAGCCTCGATTAACCTGTACCGGACAAACACATTCAGGCAATCCTTTTTCAAGCATTATATTTTCTGCAGTTTTCTATCAAGCCTGATTTGGACTGTTATTATTTTCCCTTACTGGATCGCCTGTGAAGTCTAGTGAAGACAGGATTTGTTTGCTTAAATGTTTGCTCTCTGTAGCACAAGCGATGACAGGGAACTTGTGAATGGGCACAGGGAAGTCACGAGACCATCCATTGATAGCTCTGCAGGCAGAATGAGCAGTGCAGATGAGGACTAGTGTTCGGGACAGTGGTTCAGGACAGCCGGTGCTGATGCAGCTTTTTGCGTGTCTTTCGACAGGTCTCAGTTGAAAGATTCTGATATGGACTATGAGAGGCCAAACGTTGAAACTATCAAGTGTGTGGTGGTGGGAGACAATGCAGTTGGAAAGACCCGCCTCATCTGTGCCCGGGCCTGCAATGCCACACTGACTCAGTACCAGTTACTCGCTACACATGTGCCCACAGTCTGGGCCATTGACCAATACAGAGTGTGCCAAGAGGTGAGTTTCACAGATTTCCTGCATACTACATTTTATTTTTATATTACAGAATTTGTTATTTAGGGATATATCAGTGTAGCTATTCAGACAATTCACAGAAAATCGGTGAGGATTTCTCCATATAAAAGTGTGAATCTCTCTTTAGGTGTTAGAGCGCTCCAGAGATGTGGTGGATGACGTCAGCGTGTCCCTCCGGCTCTGGGACACTTTTGGAGATCATCATAAGGATCGACGTTTTGCATACGGCAGGTAGGAAACTGTAAAGATGTGTTGCTATTTCAACAGCATGTGACCTGGTTCGTCTCTGAGACAAAGGATTTCTATCTGTTGTTTTCTTCAGGTCTGATGTCGTGGTACTGTGCTTCTCAATCGCCAATCCCAACTCTCTCTACCATGTAAAGACTATGTGGTATCCGGAGATTAAGCACTTCTGTCCCCGTGCCCCTGTCATCTTGGTTGGCTGTCAGCTGGACCTGCGCTATGCAGACCTGGAGGCAGTGAATAGAGCACGGAGGCCTTTGGCCAGGTTTGTAGGTTTACCCATCCGCAATTTCAACTATTGGAGACTTTTAGATTTGTCATTGATGTATTTCATTGTTTTCCAGACCCATTAAATCGAATGAGATTCTCCCTCCAGAGAGAGGCCGGGAGGTGGCCAAAGAGTTGGGAGTGCCATACTATGAAACCAGTGTTGTTGCTCAGTTTGGCGTCAAGGACGTCTTTGATAACGCTATCCGAGCTGCTCTCATCTCTCGCCGCCACCTGCAGTTCTGGAAATCTCACCTCAGAAATGTCCAGCGGCCTCTCCTTCAGGCACCCTTCCTGCCGCCGAAACCTCCCCCACCTATAATCACTGTGCCTCCTCCCCCGTCCACCACCGAGGAGCATCCAGTCGGACTTCTGGAGGACCCACACTGCGCTGACGTCATCCTGGTCCTGCAGGAGCGACAGAAAATTTTTGCACACAAGATTTACTTGGCGACATCCTCCTCAAAGTTCTACGACCTCTTCATCATGGACACACAGAGCGAGGAGACCGAAAGGCCAGCTCGTGGTCCTCTCTCTGGCCGAGAGTTACTAATGCGTGCTGCTAGCTTTGACGTTTGCGAGAACAGCGACGATGGAGACAGGGCCAACCTCCGGGCCTGCACTAGTGACGGGACTTTGAAAGACTCTGAAGGGGGCAGACGGGGCAGACTGCTCTCCTCGTGGAGCCGAGCCTTCGTCAGCATCCAGGAGGAGCTGGTAGACGACCCCGTAACGTACAGCCCCAGGCCCATGACTGTAGTGCACATGGACCAGTCCATGCAGCTTGGTCCTTTTCGGGCAGTCCTCCGCTACCTATACACTGGTCAGCTAGACGAGAATGAGAAAGAACTAATGCACATTGCACACATTGCTGAGCTGCTGGAGGTCTTTGACCTGCGGATGATGGTGGCAAACATTCTTAACAACGAAGCCTTCATGAACCAAGAAATCACCAAAGCCTTCCATGTACGGCGCACAAACCGAGTGAAGGAGTGCTTGGCCAAGGGCACTTTTTCTGGTAGGTGAAAATCATCCTAATTTCTTTTTTCATGCTTCTGTTTTGTTTTGTTTTTGTGCTTGAAATGGAGTGGATGCAGATGCCAGCGTCTCGTTGCTATATTTACAGATGTTGTATTCAAGCTAGACGATGGGACCATCATGGCCCACAAGCCTTTACTCATCTCTAGTTGTGACTGGATGGCAGCTATGTTTGGTGGGCCTTTTGTGGAGAGCTGCACCAAGGAGGTAAGAAACACTTTCCGCATGAATTTTAGCAACGTTTTTTTTTTTATTAGTGGATTCATGAAGCAGTTAAAATTTAATTACTTCAGAAGTACTCAAAGCCCACTACTGTGGCAAAGATCAATCGACGTGCTGATCCAAGTAGAGCACCAGAAGGCCATGTGCAAAGTGTAATTTCATTACAGGATTGCAAATCTGTTTCAATACAATTAAGACACTTCTGCGAGCATACTGCATTTGTTGGCACACTCTTATTTCATTTTTATAGCTTGTCAGCAAATAATACACCCAAATTATACATGCAAATTCATTTTTTTTTTCTACTTAGTTATAAGTTGGGATGCTATAATTTAGGAATTATGAGCTTTGGAACAGTTTGAGTGTCATGCAGTTTTCTTTTTTCTCAATTGCAGCTCAAGTGGAGCTAAATGCTAAATGCAAATAATTCTTAAGATGTCTGTTTGTGTTTCGACTTTAATTGAATTTTTCATTTTTTATTTTTTGTACTAAATCGCAAAATGCACTCTGCTGCTGTTTCTAAGGTGCTGTTTCCCAACACAACTCGCAGCTGTATGAGGGCTGTGCTAGAATATCTCTATACGGGGCGGTTTTGTTCACGATCTGACCTGGATGCAATGGAGCTCATTGTTCTTGCCAATCGTCTTTGCCTCCCCCACCTGGTGGCACTTACAGGTATTAAATTAAATAGATTTTTACCCTGCGAAGTACAGGATTGTATTACGCAAAGCCAATGTTCCAATTTGAAAGTCGGTGTTAACAGTGACAACCTCTTGTGTTTCTTACAGAGCTCTACACAGTGACGGTATTGACGGAGGCAGCAATGATGGGGGCTGACATTGATGGAGATGTGCTGGTGTACTTGGATATGGCCCAGGTAGTGTGGCCTATCAATCATCTCAAACAAGAATGTGTAACACTTATTTAAGGCTTTGGCAAATTGGATTTTCACTAATGAGGGCATTTTTTGAGGGTGAGTGGCTCGAGAAAGCTGGACTTTGTTCTCCACCCACCAGATGGTACCAAAGTAACACAATTTTATTAGTCCTATTGGGTTTTTTTTTTTTTTTTTTTTTTTACTAAATAAATGACAAAAACCTCTTGAAATGATATGCATTTTCGATAAATGAGGCAGCTTCAGGATTTTAGTTCATCCTGTATTTGTATTGAGGTTCTTTTGTACTTTGAATCCCTTTAAACTCAACTGGATTGTATATCATGCAAACTCTACATGCTATATGCAGCAACATATTCATTTGTTTCTTCTTTAGAACTTTATTTCTATTTGTTTTATTATGGAGCCATGTGACTGAGCTACTTTATCAAAATCACGCTTAATGATGGCTGCATGCTGAAAATGCTAATGCTGACAGGCCTTCCAGCCATTATTATAGAACATATTTGTCAGGTTTACCATTTAAAAAATAAACTTGTTTTTTTACTGTATTTCATTCTTTCATCTCAGTGAGATTCCTTTCCTCTCATCCTCATCCTTTCAGAAAGTGTAGTGAGTAAAAAGACATGAATTTGTAGTGTCACAGCAGGCTGAAAAAAGAACAGGATTCAGGACTGGACTCATTTGGATAACAGGCCGATTGCTATTTTTTCTCTGTTTAGTAGTGCCCCAGCTTAATGTAGCCTCTTACCTTCACAAGCACAAAAAAGATGTCACAGTCTTGAACATCAACCTGGACAAACTACAAAAAAGACTAGATCTGACAAGACAATCTGGAGATTACAATGCAATAAACACATTTTTTTTAACCACACATGACTTCAATACTTGAAATATAAGAATAATTATGTAATCATTAGACGAATGTATGAAATAGAACGTATGAATAAGAACCTATAAAAACCGACCTGACCCTTATTGAGATGCTGCAGCTTAGAAAAAATTTATAACATTTTTTGTATTCATGTTTTTTTTTTATTCATGTCTGTTTAAATGATGTCGCCTTAATCGTTGTCAAGAGGTTTCAGATTTTGATGAAAAAAAAAATAATTGAGGAGATGCTGATACGTATGTACATGTATGGTAGGCACACACATCCGATCACACCACACTCCATTCACAGATCTGACAACAGGACTTTGTATGTTGACAGTTCCACGGTGCCCAGCAGCTCACAGGCTGGTGTCTCCACCACATCTGCACCAACTACAACAGCGTCTGTCGCAAGTTCCCCCGCGACATGAAGGCCAAGTCGACAGGTAACTTGCATGCATCTGCTCATACACAAACGGCACAGATCTAATTCACTGTGAAAATCAAGATGACATGCTGATACATAGGAAATAGTTAGAAATCTGTTAAAGCATGTTAAATCAATTGATCCACTATCTTATAATGCAGCCAAGGACTCGTTTAAAAAATAATGTTCCCAACCTTATTCATTCAATGTCCTGAAGCAGTATGTTCTGATACAGAGAACCAGGAGTACTTTGAGAAACATCGCTGGCCACCCGTGTGGTATCTGAAGGAAGACGACCACTACCAAAGAGCACGCAAAGAGCGCGACAAGGAGGACTACCTGTATCAGAGACGGCAATGTAAACGCAAGTGGCTCTTCTGGAACCTCCCATCCTCCCCAAACTCGAACTCTCCTTCTTCTGGTTCATCTGCTGTCATCTGACCCCCGTGGTAAGGGCAGGTCATCTCCGGACTACACCAGAGTGGATACAAGTCTTAAATAGGTACAAGATAAGCACTGCTGGCAAGGTACGCCCCAGTTATTCAGGCACATGTATTCTCCCGCTGTTTGTTTGCTCCTGCAATCAAACAACTCTCGAGGTTTGCGAGGTCGGCTCAGTCTGCCTGTTGAAGTAATGAGGTTTATTCTTTAGGTTTTCGGATTTGAATATTTGAGACTTCACTGAAATATGGCACAGTATATCTGGCGCAAATATCCACTCAGATGGATAGTGATATCAGTTCCACCTCCTGTTTTTAGCTTTTAAAATAGGACTCTGCTGGCACAGAACTTTACACCTGTGTTCATTAACCATCATCAATTAGCCTGAAGTGATAACCAAGTGCTGCTTATCAGCTGCAACAACCAGCAATTTAACACAGAACTCAAGTCTCAGAGATATAACACTTTGCCCTTAAGTGTTTGTACAATCTACCAAACGATGTGTGCAGTATGAGCTCATAAACAGGATGTTATGATAGCATGGCCTGCCCAGAATCAGCTGTTGGAAGTCATTAATTTTGACCTTGCTTAATATGGCCATGTATGCATAATAGAGGAAAGAAACTAAACTGGCACGTCTATTTTTCTTGTACAGTCATTCTGTTTTTGAATGTTTGTGCGCATTTTGCACAGCTAAACGTGTTGTGAGTCTGTACACACTCAGCATTTGCATATTTGTGATCTTGTGATTTGGGGCCTCTTGTCACAAAAGGGCTTTAGTTTACATGAATGCATTCAGTGTCCTGAAACACAAGTGATCCAAAATCAAAGAGATTTTTCTGTAAAAAAAAAAAAAAAAAGAAAGAAAAGAAAAAAGCCAGCAAAAATTAGGTTGGTCATGAATTTATTCAAGATAAATTTATATCACATTCCCCAAGTTATTAAGTGTTGTATTGAAGTTTCATCATCTGATCACGGCCATCCTGGAAATAAAGTATTTGAGAATCAATAGAAACCTCTCCATAGCTGACGTGACCGCTTAGACACAACCAGCTTTGTCACTCGTGGTCTTTTAGCATTCAGAGAATTATTCTAGTTTAAAAAAGTCCCCCTCCTCCACCTCGAACGTCTGCAGCAGGCTTTGTAAGACTTTAACATGCGGGAGGCCTCCTCATGCCTGGGTGAACTCATCCATACTCTTCTATACACTTTGAGCACTTTTCTTTGGGACTTTTCTCCAGTGAGACACTCACAAGAACCTCCAGTAGCAGCATCATGGAGAAGCACCAAAGACAGTGTGGCGTCGCGATGCCACTGTGAGTGACGCTGAAGCAGATACTCAGAAAAAGGAAACCCGGAAGGACACAAAATGTTTCAAACATTTCCTAAACAGTTGTGAAGAGGTTTATATCAAATCACTGTTGTTGATTTGTTTCACACACCTCACGGTATATGTTAAAGATTGTACTTGATTGTTACAGCGTTATTTGGATCAGTCGGCATGGTGCTCGGTGAAAATGGTTAGTGTTGTATATTGTATAAAATAACAGATGAACTGCAAGTAACTTGCAACACTAATGTGCTGTTATCTGATGTTGTGCACTGCAGGCAGTGATCAAAATCATAGTATTACTGAGTAATACATTTACTGAATATAGACTTGACTTGCATATAGTTACTGTGCAGCTACAAACTGTTGTTGAAAAATAACTGACTACCCATTGTGCTGACCTCCGGTTACATCTATTATATTCTGTAATATACATGCAAATTACAGGCAGTTCAAATAAGCAGTTAACTCATAGTGAACTAGGATTACAGTACAAAGTAGACACGTGCTCATAGGAACATCATTATAAAGATATATGGTACATCCATTAAACATGCTATTGTTAAAGAGTAAATTCTGATTACACATTTTGCTTTTGCAGCATATGTTAGAGAAAAGCTTGCTTCATGATTGGTCATTCTGTTTCACACTATTGTTAAAGTGGACACACGCTGAGGTCCCAACCAAGAGCTTAAAATGATTAAGTGCTATGAATCAATTCAGAGACAAACAATAATTACTTGCTTGTGTCGACTCCTGGCCTAAAAACCAGACCACATCATCAGGGCTTGAAGAAATAGTTTACTTGTCGGCCATTTAAAATATAGGATTCAGATAAATGCTGGTGCTCCAAGCAGTAGCTTTAAATTGTTCTCAACTACTTCATCAATGTGTGGATTGCTGATTAAACATATTAAATATCATTTTAAATACCTTTGCCACACAGACTCAGAAATTTACACCACCAGAAATTTTAACCAGATTTGTCTTTATACTGATTTTGAATATTTTGATTGAGATTTTCCAAGTTCATACAACATGTAGTTTGAAGTAACAGGTTAACAACAGTAGGGTCCATCTTGTTGAGATTTACCTCAGTCCTGGTGAGACTGATGCGTCCATAGACATGCATGTCATTCCTCAGTGCATTGCATTTCTCAGTGAATATTCTGCGGATGTTTTGCATCAACACCTCATGCCTTAATGTACAGTGTACTGTAGTGTATGGTATTGAATGTAAAGTAGTGTTACTGTGGTCACTAGTTTGTTTCGCTATATTTTAAGCTACCATGGTGCTCTCTAGGCGGCTGCGTGTGTATTTGTAAATGTACATAATCCATAATTTGGATTTGAAGCAATCAGTCGCTGTGTGATTTGAGGAGACAGACGCACGTGTGCTTTATAGTCTGAACACTGCATCGGGTTTAGAACACCAAACACAATACTAATTAAAGACTCTGACATCAAGGCATCAATTTGTGATATTACCCATGAAATGAATGCAGGGATTTCAAATTTGTCTCATTATTTTAAAAGTTACTTTATGCTGATTAGCTCCAGTTTTTGAGTCTGCATCCTTACAAAATGCTGAGAAAGTGTGGACACTGGAAGTTTAGCAACTCGAACATGTAAATATTTATTGTGTGATGACTTATTTAAACTTGGCATTGCAAATGTTACAAGCTATTGCATAGTGATATAGGTTGTTTTTTTTACTATGCATATTGAAATGTCTCACTTTGAAACTACAAAATTGCACTGCTTTGTAGCACCAGGTTCTATTCAAAAAGGCATTAGAGGGTATTGCAACATCATTAGGTAGGTAGACAATGTCAGATTAGAAATAAAATAGTAGAAAAAAACATTTGAATATAAATAATGAGGAACGTATCACCGGGGCCCATTTCCATATGTTGTGGGTGCTAATATCACAGCTGCAGAGAAGCACAAACCAAAGGGAGCTTTAGCAGCACCAGGAATATATTATATGCTGCACAATCACTACTGCATAGTTTAAGAGGCCTTGTTCAGAAATGGTTGAAAATCTAATAGTAATTAATAAACAAAACAAAACAAAAGTAAAACAAAAAAACAAAAAAAAACTTGAATGTTTCCTCAGTGTTGAAAGCCTGGAGGACGTTTTCTTTGGTCACCAGGTATTTTTGTTCTCAGAGTTGTTTTTATTGTTTAGGAGCTGTAAATCGGAAATTCTGTAGCATGTGTTCTTGAAAATGTGTACATACTATTTACTAAATAAACAACGAGCAAATACTCAGTTTGTTGTTGTTTTATTTATTTTCTGGGTGATGAGTTGTCATGTCATGTGACAAGTTTGCAGCCGGATCGTGAGAACTTCTGCATCCTGCTGATATTACGGAAGCAAACCTGCAGCCACACGCAGCAAGTGGAGCTCCTCTAAAAGATGGTAATGTTTATAACGTCTTGTGTTATTTTTTTACATTTAGTATTTCTTAGACCAAGGCAGGCTGAGCGTCGTCTGCTGTGTATCTGCACGGACATGTATTAATGTGACACACAGCACGTATAAACAAATGAAGGGTTTAATTTGACGTCTATGTTAGTATTTCACAACAAGTTAGAATACAGTTTATTACGAGTCTATTTTAAGGGAGGTACAAAGTCCGTGAGTTAGAAAAAAAGCATTAGTTAAATGTAGTAACGTACCCCCCCCCCCCCCCCCCCCCTCCCCCATGAACAAACAAACAAACGCATAAACGAAGAAGTTCATGAATAAATTCAGACAGAAGCTACAACTAGTTTAAATGAAGAGCAGCGTTTTCATTTAAACTGGGATTCTGTGCAATATAGTGCCTCCTGGTGTTTTATTTACAGATAAAGATGTGGGTGATAAATATCAACATTCAGACACAAGGCAATTCAAAGTGTTTTACAAATAAATAAATTTAAATTAATTGATTAAGAAATGCATACAAGGAGAATAAATAAGATAAAGTTTTATTAAGACAAGGTATTAAAATAAGTCAACTTTATTGTTTATTAGAAAGCCCAAGCAAACAATAGTAGCACTACTACGATTGTTAGTCTGCCCAAAGAAACATTGGCAGAGTTTTTGAAAGTTGGACAATGATATAGCAATTAATAATTACTTATAGTGGAAGCACTGCCTTAAAAAAAAAAAAAAAATAGATGTAGATATTTTCCATGTTTAGTTTTTCACCTAACGTTTTTTGTAATATCTGTTTGAGAGTTATTCTTTTAGAAAGCTGAATGACATAATGACATGTATCTATTCTACCATGCAGTGCAGACAGACTTCATTTGACCCTGACAGCGAGGAGGTTATTAAACCATTTCCCATTCCATATGGATTCAAATGGAGAATACAATACTAAAGGTTTTTACTTGTTCTTTGCCTAACTGATCACAATTATTCTACAGGCTGTATTGGCAACCTTTGTGGTGCTGTCCGTCTTCACTTTAGCGTTTTTCCATGTTGAGGGAGCAGGAGACACCCTGAACGCTGTGGATGCTTCCTTCTGTCAGTAAGTCACCACTAAATGTCTCAGAGAGATGTAATCATGGGACTTCAGAGGCACGCCAATACAGCAAAAGTTAAATCAGAGCTTGCTGTGGCTATTTTTACCCTTGGATGTGAATCTATTCACTGTCTTTTGTATGGATCTCGTAACAAAACTGTGTAGGCTGAGTTCTATCTTTCATTGCTCATAGTGGTGGACTTGAGGTGATCTATCCAGAACTGGACGTCAGAGAATGCCTCATAATCCCAAAGGAGCGGAAACTCAGAGAGAAACTCAGCACAGCTTGGAAAGCCCCACAGGTTTCCTACTCTGAAGCAGAGGAGGTAGGATACACCATGACACTCTGTGTGTCAGGATGTTTGTGTTGTTTACGGCAGAGGTGTCGGAATGCCGGCTCTGGAGGGCCACACAGCACATTTCATTGCTCCAACACTCCCGATAGTAAAGACGGGGTCATATTTTCCGCAGGCCTCCATGATGACGCACACTTTTGTTTTCGTATTTTGGGGAATGGAGACATTAAAAACCTGCAACACTGTGGCACCCCAGAGAAGTGGAAAGCTGAACACGAAAGATCTAAAATTGTTCTACTGCTGCACAACATCAATATGAGCAGTGATTATTAATTTCCCAGTGATGGTTTTTAAATGAGAGTCTATTATTCATCTTGTCTCATAAATAGAACATTAAAAATGTTGATTTTCTAAAACACAACCTACTGGTAATGGATACTAATTGTGGGCACTGTAAGTTTAATCAAGATTTTAGCATTAGAATCTCTTGGTGTCTGCCCATTTGTTAAACATTTTTAAACAGAAACATATTTTCAGTAACTGAGAGAGAATTAAAAACAAAACATGTCATGATCATTCTAAATTTGATCTTTGTTCACGTGCTTTTATCGTGTATATTTTAAAATTCTCCAGCAAGCCAAACACCTGTATGCTCAGTCAATTTGTAATCCCAAATATAATTTAGGTGTGAATGCGTGGGTTGACCCATGTTATAGATTCGGGGACTGTTGTGAATGTCAGCTGGTGTAGGCTACAGCTCCTTCCATTTCATACAATGGTATGCGTTCCCTGCAACTTTATCCAACTCACACTTGCTGGAACTGATCGGAGCTGAAAATGCAAACTTAGAAAGTTCCCATCCGACCCAATCCCGACCTCGAACTGGGTACGTCCAACTTCATCTGGCCCGACCTCAAGCAATCTAGATAAAGTGACCGTAAAGTGAGGACGCGTGCATGGATGGTTTTTGCCAAATTTGCACTTCCTATTTATTAACGCTAGAGGGCAGTGATGGATTAACTAAACGTCATGTCTACCTCAGCAGAACACATTGGTGATGGCATAGGAAATAAATCAGTGAGAAGTGTGCATATATAGATAATTAAAATTTCACTCCGTGTTTTGAATATGATTTTACCTTCTACTTTATGATTTTAAGAGGAAAGGCACAAATTGCAAATACTCGCTACAACATTACTGTGATTAAGTAGTAATCTGTGGCACAATTTAATTTTCTCGAGCATAAAATTACTCTCATACTTAAGTACAACTTATGCCAAATGAATAACTTTGCTACTTTCAAATGTATAAGTTCCAACTGAGATCATAATTTGACCAGTCAAACTTTTTCATTTGCTTTTTATTTAATAGCTAATAATATAAAATTATTTAACTAAACGATCTATGTATTTTTGCAACAGTATTTTTGCTCATGATTGCGCTTAATTTAAGCAGTCTAGTAGTTTTATTTGAGTAGTAATGTTTAGTTCTCAATTACTAATATTTAATACACTTTTCCACCACTGCCGAATTACCTGGTCTCATATTTGATCTGCTGATGTAATCTGCCACCAGCAGGTGGCGCTGGCACATCATCTTTTGAAATCCTCCGCGTGAACAATTGTGTTAAACAAAGGTTATGTTGCCTCTGGTTTTACAGTTTCTGCCATATGAAATGTCATCTCACAGTAATGTCGTTAACACTCTTGTCTTTGGTCCACTGACAAGTGATTTTTGTTGTTGTTTTTTTAATAGGTGAAAACAACAACACTCATAATAATAGAATACAATTTTTTTTTAAAAACACACATCTTAAAAATAAATCTCCATCTTGAGTTTGAGGTGATTAGACTGAACTGCAACAGACACCAAACAAAAGCTTTGGATCTTTCAGAGAATCTGAAGATCAAACGATATCATGCCCATAAAATAAGGAGTGAAAACAGCAGAAATGAACTTTCTTTAATTTCTCTTACATTATAAGATGATTAAACAAAATGTTCAAAATTGAAACTAACTCAAATTTGACTTATCAATAATGTGGATGAACAGAAGTGAAAATACATAAAGTAGAAACCATGGAAACAGTCATAAGCCGAGCAGGACATCAACATCACAGCCCCTTGAATGACTTTACTACCCCATCAAGAGAAAAAAAGCAACATGTTTTTCAGAAATGATACTGTATTCTGTCTTCAGTGTTGTGTTGTATTGTTCTCTCAGTGCTCACAGACAGAGCTTCATTCAGAAAATCTATGTTGTATATTTGTCAGTGTTTATTCATCCATAGTTTGTGGTTTTAATGTTGAAAGAGATACACGCCTCAGTCCACAGAACCGCCGCTGAAAACCCTACATCTGTAAATTGAAAACTTAAATTGAAAGCCACCTCGATTTAGGAGCTAGTTTATGAATTTCAGAGCTAAGCAGTCCAGCTTGAACATGATCTATTGCCCTTCTCCCGCTCAAACTCCTTTTGATGTATGGTCGTATTATCTATAATGCTGTCTTACATGATTCTCTTTTATTGCCAGAATCAGTGTCAGACAGCAAAACAGATTACATGTTAGATTAAATCAATACAAACTTTATTTACTGGGCTTTGAAATGTAATTCTCCATTTCTCCTCTGACACTTATGTAAACACACAGCATTGAAGGCTCAGCTTGCTGCCTGTGGTTCTGCTGCTGGTCGGCTGGTCCACCACGCTCTCTGTCACCGTGCCACGCTGCCAGCGCTGCTGCTATTCTCTGCCACTCAGCTCTTGTACCCAGTAGCAGGAATACAGAATAGTAGCCGCTCAAATCCACCCACTGCAACACCCACTTCATTACTGGGACGGGATGCATGCCTGCTGAGTAATTGTAATGGAACACAATGGGCAGCAGTCCCATAAACCTGCCTCTAAATACGTGCTCATGACCAAAAACAAAAGCAAAGGGCCACAAAAACTGCAGATTTCTGTGTCCAAACTTCGGAGCTACTACATGCCACTTGAACTCGGGAGTTACAAAAACCTGGCGTGTGTATTAGTGGAGCATTTTCAGAAGTCCTAATTGCACGGAGAAGCCTCAAAACTATCTTCAGTTTGATGTGAGTGGGATACGTGTTGGCTACTGGGACTAAACTAAACCAGCGTGGCTCAGTTGCAGTTAGTCTCATAAATAAAGACAATGAGAAATAACGCAGGACCAATGGAAATGGACCGATTACTGATTATCCCTGTGTTTCAGATCCGGTTTATCTCTGGTGAACATGATTTAAGAAGGTTTAAGATGCTGTGTCATGACTGTAAAAGACAAATTGAGAGACTTAGTGTGTGTATTTTCATTTTATAGTATTGATTGTCTTGACACTTAATTGACTTTAGAAATTGCTTAAAATTGCATATTGTTTTGTTTTCTGGTATTTATTGGTTTTCTTTTCATAGATTTAAAAAAAATTATAATAAAATGTATCCATCAATCTATGATACCCTTTTTCAGGGGGGCAAAGGGAGAGTAAACCCTGGTCAGGTCACTCGTCCAACACAGGGCAAGGACACGCACTCACACACACACACACACACACACACACACACACACACACACACACACACACACACACACACACACAGTTACATTTATATTTACATTTAGAGATACACCAAGTAAGCCCCAGGGAGAACATGCAAACTGCACGCAGGAAGGCCCACAAAGCTCGAGTTCGTTTCACCTTGAGAGACACGATGAGCCGAGCTGCTGTCTCATGACAGCTCTCTGGATCATTCAGACTTTCTCTTACGTTTCAGATGCTGCGTAAAAGATGCCTTTGAAAATTGATCAAGATAAAGAGATTTTCCCAGAAGCAAGTAACTAAAAGCACAACAAGAACATTTGCTTCCTGTGTGTGTGTGTGTGTGTGTGTGTGTGTGTGTGTGTGTGTGTGTGTGTGTGTGTGTGTGTGTGTGTGTGTGTGTGTGTGTGTGTGTGTGTGTGTGTGTGTGTGTGTGTGTGTGTGTGTGTGTGTGTGTGTGTGTGTGTGTGACTATTGATCATTACTTATTCACTAAAGGTTTCACAGATTTATGCAGTTTATCCCCCCTAAAATGGTTTCCTAATCCTGAAAGAAGGTATCAGCTCCTGTTTAAAAATCTTGAGTCTTGGTTGTTTCCGTCAATATGAATATCGACTGCAAATGCCAAAATGCTTAAAGGAAATGTTGATTCACTGAAAGGAACAGATATGTGAGTTCAGGGTGTTTACGGAGGCTCTTTGGAGAAGCAGCAAACTTTGCTGCAGGACAGAAAACCTTTGAAATGAATTCGTGCCCACAGAAAAGATCGAAAAGAAGAGTGTAGATAAAAAGGAACTCACTCGTGAAGAACATTCAAATACCTGTATATATTTGGTTGCGTGGCAGCTGGTCCGATTGTATGTTTGGCGCAGCCAGGAAACTTTTGAGCGAATATTTCATCTCAAAGCGCCATCGTACCTTCGTATATTGTAAAATGCCTGGTTGCATTTATCCAAATTGTTTTTCTAAAATATAAATATGATTGAGAGAGTCTCTTCAGCATCCACATACACACTGATGTGTGTGATTTCCCGGCTAAGTGTACTAATCTCAGTGTCCAAATTGTTTAATTTAAACTATTTCAGTCTTTTTTCTGGTCATCTTTCAGTGATGTCGTTCGCGTAAACAACACATACCACAGCACTGCTGTTTTCACTGTGTAGTCACTCCAAAATTGGAGACACTTTTGGAGTTGTTGTTTCTTTTTTCTTTTTTTTAGTAAGGACCATAGCCACAGGGCACATTCTTAGACATGGAGGATTTCAAAGCCTTGTTTTTGGGGAGACATTTCTTGCATCTAGTGGATGGAATGAGGGTTTAAACCATTACCGCGATTAGAGCTGCCTCACTATGATCTCTTGAGCTTGCTTACTGCTGCTAATAGCTGTTTCCTCTCTATTTCTCTCTATCTTTTTCTTTTTCGCTTTCTCTCTCTCTCTCCGTGAATGATTTTTATGCTTTGCTCAAACATGTGGGGGCGTTGAGAGAGGATTTAAATGCAACGATCCCCCTCCTCTTTTTTTTTTTTTTTTTTTTTTTTGGTGAATCTCAGTGTTCTTTTCTGCAAGCCTCTGATGACGACAGGGCAGCTTTAAGCCTGGCAGTGCCCACGGCAGGCTGCCGTCTCAGCGCTGCCCACTCTCCTCTGTGTTGGCATGCTGGAGAAAGCGAGGGTGGGGTTCCTCTCTAACAGACCCTGTCATTCCTAGGAAAGCCTACATGTCCACCCATGCAGGATTCCTGATAGGTGTTCATGTCAGGGATGTGAGAGCTCGGAGAGCTGAAGAGTTTATTCTCAGTAGGTGAGGATCTGCGTTCAGCCACGAGTCAAGGAGCCATCTTTTGAGGTAAACTCGTGCCTATATATGGCAGCAAGGGTCAAAAAGTGAAACATGTACTATAATATCCATCTAATTGCATATTCAATGCCATCAGGTGGGTGTTTTTTCTTTCTCTTTTTTTCGCTCTGCTGGATTAAATCAGCATGTTTGGCTGGGATTCAGAGAGTTTATTTCCTTAGCTAATGTTCCCCTTTGTCATTATAACACCCTGTTAAGCTGACCCGTATCCCGCACCATTCAGTCATTGCCCATTACTACACAACATATATGATTCATGTGGGCTTCCGAGGAGGAAAGAATTACAAGCCCCTGCTATCGAGAGCTCTGGATTGATTATGCATATTCATTGCAGTGAAGAGAGCAATAGATCTCCAACACACTCTTGTGCAGAGGAAGAATAATTTGCACCTTTTGCAGCATGTGTGCAGCATGCGGACAGCTGCAGGTGCAAACAGAACCACTCACTTTGCAGGACTGAGAGGGAGACGTGCGGATAAGTGAGATTGTTCTTGACACATTTATACCTCATAGCCAAAGTGGTTTTTTTTCTGTTTTCTATCACGTCCTTTTGTCTGTTGTCTTCTTCCCGGCACATACGCATACATCTTCTCGTAAAATGACAGTATATGTATTTTAAGCTGCCCATTTGTACCCTATTGTTGCCGCAGCATGGTATTCCTTCACCTTGCATTTGGTCTGAAAGCGTAGGCAGCAGTACTTTTACTCTGTGGCTGTGAGTAAAATATGATTTCAATTACCATGAAAGTGTATTGTATTATCAATGGGAGGATAAGAACAGATTAAGGAAGCTCTGAGATGCTCTCACAATTGACAATGGTCAGGGTTTTTTTTTTTTTTTATGCGAGCAGCAGTATTGGAGAAAATGATAGATTTTCACCGTTTGACAAAAGCTCTGAGAAAAAGAGGCGGTCCGAGATGTAAAGCCGACTAAACAGACACTTAAAGATAAGGTGTTTCCTTTAATATAAGAAACTTTATATTATAGAGAGGTTACATTTCTACAACCATGGAATAAGAATGCAACCCTTATATTTTTTTTTTTGGTTGGGGGGGCGTTCAGACAATGTACCACAAGTATGAAATTCATCAATTGAATCTTAAATTTTCCCGAGAGCAGATATGAAGACTGAGAGAAGCATCGAGTCTTTAATAAAAATACCACCTGAACCTGTGCCTCCTGATTATTATTCAGTATTCACACAGTCTCTCTCGCTCTCTCTCGTCAGTTCATATACATTGACTGCAAGATCTGTTCAAACAGAGATTCATAATCTGCATGGGAAGTGCATCTGCTGCTGTGGATACTTAGACAAACATACAAGATTAAATTTTCTATTTATATGAGCCACAGAATCCTAACATTTGCCTGAGAATCTTTGTAAGATCTAGAGATGACTTGGTCGTGCTTCAGCTCAGAGAGAACCTTGCATTCCTTAAATGGGATGTGTCCGGCAGGGAGCAAAAACGGAACTGTAAACTTTGAGTGTTACTCACTGCTCTAAGAGTCATACAGTATTTCTTACATATGGAAGGTGTTTATGGAGGCTTTATGCATAACTTTATGGACAGGATTACTGTGGTGCGTTAAGCTTGAAACTGAGGTAATTGACTTTTTTTTTTTTTTTTTTTTTTGACAGGTCCTTTTGTTTTAAAAGTAATCACAAAGTTCTAAGTGATTGAGTGAAGTTTGCTTAAGACCCAGATGCTTGGCTTAGTGGCACTTTGCCCAAATTGTTTTTGTGCTTCTCATTTGTGGTCCGGCACAGGGTTTTAGTTACAGCTGTCCCAATCCTCTGATTCACCTTCTTTAAGAACAGCTTCAGGGCTGCTCATAATGCTTAACTCTCCATAATGCCATCCCCTTCATCTCCCCAGTGGTCTTATTGTCTTAACTGTGGATGGAGAGACAGTGTAAGAAAAAACAGGTTAATACATGTTTGGCAGTGTGGAAGTAAAGTATCTTTTGAAAGACAGGCTCTATTCAAGTTTTCTCTGGTTTTTCATCCAATTCACACTGTTTCTCCCAACTTGGTTATCCACATTGTCCGCCTGTTTTCTCTGCTTTTTAAGATCCATGTATATATACAGTATATACACAGGTGATTGGATTAAGATATTAGCACCCTTTTTTCTTTTACAGTAAAAGGCTGCTCATTGTATCAGAGATCAGGTCCACTGATGTACAGATTGATCTACCTTTTCTCTTCATTCCCTTGATCCTGTAGTTTGGAAGCCGAGAAAATGTTATGCAAATGTTTTGTTAATCCCTTTACATTATTTGTTCCATTCCTCCCGTTCGTTTTCACACTGAATTTCCAACACAGCGGGCTGACAGGCGGACACCCTCAGATTGCTAATTCTTAAGATAGCAGAAAAGAGAAGTCAGTCATCATCATCCCAAATTTGAACACTTGCTTTAATCAATTAACTTGACTTCAATGAATTACCTTTAAAGTGCACAAAATAATTTTATACTGAAGACTTGTGAGGCCTTAAACTTTAACCTCTTTCTCGCTTTCTGTGTTTTTACTTCAGTTCCTTCACCAGCAGATTAACAGTCGTTCAGGGAACAAAAAAACATTGACCTGCACAATTAAAGCTGTAAAATCAGCATAAGCAGGATAAGACAGCCGAATTTAAGCCGAGCGAGCACATGAAACTGTGACCAGTGTTTTCTCCCCAGTTTTGTTGTCCTAAAGGTTGGTGTTAAAAATAATAAGAAAGAGGTGGGATGGTCTTAGATTCAAGAAGCTTAAAATGCAAAATCTCAAATAAGCCCAATTTCTCACCAGCCAATCGCGTCGCATTTTGGTGGGTTTGTGTTGATCGTCTCAACTGACTCACATGCCGCCCCTCCCCAAATAAAAACACTAGAGATTTATGTGGCTTTTCAAAAAATGTATCTAGACATTTATCCAGCTTAATCTGCTTAACATATTAAAGTGATTTGCTGTACCCTGAAGTGGCTGAAGCTGCGAGCTCACCGCCCCTCATGGCACTAAGACCTCAGAGGCATTGTGGACACCTTCTGCTCCTGAATAGAAGAGAGGTGGGCAGGAGTCATCCCGCTCCTCAGCTCTGGAGCTGTGGCCATCCCCACTGTGCGTCCATTTTACTTTTTTTTTTTTTTTTTTTTGTTCTGCTATTAGTCCAACTGTTGCACTCAGTCAGTGTTCTTAGGCACGCAGCACTGCCAGCACTGCCCACACTGTGGTGTGGAGGTTTGGAGCTCTCAGCTTTTGAGCTGAACTGAAAGAGCTCTCTCACAGAGTAGGTGTTGGCAGGGTGCTTTGTTTCTTTCTGTGAATGTCATGAGAGGTATGGATAATGAGAAAACTGAAGCGCGGCGATGGCGTGATTCATCTGGCCGTCAAGTTCATGCCTGACTGCAGATTTGGGGCATTTTCAGAGAGACAATGTGCTTAACCTTTTCTTCAGCCGCGACACACAATCCGAGAATCAGTAGTGACGGTCACAGTGTGTTTTCCTTAAGACACCACTTCACAGGCCGCGCAGCGAAAAGGTCCTGGTCGAGCTCAAGTGCCGCTAATGTCCTTATTTGGCTCTTCAAGATGTGCTTCAGGGCAACAAATTTGCCAGATCTCATTAACGCAACTGCAAGCTTTTGGCTTGGAGACATTCATTGTTGCTGAAGTGTTGGAGCGTTTATTGTCATCATGGTATTTAGCTTAACGTCTGTCAAAGTTAAATGAGACACGATGGGGTCAAAGCAAATGTGGCCCTACAGACATGATTTATGTTATTTTACTAAGAGTTTTTATTATGAACTATGAAAGCAGTCTCGAAATTATCTTAGAATAAGATGAAATGTACTTTATTTCTTGAGGAGGAGGCAGTTATTTTATTACAAAGGTTGATAAGGTTTTGATGAATTATGGCTGTAAATTAACCACCAAGTTCAAAGGTCAGTCTGTTTGACAACCAGAAAACTGAAAAATGTCCCCTTCAGTATACCATCTGTTACAAATAGACTGATCCATCATAACATTAAAACAGATAGTTCGAGGGTGGGAGAATTTCTGAATGAGTGAACATTTTGTCCTCAAGTTTGATGCGTTAAATGCAGGAAAAACGAGTCCAACGAGGGTGAAACTGTGATATCTAGAGTACTGGATCCACAACTCTTGCTGGGTGTTCTCGGTCTACAGTGGTCTGTCAAAAGTGGTCCAACTAAAGAAAAGTTGTGAACCTTTGTCAGGACCAAGGACAGCCATGGTTCCGTGTGACTCCCATGTTGTCGAATCAAACAGACCAGCTACTGTTGCTCAAACTGTTGCAGAAGTTCATACAGACTCTGATAGAAGGTGTCAGAATACAAAGGTTTATAGTGTGTGGGTCGCCATAATAGAACCACCTGCACAATGTCTTTATCAAAAGTGGCTTATCATTGTATACATATTATAGAAGCTTTTAACAATGAAAGCTGAAATCACTTGTTGTCATTGCACTATTGGTCAAAAGTGTTAGAACACAGCATTTTTTTACAGTTATATATTACAAATCAAGTCTTTCAAGTCCAATGTATAACTTGAAATGGTACAAAGGCAAGTGGTGAACTATCAGAGTTAAAATAATAGGTCTGGTTACTAAAGACTAAAAAATTGTCCAAGAAAGGAGTTAATGAGTAAACAACTTAAAGCTGTGCTGCAGCATTGGAGGTTTATTAAGCCTTGACAGTCGGTATGACTAATTCTTACAGGTGTTCCAACTTTTCTGGATTAATTACAACCCCCTCTGACTGCATGAAAGCAGTGGTACCATACCCTCATGAGATGTCAGTGAGTACAGTTTCCTTCACCAGCAAAAGGCTCTCAGAAAGTGGGGAATACTCTGGAAAGAACAGAGTCCGGTCGACCCAAAGCCACAACAGAATCAGAGCACGTGTTTCTCAGTGTGAACAGCTTGAGTCCAAGCTATGGCAGAACCACATCAGGAAGAAAGAAGATTACAAGCTTGAAAACATGGAGTGTTGGGCTCAACTGGACAGAAGAGTCAAAGCAAAACAACCTCCAAGTGCCACATATTTATAGGAGCTTCTGCAACAGAGTTGGAAGAACTTTATGAAGAAGATTTGATTTCCATATTAGAAAGAAAGCCATGAGGGTGTTCAGTTGTTTAAGCTGCCAAAGCTTGCTACTTTGATGAGTCAAAAGTCCTGAATGCATTTCGGTTTATAAATGGATTCCATGATTTCTCTTCTTTTTTTTTTTTTTACTCAAATAGTTTATTTGTTCTATGCTTTATATATTCCATAGTGCAATGAAACATTAAACTAAATACAATTGGGGTTTTGTAAGATTTTTGACAGAAGGGTATAATAAAACAATCTGGTGGAAGGTGTTAAACTGACCAAAATGGTATCATATTTCACAAATTGTAGATTTAAAAAAATATGTTGATATGGTAAAATTCTCAATAGACATCTTTGAAACCCTATCACAGTTGTATTGTGTCATTCTCGTCACCACATGGTTCTGGTGAGTTTTTTTTAATCCAAAAAGTGTTGTATTCTGTATTTGTAATTAAATTACAAGAGTTAGATTAAAAAAAAAAAAAACCAAGATAAAGATGTATGGTTGTATGGTCATTTGCCCCATAAAGGGTTAACTTTATTGGACTGTGGAAGGAAACTTGTTTACCTGAAAAAATCCAAGCATGCACAATGATAACATCCAAGCCTTATATACTGTAGAAAGGCCCTGAAGTAGACTTGAACCAGTGAACTTGAACCGGTGCATCCTTCCTTTACTGTTTGTATACCGGCATATTATGTGTGTGTTCTCCGGAGCTTCCCCATTCCCTGTTCTTTGCCGGTTGTCTCACTCTCCCCCACCATTGGCTAAGCCAGAGTGAAATATTATTTGTAGACAACTTGAAATAGTTCAATTACGTCTGACAAAAGAAAACTGAAAATCCTCACAACTGAGAAACTCGAACTCAAGAAGGTATAAATTAGATATAATTGGTTGAAAAATCTATTTGTGTCAATTATGACTTAATTCCACTCATCAGTTTCTCCACTAAGGTTCTAGTTTCTTACACAAATTGTAATCATTGTGAGTCGGTCGGATTTAGCCGCACTTTTCAACCCACGTCATAGAAAAGCATCAAAATATTGAAATCTGGTGTATGGAAAAGTAAAGACACTAGTCTCTGTTCACACTACGGTTATATTTAGTTGAAAATTGGAGTCATTTCATTTTTTTTTTTTCTTTCATTGGCTGCATAAGTTTGCAAAACCTGCAAAAATAGTTTGCAGGAAACGTGTTTGCTGTTTAACTACTTCTATTTTAGGTTTGTGACACATATTGTAAAACTGTGTGCAGATCACAACCTGGCAGCAGTAAGGTGAGAGCACGCCACCATCAGTGATAGTATTAACTTAACGTATTAACGTACGCTTGCGTGCCTGTATTTAAAAACACGGCTATGACGAAGTCTCATGAAATGAAACATAGCCTTTTTGCTGCATCTCGTCTTCTATTTATAACCAGCAGGTACTTGACCTCTTGTGCTTGGACTGAATGTCTGAAAGGTGTTAAAATCACACACCGAGGCTGTCCATACAAAGCACTGTTGAACGAAGCGCAGCTCCACACAAACGAGCACTTCAAACAAACCATGAGTGGTAGCTCCTTTTCATATCGCACAGAATAGGAGAAATTGATTGGAACTGGGAGGCTTAGGACTGGATTTTCCTCAACCATAATATTTTTTTTTCTCTTAAACAAGTGCAGCTTAAATTTAGATTTTTCTTTTTTTTTTTTTTTCTGGCTTTGTTTTTTATGTCTTTGTCCAAATCCTATCGGGTGGTGCTTCAGGTTTTTTCCTTGAGTAAAAAGTTGATATTGTTGTGGGGAAGGAAAAAGGACTTTTTTCATGTGTGCAGGAATGTAGATTTCTTCCCCCCGTGAAATCCTAATTGTGCCTTGGAGGGCTGGTAGGGTATCTCTGCTCAGCTCAGCTCAACAGGATTTGTGTCTGTGTATGTTAGAGTATGTCTCTTAGCTTGAATACGGATATAACCCTTTCATTGCACAAGCTGCTGATTTTTCAAATTTGCCGATAGGCTGATCCTGTGCATCCGTAGCTTTTTGTGGAAAGTTTTTTTTTTTTTTTTGGGTTTGTTTATTTGTTTTTAGCACCTGCTATATTTATTTTTTCTCTCTAAATATTCAATATTCAATACTTGTTAGGAAACAATGCTCATAACATGCAGACCTGCCTTTTCCTGGATTAGACTCATTTGAAAATTAAACTCTGGAGACCAGCGTTTGTCAATAGCAGATGGTCAAAAGGAGGATATATGACAGGTCAAAAGTGTGTCTGTCCTTTGCATCACCTGAATTATTGCTGTGCATTTATCTATGCAAATCCAGGATAAGATCCTATCTGCCTGCAGCAACATATCCCCCTGGATTTGGTCTATGTGAGGTAGGCAGGTTATGGCTGACAGTGAAAAAACGAATTGCAACAACACATACGAGAAGATTATTGCTGTAGTCATTAATTGTTGCTTTGAAGGGGATTAGGATTACCCAGTCCTATAGAAAACACTCTAGCACCTGTCCTTCCTCATATCTAACAATGTTACTTCAGTTTTTCCTTATTTCAGTATCAGTTCAAGTTGGCAAAATAAAAAAGGCTGATTTATTCAAATGAATCATCAACGCTGGAAATGATTCAATATGTGCCACATTCAGATGGGTGATATATTATTCCCTTGGGGAGAGGGAAAGATGGAGCTGTGGAGCTGTTTTATTTGTGCTGTCTTTATCAGTGTGTCAGGCAGAGAGGCTGAGCTTGTTCTCTATGAATGGACGAGCCCTTGAACCATAAACCTGTACCTCCTCTGATAACAGTTTTTGCATTGTGATGTAAGTGCCATTCTCTGTGATGTCCTCTCTGACAGCACTAAATATATCAACACGCACAAAATGATCTGTCAGACGAATTATTTTATTTCAGCCAGTTTTCCAAAACTAAGGATTTTCTGTGCTACGTGCGCAGTGTGTGTTTTTGAGGACACATTGTGGATTTTGTAAGGGATTCAGAGCAAAGCACAGCATTGTAGATGCATTTCACCCAGCTTTGCTTTTCATCTTCTCCATGTTTTGCCTGTAGGTGAACATTTTTACTGTACTTTGTGTCTTCCGTACCTTACGCTCCATGCCGCTTGCGCTGCCGGGACTGCTGACTGCTCTGACGTCTGATATCGCCACATCTTCTAAGGTGATGAGAATGCTCCCTGAATTACTCAGAGCCCGTGATGACATGGCCCTGATTGTCAGACGGGTGGGCTGGTGACACTGGAACACAGACGGTGCTTGTCTGTTTGAAATATTCTGTTTCGAGCTTCCAAGCCCTGGGCAGTCCTCTCTCCCGGTCTCCCAACACCCAGCTTCGCCCACTGAAACAAGACTCTTCCATACTGGAAAATCCGGCCCTGTCAACTGGCAGTCTGGACTTGGTTCAGCCCACACGCCAAGCACCCCCCACCACAGCCACCACTCCCACCCCTTAATAGGCACTAGAGTTTGCCACCCCATGTAGATGCCTTTTGGTCGCCATCCATGGATGGCGTCAATAGCATCTTCCTACACAACAGTGACTGAACGGAGGGCACCAGAAAATGTGGGAATAATTTACACTTTCTCACTGTACTACCATCAGAAACCATAATTAATCATGATAGAAAAAATGTGGAAGCCATCTTGGCTGGTGAAACACGCAGTGCCTGTGAACAGCCCTGACACCTTTAACAGCTCCCATGGCCAAATAGGAATGGGTGTCAGAGTGCTTACAACTAAGCTCCCTTCATGGCAGCATGTTTCCCATCGTCCTCGGATCTGTCTCCTCCGCGATGGTTCTGCACAAAGTGTGGCCGCTGTAATCTTTTTTTTTTTTTTGTACTTATTTCATCTATTTGAAGTGCATTTTAAACAGTGTTTAGCCTGTCAATATGAGGAAAAGATTAAGAAAAATGTTGATCATGCATCTGAAAACAACAATCACCCTCTTTCGTTGTGCTGAATTAAAATAGTGAGAAATTAGTTAAAACCACAATAATTAGATGCCAGAATAAATTGTAATAACATCAGATTACATTAACTATAAAGTCGCTCGTCACAGTCTGCCCTTCTTCTGCACTTTCCAAAACATGCACTGATCCACTCTATCTTTCTCTTTGAAAGTGTACATTTTCCAAATACCTGTATGTATGTATAATTGAAATAGTTTCCTATAGATCCCCAAATCCAGGTGAAGTAATTACACTGTGCTCACCTTCTAACGTTTTTCAGGCTGCACTCGGTGGTGAAATAGCAGATCTGTGACTCTGACTGTGACATGCTTGACAGATTAATTATGGATATGAGTCCAGTGCTGTAATTTGCCCTGTTTGACTGTCTTGTGCTCTCAGCAGCCAAACTGCATGACAAAAATACACCCTGCTTGCCTCATTTAGCACGGGCTGGATCGGAGGCTCGCATCCCAGCACCTGGCCGCATGTTACTTCAGAGTACCTGTTAGTGGCAGTTGCTGTGTCTGAGCATGTGCATTTGCAGAAATGCTTTCATGGCAGTGAGTAGGTGTATGTGTGTAAAGCCACGACTAGAAAGTGTTGAAAGCCTCAGCTAGCAAGATCGCATCCAGGGTGACTAATAAGCTTAACATGAGCACGGCTGTGTTCGCAAGCATGGTGCGGTGAAAGAAGTCTTCACTGTTGAGAGAAATGCAGAAATGGTTCCTTAGGCTGCTACTAATTCCTTCACCCCCCTCAAGCTCCAATCAGACTGTGAACCATCTCACTGTTAGCTATGGCATCGTGGCAGTTACAAAGTGCGCAGCAGAAGTACCAGGATTTATAAACAAAGTTCAGAACGGACTGCGTTTTGGCTCTTGCTGAGTTTTTTTTTTTTTTTTTTAATCATCTGTGGTTTAGAGGCTAAAATAAAACATTGTTCTGTGATTACCAAATGACAAAGACACAAAGCAAATCTATTTAATGTGCAGACTCTGTAGGCCAAGAATGATATTACATTGTCTTATCTTGCCTTCTGTCATGTGTTAATTTGATTAAAATATTGCATATTTGTATGTTCAAACAGAAAATGTGATTATGCAATTATGTAAACTTGAGTTTTATATTCTACTTGAATTCCTCTTGAACTGCTGCCTCTTTGTATCCCCCCCCCCCCCCCCCCCCCCTCTCTCTTTCTCTCAATCTCAATCTCGCTCTCACTTCTCTTTGGCTACCTCGCATTGATCGAGTAGCTGTGTTGTCTTTGGGCCTAGAATATGCGTTTGTATCCACACGTGACTTTCCTTTGACCATGTGGCTCTTCGAAGTGTGGATTTATAAGCCACTTCACACTCCATTCCTGTGTGGGAGGAGGCTGAGTTAAAAATAGGCAGGTTTGGAGGTAGTGAGCAGCCCGCTCTGTGTGAGGCACTTAAGAACACACTGAGAACTATTGATGTTCTCTTTGCATATCGTTTATTTGTGTTGATCTACAAAATGAATGGTGAGCGAGAAACTGCAATGTCACTGGCTCTTGTAAAAAAAAATTTTTTTAATTATTTGAAGTATCAGAAGAACTGAAGTTGCTTAAAAGCAGAGTGCAAAGAATTTCTTCTCAAAATATTTGAAGCATTTAGAACATTATCAAAGAAATTAAGTGATCTGAGGAAATTGTGGTTACCCTCAATGCCTCACAGAGAGGATACCACATAATACCCCTCAACTCTCTAAACTAGAGTCATGAGCATTAATGAAGTAGTGTCGGATTAAAAACATTTTCCTGATCACACCTAAATATATTTAGTCTTATTGGCTCTCAGCGCTAATAGTATGCTATTATTTTTTACACAAAGAGATTGGTTTAAATGTCTAAAGGATCACCACAGGAAGTCATTACACCTTGAAAAAAGGAAAAGCTAAGTTCCAATGACTTGCTGCTGTGACCCCTGTGAAACGAGGCAGCCAAACTAACCTTTTTACAGTATTGAAAGCAATACTGTTGAGCATGTTTTTAACAATGGGTTTATCTTTTGTTTGCTCTGGGTTCACTTGTTAGCTTATTGATTTCTAGTCACTGGTGATTGTTCAAATAACAGAGGGGAGTGAAAATTAATTATCCTAGCAAGGTAACAGAGATAGAGTTTGGAATTTGTTCATATGAAATGAGAATTTTAGTCAAAATTAATCACATTTTTGTCGCATTTTCTTTGTTCCTTTAAACTACGCCAGGACATATCACAGTAAAACAGGGTCAAAATCAAACATCTCGCTGAAAACTACAATCGTTGGCACCTCATGGTTTGTTAGTCTGTCTTGGGGGTGTTCTGTGCGTGTGCGTGTGCGTGTGTGTGTGCGTGTGCGTGTGCGCGTGCGTGCGTGTGCGTGTGTGTGTGCGTGTGTGTGTGTCTATGATATAGTTTGTTTTGAAATATTCCCAATAAGGACAGGATAATTGGTACGTTTTACAAACCTTGGTGAAATATGTAAATTTTTTAGGGGGCGAGCACCAGCAATGGTCCTCATATGATCCTCTTATCTTTTCAGTAAATTAGTTTTCTGTGTGATGCTGAAGCATGTCAGTGCTGAATGCACCCAACAGAATCCTTGACCCAAACACTTGTTATCATTATTAAACGTTGCAACGTACAGATTTAGAGGAGAAAGTAACAGCCGGCTCTGACTTTGCGATTACCATTTCAAAGATTTGTTTAGATCAACAGAAGGTCACACGCACTTGAAGAAAAAAAAACTGTTGAATTTAAAGTATTAAAAGATTCAGATGACACGACACACATTACAAACAATAAATTGTGTTGTATCAACAAATAGCAAGGTTCATCTTAATTTTTACAATTATATGCACGCTGAAGATTGTGAAGAGCAGTGGCCTGTTTGTTTAGGCTGCATGAGCTGTGACTCAGGCAGGTTCCATCAAACAGCCTTTTGAGTAATCCTAGTAATACAAAAGAAAAGATCTCCATTCAGTTTTCTTTGATGTCTCTATTAGATATTGTGCTGGATATAAAGAGGACAAACTATTGAGCTACACTTTGTGAAGAATAATCACTGCATTTGTTTTATGGACATCAACACTTTCAGCTTCGCTCAGATCCTCTGACAGACTGTTCCAACAGCTCTGAGCATGAAAGAATACAAGTGTAAGTAGATTCTCCTGATCCTAAAGATGGGAACCGTTACAATGATTGACTGATTTCTATCATTTAAATGTATAGATTTCTCTAGTGTGGCGGTGGCTGAAAGCGTGTCCTAAGTTACACATATGTTGCATTTATTTATACAGGTTGTATTTTTTTGTAGAAAAGGTTTGACGCATTCAGGAGTGTGAGTCCAGATCTCACCATGTGTCTCTAAGAGTCCAGCTAGACAACTATGAAGACAAAAGTAAAAACACCTGAATATTGCAATCATCACTGGCTAATGTAAATGAGATTGTTGTTTTGTCATTGAATGTGTAAAAAGTAAAGAAATAGCGTTTCCACATTTGCCACGCAAAAAAAATAATCAAAATTTGGACAATACACTGGGTTTATGTTTGTTCATCTAAAAAGGAAAAAAAAGAAATACACAGAGTATGTAATAAGTAATATTGTGATGAGAAGTGTGATGAAGTCTTGTCCATTTTCATAATTCTCACAAGCTCTACCTATCTCATTGTTGAGCACCACTTTAATTTATCTTCATTCATTTTATTATCACAGGACGAAATACAGTTGTTACCAAAAAATGGCTACCTGCCCGATAAAGGGTTAATATTGTTGCGTCTGATGAACAATGGGGTCTCCAAGCGTCTGCAGATGAGCAGATGGGGGGATGTGCTGTTTTTAATGACAACAAGGACTGCCTCACCTGTTGTGTCGCTGACCTCTAGGTGAGCAGCACAGCCCCTCCCCCTTCTATCTCCATCTCATCTTTGGGTCTACGGCCCCTCGTTTCTCTAGTCGGGATGCAATTACTGCTGCCTCACTGACCCCTGACCTCCTGTCCTCCATGGATGAACCTCATCTCCTGACCCTGACTGTGTTACCACCGTTAACCTCGCCATCACTCGCTGCCGTGCTGCTCTCACTGGTATCCAGCCTCCGAAGCGACGCCTTGTCACTTTGTCCTTTATGTAAAAGTCCTCACAACGTTGCCCCTTAATTTCATTTCATACCAAACCGTGAACCATATCTAGATTCCTTTATCACCTAGTGTGGCTGCATGAACAACAGAACTGGGCTCAGATGCCTCAGACTGAACTTTTACCATCATCTAACATATTAACTTTTACAGCTGTGTTTTACACTTCCTGTTTTTTTTTTTAACAGATCGATCTTTCAACCTCGCTCTAAGCTGCAGTCGATGGTTGTTAAGCCATCACCGTCTCTTAATCACAACACAGATACCTGTTAATTACCAAACGAGTTCAAGTGTTTTTGCTGCTTAAACAGGGATTTGGGATCGATTGCTCTGGGTCGAGCGCTGAGCACAGTTGACCATTTAATGAAACGTTGTGGGTTTTGTGTGCGTGGCGGCTCAAGGAGATGAAGAACAAGGAGGATAAAGCAATGGATATATTAATAGACAGCTGCTGCGCGGATGACACAGTTTGGTATTGGGTCAGGGATAAAGCCTGAACTTGTAAACTCACAGAGGGGCCTCTTCTCCCTCCCTCCCTCCCTCCCTCCCTCCCTCCCTCCCTCCCTCCCTCCCGCTAACTCACTCTCGCCCTTCGAGGTGTCATCAGTTAGCAGAGCTGGGCTCGATTAGCCATCTCTCTGATTCTCATCCCCAGCAGAGTTCACTCAAAGGTAATACAGTAGTTTACATCCACAGAGACGCTGCTTTTCTTTTGTCTTTGTTCTATACCATTGTCTGTTTTGTTAGTGCTGCAATCACTCAGTGCCAGAAGTGGGAGTTTCATGTCATCTTTTGACTTTTTACAACAATAAAACAATATTTCTTAAAACCAAAGCTCGAGGTATTTAATATAAAATCATGAAGGATTGCCGAAGTAATACATCCTCGAGTAAAATCTTCATAGGTGTCCTTGAAAAGGGATCCTCACCCTTTTGTCTGACCAGTGGCCATGACAGAGGTGCCCAGTCGTCTGCAGAGTCTAATTCCAGCCGCCTGGTGTCGAGTTGTGGTCTCACTGGGCCGTTTTGCTGTGATCACAGCAGGCAGTGGGAGGTTAATCCCAAGAGAGTGCAAGCTCAATCTTCCCCCGCCTCCAGCCTGCACCCGGGGCCCTCACATCCCCTCCTGTGTAATACCCAACGGAGCTCTGTGGTCTGTGGCCAACACCTACCCAGATTTTGTTTCTGTCTCGAGCTTGTAAGTTAAAAATGCATTTTTTCTGTAAGCCCTGGAGCCATTACAAGCCACAGTAATGATGACAGACTGAGTTTGTGACCTTTTCCACTTTTAAATTGGTTGACAGTGTAGCCTCCGTGTATGTACCCAAATACACATAAACCTATAAGCTCTGATGTAGATGATGAGATATTCTCTTGGTTGCAGTACAAAACTAGTGCCTACATTTCAAATTATCACCAGGGCTCAAATGTTAAGTTTCCTCGTTAGTACTGGTGGTTGATACGAAGGCGCTCCAACATATTTTTAGAAAATCTGTGCCTTCCAATATATTGCTATGAGAATTAGCCCTGTTAAAACGTGTTTTGATATACATTTAGTTTGTTCGAGCCTTGATAAATTATTTCAGATGGCAGAATATGCATCTGTTTTTCCCTGGAGTCTTTCGCACATATCTGTGCGTAATTAATGTGGATTTTGACAGATGGAGGAAAAAAATGTCCTCATAAGAGAGAAGGGTACATGCCACAATGTGTGAAGTGCAAGCATGGTGGGAGATTCTTCTATTATTTGCTGCCCATGCCAGCTGGACCAGCCAGATTCTTACAGGTAGGAATCGAGGCACTAAATATGTGCATAAATCATTGAAATTCAGTGCCCACCATAAATAGCCCTTGTTTTTGTTGTGACAGTTTGAAATTAATGTGAAACGTACTTAACGTTGTTCTAAATTTGGCTTTACAAAATCTAAGCCTGTCCTATACAGGCTGTCTCCATCCATGATAACTTTCGTGAAATACCCAGTGAAGAGCGATTTCCTTCAACGGTAATTGTGACTGGAGGTCATTTTTAATTTAATGCTTAAATTGCAGTCTGAGTGTGTTTTAGTGTGTGTGTGTGTGTGTGTGTGTGGCAAGTGAGTATGCATGTGTGTGCGTGCTGTTGTCTGAAATTATTTCTGAATGCATCAGGGTCTGACTTAAATATTAGTGTAACTACATTATCACAGTTTGTTTGCCTGGTAGCAAATATGTACAAATGAGGATTACAACTCTTGAGAAGGCAACAGGTCATGGTTGGTAAGCTGCCCGGGGGGGTCACTGATATAGAGTCACTTTTGACAGGCTGTGGAGGAGGCTCCATTGTTGCTGGTGTGTCTGGATGTTACCTGCAGGCACTATCACTGAGAGTACAGTATTATCCTATTATTAGGCTTAGTTGTTTACGCTTATTACTGCTTGTCAGGTAGGCAGAGAATCCTTCTGAAAATGAGCATCTGCAGAAAAATACATGACTACTTCTTTATCTCATTCAAGTACATCGGCTTAGGATAATTTCAGAGGCCTATAAGAATGTCTTGATAGGACACAACAAACAGGAATTGCAGGTTTATGTTTACATGGCAGCGTTTGATTCTCTGAAAATCTTTTACTGCACCGCCGACAGCGTTATTTGGCAGCCGGTGTGAGAGTGTAAGAAACGCTGCATCTGTTTTATATGTATTAAAGCTGATATCATTATGGTCTCGCCTCGATTTGAAAGTACATATACAGTAAGAGGACACCGTGGATCGAAACAGCCTTGATTAATGTCTCTGTTTGTAGAGGAAGTGAACAAAATAAAAAAAGCCCATCATATGGTCTGGCAGATTTTGGGCACCGGACCAGGGATGACAAATGTGCTCTCGCAATAATTCAATCTGCTCTCATAATTCTCTAACTTTTAGGGACAGACAGAATGAAGATTTTCCGGCAATTAAGCCGCCAAGTCAACGTCCAATAACTGTGATCAAGCGTTAGTTAAGATGCTTTTTCTCTCACTTTATCCATTGACAGATTGAGGGGTATAAAGATACTTGGGAAGTGGCAGAAAGTTACTGTGAATATGTTAACGAGAGGATTTGGTATCAGATCCAAAACGTTGTCATTTTGTTGATGTCACAGTAATGATACAAAGTTTAAGGAATAACAGAGGAAAAGGGAGCTGGCGGGCTACGGGAATAAGTTTGTGGCGTGCACAGTTACTGTAGTTATTGTCCTTTGACATTTTAGGATTATTTGCTTGATACTTTTTAACATTTTAGCTTTGACAGCTGAATTAAAGCTGTGTTCTGATCATGTGTCAGGATAATAAAAGGACAACCCAGCCTTCTGGCTTTGTGAGCACCAGCAGCTATGTTGAAAAAAAAAAAGAGAGAAAGGAAAGCACAGATTTTATGAATAAAATAAAAAAATCACACAGCATTTGGTGGACTGATTTAAAGCTGAGAAAGTGAGGTAAAGCCTCTGTTTTGATGTTTTTAAACTAAGTATTGTTAACTGCGAAGATGGCTGTCAAGCCTTGGGCAACCCAGTGTACAAACAGCACATGTCTGCATTTAGAAAGCGAAAAGGATCAAGTACTGCTGTTACTGGAACTGCCTGTGGGCCAATCACAATGTGTGTGGTACTGTTGTAAACACTTTGTCTGTGTTTAATGTAATAATATATAAATTTAAAAAAATTCTCTCCTGCCTGCAGAAAAAGACATACGTCCTGACGATGGTGGATCCTGACGCTCCGAGACGCGCCAACCCAACATCTGCCTACTGGAGGCACTGGTTGGTGGTAAATATTCAGGTACAGTAACGCTGCTCTCACTTTGAAACTAAAGTGTTTTGGTGGTGGTGACACGGGCAGTATTTGTTATTGGATTACAAAGTCACAGGGTACAAAATCTATGAAGTAGAGTGTGGTTGTTGTTGGGGTTTTCTTCTTGAAAATTGTGCATTTTCATAATCTCAGGGTCTCACTTGGCATGTCTCGTGTTTACATCTGCACTGGGGCCGATCGTAAGGCTGAAAAATTATGAATGGTTTTTAAGCCTAACTTGGTTAAAAAAAAGGGTGCCAAGTTTGAAAAATGTTAATTTTTCATATCATGTATCTTGTGCAATAAATGCCTGTGACAAAAGTGTGGGAGTAAGTCTTTCTAAATGGCTGTGAAAGTTTGCAAGGCCCTGTCAGCAACAATTTCCCTTTGCTGCAGAGAGCCTGGGACGTGTCAATGCAGGCGTGTGAGACTGAGATTGAGGAGAGCAGCATGCGAGGCGCACACTCTTTCTCCCATAGAGCTCCAGTCCCTCTGCTCCCCCTTCAGTGGAGAGATCTTGGCAGAGTGTCCTCCCTTCATCTGTTCCCCCAGGCAGAGCAGCTCCCCCAATGATCCACACTTCTCCATATTTTACACCCCCGAAATGGGCACGGCTCCGATCCCCTTATTTCTCTTCATATTTCACTCCTTTTTATCCATTCGTTTGTGTGTTTTCACATTCTTGCATTCTAACGCCAAATGCATGTTGAGTTGTTGATTGCCTCAAATATTTTGAGGTTTGCAGACATTTTATAATCCCCTGGGAACCGGGAGATCAACCCAGTAGATTAGGAGTAGTGGTCTGAAAAACAAGCACACAAAGACGCTTCAATAATGTATCACTGCTCCCGTATCGTTTCATAAGGCGTGGTTATACACTAAGTAAACGCCACATTGATTCCAAGATCTAAATGCCATGTATTTGGGTTATATATATTTTAGCAAACCAACAATGTGCTTAGATTCAGGATTTGTGATTCAGCTCATTTGTGCTGCGCTTAAGAGATAATTTATGCAGACACATTCCTGCATGCTGTTTAGAATCTGTTAGTATATTTACCTCGTATCACTCGCATACATCGATGATATACAAAAAGTAGTCATTTTCACTTTACAAAATTGCAGCAGACGTCCCCCTTTGCGTCTTATCTTTCAGCCCATGAAGTCTATCTGGCTCCATGTCTCGCTGCAAATAAACAAATGTCTTTCTAGTGTTCCGACAGACCACATTCTCTCTAGCAATTCAATTTCCTGTCACTTGTGTGGGTGTTGACCTGCGTTGTCCACGTAGGGATTGGCCAATGTGACGGGATGTTTTTCTGATCGTGACTGGTGGTTGGTCAGAGGGGTTAATGAGCCTTTTGAGTGATGCTAACTGTAGTGGGAGGTGTTTAATTGACCAGGGTGGCGAGGTGGCATCACACAACCTCAGTTTCTGTTTTTTTTTCAAGTGTCCATGAGAATTTATTGGATTATTGTTACTGTGTGGCGCTTTTGCCAGCAGCTTAGGTCAATTTATCAATGAGCACATATAGGTAACCCCGGAGGAGAAAAGTGAGTAATTATTAGCTCATTCTCTGTAATTTTGCATGGTTTGGATGAAAAGTTGAGGACCATGATCCGATGTTTGATATTTACATTGCTGGTTTTAGGGTCATGTGTTCAAATGTCAGTTAGATCAGCACTTTGATTTACACTCCATCAAATCACGCAGGCTTCATCCGCCCTTTTCTTTTCATATAAATTCATTAAGTCCAAGGTTACTCAGCGTTGCTCCAGTTTATAGATGTTTCCATAATTAATGCCTGTACCTCTCCTATATCGACAGTTAAGAAGTATGGGTTTCTTTAATTCAGCCCTGGTCAAACCGGGCTGCACTAACACAAGGATACTCTAGAGTTCCTGTATAAGAGCTGCATTATGAAGGCAGCTCTTTACCCATGACAACATATGTTGAGTGTCTCCTCACTGTGGGTCAGTGGTGCCAAAATCCTGCTGATAGAAGTATTTGTCTGTACTGTGCAGTACTACCAAGTGAGGGCCTTACGGGGACAAGAGTATCCAGCTTATATTTGGCTCTCAACACAGGAATAACTAATTGCCTCCCTAAAAAAGAAAAGGTTTTGACTCTTTGTGTCTAAGTGGTACATTTAATGTGAGGAACTTCAGGCAGAGCAACAAAATCGTTCTAAAACTTTTTATGCTTTTACGTTTAGTGTGGATCTACTTTTGCACTTGGATTTGATTTTCCCCTGCGATGTATTGACAAACAATTATAACAAGCACTTTATCACATATGAGGAGGCGTTCCACCCTTGGTGGCGCATTGAGTTAACCCTTTATTCGTCAGGTGAGCATATTTGGTTACTCTCACATTCCTTTTTGTCTCTTTGAAACTCCCATCCATGAGTTAATGGAAGTCACAGAATCCAGAGGGACGTCGGTGTGTTAAACACTGAGGTGCTTCTGGAATTCTGACATTTGTGAGAATTATAGAATTCACTAGACTTCTAATCTTTGTCAAAGTTCTACAATCTGTCAGAGTTGTACAATTTGAAAGAGTTCGAGAATTCTAATTACGGTGAAGGAGTTGTTGATTGTGTCAGTTGTAGAAGGCTTCACAATTCTAGAATAGGTCAGAATGTCTCCAAATATCCAGAATTGAAATGTTTAATTTCTAAGTGTTTAAAGGCGTCCTTCATTAAGTGTTGATTCTTGACCTTGAGTGATGCCTGGTCGAAGCATCAAGCATAAAAACTAAACAAGAGCATACAGAAAATTGCAGTGACTTGCTGTACTGATCTCTGTAAAATGGAGCAGCCCAAAATACCCTTATTACATTTAATTAGGCATTTTAAACCACAAAACACTGCTTACCTGTAACTTCCTAAAAACTGGATATATTACCATACTACTTTCAGGTCTTAGGAATTAACAGGTTTTAGCTTCATACTTATTCATGTGGGATAAGAAATTAAACACCACACTTCAGGTTTGGCTGTGTTTAGAGAATCCTTCCACAGGAAAATAAAATGCTATTAAAAAAAAACTAAACAAAAGAAAACCTGTAGCTTAGCTTTAGCTCTTCCTGCTGTTCAGATCGAATGAGAAATTTAAACAAGATTTCTTTTGCCTGGTTTCTAATTGGTCCAAGATCTATTAGGTACAAGTGCACAATGACGATATAATATGATCTGCTGTAAAGTATTCCTTTGAAAAGTAATAAGTTAGTACATTTTTAATTTAAGTTTAAACAAAAAAAATAAAGAAAAGTGCTCTTCTAATATTGAGTTATTCATTTACAGGGACATTGAACTGAATAGTAGTTTATAGAGTTTTGTTTATTTCATTCAAATATTTTACAACTCTTTCATCATCTAAGAGTGTGGAATAATGTAAGGAATACGTTTCAATATGGTACACCCACTGCAACCTCTGTAATTAAAGTAAACTCACCACCCTTTTGAGGAAAACACTGAAATATTGTAAACCTTGCAAAATTGATGGCAGCGCTGTTGTAAATAATGACATTAGATTGTGTCTCATAAAGTGGCTTTTCAATGTGTATGTTCAAACAAATGTCTGCTTATATAAATATGTGGCCACTGCATGTTTGCTACTTCGTCTTTTGTTTGTTGTTTTGTCGGTCCATCTGGGTCTGTATTTTTGCTTCTGCTTGATACAGTAAATACCAAAAGTGACGTTATCCTTGTGTTTACATGACCATTTACACATGTATGACTGTGCAGTGTAACCGACAAATACAGGTCATATTTAGATGTTTATGTCAGATGTTAAATCTTTGTATTTATTCCCATGTGTGTATCACTTATCACATTGTTACTTTTGGTTGCCAAGAACAGTTTATTCCAATTAAGTGTAAACTGTGTGGCTGTGTGTCTTGTCTTCTCTCACCAGCTGTCCAGTTTCTTTTGGAGCTCACATTATTAGATGCTGTATATGCATTTTCATCGCAACTGCCCATTTTCATTGACCCCATGAGCTACGGAGACAGTAATTTAAAATCTTCTGCAGAACACACCGTGTTTTTACATCAATTATGGACAATTACCAAAATAACCATCAACAGATTGTTGTCTCGCTCCCGAAGTTGTATTCCAGATTGTGGGCCTCTCCCTCCCTCTCCCCGCTCTCCCAGAGCCTAAATCGATACAGATGTTCCGGTATGTTCTCGCAGCAATAATTACTATAACAAGCAGATCATTAGTAGCTGAATGGAGTTAGCTTATATCAAAACAGCGCTGGGTGTTACTTTTGCTTCCTGATACTTACTTTCTCGTTATAGTTTTGTTGCTGGATGAGGCGACATGATGCAATATGTAGTGGTAAAGTAGTGCTGCAGTTAACCGCGTTTTCCTCCTCTTATAAAAGCCAAGGTGATGCTGTAAATTCCCATTCAAATAAAGATGTATCACCTTAGATTTCTATGGATTTGATAAGTGAATGGCATTTCTTTCCTGAGGCTTTGACACCATAAAATGTGACTAAAATATCAAAGTCTTCAAGAACTTTAAAGACAATTATTGGCTTTTCTAATCATCAAATACTGGGTGGAATATGTTTGTTTGCATGCACTTGGAGCAAAAGCTTGCCGGCCATCATTCTCATAGTACTTCTTAATTTGACATTGCGACATATTTCTTCTGATTCTGAGATATAGTTTGAACAAAAACAGGAAAAAGACAGGACCGATCAGGCAGTGTCCTCTTGATTTCAAAAGTTAATAACAAGATCTGTGGATTGGAAGCCATCACATGTTTACCTTCCTCCCCCTGACTAATTGAAGGCCAGTTGGACAGTTGAGCGCACTCGTTATCGTGGGATACGCATACTTTAACATCCATCTCTGTTGTAGCAGCTCCCGATGGGGGACCGAGCCTGTGTTCTGCTGCTGCTCAGGCAAATACAAACAGTGAATTATTGTGACTGTATCAGACCAGCTGGCTTTGTGTTTGTGAATTCTGTGGCCTGCAGAGATCATCTGCTCCACACCTCAAGATGTCCTTTAACTGCGAGCTAGGAGACGTGAAACGCCTTGCAGCCTTTCATTCAGTGTTTAGTTCTGAAAAGCATGTTGTTACATTGTGTCTTTTTGTTATATTATAAACCGTGGTACCGGACTAAAACCTAACAAACATGCAGAGTTGGAAAGTGTTGTTTGTTTTGCTAATTATTATTAAGAAACACTGCGAGCCAACTGCTGTCATAATATGGGTCTTTTAGTAGTGTTTTATAGTGTTAGAACAATAATATAGCAACTTGTGGCTGCAAACACAGTTAGTAATGAGATAAAAGCATCACCGTGGTATCTTTGAAAAGTGCACAAAGAACAGTTTTACTGTATGCTATGAAAACTCTTCTGCAGATTCACTTACTGACTTGAATGTGTCACTTTATCTGTAGTCATGTCAAGTTTTACAAAAACAGCTTGAGTTGAAGATCATTACTGTCTGAGAGGCACCAAATGACAGCATTACATTTCTAACCTCTGCAGCATCCCCAGAGTTTGTTTAGCAAAATACATATCCAATATTGCAAATAAACCTACATAATTGCATTGTTCTTTATCCTGTAATTATCCGTGCTGTGGCATGTTGCGATTCAAGCATTTCTTTTTTTTGACAGACAGCTGCCCCCATATGGAAGCCAAAAACAATTTCCCAAAGGCCAGGCGAACCATAGCTAGCTTCATTGTGAGAACAAAGAACCATTGGTATTATTCATAATTAAACTCTTATTGTGTACTCTGCTGAATATTTCCATTCTTCTGCCTCTCTCCTGCTCACTCTCATTTCCCCTCTCGGTACTTTGCACCTCGTGCTGGGAACATCTGTCTGGCGTCAGAGTGGAGCCTGGCTGTGCAGATTGGAGCAGGTAGAGGAGCACATTGTAGCCCGGCTAATGATGAGAGTGTCTGCCCTCTCTCTTGGAGGAGACGCAAGCTGCTGCTTCACGCTCGCTCACTCCACTCATACGCCCAGGGAAACAGATTTCCAAACATATGCAGTATGTTTTTAATCCAGTTGAGCACTTCATTTCCCAGCAAACACAAATAACCTTACGGGACATCCATATCTTATGACAAGGGGGTGGGCGCAAAGGAAGTGAACAATTTTCCTTTTTAATGTGATTTTTTTTTTTTTTCCCTCCAAAGTTGCTAAACATGCTCATAACCCAGGTTAACAGTTTGCTTGTTTATGGTTTCACAAACTTTTGCACAGAAGTGCCTCCTGGCTTCAAGTCATATGAAGCAACTTTATCCAATCTAAACTCCACTTGGTACACCTGTTATCATCCTTTGTTTAGAGTTAAACTGGCAGGATAAACACATGTTCTTTGTGTTATGTGTTCAGAACAGACTGCTGTCAGTAATTTATATTAGAGAATCACCTGCTTATATATTTAGGACTTAAAGAAAATGGTTTCTTTCTATAGAATTTGAACTGAAACAATAAAGGGCCAAATATCAGTATAAAACATTTTTTGTTGAATTGAATATTTCATGGTGTATTTTTGAATTGGCCCGGCCCTGCTGAAGTTTACACGCAGGTCATTTATCCTTTTTTTGTAACAATCAGAAATGTCCCTCGATACGAGTCAACAATAGCCCTTAACATGGGAGCACAGCTGGAGGTGCTTAACATTTAGAGTATGTGCTCATCCTGTCAACTTCAGCCAGACAAATGTCAGAGGTGGTACTAAAGGGAGTTCAGCATTTGGAAGTCATCCCCTCACTAAACCTCATCAGACTCTCCTCACATCCTCTCTGTCATGCAAGTCTTTGTTAGTTTGGATTTATTTTTTATTTTTTTTGTTGCTTTTTCTCGGCTCTCTGCTGCTGTGTGACCTTTATCAAGGTCAAACACTTTCATTTGTGCGTGTTTGTGGGTTATCAGCGTCCACAGAAAATAAAACTGTGCGTGAAAGAGATGGAGAAAGGCTCACTAGAGAAATTTGACGAACCAACTTCCTGACTGAACGTGCTGCCACTTGTCACCTCCGGTACTTTCCTACATCTGGACTGCCGCTGTGTTGTGTACAAACACTCTAATAATACTGATCTTATCTTACATGCAGCTTATTAACAAACAGGTTCTTCTTCAGTGTGGGCTGCTGCTCTCACTGTTCTCTGCCACCTAAAGGGAGAATTACATAAGAATCCTCCGCTCGGTTGTCAGCTCCATCCCCCGTCCACGTACAACAAACACACACCGCGCGCTCGCATACATGCACACGAAATACTGTAGCTGATAACCTACCAAGCCATCTCTATAACAACTGACCTCCCTGCTGTGGTTTCTGTGGTGAGATGATTGAGGAGGTTTCACTGCGTGAAGAAAATGAAGGTTTTCTCTCAGAAATCGTGGATGCTGTTTTGGCAGCAGTCACATAATCATGCATATTTTACAGTTTTTACGTAGCCCGATGGTGTGTTGGAGAAATCCAAATCCCATCGATTTCTGGGAATATAGTCACTCCGTCATGGCGAAGGAAAATGTGACATCCCGTACACATTTACTACATCTAAGTAAGTAGATGAACATTATTTCTTTAGCCCAAATGATGTCCTGGATGTATCACAGTTACTCTCCAAGAAAACAAGGACAACCTGGAAAGCCCTCTTTGATCCAGTCTGACACACTTTAGCCGAGCACAGGGAAAAAAAAAGAACAGATTGGACCTTATCCATGTGAATACAGTTTAAAAACCAGTAGCTCTGCACACATAAAGGCACTTCTTTTAATATGTGCCCCCTTTCTTCACACCCACGACCATTGTGTATAAAATCCTGTTTTTCCTGAAAAGATTTCTAGTCGCAGCCGCAGACAATGTTCCCCCACACAAGCTGTCGTCTTTGTCATACCCCCCCTCCCCTCCACTTCAGTCAGTAAAGCAGGATCTTTGGCAGTCGGCCCTGCGTGCAAATTTGTGTGTTTCAGGGTACAGGTGGGGGGGACTGACGGAGCCTGCCTACCTGTTCCCCTGTAAAGTGGTCAATTCTGACAGACATGTAGAGGTGGAGAGGGGAAGCTGGAAAAAAAAGAGCAGGCTTGGAAATCAGGAGGGGGGGAAAGAGGGGCGGGTAGATGAACAAATGTCAGGGTTAGTGGGGGGCTTTCGGGGCTGCGGCTGTGGACAACGCTTCCTCTTAGGGGTGTCTCCTGATGGGGCACGGTGAAGGGGAGTGAAGCATGCTGATAAAAACAACTCCCTAACAATTATGTTCACCTAAAATAGCTCTTACTTAAGTATATAGCATGCTTGGCAGTTAATTGTACACAAAAACAAAGACTTCACAAAAGACCTCCTGCAGCCAATGTACTTTCTTGTATTTTGGCATGATAATTAAGTGTGACAGCTATGAATGCAAAGTTGGCACATATTATAGTGGCCTGTCTAACTCGGTGTACTTATTAGGATTGTTCAAATCCCTAAAGTTATGCTAAACTATCAAAGTCGACAACTACAGTATACTGCCGCGCATACTGTAAAAGAAAAAAAAACATAATATTGTCACTGGTAGATTATCTCCAATTGGGTGTAATTATAGTAAAGTACTCAAATTACCAGGAACCTTCAAGCTGGAATTTACAATACAGAGTAGTTACCACTGTTTACGAAGAAAAGTTTGACAATTATCTGTCAGTTTTATAATAATCATTTCTCAGAGCCTGGCACTGTTTCACTGATATTAGACAAATGTTATTGTGCGTGTTTCTGTGAATATACCAAGTTGTTGACAGTTACTAACATTGTACGATAGGGGAGTCCGTCCTTTTATTAATTACAACCCCTGTCTGTTCCCTACCAAGCAGTGACTGCAAGGGATTTAATGACAGCGTCACTAATATTCTCAGGAGATAATGCTTTTTGTAAAGGCAAAGCAAAGAAGCAACCATCAATACAAAGCGTGCAGCAGAAGCCAATGTCTCATCTGTGTTACACTTGAATAATTTCAGTGCGACTGCTGCATTTTCTCTGAATTGTTCTCTGGATTTGTTCAACTTGCTCTTATTGATATGCTGTAGGACTAACAACCATAAAATCTACTAAGACCTCTGATCTGTACTATTGACCATTATCATAGCCAAGAGGTTTGTTACACTGTGGTATTTTTATGCTACACTTGGTGAGAAACCTGTTTACATTCCAGGGTGCTGTATAGTTCACTTCTCTCCGCTACTCAGTGGGATTCCAAAGCATTGTATAGATTTCTTTCAGCTGATGAAATTAAAAAGACAGCGGTGTGTGTGTGGTGTGCCTTCCAGCAACGCGATTTGCCTGCGAGTTCACGATACGGGTTGAGAGGGGAGTTCCTTTGGGGGGGATTAAATAGCTCCCTCTCTTCCTTCCCTCCTCCCCTGCCCTCCATACTTGCAGAACACAAACAGCTTGCAGGGCTGTACAGTGCTTGTACAACATGTTTGCCACAGTGCTGCTCACAGGTAACAATAAGCCAAGGTCAGAGGTTAAGAGGGATTGTGGAGCTCGGATACTTGTGTGTTCCTCTGGCAAACATTGTGCACGGAAAACAGTGCCCATAGTATCGCTGGGAGAGAGTGAGAGACAGAGAGGGTGAGTTGGCTCTGTACTGAAGGGGGTATCGAAAAGAACAAGACCAGAGCTGGTTTTGTGGAGATTTGTCAGACAGGTCTATGAGGTTAGGACGGTATCTGTTTGGCTCGCTCTGCGATGCTTTAATACCATTCAGACAACTGCACACAAATGAAGGCTGATATTAAGCTTGAAATGAGCCGTCCTGATTGTGGCAATCGCACCTGCTGGGAAATGGGCACTGTCCTCTCCAGAAAAATGACAGCACTGGGTGTTTATTCAATCCGCTTATAAAAGGACCCATGTTTGTCTAATCTTCTTAAATGGAAAAACAAAAATGAAGTGTTCAAAAGTGCTTGAATTTGTCTGCTTTTCATGTCCTCCTACAGGCAGTCAACGTAGGTTTCTTTTAACCGTAACAGCAGTCGTTCCTGCAAGCTGAATGGAAATAATCTGATCTGCTAGTTTCCCTGACTTTAAATCAGTTGTGGAGGACGTATTCAATAATTTATTTAAGCTAAAGAACAAATATCACATGTATTTAAGTGGCCTCCTTATAGGTTAGGTTGATGTATATTTAAGTAAAGTTTAAAAATCTGAACTGAGGTTGGTAGTTGTTTCAACTGTTATACATATTTATCCTCTTTATCAGTTTCTCTTCATTATTTTAACATGTCATTTTTTAATTAATGTTTAGTTTAAACTACAGTTATTCCAAAACCATTTTATCATACTTCATTCCAACAAAGGTTGTGTATTTCGGAGAAACCCAGTTCCTTATAATTCATACTTTGTATAAATGTATCTCATATCAATCTCTGAAAATATTTTTTTGCTGAATTGAATGGTCTAATAAGACAATTCCTCTTTTTGTCTACCATGTAAGAATCACAAGGCCTGGAGCCAATCCCGGCGCACACAGTATGAAGTCCATCACCAAGCGAGACAGACGCCCACACACTCACACATATAGAAAATTTATAGTCGCCAGTTAAACATGGATGTCTTTAGGTTGTTGGAAGAAGCTCGATTCCCTACACAAAAAAAACCATTGTGACACAGGGAGAACATGAAAATTCCACACAGAAAAGGCCTGAGCTTGGAAAGAATTCTGTTTCTTCATGCTGTGAGGTGAGAGTGAGAACTACTGCACTGCTGCGGTGTGCCACCATTATGCAACAATAATCAAATGTAAGAAAGGGAAACTGCTTTGAAATAAATTGAAAACCTTATGTTTTGTTGAGTATATCTCCTGCGATCATCCATAATTTCCAATATTTTAACTCAAAGTTCACCCTAGTAATGAATTTTGTGTGACCTCAGATTGAAGAAGTTTGGAGGATCTGATGAACTTAGATTTTGTGTGTCTGAACTCTGTTGGTTGGATTTTTACAACTGCACTGAAAGTCTGTGAAGCCTGCCTCAGTCAGTGTCTTTGAATCAGGGAGGGAAGATTATCCTTTTAATCTCCTTAATCGTGCACTCTGTGTACATAGTTGCTCCTGTGCCTAAAACCTCCGTCCTGATCAGATGTATCACAGCTATCTTTTGCAACGATTCCCTCTATAACCCACATACTAATTCAGGTTTGCGCCAACGCTGTTGCACATGTTCCTCTCCAGCTGTCAGTATATTATACCCTTGTGCCCTCTTAAAATGAAACCCAGACCAATGGTGCATAAAATGGAAGGTGGAAATATGTAGATTTAAAAAAAAAAAAACCAAAAAAAAAAAAACACAGCTCTTTTAAAAACTCTCATTCCCACAAATGTATTCAGAATGAAGGCAAATGTTTCATAACATGAATTAGGTTACTGTACATTTTATACACAGTATATGTTCCCCAAAAGTAGGAATTAATAATGAAGATGCTTTTTGGCCTGAAATTGCTATTCAAACAATTATGTACTTAGTTTCTTCCAACAAATGCATTCCACATTATTGTTTTGCCTCATAGCAAAGCACCTAAAAGACTAAAACCTTTCATTCCAGCAAAGGCCGCTATTGGTCACCGTCAATAAAAGCATAAAAGCATTTATTTCCCACGTTTGTCAAATTAACAGCATACTCCATCTCCCATAGGACTTGTAAGGTTCATTAACCTTTTTGTGAAGTGGGACAGGTTTCCAGCAGTTACCATAACCTCTGTCTCGCTCCTGCCTCAATTATAATAGAAGAATTAAACATCCAGCGATTCAAAACAGTAATGCTGCCTCTTAAATCCCTTTGTACCCGCTCTCAGTTGTTAATGACTAAAGACACTGAATGAACCGTAGAGTTATCAACAGATGTAACTGTGGCGGAAGCAAATCAAATGGCCACTCTTAACAGCAGGAATTTAACTGACTGTACATGTCCTCTTTTTTTTTTTTTTGTTTGATGGGCAAAATCTACCATTTCTACAATTGTGAATCTGTTTTTTAAGGGGATGTTGCCCCTGTTTCTATGAATAATACACAATTTCAATAAAAGTGCATCAGATTATTATCTTTTTTGATATCATCCTCCCACTGAATCATTTTGCTGATTTAATAGTTAATCAGTTACTGCAAATGAAAGGGTTTACACCAAAATGATCCCGTCTTGCTGCACCTTGGTGCGTCAAAGTCAAAAGAACAGACTGACCTTGAACTAATTAAGTGGTCAATTACACGCCTGTTGATTCCTTTTAATTCCTTAATAATTGCATTAATTGTGTGGGCAAAGAAGTTCAATCTCTTGTCCACCTACTCCTACTCCTCCTTCATCCTCCTCCTTTACCTCTCACTTCTTTTTCCTCCTCCTTCCTGCGCAGGGCCCACAACGTTTTGATGCTCATTTATTTTGTGTCACTGCTCACACCTCAGAAACTATTTTAATTCTGCGATATTGACTGTTTAATAGGCTTAAACGTCCTCTCCTGCCCCCTTACAGCTCCCGCGTCCCTTGATGCATTAATCAAAATCAAGCATGTGCCTGGATGTGTTTGTGAGCATACAGCTCTATTGTAAGCCATCCATGTACGATCTCCATGGATTTCTAGCGTTGCCGGCAGAAACCACTGTAACCATGGAGCAGCAGGGCCTCATCACGCTTCTTTCTTTCTGTGTGTGTGTGTGTGTGTGTGTGTGTGTGTGTGTGTGTGTGTGTGTGTGTGTGTGTGTGTGTGTGTGTGTGTGTGTGTGTGTGTGTGTGTGTGTGTGTGTGTGTGTGTGTGTGTGTGTGTGTGTCTTGTGTTGCTACTTCGTAGGCAAGCTCAGGCTGGGATTTTCCAGTGCCACCCCCGTCAGTGGGAAGCCCTACATGGGGACATGTCAGCGCCTTGTTTGCTTGTTGTGCTGATGAAACTGGGGGTGGGGCGAGTGGGCAGCCTTGTTCAGGTTCCAGGATTCCCTTCAAATGAGTCAGCCAGCCCCCACTCAAACTGTTACCTTGGGAACTCATGCTTGGGCTTCCCTCAACACTACTAAAGTACAGACTCATCAGCACCCATACTTATCTCCCCCCACACACACACACACACACACACACACACACACACACACAGTGTGAGGCGAACAGCACCCAGGTTGGATGAAATTAGCTTATTAAATGACTCTCGCTGTGGCCTGTGCTCTGCCCCGTTAGGCCCAATCTGCTCCCTGAGAAAAAGACGACCAAACCAACATGGCCACTTTGTTCAGATGCATTCGTAATGTATGCAAATTAGACTGAATAGATGGGTGTGATAATGAGTTTGGCTGGCCTGTTTCTTAAGTCAGTGACTTGAGTAATAGTATATCTCCCTACTAATGAGCATGACCGAGAGGGTGTAGGTTTAGTATGTCAGACTGTGTCAGTGATGGCTGGAGTTCACTTAATAACTGGACTGTTTGTGTTTCCGACTCAGGTTCATTACTAAAGCCAAATGAGTTTCTTTACTGAAGCCATTAGTCCAGCAGGCCATTGTTAAGTGGGTTAATTTGTTGACGCACTGGAGCAGATCATGGGTGACTCCCCCACTGGCTTTCACCCTGTAATTCTGAGGCCCATCCACCCAGCTCAACTGATCACCATTAGGTTTTTCTAACAGTCATCCACCCCAGACTCCAGCCCATTAGGCTTTTACACAGCACTGGCTCAAATACCATAACAAAAAGTTTGGTCCCGTTGAGGTCATTATTTTTCTATTTCAACAGGAAATGTAACAGTTCATTTTGTTAATCTAATTACGTTGATATTAAAATGAAATCACAAAGATCAGTGTGAAAATTGGAATACAGCAAAAAACCAATGTAATGGACCGTTAAAGCTAATGTCATTTGAAAGGCGAGCACATCAGGTCTTGTACACTAAAGTAAAACCAAACGTGTAATTGCTATAATTCCCTGACATGCTCAATGTAGAGTGAAAAATACTGGACGTCACTTTCAGTGTTTGAGAGGAAGAGGACAAGTTAATAAAGACTTGCTCAGGCCAGCGACGAGGTCTTGAGCCCCTTGGTTCACCGTGGCGATGGAGGAGAAACAGTCAATTCACCTGAACTTGGTTCAGTACCTGTTTTACCTTTGGTGATAAAATTCCAATGGCCAAAAATAACCTCTCTATAATCTGCAAACTGTAATCTGGTGCAAGTTAATGCACTAACTGCAGCAGACAGTGAAGCTATGTTGGATCAATGTGCTAAACGAATGTATAGTTCACTGTCACTCCTCGTAACATTTCTTCAAACTTACTACACAGCAACAGACTTAGTATTGATTGTGTTGTTTTAAGAGTCAATTTGGTGTTATGATTATTGGATTTGTTGTTGTTGTTTTTCTTTAATTAATGAACACAGCTCCCATAACAGAAAACCTCAGATGGGTATTTTCTGGTTTGGTTTATTAACATTATTCAGCGCTTCCTGTCTACTTACATACATGGGCACTTATCACAATATGTTATGCTTGTCGAGAACTGATTCAGGTCTCTCTGCAAATTGAACTGCAGTATTAAAAGACCTGTTTCCCAACTCTGAAAGCTCATTTAAGAAATTGTTTTGAAGAAAGTTATAGACCAGTTATCTGATCAAAGTTGTCTGTTCTCTGCCTTTAGTCTACAGGTTGGAAAGAGAAATGCCACAGTTTCAATCATGCAGAATCTTCATTAATTGTGTTTGCCTGAATCATATAGCCAACAAATATCTTTCAGTACTGAGAAGAAGCTAATTATTTGAGAGGCATCTGGGACCGGTGCAGATCGACCATTTGTTGTTACTGTGATAAACCAGCCTGAAAAACCTAGAATCCTCAAAGTTAGGCTGCATGGAATTTGATTGGCATCATGGCCTGAACTTGGAGAGTTGAGCAAGGCGGTAGACATCGAGCTCAGTGAGCCCCCTGTGCTGGCAGGAACATGCTATAACCCTGTGGGACTATAGAATCAGTGCTGTGTGTCTGGCATGGGGCCTTGCGTCTGGACAGGTTGAGGAAGAATTGCACAGCTCTTCTGAGATGATGAACTAACATCCTCTGGCAAACTGGCTTTGTCTCCTATAGTGTCAGCTTCAATTTGTCCATGCAGTAATGCTCTGTATGGATCACATCAGGCCTGCCATATGGGAACTTATAAGGCTGTGATCATGACTTTACACTTTGTGCCCTCATATAGCACTAAGAAGAGATTCCCGCAGACTTCTCGAGGATTAGATCCTCATTAAATTTATTACTGTTGATAGCAGCAATGCATTTGCTGATAATCATCCTAGATCATTACTTAGTTTAGCTCATATAAAAACAACAGCGCCAAATGCAAGTCCAGAAAAAAAGGTGAAAATCACACTCCTATCAAGATAACAATTACACATTACAAAAAAAAAACAAAAAAACATTTCGATAACATCACTTTAAACAATTTATTAAATAACTCATGTTGAAATCCTGTCATGGCTACGAGCTGAACGAGGGAAGGCCGGACTGGAAATGGGCCAGTGCCGAACTACCAAGATGTATTTTTCAAACGAGGCTGTAAATCGTTCAGGACTCAAGTATTGAAATTGCTCTTTGGGTGTGTCATCCAAGGTTTCATATGTTGATAGCTTTAGGTTTATTTTGTTATTTGACCATCGGGCCCAAGGTGTCTCTTATTGATAAGGGTTCCTGAAATCTGCAGTTTTCCGAGCCATTTATTTGAGTTCCCTCCCCAACTACCTGGATGCATATTATCATTTGACCTGGTAGGAAGCATCTCAAAGTAATTGAATCAACATGAGGTTTTCTCCTGGTACTCTAATTTCCTTTAAGGCTCAGCTCTAAATGGCTCCTGTGTGTGTGCGTGCGTGCATGCGTGCATGCGTGCGTGCGTGCGTGCGTGTGTGTTGGATAAACCACCACAGGTTACCTTTTTATTTTAATCCACAGTGCCTTTTTCCCATTTCCAGACAGTTTGGAAGCAACCAGAGTAGCAGAGAGCTGTTCTTTTTTTTTTTTTTTTTTACATGAGGAACCAGAAGTAAACTACCCTCTGCCACCTGTTTTGTTGTACAACTGGAGTTGACACACTGCACAGTTGTTTAACTTTCACACCGAAGCAACTCCTGCATAACCATCATGAATGTCAACTTCCCACTTTGTGCTTGATTGTTATTAACCTGTACAAAGTTCATTCAGCCTCTTTCTTTGTGTTCACTTGGACATGATAGAAGAATAAAAACAGCCATTACGTATACCTACTCATTCTATATGTTGGTAATCTTTTGTCTGTAAACAGTTGCACATTGTACTGGTACATTCAAAGTGAGCAGACATTGTGTGTATTTTTTTTTTTTCTCTTTCTCAAGATAATGAAGTGCGATAGTTGAGCAGTGAGTCAAGTCTTTGCTTCACTTTGAGGGGGGGGACTGTGTTTAACCTGTAAACCACAAGGTTTCTTGTGAGACACAGAGTTTTAATTCACAATAACCCTGCAAATGAATGGGCTGATTACTGAGGCGAAGATGAGGAGGTAGTCATAAGCTCTTGGCTTGAGTGGAATAGGCGAGGGGGAAGGGGAGGGGTGGCTGTGGCGGTACAAGTCCAGCCTCAGAAATAGAGCTGTGAACACCATCTGTCATGCTCTCTCTCCCCGTCTGTTAGCCTGACTGCAAGTAAAAGGGAGAATGATGCTCTCAGAACTGCATTAGAAGGACGTGGGTGCTGATTGTCGTAGGTGTGGGTTTACAGGGTGTGCAAGGGAGGGGGAGGCGGTAGATATACAAGGAGGTGCATGAGTAACTCTTGCTGACAAAGGGAAGCACTCACCCACACAGAGAAGGAGAAGGGTTGTTGGGCAAGTGGGTATTCCTGCTGAAACCGCACCCCTGCACCCACCCACCACCTCTTTGTGGAGTCCTACCTATTGGCACTTGTCAGAGGATTCCTAGCGGAAGTTATGTAGGCACATTATACAAACACAGTGCTCATCTTCTGCCCTAAGATTGAGGGAAGATAACTATGCATGTGTAATGTGAGGATCATGTTCATACAGTGAGCAGTTTTACATCGATGACAACCTGCAGGTGCTGTAGCTACTTTTGAACCAGCTCGAGGCGCATTGACACCCACCTTTATTATCACATTTAAATTCTCTACGATCACAATAATGCTGCTGTCAACACTGCACTCATTGTGTTTGTATTATATTATAATTTTGATACATTTATTGGTTCAGATCGGCTGTGGTAGCACTTCTCTTGGAAGAGAGAGACATATTTCTTGCAGTGAACATTGGTAGTTGAAGTGTCAGGCTGATATGTGACCCAGAGAGAGAGAGAGAGAGAGAGAGAGAGAGAGAGCGAGCGAAAGCTATGCCGCAGCTTTTTCTAGATTTTGAGAATTATTCATTGCTCATGATGTGTAGGTTGTTTGAGATGCGTTCTGCCGTTGTTTGAGTCAGAGTGTGAACTAGTCAGTGAAACATGAAGGGAAGCCGAACCACAGTGAACAACAAGGAGGGGGCTGGATGAATCGTTCCAAACGCCACAGCTGGATACAGAAAACTTAGATCTGGTATCTGAAGAGGTAACTTGTCCCTACACGAAACAAAGCAAAGACAAATGAAGAAACTTCAGTGTTTTTGATAAAAAACAATAGATGATTCAGTGGTTAGAAGATGATAAGAGTATCCCCGTTTTAAGTCCAGACTGTGATTCTGTTTGGAGTTTGCATGTTCTCGCTGTGCGTGTCTGGATTTCCTCCTGGCAACTTGTTTATGGTGTATCTCACCTATTGTCAGCTGAGATTGGTTCCAGTGCTGATAATCTTAAAACAATATCGCAGATGGATAGAGTGTTGGGGTTTTCTTGTTGTTGTTGTTGTTGTTGTTTTGTTTTGCTTTGTGTTTTCATTTTAATCCACAGGGCAGTTTTGATTTCCACTTTCCTCTCCAAAGGTTTTAGTATCATCTACATGCTGTTGTTGGGAATTACAGTTGCCATTTTAAAGTAATATTTGACAGTGATGTCATATGAAGTAGTAAAGCAACATGGTGATGTAGAATTTAGAATTGTTCCCTCACGCCAAGAGTATCCAGGTCCAGTTCCTTTCTATGTGGAGTTTGCATGTTCTACTTTTCCCCTGATACTTTAGTTTCCTCGCAGAGTCCAAAAACGTGTGATTTGGTTCAGTGGTGACTTTAAAATTGCCAGAGGGTGTGTTAACGTTTGTCCATTATTTAATTCCTATTAAAATATTAGTAGCATTGTTACAATTACTGATGTTTATAAAGGTCCATGACTATCATCAGAAGTGAAAACAGATGCATAGTTATTCTTGTTCTGAGAATATTTCATTAAACTTTTGTTTACTGGAGGAGGGAGGACCTCATTAATTCTGAAGTAACTCAGTAAATATTTTCTGACTGTGCCTAATATTAACATTATATATCCACAGTAGCTATATTTATTACATTAAATAGATTTTTGCTTAGGTGTAGTGTTGAGAAATCTTTTCAGGAACCATTCGTCGACAGAGCATCTTCTTCCAGCTAACTGATGTATTTTCAGCTGAGCTTATACTGCTGTGTGAACGTTTGAAGACATCCATGTTGATGAAAGCAAGAGTTACTTTCCCTACTAAGGTTATGTGCATTGAAGTCAGTCGTAAAGTAAGACTGTACTCTTTAAAGGAAAGCTCACTCCATGACTAAATTCCAGCGACTTGTACAACATCGTTGAACTGTTGGAGTTACTCTGAACTACAGAGCCTCCAATAAACCTGACACTTGAAAGATATTTTTCTTAATGATCGTAGTTGGTTGAACCTACATTTAGAATTCATACAAAGAAGGGAATTGACAACAAAAGAAATCTACAACATCCAGGCCTCAACATATCAAGAGCCACTATTTCTCTGCCACCGCCATTTGATCATTTACTGGCTTGTAGTCTCTAACTATGTATCAGAAGTAATGTCCCAGTTTTATCTGACATCTCCACTCGAGAGATTTAAACACCCTTATGCTTCAGCATAAATCATATTGACGCTTTCAGTTTTTATCTCTCCGTCAGTTGCTGCTTCTCCCACACTGCTCACTGTGTGATTCACTATCACAGATACAAGAATGGGTATTCCCCTAGCATGAGGATCCAAGCCATAGTCACATTTTGTTTGACTAAATAAGCCTCCAACAACTGTTAGACAAAACCCAGCCCAGGTAATTTATGCCATACTCTGGTTATTTTATCTATCAGCATTTGAAAGAAACTGAGGGTGTCCCTCAGTTGTATTGATGTTAGAACACAGATCTTTTAAAATGTGACAGCAGTAATTTTCCTCATATTTTTTGAAATGTAAAGGACAATCAAAACTTTGCTAAAACAAAAATCACAGTTTCTCTCTGATGACAAACAGGCAAGTGTTTCATGTATGTACTACTTGGACTGGCACTTTTACTATTTCATTATCCTTTACAGAACATAGAAGTCATATTGGGACTAAAGTGAGAGAACCTTTATGTAGGCCATACTATATTTTAGTAAATTCGTCATATTAGCTTTTTTGGGACCGGAATTGCTTAACTATGTGAAAACAACAGTCTATAACTATATTATACTGAAGTTAGGTGGTGTGTTGTGTAGTCAATAATAAAATAGAAGAAACAATACTAGTTTAATACCCATGAAGAATTAAATTGTAATCCCCAGATGAGAATATTTTTACAGTGAAACGGTGATAGAGCGTTCCTTGGTAACAGCCGCGATGACGTCTTTTTTAACTTTCAACTGCTGAAATGACATAACTTGCAAATTTCCAACAGTTGAAACACTGACACAGTAGCTGCGAGTGCTCTGCTCAGCTTTCTAGCAAAGATACTCATTTTGCTGCTATGCTGGTTTTCCCACTCCGTGCTTCGAGTTAAACACATTTATTGTGAAAACGGATGATGCTGTGGGAGCCATGTGTTAATGTTCAGTTAATAGGCTGCATGTCCACGACACAGAGTCCAGCACTGTGGTACAAACTACTATTCCTCTGATATCTGTATTATGTAATGTAACATTTGGCTTCATCTTCAGGTCGAGAAACAAAGTCCAGAAATATAGTTGATGTTGAATATTACATATTGCACAAAAATGGTGGTACACTGTTTTTAGTAGCCAGGCTTTTAGAAGATCGCTGTTTTTCAAAATGATCTCAGGCATAAATACGTTACATGTGTACATTACTCTGGGTTATTAGGTATCATCTACTCAAAAAAAGATCTCAAGTCAATCATATTTATTTTCAGTTGTATATGCGCTTAGTGTATGAGGTCTGTACTGAAGTCTTTAGGATCATTTTTGATTTGATTATATTTATATATTTTATCATATGCCAGAACTTTTCAGGTATCCTCTGAGGATTTTCCTTTTTTTTTCAGGCTTTCTCTTTTTAAGTGAAGGATATAATTCTAAACAAACAATTAGAGCACACTTACAAACAAAATAGGTATAATAAATGATTTAAATGATTAAATAAGCTTGAGCCCAAAACTAAGTGTGACAGTTGCACCAGTTAAAAACTACTTATAAAGACTTGCAAGATGTTATAAATTCAAAGCAACTAGCACAAAAACAGTAGTATTTTTTATATTGATCCTTGCTGTTAACAATATCTTATAATGTAAAAAAATTTAAATAAAAAAACATTAGGAAGCGTGTGCTGTAAATTTAAGAAGGTATATTTATTCTTTATATCCACAAGGGTGGCCAGTGTGATTTTTATTTTCACTACAAATTTATGCTCTAAGAAGCAAATTGATGGTCTATTAAATCATATCAGTTCACCACATTTGTAAAGACAAGGAATCATTTTGAATGGAGAGCCTTTAGATGCATTTAATTAGTATGGTTTGACTTACTTCAATCATCCATCCAGTGTTTCCATGTGCCACTGTGGCATTTTATTTTCATCAACGAGCAGGGGAAAAGCTCACATTCATGCCAAAGCCTATACTTTAAGCTGAACCTGTCCTAATAAACACAATTAACACAGCAAGTGGCTGTCAATCATTTAGTAGTCAAAGCCCCTCATACTGTGTGTCCCACCCCCACGGTAAGGTCCCAGAGGGAGGCCGCCCACCATGTGAGAATGTCCTGTAGATTAGTGTGAGTGAGGCCGTCGATGACCTGAGCACTGCCCTGCCCTGTGATAGCTGCTCTGCTCTGGAGCAGACAGACCCCTGCATGCACACAAAGTACTCTCTGTGAGTTTGATGTCTTGTGAATATTAATGCATAATGTTTGTTCTGCATATTGTTGACTTTTCTTTTATTGTCTTGCTAAATTTCAATACTGTGTTCATTTGCTGTTGTTTATACTCAGTGTATTATAATGAAATTAAAAGGGCAAGGGTATGGCATGGAGAACGGTTGAGAAACCGAGCATTAAGATGTGGGAAAATGTTGCACGCTCAAATGTTGACTACCTGTTGCTATGGCAATGGCTTGGATCCTGCAGGCTGCAGGACTCTTGCTATTTCTAAATAAAGATTTTTTTCTCACTGATCTGTGGTTGAAGATACTCACAGCTGAAACTAATCTTCTGAATTTCTCCAGTCAGTGTAAACACTCCACCACTTACTGCTAAATGTCCTGAGCAGCAGTCACAGGATTATAAATGAGACGATGGCACAGTAGACGACATATGCTTCACAACTGGAGTAGATTCTTTATGGAAAGAGTAAGATATGAATAAGGAAAATTATATTAACAAATGCGTCGTAATGAATTTAGGAGTGCATTGCAGTCACTTTGGCATAGCTCCACAGACCCAATGTGTTTAGTGTTTTAGGATTTTAATTGGCACTAATGTATGCACTGTGATCATCCTTGAATTACATTTCATCATGTTGGATTTAGAAAAAATAAGCAGACAGATAGATGGATGGATGACTGGATGGAAAGATTTACAACAGAGGTTGGTAGGTGTGATAGATAGGTATGGATAGATTTGTATTGTTCCAGAGGAGTTACAAAAGCCAAAAAAAAAAGAGTATGCTTTAACTTTTTTAAGACGAAAAAGTGAAGCCTTGTTACTGTTTGTACAAAGTCCCCTGGTGATTATGCTCACTTCTCCAAAGAGAAAAATGAGGACGAATATTTCTTAAGTCTGTTTCTGTCTTCAAGCAAAGTCAAATTTCTGCCTGAAGATCTAAAAGCAAGGAGAAACAAAGCCCCTTGTCCTGCGTGTCTTTTGTCCATGTCTGCTGTCGAGCAATACAGTACCTTTGTCACCCTGAGGGGGGAGCCTGTGTGTGCAAAAAGGAGGACAGAAATAGGTGCTGAGACCACATACTCTGCGCCTGTGATGGGGACTTCCATGCTTACCTCAAGTGGGTTTTGGGCCATTTCACAGACAACATATTTAGTCCTTTTCCTCCCACTCAAGGATGCAGCCGTCTTGCAGTAAATAGCCGAGTCTATTAAACAAACATGCCTGTGTGCAATTTGCAGTGTGAAGTGCCTGACTGTGTGCTTCCTGAGGATGAGGGAGTTTAACCAGACAAATACACAGTAGCGATTGCTTATGAAAAAAATATCTCTTCTTCACATCAGGTTATGTGATCTCTGTTTCTAGGCAACAGGGAGTTAATATACAATTAATAATATGGGAAATTGGAAATCCTCTCAGTGGTTTTAATTTTGCCTCCGTCTTCTGTCTGGGAATTGTCTCATGTCTACTATTAGAACTTTTTATATATTCAATTCTGATATATTTTAAACTAACAATATTGATGCTTCATCAAAACTACTTTTGCCAATGACAATTCTAATTACCAGGATCAAATGTTTCACGATGATCTATTGGATCTATTGTGGCTGAAATCCAGAAGTACAGAGTTAGAAATGTTTCAAAAATGAAATTTACTTGCCACTTACTTAACCTGTCCAGCCTGTCTCTGATTGAAAAGGCTGACCACCAAACAATGTGAGTGCAGTATTTGTGTGGGGAGGGAAACTAAAGGAATAGCGGCGTCATGTTGTAGAAAACATTGTAATTATCTATTGTACTGTTTCTTTTTTCATGGCCACTTTTTTAAACCGTGGTCTCTAAGTTTGGTCCCAGAAGTAAACTGTCATTCATAACTTGCCTGGCTGACTCTGTGTCTTAATTACCAGGGACATGCACTCAGGAGTGGATGTATACAAGGAACAACCCTCACTGGTGAGTGTACTTTTCAGCTACATTCATCCATTCCTCTTCTGCACCGCCTTATTAACTTATGGTCGCCGCGGCTGGAGCTGATCCCAGCTGACTGTGGGCCAAGGCAGCGAAGACACACAGGAGACACACAGTCCCACACACATTCAAACCAACACAGTTTTTTTTTGAATGTGCGAGTAAATCAGATTGCACAGGGGAAAAAAACATAAATCGGTGGAACATGCAAACTTCCCGCAAAAAAGCCCTCGGGTTCACAGATGAATGGGCTGTATTCCCACTTTGGGACAAGAGTATTAACCATCACATCTGTGTGTGGTCCCTTAGCAGCATCCTGTTGGTTTAAATTCACTTTACGGATGGGCATGTTCACTGCAATGTCGGTGATGATTAAAGCACACTTTAACACCTATTATTGAACACTTAAAGAAACTTATAAACTATACTCTATACACACAACCCAGAGTGCCTTGGAGTGCTCAAATTACAGGCTCACAGTTGTATGTATTTGGCATTTGGTTTAATATAATCTGGAGAAAAAAAAATGTTATGTATGGCAGGGACTTGAGTGATTAATACTGAGAATTCAGCTTATATTTGATACTTTTTTCTTTAATATACGTAGTATATTATCGTGGGGGCTCATATGAAGAACTAGAACTCTTGTCTACTCAATATATCTCATCAAAAAGCATCACATTACAGGACTGGTAGTTTACTGTACCCACTCTGAATCGTCAAGTGTCTATATTACTTGGTATGTTTTGTATGATAATTGTGATTCAAATTGGAGTCACAAACCATATAATGCTCAGGTCTGGTATATGGTCTTGCAAGATTTTAACACTCACTAATTTAAGTTGTCCTGATTCTGATTCTTTGTTTTCCTGCTCAGATTATCATCCTCCAACTCCGCCGCAGGCATCCGGACTTCACCGCTACCAGTTCATGTTGTTTGAACAACCTCCAAATACCCGAGTGTCACTCATCGATAAGGAGTCATCCCGCGGTAATGACTCCACCAGCATCCTCAGCCTGCAACGCACTGTTTGCCACTGCAGTATCATCTATCATAAACCAGCAGTGACCAACACAACTGCCAACACTTAGTTGTTGAATCAGCAATAGAAAGATTACAGCAAAAGCCTTGAAACTAAACAGTTCCTCTAAAATTGGTATAGATTTTATGTGTCTCCTTAGATTCAAACATGTGTGTGACACAACTGGAGCTTTTGTTGCTAGTGATTGGATTTATTATTATTATTATCATTATAGACACCGTGTGGAAGCCCAGATTTCACTGTGATTGCTTTGTTTTGTCTGGACATGTCATTTTGGGTATTTCAAGATTATAGGATTTTAATTGAAGCTTTTGGAGATGCTTGAGGAAGATAATTTCCTCCAAGAGCTTGAACTTAACAAGGGAAATGTTAATGAGGTTAGTGAGTAAGTCTGCTGCAATGATAATGCCTGCAGGGTCAAGACAAGTGTTACTGGCTCCCACGCACACCTGCACGAGTCTGCCTGACCACGTCTCGTTAACCTCCGCCAAACCCGAAATCCCTATCAGCCATGTCAGCGAGCATGAACAGCCAATTTATTTTTAACCTTAATTGCTGTTGATGTTGTTTCTTTTCTTTTTTCATTTTCTTTTTTTTTTTTTTTTGTTGCACGTCTCTCAAAAGTCAATCCTGTTTGTCTCACAGAGTTATTGTTTTCTTCGCACTTTGCATTTCCTTACTCCTTTCCATCCCCCGAAGTCTGTGGGAAGGTGGGCAAGAGCACTTGGATGCACAGTGCAGGAACCTCGCAGGAGGCGTGTCTGTCTGTCTGCTCTCGTCGGGTCACAGTCAGTGATTTGAGGGGAGATCAGGGCGGTTCGAGACTTCAAGCGCTGCGGCCCTCGATGAGTGGAGCTGCCAGTCTCGGCTGTTTGAAGTTTTGACAGCTTTGTCAGCAAACAGTCCAGGCACATTAGGTTGAGCTCTGTTTGATGTTGAGATTTTAGGCAAAAGAAATGTCAGAAGTGATGTACTTTGTCATATTTATACCCATGCAACTCGCATTTGGGGAGACTGAGATGAACTCTTATCACATTGTTTGAGTATTCCCTATGTCACAGCTGGTTAAGCTGAGGCAATAACATGAATAATAGCTTGCTATTTAGAATATGGTAATATTTTTTTTGTGCAAAATATAACGGAGCGTACTCATTTTCTGCTCCCAGCTCCAGTACAGTAGTTTCCCCAACATTATAAAGCAATTGAACAGAGTGGATCCACCCATCCTTAATCGACTGGATGAGTTTAACTCGCGCTGTAGCACTTCCTCTCTCCTGCAAACTGTTCCCTCTGAGAAATTAAATTCAGAAATTCACTCTTGGATAATCAAATATTTTATTCGTGCGGTCAGTTCTCAAAAGAATAAGTGTTATGTAGCGTCATGGAAAGAGACGCTCTCTGATGTATTGTCATGTTTCATGAATAAACTCATATGTTTGAGTTCACAGTCTTTATTGGTTTGGTGAGATGCATTGGTGTACCTGCTACTTTATTATTGGTCTCCACATGGCCATGAGAGTGGTATTCCTGCGCAGACAGGAGAAAAGGAGGGAATCCCATGTCTCCCCACCTCCTCCGTTAAGTATGTTCACTTATTAGCGTCTGTCTTCCCTCCATGTGGTATGACACAGAGAGCATTTCTCATAGCCCATGACATTAATTGATGTGATTTGCAAAGGGAGAGCATTTAGCCGTGGGTGGAAGACTCCTAATGATCGTTTTCCACTTCCAGTAGCGCAGTCATTGACTCAATTTCATGTCAAATTTGTTGTCTTCTTTCTTTTCATCTCTGACCATCACTTAAGTAATAAAGGGGGTGAACAATTAGAGGTGGAGCAGGGCTGTTGTCAGGAACCGTGGGAGTCTGCTGTGTCTCCTGCGTTAAGGTTATGAATGTGGGTCAGTGAACTGATGGAGACAGCTGGTTTGTTACACAAGGAACTACAGGGGGGCTGCACTCTTGGCACCGTGAACAGGGGCGTGATCATAGGGAATCCCCAATGCTCTGGCTCAGGAAGGCTGTCCCTTATTCTAGGCTGCCCCTGTGCCAGGGTGAGGGGGGGTGGGGGGGGGGGGGGGGGGCAGGCGTGGGCGCTCAGGCCCTTGTGATACTTGTCAGCCACTTGGCAAGCCCTTAATATGTCCTGCTACTGTTTAGTGCCCACGAGTCAGTTTGTCAAGGGAAACAGTGTTACAATGCTGGGAGGGAAACCCGTAGGCCTTGCGAGAGGCCGTCTAGTGTTGTTTCAGCCTACACGTTAGTTTGCGCATACGCTGTTCACACATCCAGTCCTCAGTCTCATGACTTGAACCTCAGCAGCTACTGCGGCTTAATCAGAAGCAAAAACTGTGCTGGGGACCACAAGTGCAAAAAATCACATTGATTGGCTGAAAATGAGAGCAGAAGTATCAAAATGGAAAAACTGGTCATCACCGCCACTTTTTTACCCTTTTATTGTGTGTGGTAACTTGTAAGAGGAGAGGATGTATGTGACGATTGCATTGTGTGAATGAATGGATCGCAGCGGTGTTAGCTGCTGGATCGTACACGTTGCTCATCTTGCCTCCTAGAGCCCCTACTGCCAGCTCAGCACACTCCACAGTAATTGAAGCCATTTGCAATGTTGCAGTGTGGTAATGGGCAGATCCATGTCTACCACCCACCCACAGCCTCTACCATTAATCAGAGCTGCGTGGAGTCAGAGAGCCAGGATTTGGTTGCTACAGCAGGCCTGAGTTTCAGCCAGGAGTCGGCTGCCTTAAAGGAACACTTATATGTGTTGAATTTTTTGGCTGGTTGCATCATTTTGTGTTTATGTGTTTGTTTTTTTGAGTCTTGACAGGTTTGGGGTGAAAGATTGGGAATTTTTTTTCTTGACTTCCCCCACCTGGTAATATCTAATGGCTTCATTACATTCGGCTGGGATCAATAAACAAAGTATTTTTTAAAGTTTACGAGGACCAATAATATTTTAAAAGAATGAATGTGTCCAAGGTAAAGATGGTGAGTTATTATTGTTTCTGATATTCCCAGAGATATTCACAATAAAAATGTATTTCTATTGACAGAAAGCTAATCAGCAAGTCTTCTGATAACTTTTTCCTGCTTCTCTAGAAAGTCAATCATTCTCCCTGCTTAAGTTGAATTGCTGTGAATTTTCACACAGTACCAAGATCTACTCTGAGAAACATTTGTCCGTTTTTTTTCAAACGTATTAAATATATAGGGGGAAAAATAAGCCAAGTAGCTGCTACTTATTGTGCCCGTTAATTAAAAACCCTAATTGTTGCTAATGCATGCTGCTCTGTGATGTGAGATGCTTTTCTGTAATTGATCGGGACAAACTTTGAAAATGAACTATTAAAAAGGAACTGAAGGACAAACAGAAAACAGAAAACCTTTTTTTTTCTGTAATGTGGCAGTGAAAGCGTGCATACAACATATAAAATATCACTCTATTATTGAATATGTTTGTTAGATTGGTAGTTTGCTGTGAGCTGTGAGATTACCAGCCCTGCAGTTTGCCACCGTTCCTCCGCCAAGTTGCCCTCCAGAGCAGCTCTCCGGGAGCATCTGTGAGCGAGACCCATCTCTGCTCCAGAGGCGCTGCTCAGTGGCTGACCTCTGGCCTCTGACAGCCCCAAAACAATTTCCCCCCCCTCGTGAAATAATGCTTGCATTTTTATTTTTTGTGGAGCACTAAGCAAAAGTCTCCTTGCAGCCCATTTGACTCGCAATGAGGAAGATCACTTGGTTTTGAGTATTTCTGAGACACTGTAAGAGGTTTAACAGGGACACCGCCCACACCACTAAATGTAGCAGTTCTGTGTCACCTCACAGCAGTCCTGATCTTCCTGCCATACCCAGACGTAAAAGCAAGGTGGAAACAAAAGGAGAGGCAGAAAGACTTTAACATCGCCCTCAGGTCCCACACTATCTGTCCTTTCCATGAGCAGGCAGATGGGAGAGGCGGAAACACGTCTCTGCACTACAAACAGACACCAGCCTATTTTAAGGTCACTTGTAAGTCTAGGCATTTGCAGGGTAGCATCCAGAAGTGATAGCAACCAGATATTATGAATTTGCCTCATTTTGGATTGTGCCCAAGGATTGCACAGCTTTAGACAGGATTATGTGTGTAAAGCCTTACAAGCAGCGCCTGGTTTTAACTCCGTTTGATCGTTATTCTACAATAAAATGATCTTCAGTGTGACATTTTCCGTGAGAGGAAATGTTGCCTGACACCACAGTAATGCAGGTTCTCCATCTACATGTTAAAAAAAACAAACAGACTGAGTGTTTCATGCATAATTGTGAGAGTAAAATCTGCTGCATGGCTTGTCCACTACACTCCTATTTTAAGTATTAAGTTTGGCCCTCAGCTTACTTTGAAGTACTGCAACTAAACTTGAGGGACCTTGTTTTGAACATGCAGTAAAATTTGGAGATCTGCAGAGGCGGTGCAATATCTGCTTCCGAAGCTCAGGCCAGAGGGGCCACTGGGGCCATGCCCTGTCATACAGATGGGTCACTTGACTCCATTGCCCTCTCCTGATTATTAGAGGCCTTTCTCCAGGAAATCCTCATTCACAGAGAGGAACTGGCGAAATTCGGGTACTCATCTGCTCTTCTCCGAGTTATTATTCATCGTCTTCCACAGCTGAGCTCAGAATTTGACCTGAACTCATCGCAAATCCAGATATATTAAGGAGTCAGTCGTATGAGCTAAACATGCTCTGTGAGCAAAAACAGTTGAGTAATGATTTGGAAAAGCTTTTTCTTCTCAGCCTTCCGGTGTATGGACAGACACACACACACACACACACACACACACACACACACACACACACACACACACACACACACACACACACACACACACACACACACACACACACACACACACACACACACATGTTTTAGGATTTAATGGAATTGAATTGCTCTGATTATATAGTCTGAACAACTGATTCTGATTTGCTTTTGGAGATAGTTAAAGTTTATATGCGTTGCACTGGCAAAATATATGTTTCTGTTCCAATATTTTCTTTAAGATGCCGGAGGACATAAAATGTGTCTCCCTGATGGCAAAAACAACCAGAGTGCGGTCCTGTAAACCAGCTGAAGCAGGAGGTCAGAAGCAGAAATTTCTCTATCCAGGCAGATTTGACCCCTCACTGTGAGGCCAATCTCTGCAGATTTGGACCATTTCAATAGTTGGCTTCTTTTTTTTTTTTTTTTTAAAGATTAACTTTCCAATGCTATTCTTGAACAGCTGTTAGTGTAATTACGCCACATACGGAAATACCAGAATGTCAGTGATTCCCTGGATTACAGAGCGAAGCAGCGAAGCATTGTCTTACGCACACCCAAACATATGAAGATGCAGACAGACAGACACTCTTTCTTTTTAGAATCTGTTGAAGTTTGCAAGTTTAAAGCATGCAGGCTTTTCTTTCCTTGGAATGTTAATTGTGAATTTGTGACTTTTTTTTTTTTTTTGTAAAGGGAGAAGAAGCTGCAGGGAATCAGTGGTTGTCAAAATCTAAGAAGTGATATTGTCATACCAGCCGGATGGCCGTCTGGTGTTTGTTTAAAAGGGGAGGGAAGAAAAAAAACAGTCCAGGCGATTGAATCATATCTTCTTGCCAATACGTCCTTGCGTTCCCACCTCCATCATTACAGCAACATGTTTTATTTTCAGCAGTGCTGCTCTCAGTGACTCACATCCCAGAGCCATGTGCTGCTCAGTTAGGCCCCCGATCCTTTAAACACAGACCGAGCAGTCATAAGAAATGCTCTTACAGTGCACCAGAGACAGACTACGTTTATGTAGGATTTTTCACTATAGGGAAATATTAATGTGTTATAATTGAGGGATTTAGATGCTTCAAGCTCTTTTGTCGGTCCTGTCTAAATTGCTGCAAATACTAAAATCTATCATGTTCGTGTCCCCTTGCTTCATTAGGTAAATGGGATTTGCAGGCTTTCATCACAAGGTTTGATTTGGGAGAGCCTGTGGCCACTGTGCAGTTCCTCACAAAGAACTACAATGACTGAGGGATCCTGAGGCACCTGAAGTTAAAGAAGACTCATCAAAATGCAATATTATATAAATGTGTATTCTCACTTGTCATTCAAGCAGAATAAACTCTCTAAAGATTGCATAGGTTATCCTCCCTGGTTTCGATCTCATCATTTCCTCTGCTTGGTTTTGATGTTGCTCTGTATCTTCGTCACGTGGTCTGGAACGGAGGGTTTCGTAGATAGGTTTTTGACTTCATCGGGGAACTCTCATTAGTTTCCAAACACTGCTGACAAGAGGAGGAAGACGACCTGATATCACAACTTCAGCGTGGAAAGAGTTTATTCTAATTCAGGGGCGGAAACACGTCAGGGCCAAAAAAAGGAAGTGGGAGGTGAAGCTGAGACCGCAACATAGCCGGATGCTGCAGTGGAACTTGAACCAAAATACTCTAGAGTGACAGGACAAGGGGGAGGGGCTGCGCTCCCTGTCATCAGCGGAGAAAAGGGAAGTTTCTGTTTGTGTAATTGTTTATCATATTTCCATTGACCACTCTCACCCTGAGTGGAAACAGTGAGTTACTTGCGGGTTCCTGGTTGATTTTTCTGAAGTCAAAACTGCTAATTGTGTCCTTGAGTGTAACTGTGGGACGGTGAACCCATTTTGAACTTGGAACAGTTGCATAAGAGTCTCACCTGGCAGGTCTGTAGAGGATGGTGTGGATAAACTTTTCAACCCTTTCACCATGAGATACTTTTCAGACTTCACTGGTCTTTGTAGAGGGTGGGTCAGAGTACACCCCAGGAGGAGTATTGGTTTCTAACCAGCAACTCTCCTCGGGGAGTGGTTTGTATCAATACCCCAGATGTCTGAAAAAGGCTGGATTTACATGAATGACTTTGATGTTCTGATGATCAATCTTTAGTTGGTGGTTTCATTGACCCTAATTTGGTGTCTCATCAGTGAGCTAGGCAGGAGTAGGTAATGGAGGTTTTTTTGTTCCTTTGGTGGTTAAGCCAGCCTTGGTAAACCTCTATGTGCCCTCTCCGTGAACTCTGGGAGATCATTGATCAAATTGTCCTGCATTTGCTTTGTTTTCCTCCCGACTTAACAGTCAAAGCAAGCGGGTCCGCAAACAAAACAACCAAAACAATGCACATAAGCACACGGCTAGTCAGAGAATCCATTGCTTTTGAACAAATGTTAAGTATCCGTCGGCTGGAATATTGCTCTTGACCTTGATTTACCCATCTTATTTGACTTATGAAATCACATTTTTAACAATTGGCAAGTGGAGCATAATTCCACACTCATTGTGAAGCATGCCAAGTGGGAGAGCATTCTTCCAAAAACCACCTACTTGAATCCATCAGTACACCATTGAAATGCCAAGATGTGTACTTCCAATACACTGTGCTTTTTTTTTCTCTTTCATATCTTGGAGATATCCTGCCAAAACAGCTGGGTTTTGCCACTCAGCTTCCTTGAATGTGTTTATTTTTACTCTAAATGTCAAGAGAGTTGAAATATTATGATTAAGAAAAACTTACAGCTGTACTTTATTGCTGCACAATATATTGCCTTCTCTGAAAAATAGGTTTTCACATCCCCCGACGATGTGGGAAAAACATTTATTATTTTCTTAATTTATTCAAACTTACATTAATTAAAAGGAATTTGTATAATCAATTCAATTGCCTAACCGGTACAGAGTGATCTAATATGCATGTTGACTTGAGTCTCCATTCTAATTTTCTCTTCGCTGCTGTAAAAGTGCAAGAGATTTATTCCACTGGAGAATTTCTGCAGTTCATCACTTGTTGTGACAGTGGTGAGATGAATTTGAGTGTGGCATCTGTTCAATACACGTCAACAATATGGTTTTCTGACCACTCTGCACCCGTATTTATTGTGCTTTTGAACCGAGCAGACTGTGGACATTCATTGTCTCCCTGTAGATTTGATTGTTGCTTCTGACTGAAACTCGCACGAATATCCTCATTCCCAGGCATTATTGAATACTTGGGTATGTTCACAAATTAGTAATGCAGAATTTTAAAATTGACCTCTTGACCTTTAAAAAGAACAAAAAAAAACCAAGACAAGCATATACCTTAGCAAAAATCTTTAAATATATGTTTACCTCTCATTTTAATTGTCTACATACAAATGCTTGGCTTGAGGCTGTTCAACTGGAACTTGAGGGAAGCTATATGGAAACCTTTTGGAGGTTGTTTTTTCAATAATTATTATTTTTATCAATTTCTATACATTGTGGTAACATTGGGTTTTTACTTTAATTTCTCTTATATTAGTTATTGTGCTCTAGTTAAAGTCAAAATGGGATGCTGTCAAACTCCATAACAGGCTCTCAGTGCTTTTAACAAACAGGTAAGAGGTCTTCTGTAGGTTGTGAACCGTGGTAACAGTGAGTTTAATTAAAAACCACACTTACTGGGCATTAATTATATGCAAGAATCTGAAATATATAATAATCAGATACCATCTTATATGTTGGAGGATTATGGAATGTATGATCATAATTATTGCTGTAATATTGGCTTACATTTGAAATAAGGGGCCTAAAGTTGATGTTAGTGCACATGGGACCTTTTTATATCTCCAGCTCGCAGCTAACCACAAGGAACAACCATTTCACCCAGCTTGGAAAAACCAAATCTAATTTGACTATACACTCACAGAGCCCAGGAGGTTTTCCACTGTGCTTTAAAGAGGTCCTGTGCTTCCATGAAATACCTGTATGCAAAAGAGCCGGGACACTACGGCCGAGGAGATCTAACACTGACGGCCATTAAACAAGTGCTGCTGTCCAGCCCCATGTGACCCAGCTCACAGTCGAGGAAATAAGCTTGTAACAGGTGAGTGTTCCAGCTTAGCTGGCCAACTTTCCAACTGCAAAACCACATTAAACTTCCCATGAGGGCATACAATGTAGTGCAGTCACTCCTCATCCACACAGGTATCGTCACATAGGTTTGCATTCATAAACACGCAAATATAGATCGGTTTTCTATATATAGAGCTGCAGCCTAATGGGACAGACAAAATGGGATAAGCAGCAAATGCATGAATCCTAAAATGAACATTTGTTTTGTAAATTTGCCGAAAAATATTCCCTTTTGTTAAACTGGGGAATTTCTAAAGCCAAAGGTCATGGTGTGCGTCTACATCACAGTTTACAATTTAGCTTTCCTGTTGTTTATTTCCAATCAGCTATACAAAATACACTCGGGTTTGCTTGAATGTGTGATGATGTGCAAAGGTTTGTGTTGTGTTTAATGTGTAAAGCTTAAATTCAGTCAAATCGTACATTTTTTGAAAAATGAGATCAAATGCCAAATTATAAAATCGCAGATAGTGTTCAAGTAAATGCAGTATATCGCTGCAGATTTGTTGACTTCAACTCTGTAGACCTCACAAGACTAAAAAAAAAAGAAAAAAACTGTTTAAACTTGTGGTACCTTTTGACCTGCACCAATGTAGAAAACTTGATAAAAACAAACTTATGGGGTGAGTCAGAATGAATTTAAATGATGAAGCCAAAATAACAAATGTGTGTTTAGTCGATCATAAGGACATTGAATCAGTGCCACGAAGATCATGTCATCTGTTTTGCTGATTGAAGGTACAAGAGCAGGAACAGGACACCCGGCAGAGAGGGCTCTGATCGGCCCACTGGTGTGACAGACACTCCGAACACAAACACAGACAAGCACATGGAGGACTTGCCTGTGGTAATGAGACACAGAAGATCACTGGCTGCTCTGTTTGTGTAAGCCCCCTAAACACCGAGCATGATTCAGACTAATTCTCCCACACACTCTGTTTACACTTCTGGTTCATTGAGGTACTATTAATTTCTCAGGTCTGAATATTCAAGCACTGACATTTCATTCAGTATTTGCTGAGATTTTTTTTTTTTTTGCAAGAGCCTGCACATTTTATTTTGTCACAGCTGAGGCAGAAAACAGATAAAGTTCATTCAAAATTCCACAGCTACTAATTATGAGTTCAAACATTGACAACTCTGTGGATAGTGCTAGTCTGAAAACAGTAAGTGGGTCGACAGGTCTTTGAGTTTATTTTGGTCATATTTTTTGTTTAACAAATCTAACTATAGCGGCGTATTTTGAAGCATCATAGAGCTACTGGTGTATGTATATATAGATATATTCACAATCTGGTGAAAAGTGAGCCATGACGCCAAGTCCACTGTCATATCTTCAAAAAAAAAAAAAAAAGTCTGTGGCTTCCGATCACTTTTCCACTACTACTTCACCCGGAACTCTCATGTCCAAATACGGACATTGAAGGGGCGGGGCCGGACACTGCCTTATTTGGAGTTCCCACTTTAAGCGGTCACTTGGGCTCCAAGTCAAAGCAAGCCTTTCAAATATACAAAACGCTTACAATATTTACAAACTATTACCTCCTTCAGTTGCGGGCCTTTTCTGTGACAACGGTGCTGCAAGAGAACAGGTTGTGACCCCCCTCTTCTGCACTTCAGGGGGGCACAAAGCCTGCTCACCATGAGAGCACTCATTCCACTGTGCAAAATGAGATGGTGTGAATGGAAATATCACCAACCGGTGTCCCAACATATCATAATCTGGTTTCAGTAGGAATAACAGACCCCCTAGCCATAACACTGCTTCTTTCAAACTCACATACAGATGCATTACTAGCTCGCCGTGTGCCTGATAATCCACAGAAGACATCGTGCGGCCTGACAACAATGGAGATAACGCGCTCCTGGGCCGCTCTTATCTTCTCCACAAGGACAGGAACACGGGCGAGGCGCTCCATCCCAAAGAAGGACGAGGCTGGAGGTAACATGCAGATTTTTGTAAACTTTGTGTAGCTATCTGTGCGTCGGAGCCGCTTTGCCTCCACTGTAGTTTCCACAGACTGACGCGCCGCGAGCGCGCCGCTGGGCGCCCGTGTCCATATATGGTCATCTACGTCACGCCGATGTCCCAGCCCCCTATTTAACGCTGGCAGACTGGAGTCCCCTATCCAGCTCCAATAGAGCAAGTAGAGCCGCTCTTGTGCAACCAACACTACCACCTCCTCCATTGATTCACAGACTTCAAATTCCCCCACAAGCAGCCCATCAGCTCCCACAGTGATCAGATTAATAACAACAATAGCTCGCGATCACACGGGGGGAGACGACCGGCGCTGCTCATCCTCCGCGGGATACTTGGATAGCTACAGCAACAGGATCCAACCCTGCTCCTCTCCTTTTTTTTTTCTCTCCTCCACGCCCGATACACACCTGTGTTTTCCACTTTTGAGAACACCCGGCGTGTGTTTTTCTTCTTTTTTGTAACTACTCGGATACCTGCGCGTTGTCCTGTATAGATGTCGGACTGAACGTAACTGCTATGACAGGGAAACTAGCGGACAAGATCCCTCTTACCATGAGCAGTTTAATAAACACGATCCCTGATAGTCTCTATCCAGAAGAAGACATCCCGACGTCTATGAATATTTTCACCAGTTCGGAATCTATTAACCACTATTCGCAAATGAACACAGGTAAGAATTTGATCTACTTTTTTTTTTTTGTGAATGTGAGGATGTGTGTTTTCATGAAGCTGCGCGCTGCGCGGACGGCAACAGTTGTCTTGGTGCTGGAGCACCTGTTTGCGCACCGGCGCAAAAAAAGGCACATTCCCGTATCAACTATACGTTTTAGGGTCAGGTGTAACACACCCCCTTGTACATCGGGTAATATAAAAGTGACTCACTTGGAGATTTGCCAGAGATTTATAATTTTCATGAGTTTTCCTTTTTCATTCTTTTGCCGAAATGCGGTAATATTAAACGCAACATAAGAGCCAACTATACGAAAACTTAATACTTAAAAAGTTGTAGCCTACATTAGGATAATGTGTGGTCATTTTAATTCACGAAAGGTTTATGCGTATTTGAGGAATGTGTTTCTGAGTATGGCAGTAGGAAAAAAGGCGGTTTTACGCAAAGTCGACTAAAAACGCAAGCGGCTCTGAGTAAATCCGTGGGCTGTGAGAACAATGTTTATTCATGTGGTCAAACTGTAAAAACCGCAGATTTATCAATCTAATATCCACCTGAAAAAAAAATGGGTCATCTACTTTCGACAAGGACTTTCATTCACAACTCTATTGACATGTCATATCAGATTTAAGTAGGCGTGTGTGGTTGTTATATGAAACACGTTTAAACGCCAGGCCCGTGAACACGTCTTATATTCACCAAATTGCGAGGCCGAATATGTCGATTGATTTATTGCTTAGAAGAGATTAACGTATATTTGTGTTTAATTACGAGCCTGCCATGAAGGTGATCTTCTTGGTGCGTCTCGCTGTTGCAGATTAACATTGAATCAATCGCTCATTAGACTTCACCTTCCCAGGTGATGGGTCAGTGTTACCGCAAATACAACAAAAAAATTATAATCACTATCCTTGTACGGCTGAGAGGATCATCCCATCATGTAATGACCATTCACTTTGAAATTGCACAACGTTGTGCTCGATTCATTTAGATTTTAAAGTTGTTTTTTTTTGTTTTTTTTCAAATTTATTTACGCACAAATAAAACAGTCCTGTTACTTAAATCAAACCCGGCGTATTTCCTGATTTTTCGTCCAAGAAGTGTGTGTTTGAACCATCCAAACGCTGAGTACCAGAAATAATCTATATTTTTGTTGAGTTAGTTTGAAATGATTGCATTTAAGCTCCTTGCACGTGTGCGTAATATTCAATTTCTCTATAAACAGGGAAATAAAATGTATTTCATGTCATCTGAAAATTAGAATTTAATAAAACGAATATTTTTTTTATGGAGGAAGGTGTTGCAGGATAATGTACGTCAATGTTCAGATTATGTGTTACCTTGTGAAAATATATAAGTTAAACTATACTTGTATTTTTCTTTACCAATATGATATTTTGGAAATACCTGTAAAACCCTTTGAAAGTGCCATTCTATGATTTTACAGGTGGAGCAGGTGTATGAATTGCTCTTCACTATAAGTGACCTACACGAAAAGAGTGATGACTTTATTATGTGCCCTTCATCCTGTTTAAAAAAAAATAATCCCATAATTTAAAAAGCCTCGAGATTTAAAAGATTAAAGCAACATATATTTTTTTTAATCAGCAAGACTTGTTTTTGAAATGTCATATCTAAGAATAAAAGAATCCACATGGGACATTGATTTTATGACTCTTGTGTGTAGAAAGTGCACAAAATCTTTGTTTAATTTCATTATAATTTTGACACAATTCCAGCAGGCTATAATTATTGTGAAAGATAATATAGGCTCCCCCATTTATGATTCCCTGCAAATTAACAGAGGCGTCTGTTTAAGAAAGAAATCTCATATTTGTCCTTAAGAGTACGGTCAGTACAGAGAAGTATCTCTATTACGCACATCTGCATTTGATAAGTTTTACAGTCATTAAATGTGTGCATGAATGTGTCTGGCGTAATGTCTAAAACACCAACAAATAAAATAATAAGAATCCTTTACTGACAATGCAAACACATCAAATTTCCTCCTGGAAGTTCTTTGTTATAAATGTGTTTTGAATCCTTGAGCGAGATAGATGTGGCGTCTGCCTTATAATCCTCCCTGCTGTAAAGAAATCAAATCTTGCCATTGAGTTTGGCTGTCCTCCTGAGGGACACAATGACTGGATCAAAGGGGGTGTTTAGGTCTTGATTTATGAGAGCTTGTGGGATCTGAGAAGGGGAGAGAGAGAGAGACACCACTCTCTCAGAAGCAGCAGTCAGTCACTTAACTTACAGGTCTGACAGCGTTCACATTCTTTATGAACTGTATGGGATTTCTTTGATTTTTAATCTTTCGTTGTTTACCACAGAGATATGCAAAAAATAATCAGAATTTTGGACAAAGCAAGGACTTCCATTTAAAGTTCAGATAGCCTAAAGTGAATTTTGTTCACTTTGAAAAAAAAAAAAAAAAAGAACTTTTGCCACATTTATACTTTCATGAGCTTTTTCCCCTATATGAATGCATTTCATGTTTCATGTTCATGTTTAAGCAATCATGTGGATGATTTATTCATGTTCTGTGTTCTTTGTGCTTTTTGTCTAGATAATATCATGGATCTGGGCATGGGAAATGAGAAAGCAACCTCAGAGATTCAGTATGGATCCAGCTTCCAGTCCAACCGCAGCGGGCAGACTGTCACCTATCTGGGAAAGTTTGCCTTTGACACTCCTCCATCAGGTGGCATTGGTGGCTCTGGCTGGTGCTCTGATAATAATATCATCAGCCTCGTGAGTGCAGGCATCCTGGGTGTTTCTCCATCACCCGGCACAGTGACAACACAGACGTCTTCCTCCGCAGCCAACATGGGCGGACAGACGTCAGATATGGAGCAGGTATATGGTCCGCCGCTGCCAGCGTACTCCACCTGCAGTGACCTGTACCAGGATCAGGTCTCCTTCCACCACAGCCCCGCCACCAGCACATCTCTAGCCTACCCTGGCAATGACTATCACTCCACATCCAAAGCGTCCATGGATGGCAGCCTTTTCTCCATGATTCCCGACTACAACCTTTTCCATCATCAGGGTGAGGTTGGTGTGATGGAGCACAAACCCTTCCAGAACATGGACCCTATTCGAGTCAACCCTCCACCCATCACACCACTGGAGACCATCCGAGCATTCAAAGACAAGCAGCAAATTCACCCGGGTTTCATTGGCGGGCAGCAGCACCCACCTCAGCATCACCCCCCGCCACAGACTCTCACCCTCAAACCCATTCGACCACGGAAGTACCCCAACCGCCCCAGCAAAACCCCCGTCCACGAACGGCCGCACGCCTGCCCGGCAGAGAACTGTGACAGACGCTTCTCCCGCTCAGACGAGCTCACACGTCACCTTCGCATCCACACGGGGCACAAACCCTTCCAGTGCAGAATATGCATGCGCTCCTTCAGCCGGAGTGACCATCTGACCACACACATTCGCACACACACAGGTGAGAAACCTTTCTCCTGTGAGTTCTGTGGACGCAAGTTTGCCAGGAGTGACGAGCGAAAGAGACACGCGAAGGTTCACCTGAAACAGAAGGACAAGAAGCCGGCAGACAAGAGCAGTGGGCCAGCTGGGAGCCACAGCTCGCCGCCCAGCTCCTGTGGGGGGCCGACAGTGGGAGCATCGTGACCGTCAGCACGCACTTGGACTGGACCTTCAACACACACCATTAAGAGACTTAGGAAGAAGGGATCACGTCCACTATGAGATAAATAGGTGACTCTTTTTCCTCTCTTTTACACCCCTGCTCATTTCAGTTCCTTCTATTTTAAGATGGATGCCTTTATTTTAAGTACGAGAGGAAAGGCTGCTACGCCTTTCTTCATAAAGCAACTCAGAGCCTCAGCTACTGTAATGCAGTGCCAACATTAAAAAAAAAAAAAAAAAAAAAAAAGGGCACTTTGGCACATTCGGTCCTAAAGGCCGTGTGTATCCATAGGTTCTAAAGTGGATGCAGTTTTGTAAATTTTCCTGAAATTTTCTAAATTGGACAGAAGCCAGAATCTATTATAAGGGGTCGGAACACACAAAAACGATAATGGAGCTCAGTTAAAGGGTGAGTTGTTTGGGATGTATGCATTAATTTTGTGAGGCTGTTTAAAAGTGCAATTGGTTATATTTGTGTGTCGTCATGGATACTTTTATTAGTGGCACTTGACTGTCATTCTGTTGTTTTTGTTCAGGTGTGGTGTTTTTTTTTTTTTTGGTTTATTTTTTTATTTTATTTGAATGTTGTTTTCTTTAAAGAATGTGCCAAATGTATTGTGGTGATGCAGCCAACCTTGTTATATTAATTGTGCCTGACATTTGCCAAACATGACAGTGGTGTCTCAGCACACATGTTGAGTGCAGGATGAGTTCAGATTCATTCACCACATTCCTGATTTAGATTTATCCGCACAATTTAGTTAAATCTAGATAATGACTGACTGAGATACACATATTAAGCCAATGTCTTACCCTGTCACATGTACTTATAGAACATACATGCCTGCAGCAATCAATGCCTTTGCCAATACTTATTTATTCGTAGTCACTGTGAGACACTGTTTATTTTGTTTAGTTTTTTTGTTTGCATTTTTTATATCATGGCTTTATGTGGTGTTACAAGATATAATTTCTGTTATTTTTTTTTTTTTTTAAAGCTTACCAATGCTGTCCAGTTTTCTTGAGTTTTGCAATTATATGCAATATAACCATGACAAACATCACCGACCGGTGAATCAAATTAACTAAAAGCACAGTGAGACTGAACTACTTAAATAAAGAGCACTGGGTTGCAAACCAGCAATTTATGAAAGATGAATAAGGATTGAGATGAGCGAGTTCCCCTTTTTGTCCTCCACAGGGTAAAAAGACTTAACTATTTGGTTTCACTTATCAAAAGATGAGCAGTATATGGTAAAAGAAAAATAAATTTTTACAAATCCATGTTTACATCTTTTCTAATACAGAAGGACTGAGCTGTAAGTAAGGTGTTGTGTTTTTTTTTGTACAGTTTACAATGTATGCAGGTAGCTACAGTAGAAGTTTCACTTTTGTACTCAAATGCACCATAGTTCAGTATTAAATTGTGCATATATGTGCATGCCCTCATGCACACTATGTAAATACAAATATCTGCATAGACAAGAACTTTCAGTTGACTGAATGCTTGTGCAGAATGTGTCTTAAAGCTTTTAGTAATGTAGTTATAATACAGGATATTTTGTTGTCATAGGTCACTGCAAACACTTTTGGTGCACTACACTAGTGCCAGATAAGGTGTGCTACCATCCATTAAAAAAAAGAATAATAGCACTTGCACCATCTGTATGCTTTAAAGTGGAACCTGGTTTAAGGAGGCACTAATGTGTTCTCTGAATAAATGACAGGATGTTTTATTATTATTATAATTTTTTTTTTTTTACATATTGTGTATCTCCATTATAGCAATACTGGTATTTCAATTAAGACATCTTCCCCACTGTATAAAAAAGAGAAGAAAAAAAATCAGGTTGTTCTCGTTACATTTTTTTTTTTTTTTTAAATGATTGGCTTGTGTCATTAACAAAATACATTCAAGGGCAATGCACATAATATCCACACATGACTCCTTTTACTGTACCTATCTCTGTGCTGAAAGAAAGTATTCCTTTTTTTAATCATCCAGTGAAACATTTTGTATGAATTCATTTGTAATAATAGATCTGGGTCTGACATGTATCATAATAATCCTGACAAAATATCACAAATATAATCACAACTGATAAAAACATGAACTCATTCCTATAATACTGATTTGATTTACTTCTGGAAAGAATTTTAAGTTTTGTTTTGGTTTTTTTTTCTTTCACCCCATAGTTATAGTGTGTCTCTGTTGAGCAAATGGAAAACGTCCGGACTGAGATGTTAATATGGCATTAACACGAAGTACAATACATTTTTCACCAAAACAAATGGAAAACACAAGAATAACAATTAAATGAGACTGTAGCTACCTAGGTATTCCACTTTTTAGCTATAACACTAACATCAAAAAACCTAGTATCGAAGAAGGATTAAGGAAATATTGATGACCATGTCAGTACGGAAGAGTAAATTCATATATCTTTATTCGAGTTTCCCTCAAGTTATCCCATAGATATTAAATGCAGCTCCTACTTTGAGGGAAACATGTTGTTTTTTTTTGCTGTTTTTCAAATTGTTTGCCACTATCTCTGATTACTGGCTGTTGTCTCTGACTTTTAGGGGGCATGTACCTAATGAGAGGTGGATAATTTAAATGAACATTGTTAACACCCGGGGGGAAAAAAATTTTTTACCAGCCAAGAGATGCAGCATTCGGACTGAGAGAGTGTGAACTGACAAATGCAAAGGTCAAGAGAAAGGTTTAGAAAAGCTATGCCACAGAGAACACAATGCATGCAGAAATGAGCTTCCAAGGCCATACTTTTCCTTTCCTGTAACGAACCATTTTCACCGCTGAGCTTCCTGGCAAGTGTCCACTTATTCTCCAATTAATTTGGCCTCAGAGGGTCTTCTCTCAACTCATCTAAATGGGCAAATGAGCAGACGTTCTTGCACTTCTTGGGATGGTATAGACAGCCTGTAACATTTAACTGTAAATCAAAAGGTGTTGTTTTGGGCTTTTTTAAACCATAGAACTACATCATTGCACTGCAAGGATAAAAATTGAGTAATGAAGCTTGTCAAAACATGAAAAACACTGTTGAATTTCTAATCATAGTTTGGAAAACTACAACAAAAAAGTTAAGAAATTACAGCACCTTCATTTCCTCTAATAAGAAGCAGGTTGCTTAATAATGACACCTCATTTTCAAACACCACTTTTTAATTTGCCATATTACATCCAGCAATAAGTAAAGACCTCTGATGTAAACATAATGTTACATACAGCCTTACGGAGTTGGCATAAAGTGACGTGTACACCACATGTTCTGATGATTAAAAAAAAAAAATGTTTATTTCTAATGCTTATCTCAAAGGATTTGATATTACATGCTGACCTAGTTCATTCAGATTTTATTTTACCAAAAGGTATGCTCTCCTCTAAGAAAAAAAAAAGTGTGTTTAGTATGTGTTGTGTCAAGGACTGATGTAAGGTGGAGACCACGCCAAACCATTTCCAAGCCTAAAGGAAGCCGTGTAATAACTTTGAGAACCGAATATTTCATCAGTCTCAGCGTGTGTGTGTGTGTGTGTGTGTGTGTGTGTGTGTGTGTGTGTGTGTGTGTGTGTGTGTGTGTGTGTGTGTGTGTGTGTGTGTGTGTGTGTGTGTTTGTGTGTGTGTGTGTGTGTCTTCTGTTTTGTGCCATTTTACTTGTAACGGATGGACAGATTTTGTAAAATTGATATAATTTCCCTCCATCCCACTCTGTTTACCTAGTTTGGCGGCGACGACAATACAGGCTGCAACATGTTCTTCTATACAATAATATGTGTAACGTATGAATGCTATAGATATACATGAATGACTTGTTCAGTCAACTCAGAAACAACCAGTGTCTAATAATGCTTCTCCAACGATAATTTATGTTATTAAATATTTATGTTTAAAAAAAAAATAGTATTATGTTCTATCATCCAAAAGTGGGCGGCTGAAAGCTCTGAAATTGGAATTTGCCTCATCCTCGGCCTTTGCTTCATGTTGGATATGAGCCAACGTCAGCAGCCATCTTTGTGCCAAACTGGGTTGCAGGGTTGGCTGATCAAAAACAATACATGATGAGAACTCCACAGGAGCAACAAATCATAAATGTGACCTCCGTCTGCTTGCAGCTGAAGGCAGCCTTGTGCTAATGTTTGTGTGTAACTGTTTGAGTTAGTCTCTGTGAAACCGGCCTTGGGCAAGGCCAACGGCTTGGGCTCATTCACAACAATTAATAATTGTGGGATTATTAAAAAAATAAAATAAAAGTTACAAAAACGACAAAAAATATACTCATGTTTGAAGAGATTTCAATAATGTGTAGATATTATAGGCTACTCATGTCATCTTCTGGACTAAAGGGTGGCTTCAGGGATTTTGTGGTCTTCAACAGTGACACTGGTGTTCAGATGGAGTCGATTCTCACTGTTTTCTGTTGTGTTGTGTTTCCTTTCATTACAGTATATCCTCATCTCTTTGCATGTGCACGGAAATGTACCAAAGTGCCACTCTCACATGCCGGGGGGGTGGCGCTCATTTCTTTATTATGCATGAAAATAAAAAGTCACATTGGGTAAAATGGGATAAACCCGACAACAATGCAAGACAGACAATTGGAAGCACACACTGGGATAACTGTTCTGTTGGCTTTTTTGTTCAAGAAAACAAGGGGTCTTGTTTAAAAAAAAATGTTGTGGATGTCTTTAGCCTATTTCATGTTTCTATTACCTTATAATAAGGTCCTTTTATGATGAGCTGAATATTGAAATGAATTTTACTATATCCTTGTGATGGGGAGATGTGCTCCCCTGTTTACTTGGCACTTCAGTTTGTTGTAATGCAATTGTTTTGTTATTTCTATGTAAGTACTTGAATAAATAAAAATATAACTTGCTTTTGGTTTATTTGGATTCTCTATGAGATAATTTTTTTTTTTTTAAAAAGCATTAATGCAACGAACTTATTTAAATTGTCTCTAATAAGAGCATGTATGAGGTGAAGTGTTCGAGAGGAAACACTTTGCGGATCAGCTCCGGACTTCCTGTTTCCAGCTCGGCTCTTCACTGCTACTAACAAGGGGGATGTTTCTCCGAAGACCGTAAAAACTACACGAGTGAAACCCGGAATAAAAGTTCACTCAAAATGAGCTGGTACGTAAAATAGCTGCATGTATCGTTTGGTGTACCTAGAGCAAGTTGCGTCTCCCAACAACGTGTATTTTTAATGGGAATGCAGCTCCTGGCTTAGCGCCCGGGCGCCGTCTATTTCCTGGCGGAGCTACGTAAACAGTGCCGGGGAGTTAGCGGTAGCTCCTTTAACTGTCCATTCTCTCCATTAAAGCCTCATCAGGGGATACTCCTGGGCTCGGGTTGGACAAAGTACTTTTTGTTTCAAACTGGTGTGTTGGTAAAACATCGATCGGAAGATGTTTTAAGTGGTGTCGGTGGCTACTTGTAGATTACACTGTTAGCCATCTGTCAGTGAACGAAGGTTCGTCAGGTAGCAGGAGAGCTGTTAATCCACCAACTAATGTCGTAGCTGCTGTCTACCGCTGATGTGGAGAGCTGACATCTTTATACTGTTCAAAAGCAGTTTATTAAGGCTGATCGCACCACTTGAAAACGCCGAAGAAGCGAAGTGTCAGGTCAGCAGGGTCAGACGTTTAAAAGGACTCGACACTAATGTTACTGCTACTACAGCATCTTTATTATAGACAAAGGGAATTATTAATACGTTTACAATGGATAACATTTGATTAGTTCATCTTCACGTTGTTTGGATTACTTTCCTGTTGTCACTTCAAATGTTAGTTCCATCAACCTTAAGAGACCAGTGCCGTCTCGAGCACTGCTGGGGTCCTGGACCCCATATATAATTTTTTTTGGGGGGGGACCCTCTTCGACACCAGCTCTATGTTGACATTACAAACAGTTGAATCTATCTTGTTTAATGATTATAGCTGATCGGATCAACCTTACTGTTTCCCAAACTATGAGACCCGCTTTATCGATGTTTTCAAGTGAAAATGGAAAACCTTGCTTGCATTCTGGGAGTCCGTTTACACACCAACATGGCTCGGAGCCCCTGAAAACCCTTTTATTTTATTATTTAAAGGCCTCCAAAGGTGGATCTTCTAACTGTCTCCCAGTAAATGAAGAAAACGTAACATTTTGAAGACGCTCCGACTCTGTCTCTGTGTCGACAAAGAAAAACACAACTGTTGGAAAATGCTCTCGGTCCGCCTCTGTATCAACAAAGGAAAACACAATATTTTGAAAATGCTCCGACTTCGTCTCCCTGTAAATGAAGTTGAACATATATGTTTTCAAAAACGCCCCAACTCTATCTCTATGCAGACACGCTATACTTTTTTGACACGCTGCTACTGCGCCTAAGCACCACAGCAATAGTAAATAGTTTCTCCTGCAGATACTCAAGTCGATGGACAATAACAATAATGGCGGCAGTATCTCGTGACTCACTGGACTTGGTAGTTTTATAAATTCTCCTGTAATAGCAATCCAACTTGGTCGTTTGTCCATACGAATATCTGTGTACTCGCCATTGTTCATGTTTACTACCATATTGTTCTCTGCATGTGTGTGGTTTCATTAAATGAAACGCATACAAACACACAACAGCACCCACTAGTGGCTGAACATGAAAACTACATTGTTTTCAGCGTTTTTGCGATTTCTGTATAAATGGGCATTGTTTTCAGAAAGTTGTCATCGAAATGCAAAACCTTTCTGAAATAAAAACACAACCTTTTCATTTATAACTTTGTCATGTAAACTAAAGGGGGTCTGAGTCAGGACTCACGGTGCGGTGTGAACTGACTGTCTTTGGTTTGCCAAATATTGGAATAAAATTCTTCACAGTTTGGAGAATTTCATTTCCAAATTAGAATGTGCTTCACTGTGCACGCTCTCTAGGTACGTTTACTGGTGTGAGAAGAGTATTGTACTGCTATGTCTGCATTATGTTACATACAGAATATTACAAGGAAGATGTCTCAAAAGTTATCTTCACCAAAGCAGCTTGAATTAGAGGAGGGACCTTAGTTTGTATGTTTTTAATGGCATATTTGTCCTTCTTGGTCATTTTACCCAAGATTGTTGTGCCTGTGTGTGTTGGACTTGTGGCTTTTATTTTGAAAATGACTGTATTTACTATGCCTTTCCCTTCTGGCCCGATTTGACATATTGGCCATTTCTCAGTTCCAAGTATCCAAGTACGTACTTGCAAGTATGATCTCGGAAGTATGGACTTGCAAGAAGTGAGAACGCATTTCTGCCATTTTTTTACCAATGCATTGGGGGTAATTTGGTTTCCCCAAGTCTACACATGTCCCGTCTTCCATATTGTGGGCGGAGCAAGTACACATCCAAGTATTTCACTTTGAATTCTATCAGTACTTGGTTTCCAACTAATGACGTTTCACAGGTACGCGTGAATGCAAGTACAATTACGCTTTTTGAGAAACGGCCATTGACTGCCTAGTGTCAAACTGTTTCTGGATCTATTGTGATCACGTGCATTGATTAGAATAGTCGTGAATCAATCAAGTCAAACTCATTCAAAGTAACCAAACACATCAAGCGGGGGTAATATTGAAAGGACACTACACGTTGTGGATTAAAACCAATAAAACGGTAGATAAAAGCTTACACACAGAATAAAAACTGGATGAGGTAATCACATTGAGTATGAAATCTTGAACAGCTGAGTTATGAGTTTGGATTTTAAATGGGGGGGGGGGGGGGGGGTCGAATGTCTGGTCGGAGTAAAATTCCAGAGTTTGGGAGCAGACCGGCTGAAAGTTGTGGATAGTTTTGAATATGTACAGAAGAGTTTTATACTCATTTGACTGTGGAGCTGCTGTGGCACTGGTGTGATGTGACGGAAAGACGGCGTTCTGGTGATGATGCGAGCGAGCGGCTGATTTTTAGACCATTTGAAGCTTCTGCAGGGATTTGTGAGCGAGACCAAAGAGGAGAGAGTTACAGTAGTAGATGCGTTAGGTGATTAGCGGGTAGACTAGTCAGTGTGAAAACGGCTTCAGAAGCCATTGTTGGTCTTTTTGTTTTTTTCTCCATGGCTTTAGCAGTGGGAAGTGAGCATCTGACTGGGTATGGATGCCTCGGAGGGAGAAAAGCCTGGTCTTCCTCGGTGTTGAGGCAGAAATGACGGCGCCTGGTTGATATCGAGAGACAAACTATGCTGTTAATGTGCCTCCTCCAAATACAAATGCATTATGGCTGCATTTCAATGCATTGCCATTAACATGTTAATGCCGACTCCTTGAAACAAGCTTTGGAGTTATTCACTTTGCTCCTCAAAGTGTTTGAGAAAGTCTTGGTTAAAAGTGCACATAGATGAGAGATGTTTTTTTCTAATATTTATTCAGTGTATATTAATGAAGCAGTCTTTTCATTTCATCCCTATGTCAAAGACCTATAAATACTGTACATACCAAAACTATATGATATTCCAATCACTTTAAATGAGATCACTTCTTCTATTTACTTACTTCTATAACTGACAGAATCAAAATGATTGGCCTGACACATTTTAGTCAATGCCCTTTTTGTCAGAATATTAAAATCGTGTAAGGTAAATTTCACACCTTTATCTATTCTATTAGGAATGAACAATTATATCCATATGCCATCAGTGTTGCCAAGGGTTTGGGTCAGAGACTGAAAAAAAATATTATAAGTAATCAGTATAATAACGCAAATTGACCAACTTTTTCGGCCATTTTTGTCAATTCCCACACAAAAAGGATTATAAACACTACAATTTCCACCATGAACCTGGGCAAACAGTCAACCACAATAATCACATCACAGGTTAAAAGATTCCTCACAGATTTTACATGGACGATCAGTCTTGACATTCGCTTTACAATTACTGATTTTCTGATAAATCAGGCAGTCGATAGCAGATATTGGTGTGTATGTAATGAAGTGTTGTGCAAGGGAATGGTTGTTGATTCGTATAAATTTTTTTTTATATATTTTGACTTTTATCCTGCAATTCAGTTTACAGGCATTATAATGTTTTATCATCCATTTGTATTTTATGTTTCATTTATCACAAGCTTTTGATATACTTCACAACGTGTTCCTCGCAGGTCATACACCCAGCTGAAGGGGAAACGAGGAGAAACTTTTCCAACACATCTGTGACGTGCATGTATATTAACTTGCTTTCATCGACGCTACACGCTCTTAGTGTCACCAGAGCCGTGAGGAAGATGGCGTCACTCAGTTCAGTCACTCATTCAATGGCTGGCAAGAGACGTTTCTACCAGCACGCACCGCCAAACACAAGGTCAAGAGTGGGGTGTTTGACCAGTGAAAAGAGTCCTTTATGGGCTCTGCTGACTGATGCATTCCAGCACGGCTCGCACACTTGGTTAGATGACGTGAGAGATTTGACTTTCGGGTCATCATCGGAACAATCCCACTTCCCAACATCTTCAACTGCCCCTCTGTGCTCTGTGGAATATCTGAGGTCGAGTGATGCACTGTCTCTCTCTTGGTGTACACATTTGCAGTTTCAGTGAAAAGCCACTGGTTCTTCCAGCCGGTGCATAATGTGTCCTGGATACTGAGGACTGTCGCGTCTTTGTTCTTGCCTACGTGCTTTCTTGATGGTGGTGACGTGTATCCGATTACAGCAAAGATCAGATAGCTCTTTAAATGTGAGAAGACCAGCTTGCAGCAAATGTGTAAAAAGTGCCGCCTCTCACACAGCTCAGGCTGAACATCTGCAACGACCCAATCTCACCAACAACGGGAAATGATTGGTCAGCTTTCTCTTTCTAAAATTCCCACCCTTAAAAGACATGAGATCATAGTACTCTTAGTTTAAATTGTATGTTTTAGTCCAAATGGACTTTTAAGGGGACACCTTCATGCTTTTTAATTTTGTGTCAAAACTTGAACATTCTTAAATGGATTAAGGAAGACAGTGCGTTTGGACTGCTGAAACCATGCGATGTGGTATATTAGTGAAGTTGATTTACCATTGCACACTGCTAACATCAATCTTTCAGTTCGCCTCTGTGCCAAAATGGAGGAGGAGCAATCGGTTTGCATCTGGCTTTGTCTGTTGTCACAAGCTTAAGTTTGACTTTCAAAGTTTTGGTGTGCGTATTGCACAATTATTCCTCACCTTTCTTTTGGCTGTGTTTAGAGTTCACAGGACAAGATCAAGATCCATCCTTCGTTTTCATTCCCTCCCTTCTTGCTGACAGTTTTCCCTCTCCCCCCCCGAAGCACACTTCACTCTGTGTGTTTGCCAGTTCTCATGAGCAGCTGAAGAGAGTGACCACTTTCCTTTGGCTCTTTATAGGAGTACATATACTCTTGATCCATAATATTACGCCTTCCCCCTCAGTTTCTTTCCAGGCAAATAGATCCTCTGGTACATTAAAGGGAAAATCTACCCTAATATAGTTAGACTTGGACACAGACTCTTGATGTCATCTAGACGAAAAGCTTTCGACCTGGCCCTGCCAAAATTTAGAAAAGGGAGACCATTGACGACACATTTTTAAAAATATATGCTTCATGCTGCAATGATGGCGGTTAAAGCACAGTTGTAGTGTTTATACTTAAGTCTTCCATTTGTTTTGTGCTGCATGCATTTTGGGATTTATTTGTTTTCCGACACACCCACCAAATGGTAGCAGACATCCACGCTGCTTCCAAACATTGTAAAATATTGTTAGAAAACTGAGCTTCATATCAGTCCCTTTACCTTGGATTACACCTTGTTATACAGTTAGAATGTCAAAACGTTTTAAGGAAAAAACCTTTTTACCCAGACACACTACAGACTACACACCGAGCAGAAACGTTCACAACCATTAATCCGTGTCTTCATCTGATTTTCACTTTTCACACCAGTATAAAGTGCATAGCAACTGCTTGTTTCAAACCTATTAGTGCATACAGTGTGAGTCACTTCTGTAGTCGTAGTTTCTGCCTGAATTGCGGATTCATCGTTCAAGCACTGGCAAATGGCGTGGGTAAACGTCTCACAAATCTTAATGACATGTGCCAAACATGAAAATATTGCACCAGCAAGTGGAACAGTCGTCAAGACAAGTAGGTGCCCAGCCACACTGACAGAACGGGTTAATGGGATATGTACTCAACACTGGAAACTCGCTTCTGGGCAACATGTCAGAAACTGTTGCTGATATGCCTGTTACCCATCTGACTGGGCTCAAATGATTCGCAAATGGTTGTTTTGTCTTAAATATTCTGGTGAAAACTGATCATGCAAAATGATATTGTTTCCGTGGGAGGCTGCTGCCGCTTGTTGTTGTGTGTTTTGGAGAGCACTGTTTGACTTCCAGCCTAATTTTACATTAGAAGAATACAGTTGAATTATGCAGCGGTTGTATTTTGGGAAAGGAATTCCATACAGTTGCAAAATCAGCGGCAGGCGTGCGTGATGCACGCTACGTGACGTTATCGTTTATCTGTCAGGTACTTGAGAGCGGTGAGTCACCTCGATGAAGCTGACTAATTTCTGTGGTTATTTTCCATCTTGGCTCACCCAGATGATGACCTAGTGGGTGAAACTTCTCTCCTCAGCCAAAGCAGCAAAAATGTTTTTCGACATTTGCGATCAGTTTGGCTTCAAATCGACTAAAGTGGGCTCATTGAAGACCAGAGAGCTGATATAGCCTGAAATACACCACATAACCGGTGAATCAACTGAAGTCTTTATAAGTGAGCCATTTGCGTAGCCTGTTTGTTTGTTTTGTTGTTTTTTTAAATATATATCTATCTTATTCTTCTATCTCGATTAGTCTGGTTCTTATACGACCGTGTTGGAGTTTGTGATTGAGCTGTCATCAAAAGGATCTTCTCCACACATCACTAGCTTTCCCTGGTTGCACAACGAAGCCCTACATCACACCCTCTCTTTTCCATCTCATTAGTCTACACACCTTTCTTTGACGCAGCTGCTGCCTCACCCTGCCTGTCAGCAGCAACTGTCCATCACATAGCTTAGATTTCAGGCCATTAGTGCCACATCAATGGCGGCCCAGAGCCAATCACATCGCTACGGCAGTGTTTTGTCTCATGGCTTCCCAAGGCACCCTGAAGCTCAGCAGCAATTTATTAGGGTGGAGGCAAGGTTTTGAAATTGGGATAAAAGATTGTGTTTTAACTAAGAAGAAACATGTTTCCTTTTTCTTTCACCAAAAAAAAACTACAGTGGGGATATCTGTGTGTTTTCTTTCATGAGTAAAGAAAAGTTGTACTTCATCCTAAAAATTACATACAAGTATTGCAGATCTCATGACACTTTTTTTTTTTGGTGTCAACATGTTTGTTTGCGCCTGGCTGGGCCTTTTTCAGTCCCATTATATGACGGTATCTGCCTGATATTTTGGAGGAAAAAAAAGCTGCCTACTTCCCTGATGCACAATATGGCATCTGTGTTTGATTGCCAGCCGGGGTCAGGCTGCAAAACCACACACAGATGCGGGGACAAGCACTTCTGTTCTGTGATATCCGTTTGCAGCTGGAGCCAGATGTGATCAGTGATGACATGAAGTTAATGTACATGGCACTGACTGCATACTTGAGAGGACCAGGGATTAATAGCCTTAAATTGTCTGTCAGTGATCCAAGGGGTCACTTGCCCACCCTGAGACCTGTGCTGACCTCGAGTCAGCCATCATGCAACTGATGGCAATCGGTGCATTTAATAGTATCCCATTTTCACTGCTCACTCTTCTGGTTGCTGAAGTCTTGTCACCTCTCAGTGCTTTTTGTTTGTGTTTCAGGATGCCTTTCAAGATTGGACAACCAAAAAAACAGATTGTCTCTAAAACGGTAAGTTACTGGGGAAAAACCCCAAAGCTGCTCCCTCAAAAAGATTTGGTGTGTGTCTCCCTTCAGACTAGAATGCAGCCGTGTTGAATTTATTTCCAGATATATTGAGTGAGTCACAATGCATTTAATCGTTGAACATGAGTAGAATGAAATATCATCTATTAATGTGTATGTCCCATTTAGCTCGAAAAAAAAAGTTTGCAAAATGCCCCTGCAGTTCTTAATGGGTAAAGACACTATAAAAAAAAAAAAAAAAAGTGCTTTGTTAAAGCTAAGCTGTAGCTGTTAAGCTTCATAAATGGCATATAAAATGCGAATGGTAGTCTAAATACTGTCATCGGTGTGCCACAGCTATGAGACTTATTGGACTTCAATTTGTCTAAACCGTTCAGGGGGCAGAGGTGGTTACCTTGAAGTGACAGTGAGTGGGTGTTCTCCTCGCTGGAAAAAAAAACCACTTCCACTGTAATGGGCCTGTGGCCCTGCCGTCTCAGTCAAACTGGGTTTCTAACTTCCTGCGCCATTCTAAGCAAAAAAACCATGGAGTGGGTTTCAGACAGCCCAGCTCGCAGACCTGCTGGTGACAAAGTGTCAGCTGCCTCCTTCACTGTTTTGGCCTCTGTGTGTAAACCAGGAGCCCACAGAACCACAAGACAGGAACTTCTGATACCCCTGTAACTTGCTTGACATGTTTTAGGGACGGAGAAAGACAAGTTCTCTCATGCCTATGACGATGTGTGTTTTTTAATGGGTCATTTAATGTCAGCAAACCCTGCTTTACAACTCCTCAAGCTGATATCAGGAGGTATAATGTGCAAAGTGATTACAACATTCTAAAATCAACGGCTGAAAGTATGCGTGAGTAAGAATAAGAAAAAACGTCAACAGAAACTTTAGTTTCCTAATCAAGGTCACTTGAGTGTTACTCTCAGGTTTGGCCGTGGAGCAGTTGTGTATAAAACTCTGAAGTTTTGTGTCAACTGCTGACACATGTTTTAAAATGTTGTAGTCTCGTATTTGACATGCTGCATTCGCTGTCCAGTGATTGAGTCCCATGGAGAACATTGTGAAAAAGTTTGTGTAGTTTTTGAATTAAACGTACAAGTACTAGAGGCAGTGAGGCGTTAAAGAACAAGCAATATCAACAGCATTCAATAGGAGTGCAGTTAACATTGTTGCTGGGACATGTTGTATCTTTTGTTTGAAATATATAAATATGTCTTTTACAGTTTTTATATTTTAACTTATTCTTGAGATGATATTGAAATAGCAATATATGTAAAATGTATCACCCCCCCCCTTTTTTTTAAGGTTGAAAGAGACTTTGAGAGAGAATATGACAAGCTTCAGAAGTAAGTTAAAGTTTCTGTATGTAACACACACACACACACACACACACACACACACCCTTATTTAAAACAGTATTGGGTACTTTTCTAAAAACGGGCCTTCTATTGAACATGCATTCAGGAATGTCATATTTCATAAGCTTATGTAAGCTGGAGACTTATTGTAAAATGTTTGATTGCAGATCTGTAATATGCAATAGATGGTGCTTCCTTATTTTTGCAAAACAAAGGAGATTGGGATCCACATCACTTAAAAACTGAAGACCTAAAATCTCAGTACATCTGGGCCCCGGCTCACTGTGAGGCCGAGGTTAAAGAAACTCCCTGAGGGCCCAGCAAAATGAGTGGGAGCACCATTTTCCTCTCAGGTTTTGTTGAGTAGGAGGGCCCTTTATCAAGAAGGTGTGGTGCCAATAGACCTTATAGATGAGTCAGCGCAGCAGGCATGTAGAGACATTTAGGTTCCCCACCCTAGAGAGCCATATCAAGACATCTCGGTGGATCTGTGACCTAAATACAGTACACTTGATAGACAAGGCCCACCGCTTTATCTTTTTGCATTCTGTCTGCTCAGACAAAAGTATTTGAATGCAATTCAACTTGGGACTTGACGGTGTTGGTAAGCATCCGTCTGTCATACTGTGTGTTTTGCAATACTTTTGACAGGTGTAGTCCAGTGCATTCAGTTAAACCCTAATACTGATGGCAATATTTAAAGATTATAAATGCTGGTAACTAGCTGTTAGTTATTTACCTCAACTAATGAACCAAAGTTTGATTTGAATCTTTTTGATGCAATTCAATAAAGAAACTAAAAAGGCCACGTTCTTGCTCTGGATATCTTTGTCAACAGTATTGTATTCACAACAAAATATTTTATTAATGTTTTCAGTTATACAAAGTATGTTTTAGAATTTAATCTTTATTTTTAAAGACTAGAGATTTTTTGTGTATGTATGAATACGTTTTGTAAGCTCGGTTGAATTAAAAGCCGTAATGATATGCGAGGATTAACTTCCGTGGGACTAAAGTGGCTGACTTGTTTTGTGTGTGAATGGCTGTGGGAAAGAATTTTCCAAAAATGAAGCCATTGAACAACTTCCATAAAATGCCTCTTCGTTATCTCATGGCACGCTCGGGGTGTTGCTTGTGAATCTTAAAGACACATGAGCATCTTTCCGCTTTTCACCACGCGATGTCACGTGACGGTTGTGGCTGCACGGGGCATTAGGGCACTGGTGCATGGAGCAGCAGCTGTTCCAATAGGTCGCTCTATTAGCACCTTTTGGAAAGAGACTCCAGGCTCACCTGGCACTCTTCCAGAACGGCTCTCTCGCTGTCAGTGCTGACAGAGAAGGGGAGATGCAACAGTATTGTGCAACACATTTTTAAGTGGGAGGTAGTGTCTGGAACATGAGTTTCACATGCACAAACAAGCACTACAAGAACACATTTTGAGTGTACAGGCATTGGTCTCAGAGCGTGTTAGTTTGTTTATATAGTGAGACGCTTTTCACCCACTATCCTGCAACCCAATCTCTATGACTGGCAGGGTTTTGCCACGATGCTGTTATTTTCCTCGTCTCATATTTTTCTCCTTTCGTCACTCTCAACTGTTAACTGTGTCGGCCAAGCTACACCCCATCTTAGATTTTGTTTATTTTACTTTATGTACTGGGATTCCAAATTGCATTACAAAGTCTTGTTCTGTGGTAGAATTTCTCAGCTGCCTCTCGTTTCTGCGTTCACATAGGAAGCGCTTATAAAACGCGGCAATTTGACAGTTTCTCCAGACGTTTGTAACGACGTCAGACGCAATCTTCTCGTCGCAGGTACACCTCAAAAAGGATTTGTAGCAAAATGGCTGCATGGAAACGGTGTCTCTTCAGTCAAGCCCTTTAAATGTGCTTCACATGTTCTCATCAATGTCTGGAACTCTGCACATCTTTTGTTTTCATTTTTTTCACTGGACAAAATATATATATTACGAAAATGAAAAAAACAAAACTATAGCTTTAATTATTAGATTGTGACAGAGTCATGCCTGAAGTGTGGCTGATACAATTCAGCACAGCATTAGTAGTGCTCGCTGCAATTAGAAACGCCGGTTTCTAAAAATCGTAAATGTAGCCGTGTATTGTCATTACTTAAGAAGACGGCCGATACGGCTTGTGAGACCCAGTTGCATCTAATTGGTGAGAGGGACACAAGAAGTTACTGTGGAGATTGTTCTGACAGAATGTTGTTGTTTTTTTTTTTCCCTTTGGTGTGAACAGTAAGGGATAAAGTTACATCATTTACTGCAAATGACATTTTTGGAACAACCTCCATCTGGTCTGTGGCGATTCTGTATAAAATCCCCCCCAAAAAACGTCAAGACAAACAAAGACATGTAGAGGACAAGTTATGATTAAAAACATGAATCTGTTAGCTTTAGACCCCCACATCTTCAGAGTTTACAAACCCTTTGTTGGGCAAACAAACAAGAATTTATGTTGTTTTTTTATTTTATTTTTTAGAGATACACGAATAAATGAATACATTCATTATGAATGACAATCAAAAATCAAAGCTTTTACCATATGAGTGAAATCTGACATTAAATCATATTGTAAGGTTTCACTGTTTTGGAGCCCCACCTGCTTTTTGGTGATGATGCTTCAGGAGGGATTTTTCTAATAGCACAACCTGTTGTATTGTTAGAGCACCACATTTTCCTTTACTGCTACAGCAGCAACGCTTTGTTTAATGAAATGCAGCTCAACTCACTGTGGACGAATTAAAGCCTCACGAGTAAACAAATAAAAATAATTATTGGTAATTTGGTCATTTTCAGGCTCTTAGATTGAACAGTTTTGCTGCAGTAACCCACTGGGTGTTTGCTCCCCAGCTACCGAACAGTAAAGTAAAGGAAGAGTCAAACCCTGACCTGACTTCCATTTTTTAAATCAGCCTTGTCTACTTTATCCTTACAACCTATGGCTTGTGGCAACATCAGAAATCCCATGGTATTGTCATTACTTCATATCATATAAATATAGTCCCTGGAAAGGAATAATGGAGTGAACCCCCCCCCCCCCCCCCCCCAACACACTGCATTTTTCATCAAACCAGCAGAAATGATACGATGGAGGTCTCACGGGAGATTCTAAACCCCTTGTTTGCTTTAATTGATATAATGAATGGCATGTGTTTTCAGCCTCCGTAGTCTAGTAATTGCCATTTTTAACACCCATCAATGGAATATGTGCAGTGGAATGATTGAAGACATTAATGCTTTTGAGCGGAAATGCAGTTGACAGGAACAAGAAGGATTCCCCGTATTGTTAATTAGCTAACAGATTTTATGTGGAATCAATGAAATGTGTAATTTCTTCTTTGAAACATTTTTTTTTTTTATTGACTTCATTTCCTTCTTTGGGGTTTTGTGTTTTCCTTTATCTATGCCTGTGTTGTCCTTGTCCATGTTAGTGTGTTCATGATAAATAAAATACATTTTGTTAGAAGTATAAATTGTCATCAATTAATCTGCTTGTCAGGGGTTTCCTATATTGTCGCACGAGACGAAAAGCTGGCTGACGATCATCTTTCTGCTTGTCCCACAGGCTGGAGGATCAGACGAAAAAACTTCACAAAGACATGAAGAAGAGCACTGAGGCTGATTTAGGTGTGTTCTTCCACCAACTTGTGTGTTCCCGCCTGTCATGCTATTGATCTCCACTTGTTCACCAACATACTTGATGTTGCTTGGCAGGTTTTTCAGGGCTCGAGAGATATTTGGTTGTCTTAGTTTGTTTGTGGTGCACGAGCTCCTCAAATGAATCCACATATGAAACGATAGAATACAAGCCCTCGTCTTAATCTTCTTTTTCATACTTTTGGAGGCAATACTAGCGACTGGTGTGTTGTTTTTCTCTTTGTGCATGATTGAGTTAGGACTCGATTTGTGTACCACCTCTGCAGCTATTTATTTGTCTGCTTCAGAAGCTTTGTTTATTCTGTGTGTATTTGCTTATTTGTTGGTTTTATTTTTTTATTTTTTTGGTAAATATATATATATTTGGGAAGTAACTGTAGACATGGCCTGTGGTAAGTAGTTGGTTGTGGGGGTGGAGGAGTGGGGAGGGATGGAGCAATGCGAGGCTTCTTCATTTCCTCTCCTTTGTGCTCTGGAATATGGATGTCTGCATCATCAAAGTGTCATAACTGTCAGGGGCTCATTATCGTTAATGGATTCCATCTGTTGCACAGGTCCCATCTCCCAACAACCGCCAGCAAACAAAAGAACCAGACCGACTCCGCATGTCAGCGCTGCATTTATTACACTGCTCCATATCGGCCATTATTTATCAAGTCAAATGCGGCGTTACACAGAGCTCTGTTGAGCTGTCTGACAATCATCTGGTGAGGGGCGATAATAATCTTTTAAGGGCTCTGGTCAGTTCAAGCAGACTCGGTGTGAGAGAGCGGATAAAATAGTAGGGCTTGCTCTGATTTACCGGTGCATAAACTGTTCGTGTCTCACTAGCAGGTGATTACAATAGTTTTACTTATTTCCCGAAGCTCGCTTTTATATTTTCATAGCCCTGTAACACACGCGTCTCTGCATCGTCGACGACAAGGTCATTTCGAGCAATTTGTTACTTGAAGCTCGAATGGCAAGAGATGTAGAAATGCCACACCGTGATAATTGATTGGCTGAAAATTGGTCTTGAGAGAATCCCAAGGGAGTGTGAAAAGACTGATGACTGCTCCAGATTTCTATAAAACCCATTTTCGATGCCGCTCCACTTGTCAGTTCACGTCTCCTCAGTGCAGCTCATTTATTTTGACAGTGAAACCATAATCTGATATGCGCTCTGTGTCTAAACAAAGTGGCATGAGTGCATATTAACAGTAATTGGTACTGTCAGTGTAGAAACATGGCAACGATCCTTGGTACACTGGTGAATATTCAATACGGCAGGCAGCTCCACCACCCCCACAGATTTGTACAATGGGGGCAGGACTTTGCCATTCAACTTATGCTCTTTCCCAAAGGCTCACTTTTCAATACATGGGCACATAGAAACACATACATTGATTAAACGATTAAAGCCCCGGCTTAATCCCCCCAAATTGCCCACACAGTTCAGCAATAATGCCCAAATCTGGCATGAAATTAGATTAAATGTGGAGATGTAGATATCCACCATAGAAATTAGCATGGCTGGAAAGCTTATGTTTTTTTTTTTCCCCACTAAGTTATTTTGCTGTCTTTTAGCAATATTTTCTGCTTTATGAATGTGTGTCTCTTTCTGTGTGTGCGTGTATGTGTGGCTGCCAGCCATGTCCAAAGCGGCAGTGAAGATTTCTGCAGACCTGCTGAGTAATCCTCTGTGTGAGCAGGACCAAGCCTTCCTGGAGTCCATGACTGCTTTAGATACAGCCATGAGAAGGATGGACGCCTTCAACCAGGAAAAGGTCAGACCAAACTCACTCAGGTTTTACTTTCTCATTCCGTCATCATTTTTCTCTACTTTTATATTGCTGGCACTTGTCTTTGATATAATATTTGTATTTGGTTAAATGTATTTCCACAGAGATTTAAAGTAGTGAACTAGGAGAGGTTCTGTTGAGAATGCGTGTTTTCTTATTTGTCAATATTGTGGTGCCCATCAACTAAAAACTACCCGTATGTCTTTCCTTCTGCTGTTTTGGAAAAGCATCTGTGGTATCATCCTCTATAAGCTCAAGCTACTGGTTATCAGCTGTGAAAATTGATGCATTTGTGACTCACTGTTGTCTAAAATAACTCCTCCAAAGAAAATGCCTCTTTTCAACGGGAAAATATGTCTTGCCTCAAAATTTAGAAGAGTAACCTTTTGTATTTTGTAATGCTTTTGTCGCCCACTGAAAAAAACAACAACATTTGTCTTCAGTTCATTTTTGTCGTTTTACCCCAATTACTCCTAGGAAATTGTAATCTGTTTCTGCAGCCTTTTATGCCCTCTCCTACCAGGTAAAATGACTGGAACCACTAAACATATATGAATAGACTTCAAAGTAGTTCACACTGTTGGGTTCATTCATCTATTCACTCACGCACAAATGGCAACCGCTGCTGTCCAAGGTGCTCAACCTCAATTGAGAGCACATTGCGGAGTCTTATCGATTGACTCCAGGACACTTCGACACACGGACAGGACAAGATGGGCGATTGAACCACGAACTTTGGTGTCGAAAGACAACCTGCTCTATCAACTGAGCCACGGTTCAGTTATAGGGAGCCGGAGGGAGCAGGGATCATGAACTCATCATTAGTTACCTGCAGCAAAAGATGCTGAGCCGCACATATTATAGAAATATTGGAGCATTATTTTTGTCACATTTGTCACCTGAAATAACAAAAAAAAAGGGTCCTTTTGAAGATCGCTGGCTGTGTAACACGCTTAAGAATAAGGTGAAAAATTGATTAGACTACAAGGAGCCACTAATTGAAAGCTTAAGACTCACGTGTGGATTCAGAGCTGGGGGTTGCAGCAATCTGGGACACAGCACAAATTTAGTTGTCTCTTTCATAAAGATGAACAAATGTATTCAGCTCATGAAACGCAGAAAAATTCTCAACACTTTTCATATGGCATTGTTTGTATTTCGGTTGTGGAAATGGATTACAGCATACTCTGGGAAATTACCAACATATTACATTTACCAGTCTGACAAACAACTAGTGTTGCCAACGTATAATCTATCACTCCAGTCATGTTCTCATTGAATTTTGTAAAAGTTAGTTTGTGTTTAGACAACTGCAGGATTGGTTCATTTGGAAAGCATTTTCTTTTAATGTTAGTGTCTGTGATTCTTGTATGTTTTTGTCCTGAGGGCCAGCCAGAGCCAGGTAGACATTTCCTTCCAGAGCTGTAAGCAGTATTCTTCCACCGCTGTACTTTGTGAAGATCTCTTCTTTGGCTGTTAGGCCTCTTCAGTTTATTTGCTGGGTGCACTTTAGGTTTTGATTAGAATCATCGCCACAGGTAGTTATAATGTGAATCATAGTGGCACGGCATGTGTGCATCCCCAAGGCACTGCACTGTGAAGGGTAGACATTTAAAGAGGAAAAATACAGGAGAGAACACACTAAGTCATATACCGATTGACTCTGTTTCATCTGTGTTTTCTTGACTCGTTGCCCTGCTAGTAGGTGTTCTAGGCTTTTTCGCATTTGTTGCCTTAAAAATATTCCCCTTTCTTTTCATATTTTGTTGTGAACCAGAATGATTTCATAACCTTTCCCATAACAATGATCCAGCATGCAGGAGAAAATGAATGCCTTTTAAAACGGTGGATAATTTTTGTATTTCACGGCGTGCACCGTGGTGTAGTATCGTGTTTAACTAACATCAGTATGTTATACTGACCTGTGAGGATGTGATCTATCTTCTGATGCTTTCTGAATTGGACACAGTCCACACTGACCTGAAATTATAACTCTTTTGCCTCAATCCGCATTCAAAGCAGCTTGAAAAGTTCTTATTAAACATGTTGTCTTTTTAAGTCTTAAGCCACCTCAATAATTTTTTTAGTTTAGGTGCAATCCCATGTTGACAGAAAGTATATTAAATGTCACAGAGAAGTAGAATTACGGTATTGGCTGAATAGAAAAATAAATGACTTGCTTGCAATGTCAAACGCTTTTGTATGAATTACTTCTATTCCTTTCCTTGCTTCTTCAGCTTTAACATACCAGTCGTTCCGATTGGTTTCGCTTGCTGCTCATCAAATTTTACAGGCGCCATTTTGAGTGACGAGACAAAGTAAAATGTGGGTTGGACTGTGCGTGTGGGTTTGTGACCCGGGGTGCGTATGTTCCAGGACTTGGCTTGGTTGAGTGCCCAGCAAAGCTCTCCTGCCAGTTCCACTGTTTTCAGGATAAAGTACTGTTACATTCTTCAGATTTTATACAATGCCTAATTCTCTTTTCTTCTTTTTTTTTTCTTTTAAATTCTGATGAGATTTCTGAAGTACTGCCACAAACTCTTGGCTGTGGAAGGATAAGTAATGTTTAGTATTCTAAATCGCTCCTTCTTTCTATGTCATTTCAGCATTTTGGTTTGAAAACATCTTCAGCTTCAAAGTCTTCCTGCTCCTCTTTTTCCTCTTGGCTAAAGTTGCAACTTTTATAGGGAACTCCTGGCTGTCTTCGCTCATTTGAATGTTATTCTGTGTTTTCATGTTTCTAGCAGCCTTTTGTAGTGAAAGGCCTTCGCCGTGGATGGCGGTGGATCAGTTTCCTATTTGGTGTGTAGCTTCCTGCTTGGCTCTATGACTGTGATGTGTTTGACAGTGATTCAGCCAGGCACTTTGATCCCAGCTCAGTTTCTCACTTGCAAAGGACAACAGTCACCATCTGTATTGACGTGGTTGTTTTTTTGTTTGTTTTTTTTAAACACTCTTTCATCCAGAGTAGAATTTGACAGTTAGGTCACACCTGATTTTCCCTGCACTTCTTTCAGTCTACCTAAATAAAGATTCTTGCTTTAACACAATGTTCAGTTCCAGGTTTGGGATGGGCTGTGTGTCTCCTTTTTTGTAGAGTGGCTTAAAGTCAGCTACAGGCAAAATAGTGATTGTGAGTGCTTTCTGGTCAGTCTGCTGTGTGCATCACCTCTAGCTTTGCAAGGTGTTTAAAATCCAGCACAGCGCACTTGAACACTCTACTCTGACTTCTCTCTTCAAGCTGGCTGTTGATTCTGACGGCACCAACAGCAAACCTTATTGCTCCAGCAAAACAGACACAAAAGCATCCACCCTTTGCTCTTCTCCGTGTTGAGACGAGATGTTCTGCCGCGGGGCCCACAAGTGAGAGAGCCAGCAGATAAAACGTGCAGTGATAATGAAGGCAGCAGTGGCCCAGGTCTGTGTGTTTATTTCTGGGGCTGAGGAGGGCGCGCAGCCCCGCCGGCACACTGCTGCTGAAGCTGAGCCCCAGTGTAGATGGCGGCAGCGCAGTAGAGGATGCTCCGTTTGGAGGGATATTGATTTCCTCTGCGATCTGTGTGTATTTTTGGGAGGCCTGTGTGCCGGGATGGCCTCTGCCCCGTGACTCACTGATGGAGACTGCTGCTTGAGCGCCGGCCTCAGGCTCTGCGGGGCCTCCAAGGAATAGCTCTGCTATCCCCCCCCCCCCCCTCTGTGGGAAGGGGCAGAGGGTAGAGGGCACCAGCATGCTTAAGCAAATCTGCCGCTGTTCTTCTCCCTCCTCGCTGCATGCTCTCACCTTAGAAGCAGCAGCACAGCTCGAGTAGGGGAGGGGGAGATGGTGTGAATATGTAAAACAAAGAAAATGTGAATTCCCATGTACTTATTTGTTATTGGTTCTCTGTTTTCCCTCAAACCACAATCAACCATTTTGTACTTGGAAAAATGCCCGTGTGAAGCAGCGAGTGTTGCTGTATGTTCTCGGAGATGGTCAGGGCATTTTTACAAAGCACAGCTGCGATCTTGCCTCCTTGTTGTTGTGTGATTGACTGTCCTTCCAATAGCAAGTGAACATATGATTAGCAGGGATGCTCACCATTCTCATGCAGCTGTCACTTCACATCTCACTGCTTTAAATTTGCCTTCTCTGCTCTTTACATTTGCTATTCACTTGACTTGAAACGATAAGTAGTCGTTTTGAATCTGCAATGTAAATGATGCCTGAAACTTTATTAATTTTGCGCCAACTTCTGTCGATGAGACTTGGTGCTGGAGCTGCAGGCCCTGAGATGAGATGTTCATTTACTTCCATTTAACCCCCCCATACCCCCCCACCCCCCCCTCCCCCCGCCCTCCCCTGTCGGCTCTATCAAGCAGAAGGAGAATGCTGGAAAATATAAACTGTTATTGTTAAAATGTTGTTTGTAAAGAACTTTCATCTTGTACGGCAGCCCACCCTCCACAGGATTTGAAATCAGTAGAGCTTTGCTTTCATGTCCGTCCCCTGACAGTTCCATCCTTTTGTATCGCAAGCTCAATGAATATTCAGGGGTTTCTCCTTAGGGCTTGTGTACAATAAAAGAGTCAACGTCATGAAAGTTTGTTGTGAGCCCCCCCCTCTCCCTTCTCTTTTTGTGTGCTCTGTCGGAAATGTACACAATTGTTGATGTTTGTGCTGCTTCGTTACTTTACAGCTAATGAGCAAGAGACAGTGAAGCCGTTTTGGTTTTGACTTCACTTCTGATGTAAATCAATTTGACAATGAATAACAATTTGTAGAATCACTTCCCTTGATGTTGAGGTAGAATCTGCTTATGTTAACAGTTGTTCATTTTTTTATTACAGGTCAACCAGATCCAGAAGACTGTGATTGACCCCCTGAAAAAGTAAGAGTCAGTCTTAGTTTGTCTGGTTCTTGAATTTATCATGTTTATATTTTGCCCTTAAGTATGTCTCTATAGTGAATAAATTTGCTTGGAGTAGCAGAATAGTGCCAATCATAATGACAGTCTGGGCAGATAAAGTCCAGTTCACTTCAATATATTTATTTGGTGTCGGTCTGCACTTTTCACCAGCTGGGAAGAGTGAATACTGGACCACAAAACATTCTGGACTGTAGTAAGACAGGTTGTAAAAATGAACTAGGGAGTGAGCGCTGCTGCTGTGGTGATAGTTCGTCTGGAGGAAAGTTTATTTGGTTCCTAATACTCGCCCCCATTTCAGGCAGTGAACGCTATTCCATTCCTCATGTCCTCACACACACACACACACACACACACACACACACACACACACACACACACACACACACACACACACACACACACACACACACACACACACACACACACACACAGAGCAGAGGTACTAAGGGGAGTGGTGGACTATCCCACCCGTCTTCCGGAGCGCTTGTTAAGGTTTTGCTTCCTCCTGCTGGCTCCTCCCAGGAGATTAAACATGTGCTTTGTAGAAGAGATCTTGCTTAGTGTTTCAATGGCAAATTGAAGCTGAACTTTCTCCTCCTTTAAGTTGCCAGTTTATGAAATAACCAATGAGAAGAGAATCCTGTTAAAATGTAAGTTTGTGTGTATGTGTGTGTGCGCGTGTGTGTGTGTGCTCAGACCATTCTTCCTCATGCGCTCTGGTGGCGGAGCAATGACAGGATGGAATGGTTCTAATTTCCTCTTCCTGGTGGGCGGCAGGCGGACGTGTGGGCAGGCTCAGAATATGGCAAAAGGCCCAGCTTCCTGGGCCCATAGCTGTGGATTGGTTGAGGAGGAGAACTGTCTCAGGACAGTGCACACTCACACACAAACACACACCAACCCAGATTTTGGAGGGGCCACTGTCTCACAAAGATGGTGTTTCAGACCATAACTCTAAGCACTTACATGTTTGTAAAAACAGAGCAGAGGAAGTAACTTCATAAACCAATTTGAATGCCGAGCTAAACTGACCCCTCTTTTAACTTCTCCCTCGTAAAAAAAACACAGCACTTCTAGTGTTTAGTTGATCAAAGTGTCTTCTATAGAAAAGCAAGACACAAAAGCTGCTATACTTTAAAGCTTCCATTAGGATTCCATTAGTCCTCCACTAATGAATATTTTTTTTCATCGCTTACTTATCTCAAAATACTCTACTAATGATCCTGTGTCATTGTAAAAACAATTAGTGAAGAGTTCAAAAGAAGAACGTCATGTTAATGGAAGACTTTCAATGGGTTTGAATGTGTGTGCACATATGCGTGTGTATATATTTGCAAGCTACGTGATTGTGTCCATGTGTGTTTGCTATTAAAAAAAAAAATTGGCATCCATTCTTAATACTTAATGTGACAAAATTTGCAGTGGACACATGAGTCTTCTAGCCTGTGTGTCTCTCTCAGGCCGAGACGCGAGTTTCATCCACTCACTGGGGTCACAGAATGACATCACAGTGTTTATATGAGGGGAGGGGAGGGGAGTGCGTGGGCATGGAGGCGCTTCTGTTATCTAGGCCTTTACAACCTAGCCCCTTTTTTTTCTCCATTGGCTCCGACGGATGTTGAGCCTGTTTGGAGACCTCTGCCCTGACTTCAGCTTGAACTGGACAAACCGCTGTCACCCCACAACAGGTCGCAAATCCTCAAACTCTGGGGAGTTTTTTCAGGGTTAGCAGGAGATTGATGTTGGTTTCCATGAGACAGTGAATGAACTGTGAGCAAGTTTTCTTTTCTTTCTTTCTTTTTTTTTTTAACATCATCTGTGTGTTTTGTATCCAGGCTGTGTAAGTTTTGATCAACAAATACATGAGCAAGTTGCAGCACATCAAACTCTTTCCTAAGTTTTCGTGGCATGCACTTGACACATATTTTCTCACTTACCCCTCCTCTTAATTCATCTTATATATTAATTTATTATTTAATATTTTCTGCATAAAGATTTTCAACAAAACCTGCCACGTGATGTAATTTTAGGTGTTCATGAGAGGCCATGACAATGAGAGATATTCTATATGAACTGTTCACATTGTTTGTGGCTCGCTGCGAGTGTTTTCCTGGAGTGAGTTATGTGACGGTGCTGGTCCAAAGGGACAGCCAGACTTCTAGACTGAGGGTGTCTAGACCAGACTTGGGGCTTGGCTGACAGATCAGACGGGACCGTCTGTGGATTGGCAGATGTTCTTAAACACACACTCTGGTCCAGATGCTATTTCCGTTGAGCCTTTTCACCACACCCTGACCTGTCACATGGACAGTGGTGTGCCCTTGTGGCCCTTGTGCAGCCTTCAACCAGCTTAAGGCCTCATGGAGGCAAAACCGACCTCAAATGCCGAAGATTCTGGTTGACCGGTAGTTGTCCAGCCAAGGCCAGCACAGCGAGTGAAAAGTCCACGGCCTGGACGGTTTTAGACAAAACTGTTATTGCAGTGTATGTGTAGGCACCTTCAACCAGGGTCACTACTGCGTATTCTCATGTAGGAGGCGAGGACACAGCTGAGTCACTGTTGCTTCTAGACGCAGAGAGCCCTGAATACAACAGTGAGACATCAGCATCCAGCGTGGAAGGGAGAAGAATCGGTTGAGACCTACTTGGCTTTGTGTCTCGCTCCTTTGATTCCTTGAGCCGCAGAACAGCAGTGGCCTTCAAGTGTGTGAGCTGTCACATAGTGGCTGCTAGTTGCATTCCCATTCAGACCACAAACTGCAGTCCATCGTGGCATGACATGAGAAGATTGCTGGCACTGATCAGGTGAGCTACGCCGGTGAGAAATCTACCAGCCTTTGTGCCGTCTGAAAGCTGGTTGGCTGCTGCGTTGTCATCAGCCAATAGGATTGTGCTGGAGAGCAGTCATGCCTGGAGGGCAGTTACATAATCCCTTGGCACTTCAAGTATGTGTACACTGGAGCAGATAGTAGACTTGAGGATCGGCATCCACCCCTGCCATAAACTGGGCCAAAGTGGTATTTTATAAATAGCGGTAGAGCGTGGGCTGTGGGGCTGGGCCGCGCTGCGCTCCGTGATGTCACTCAAACATTACAAGACCACTCCTTGCTTAACTTCCTGTCGGAAACAATCCCTGCTTGTTTGAGACTGAGCTTCAGTCAGTGTCTTTCTTTCTTTTTTTTACCCCCCCTCCTTCCTCGCCCTCTTGGCCTCTGGTTAGGTGCACGGGCAGGCACGTTGTGATCTAGGATTTCACAGTGCAGGTACATTTTAATTCCCCTCATCTGCTGCACAGAGCAGGGTGAGAGCTGGCCTGGAGAGCCACGTAAATCATGAAGCCCACACATTAAGTGGTTTATAACGCCATGGGCAGAGACACACATATTGTACTATTGTAGTAGTATGTCTGCACCTTTGATGAAACGCTTTAAATGACTCAGTAAACTCAAAAACACAATACCTAATTTGAAGATATGATTGTATTTAAAACTAACTCACGTGGAGAGGGCACCTGGGTAAATTTCTGGTAGGCTATGTCTATTGGTTAGATTGGCCAATGTTACTTTGAATGGCTACGTATGTTTGCTTTTATTTTGTAAACTACCACGACTTTGCTAAAAGACTTCACCTTCTTGTAAATTAAAAAAACTAAATAAACATAACTGCCTCAGATTCAAAAATAAATGTCAGGTATTTACTGATTTCTATAGTATCCTCTAGGTATTTTCATTTTCAGATTAAATACTAATAGGTTGATATTCACTGTATACAGTATTCCTGCTTCCCATTAAAAGCTGCAACAAAACCAGTGCAACAAGTCCCAGGATGAAGCTCAGACTCCTGTTGCTAAGTTACAGATGAATGTTTTCCTATTTTTAGTGCAGAAGACTGGGATTTTTTGTTGCAAGAATATATTTTCATTTGGAATATGATAATTGTCACAAAATGAATTGTTTCATGCCATCCTGAACGGTAGTAATTAGATAATAGATTAGAGGAGGCTTATGCAGAGCTGTCCTCTGGGGTTTGAGAGTACCTCACAGTACCTACAATAAGATGTTAAGGAGAGGGGTTTTTATTAAATCATAATGGCTTTCACAAGGATATGATGCATCAACAAATTTCACAGAGCAAGCTTAGCTGCTTGGGTGTTTTCAATAAATTTGGTCTCAGAAATATTTAGTTTTTTTTCCATTTGTGCGCCGTGGCGTGAGTGTCTGGGAATGTTTTCTATTTGTTTGCATATACACTTGTGCATGTTTTGTTTTCACGCCCCGGTTACAGCTGCTTTCTTCAACTACCCCTATGTGGCTTGTTTCAGGTACGGCGGCGTGTTTCCCAGCCTCAACATGGCAGTGAAGCGTCGAGAACAGGCGCTGCAGGACTACAAGCGCTTGCAGTCCAAAGTGGAGAAATATGAAGAGAAAGAAAAAACCGGTCCGGTTATGGTCAAACTACATCAGGTACTACGAGTTTGAAGCCTGCATGTGTGCACGTGTTGCGCCACTCGAACGCTCCCTCTAACTGCAGAGGAGCAGAGTTCACCAGCTCTTACATGTTGCATGTATTGTGAATAGAGCTCAATAAGTGAGAGGGAAAAAAAAAAAAAGACACAAATGCTGACTGGATATGAACAAAAATAGTTGAGCACATGCATACAGTACATGTGCGCTCCTTCACCCACGCAAGCTGCCAGGCTCTCAAGTAGTGCCTTTTCAAAAAGGCACTGCTGCACATCTACAGGCACGTAATTGAGAATTGTAGACACACACAAACACACACACACACACACTATGAGGCCACTACAGAAGCACACACATTCACAGATAGTGCTGCAGTGTTGCTTATGCTATTGCCTCTAACACATCCGCACATGGTGAGCCACCCACACACATTGAGGAAAGCACTGTCAGGGGAACAAAGCCTTAAAGAGGCCCCTACATCCCTGCCCTTTGAGTCCCTGTGCACTTAAAGAAATGATCCAGACCAATCACTTGGATGCTATTTCAACTGGTGTGTGTAAAGAAATGCAAGCAAGGTGAAGAAACCATACCATAATGCTGCAGATAAACAATATGCTGCAGTTTGAATATAGCAACCCCCCCCCCCCTTCCCCTTAATAAAGATTCTCACCCTCTCACATTTATTCATTGTGCATTCCATAACTCCATGCCTACAGTAGACTACCCACTAATACATTCACACACAGATCAGTGGTGCTGGAGTCCACTCACAGCCAAGTCTGCCCACATTACCCACTCCTCCTCACTGTGGTCGTGATTACAGCCTTTTTTTGCACTGCTTCTCCGTGGGAATTAGGCAAATATCTCTGTGAACAATAACAAAAGCACACTAACGATGGCTCAAGTAATGAATTCACTCCACGGAAAATAAAGCAAGTTTATCCTGTAATCCACCATAAAATGAAACGTATTAAATAGTGTGAATCATGACACAAAATGATCTTTGTCAAAATGTAGTGATGCTTTCAAAAGACTTTAGCCCATAGAGCTGTTGTTGACGCGTTCTTCCCCTCTTTACCGCACACGAAGGCAAAGGAAGAGCTCCGGCCAGTCAAAGAAGACTTTGAAGCCAAGAACAAGCAGCTGCTGGACGAGATGCCCAAGTTCTACCACAGCCGCATCGACTACTTCCAGCCCAGCTTTGAGGCTCTCATTCGGGCACAGGTCAGTGACCCTTAGAGAAAGGAGCTCCAAGCGGGGGTCTCGCAGCTGCACGTGCACGCCCTCCCAGCAGTGTGCTGTCACACCCTCCATGCGGTTTGTTAAACAGTGGATGAAGTATCTGATGAAGGGTGTGTATAAAGCAGGCAGTCTGTCTCTCAGTGCAATCCTAATGTGATTAACCCCCGGCAACAGCCCACACTGTGTTCAGCCCAGGAAGGCCTCATCTGTCTCACTCCACCTCGGCCCTGCCAGCCTCTAACCTGAAGCTGCTCTTAGAGTAGCCGGGAGTCTCAACTTAGCGCCACTTTGTCCCCCCTTCCCCCACCCCAGACCTGCTCATGTCATTTCCTCTGCAGGACAGACACTGGCACACTCCGCTAATTGGTAAACAGGATTATCCCAGACCTAATGATCAACTTTGAACTACTTCAAATGAGAGGACACGGCGATCAGTCATACCCGGTGAAAAACGTGTCCACAAATCTAAGTTTAGTCTTTTTCTCAATTCAGAATGAATCTGATTATGACTTTTTACCTGGCTGTCTGTGGTGCGAGAGTTCATATTAGTAGCACTGTGTGTTTCATCCTCCCTACTTGATATTTATTCATGTCGCTCAGCCTCATGAATGAGTGTTTTTAAATTTACACACATGTGGGTGGTCAATGGACCTCATCCCCAGCCTTGTTGTGTGTGCTCGGCCTCATCCTCCGCTCCCTCCTCTTTCGACCGCTTGTTGATGCTCAGCTCCCAGCAGCAGCGGCAGCAGCAGCAGCAGCAACAGCAGCAGCAGCAGCAAAATACACAAAGGCAGTCTTTGTCAAGCTCACCACAACAAACTCCATCAAGCAACAGTCAGTGGAAGACACAGCCTGGCCTGCCCACCTGTACAGATGTTGATGAATTGAGACATTGTCTTTATTTGAACAGGACGAGGTCAAAACCGAGTATAAGATCAGAACATGTATGAAACTAGGGTATATCAAACAGCTCATTAGCTGGCTTGTGTGGCCATCATCTACATCCACTGGTGTGTCAAAATGTGCCTAATTGTGAGAATATAATCTATAAACGTGTGTATTGTATAGGACTGCAGCAGCGTTTTGTTTGTGTGTCTATACTGTGTGCTGCTGAAATCTAAAATTATGGTTGAGGGTCTTAATATTATGAATGGTGCTCATACCATGTTCTATGATCATGTTCTGTCTTCCTTAAATATTTCATAGAGAACTCAATCAAAACGGGTGGGTCAGAACTGAACAAAATTCGATTTTTCTTGATTAAAAAAATCTCTAAATGCGTTTTAGCACTGCTGTGCTGCCATAAAGTCTGATATTTACTGAGACTGATTGGGTCTGCGTTTAAAATTGATATTGTCACATGCAGTCATTTTCTGTGTACAAGCACGTTTTTTCACATTTTCTTATATTTTCAAGATAAACGTATCAATCAGATGCACTCATCATGAAAATGACGTCATTTTGCTCGAGCAGAGGACGTGGGCACTGGCATTTATTCTATTATCAATAATACTGCAAAAATAACACCTATTTCTTTGTATGCTGGTACTTGTTTCAATTTACCTTAACTTTTGTTTCAGATGAAAACATAAAAAGGAGCACAAGTTACCAAATATAATGCTTTTCTTGTTAAAGAAATATTAAAGACGACTTTGAAAGTAACATACAACTCAGTTTCTTTACATTGAAGTAGAACTAATAAACTAATAAATGATTATTTTACAGCTTCATATTTAGAAGTCTCACAGATAACGAGGGTTTGTCATTTGAAAGTCGTCTACTAGATCCCTTCATTGGTGTTATGACAGTTGTCACAGTAAGAGATGTGTGCATAGCTTTATATATATATAACATTTCTTTTTGTCTTGGCTTGATTATCTCACAGCGAACACAAAGTGTTTCACCGTATAAAATGCGACTTAGTTATTCATTATTTCTCTCCGAGGTCAAAGTGTAACCTTCTTGTATAAATATTAAGCAGCTGGGACTATGGTATGTTAAAATGCCCAGGAAAAAAAAAATAAAAAATGTAAATTGAAGCTCTGTTTTACCCACAGGCTCCTTTTTGTATCGTAGGTGGTCACAATTGTGTGAGGCTGCGTTTACTCCTCGTGGTGACTCGACTAATTGTAATAGTAGTCCTTGCTCCAGAGGGCGCCTAGACACTGATCTGGTGTACATTATCATCACTGGTCATATGGACATTTCCGATGCGCTTTTCAACAAGCCACTTTTGGGAGAAAAAAAATATATCCGCTTTACCCCCACAAACAACAGCAACCCAATACTTATGGCCCACTCATGTGGTTTAGGTGGCAAATATTGGTATAAACATGGAAAGGTCTTTCAGACTGAACACTTAAAAAGGCGTGTACAAGGTGGCCTTTTTTTCCTTCTTGCTGACAGCGTCTAGTCTGCTTATAACAGGGTTAGAGGTCTGTAGAAATTATTATTCTGTTGTGTCCTTCAGACTGAGTTAGTCAACTGTGTACCTGCTGCTCTCTGGGCCAATTCTGCTGGCTCAAGAGCACACGGGCAGGATGACAGTGACGTTTACTTAAAGAACATCTTATGTACGACTTCATGAATAAATATTGGTGTGTGTGTGTGTGTGTTTGTGTAGGGGGTGGGGGAGTGTGTTTGCAAGGGTTGTATTTCCCAGTACTTTCATTCTCTGCCCACTCTTCTGGAGTCTTGTAATGTGATTAAAGTCTATTAATCATCAAAGCAACTCTCAGGGGAGCCTGACTCATGAACTAAGGGGAAGAAGCAGGGGTGGGAAGTGTCAAGAAAGCTTTCAGTGAACACTCTCTATCTCTTGTTCAGACTGGGAGAGAAAAGCAGGGTCAGTACCCGCTGAAGTGCCGGGGTTTGGGGCTTTGTCGGACTTGTTTGATATCTGTGGGCTCCCTCTCCTCTGCTCAGATCACGTCTCATTAGCAGGGCCGAGGAGCTCCAGATCTGTGCCACGAAAACACAAATTTGCAGTTGGGGAGAGAGTTGCGTGGCTCAACCCCGTCGAGTTTCTGCGAGATGACAGACGGGAGAGTTTATTTTCTGCCGTCACAGATTATTCCTCCTTCTTTTATCCCTCCTTCCCATCAGGTGGTCTATTTCACCGAAATGTACAAGATCTTCAGCGAGCTGACGGACCAGATCGACCAGGCGGGATTGACTGACGAGCAGAGGGAGAGGGAGACCGAGGCCAAGCTCAGCGAGTTGCGTGCGCTGTCCATTGTCGCCGACGACTGAGGGAGGCAGGCTGGAAACCTGGAAGGGCTCTCGCCGTGCCGCTCTGAATGGATTGCACTCTTTTCAAGCTCCTGCGGCGTTCCAAACGGACAGCAACAGCCTTAACCCGATTCTCATTGTGTCTCCTCGCGGCCTCATCACCCCACCGTCACTCTTGCACTACACCCTAATATCTCACTCTCTCCACAACTCAGTGCAGCTGAACGCCACATTAACTAAGCCATCAGCCAAGTGCAACATTATAAGCCAATACGTTTCTTCATTTTAAATTTTTATTTTATTTTTTTAAGGGAAACAATCAAACAGATCTTGTCGGAACTAATTAGCATTGTTACACTTTGTGGTTTCAGAGGTATCTATAAGCTTTTTGTGTCGACTGCAGGAAGTGAGCAAGATGTCTTTATTAGTCACATTCGCTCCGTTACCAACAATCTGTGAAACATCATTTTTATTACCCAACTTTGAAATTACAAATACTGCAGATGTAATGTTATGTAATGTACTGCAGGTTATTGGCTTAGAAAGAAGTACTCCTGTATTTTTCTTTTTTATCTTTAAGTTTCGCTCCGTGCCATGCTGTGGGGGCTTTTTAACGTGGTTTAAAAGACGCCGTTTGTAACATCAGCCGTGCAAAACGTGCCTTTTTTTTGTTTTGTTTTGTTTTTTTTCCTGATCATGGATGTAGCCTGAAAACTAATCTGCGCAAAGTGAGTCTGCCTGTGCTGCCGTGTCAAGAAGGTCGAACACTCCGGCTGCAAAGATAACAAGTTGCTCTTCTTGTTGGGGGGGGAAGAAGAAGAGAAAAAAAAAATCAAAGGCTGCTGCTCCCTCTAGTGGAAAACATTCATCAGGACACGTATTTCCCTTTTGTTCACACCATCCATCCTTTGTTCTATTGTTGGTTCGAGAGTGTGTTTGCAAAGAACCTCTCACAATGTTGGCACACTAGAAAATCCTCTTTGTACACTCTGCGCCTGGGTTAGAAGCTATTCATTCTTTTTTTGGGGGGCTTTTCTTAATTCCACCAAAACCATATCATACTGTCGTTGCACTCCTTTGTTCCCAGGTAAGAGCTTCAGTATGACCAACACTCAATACGACAATGCACACACACACACACACACACACACACACAGACACAAATCGTTTGTCACAATTGTTATCAAGTGTCATCTTAAGAAGTCCACTATTTATTCCTTGTTTTTAAATTAATTTGTTGCTTGTCTTTGTGTTTTTAAATACAGAATGTAAAAGTCCATAATTGTATTAATGAAGGTGCTTTTCTATACAAGAGTTCATGTGGTCATAATGGTTAATTGTAATTTTTCTAACACAACTTTAACTTTAGAATGGGTTTTTCCTTTACGTTTGTAAATGCATTAATATGACAATCTGTCCGATGACAATGTTCTCAGTTGTCATGTCTCATGGTGAAATAAATTAACTGAACTGTCAAGATTTGGCCTGATGAGTTGAAAGTCGCTGCTTGAAAACTGTTTGAAGGATTGAGTCATGTAAAAAAAAAAAAAAGTTATTTATTCTTTATTTCCATTCAGTTATTTTGCTGGATTTATTCAACAGTGTCCTGTTTACAAATATTAATAAAAGCTGTATGTACAGTTGAGCCTTTAGTTTTTAACAAATCACTGCAGGCCGATTAGTATTTATGGTTGAATTAACGTTTTATAGAAACATTCTTCAGTTAGAAAAATGAGCTAAAAATCACAAGGCATTCATGAGAAAAGCTTCTATTTGACAATAGTGCTACAATGACCTGGCAACAAGAAACAAATCTACACTTACTGGATCTTCTAAGAGAAGCAATGCCCCAAGTGTGCGTAACAAGAGTCCCTTTCAAAATCCTGGCAATGTGGAAAAAAAACAAAACACTTAACTTGTGGATTCTTAGTAGCATTTGTGATTCTCACTAAAACTAAATGTTTACGTTCCCACAAAATCTCCCAGTGAGTCAGCGCTGAATTAGTGACGAGGACCAAAGTGAGAATCAAACTTATTCAGTGTGTAACCGGTTAACATGTCACAGATATGCAGGGTGTGCTTCCTGGAGGAGAGAAACAAAAAGGTGCTGCACATTGTTTTCAGATGATCCAGGGGGCCTGTGTCTGTTGGATAGATTTGACTACATTTAGAAACCCTACGCCGTGGTGAAGTGGCGTCACTGTGTTGCACGACAAGAAGTTTCTTCATGTCGTTTGGAGTTCCTCCCCGTGGTGTGTGGGTGAGTTACTCCGGCTCCCTCCTACAGCCTAAACACACACATCGGATCTAAACCGAGTCTAAATTGTCCATAGGTGTGACTGTCTCTCTGTGAACTGCCTCTCACACCATGTGAGCTGGGATCAGCTCTGGTCTAGAAGAAGATGGACGGCCTGGAGGTGAAGTCAAAAATGGATTGGGTCACTTTCAGTGGATTTTAACGAACTAGAACCCGTATTATCAAATCACACTGTGCATATGTGTAAGATGTAGTCACAGTCGTATATGTGCGGTAAAACAGAATCATAACTCAAAAGCCGGTTTAGTTTTACACGAGGTTCTGATTTTCATTCTCTCCTTGCAGGCTCCCGCTGCTCTGCGAGCGTCACCGATTCAGTCAATTCGCCGTCTTCTTGTACATCTTTAATATCTGCGGATGGAAGACCCTGCGGATGTCGCCGCGGCGGCTCTTAAAGGTGGGCGTGAGAAGGCCGTTGGCGACGCTGAACATCTCTGGGTGCAGGTGAATGTCTCGCACCTGAAAGGGAAGCGCGGCTCACGTTAGCACCCGTCACTTTGTAGCTGCACGTTGCAGCCGGGACCTCGTGGGCAGACTCACTTGTTCAAAGGACTTCAGCCCTGCCTCCTTCCCCACGGCTCGCATGTCCTCTAATACGGCCCTTTTCATGTCCTGTTGGAAGTGGAAGAAGTCAGAGTTCCTTTTTGCATTTATAGAGCACAGAAGTGATGTTTTGCAAGGAGGAAGCTCACACACCGGGTTTTCACACAGCTCCTGGTAGGACCCCACGATCCCTCGCTCTTTAGCCCAGTCGACAAACACCTCGGGGTCGGGCACAACTATGCCAACCAGATAAGACTGGAAACGTGCAATGCAAGACAAACGTTTCATTTCTGAACGTGCAACCGTTCGCATCAACATGGTTTGTTTTAGTTTCACCGACCTCTAAACTGTCTCCGTGCACAAACACCTGCAGCACGGGGACACTGCGCATGTAGATGTTTTCTATCTTCTCTGGAGCGACGTACTCTCCCTGGGCCAACTTGAAGATGTGCTTCTTTCTGTCAATGATGCGCAGAGTCCCATTCTGATATCGGAGATATTTGTTTAGTATAATAGAAAGGCGACATGCATCCATAAGCAGGTCGGCAAAAGGTGCATTCGTCCACTTTATGATCACAAATTGTCCATTGAGGCAAAGTTACAAATTACTTCACACACCAACAGAAAGAAAACAAAAACATTAAGATATCAATATTGGTCATTTAACCGTATTTCAAATCAGATATAGTAAATTGAGGTAAATCACAGATTCCGCTTCACACCCATCATGGGAACCTAAATTGTGTCTGATGGACTCGCATATCTTGAAACTGAGGGGAAAACATGAATATTTGTGACGTCATATTTGAGCGTATGCATAGTTCAAGTGACCGTATTCCCATTTCCAATGCAGAAATGATTATCTTTTACTTATTAACGACATCCTCATTGATATTTTTCAATTAGTGTTATTAAGCATTGTCTTACTGGCAGCCATTGGCCCACATCCCCGGTGTGCAGCCAGCCGTCGCTGTCCAAGGCCTCAGCCGTGCTCTCCGGGTCCTTCAGGTATCCCCTGAACACGCTCGGGCCGCGCATGCAGATCTGACATGGTGAAGCAGCGAGAGACGTGAGCAGTGTGGTTACATGTCACGCCTTAGTGCTTTTTACACCTCCACTCACCTCTCCCTCCCCATTCTTAGCGAGGTAGTTCATCTCTGGGATGTCGACCACCTTCACGATGTTGCAGGGTAATGGAGCCCCGACGTGACCTGAAAGAGACACGTTCACTCGCTGAGGACACAACAGCATAAATACTTTAGAGAGGGAGAGAAAGGGACTCGGTGGGACTGTTTATCACCTGTGCTGAAGTCTCCCGGCATGGAGAAAGTGCAGCCTGCCGTGCACTCCGTCTGGCCGTAACCCTCGAATATGAGGCAGCCCATGGTGGCTCTGAGAAAGGACAAGACTGTGGGGGAGATGGGCGCCGACGCCGTCAACACGAGCCGCAGATTACCTCCCAACTTGGCCTGAAACACGGAAGGGACACGTTGCAGGTTTTAATCGCGTTGTGATTCCAAGTTATTTTTAATTCTAACCATCTCCAGCCTTGGTCATATTTTTCCCATCTGTATTGATCACACCAAGCCAAAATCTTTCAGTTTCTCGTTTGCCTGTGTGCATGCTTCTCCAATACACTCCCACAGGGCCAATATGCTCCGGGTAATTTTGGCATTGATTGCTGGAATAGTTGTGCTTCTCTTATAAAGTTTGGAGTCAAATCCGTGGACTGTTTGCAAGGCTGCTGCTCTACATGCACCACCGTGTTAAGTATGAGAAAACACAGACAGTTGCAAATTTAGAGTCCGGGATTAAACGAAAGACTGAAAACACTGTGAGGACACACGATTGTGTCCCATGCGATACAATATATATACGGTCTTGGAGGTGGAAACTGAAGAGACACAATCCTGCATATTAATGTCGAGCTCCGCTAAAGCAACAGAAGACAGCAGGGCGCCAACAGGAACCGCTGCGTTCAGGGACCGACCTGGATCTTGTTGAACACCAGCTTGTCCCACAGAGTGTTGTTCCGTATGATCCCGCTGCGGAGTTCGGCCTGCTTTCTCCTCACGGCGAAGTGGAGCAGCGCCCGTTTGAACGGGGAAGTGACGGACGCCATGATCTTTATCGGAACCAGCAAATAGAATCACGTTAAAACAAGGTCGGCAGCCTTTGAGCGATGAGGTCGGGTTCCACTTTCTGTCACTGTGTGAAACTCAACAATTACAATTACATGTTACTGTAATTAAGTAGTACTTGGAGGCTACTTTTAATAGTTTTTAAAGTATATCAATTTACTCATATTTGATACAACTGAACCTATGTAATCTACTTTGACACCAGAAGTCTCTATCTGTGCAGCTCCACCAGTTGCAGTATTTCCTAATGATTTACTCTAGAATAAACCATGGAGCAGTTGCAGTGAGGATCACATCAGTTTTTCTTTAGCTTGGTGTTTGTATTCAAGAAGAAGGAACGTCTGTTGACAATATTGGCTTTACAAGCCTCATTTAATCCCTGTCTTGGTTTATATGGGTGATGGCAATATTATTTGTCATTTATCTGCAAGAGGCTGACTTGCTCCGTTTCTCTTCTACACATGAACGCACCACGAGTGCAGCCACTATATGAAGTAGTTTTATTCGTGTTCTTGTTGTCAATACGCCGATTCTTTCTACAGAAGCTATTGCCGCTTAATATCTACATTTGTTTACATTAAAAAAAAAACTATCATAGTGTCCCTTTTTTATGATTTCATAGTCAGAAATACGTTGTGAATGTACGTAGCCACCAATATTAGAATAAAAGTGATAATCTATGCTATATGAGATGTAATAAATCCAGTAATGTAAAACCTTGATAGATAGTTTGTACATGTAAATTTAATCCAATGATTGCTATTGACAACAGTTGTATTTATCCGCCCATGGTACCAGTTGACTATGGGTGAATGACGATTCGGACTCTTTCCATCTCGGGTTCTGACCTGGTCGTAGATGCGATTGAGTAGCCGTGGCACGACGGGGAAAAACGTGGGCTTGAGAGCTCTCATGTCATCCATTAGAAGAGTGATGTCCCCTTGGTAAAATCCCACCCGGGCCCCGTGGACGAACACTGTAAACTGTGACAGCAAACAGATTCATGATGGAGTTCAAGTGCGAATACTGACACTGTTCAGGGGGGGGGGGGAGGAAGATCAGCTACCTGAATCATCCTCTCAAACATGTGGGCTAGTGGCAGGTAGGAGATCGACACATCATCTTGTCTGATCTCAAACGAACCCTGAAACGTAAAAAAAAAAGAAATAGAACGTTAAAATGAGCAAAACACAAGGGAGAGATTACCCTCAGGCAGCAGCGCAGACTGAAACCTTGCAGGCAATCAAACACGTCGTACGGCTTTTCCAATAGCAGTTAGACAGCGGAGTCTTTATACAGGGGCAATTAGATAAAGTACCTCGTAGTGACAGGGGCAATCAAACAGCTAATTAATCATACGATTAGACACAGCGGGGAGAGGGACGGTTTGGAGATACACAGACACAAGCAGATGGGAAGTGATGGGAGCTCCGAGGCTGTTCTCAATTAGACAAGGAGGTGGAAGTGTAGACAGACCTCCAGGATCTTAATGACAGAGGAAGTGTTGGAGGCCATATTGCCGTGGGTGATCATGGCTCCCTTGGGCTTTCCTGGATAAATAAACAAGACATTATTGCCGTGCCCCGGTGCAGCAAAGGAAACTACAGCGGTGCCCATAAAGAGAGGTTGTTAGTGGGCACTGAAGGACATTTCTCTAATGATGTGAGTGAAGGATAATTATGGAGAGACTTATGAGATCAGACGGTACCTGTGGTTCCACTGGTGAAGCAAACCACGGCCAGATCCTGAGGCTGGGGCGGCTACAGCAGGAGGCAATAAAATATGAGAATATGACAACAAGCTTCCTCCACTCGTAATTTGAGACCTGTTTGCAAGTGAGTGTTAATGATATCTTATGGGACAGGAGCAACCATATAGCTGTCATGCTAGCGTTTAGAGGGAGATTAACTATTTACTCCAGTCGGTTTGATGTCGCAGCTGAGAAGAGGATAAACTCACCACAGGATCTTTGAGGTCCTGCCTGCCCAGGTCCTAAGATGTGGACAGAGAGGAGTTACTCATATCCATTTACACATCAGCATTGATGACCTGATTAAAGGGGATCAATTTTAATGAGTCGGAATTATGAGGATTTGGTGCTTCCTTCCCGCTCACCATGAGCTGCTCCAGTTTCAAAACCTCCACGTCGCAGCCCCTCGCCCTCTCCGCGAAGGCTCTGCTGAAGTCCTTAAAGAGAACCAGGCAGGACAGAGTCGGAGTTGCGCCTTTCTCTTTGTTCTCCAGCAGAGCGGCTGCCTTCTCCTCCCGGTCGCAGAACACCAGGGAGATCTCGGCTAGAACGCACAGAGAGTTCCCATCCAGGTGTGAGACCTTGGTTCACTTTGTCCGTCTCAAACGATGAAACGGAAACAGGAATTTATCGGCGGCAGAGTCAGGGCAAAATCGTACGGAAGACGGATGAGATGGATAAAACAAAATCTGGAGGAGATGTTTTAATTCTTTTAGGAAAAAAAATGTATATATAAAAAGAGTGATTGGACATCATAACTAAGAAATACATTTAAATACTTAGTAATACAAAAATATTTGCAAACACTTATTCCTTTTCAGTACATTCCTATATATCCAGATCGTCACACACAGACATAACATGTAAACTCACATTCAGCTCTCTAACGGGGGAAATTCTTATTGTGAGGCAGGCCTGTTAACCACTACACCACTGTCTGCAGAGAGGTTATAGAACAAATCACAGGTCCTTCTGTGGATTCAGACTTGATGAAATCCATGTGTCGACAGTTGTTGACGTTGGTTGTGTGTTTTGTGTTTCTGTTCTCTGCCGCAGAATGAATTTTAAACCTTTCTGAGTTTAATAACTGATGGATAAGTGACACTCATCACCTCTAGATGTAATGAAGATGAGTTATGATTGTAAAACCATGAGCACAACCATAAGCTTAACTGTAAAGCGTAATATAGACAAATTAGCTTTCGTAAAACCTGCGACAAACGCGTCCTACGGAAAATAAATGACATTTAACAGAAGATACAAAGACCAACAGAGGAGATTTAGCCTCCATTCTCACAGTAAAGTGCACACTGCCCCAGGTTTGAATCCCAGTGTCAGCAGGAAGGGCAACAGGCAAAAAAATAATAATTATTGTCATATCTGCTGTTCAAGGTGAGATGACCCCTGTAGAATGGAAGCAGTCGAATAGACGTATGCATGTAATTCTAACCACAGCTATACTTCAAGAGTAGAGATAAATTGGCCATCTGACTGTCACTGAAAGGCCATTAGGCATTTTGTCATTGCAGATTTTGGAAAGTAAATCCAGACCTCATCAAAGCTGCTGAACATCCAACCATGTTGCTTCAGGTTCAACTTTAACCTTATTTCTGGTGCTGCAGTGTTGAGTTGCATTTAAAATCATTTGTGTCGCCATTATATCTAATCTCATACGAAAGATCTTAAATGTTGCTGACGTGAGGACATTTTGTCCAACACCGGCAGTCTTGTGGTTACTTTCTAGAAGAAGAAGAATCATAGAATGTTTCAACGAGGTACTTGCAGCCCGTTTCACATCAGTGTGTCAATATTCAAACCAAAAAGCGCCAGTGTGCCAAAACTACTAGTTCTATTCGTGATGATGGATTTGATCTGAGAGGTTTAATTGCATATCCGTTTTCATGTGCAGGATTTCTCACCGAGGTTGAGGATATGGACCATCGCTTCCGGGCCCAGAGTGTCGTACAGAGGAACCACAGCCATGGAGAAGTAGTAGCAGGCCACCTCTGTAATGATGCACTGTCACCAGCAGAGGGAGACAAAGCAGCATCGGTGAGTTTCAACTCATCTCCAAATCCATTAACTGTGCACTCCAGCTAGATCAATTCACATTTAGGAGGTGATGCGTAACGATCGGCGTTACCACGCATTTCCTAAAAACAAGTCAAACCAACGCTGTAGGTGTAGACTGGTCTAATTAGACGTTGGGGTCTGATGGAGCAGAAAATTGGCTCTCACTTGCTGTCTTCACAAAAAGAGCAGACATGGCCTTTTTCTGACAGAAATATTAAGAGTTCCAGAGCAGCCGAGCTCCATTATTAGCTGCCCCGGAGACCCACATTCACCACCAGCAACCTGCTCTCAATATGAATGGAGGCGCTTTCAGGAGAGAAAGCTAAAACTAATCACATTCAAATCAGAAGAAATGTGATCTGAGCTCTGAGACGAGACACGTCACCGATCTCTGCAAAGAATGATGATACATGAACTTCTCTTCAAGTGAAATGTTGTTTCAAATTCAGTAGTTTACAAATCAATCGATCAGAGAAAAGAATCATGCAAGTTTTAATTTACTTTACTGACGGGAGCTCCTTTTTACTATTTCAGCTCTCTGGACACACATCACGTGATCAGTCACAATCATTCATTCACACACATAATCTCACACACAGATTAACACAACACACATACCACTGAGGCCAATCAGGATTTTAGTCAGAAGGGTGGAGCTCAACTAAGCTGCTTAATAGGAGCGCCGTTTGTGTCCTGGTATACACGATATTGTTGAAATTGAGACGTCTCAACTTGAGCTTGTCAATATTGGGACATTTCTGATCGACCTATGACCTTACAGACCACAAGCGAGCCCTTAAAAGTCTCTGTAAGCATCTAAAAATTAACTCAACTCCACCAGCTTTCTTCAGTACCACATGCAGCATCTCAAGCTGTATCTGTGAGTTTGTTAGTCACGCATTAAAAACTGTGATCCCAGTTGAGCCAACAGGTTTACATACCTGTGGGCAGTTTTGTGCAAATATGCCAATAAACTGCTGCGGATTGGGCTGGCAGCCTTTCACCAGCAGACCAGAGCCCAGCTTGTGTGCCTGCTCGGCCACCTGAGGAGTGCAGAACAACAAAACAGTAAAGATCGAGACGTGACACAGAGATGTTGTGATGGCCAAAGGGTTTATATACTGAAAGTATGTCTGACCTCGTTGTAGGAGATCCACTCGTAAGGCTGATTTGGCTTCCTGAAGCCCAGACACGGACCGTCCCCTGAAGGATAACGGAGTCAGGACAGTTCAAAGCAATTCCAAATTGTCTGAGGGAACATTTGTTTATCTGAACAATAGCAGGATTTAAGGAGTAATATAGAAAACTCTATAAAAATCGCTATCTCTCCTAATACAAATGTGTATATTTAATGGTTCTGATAAGAAACCGTTCCTATTCTGCATCATTCAGGTTCTTGTATTTCAATTTAGTTCTGTCTGGTAATGATTTGGATTGTGAACCTTAAAGACAGCGATATGTCTTCCCTGCACAGACCAACTGGGTTTAACTTCAAATCGTATATTAGCCCATCAATACCGTGAAGCTGGGTAAAGGTACGCCCACACGCGTGAGCTACATATGCAGGAAAAAGATAAAGGGACTCCTAGTCTCAGGATGCATTATTTGTCATATTCACCCACACAACAAAGAGAACGGCTGAGCGTGCGAGGCATTTGGGAGAAACCTCAGGTTCTGTGTTCAGGGTTCTGAGCCTCCCCTCAAACCAGGAACCTTCTTTCCATGAGTCCAGAACGCTAACTGCTACATCACCGTGCAGCCCTCCGTTAAAACAGCTCTTCTTTTTTTCATTTTAATTTATGTTTCTGTCTAATTATAAGTCATTCCTGTAAATAATTAACTCAGGAGGAGAGAGAATAAATTTATTCAGGCTCAACACTAAGGTATTGATTTACAGTGTCTAGCATTTATCAATGCTGGTTGTCGGCCTCTGAGCGACTGTCACTGCTTTTTCTACGCGTTTCAATATCACCCAAATGCTTTGAGGCACCAAGGTTAGTCTCACTGAGGAGGATCTAATTAGATTGTAGGGGTGATCTTAAAGGTCACATAGCCTCACATTAGTGTCAGTTCGGTGAATATATTGATGTCTCATAGCGTATTTCTAAACCAGTCCTCCAGTCCTGGGGATGTTATTTTGGAAATGCTTATAAACTGAACCTATGTCAGAGAATGCGAGTGTGTTTTGTGCGTTTTGGTTCATAACCTTCAACAAAAACCATGAGACTCCGGGCAATTTTACTCTGTAACTGATGATCACGACAGCTCTTGTTGTAGTTAAAACAACGGTGGTACAAAGAGCGAGGACTTGTGGATTGAAGGCGTCGCCATGACACCGGTGGCAGAAATTTGAAGACCAGCATCTCGCTACGTGACCTTGAATGAGACACTGGTGCTGCACCATAGTCGTCCCCGAGGAGTTAAATTTACTGCGTGCACATTCTCCATCTTCTATACAAAGCTTTCTATTCATTGAACATTGATGCTGCACTAACGGTGGCCTCGCTTTGAGACATTCATTTATGTCCTGGCAGCGCCACTGTTGTAGCTGCATGATGTGACTTCTTGTGTGCTGATGTTGTTCTCATTGCTCCTATTCAGTGGAGAGTGACACCCTGCAGTCAAACTCACTGACACACCAAAGTTGATCAAATCCCAGCATAGAAGGGACTTATAAGGTTACTACATTTGGGCAGTCTATAGGAGCCTAAATGCACAAGTCATGAGCCGTGGTGTTGGATGCCCAAAGGCTTTTCTACGACATCTCAGCATTCAAATTAAACACAAATTGACTTTATACTGGTTTTCTAACAGTAATGTGTGTCCCCATACGGCGTGTACGAGGCTCCAGAAGGGAAAAAAGTTTGTCATCTTCCTCACTTGCTCCACTTTATAGCGACGTGTATTCATACAGGCGAATCACAGATTTCCCTTTCACGATGTCACGCAGGGAAATAACCACTCCCCCTGGTAGTGGGTACTCCCATGACCGCCCCCAAAAGTTGCTGAGCTCTGCCCTCTAAAATTATGGGTAGGCGCCTTTTTTTCTTCTGGCAATATATCGGATAGGAAAACTGACACCGCTCATTAGCATTTAAAGGTACCAACACAGAAAGGACCTGTTCTCAGTCGAGCTCACTAGATTGACTTTTAGACTGGCTGAAATTCAGGACCAAGGCTGGATTTGGGAAAATACAGTTTGAATGCGATGTTGTGAGACCTCGGAGTACAATTGTTGGAAAAACTGTGTAATATGGGACCTTTAATAACCAGAAACCTAAAGCGACCAAACAGCAACCCGACTCATCAAGTCATCATTTCCCCTTTAATAAAATGCATCTTCTTTGCACTACCTGCAATCTTCCGGCCTCTCTGGAACATAGAGAAGGCCGTTTTGATGTCTTCATAGTAAAAATCCAGCAGGCAGTCGCTTTCATTCAGAGCCGATCGTCTGCAGACTGGATCTCCCTGCAACAAACGGCACGCTCACTGAAACCTGAAAATGCTCCTCTGGTGATTAAATACGCCGACCGCACAGGTGTGGCGCCGTGAGGCCCGCAGGAAACACGACGCGCTCACCTTGATGGCCACAGACTGGGCTTGTAGATCACATGGTGGACGCAAGGGTCGGGGACGGGTCACCAGCCAGTACGCGGTGAGGGAGGCCACGGCCCCCAGACCCAGGAGAGAGGAGGACGACAGGGAGAGGGAGGGCAGGGAGAAGGAGGGCCGAGGCAGAGAGGGCAGAAGACTCCAGAAGTCCTCCGATTCAGACCCTTTGAGTCCGGCGCTGGAGTGGAGCGATCGAAACCACTCCTGTAAATGCATCGCTGAAAGAGAGGAAGATTAAAGGGAGGGACGGAAAAATTTGTGAGAATTACAGGCTGCAGAGCCAAAAAAATGTAGCTGTGGTCTATAGTCTGCATTTCTTCTCTCAAAGCGGAGACTTGGAACGTTGCATCTGCATTACAAAGCGACAGATTTAGGAAAGTTTCACCAACGGGTCACTTTGGATTTAAAATTTAAATTGTGCTACACAATTTCCAGAGGGAGAGAGACTTTTTTTTTTTTTTTTTTTAAAGGCCATATTCAGTTTAAAATGAGTACCGCTGAAAGTTTCATATTATCTCAAGTTGCTTTTAAACTATTCAATTAAGATTATAGGAGATTGTTCCACAGTTTTAGATTAGCATAAACAAGAACACATTTTAATATTTGGAGACATATCTTTACATCGAACATGAGCTGATGAAGAAATATCCATTATCAGTTCAATGTATTTCAGTCATCTTCACAAATTTCAACAATAAACTGAAACGGGTACAAGCCAAAGCAAAAAATGATTATCTGCCTGCCTGCTTGTGATGCAATGTCAACACTTAACACTCATGATAGAGGATTTAATCTAGATGCATTTTAGTTTGACGCAGTGATAAATTAAGGAAACAGAATTACACCTATAATCTTCCCCGCACAGAGCAAACTACAAAAACCTCTACCGCTGTGAAACAGCATTAAATGTGAAGCTGGTACCTTTAACCGAATTATACTAGGGTGTCAAACGTGTCATGTGATACTGACAAACCGACAAGTTTTTCAGTTTAACGACAACGTATGAAAACAGAAAGCAGGACGTGTTTCAAATCAGCTTCACAAATGACTTCATCAAAACAGCAGAAAATGAATTTTCCATCAGTCAACTAATTGACTGACTAATCCTTTCAGCACTTTAATCTGCCAAATAAATAGACTAAATTAATGTTTTTAACACAGAGAGGCAGCTCTACATCATTACACTTTGAAATGGGCGGAATGAATGATAGAAAAGAATTAATTGAATTGAACTACAAGTTAATTGCATGTTCATCATTTCATTCATTACGTCTGTGTTCTATAAAATAAACTATAATCGCAACAGAAACTGGAGAGTGAACAGTGTTTCTGGGATTTAGCACAGCTTTCCTCTCACGTCATCAAACATGCAACAGACAGAATCAGAAATATTGACCTTTTTGTCAATGCAACATGTTCTTTCATGTCGAGATGAGGCGCAGACTCTTTTTTTTTTTTTTTTTTTTTGAAGCTCAGCCCGCCATCGACTCAAGTGGCGTCACTTTTATCGGACTTCAATCGTCCACAAATATGGATCCACAAAGCTTAGATTGAATTTTCTGTTGCGTACGCCTCCTGAAAACTGCAGAACAAGACGACGGCACGTCTAATGCAACAGCATTCAGCAGAAAATATAATTCAACTTGTGAAACTTTGTAATCCAGGCTGTGAGGAGTCTGGATACGAAGCTGAACCGTGCCGGGCCACAGGCTTGGCACTGCTCAGACAGCGAGGAGAGGAAGAAAAGGCCTTTAGGCTCCAAACAGAGACGGGCGGTGGGTGAGGGGAGGGGAGGGCACACCAGGAAGTAATAACGATTGGCTTAGCAGAAACAGGCACCGAGGTTACTCTCAGTCATGTCCTGCTGCTCTTTCATCCAACGGGGAGAGAGAGGGAGAGACTGAGTACAGTAGCAGAGAGGATGGGGTGAGGAGGGAGGACCAGCTCAGACCACCCCGAATCACTCGCTGCCAGAGACTTTATTGTTCATATCAGAAATGAATGAATCGAGGGGTGGGGTGGGGGTGGGGGTGGGTGGGTTGGAAAACCGGAGAACGATCGTCAGCCACAGAACAAACTCGCAGCCTTCACTCGCTCACAGAGCCTTCTCCCTGAAACTGTTCATTTCACCACCTCCAGCTGCCCACTGCATCTACCACCAGGGAAGGAATTCACCTCACTGAATAATTCTGTCCTTTCTCACATCCCCTCCTCAACCTCTCACCCACTTTCTCCCCCCCGAAACACCCACTAGGACCCGTCTTGCTCGCTCTTCTAACTAGGGCCAAAGCTACGCTGCTTCCTCTCTCAGAGGGTGAAAGCGTGACAAGCAGACGTTATAATCTGCTGTAAGCATCAATTTATGTGAAATAAAGTGGATCATTTCACACTTTACACCTGCTGGTGCTACAAAGCAGCTGGTGATCCCCTTGAGTCCTTTCAGGAGATAAATAAATAGAAAACAAAGGCCTTTATGAGGCTTGACATGAAAAATAATGACGGTCTGTTGTGAAGGGGGCTTCCTGTAGCCCCTCTCTGTCTCCCTCCTCTGCCTCCCATTCATAATGGCTATTGTCGAGGCCCAGACAAGGACCATTGTGCTCACAGCTTTGGCTCTCTGGAAGGCATCGCACCAAAGAAGCTGCAAACGCATGTGAAAATATACTGCAGGAAATCAAACACACCTCCAGTCTGTGTCAATTCCTGCCAGGGGAGGAAACTCTGAATATTCACACAAGCCACACCTGCTAATAGTTGAAATGGAGATGAACGCACTCGTGCCGTGGAGTAATATTTGAACGGCGAGGAGCAAATTATTTAAAAAGAAAATTACATTTCGTGACATTCTGCCCAGGGGGTTGCCTGCAAATAAATGCCATAAAATAAGCAGAACGCAGGTTCACAGGGAGTCGGGAGGCCAGGAACCGACAGCCTGAGGCCGACCGCATGTCTGAGCACATTGACTCCTGCTGGCAAGCAGAGGCAGAGAGGAGAGCTGCCGTACGACAAACAGAGAGACTGTGTAAAGAACCTACTGAAACCAAAGAAACTGGTTTCCAGACATTGTTGGCACATCATTGAATTACTGTTTAAACTGTTAGGTCACATCAGGTTAAACATTTTAATGAGCCTCAGACACTATGATCTAAAACGTCCACAATAAATAGTATTAAACCTCAGTGGTGTCATGACACTTCATCAAGCACTAGTGTAACATAATGGTGAGCAGCAGTTCTGAACCGGAGGGATGGAGGATGAATCAGGAGGTATAGTGTTATGATTAGCGCTCTCACAGTGAGGGAACCTCAGTTTGATTCCAGGTTTTCAGGACCTTCATGTGTGAGCTTGTTCCTCAATGCTCGTGTCATGTCAGGTGGTGTGCATGTACAGGACAGAGCGATCGTACAAGATTTGAGTTCACGACGGATACAGTTTAATGGTCCGGATCATTTGGTATAAAGCTGGGCTGTATGAGCCCCAAAATGAGTCGACAGCAGTTTCAGTTCAATTTCAGTACGAACACAGCTCAAAACAAAGCCGCGCAATTAAAAACACACAATCAAAGATTGTTCATTCATGTTGAGTTTTCCTCGTGGAGGTTAGTTCAGGAGTTTCTGGAGCTATTTGCCTCGTTCAAAGATTTTGGTTGTTGAGTTCACAGCTATGAATACCCACTGACTGGGTACACCCTGACCAGGTCATCAATCCATCACAGATTAAATGAGGGGGGAAGAGAGAGAGAGAGCCACACAGACAGTTTATGGAATCACCAATTAACCTCAAACACAGGAATGGATTACTTATTGGGCCAAGACAAATCATTAATCTCTCAGTATTTAACATTCAAGTGAAATATGTATTAAAACCCTTAAAATCGAGCCAGCCAGGCCTGGAGTGGAGAGGAAACACTGACTTTCAACAAGAAAGAGAAGCTCAGCTGAACCAGACTCGGATGTTGCAGCCATCTGCCTCAAGCAGTTGGTGTTCGTAGAAAGTGAAGCTCGAGGAGAACAAGACATATCAAATAAAGAGTGTCTGGTATATTAAGACAGTCTGAGTTCCAATAAGAGGACATCAAAGCCTATTTCACGATCAGCATGAAGAGGACTGCTTGCCGGGGAGACATCCGGATCATGACAGACACCAGTGGCTTGTGAAGAGATGGCTGGTCGAACACTGTGTGAGTGACGAGGGCCATGCTGCCCACACCCGGCCAGGACATTGTGCTGGGTTCTTACTGAGTTCTTATTGAGTTCTTACTGGGTTCTTACTGGGTTCTTACTGAGTTCTTATTGGGTTCTTACTGAGTTCTTACTGAGTTCTTACTGGGTTCTTACTGGGTTCTTACTGAGTTCTTACTGAGTTCTTACTGGGTTCTTACTGAGTTCTTACTGAGTTCTTACTGGGTTCTTACTGAGTTCTTACTGAGTTCTTACTGCGGCCGGAGGAGCTCAGAAAGGCCACAGTTTCAGGCTGGAAGTCCAAACCAGCAGCCACGTCACCATGCTGAGCCGACATGCGACCATGCAGCGTCTTTACTACCACCAATCACATCATTACTTTCCCTTACGACACAACAAGGCGCCTCATTGCCCACGAGCATCGACGACAATCCTCAGTTCACCTGCCAACATACTCTACAGAGAAGCCTCTTTATTCTGCACGTTTAATCCTGAACCCATCATCAGACAGACAGGAAACATGAAGGTTTAATGATGCTAATCCGATATATTCTTGTACCGGCTTTTTAGAAATGGCAGTTATGATAAGAAAACTCTGTCATACACTTCTCAGAAAACCCACGAATGTGTTTTTTCCCAATTCTCTTCATCAGTCATTGTACAGTGAGCCTTTAAATACAAATATATATATATATAAATATATATATATAGAAGAGAGAGAGAGAGAGATTTGATCATATGCATGCAAGACTGGTGTCATATTTAGAGAATATTTTGAAGTTTTCAACAATACTATGTTATATTACTGGGCTGCAGTACTCAGTAGTTGTACGGGATGCAAGTACATGCTTAAATAATCCCTATACAGAATTGGAAATAGAAATGTATAGCATTTTAGTCAGTTTAAAAATGTGGTAAATTTGTGGCTGTTTTATACTATCCAACAGATATTATCACCTAATACGTGAATTGGAAGGTACAATTGTTGAATTATTTTTACTTCAATCAGCACCAAACATTCACCCAATAAGAAATAACAGACAACAGACCCGTGTAAAACAGAGCATACAAATGAAAGTGACTGAATGAAGCCACCAAAAAATAATCAAGTGATGCAATATTTGTGGGGGGTTGGGGAAGGTTAAGTTTTTGTTATTGCGTACCGAATGATTTCTTCTTCAATCACATTTCCTGCAGGTGAACCATGTTTGAGGGTCTTTTCAAATAAATGGAAAGTTAGTTCCATAACACATTTTTGAGTGTTTTATCTCTAATAAAGTGAAACCCATCCGGTGTAATAATGCATCACCACTGCCCGCCACACTTGATATAAATGGAGCCAGCAGAGCAACCTTCAAAATAAGCAGGCAATAATTCAATTTCCTGCTCCGTTTAAAACTCTGGCGGGAGTAAAATTATTTTATCGAGTGCTTAAAACACTGGAGCATGAAAAGAAAAAAAGCTCTCAGAGCTACTTTTTAAAACATTGGTTTCCATGTCCGTCCAAGAGAAACTTGGAAACATTGATTTAGGGAACTGAATTAAATATTTATCCTTGATTAAAGACAAATGTTGAGAAAAGTCTCCATACAGTAGTTTGCTGATGGGAGCAGTGGGGGGGGGGGGGGGGGGGGGGGGGACTAGTGTTGGGGTGGGGGTTCCCAGGCGCTTACCCCTGACCCAGAAAACCACAGGAGGTGACATAAAGAGAGGGGGAGGAGGATTTTATAGGGGAAACCGGGGGCCAGAGCATTTTTGTGAGCTCACCAGCAGCAGCAGCGAAGTCTGCACATGCTCAGAGAGGTGATGGTGTGATCGGAGGGGAGAAGAGGAGAGAGGGACACGTGAGGCCGGCAGGGCCGGGAGGGGGAATGAGTGGAGAGAGAAAGAAAGAAAGACACACACTGGACTTTTCTGGCTGCGATTCCTAAACGGAGCATGAAGACAGACACACACACACACACACACACACTGACGTTTTTCTTGGAGAGGGCAAACAAGGCGAAGAACAAACGAGAGCAGTCACACATCCTGCACGTAGAAAACACCTTCGCTTTCCACCAGATGATCCCCGAGTCTGACATTCACTGGAAACCAATCGGGGCTCTTACAAACAATGGAACATTTGTGTGTTCTTGGTTTTTTTTTTCTTTTTTTTCTTTTCAAGGCTTAGGATTTCAGTTTCACTTAACCAAGCAGCACCAAGTCCACTCCGCAAGGTCAAGCACACATTTAGCTTTCCTGTCTCACGCCGGAGTCGGCGAGGGTTTTCTTTTAATTCTGCGCGGCCGAGCACGTCGACCCCCAGACGACACGATCAACACGGAAACTGTCAAAGGCGCACAGAGGGATGCCAGAGGGATGACACTGCGCCATGTGGGCAACTCCAAACATGTCTGAGTCAAAGTACTCACACATGCAAGTCACTAAAGATTGCAATTCTCAAGCAAAAATCTTTTTTAAAGAGGTGACGGACTGCAGTGTTATTCAACTGAGCCCACAGTTCAGGGTTGAAACGCTCTCCAACCATAATTATCCTCGGCTTTGACAAAAATAGAGCTGCAGCACACAATGTATAGCCAGTGTTTCTATAGGTTCAGAAGTATGCTGAGAAAAAAGCACAAGCTGAAACATTTTAATCCCATAAAGATAGTCGAAGGAAAAATTGTTTCATAGGGGGAAGAGCAACTTTTGATGTCAGTAAATTAAAACGATTAAATAAAACAAGAGGTATTGGATCTGAAGTCTTAGGTTTCTATACAGATGTTATATGTTTTCTGCCTTTCATCATATATTCAACATAAAGTGTAAAATGGTATAGAAAGCTGGTGAAATCTGTTTTATGTTTTTCTAAACTACTTTTGGCACTAATCCATCATTCAAGGTGAATTAGCAGGTTTTCTATGGTTCTTGTGTTCCGTGTTTAATGGTTCTCAGATGCACGAGTTCCTCTAAACCCAGAATTCCATTGACTTTGAATGGTAGCATTCAGCCGTCACTGTATTTTTGCACACAATTCTTTCATTCTTGTCGGTTGTCTGTCCATCGGTAATGTATGAATAAATCTATTTCACCGGAAGAGGTTAACATTTTTCATGAACTCACCCTTGCGTGTCTTTGTATTTTTCAGGTAATTTCAGAGATGATTGAAAAAAGAAAAGAGCGAGAGAGAGAGAAAGGGGGGGAATTGGAAAACACACACACACACACACACACACACACACACACACACACACACACACACACACACACACACACACACACACACACACACACACACACACACACACACACACACACTTAATGTCATCCTGGTATCAATGGGATTTCAGAGTCGTACAGTAAAAATAATAAATGATTCCAGTCTCATGATGGCTGCTTTTTCTTTTGAGCAGAAGAGTGTCATCAAGACGGTTACATCCAATGGAGGTTAAAGTTAAAGAGGTAAAACGTATCAAGGTTCACCGTGCTGGTCAAAATGTTCTTTATGTTACAATCTACACTCACACCTGCTTCAATGGGAACACGGTGGCACTACCAGCCTTCAGAACTGCTTCCATACTTAATGACAAAGTAGTAACAAGAACATGAAAGCAGTGGTAATGCATCCCATCGCTCCTTTGATTTGAGGTCTGGTGACCACAGAGGCCATTTGAGGTGAAGAAACCGGTCAGCTTTGTAGCCATCAGAGGAAGGTTACAATGTGGTCACGTCCTCCTGGCTGTGGAGTCTACATGATGCGCGTCGACACCAAGTGACCCACGTACATCTCCAGTAAAGGTCACACCATCATCACCAAATCATGCCCGAGCTTTAAAACACAAACTGACCAAAGGAAATCAGTGGTTTCAATTGGATATGTGAGTTTAATGTTTTGTATTAGCCATGTGTTCTTCCAAATAACCCTCCTCCAGCTGTGACTTTTGGAATTCCCTGAAGCGGAGCAGACTGTTCAGTTTCCTGTTTGTGGTCATTTCTCTTCCATGTCTGCCCTCAGTGGCCACCAGGTCCGAACTAATAGAAGCCTTCATTTGGTAAAGTTTTAGCATTTTAAATCACAATTTTCACGACGTAATAATCAATTGGGTTTTGTTTTCATATTTTGCCTTATGTCATTTTGAATTTGCATATAAAGTGCATGAATTCATGGAAACCATCTTTTGGGGTCCATCAGGATTTTGTGATTCTTTATATTGAACAGATTGAAATCAGAATGATGCAACACATTGTGCAGGCCCGCAGGTTTTTTGACTTTGCGTAACGTTCATGTCACATTGATCCCGTCTGTCCATTATTACACTTTGACCTCTGGCACCAGCACAGGAGCTTCACTCAGAGAGCTTTTGGTTATATTCATTTCTGAAGGCCTTCCTCCCATGAGACGGACAGGTTACCTATCCCCAGTGAGCTGGGATCAGCTTCACGACATTAGTCACCTTGAATTGAATAAAGTAGTTAGAACATGGATGGATGGATGAACGGAGCACATGGATTAGTGTTTTGTTTTTCTCCAATTTCAGCTGGTTGCGGATGAAATACCCTGAGAATCTCCCGTTCTTATTCTTTGTCTCGGCCACATCTACATGACTTGTGTTACTGCATCAGTACTGGTGTACCTAACATTATGGCTGGAGAGCAACATGTGGTATCACCTCCTCTAACATGTGGTATCACCTCCTGGCAGCACCGAGGGACAAAGAGAAAGCATTGTATTTACTGATCCATTCATAAAGTTACTCTGCTCTGGATACAGGCTGCTTGGAGAAGTAAGTGTAGGTCCTTGTAGTTGTAGAGCTACAGGAAAACAAAAGACCAGGGAAAAGCATTGTATTGTAAGCTGCTTGTGCAATTTCTCTCGCAAGTTAATTTGTGAACGTGTGTCAGTATTATCACAATCATGTTTTCAATGTGCATGTGTTTGAACTCTGCACTCAAATACAGGCAGAAAATCTCAAAGTCAACTCGAACATGACAGATCATTCCATACCACAACTACTTTGCCAGTGTTGGTCTGTTTTACCTGTACTTCAATACCACATAATTATTATACACGGGCAATTCCACACGAATAATGCTCCAATTGAAATATAAATGTAAGTTTTAGACACAAGAACTGTTTATGATGGTCTCCTACCTTTAAAAGCCAAAGGTGTTACAGCTTTATAACGTCCATAGAGGCAACAGGCAGCAACATTGACTTCTGAACAACAAGCAAAACCAATTAATGTTGTAAAAGGATTAAAGTGGTAGTTCAACATGATCAGGGGCACAGAAATGTTTGTAAAACAAAGATGAGTTAGAAATATAACCCTATTTCTTTCAGCAGATTGAGCAACAGAACTCTCATTCACCCCTCACGTGCAGAAAATCTCAAGACTCGAGCGGCTGCACAACTACAACAGGACACTGGATATAAAGACAAAACACTAGATTTAAAGAGCGCTGTCTTGAATTCTTTTTTAACGGGGTTCATAGCACACTTAAATAGTTGTGCTCAGAGAAAAGTGTTGCTTTTATGAGCTTAAACACCCGAAAGCTTCATGCAACAGTGTCCTGGCAGGTTTTCATTTTCTCAGAGACTGCAAACAAACTCTCAGCTCTGCAGAAGATCCATGCAAAGACTCTCGGGCGCTGCAGACTAACTTTTGTCCAGAAAGTCCCTCCTGAATCGCAGCCGCATCTGTTTTCACTTTTTGTTTCTCGAAGGGAAAAAAAACAAACAAACTAATTCAAATCACTTAAAAGCAGAGACGCTACATGGAACTCACCTTAATTACACGCAGGCCGTTTAATCTTCTCTTTAAAGCGCTCCCGAGTCAAACTCCTGCACAAGATCCATGGGCAGTTATCCTTACGTTAAGTTGTTTGTGATGCAGCTCCACTTCCGGTGCCGGCCTTCAAAATAAAGGTGGACACGACCTTTATGGGGAAGAGTCACCCTCCAAGTCATTTAACAATTGAAACTCATATGGTATTTATTTATTCCCTCAACTTGAAACAGAGAGTATATAACATTTCTACTGCTTAACTATTTCATGATAAAAGCAGAAATCTTTTTATACAACTAAATGCTTTTAGTTTGACATCTACTCTGTCTATCTATAGTCTGGTTTTCCACTAAATACTATTTCACATTTTGAACAGATCAGGACATAAATATGTGGATTTTCTATTTCTTCAAGGGGGGGAGGGGAGGTTTAGAATATTTTGAGTTATTTTTAAGTCAGGGGGGTCAAACACTATATTTTAGCTCAGAGGCCACTAACTGCCCAATTTCGAGTGAGACTGACCAGTAACATAGTGCCATAACAACCTTTAAACTTAAACTTTAAAGTTTTTCTCTGTTTTCTGTGTCACAAAACCAAACAAGATCTACCACGTATCCCACAATCTCAACATAAAGCTTATTTTAATGATAACTTCTGGTGCAAAACACAGTGAAATGTCAACAACTAAAAAAAAATCATTTATTACTGTTGCTCGTTTTTACAAACTGCCCCTGACAGCATGGCTCTGACAGCATCACAGATATCTCAACTCGGGTCTCAGTGTTGTGTTGTGTCTGCTACTCTTAAGAAAATCAATGTTTTCTTTGACATTTTTACAAGTTTTTTTTCAGCTGGATTGGCCAGTTTTGGCCCATGTGTCTTATTTTCAGCTCTTTGAAATATTATTTTACATCGTACCATATCTTTATCATATATATTACTTGTTTTTTTAGTAATCTTCCCATTGTGTCTGACTATAGGTAAAAGGGAAGAGGCTATTAAAGGTTATGCTGTCCAGTAATACCACATTAAGTTTAAACATTTTAAGCCCCCTCGATCAAATTATGGATGAGCTTAATCTTGCTCTCCTGTCGCTCCATAGAAATTTAACAAATTTTTTTTTTTTAATATTTGAAAACAGGTCTGAGAGCAGTGACAAAGGAACATTTTGAAATAAACAAAGCAATTTTGGTAGTATAATAATTTTTAGGATGTTAATCCTCCCATTCACATCACAGATGTTGGTAATGGCATCCATCTATTCATTTATTCCCTCATCAAAGGTTCATTATTAGTGTCAACCTTCTCCCAAATATGTCTTTATATGATAATTAAAACTTTGACCAATAGTGTATTTATTTTCATTATTTCCTTGGGGGTGGGGTTCGGAAACAAACTTTTTAAGTGTTATGTCATTATGTCATCAACAACATGTCAGATTACCGTCCTGAATGCTTCAATCGACACAACCTCCTTTGTCTTTTAGTTCCTTTTGTAGGAATTGAGCTTTTCTGGAAAACTGAACCCACACTGACATCAAACACAAATGATGTGCATGTTTTCACCAAAGTCTCAACAAAGTGTAGCAGGCATAAGAAGAGAGCAAGGACAGAGTGAAACAACATGTTTGTTTGTTTATTTAGTTACATTCAACTGCGGTGATATCACAGGACTGTGTTTGTGACTCTATACAGACGTTACACCAACGAAACAGTCTCAGGTTAGCACGGTAGGCAACACGGTTCATTTATCAAACAATATCTGCGGTAAGTGATACCGTGGAAAATATTTTTGGTTTGAAAATATAATTAATTCTCGATGTCAGTAAGACTCGGGGCAGTGAATTATTCATGAGGACTAAACCTGGAAACGATGAAGTATTATCTGACAGTTTATTTTTCCACTTCACAGAGATCCGTCAGAAGTCCTCCCAGTTTGCGCAGGGCTCCACTGAGTCCTCCGTGTAAAATCGACACGTATTGTTTTCGGGAGGGTTTCTCACCTGGAAAACAGTGTAACAAGAATGAAATCAAATGAAACCAGAATATGCAACAACAGTGCAGACAAATTAAAACAGAGTATGTTTTACCTGAGGAACGGCCGGTGGTGTGAGTGTTCTTTTACAAAGTCCGTCCCAGTTGAATCCTTCAAACCATCTGAATAAAAAGTATCAGAGTACCTATAACACCACGTCTCCAAGTAGAGGTCGGAGGGGTTTTCTCCAGTGTGATAAATATGTAGTCTTACTTGTGCTTCTGAATGTCCTTGGCCCCGTTTCTTCGACTGCCCAGTCTCTCCGAGGGATTGCTCCTTTAAAAGTCAAAGAATACATGAATACATCAACCATTAAGTAATTATTCTATTGCTTCGTCCCAGCAAACGCTGGAGCCAGTGAACCTGCATTGTTTCTTCATCTCTTCTCATTTGTTTGTCAGCTGGAAGTAGGAAGTAAGCAAGTGTTTCTCTTTCTGTTTAAGTAAGCTCTAAGGAATCTGTAGAAAGGTGTCATTAGTTTTCATGTTGTGTTTCATTGCGTTGGATGTGCTTTATTTACACCTGCACAGTTTCTTTATGAGACTGGAGGCACTCTTGCTGATGGTTTTTGGGAAGTCGATCTGATCGATGCCGCGAATGGTCGCCGTTAGAATCTTCATCGGGTCGGAGCTGCTGAATGGGAGCCTGAGGAGAAGAAGAAGAAAAAAAAAAAAGTGAGCCTTTCAGGACACTTTCAATCTATAACGAGGGGAAAATGAGCTCTGAAAGCTTGGTTGTATAAAATTGCACAGCTTACCCACCACTCAGGAGTTCAAACACAAAAACCCCCAGTGACCAGAAGTCTGCAGAGGTACTGTGGCCTTTGTTCAGAATGATTTCAGGCGCCATGTAGCCCAGAGTACCGCAGAAAGTCCAGGTTTTCTTACCCATCTCAACCTTCTTCAGACACCTGGAGCCCGTCTATAAGAAACAGACTTGTAGACACTCACTGGTACCTTTGCTAAAACTCAATATGAGGACTTGTGATAAGTTGTAGTACCAGTTTGGCATAACCGTGCTCGTCCAGGATGACATTTTCAGGCTTGACGTCTCTATAGATGACATCTCGACTGTGCAGAAAGGTCAAGGCCCCGACAACACAGGCCGTATAGAGCCTCGTGCTGCATTCATCCAAACACCCCCTGAAACAGTTTGGTGCAGAAGTGATTAAACCCCTGTACTATAACGTAAAATCGTGAAATAGAGCAATTTCCCTTTAGTTTAAATGACTTACTTTTCTGTGAGTAGACTTGATAAATCCCCACCAAGGCATGCCTCTGTTAAAAAGTAAAGGCGCTCGGGATCTCGAAAGGTTTTATATAGCCTGTGATCAATAAATGTATAGAAATGTTAGCTCTCTTTACGTCATCAACACGTGTCGACAACAAGACCGTCATAAGTCATAATTAGTCGGCCGTGAACTGAGTGACACCTGACGATGAAGGAACAGCGGGTCTCCATCAAGACACGACCTTCATTCAGGACGTGTTCTTGTTGAGCGTCGTTGAGGATCATCTTCTTTGAGAGGACCCTCATGGCGAAAAGACTTGTGACGTTGCTCTTTAGTTGTACCTGAGAGCGGGGGGGAAATCGATACATTACATTATAGAAACATGGAATCTCAATGAGGCACAAGCACAAGCCATCTGTGTCATTGTGTGAGTAGCTATAAGATCAAGTATTACCAGGTCTACGTGACCAAACTCCCCAACTCCCAGAGTGCAAATAATCTGAAAATCGCTTAGGGTAGAAGACGAGAGCGGAGCTGGATCCACGTCTGGCCTGCTCAGAGGGAAAACAGGGGTGAGCCGCTATCTCATATTTGCTATTCGTGCATCGGTTGCAGCATTACTGTGAAGGTGAAGTGAATAACACACATTATCTCTTTATCGTGGCACCTGTTTGAGATGGGATAGGCAGCGGGTGAGCAGTTGATGTGTGAGAAGCAGGAAAAATAGGCTAAAGTAATGATTTGAGGGGCGGCAAATTGTGATGACTGGGTCAGCGCATTTCCAAAACGACAGCTCTGTGGCGTGTTTCTAGTCTGCAGAGGCAAATATTAGGACTGCATAACATTAGGCATTTTTGATACGGACAGCGGTGTTTCAAAAGCAGAGCGGGTGTTGATTTTTTTGGGTTTTTTATCCATTTTCACTTGATTTTTGTTTTTCTGACTTCTGGCCTTTTTCAAGCAGTGAAGCCGCGGCAGCGTCATCAAGGCTCATTGAATTACAAGCGCAGAGCAACGGTTGAGCCAGACGAGCTACCGTCGCTAAAACTGCTGCAGAGCTTAATGCTGGTTGTGACGGGAAGGTGTCACACTGCACAATACGTCAAAGTTTGTGGCGTATCTCGCAGCACAATGGCAGACTGTTGAGGCTGATTGTTAAGGCTGATTGTGTGAATGCAAATACTTTTGTGTTGCAATTCTCCTCACTTGACTTCAGATTCCTCACTCTGCTGGCCCTCCTGACTGGAGTCAAATGTCAACCCATCGATAACGTCTTTGAAGGCGCTGAAACGCAAAAGCCATTCATTCGTGATGCTGAAAGTGAATCGGTTACGATCTAAACATTGTGGTTTTTAATTAGCTTTTTTTAAAATAGAAACGTACTCTCTGTCTATCACTAAGCACGTAACGTCTTCAGCAGCAATCACATTCACTGTGCGAATGTCTTCACTAGAAGGAGAGACAAAACATAGGATGAAAGCTGGTCAATGTCACGCAGGTACATGTTTCCTAAATAGAGAATAAGGCTGGAATATATGGCACTCATGCTGTAGCATTCAACAAGTTGTGATTCCTAAAGGCTGCGGAAATTCCTGGACATCATGATGTGAAAAGTCCTATATTTGCTTCCTACCACCACAGAGCTTTTTCTCCAAACCACTGTCCCTCCGACAGCTTGGAGAGCACCGTGTGCTCTTCATGCCCCGGCCTCTTTTCTGTCACTGTCACCTGGAAAAACCCCAAAACAAAAGACAGAGCAAATGAAAAGGGAAGCAAGAGTGCAGAGCAAATGCAGTGAGGTCAATTATCATCACTGTAATGTCATTTCCAAAGCTGCTCTGACACTTTGTCCTCTTTAATTCAAATCTTTTTTTTTTTTTCCGCCCGCTATGCATGCCTCATTTCATCGGTGCAGCAGGCAGAGAGCATAAAGCTTTACCTGGCCTTTACTAATGATATAGAAAGTGTCTCCTGTGGCTCCCTGTCGAATGATGTAGTCTCCATCTTTGTAATGTGCCTATGAGAGAGAGATGACACGGGAAGCAAAGGGAGAAAAATTGCTTTTAAAAAAAGGAAATTGGGAGGAGACAAAAAAAATGACAGAAAAACCATCATATCCAGAAACAAGGAGCCATTAATTCCAGCTACCAGTGTGCCTGTTGGCTTACCAGTGTAAATCAGAAAAGACTCAGGGGCTGAGAGCAAACATTTCTGTTTACAAGGATCTGACAGTCCTTCTGTCTGCACACGTAATCTATTAGCTGAGTGAAGAGACTGTTTGAAGAGACAGAGATGGCCATACAATATTATGCATTGCATTAAAAAAAAAAAAAAAAAGAAAAAGTAATCTGTACCTCCTCCATGAGATCAGACATTTTCATGATGACATCCTCTGGCAACGACTGCAGGAAGGGAAGGCTGCGCACAAGTACAAAAGGGGGCATCGTTACGATATCATTGGCAATGGCAGGTTTGATACGAGTTAGATTTAATTTGTACACAGATAGTCGCTGTGTGAGCACACACCGAATATTTCTCTGGCTGGCGCCCAGAGGTAAAAGCCTACAGGCTGCATTATGATGACAGACAAATCAAATGACCCCTTCTGACATTGCCGGAATACAGAGCGGCTTTCTGGTGCCGCACCGTGTCAAATCAAGCATATCGGGCTGATGTTCACCTGCTCAGCAGCTCCACGGAATGAGAGAGACGGTTCAGACCTCGTTGCATAAGTATGGTCTGGTAGCTCTGGCGGTCGATAACCCACAGCTTGCTGTCCGTTTGTGCTGCACAACAATAGACAGAGGAAAAGGAGGGGATAAAGGTCTTCTCAGTGACAGCTGAACTCAGGTGGAAACACTTCGGTCAACCTCAAAGACACATGTTGCCTATGATGAATGTGGGCGTGTGATTCAGGTCGAGCTATGGCCTAAAGAGCAGAGCGGCGAAATGCTCTAGACTAAATAAGAAGAGATGTATGTGATTACTTTCCTTGTGGAGGATATTTAATAGTCTAATCTAATACCTTTCGACCTGACGACCCGTTTTCTTTATAATAGAGCTTGAAGGACAGTGTAAATTAATAATGACCCATATTGATTGTTTCACAGAAGCTTCCTGCAAGTGGAGGTAAATGTCCTCTCGACACTCTAATTATATCCAACATCTGACAATATGGTGCAGACCTGATAATCTTAATTTCACCGTTTGGCTCCAAGGTTCCACTTCACCGCCATATGACAAGCACTTAATGGCAGTTGCTTTCGTTTTTCTTTCTTTCTTTCTTTTTCATTTCCACCAGAGATTTCTCGAAAAGGTGAAATCCTCATCTCAGACGAGGGTTTGGAGGATTCTGGAGCCCCACTTGGTGGTGACGCCCTGTTTTCACCTACTCCTTTATAACTGTCACAATGAAAGGCATCGCACAAGCAGACGCCTCACTGATGGTCTCAGATGGCCACATAAAAAAAAAAAGAGAAGGAAAAAAAAGAAGCAATTTCAGGTCAGGCAGGAGATAAACGCAGCGGGCTCGGAACGGATCCAAAGAGAGGGTCTGACACAAACGGACCCAGAACAAAGGACGGCGGACTGCCGGCATGAACTGAGCTTTGTTACCGGAGAGCAGACGAGGAGTGTAATAACCATACATCGGAAAAGGCTGGTTACAAGATAAACGCAAAGCCGTAGAAGAAGAGCAGGAGAAACGTTGAGGGACCAACCACAGAAAATAAACAGATTTTTCCACTGAAGCTGGTCCGGGCCACTTCCACAGCCGACTTATTTGTGAAACCGGGTCAGATGCAGGCGGCGATGGCTGGGAAAGTTTCCCCAGGGGACTCTGTGATCAGCCGCGAGACGGAAATGACTGCACACTTTCTATTTTATCAGAGATGTGACAACTTTTCACCCCAGAAATGTGCACATGAAATCTGATCAAATGCGTCAGGAAATCTTTTCAAAAGTGTTGGTTGATGCATGTGGGATTGAAAAGAGGAGACGTGGCGCTCAGACCGTTGGCTGTTCAGCTGAACATTTTCTAAATCACCCCACATTTCGGAAAAGCGATTAGAAACACCAGTGTCCTGTCAGAAATCTGTCTGCTTGAGATTTTCTGTTGAAAAACTGAATTATTTATATTCCCGTCAAATTAGAATTAATGGCAGCGTAATGCCACCAGTGTTTCAGTTTGACAGCCACTCAGTGATGAGAATGAAAGTCGACGTCACAATGCTTTGATACCTGAGACGGAGTAGATGTGAGTGCAGTTGTAGAGCAACGCCAGCTCTCCAAACATGTCTCCTGGTTCGATTGTGAGGAGCTTGATTCCATCTTTTGTCATCTCCAGCCTCCCTTCTGTCAATAGACATACACTCAGTGAGGAAACGCTGCATGTACACAAGATAGAGAGGTGCTGCCTGAATGAAGCTCTGTCTGAGTCTGGGTCTGAGTCTTATTGTTCACATAACCGATTTTCACATCAGCGGCTGAGATTAGGGGAGAAAAGAATAAAGGGAAGATTGGGCAGCTTCTCTTCATCACCTGTAACAGTTCACATTCAGCCAATATTGCTCAGGAGAAGGAAACACTGGCGAAATATGCGAGCAGGGCAACGCACAACCTCTTGTCTCCTGGGTCCTCAGGTTCAAGTTGACGTCTCAACACATTGCAGTGCAATGTAGGTCACTGGCTGTTCTCGAAGTATCTCCTCTTTTCTTGCTCAGACATGCAGTTGTCTCACTAATACTGTGCTCACAGGAAGGTCAGATTATCTAATTAAATTGCGAGCCAGCCGCGATATGTACAGATAGGATGGTTATAAATCATTTCATCTGGATTTTAAGCAGTTATCATATTAGGGAAATCCTAATAACACACTTAAGTATGATTAATGTGAGGAATTGTAAGAAGAAAACGAGTTACCTTCTAAAACATAGGCCTGAGCCCCAGTAGCCCCTTCCTGAATGACATAACAGCCTTGATTGATGGCGGTGCAACACATACAGGCTGTGATGGCGCTTATTTCTCCTTCATCAAGGTTCTTCAACAAGTCATTTTTCACCAACGCTGCCTGAATCAGCCTCTGAGACCTGAAAACACGCAGGTGAAAGGACACGAATTCTGCATTTCACAGCAAATTATCTAACACCTTGAATACAGTGTCCTAGGCTACAGCATTGGAAGTGATTAGAAATATTTGTTGATGTCTGCGTGAGTCATGCAGAAAGCAGTCACTGAGCCTTAAACATCGGAGGGTCTGATTCTTCAGTTGGCGGAGATGTATACTGAGAGAACGCAGCGTGCTCTTACTCCTGGCTTTTGTCACAGTTTCTGTGTGAAACCAAGGTGAGAGTCACGGGGTCCACGCTGAAGGGTTCACAGATGACTGTCTTCCTGCTGGATCTCTGGCTGCTCTCACTCTGAGCCGCACAAGCTACAGAAAGAACCGCACATCATATAAAAGACAGCATTTAAACGTGGTTCAAGGTTTATTTTCTTTTTCTTTTTCGCTTTGAAGCCGTGACGTGAAAAAGCATTCTGCTCTGTACCTGCGCCGGCTGCAGACGTTCCTGGGAGAGAGACGGTGGCTCTGTAGCGATCCAGCTCTTCCTGCAGTCTCCGAATGAGCTCATCCTTGGTGTCCAACTCCAGCTCCAACTCATCTATGAGCGTGTCCCTCTGGCGAAGCTCCTCAATCTTTAGCTGCAGGGCAAATTGCAGATCTCGAAGCGTCCCCATCACCTGCAAACACCAGCGGCAAATTCTACCTCTAATTACTCAGTAACATGCATGTGAGTGGCTCATTCCACATCAAATTAATATTTTCTGTCTGACTTTGAAATGCAACAAGTTCTCTTTTATTGGAAGAATCACAGCGAAATCAAAAAAACATTAATTTTTGAGATATTTGTATTAATACTATATTCATAAATACAATGGTTTCTGCTTGTAGATAGATAGATAGATAGATAGACAGATAGACAGATAAATAGATGGATAGTGTTTCAAGGACTCAGTTTTCAGAGCAATAAAAAGAAGTCGATGGATGTCTTTGTCCACTGAGCTTGCAGTGCAAGGTTTCCAGGGACAGAGCACACAATACAGCTTATTTATTCCTGCTCCACTCTGTTTACTCTGTTATTGTGTTTATCTATTGGACTTCCCCTCCTGCATCTTAATAGAAAAAAAATAATAATTCAAGGGCACTTGGAAAAGAAATGGTAAGAAAGCAGAGAAAAGAGGCATGTGTTGCAGGAGTTATGCAAAAAGACAGAAAAAAAACAAAAAAAAAGACAACAACAACTCACCACTGACTTCAACATACAAGTCCCAACAGAGATTAACAAAATAGATTTATCATGCGAGTATCAGTGCCACACAGTCTAAAAGATAATCTGTTAATAGACAGTTATATTTCCAATAGATTGTCGATATGGCTCATTCTGCAGAATGTAAGAATACTAACACGGTCCTCCGGTATTTTCCAACACACACACACACACACACACATACACAGAGCACTCACCACGCGCTGCCCGCCTGGTTGTGGAGTCTGTCTCACTTGTCCTGGATCGGTTCGTCCCGGCGTGTGTGCGCGCTCACAGCCCACCCGACAGGTGCACGCCCCCTCGTTAGCCGCACAGTGAAGGATGCGCGTGTCTCTCTCCGGGGCTGCGCGCAGACAGCAGCCAATCACATGACCGACACAGAGGAGATCATCCGGGAGGCTGAAGTGAGAAATGCTTGGACTGGATCAGAACTGGGTCAGAGGGTCCTCGGGGTATTTCTCAGCCCGGTGGGAGAGGCGGGTCTCCTGCACACTGGATTAATTATTTGACTCCTGCAACACAGTGTGAAGGAGATTAGCACCTGGCTGAGAGCACTGGAGCTTTAGTCACTCTGTCTTCATCTGCACGCGGCAAAGTGGACCAGCTGTGTGGTTCAATAGATTTTATGACATTTTCTTAAAGCAATTACTTTTCACTGTCACTGCGATGAATGAAGTGGCGCTCACATTATTGCTTAAAAACAAAAAAGAAGAAGCTGGCTGAATGAAACATATGTGGCTCTTCAGCTCCTCTGTAGAGGCTCCATGAAGCTTTCTGAAAATGATGTAGAAATAAACGTTCTCTTTCTTATTTTTATGTTAATTGCATCCCACACTGATTTTCAAGTATGGTCTAATCTCAAGGCTCTATTCTAATCAGGTAAAACAAAACAGGATGGCAAAAAATAAAGAAAGGATAAAATGGGTAAAACTACTCAAGAAATGAAATAACTCAGGAAAAAGTGGTCAAACTTGTTGATATAACGTTTTTTTTCTTAGGAATAAAAATGGAACAAATAGGAAACGTAAGGGGAAGGGAAGAAAGAAAAACGTTTTTGAAAAAGAAGGAAAAAGATAGAAAATGGGTAAAAAGAAAATTTAAAAAAGGCAAAAAGAAAGAATAAGAAAAAGACGGAAGAAATACAAAAAACAAAAAAAATAAAAAGGAACCCCTAAAATAACCCAGATACATAAAAATGGCTGAAGTGGGACAATCCATGCAAACAAACAGCAAAAACTTCTAAAAATGGCTACAAAAGCTAAACATGTAATACAGTTGCAGCTGTGACATTTTAAAAATGCAACCTGCAATTGCTGTTTTTCTTCGTTTCAGATAATTAACACGTTTTGCATATCCAGAGACATTTTGGATTGATGGAAAATCTCAAAAACGTTTCTTTAGGTCATGCAGGTTGCACACAGAAGGCTACAAAAAAACAGCCCATACAACTTCAGTTGATTTCGGTGATCAAAGTCGAAGAAAAATATTGCTGTCAAAATCTCAGAATTCAAAATACAATATGGAGAAAACTTCTGAAATAAATGTAGGCTAGAACTCATTTATACTTTGATGCTTGGATTTTATTGTTTTCACTCCTGCTTTATTTTCAAATCAACCCTAAAACAGGTTGTCTTGGCTTTTCTAAGATTAATATGTTTTATGGTGAAGCAATTTAAATCACAGCCACCAAAATAGGTTGCCCTTTCTTTCTGCGCTGCCTATGTTGTAATACCACACTCCGGGCACTGTGTGGCAGTAGTTCGCTCAATCTGAAGCTGTTGTGCAGTGAACGTCTGTGGGAGAAGAAGATGAGCTGTTAAAAAGAGAGGAACCACTAAGAATATTAAGAACTAATAATAAAGTTACGCTAGCGGAGTTTGTTTGTTCCTTTGTTATACTGTCGGGGGACTGCGTTTTGTTCGGGGTTTCAAAGATGATTCTCACGGTGAAACCTCTTCAAGGAAAAGAGTGCAGCGTGCAGGTGAGTGAAGCGCCGCCGCTAACAGAATGCTAAATGCTAAAGAGGCTCGCCTGTTTCGCCCCGGCTGCTCTGATCTGCCCCACGCCGCGTCTCGTAAAGACAACGGGACATATTCTTATTGACTCTACGCGGGTGTTATTAAGCAAAATACTCCATGGCTTAAAATAAGACGGATTAACAGACATCGCCTTTCAGTTACGAGTCAACGTTAGCTCGCCTGTTAGCCACATCCTGGAGTAATGCGCCCTCAGACTTTCCTCTGCGTTACATCTTCTAAACTCCGCAGATCAGAGGCACCTGGTGGTCGTGTGGCTTCGTCTGGCTTTTTGTCAGCTCATTTGAAGCTTGAACGTTGCTGTTAACCCGGTCTTAACCACATTATAGTCATACGTGCGTAATATGTTCTCTGATAGTACTTGTGTCGCTTGGTAATTTTATAAATTACAATGTGCCTGATCGTTGTTAAATAAATGTACCTTACCAACATATTTTGTGTGTTTGTTGCACCATGTGTTCACTGGGTGCCTGTCTGAGCCCCAGTGTGGGCCTCCTGTTTGAACACGATAAGGTTACAGGATGAGGCACAAACAACAACAGGGGTACACCGGAATACATAACACAGCTGGTTGATGAGTGATATGAAGGTTTATTACTTAACTGTACGGGTCTGTGTTGTTTTTAAAAGCATTACTGTATCTCGTCATTAAATTACCTTCCAGTGTATAGCAGTTACAGCCCAAGTCCTTGTGTCAGATTAAAATCTTCATCATACTTGTACATTCATCCATCTTCTATCCTTATCATTGTGAGCAGTGGTGGCCTAGCAGGTAGAGAAGCAGACTTTGGACCAGACGTTTGCAGGTCACTACTGTGGGTCCCTGAGCAAGAGTAGTATGTTGAAGTTATTTCACTTCATCCTATGTAGGGCCACAGGGCTGAGCCATGTTGACGATGGGCAAAGGTGTGTTACATCCTGGACCCGTCACTATTCCATCACAGGGCCCAAACTGATCTGGAACGTATATATTTTGTGTTTAATAGTCAGTATTAAATATCTGTAAATGGTTTTGTGTCACTGCATTGTTTATTTATATATTGTTTAATATTTACAAATGTAATACTGTTTTGGATTTCAGAGGTCTCGATTTAGCCATTTGTTTATCTTTGTTTTGTGTTATTTGTTTTGAACTGGATTGCTTTATATCAACAGCTATTTTTCTTCAGCTGCAATATGAACAGGGCAGAATAGAAAGAAATAGGAATCAAACACAGCAGCATAATGCATTATAGTTCAAGAGCAGTGTAAACTTCGAACTTAAAAATGCAACAATCAAAGGATAACTACTTAAAAAAAATGTACATACAGTTCAACTTCATCTCATTTTATTGTATAGTTTCATTAGATTATGAAACTAGAACAAATTCCATGACAAGTGAGTGTAGGTTCGTAATCGAACGGTGGAAAAAATGTTAAGTTAGAGTTGCAAAGATGGCAAACTCTCCAGAAAGTCCTCAAACAACAAATTCTATATTTCTTTGTTGTTTGAGTTTCATATCGATTAAACTTTTTTCTGATTCTTTACTTTCTTTGTGATAATAAACTAAATGCTTCTTATCTTAATACCCAGATTTACAATATTGCTGATTAACTTTTTGTTTTCAAGCCCAAGCAACTAATCAATTGAAGAGATAATTTGTAAATGTATTAATTATGTAAAAAAAAAAGGTAGTAATTTAGTTTTGCAGTGACAAAATTCAATCCAACTTCCATCATGCGAGGTAAACAAAACATTTATACAAAAATCAGGATGGATTCTATGACACTCGCTCAATTCTCACCAGGATAAATCACCCCGGTATCTTGCGCTGAATGTCCAGAGCAGGATATGTTCTGGATAAGAGGTCCGAGCTCCGCCCAATCAGATCTCTTGGAAAATGACCTGCCCATTTTTAAATGAGGTGAGCAGGTTCAGCGCTGAGCTGCAGCGGAGAGGAGATGAGAAATTAATTTAGAGTGATCCATCCATCCCTTTTCTTCCGCTTATCCGTTTCCGGGTCGCGGTGCTCAGACTGCCACCCAGATCACATCGCACCGATTAAGAACCTTTCCTGCAGGTGGTGAGCCCACGGGAAGGTGGCGCCCGTGGGACATGAACCCACTACCCTGAGATCCTGTCATGCTCTACCAATTGAGCTAGCCGGGGGAACCTTAGAGCGATCTTTTTGACATAATAAAATAAGTCCTGGTCACTGAGGCTTTGAAGGATGTTTTTGTTGTTGACTTGTTCCAGGTCTGTTTATCTCCACGAGGGTTGATCTGGAATAATGAGGTTAATGATCACACCTGGCAGAACTGTAGAAACATGAATTTATGGAGCGCAGAACTCCTCGTGTCGTCGCCGTGATGAATTAATATTCCAACACAAGAGAAACTCAGCCTCAAAACAACTGGACGAAAAATCTGAACTAAAAGAAGAGCAGTGTCCTCACTGCTCTTCTTTTCAGCCTGAAACGTTTCTGCTGTAATAAAGTGAAATTGATTGATCAGTGGACGTGCTGTCTGTTTATATCGCTGATAAATTAATATCCTATAATCTCATGAAGTCACGCATTAACAAGTCGGGAACGTTCTGTCTTTGGCTGAAGCAGCAGTGTTGCTTTTAATTTTAGGCATGTTTTAATTCTTCATCTTCTCTGAGAATAATCGCTCCTTCAGTAATCTGTAAACTGCGCTGCAGGATTTCTCTGTGCGTGTGACTGGTCAGACGCTGCAAACTCCGGCCCTTTCACGTGAACGCGCACACGTAGGTCTGGGTTGAACCAGAGAGTTGATAACCTGCTTCCTCGTAACGGTGATCAGGATCACGTGTGTCTGGATAAGTCAACCCAGGAAACAGAGAGAGATCCTGGATATGTTGATCCCGGTTTGTAGTTCAGGCCTCGAGTGTAGCCTGGATTTACCTGAGATCAACTAACTCCAACTGCCCTGCATCTCTGAATAATATAAAGTGGGATTGAAGGTGACGGATATTTGTTTTGAAATGATGTTTAAGGTGTGTTAAAATGGATGATGCATGAATGAATACCTCGCCAAGAGAAAGAGCTTGCCTTTTACAGTACATTTCAAGATGTTTTTTATTGATTTCATGTGCCACTGTTACGACAAGTCTTTCACTTAAGGTACGGTACACAACTTACTGAAAGTGTGCAGAGAGCATCAGTATGTGACCCAGTAGCTCTTTCACTCGCATCTTCTTTTTTCCAAGAGCGCCGCTGAAAATAAAATGTTACCCACCCGCAGCCAAGTATCCCTACAAATAACTGTGTTTACTCTGCTTTTTGGGAATAACAGTCGCAGCATGCTTTTTGAGTGGAAAGAAACAAACAGGCCTTTTCTAACGATCGATGTGTAGATTGCTCTCATTCTTGTGAATTTCAGTGGAACATTGTTAAAATAGAGAGTGTGTGTGTGTGTGTGTGTGTGTGTGTGTGTGTGTGTGTGTGTGTGTGTGTGTGTGTGTGTGTGTGTGTGTGTGTGTGTGTGTGTGTGTGTGTGTGTGTGTGTGTGTGTGTGTGTGTGTGTGTGTGTGTGTGTGTGTGTGTGTGTGTGTGTGTGTGTGTGTGTGTGTGTGTGTGTGTGTGGTAAAGCACACTGACCTTTGATGTCAGTGTTTGTGGATTGATCCCCGTCAGCTGTCTCATCATTGGTGTGTGATTGTGATTAAAAATGTCTTAAACGTTAAATGCTGCCGCTGTAACATTTGCCCGGCTGTGTTGTTGCAGGTGACTGAAGATGAAAAAGTCTCCACAGTCAAGGAACTCGTGTCGGAACGTCTCAACATACCGGCGAACCAGCAGCGGTTACTCTACAAAGGGAAAGCGCTGGCAGGTACAACAGACAAGACATAAGTAGATTTATCACATTCATCAATTCTTTTCTTCGTCCCTCAAATGTTTACCTCTTTGATGACTGTAGACTGTATGTCCTTCCTTCAGATGAACACAGACTGAGTGATTACTCCATCGGGCCAGAGGCTAAATTGAACCTGGTGATCCGTCCTGTGGGGGAGAGGACTGGAGCGTCGGGGTCGGCCGTCGCCGGCAGCAGCAGCAGCAGCAGCAGCAGCAGCAGCAGCAACAGCAGCACCTCACATGGAGGAGTGTTCCAGAGTGTCTCCACCATACTGGCTCGACATTTCACTCCAGCAGATGCAGCTAAAGTCCACGAACAACTTATTAAGGTATTTAAACCCTTTTACCTTTGGTCACTCTGATCTTGATGAAGCTGAATATTTGCTCCTACTTGTAGTTTATTGGATGGTTGTAGTTTCTAAGTGGCATCGCGTTTCTCACACCAGTCCCTGCGATTTTAAGAGTAGTATTTAAATCTTTATTGGTCAGATCCATGAGCCTGTTTGTTGAATAAAATCCTCTGTACAAAACCAAAACTTGGCTGTTCATGTTCCTCTGATGATCTCTGCCGGCCGGCGAAGTCCTCAAAAACTCACTATGGCTTTGACTGATCTCTTTGTTGAAGCTGGTTTGTATGATTCTACATTTTTCTTTTTCTGAACTCCTTTGGTTAAAGCACTTTCTAACCATGTTTTTTCAGCTCGCACAAATGGAATTGTGAAAGCTGCAAATGGAACACATTTAGGGGAGCATCAGCTGCAGGTTGAAATGGTTTGGGGGGACAATTGTGTAGAATTAACATGGAGCTGTGAGGAAAATGTAACTTAATGTCTGAGAACATGTGCAAGCGTTTCCAGGTGACGGCTCCGGTGAGTCCTTGGATGTGTGAAGTTTTAAGAACTTATTCCAGAGAGACATTATTTTTAGCTCTCTGTGAATAACAGTTAGTCTACTGTAGGGAGGTAACACTCCTCTTCAGCAGGTTTCCTTTAACAAACTCTGAGCGCCTCTCAGTCTCCAGCCCTCGTCACGAGCTTGAAGAAACTGTCTCACACAGTCTCAATTTTTAGTCACACAGTCTGCAGCTATAGAGATATAAAATCTACATTACATTGGGAAAAGATGTCGGTTTGTTCCTCAGTGAAGATTTTGTTTTATTGTTCTATTACTCACTCATGAAAAGGTCCATCTTGTAGAATATCTTTGTTGAAATAGTTTTCCTGGATTGATTTTGTACGTAGCTTTCACTGTTTTATGTTGTTTTTTGTGTAAATTGTTGACTTGCTCAGTTCGCCTGACTCTGCTTTTAGTACTCTGTTAGCATTGGCCTGAGTTTGGAAACAAGACTTGAGTTTCTGACGCATTTCTGAATGAATAAAAAAAGTAATTACCATTACTGAGTTTTCTGCCGGTTTGTATGCCTTTTTATCCCTGAAATATTTCTAGTCCTGTCAAGCAGCACACTCGTGAAATCCCCTCCTTTGTCTCTCCGTCCTTATTACACATAAACAACCGCTTCAGTAACTTCAATCGAAATAATCAGTCTTTTCTCTTTCTTTTTCTTCGGAAGGATTATGAGCGTTCCCTTCGACAGCTCAGCCTGGACGACATTGAGCGCCTGGCGGGGAGGCTGCTTCACCCAGACGGCGAGAACATGGACACTTCATACATGGACTAAGAATGCGCCGCGCTTCAAGCTGCTTTGGTTCCGACTGGTGTTTTGAGAGGCGCTCAGTGCTCGGACATGCGTACAGTGTTGATAGTGTGAGGCTGTATCAGTTTCTGTGCAGAGAGCTCGCGGCGTGTGAGCGTGGATAACAGTGACTGATTATCTCTGCACCGGGGCTTTCTTATCCACGCGCCAAGGACTTGGATAAGAAAACACGGCTACTTTGAATCGGCCCTTGTCATTCGATGGCGCTGTAATGGCTCCTCTCCTGATCGCGTAATATCCGAACACAAAGGATTCCATTCGTGCTGTTTGTTTGTTTTTTTTTCCACATGATCTCTGGCTGCTACCAAACCCAGGGGCCTCTAACTTCTACTGGAGGGTATTTATTTGTAATCTGTGTTAAATGTTTTTTTGTTTTTTTTTCTTCTTCTTCTTCTTCTTTTAACCCACCGGGAGCAGGTAATCCGTGTTTTATCCAATAACTTACTGATGACCGTTGTTAATTTGTAAATATGTTTCTATTTACAAACATTAAAATATAAAAATATACTTGCTCTTTGTGTTGTCTATTCATGCACGTATACCCAGCGCTCAGACCGTTGTGGGGAGAAGTGTTGAGCTTAGCTGCCTGTCCAGGAGGTTCTCTGCCAGTGTGCTGCATCCCAGGACAGAACAAGGGTGTAGAATATGGACGGACATCATGTCCAACCTGCCAGCTCACTGTCGATTCTTGTTTTGGTCTTGGAGATGGCTGCGCATGTAAATGTACTGAGACTAAACTAGTAAGCTGCTAATAACTTTTTATGTGCCGTCGCAGCTCGTAGGACTGCACATCTTTCATCTCCCTGCTTCCAGAACGTCTCCTGAGGCTTCAAACACATTGACACTCTCCATAATGAACGAGGGCAAAAGTCACTATCACCGTCTCTGGCCAAAAGTCAAGGTAGCTGTCACTTCGTTCATGTCCCTTTATGTGAATTCAACATCTCGGCTTAGCGCGCATGTTGCGTTTCAGTAAACTCCCACGGCTGTAAAACTAAAGGCAAATGACCTCCAAGCATTTTTGTGTAGTTTGTCAAGTTTTGAAGGTTTAAGGAGAATTATGAAAAAAAAAAAAAAAAAGGTCTTGTATTTAATTCCAGAATACAAACTGTTGTTTTGACATATTGACGGTTTTCACAGAGGGGACTCTGAATATCTTTTATTGTTATCAGAAAGTACTTTCAGCAGTCATTGAAAAATGAACCTGTTTTCTTTTTCTTAGAAATAAGATGTTACGTAAGTCACGCTATGAATGATGTATGAAGAAAGCTTTTGTTAAAAAAACAACAAAAAAAACTTCAAATTAAAAGAATAACATTGGAAAGCTTAGTACTGGTAAATGCTGCTGCAATAATGGGGGAAAAAAAACAACTATTTCAACCATTTTTCAGTTTGCAGGGCATTTTCTCCAGATTATTTCTCCCAATCTGGTTCAAATATCTGGTCTGAATATATTTTCAGAAGCACTTCATGAGAAGTGATCTCTGTAACATGTAACTGTTGTGCTCCAGTATCCTGCAACAACACAAGGAAGATCTAACTGGCCTTGAATCTGTTACGTTGTGGCTCAGAGGACCTGATCACCACATCAATGGCTTTGTCTGGGATTACATGAAGAGACTGAAGGATCTGATGCAGCCCGAATCTACAAAGATATTTCGACATGTTTGTAACAGTCTCACTTCTGAGTTCAGAATAAAACTGTGATTTAGTTAACAAAAAAAAAAAGGGACTGCCACCCCAGAAGTTTCTTAATTTATTCTTTGGTTTCTATATTTTGAAATCATCACAGTACAGTGCAGCATGTTTTGCCTTGTTTTATCCTCTGGGTAAAATTAGGAGAAATCTGAAAATGCATGCAATGAAAATTGTTAGTATTGACTAGATTAAGTCATATCATGAAAGAAAAAAAATCTTACAAAGGTCCAATGGATAAATTCAATTCTTTTCATTTGTATTCTAGGCATTAATATAAAATGTGATTACCTTCAATTGACCATGACAAGGCTGAGACAAAATTCCCCACATCTGTGAAAATCTTATGTCTATAAGATCATGAACAACATGAACATTACCCATTACAGCAGTGGAGCGGCCAGAGCCCCGCTTCACAGCAAACCTATCCCTGGTTAAAGTCATGGGTAGGGGGTGTTTCTGTATAAACAGGTTGCATGTTCTCCCCATGCATGCAGGGGCTTTTTTCTTCAGGGAATCCTACAGTCCAAAACCAAACAATTGCTATACCTAGAATAATGTATTGGTGTAAAATGTAACTATTCAAATGTCAACAGGCAACTCAGTGGCTAACATTTCAAACACATGTAGTTATTTAGATATTTTGAATTCCAATGTGGAGCAGTGGTTTGTGCTCTCAGCTCACAATAAGAATGGGTTCAAGTATACCAGTCGGGCCCCAGCAGGTTCTCCCCATATGTGGAGGTTTCATCCCACATTCTTAATTTATACAAGTGAGATGAATTGCTCACCCTAAATTGTCCATAGGTGTGAATGTGAGTGTGGTTATTTGCCCTGGGATGAATTGGAATCAAAAAGACATATTTTGTTGGAGTATATTAACTGTTCTTTCAGCAATGCCACAAACTGTGGCTTTTTTTGCATCTGCATCTTGGAATAAAAAAAAATACAAAGTTTACTTGATAATGGAACATGAATGATATATATATATATATATATATATATATATATATATATATATATATATATATATATATTTAAAAAGTAGCCTTCCCAGAAGCCAGAGGAAGTACAGTTAAAGGTCAGCTGAGTGTAGTCTGAACAGCTGTTTGTTCCATAATAAACCTTAAGTGGTTAAAATGGAAAAATTGAAGGAGTGATTTTTGTTCCCGAAGGACTCCAGAGGGTGGAGCCAAAGGGTCCAGAGTACACACGTTAGCCAATCAGGTGACAGAAGTCTGAGTTTCATAATTTACAGCCAATCAGAACGCTGAATTCTGATACGGCCCCGCCCATGTGTTACACTGACAGTCTGCTGCTAATTTTCGATAACAGGTTCTGGTAAAATGCTCCGTTTTTAAAGCTAACATTTATTTACCCTATTAAGGATGAAATACTGACCACCTGAACTAGAGGAGATTTGTTTGGTTGACATTAGAAAGGTGAGTTTATCAGCGCGCTTGACGATATGGCCGTTTCAATGAGGCGTTAGCATGAAGCTAGCACATCGCTCCTACTTCCTGTCTTTTAACCAGCAGCTTCAAGCTAGCACATATAATCCAGCAGATCAGCCTTTGTCGCGACCGTGTAACCCGGAGATTATGTAGATCGTGATAACAACCCGTTGTTAATCTGGGAATCCCCCTTCTCAACGTGTTGAGCTGAGCGGGCTGGTGGACTGCGGTGTTGGGGCGTCAGGTCCTCTCATCAGGACCACTGCCCTTGAGCCAAGCAGCACAGTCTCCCCAAGGGAATCAACTACATCCTATTTATATTCTATCTTCATCAGCTGCAGTTTTCTTTTACTTGCCAACCTCGTCTTCTCTGGATCATTTGAGATTGTTCTTTGCTTGACTTGCCTTTGTTGACTGTCCATGTTTGTTTGTTTTTTGTTCATTCTAGGAAGAGTGAAGAATGGAAACTCTAATTCCCACCATCAATCGGCTGCAGGAGGTTTTTCTCACAGTGGGTGCAGAAGTCGTACAGCTACCTCAGATAGTCGTGGTTGGATCTCAGGTGAGACAAGAATAATGACATGAAAGAAAAAGCTTAAGAATAATAACTAACGTTTTCAGGACATGTCACTGCATGCTATTTATGAATCTATTGAATAAATATCTATCCATCTTTCAAATAGCCCTATTGAACTTCAAGGGCCAAGCAGTGCAAGAGCCAGTCTAAGATGACTATGGTCGAAGACTGAATACAGACTGGACAGGTCGCCAGTCCATCACTGAGAGATCTGCAGGCAATTAGGAGTCACCAATTAACCTCTGAGGCCTGTTTTTACACTGTGGAAAAAATGTTGCCCAGGGAAAAGCCTTGCACACAGTGAGAACTTGCAAACCTGCCCAACCTGCACTCAACCTGACAACATTCACCTTTTCAGGAGAGCATTAACCAATTCACCTTCATGTGGCCCTCTTTAAGAATTTTCGAAACATTTATCATCTTGTGCCAAACTTTTTGGGAGCTGCATGGTGGTATGTGGTTAGCACTCTCGCTTCACTGTTAGAATATGCCAGATTTATATCTGGGCTTGGACGGTTATTTGTGCTATTTGCATGTTCTGCCTGTGTGTGCGTGCATGGGTCTTTTCATGGCACTCCCGTTTCGTCCCACAGTCCAAAAATGTGCATTTGAAGCCAGATGATGACTTTAAATTGTCTGTAAGTGTGAATTTTAGTGTGAGACTTCCAATGTCTCTCTGTTTAACCTGTGATTGACTAGTAACCTGTCTAAACCGTACCCTGACAATCACCTAATGTGAACTGGGATCGGCTCCCGCACCCTCACAACACAAAAGATGGATAAAGCAGTCCATAAAACTGATGGATATTATAATTGTGTAATTTGAATGAAAACACTACAATACGCTGAGTTTGAATTGAGTTCATATATCCTTTAAGTGACTTACTTATCAAAATGTTCACTAAAGTTAACTTTCTAACTAAATGTTATGTTAATGCACAGAATACTCAGTAGCACCAGCTTTTGGGCTCCTGTAGTCATCTTTTTTTTTCTCAACCGATTCCTACATTGGACTATGGAGGGGGAAATTGTTCATCTCTTTGATGTAGAGTCTATCTTGTTTTTTTGTTTGTTTTTTTGACTTGGCAGATGTCACTGAGTATCTCTTTCCCTCACAAAAGTGTGCTCTATTCTACCTTATTCTGCTCACCATGGAGCCCCTCACCCCCCAGCTCCCCTGCTTCTCAGTTCCTTGCCCTTTTTTTTGCTGGTTAGTGTCACACCAGGCAGTGCGGTTCCACTTTAATAATTGATTATTATTGTTGTTTTGCCCAGCCCAGGAGTTACATGAACGCAGCATGAAATGCCATCCTTCACGGCTCCCGACCAGCCACGCAAAAACGTTTTCTCAGTGAGAGGAATAGTTTATTTACAATAATGGTGATTTTTTTATGATGAAGATTGCAGTTGCAATAAACAAATCTGGGGTAATGAATAAATTAAACTAAGAGTGAGCGCTCTACACCAAAAGAACAAACAAAACTTACACACAAAACAAAAAACCAACACACGGCACTCCAGGCTTCGGTACGGCGCAGCCCTCTTTGAACTTTAAAAAGGGAAGCACATGAGAAAATACTTGCAGATGTGACTACAGTTGTAACATTATTTAATAATCTACAAAACAAAAGATGTGGCAGAGAATATCTGTATTATTAACTTCAGCTATGTCTTTATCTGACTCTGGCCTCTTGTATGTGTCTCTACAGAGCAGTGGAAAGAGCTCTGTGCTGGAGAGCCTGGTTGGGCGGGATTTCTTGCCTCGGGGATCCGGAATAGTCACAAGACGACCTCTGGTGTTGCAGCTTGTCAATGTTGCCCCTCTGCAGGACAGACTGAAGCTGGAGAACGGTACACCGAATCTATTGCTGCTTTATCTTTGTGTCGTAGTGAAATTTCCTCGACATAAATGATCATGTTTTCAAAGTTAAGATATACTGAGTGTCAGCAGATTAACAAAAAATAGTAAGTTTGTTTTTTGCATAGAGACTGCTAACAAAAGTCAGATCTTTCACTCACTGGTATTTTAACTTAACTACTGATTCGTGTCTTTACTTGATCTCTCTTTACCAATTTATAGTCTTCCTTCCTTATTTCTTCTTCTTCTTCTTCTTCTTCTTCTCCTCTCTTCGCTGCTTTTTCAGGAAATGGGGTAAAACAAAATGCCCTAAACAGCCACTCAGGTCTCTTTATATTTGCTCTGCATGGACGTGTCTTTGTTTAGTCTCATCACTTCGTTTGTCAAGTCTCAAACATTTAGATTGCTCTGACGTTCACATGACTACTGTCATCTATGTTCTGAGTTTATCTTGTGACTCCCCAAACCCTGATTTTAATTGTCACCCTCAGTGGAATAACTGGGGCTCACTCTTGTTTGCTCAGGTGTCAAAGCTGAAGAATGGGGTACGTTCCTGCACTGCAAGAACCAGGTAGATTCACCTCACCGACTCCCAATGATTCGCTTTTGTTTTCTGCCGCGTTTAAGTGATGCGTCACTGTCTTACCTTTTTCGAACAGATCTTCACAGATTTTAAGGAAATCCGTCAGGAGATTGAAGCCGAGACGGATCGCACTTCAGGCGACAACAAGGTGAGAAGAAAGTTTTGAAGTGAGCTATTTTAAGCTGATCCTTTTGCAGGAGCTAACAATTTCTCCCTCTTTTCATCTATTCTAGGGTATCGGTCCTGAGCCAATATATTTAAAGATTTTCTCACCCAAAGTCCTCAATCTCACTCTGGTTGACTTACCTGGAATTACAAAGGTAAACTGAGCCACTTGACAGGGGTGTCAGTTTTTGAATTACATTTTTTTTTTGTGCTTGTGCAAACATTGTGACAGAAGACGGTCGATAGCGCTGATGCAATTGCAGATCTGTCATCAGCGCAGATTCACAGATTGCGTGCTGCGGTTACTGTGACGCTGCCTGATCATTATTGTTTCCTCAGGTTCCCGTTGGAGACCAGCCAGAGGACATCGAGGCTCAAGTGCAAGAGATGATCTTGTCCTTCATCTCCAATCCAAACTCCCTCATCCTCGCAGTGTCCCCTGCCAACTCTGACTTGGCCACGTCCGACGCACTGAAATTGGCTCGAGAGGTTGATACAGATGGTAGGACATTCTGTATAGAGGCGCTTTTTCGCCTCTGATTTCATCTTAATTTTCATCCCTGCACTGGGCGCTCATTGCATAACACGCTTGAAATTGAAATTCATGAATTGAATTATTGAAAGTGCTGGAAGAATACATTACTCTCAAGTCATTTCAGGCTGTCAAGACTATTTGTCTTTACAGTTCACAATATCCTGACAGTTAATGGCTGCTTTGAGAATTAATGTTGCTGTCATGATACAATCTAAAGAGTAGATGTATCGGATATGAAAATGTGCCTGTAATAGTATCTGAGGGGTTGGCAGTGTGGCCTAGAAATGTCTGTTCTGTACGGTGATGTTTGTACAGAGTCTAAATGGTCTCCGAGTAGTTTATTAGAATGTCCCGAAGGAGATATAAATTTGCCAATCGTTCATTCGTCATTTCCTCTGTGAACCTCAGTTGCCACAGAAGGGAGATATTCTTCTTATCAAGTACTGTGGAAGTAAACTTCAAGTAAAAAAGTAATCAAAAGAAAACAAATAAAACGCAAGATCAATCATGAAAATAGCCGGTCCCTGACGACGCTGTCTCTACAGTGGGAATAAAAATATTGAGGTGCATCTCCATACAAACACGCATTTCAAAGTTCTGTCTCAGGATGTCAAACCAACCCACAGTCCGGATGACCGGAGTAAAAAAACTCTTTAGAAAGTCACAAACGACGTTGTCCTTCATAATACTCACTGCAGTCCCCTATAGTCCCACATAATCCACTGGTGTATAAAAAAATCACTTGTAAACTGGAATAAGAATCAGGAATTTCTTCACACGTGGAATGTTAAGCCACAAAAAAACATTTTTGACTACTTTTAATTTTCATGAAAGCAACCTGCTTGAAGTTTTGAACACATATAACCTCATCTGAAAGGTTTGATTAGTAAACCTGTGGTGATGAAACAACTTTCATCATGCTGTTGGGCAATAAAGCTGCCCTGGGTGAATGTGACTGTTATTAACGTTTGGCTCCTCGGTGGGTCCTCAATGCCTTCATCAGGTACTTTTAGCACTGAATTTGTGAAATCTAGAAGAAAAGGACACAATTTGAATACTTTCCTCCTCAATAGATAACACTTTCCTGACTTCACCCTTCAATCGCTTGCGGAAAAAGGCCTTAGTGACGAACGTGACGATGAAAAACATTTGCTCTAAACTTGTGAAAGAGATTCATTCATAAATAATGTAAATGTAATCTACAGTTTGCTGAACCCCATTAACATTCAGACTGAACATTAGCACGTCCTTTTTAGATGCAAGAGCGTCATATTTCAGTTTTATCTCGACCTTTTCTTTATTGTATCTGAAGTTTCTAATGACGCCTTCAGTATTGATGTAAATTCTGTCCGATTTTTGGCGGTTTGTTCTGACAGCGTCTTGATGCATCGCGATGTGGATTGTCTTTGCAGTACTTTAAGGTTTTTTAATGCTGGATAATAGTTACTCTCGAGACACACTTGTAAAAGTGATCATTTTTTTCTTTCTCAATAAGGATTTCCTGATGACTAAATCAAGTCTAAATAAATCTTACGTTTCACTTATTCACACGCACCTGCCATTGCCTGTTGGCTGATTGGTAGAGACGCCGTTCATCTCCGAGCGTCTCTTCCTTCATCTGACGAAAACGGTACCTGACAAAGATCCATCCAACGGTCGAAACACCTTCGATCCGTCTCTTCGTGGTTTATATTACATATGCAGATTTTCTTCTGCGTAGTTCGTTAAGAGACTTTACACGTGCCGGATGTGCCCGTGAACCTGTACATTGTCAGATTCCTCAGTTTACTCAGAAGCCTCCATCTCCATGCATATTCATCAGACTACGCACTCAAGACAACATGAAAGGATTCTTCAAAAATCACATATGGGGAGAAGCCTCGGGCACCAGATCCGCCTTCTGTACAGATTTATGGAGATGAATATTTGTTTAGTGTAATGGACAGCTGAGGGATTTCCTCTTGAGCTATGTCTACATGAAATATTTCTAGTTTGCAGGACTGTTGGTTCGATAGTGATTTGTGAATGTGTGTTTGTGTTCATCAGGACGTCGGACACTGCTGGTCATCAGTAAGCTGGATCTCATGGACGCCGGCACTGACGCACTGGAGGTTCTTCTGGGTCGTGTCATTCCAGTCAGGCTTGGGATTATCGGAGTGGTTAATAGGTTTGAAATAATTGACTTCCTTCGTTTCAGCCTGGTTTGGTGTTCTAACAGATTATCATTTTACTAAACTCCTGCCCTGTTGTTCCCTTGTAGGAGTCAGCATGACATCAATACCGAGAAGAGCTTAGAGGACTCGATGAGGGATGAGCAGGCCTTCCTCCAGCGGCACTACCCCTCGCTCGCGTCTCGTGCCGGCTCGCGCTATCTGGCCAAAACTCTCAGCAGACTGCTGATGCACCACATCCGAGACTGCCTGCCGGACCTCAAGACCAGAGTGACCGTGCTGAGCGCTCAGTATCAGGCTCGGCTCAACAGCTACGGTCAGCCGGTGGAGGACCACAGCGCCACCCTGCTGCAGATCGTCACCAAGTTTGCCAGCGATTATTGCAACACCATAGAGGGAACAGCCAGATACATACAGACCTCAGAGCTGTGAGTGTGACTCCTCTGGTGAACTTTAATATCTTAAGACATGCTTCGATGATGATGACAACTTTATTTCTCGCTTTGGAAAATTGTCTAATTATCTCAGGATGCTCTTATAACAAATTCAGTGATTGTTCCACGACTAAGCATTCTACTTGCACTAATGCAGTGCCACCAGGGTAATGTCCTTGGGGTAATGTAAGTGTAAATAGTAGTGGTATCAGCATCTTCTGCTTTCTCCTTCATCCCCACACTTCTTCTATCGCAAACTGATTAATTCATGTAAATATGCGGGGAGCAAATATTGACCTTTTTTTTTTTTTTTTCTTTGGTTGACTGCATTTCATTTGGGCACAATTAACATTGCTGACACACACAGCAGTGAGAAGCAGCACTGACGTCACAGCTTCACTCATCTCTTCTGCAGCTGTGGAGGTGCTCGGATCTGTTACATATTCCATGAGACCTTCGGCCGCACTTTGCAGTCCATCGACCCCCTGGGGGGTCTGACGGATCTTGATATTCTCACCGCCATTCGCAATGCCACGGTGAGCTTCTCCTCACTTCTGCCTCTGTAATTTCTTAAACACCGATTCTGGTTCAAGTTCCCGTTTTGGGAAGAATAGCAGGTAAATTTTAGGGTTGGTTTGTGTTTGTGTTTGCATCTGTTATTCTCCCCGCAGGGTCCACGGCCGGCACTCTTTGTGCCCGAGGTGTCCTTTGAGCTGCTGGTGAAGCGGCAAATTAAGCGTCTCGAGGAGCCGAGCCTTCGCTGCGTGGAGCTCGTTCACGAAGAGCTGCAGAGGATCATCCAGCACTGCTCCTCCTTCAGCACGCAGGTTAGCCCGGAGACGGAGGTGCACTTCACACATCGCCGAGTCTGAGGAAGAACGCTGCATTAATTATAACACCTCGTTAAAGGAAAATATGCTATTGTGTTTTGAAGGAGCTTCTGAGATTTCCCAAACTGCATGATTCCATTGTGGAAGTCGTGACTGGATTATTGAGGAAGCGCTTGCCGATCACTAATGAAATGGTAATCCGCAGCTTAGCTAAGAGGATATTTCATAATGATTATAATAGCTAACATCTAAGTGTTATTATCTGGGGTTTTTCCCTTTTTCTTTTTTTTTTTTGTCTTCAGGTACACCATTTAGTAGCAATTGAGCTCGCCTACATCAATACAAAACATCCCGACTTCACAGATGCAGCGCAGGTCTCAGCATCTGTCAACAGTCAGCAGGTAGGTTGTTTGTGCCTCAAAGCAAACGTTCACATTTATCATTTAATTTGCAGCGCCACAAGTAAACCATCAGGTTTCACTTCCAAACAGAGCGGCCCCTCGCAGAGTTCTTTAGTGGAATTTCAGACGGGGCCAAAAATTGAGTTCACCCTGTGACTTCCTTTCAAATTTCTCGCTTTCAGGCTGAGGCGGTCGACGGGGGGAAGCGCTGGAAGAACGAGAAGGTTGCAGAGGAGAAAGTCGCAGGCTTTGGCAGCCCCAGCAAAGGCCAGGCCATTAACCTCCTCGACACAGTGAGTGGCGGGATTAGCAGTTGGACGAAACGCTGCGTCCATTTGCAGGCTGCCTACATTAAATTTTTTTTCCGCCCCTTTCTTGCCAGGCTGTGCCCGTCGCTCGCAAGCTGAGTGCCAGAGAGCAGAGGGACTGCGAGGTCATTCAGCGGCTTATCAAGTGCTACTTCCTCATTGTCCGCCAAAGCATCCAAGACAGGTTTGACTGGGAAAATATGCAGAGCACCTGACGGAATCCTGCATCCCCTACATGTCCGCGGGTGTTGTTATCGACAGCAGCAGCAGGTCTTGAATAATCTCCTCACTGTCTGGGGTATGTGTGTGTCTGCAGCGTGCCCAAGACGGTCATGCACTTCCTGGTGAACTTTGTGAAAGAGCATCTGCAGAGTGAACTGGTGGGTCAGCTTTACAAACAGAAACTGCTGCAGGAGCTGCTCATTGAGTCACAGGACACGGCACAGCAGCGAACCGAGGTTGCTCAAATGCTAGAGGTAAAATTGGATGGTGCTTTTGTTCTCGGAGTCGGTTCTGAGCATCACAAGCAGCGAGCCTATTCTCCTTTTCTTATATCTGCTGTTTTGAAGCAAGCAATGTAACCAGCCTCTCTCGTTTTCTCTTTCTTTTCTTTTCCAGGCTCTTAAAAAAGCCAACAACATCATCTCCGAGATCCGGGAGACCCATCTGTGGTAGCCAGAGGAGACAAACAGTTTTACTTGTCATACGACAGCTTTGAGAGTATGAGAGTGTGTGCGTGAGTTTACAGCAGTGAAAATGTATGAGTGTGAGTGCGACTGAGTGTGTGGCGTGTCGTTGTGTGGCGGTATCGGTGTTTTCTCGAGGACCAATGAACATGGCACACGTAGATCTACTTTTCCTCTTTAGCTGTTGCCCTGAACAGCAGCTGTTTTTTTTCTTTTTTTTTTCTTTTCACTGTGAACGTCAAGAGCGTGATTTATCAAAGACTCAGGCCAAATGTGTTTTTACGAATGTGACAGACACCGCCGTGAACAAATCCTCTTTGCATCATTACATTGTGTTAATTTGTATTTTTCTATGTCTTTTATCGTTGTTGGGCTAAACGTGAAGTGTATGTGGTGTATTTAAGTTGTTCTCCAGTGTGGTTGTTTTTTTTTGTTCACACTGTACATTTTTGCACTTTCCAAAACCTGGCTTGCCTCTGAGCCTCTTCAGCAGGTGCTAAATGTGTGTAAGATTAGACTTTGTTAGTTTGAGTTCTCACCAGAGATGGAACCAGAAGCAAACTCCCTACTCCGTTGATCTTTACTGCAGTGCAACACTTGAAACACACTGCAGTCATTTTCAGACATTAAAGAATGACTGCAGACTGTTTTTCCAGCTTCACATCAATAATCGATATGAAGTTTATTTTTCAAAGTCACATTAACATATCAGCCTTTTTTTTTTTAACTGTTGTGTGAACTGCAGTTTTGTGTGTAGCTGTTAACGAGCGGCCCGAACATTCCCCAATTACATCTCTCTGCTCGTGTGAGACTTTTTTAGAAAACCAAAAAAAAATCCCTAATTGGGATGAACTGCTGTAGTACATGCATTTCATTTTATTAGTGAATTTCTATCGTTGAAATGTTTTAGAAAAGACGGCATTGCAGGATTATTCATAGTTTGGTTGGTTGGACCTAAATTTTGTGTAGCTTCTTTTCACTTCCCAGAACAATTATCATCTCATTGCACTGTTAGTGGCGCAGACACATAAAATCAGCTCCTCTCTCCACCCATGCAGATAAATGCCCTCCCAGGAATCCGACTGGCTGTGCAGATTTTTTCCTGCATGCTGTTTATTTTTTCAGTCCCCAACCATAAACGTAAATCTTTACATAGCCAGAGCGATTAGCCTCTGTGCCAGTCATTTTTCTCATTATGTAATTTTGCTTGTAGGGTACAATTAGGCATTTTCCTCTCCCGCTGTTCCCGGCTTTATAACAAGCGGATTTCTCCCTCTAATCTGAATCTGTTCTCATAGCTGAAATAAATAGTTATCGTAGGAATGAGGCTTTTACACAGCCCTCATAAACAAACTCTACATTTCTCTCTCACCCTCAGTCTGTCTTCCTTAAAAATCCCGTGTATGATTGCATGTGTGTGTGTGTGTGTCCAGTATGCATGTGTGAAAGTCAGAGCTGATGTATATTTTGTATTATTTAAATCTATATTATCATCATGTGTCGACTGCCTCTGAGTTCTTGCCTGCCAATATTTGTGATAAATGTTTACTGAATGAAGTTTCTGTCGAGTTTGTAGGAACTCATTAAACCCCGACAAAGGACACGGTACAGTCTGTGTGAGCTCATTGATGTCCTGCAGCTTTAAGTGTTGATCAGTTTCTGAAAGATCCTTTTGTTTGTCACCTGCAGTGAGGTGATGATAGTGGACTCCCCCCTCCTCACAGTATTGATCTCAAGTGGCTGAAAAAGTCTATCTAGTCAGAAGGGTCTGTCACAGTCACACCAGCAGGATGGAGTGTCCTGATCGCCCATCACACACACACACACACACACACACACACACACACACACACACACACACACACACACTCAGTTCTCGAACCCCTTTATTATTTCCATTTAAGTCTAGACTGCACAATCTGCTGTAGAAAGAGTCAAATAATCACCTCAGCACCTTATCTGCCCCGATTTAGATGATCGATTATCACCCTTTGATGTCAAAGCAACCCAAGTTAAACACGAGGAGGTATGAGACGTGAAGTGATGGACTACTTGAATGTAGCAGTGAGAGTCGGGAGCAAGGCATGAAAGTTAGGGGTGTGTGCGCGCGCGTACGTGCGTGTGGAATGCATTATTGGTCCAGCAAGGCAAAAGCAACGAGTCAAATCAGTGCTGGAATTGCAACCCTGCCTGTGTGCTCATAGCAGTCAAACATGATCCACATATTCAGGCTGAACATTTTTATGCTTCTTTTTTTTTTTTTTTTTCATCTGATGTGAGAGCGAAGTGGTGAAACATGAGAAATGAAGCAGAGGCTAATAAAGTCTTATTCCAGGTGATTATTTTAAATTGCCTGCACTTTGTCTCCTACTGTAGCCAGTTATTCTCATCACCCTCTTATAACACACCCCACCTCCCCACCAACTGAGACTAGACTAGACCATACCAACTCTGACATGATGGGAGGGGGCTTGGCTGCAGCATCGTGACAACTGCATCGCTTAGGTCTCTCGCAACCAGCCGAATGAAGGAGGAATCCCTCTATCTGACATCTGCCCCCAGGTTTAAAATCCCTCCCGGATGTTCACCCTGCCTCCCGTACAGTTAAGAGGCTGCTTGAGCAGCATTTCCCTCCTTGAGTTTGGTGTAGTATTGAGCCCGTCAGCAGAGCTGCCTGAACAAAGCCATGGGAGAGAGAGAAAGAGGGAGAGAGAGGGAGAGAGAGAGGAGCTTTTGGGAAGAAATGTCTCTCACTGACTCTGTCGCCTCGACAACCGGGTAAGAAAGGAGGGGAGGGAGGACCAGAGAGGGAGAGAAAGGGACCGGGGAGCATAAAAGGAGGGGAAAACAACACATTATGAACTGCTGAGATGAGAAGATTCCTGTAGAGTGAGGGAGGAAAGTGTATCTTTGTGTGTCATTCTCTCGTGTGGTGTCTCTTCCTCATTGATGAGTTATCAACTATGACAACAAAGCAGTAACTGATGATTTGATTTGATTTGATTTGATTTGATTTGCCCCCTCATCAGTGCATGGAGCAGATGAAATTGCAGAGCACAAGTTGAGCACATAAGTGGACCAAGCAGGCCTGAACGCTCCACCTGTGATTCTCCTTCCACCAGGTAAGTCTCTCCTCTGTGTTGCAGGCATGTGCTTGGATTGGGATGCTTTTGCTCTGTGCATGGGAAACATCGCTCATTAAAGGGAGTCAATGATGCAGGTTCATAGAAAATAAAAGCTATGAGTAAAACAATAAATAAAAGTTACAAAATAACAGATTTTTTTTAAGAAGAAAAAAAAACTCCCCTCTGTGTTGTTTGAGTCTTTATATTTTTCCATCTTATTTACAGGAGTAACAGTAAACGCATGCCTAATCCTCAGGATGCTCCACTGTGCATAATTCTTTGCACTCCCTTCAGTGTGAACACAGATTTGAACACAAGGAAATGAGCAGCTTTGTTAGGTACAAATGGAATCTGGAGAGTTTCACTTGCTTCACAGTCGGTGGAGAATAAAAGGCAGGTCCCCTATAAACATAACGCCGGGTGCTCATGCATAGGGAATGTATTCATAGAGCACTACTGGTGAAATCAACGCTCCTTTAAATGAAGCAGTATGCAGGTTGAGTTTACACCATACTGGATGTGTATGGAGCAGGAGGCAGCATGTGATATCCATATTGGATGAGATGGTGAGAAGATAAACTGGGGAGGGTGGAGGGGAGGGGTGGGGTTATTTTTAGCTGCTGTCAGTAAACGAAGGTTACACATCTCTCACCTTTGTGGACACAATAAAGATGGTGGAGAAAAGGCAGCTAGATTGACGTGTGTAAAAAGGGCAAGAGAAGAGAGACACAGGTGTTGGGTGAAATGATTCTGTGCGAAGGGTTCGAGGGATCTGCGTGCTGGGATTACTCGAAGCTCCCTCTTCTATTTGACAGAGATGCACTGTAGATGATTAGGGGGGTAATAACACTCACACTCAGCTCATCTATGTGTTTTTACAGGAGAAAAAAAATGTGTACGGGGGAAAAAAACGTGGCCAAATGTGGTTTTTGCTTATTACTTGCTGAGCATGACACTTGAGACAGCCAAAATACAGCTCTGTGCAGCAGAGCATGCTCTGTCACTGACTGCTGCTGCACGTCCATCAAGCATTCAGGTACAGCATGACCACCGAGGTTGTGCTGCTTTGAAAGAATTTAAGAAAACAAAATGCTTCCGAGAAAGTTCTGAGCTGAATCTATTATAGGAGTATCCAAAACACACTCGCACATCGAGTATAAATCAGGAGCTGATTCATTTTTGAAGGTGATATTACTGAATTTCACACCTCGAAACCTGCACCTACAGGTTCATTTCAGACTTCACTGTGGTTTTATATGAACGGAATCACTCGCAAAGAAGCACTGCCACGCTATGTGGATCAACGTAACTTTATTATTGACAGAGCTACATCGGAGGCAGTTTTTATTCTAGTGAATAAAGAAAGCAAGATGGTAAATGTCTGTTTTTAATGTGCACCCGCACAGTTTGTAATCCGCCTGTGTTCTCCCGGTGTGTGCAGAGAAATAGCAACGATGGAGACTCCTGACAGCTTGTAAACACATTAGTTATACCAGGCTCTGCGCTGCTCGCCGTTGCTTTGCACCGCTCATAATTATCGTACAAGAGGTGCAATGTTCTTGGATGTGAAGCGCAGTCAGACTCATCAAGACGAGAGGAAAGGAGGTGTCCCAGAGGCCATGCTTTACCGTGGTTATCTCCCCTCCACTGTACCTGCTCGCTGTCTACTGCCAGGCACACGTACACAGCAAAGGGTTCACTTAAAACACCCGAGCTCTGCTTTTATGTCTCATATGGACCAAGTCTGCCCATCAGCCGCTAATGAGCTCCTTGAAATGTCTGACTTTGACATCTGCAGTTCTAATCAGGCTGCTTTTTGATGCGGAAGTGACCAGAGGAATAAAGCTGTGGAGATGTAGCTGTCATTTGTTTTTTTTTTCAATGAATATTAAATGGCAATAAAGCCCGGTCCCCCCCCCCCCCCCCCCCCCCCCCCCCCCCACACACACACACACACACACATGTCTGAGCTGCAGGTTGTTTGTTTGATAGCTATGGAGTGTCTTCACTCCTTCCCCAGTCTTCTCCCTCCTTCTTTCCTTTCCACCTCTCTCATCATGTTTCTGCACTTGTCTGCAAGCCTCCTCTCATCCTATGTTGATGAGAACAAGCCAGAGAGGCAGCAATGAAATGTAACATGATTATATAAATCTAATTACTAAAATGAACAGCTGTTTATTTTATTTTTTTAATTCTTTAGCTGTAGAAATACAATTATATCTCACATTTTATGCAGGCATTGGCCACATAATGGGCAAGCTCTTTCATCATTTGAATTGGAAAAGCGACTTGCCTTTTATCATTGCACAAGGCACCATAATAGTGCTCATTTTCGAATAATTGTCCATAATGGTTGCAGATAACCAAAAATACTGCTTTAAAATTACATCCTGCCAAGGAGAACAAATTATTTTCTTTGTTATTTTAGAAATATGCAGCAGTGTAATCCTAAAGTAATGAAACTGCATATTTTGTTCTTAGGTTTTCATTTAAAAGAATTATAAATGCCCCCCCAAGACCATTCATGACTTTGTCCTCTAAAAATGGAGTAAGTTCGCGTCCACTGTGGGTGGATGCCGGCCTGCTGCCCTCCCATTAGAAAGGCACACTGGTGTCCTTGTCTGTGTGCTGAGATGACATTCTAATTAATAAAACCTACTGTTGTGGAGATTAACAAAGGAGAAAAAAAACCAAAACCAAAATGGTTGTCTTTTGAAGAGAAAGAGAAAAGCTCTTAGTTTTCAAGTCCGCAGGCTTTATCATCTCTTTCATAAAAGAAAAAAAAAAATCCCAGATAAAACTACATTAGCACATCTAAGTCCTGTGGACATAGAGAACACTGAAAGCAGCTTCTCTTAGAAAGCAAGAAACTGTCGAGTAAATGTTTTTAATGATGTGTCTATAAAACACATCCCTGAAATGCTACAAGATCAGTGAACTGGAGTCCGACTGTCACATAATGAACATGAGATTATGTTTAACCTACACAAATGCATTTTCTGCCACATCATTACGATTAACGAAAGTTTATCCAGCTGTAAGTGCATACACATTAAAACCCCGTAAAGCAACAAAACTCCAGTTCATTTACAGCCTCGAGGTTTGTCTCTCAAGAGTCTTCCTACTGTTTAATGTAGGAGTCTCAATAATTTCTACAAATATTAATTAAACAGTATAATTTGTGCATTCTTCTTTTCATGATGGATTTCCCCTCAGCCCTGAGCTGGATGCAGCTATCTCTTACACATAATCAAGATTCAGTGTCGTACCTGGCCGACCTTAAAGCATGGCTCTAAAGAGAATAGATAAATCGCTGCAGTTAGCAGGCGCACTTCTACTCGAATGCAAACTGTCTGCAGTATCTTGGAGTAGAAAAGTCGAAAAAAGTGTCGCCCATTGACACTATTAGTCAAAGGCTGCCCATCACAGGAGATAAACCTGCTCTTACTCCGCAGCTCGGTGTAATATCCTACTCACTCTTCTAGTCAGTAATTAGACAAGTGAGATGATTTAATTTGGTGCAGAGCAGACCCCGCTACACCGACTGCTGATATTTAGAAAGCCACCGGTAGACTCTCTTCAGGTGATAATAACGCACACTGACGGAGAGAGAATTAAATCACAGCTTTTAGCCTGTCTCACCCCCAAGCTTTTGTGATCGGCATCCTAAAGTGGGACTCAGACGACCGTTTTCCCTCGTAAGACCTTGAGAACAAAAAAAGGTTTCCCCGTTCAATTTTCTCTGTATGAGCTGCCAATGGCGTTCCTCTGTCGTCAGCTGTTTCAGGATTCACTTAATCCTCCCATGTCCTTGTTCAGTGTGTGCAACTTTAGACGTAGCTTTGTCCTTCATGTTGTCTGATGTTTCTGTCAACCGCTGCCGGTTCCAACATCTATTTTGTGCTCATGTTCACCTGCCCAGGGGAAGAGGAGGCGCAGCCTTAAGTGAGTGATGATGACTTGGTGTTTGGTGTCCCTGACAGGTGCCGGCATGGATGTGGAGGATGAGCCACCGCTGTTTCAGACCAGCTGGGGAGGAGAGGAGGAGGAGGAGGAAGGTGAGGAGCAGGAAGAAGATGATGATGGAGTAGGACATGCAGCAGGACAGAGCTGCTTCTCCGGGGACGCGGGAGTTTGTGGACTGTGGAGGGCAGTGGGGTGGATTTACACTCAGCCTTGGGCCAGTGGAGGGATCTTAGGGGTAGCCATCCTGTTGCCATGTGCCCTGTTTGCCTACATGCTGCTCTACTGCCCTCCTCTGGACATAGACCTCTCCTACAGTGCCTTTGAGGTCCACAGTCACTTCTCTGCCGAGCGCTTTGATGCCCTGACCATTGCTGTCAAAACTCAGCTGGGGTCCTGGGACAGACGCAGGCGAGACCTAGATAACATTGAATCTGAGGCTCTAAAGGAGCTTCTGCTGGAGAAGCTGGGCAAACGGGGAGTGCTCAACAGGACAGATAATGAGGGCACGAGTTCTTTCAATCCTCAAAATGAACCTTCACAAGCTGGAGATGATCAGAAGAGAGGATCTGCAGCGAGCAGAGATGAAAGGACAGTGCCTGAGCTGGGTCAGGAGGAAACGGCGAAGCACAAGAGCTCAAGTCCCAGAACAGAGGAGGAAGAAGAGAGATTACAAGGTGCAAATTCCACATTCTCTCTCATTAGGAGGCGCAGGTTTGCTCCCAATTACTACTTACAGAGCCAGGCCCTGTGGAGGATTGAGCTGGTGTTTGTAGCTCAAGGGCAAGGCGATCGCAACATCTTCACTCCGGAGCGTCTGCAGACCATTCATCATGTGGAGCATCTGCTCATGCAGCATCCGCAGTTCCACCAGTTCTGCTGGAGGCCCCTGGAGGTGCTGAGAGATCTGCCGCTGGGGCCGTCCTACTGTTCTCCACCCAGCTCACTCCTGTCCTACCTCTTCCCCAGTGAGAGAGGGGGCAAGATTTACTACGACGGCATGGGACCAGATCTGGCTGATATCCAAGGTAAGGTCGCAGTGAGGAGGGTGGAAGACTCCATGTCATATGGATTGTAAAGTACTGCTGCAGGATTTACGCTGCCCGTGACAATCTCGCCCAGCTCTGCTGACTCCCCCTGTGCTCGCTTTCTTTTAAGGTTCTCTGAATCTGGCCATCACCCATCCTCAGTTCTACTGGTACGTGGATGAGAGTCTGTCCCCCGAGCGTCTCTCCTCCTCACTCTTACGCAGTGAGATCCACTTCGGAGCTCCGCTGCCGTCTTACTACTCTCTGCAGGACCGAACAGATGAACAGAGAACTCGCTTCAAAAACTTTGTGGTTCAATACGCAGAAATCCTGGCCAAGCAATCTACCAGGTCAGGGGAAAGCAAACATGCAAAGGGCCATCTCACACAATCCATCATTGATTTATCATTTCTGTCAGATGCTCCTTTTCAGGCATGCATATGAATAAATTGATGCATTCTGTCTGTTCCAGTCAGGTGAAGGTGCTGTATGGAGGAACAGAGCTGTTTGATGACGAAGTGAGACACACCTTTCACAATGATATGATGCTGGCTGTCATCAGCGGAGCCTGCATCACTGTTCTCGTCTATGTCCTTACGTCCTTCTCTGGTATGATATTATGATCTGCTCCTAATTTACACTGCATTTCTTACTTTTAAATCCAGAATATTGTCTGCAATGCCATATTTCCTTTTTTCTCCCTAGTTTTTCTCACTTTCTTTGGGCTTGCAAGTATTGGTTTGAGTTGTCTGATGGCCCTTTTCCTATACCACGTTGTCTTTGGTGTGAGGTACCTGGGTATCCTCAATGGAGTGGCTGCTTTTGTTATCATCGGTATTGGTAAGTTGGTCACTTATTTTTTGTGGGGACGTAGATGAGAGGACTGATCAGAATCAGAATCACATTTATTTTTACATTCATGGTACATTTTAGTGTATAGTACTTGAAAGCAAAATATCAGAATACACATAGCAGGAAACCTGAAGAAATTTGCAGAATCATCGAGAGGAAATATTAACAACTCATCTGGCCTGTTCAGTCGGTATGAAGCTGGCGCAAACAGTGAAATCACAAAGACGGGGATCCGCGAGATGCTACCTGCCTGCTTCTGTCCATAAGCTTTAATTAGAGCTGCTGTAGAGAGTGTGGGAGGAGACAGGTTACAGCGAGAAAGAGTTAAAACAGAGACACTGACAATCACGCCTCATGAATACATATAGATTCACAATGTAACCTAATGTACATGTTACTGAATTAAACGCATTCCAGCAAGAGCATGCAAATTCCACACGGAAAGGCTCCCAAGCCTGGAATCAAACCAGGATGTTATCACTGTGAGATGAAAGTGCTAACCACTACAATACTGTGCATTCCTTACGTGAATCATACGCCTGTTTTTGTATTTATGTTTGTATAAATATACAGTGTATGTATTTATTTTGTAAACAGCGATGGCATATTCTGAAAATAGAAGGGAAAAAAAGCTTATTTTTTTGATTCTGTTTCCCCCCTGACAGTTTAACTTGTATTACTTCAGTTAATTGGAACATTTTTTTCAGTCCAAACAAAAATAAAATGTCAGTGTGTCACAGTTCATAATTACTTGTAAAAGGACACAGAGGTCTGATTCCGAAAAGGATGATAAACTAAAGTGAAGAGAGACAGCTCTTTACACAACTGATAGAAAAAGTAAAAAGAAATATGGATTTCCCAGAAATAGTAACAAAAATAAACAAGGTCAAGGTCAAGTTTCTTGAGACAGGAAGCAAGAATGGAAAGGAAATACTGACCTACATACCCCCCAACCCCCCCGCCCCCACCCCCAAAATTGTGTTATTGTTTTATCCTGTGTACAAAGCCTCACACTGTGTGAAATGTATCATGTAAGGATGAAGAGTCTCAGGTGAAACACAGAAGCAGGACAGCCAGTCACAGGAACTAAGAAAATCCCACTGGAAGGAGAAGTCAAAAATACAGATTTTACACCTTGTCCAATTATAAACGACTTTGTTCAGTTACACCTTACTCGCTGGAGTCGGTCTGTCTCTGAGGAAACTGGCAAAGACTGTAGAAATGCACTGTACCTGGCCAAGTCAGAGTCAGACACATAATCCTCCATAATACCACCACATGGCATACTGTTTTACTTTTTGTCTTTTTCTTTGTTTCTCCTGGCTTCTCCTTTGACCAGTCTTTATTCTTACTTCATCCTGAGCTAATCAGATTTAGAGTTTTGTGATGGATAGATTTAGGAGTGATGTTGATTTTCAAAGCAAAAAAGTGCTGAATTCTTGTTTCGAATTGAACCTTGAAGATTGTTAAACACATTTTTCATGCAATTTCTTTTTTATTTATTTTTTCCCCACAATCTGCAGTGATGCAGTTCATTTGTCTTCTCTTTTGTCTCCAAGGGGTGGACGATGTTTTTGTATTCATCAGCACCTTCAGGCAGGCCTCTCACATGCGGCAGGCGCAACAGCGAATGATTTACACAATTAAAACCGCTGGCCGGGCCACCTTCCTCACCTCCTTCACCACTGCAGCCGCCTATGCTGCCAACACCTTCTCTCAGGTGATGCATGAAGAATCCAGGAGTTAATAGGATAAATGACTCCTGTGCTACGAATGAATAGAAGTGCCTCTCTCAGCAGACAGCCATTCTCCTGCGATAAGCAGAAATTGAATGTTTCAAGGTCTTTTACACTGTGCTCCATTTTACTGACACTCAGATCCCAGCAGTGCATGACTTCGGCCTATTCATGGCCCTCATTGTCAGCTGCTGCTGGCTCTCGGTATCTATCCTGATGCCAGCCGCACTGTGTATCTGGACCCAGTTCGTGGAGCCCCACGAGCACGCCTGGTTGAATTGGTGAGCCATTATTTCCTTACGTTTGTGTGAGTGGTTAGTTGTGCATGCTGTGCTGCGACGCCGCGGGCGGGACGTAATCCCTTCAGCTATCTGCTTCCCTGAACTCTCATCCCTCCAAAGCTGGAAGTTGTTCTCGGGCCTGTCAGCGAGCCACAGTCCTTTGTCGGATGAGGACGATGACGTGGCACTCCTGTCAGTGGAGATGGAGCCAGGTGAGATTATCATCTCCTCAGCTCTGAATAGGTGACAGTTGGTAGGATTAGAAATGGTCCCAGCAGTGAAAAACACGACTGTCCAGGACCCGCTAAAGGCTCCTCTCTTCCTCTCATCCAGGCTCCTGTGATACAGACAGCGATGCAGCCATTCTGTCCCTGTCGGTGGAAACTGTCCTGTCCCCTCCAGGACAGCAGCATGTCGGGGTGGTGAGCACAACTCTCCAGTGGACTCTCAAGCACTTAGTGGCAGAGCCTGCCGTGGAGCACCGAAAAGCAGTTTTAGGTGAGATTTATTACAAACACTGAGAACTCAGTTGAATTTTGACACCACAGAAATCAATTCATGTCTGAGTAAACCAAAAACGATGAGGGGGAAATTCTGTAATCTACTCTTTATGATGACTGTGTGCAGAGCTCTTGATGTATGAGTATCCTCGGGCTTAAATAAGAAATATTGAAGAAAAGCTGTAATCTCCATTTTGTCCAGAAGGGATTTGGCCTCTCAGAGGAAGAGCAAGCGCCCCTCATATAGTATTCTTCCAAGCTTTTCAGAAGTGACTGCAATTGATCTTTACTCCCTATCTGTCTCTCAGCTGTGTACTCCATCAGCCCCTCCTCTCTGACAATGCTTATTACTGTCCCCCGGCCGGCCCAGGTGTCTTCCTCCTGGTTCTGCTCCTTTCTGCCGGCTGCTGCTGTCTGCTGAGGCCGGCCACACACGCCCCTCTCCTGTTTCGACGAGACACAAACCTCCAGACGCTTCTGGCTCTGAGGAGCAACCTCAGCGGCCAAGGCATCTCCTGCCCCATGTGCTCAGGTAAAACAGCCTGCGGCGACCAATGAGACATGCTCAGTTAATCTTCCAGATCCTCTACAAATCTGGGAAATGCATGTTGTGTCCTGCAGGTGTGTTCATGGAAAAACCCCACCCGCTGTACACCCACACCTCCTCGTCAGCGTTTAGGTTTTCTGCACATCAGCAGAACCCGAGCACGACGACCTCCACCGCTGCCATGAGCTCAGCGAAGCCGAGCAGCAACCAAACAGGTGAAAAACACTGTGTGCGCCGAAACATCCTTCAGAACATTTCATAATGACCACAGAGATTACAGTAATTGTTTTGTACACAGACAATCAACGCTGTGCCCTTGTTTAATTTGTCATTTGTTCTAAAGGTTAAAAATTATTTACAAGTGAATGACTATTTAACTTATTTTCTCCGACAGTCCAAACAATATCTAACGCTATTTATGTGCCAAGCATCATCTAAATGTGTCCTCATTGTTCTGGCTGGGTCAGCAGGAGGTGGGATGATTTGTTAAGGGAAAGAAATATGAAAGTAAGCTCAGATGCTGCTGTGTTGCTTTTTAACATTGACAATAGGACAATGCAATTCAGCAACTGAATTGCTGTGCTGTGTTTGAGTGGACTGGAAGGCAGTGCTGAAATCAGAGTTGTATGATTATCAAATTGATAGGATCCATCTTATTGATGATGAATTGCATTACAATTAAGACTGTATTGGGTTTTGTGCTTTAAAACCCATCCTTCCATCCATCCATCCATCCATCCATTCATCCATCCATCCATCCATCCATCCATCCATCCATCCATCCAATACATTACTATTCAATCCCTACTAAATAGTCATCATATTAAAAGTGTGAGTTAGGGGTTATAATGGCATGCACATAACAGGAGGGAGTGATTACATTTGTATTCATCAACAATCGTTTTCCAATGTGCATGTGTTACCAAATCCCGTCTCTTTTCCTTTAAACCCGTTTCTCCATGGTGAATTACTGTGTTTTGCACTGTGTTTTTAGGCCCTTTGCTGACAGTTTACATATCAAAGTTGGACCTCGAAGGCTCAACAACACTTTACCGTTTCTCCCTTAACACCAGCATCCCGTCCCCGTGGAAACCGTGCAGCACAGAGCACAATGAAGTGTCATCGTTTCAGGTTCGGGAGCGCTTTCGATAATTAGTTGTAGTGTTATGCCACCCTAATGTGATATGTGCCAGTAATGCGGCTTATTACTAATCTTGTTTTATCTGAATAGGCTTTTAATCAGCCCCACAGCAACTACACCGCCAGAATGACAGTCTGTACTTCCCGTGTGTACCATCCGTACCCCAGTTGGATGCTCACATCCGCCTCATGTGATCCCCGGCATGGCTGGACGCCAGAGTTCTCCTTTTATGTGGCAGCATCTCCACAGCTGCACAGCAGGTGAAAGCACAAAGCTAAAAAAATAAATAAATAAAAAGGTTTTAAATCAGAGCATAAATGATTTGAACTGTCATGTTGTTTTTAGGGTGGAATCTGTCACTGCAGCTTTGCTTTGTTCCCTCAGGAAAGTGTACTTTGCACAACGCCGCCAGAGGCCTCATCCGAGCCGAGTGTGTGTCAGCCCGCCCGGCTGTGGCGTCAGCTCAGGGCCTGATGGACCTTCACGGGGAACCTTCTATGCTCCTCTTCCCGGCGGTGAGCGGAGGAGCTGTCACAGTATCAGAAAGCATCATTAGCATGGCGACAGTTTGTTCGTACATCAGGAAAACTGTTTTCACGCCGCATGTGTCACACTGCCGGAACGCCTTTTTATGTCATTTAATCTCATCTTAAAGTCATAAAAATAGAGCGAATGCAGAGATATGACAGTTTAGTTTTTTTTCAAGTGGAGCTTCTTGAAGTGGTGCTTTCTGAACGTGTTGCAGGATTTTCCACAGTACTTTGGTTGTACAGATATTTTTACACTTTATAAATAGAGAGATTCTTCTCTGCTTCTATTTTCAAAGATCCCTCATCTGCTGCCAAAACGAAGCCATCCAAAACGTTTGGCTTCAACCCATGCAGCGGTGGTGTGTGTGGCCACCCAGCAGTGCGTCCTCTGGTCGACACAGGGGCCATGGTTTTTGTCGTGTTTGGGATCCTGGGAGTCAACAGAACTGAACACAAAGACAACCATGTCATTGGAGATATGGTAAGTGCTGTCAAAACATCTCGGCAAGAAACACCAAAGCAGAATGGCCCGATATTCAAATCATCCCGTGGTCCCGTGGTGATCCCAGTGTTATTTGTTTTTTCCCAAAGGGCAGCATTATATTGGATCCGGACTTCGATATTTTCCAGGAGATGGGGCATCTTTGCAAAATCTGTAAAGCAGTCAGTGCAAATAAACAACTTGTGAAGCCAGGAGGAGCACAATGCTTACCCTCAGGTAACACCCACATGCAATCACTTCATTTATGAAAAAAAAACAAAAACAAAAAAAAAACAATGTAGGAATTGATTGATTGTCGGGGTCGTTTGGTTGAGCTCCGCCAGGCGAGTGGCAGCCTGTTAAAGCAGCTCTTTCTCACTTCTGTGTCTTCCTGCTATTGCGCCCTTTACGAGAACAGTGTAACTGAATGTGATGGCACATTTATTATTCTTTTATATTGGATCAATTGTTATTTTTCAGTTTGGGCCTTTTGAGGGTACAAATAACATTTAAATTCTTGGGAAATTATTAGTGTGTGTATCTTCTGCTGTTAAACCTTACTGCACAATTTTGTTTAAGTGGCGCATAAAATGTTCCTAACAAGTGGGTAACAAACACAGAGACACAGTGTCTAAAAATGGTGGGGCACATAAAAGCCTAAGAAAAAAAAATATTAAAAAGAGAAGTGCTTTAAAAGGTGGCATTGTTGTATTTGTTCTCCTCAGGCAACAAGCTGTCTTCTATTCTGCCTTTGCTGCATCCCGAGTGTCACTCCCTCCCTGAACCGAACCTGCTCCCGGGGCAGCTCTCTCACGGAGCGGTGGGAATGCACGCAGGAAAGGTTCGCTGGCTGTCCATGGCCTTTGAGTCTGTAAGTCCCTTCATCTTTCCGCGTTTCATCTTCACGCTTCAAACAGCCACCCGGTCTCGGAGATGGCGCCGTCCCTAATGCTCTGCCTCCCCTTCTCCTAAGACCACATACAAAGGGAAATCCTCCTTTCAGACCTATTCTGACTTCCTTCAGTGGGAGAACTTCATCCAGGAGCAACTGGCCAGCCTCCCGCAGTCCTCAGCTCTGCAGCGGGGTTTTCAGACCTGTGAGCACTGGAAACAGATTTTTATGGAAATCATAGGCAAGTGAGAGGCCGCGTTAATCTCAAAGAAGTGCAGGTGTCGTGTTTGCCTGTGAAAATGTAATAAAGTACTCTTCCTGTAGGTGTGGAGAGTGCCCTCTGGAGCCTGCTGCTGTCTTTGGCCATCTGTGTGGCAGCTGTGTCTGTGTTTACTGCACATCCTCTGCTGCTGCTGCCGGTGCTCATAACCATCCTGGGTAAGAGATAAAGTTGCATATCTCGGTGTCAGACGGTGAAAAATACATTTTTAGAAGAGCACTCATGATGGGGCCCAGAGTCATCCTAAGTTTGTTTGCCCCTCGCTTCATTAGGGGTGATTTGCCTGGTCGTGGCAGTCATGTACTGGCTGGGATGGGAGATGGGAGCGGTGGAGGCCATTTCTCTCTCCATACTCGTTGGCTCTTCGGTGGATTACTGTCTGCACTTGGTGGAGGGGTACCTGCTGGCTGGGGAGACCTTCTCCCCCACTCCTGGTCATAACATGGTACTGAAGTGTATATTAGCCCCACGGCAACAGCTCTAACTCTTGTTTACAATCATGTAAAAGCAGCTTATGGGGGAGGTGGTAGTTTAAGGCCAGTGGTGCTTGAAGTATCATAAAGAAACAACATTCACAGAGACAAGAAGTAAAACATTACAAGTACAAATACTTTGCTATATTAGATATTTAGTGTATTTAGTCTATTGTTTTGACACTTTCACCCATACAGGATACATTTGATGATAAAATATGTAGACTGATTCCCATGTAGATTGTTAAAACAGTAGTACATAGAGAAGATGGCCACTTTGTGAATACATTTGATGAATGATAGATGTCAAGATATTTAACCATGCAGTCTGAAGATACTTCTTTTAAAAGCAGAGGCTTTACTTGGATAGTCACTAAATAGTTATTTGAGAAAGTTACTCATGCATTCCATGTAATCCTCACTTCGTTAGGTGTGTTACAATAATGAGGATATATTATGAGACATTGGCCGAGTTGCCAGTACTTTGTGAGTCAGTCTAAGTACTGATTCTCGTATTAAGTTCGTCAGTCAGTTGGAGGAAGATCTTTTTAATTTGGATGTCAGCACGTGTTGAAAGAAACAGATTTATCAACGACAAATGATGGCGATGAAAGAAATACAGCAAGCAGCTGTACAGCGACTTTATGTACTGCAAAAGTAACAAGCTCACTAAAACTTAAGGAATTGGAGCTGCATTACTAATTTTATAATATTAATCAGTTACTAACATATCGCTGACAAAGGTAATGACTTTAGTTGATATGAGTATGGGACAATGTCAGAACGAAAGATGGTGACCGACAGGAAAGTCCCATAAAATAACTACGGTAATTAAAAACTTTTGTTTTCAATGTTATTTATTTAAATTATAATATGACTTTCAACAATTGCTATATTTTTGACACAATATCTACTGAAACTCTCCAGCTGACAAGGTGTGTCCTTATATCACCTCAGGGATTTCAGGCCAGGAATACTTATTGTCCATTTACTATTTGTTTCAAAAAAGTCATCTTGATATTTTGTTGTGTCCTTGTAGGAGCTTGCAGCAGAGCGACGGAGACGGACTCTGGAGGCGGTGAACCATGTGGGCGTCGCCATAGTGTCCAGTGCTGTCACCACAGTGATCTCCACGGTCCCCCTCTTCTTCTGTGTCATTGTGCCTTTCGCCAAGTTCGGCCAGATCGTGGCCATCAACACGGCCGTCTCCATTTTCTTCACGCTGACCGTGACCGTGGCCACGCTGGCCTGCATGGCCCCCGTCCGCTTCAGCAGACGCCCCGGCGCAGTGCTGAAGGCTAGTGTGGCCGTGTTGGTGGCCGCGGCCTTGGGAGCAGGCCTGTGCTGGGTGGGAGGGCAGCTGGGTGCGTCGGCCTGGCAATCGATCAGCACATAAACTCTCCCTATCGTCACACTGATGTCAGGCCCAAGAGTTCCTCTGTATGCAAACTTCGAAAACTGTGTTGAGGAATGTCACAAAATGTGAGATCAGTGAAGGATCTTGTACTCTACAGCACAAAGATGTCAGACTCCTCTCAGTATTTACAAACTGCTCATCCTCACAAACCCATGTCCCCCCCCCTTGTGTTAATTAATGGACTGTAAGTATTGAGGAAGCCGGTCCTCGCCCGTGAGTGTCTCATCTCAAGTTATTGACTACATGACTCATTGTAGTGGGCTGACCTTTTCCGAGTTGACATGATGACTCAATTGAGGTATTTGTTTCATCTGGTTTTGCCTTCAGCGTGTGCGATTGAGTAATTGAGTAATTTTTGGGAGACAGTGGCTGACTCACAGCTTTCATCCTTACAACTTATGGAGTTGTGAAGAAACGCCGACTGTTTTGTGACCTGCTGGTGTGAGCGTTGACAGCGTGTGGCGCTCTGACGTCCGTGGAGACTGGCCTTCACATGATTCATGACCACCTTTTAAAACAATGTTGTTGTTTTTTTTAATCATGCACTGAATGTGATATTTTTTCATGAGAAGATCTGTTGTCTCGCTGTGGCTGTATTCAAGATGTAAAAAAAACCCAACCCATTTATACCGTTTTGTTAAATGTAAGGTGTATATGTCTCAGTATGCTGCTTTCACACACTGTGAAGTGAACTTTGCTGCCAGCACATACGTGTTCAGAGGAGCTGCGTGTGACCGTACTTAGCACAAGTTTTTTCTGACTTTACATGGTTATATCTCAGATGATTTAAAGCTTGGACGTCTCTATTTTTGTGATCAGCGTCCGTTGAAAGAGACCTCACGTCCGCTCCTCAGGTGTACCCTCCACACACGCTCCAACACACTTACAGGCACTCTGGAAAACCTACTCTACGCCCTCTCCGCTTACTCTCACACGATTCATAGCACCACTCAAACTGGCCATCGACGGCGGCTCGGGTCTGCCCCGCAGTGAAGGCGCGAGGGCCATTTATCAAACCGCACAACACAATAATGGTTAGGGTGAGAGACTGACTCAACGTTGGCGAGAGCAGTACATTTCTGTTTTCTGTGTGTGTTTTACTTGTGAATGTCAAATAAAGCAGGTGCAGAAAAGCCTTGGGTGTTTTCCTCTGAGAGCTCGTCTTCTGCATTGTTATGTAACGGAGCAGCAGAGCAGAATGAGGGACCTGTCACTGTTTGCCTACAGTCACACAATTACTGAGAGATCTCTGTTGGTAATTTTTCATATTAAATGGCTCAGATTTATGGAGTGAAAATGCAGCGCATCAATGTTTTACCTCAATTATTTAACAAAGGGAAGCGCTGTTCTATGTAACGTGGCGTATCAGCACAGTGTGGTGGAAACAGACGGGAAAAGATAACAGATGAGAGAGAGGAAAAACCTTGCTGGGGAGTCTTCTGTTTTCTTTTTGTGAAAGCACCAAATGTACGGTTATGAAGACAAAAAGAAAAACAATGTTTCTCGTAAATCTGCACAGCCGCTGGGAAAGTGCTGGAATTTCAAAATGTTTTTTTTTTCTTAAATTACAAAAACCCTTTTCATATGGAGGTAATCAGCTCATGTGCATAAGTGTGTATGTTGTGTGTGACACTCATCAAAAGAAAGGCACATTTATGTAAAAAGGGTAAACTACTTGCATATTTCAGAAATATTTATCATTTATTCATGAAAGAGAATCTATTTTGAACCGTTTCAAGCAACGCGTGTCTGCAGTTCGGTTACGGCGGAGTGTACTTTGCAGGGTCTTTTTGTTAGAATAAGTTCAGGGAAGGCCACAGTTTCAGCCACTTCTGGCAGGTTTTTGTGCAACACTGCTCCTTCTCTTTTTTGTTTTCAAGATAAAAGGACATAAGAATAGTAATGAAATACTTATTGAGGAGAAAGCGAGGTTACAAAGTGGGGAAAGAAAATGCTTTTGGATTGTGGCTCCGTGTATGAATGGTAAATCACAGATAATATAAATAAGAGATGTCTGACTTTGTCTGCCTTTCTCAGAAAACCTTTACTTAAAACCAGGGTTACCATTTAAGTTTTGCAATCCTTCTCACATGTCAATGGCACAAATGAGGGATACAGATCCAAGTTAGTTCTGTGAATAAAAGTCGAGCACCAATAAAAAAAATGTCAGACTGCAGCAAGTTCACACAACATGTTGCTGAATGACAAATAAACGGAGAAAGGGAATCGGTGAGCAACAAAGTATATTCAACATCGACCAGTGGCTTTACATTAGAAGGCAATTATAGGGCTAATGTCAACAGTACCTTTCCACCATTACATTACTTATGTAATCACTATAACAATAAATACCCAGGCTCATTTGGTTCTTGAGAAATACTTCATTGTACCAAGAAAAGGCATTTTCTCTGGAGAGATATTATTTTACATCAGAACTGTAAATCAACACTGGAACATAAGTCATACCTTTATTACCCCATTGTAGAGGGCACACACAATGTTCAAGTATGCCTGAGGAACTAAATGGAGCAATTAAAAAGAAAACAAACAAACAAAAAAAAACAGACGAGTAAGAGAGATAAAATGCATTTAAAAAGAAGTGAACTGGCACTGCATTTCACAAAGATTCAAAAGCTCATGATTTTGGAACAATTCACTGTAAAGTGCCAACGGCTTTGAGCTGAAAAACAAAAGCACATGTTCCCTTTCAAAGATCAAACACATCACTTTATACATGGAGGTACAGGAATAGCCAGTCATCGGGCGAGCAATTACCAACCAGAAGACATGGGCCACATTTCATTTATTAGTCCTTTAATAAGATATCTGCTTCCTCAATTTCCTTGTTAATGGTAACAACGAGAATCTTGCCACTGGTTGCCAGGACAATGCCAATTACAAATGCTGGTGTTGTCACTGTACAGTTTTCCTTCTTTCCTTGTAATTACATGCAATTGACTGACATACTGTATCAAAATCTCAAGTCATGTCCTTTCAATCCTCTTACAGGTAGGAATCCTTGAACCAAAGGGACGAGAGCGTGAGGAGAGGAGAGCAATTATTGAGGAGTGCAGAAGATGTTTCCTACTCTTCCTCCTCCTCCTCTACCTCTCCTCTTCCTGGATGTAGATGGGCTGGCCTGACAAAAGCAGGGATCTGTCCAGCTGATGCCTGCCTTCCTACAGGTCCTGAGAATCCGCTGTTTTCCTTTGTGCCTCATTTTACAAGGCGTGTTAAAAAACAAAAAACAAAACAAAAAAATACCTGGAGGGGACTGGGTCAATAGATTTTCCCCCTACTGTCCGTGTGAAGCGAACATTCACCCTCCCACCCCAATCCTAACCATAAAAAGGTAAAAACAAGGTGTACTGCAGAATGGCTTTACTCCTCACAGTCTGTGGGGGGAGCTAGAGCCCCTAGGAGCTGAGGTGCGGTTGGTGGTCTTGCGGCTGTTCTGTCGTGTCTGATTCATCTTGGTGGCCGAAGGTTTCCGAGCGTCAGGCTGGCGCCTCATCTGGGGGCCCCTCCGTTTGCCCCTGAGCCCCGCGCGGCCCCTTCCGGCCCCCGCTGGTCACTTGCGTGAGTGCAGTGTGTCCTGAAACTTGGTGCTGGTGTAGCGGACGTGAAATCCCTTTTTGTTGATGGTATCGTCAGAGCGGAACTTGATCACAATGGAATCACCAGCCGAGTAGATCTCCTCTGGAGGCTGACAGGAGACACAGGAACAACACAGTCATTTCAAGTTGGGGCTTTTCTGCTTCTTTGACTGCACTTCAATTAGAAATAAAGACTCCTCACATGCTCACAGGTCAAATCAGTGACCATGAACAGCAGCCTCTGAGGGCTTCTTCTGGAACAACCGGGAGCTACAGACTGAGAGTCGGGGTCAAGCAGCATAGTCTTACAGCTGCAAACGGATTCAAGTGCTGACTGATATTTAAGTAAGAATTTTAAATACTGTGGTGATTATGGTATGCCACTGAATGGAGCTCAGTTCACCACGAGAAAAAGAAAATCTATCTCCTACAAAGGTATTCATATATTGCTCTTAATCAGTGGTTTAGAAAATGTGGGGCGTGCCTTCCCTGGGGGGCACAGAGGAACTTCAGCAAAGGGCATAGCAACAGGAAAAATAACCAGAACTGCTTATCTAACTTTAGGTGTGGTACATGTGGACTTTGAGGGACTGGTTGTGTTGCAAAGAATTTTGTAAGAAGCTAAAGGCACGTCAGTCATAGTTTAGTGCTGAAACCGCTGAAGCAACCAAAGCATCATGACAGTCAGGTGGCCAAGGAGGACAAACACCACCGCACAGGTGAAGCTTTCCTCTCCCTGCTGCTAAAGACAATTCTATCGATCCATCTTCTCCACCAGATTCATCCAACTTGAGGGTCACCGGAGACCGCAGCAGTTCTCAGCTGTCACTGGATGAAGGATCAGATAAATCCTGGACAGGCTGCCAGTCTGGCAGTGTTTGGTAATGCTCCTATAACCAAGCTAAACTCCTTCCTAATGTTTGACATGGCATCTGATTGTAAATCATGAGAATAATAAATATAAAAGGCTTTGAATTATTAAAATTAGATGACTCTCATGGGTTGAGTATAAGCAGGTGGCCAGTAAAAGTGGGGGACTCATTCTCCTGTGCACCGAAACCCGCCCCCCCCCGCTCCAGAACAGGCTCAGATAAATTCTTTCCAGTAACAAGTCCACACAAAAGTTATTCAACATTTGACCATGTGATTATTAATTTGTACACCATTTTGAAAAGTGATTAGTGAGTTGCGGTGCTGCCACAAAGACAAGCTCTGTCAATTCAAAGCAGCCGAAGCTTGTGCAGCCAACCGTAAAACCACTTGACTTCTGATTGAAGCTGCCATTTATGTGAATAATACTTCTACAGTGGGCCATGAGTCTCAGTTTATTGGGGAAAGGATTCAAAGCACAAGAAGGAAGCAGCATTTCATTTCACCGTAGACCCAGAAACACCGTGGACTATTTAACGGAGAGAAGCCCTTGGGCGAAAGTAAGCCTCCCAACACTATAATGAGTTTTCGCTTTCCTTTAGATCAAATTGTGTCAGTTTATTTCAACATGTCTTATAAAAGGAAACTTGATTGAGAAGCCGTTCCCCGGTGTACCCAGTGTTATATGTCCCCTCCAGCGGTTGATTCATCGGAACAGTCGTGAGTAAGAGGCTGCAGCTTATTACTGAAGTGTGTAAATGAAATCAAGCTGTTCTTTGACCTGAGGAAACTTGTGTTTCTATTCCCTGCCGGCCTCATTGTTCCAGACACCAGCTGCAGCCTCAGCACTGGTGGATTGCTTCTCAGTTACAACCCAGCGCCAAGGACTCTGATAGCCTATCGACACCCAGAGAGTGACCGCTTGTATTGGCCCACGACCAACTCCTCAGCAACAGTCTTGCACTCGGAGGAATGTATCAGCTACAACAGTCAATGAGCTGGAGTAGAAACTGGCATCTGAAGCCCCTGGGTGTCTCTCAGAGTTACCCACTGACAGGCTGCCAGGACTGGTTAGTCAACAGCAGGACTAATTCCTGAACAATTATGCAAACACTCCTGCTGCTGTAGTGTAAAAAACAGACTGAAGTGCTGAGACTTGCCGGTTGTTATTAGTCTCAGAAAGTATGCCCACAGGATAGTGAAGGCGGTTGCTCTTACCCCTGAACCACAATAGCGTCCCAGACGTGGAGACTTGGTGTCAGCGCCATCGAAGAGCTCCATGTAGTCGTAGCCGCAGTCCGCCTCCTCCTCAATCTCAAAGGTCTGGAAGATGAGCTCCACGCCGTAGCCTTTCTCGGCCGAAATCACCCACTGGCAGTCTGATGCCCCGGGGTAGTTATTGTCCCCGAACTGGGCGTGGGAGAAGAGGTCCTTGGTTTTGACTTCAGCCTTGAGACGACCTCCACACTCTGGACAGAAAAGTTGATGAAACAAGACAAGAAGATTTACTTGTTGGGCAATTGGGCAAGACACTCAAATGCTGAAGAAAAGAAAAAAAGAAAAAGATTATTTGTGCATCTAGATGGGTGTGAATTAACAGATACATGAGGCTACAATCTCATCTGCTCTTGTTTCTCCAATAGGCGGAGGAGAAATTCCGTAGCCTTACCTGCAGTATGAGACGCCTCAAAGCCTTTCTTCTGCACCGAGTTGTCCGAGAAGAAACGAATGAACAGCTTGTTGCTGCTGGACGTGATGGGCGGAGGTTTTTTGGTGCCGCAGAAGCGACCCAGGGTCGGCGCTTTTCCATCTCGGCCATCATAAATCTCAATGTGGTCATAAGCACACTCCAGGTGGGCCTCCATGTCGATCTCATTAAAGGCCTTTCACAAAACAAGATGATGATAAATGGACTTGCTGAGATTAGGCTGGTCCATGCCGTTTTTTTTTTTAACTAACTATTCATTTATCTGCACACACAAACCCCAGCAAATTAATTCACACAGCAAGTTCAACAGCAAATATATGAGTTCATAAAGACCTCAGCTCTTGTGTTGTTATTTGATATCATAGATGTCTCTGTGCATTTGTAAAGCAAATCTCTTCTTAAAAACATCAGCGATGACAAAAATGCAGATATTAACAGAAGGGGGAGCCACACATCATCATTAGAGGTACTTTAACTGCTTCTGACATGAGCACAGTAAACACAGATGGCCTTACTGGATTTAGAAATTCAATTACAGAAACAGGCTTTGTATAAACAAATACACAAATGACGATCGGAGCTGTGCTGAAAGCAGGAGAGAGAGACGGACGTACGATTTTGATACGATGGCCTGGAGTGGTGGTAAGTGCCCAGGTGCATGCCTTCTTGCTGGGGTATTTATCCGGCCAATTGGGGCTGGTAATGACACCACTCACACTATTCACTGTGTGATCGCAACCCGCTACAAGAAAAGAAAAAACAAAGAGAAATCACTGAGTCAACAACGCACTCTGAAACATGCGAATACAGATTTCATGCAATGTTGAAACTGCACTCAAACTGTGTTTGACAGGTAAGCAAGCTTTAGCGGCGGCAGCTCTGATTACAAAAGGATTAACAACCACACACACAGAATTTAAGGTGAATTACCTTCTTTACAGTCGTGCTTGTTTTCGTGCAAAACAAAACCACTCCGACACTGACAGCTGTAACTCCCGAAGGTGTTGACACACTCATGCTGACAGCCGCCGTTCTCCTTAGAGCACTCGTCTTTGTCTGAGGAAGGACAGGGGCACGGTGAAGGCGATCACTTTGAAGACTGACGAGTAGGAGCGAAAAGTGGCCGAGCGAAAAGATTTGAGCTGCTGTACCTGAGAAGAACTGCGCTTTAAAGCCCTTTTTGGACACGGTGTTGTCAGATTTGAACTCAATGCGCATGTTGTTGTACTGAGAAGTGATCGCTTCGGGTTTCTCCGCCCCACAGAACTTCCCATGGAGCCTGGAGTCGGCAGAAAGTCCACTGCGCACCTCCACGTAGTCGTACTTACACACCTGAGCAAAGCAAGACAGCATTTAGAAATGGTAAGACTCTTCTATTGGTTTCAATTATGAAACACAAGAAAAACACAGAATTTTTGTTTGCGGTCAGACCTGGGAGCTGCAGCGCAACAACGGTTTGGAACACAGAACAAACAAACCGACTATCGATTAATGCAGAAAAACACAGTGCTCACGTCATTGCCCTCAGTCTCAAAGACGTCAAAAAGCAGTGTGATGCGGTACTGCGTGGGTGCGACGAGCTGCCAGATGCAGTTCTTGTTTGGAGGATACTCTCTGGGCCAACCTGGACTGGTGATGGACCCATTCAGCTTGGTGATGAAGCCTCCACAGGCAGCTGAAACAGACAGAAGAACACACTGTAATGTTAACACAGCTGCGGATGAATGGACAAATGAATAAATTATATCACCCGCATGTTAAACCAGGACTCTATCCAGATGGATAGAAATATCCTTTAAAAAGCCCGATTATAGCTTGACCTTCCTGCCAAGGGCTGTCAGGCTTTATGAGAGTTATACAATCCACAACATGTTACGACTACCGACACCGCACATTAACTCCCCGGGATGTTCTTCGTTCAAATAAACATGTGGTGTTGACATTCGATCAGTGCAGCAAACGATGTTGCGAAATATTAACGAAGAAACAAAGTCATGAGTTCTCGAGTCTGCATGTTCTACCTATTCCTGATTTTTCCCTTCCCACAGGCTAAAAATATTTAATTGCAGTAATAGCGACTCTAAATTGCCAGTGTGTGGATGTGAATGCGAATGTGTGTGATTGCCTGTCTCTCCTTGTCTGCACTGTGATGGACTGGTGATGGACTGGTGATGCCTGCCCCCCCCCATGGCCTTAATTGGATAAAATGGTATAAATGATTGATGGGTGGATGTTTAAATTTAGACTGTAGTAGGTGCAGCTAAGGCAGTTTGTAAAGCAGGTCGTCTTTCAATTAAGGTTGGCAGTTCGATCCCCCATTCCGCTCTTTCCATGTATTGAAATGTTCTTGGGGGAAGACGCAGGGCCTCAGTTTATATTCCCACTGGTGCACGAGTGTCTTGGATGGCAGCCGTTATCATTGGTGTGTGAGTGTGTGAGGGAAAAACTCTAAGACTGATCATGTAAAGCACATTGAGACACCCGAAGCAGTAAAATTGCCATTAAAAAAGTTAATTCACAAATAAGCACAATACTGGTACACACAGTAAAGATGGAATGATTGCCGACATCCTCCAAGGGCAGACAGTGGTTACGTTTTCATTTTGTGCAGCTTGTATACAAGCAGCTGGCTCTTCAAACACCAACATGTAATTTGTGAGATAAATAAAGCTTGCATTGTTGTGACTCAAATGTCTAAAATACAGTGCCAGGCTATCACCAGCGTCCCTGCGAGCATGTTGTCCCAGCTTTTGGGAATAACTGTATTTATTGTATTTGGGTGGCTAACTGTGCAAAGTGCCTTAGCATGTAAATTACATGGTGAACAGTGCTGGTGCCTTTCCTCCATGTACTTACCCTCACAGCTGCGCTTGTCTGCAGCCAGCTCATAGCCTGGGTCACATTCACACTTGTAGCTGCCTAGTGTGTTGACACAGCGTTGCTCACAGCGACCGTTGTCCGGCTTGGAGCACTCGTCCATCTCTGAAAACACAAAGATATGTTGGGACCCTTTTCACTGGCCCCCTGGCTCAATGGTGTACAAAAGGAAACTCTCCAAAACAACGGCAACCTTGGGCAGAAAGGGTCACACTGAACCCAAAGGTGCCACCAGAACAAATAGACTGAAATAGACCGACAATGCAGAACTAAAGGAAAGCTAATGTTCAATAGTGAGATTGCTGGAAGGCGTCGGATATACAGATGTTGAAATTCACTCCAGAAGTTCAGAGCCCTCGACCTCTCACCTTTGAAGAAGTTAGCAGCAAAGCCGGCCTTGTTGACAGACCCATCTGAAACAAATTTCATCCACAGATGGTTGGAGGTGGTTTTGATGTCATCTGGCTTGTCGTAGCCACAGAAGCGGCCCAAGAGACGGCTGTTCTCTGAATTCCCATCACGCACCTCAAGGTAGTCATATGCGCAGCTGTCGTGCCTCTCAATCTGTAATGGAAATGGAGAGAAAAATATTAGACAATAACTCCAAAGAAAAATTTGATTAGAATCAATAAATGAGGGGGAAAAAAGGGGTTTTACCTCAAAGGACTGGAAGGTGAGGCCCACATGGAAGCCCTGAGTAACAGAGATCTTCCACACACACACTTTGTTGGGCCTGTAGTCATCAGGATAGTTGGGGGACTGGATCTGGCCATTGTCCTTCTTCACCTCCCCACCACAGATGGCTGCAAATGACAAGTGAAAGCAGTAAAAACACTGCCGAGCTCCCACGATAGCAATATCATCTGTACATGCCTCAGAAAAAAAAAAAATGTGCGCTCAGTGTTGATTCACGGATTTGTGAAATGCCTGCACACACACACACAAATATACACACATCCCTTTGCACGGTCTGGAAACAATGGAGCCGAGTGTGAAGGCCGGCCAAAATCTGATTAATGCAGCGTAAAGTGCCTGACACATCAGCAGTACCGGGGCCAAAAAACTGGATGTTGCTACAGCTTCTAGGCACATTGTTGAATGTGTGACTGGCCATGCGTTCAGTCAGCTGAGCGACACGCTGGAGCAGGGTGCGGGGAGGACACAGGAAGGAGTGCTTACCCTCATAAACAGCAGAGAAGCCTTTTCCCACCCAGTTGCTGCTGCTGCGGAACTCAATCCACAGGCGGCTGTCGGTGGAGATGATGGGTTCAGGGAGCTTATCGCCACAAAACCGACCTGAGTCACAGGTGAGGACACACAAAGGCTTGATCGGGACAAGCATGGCAGGGTTGTAATTTTCTCCAGACAGCTATTTATTTCTAAACTAAACAAATCATTACAGGATACAGAGAAGTACGATGAGATCCATAAACATAGACAAACAAAACTAAACTAATCAACAATTGGTGCCTTAATGTTACTATTCAACCGGGCAAACCAGATCCATCACCTCTAATTATATTTCAAATTTAAAGCATGTGCATGTAATGTTTGCGGTCCCTCCCTGTTTTTTTTCTGTCATTTTGAAAGTTTAGTTTGTCATAAATTAAAGGGAGAGATAACCACGGTGCTCGGCTGCTACACTTAAAAATCCAGGGAAACAGACTGTAAGCAAACTAACATCAACACCATGTGCTCAAGCTGCAAACAATGGAAAATACACCATACGGTGAAAAGATCAGCCCACACTTTTACTTCAGAAGTTTAAAGGGTTTTTTTTTTTAGTGTGAACAAGCTGAAGAGCTCGTATCAGTCACAACTTATTCTTATTTGTTTAGTTTGTCCATTACTTGAGGTAGCATGCGTTGATCTTAGTCAGGGTGTGATTGTGCAGCTGTGATTAAATTTACTTTGACTGCAGACTGGACAAAACAAATCAAATGGTTAATTAAACTCTCATTAAACTGAATTGAGAATGTAATTAAATAAAAGTGAATGCAAAGCAGGGCTGCTAACTCTTACACGCTGAGATGAAACTCAACAAACTTGAAAGATCTCACACAGTCTGTACTTTGTATAAGCCAGAGCAGCAAATTTTGGGTGAACCTTGGTTTTAATCATCAAATAAGAAACGAGAGGTAGATTTAACTACAAAATATTCAGAGTATGACGAGCTAAAGATTAGTAAAATGACAATTTTCTCAAATAAAAATGGTATGAGTTCAAATATTTAGATACATGTGAAAGCTCCTAGGCTAAACTTCGTATATATGTGCAGTTAAATTTCTATTTCTATTTAACTTCACTTAAATGATCAATTCCATTCTGTGCTGAACTACGTGGAACCATGTCAAAGAATTTCCCCCAGGGATTAATAAAGTGATTCTGACTGATAACTACTGATTAATGACCACAAACTAAATAACCAAGTTGTGATCTGTCGATTAAAGAGGTATAACAACCATAAATTTGTAGGTTTCAGATTGATGCAATTGACTGTTGCTCAGGTGAAAGCTGACCTTTGAGTGGTGCCTTCCTCCAGTATCCATCTCGGATCTCCACATGATCGTACCAACACAGGTGGCTCCTGTACAGATCCATGGAGGTGAAGTTCAAAATGATCTAAAAACCAAAGAGAGGATCATTATTCACACGCTCCGGGGCAAAGGTTACACACTGCTCAAGCTCAGATAAATATATAATGAAAATAAAAACAGACAGCACGGCCACATGAAAGCAGACAGTGCTCCTTGTTTTTCCAGGCATCTCAAGAGTTGATTTGGCACTTTCCATATGCTCATACCTTTTCCCCCGGTGTGACTGATATCCTCCAGATGCAGTGCATGTACGCCGAGTATCCATTGGGGAAGCCAGGGGAGGAGAAGTTCCCGTTGCTGTCCTGCAGACTGTCCCCACATCCTGTGCACAGAAACAAAAACACACAGACCTGCACGTAAGGCCCAGAGCTAGGAGTGAGACATACTACCAATTAGTTTCTGCCTGAAAAACACCTAATCCGCTAAATCAAGCAATACAGACAAACAGCGCGAGAGTAAATCCCCTGAAGCCTCCATGCAGAGACACATGCTGGATGTTGGAATTATAAAGCTGAATGTGAAGTAAAGGGCAGCTCTTTTATGTTTCAAAGGCACATCTGCTGATAATATTCACCCACAACCCTACATCTCACCCGCTCCCTCCCCCACCTCGTCCAGATGATGATCACACAAAGGACTGGAGAGAGTATGAGACACTTTCTCTAAGCATCCTCTGAAAATAAACCTGGCCCTCTATAAATAACCCAGCCCTCTCGAGGATGTGATGCATTATGTACGTGAAGCCAGTGAGAAGAAAATAAAAAAACAACTCTCAGTTTAACTGGCAAAAGTAAGAGTGCATGAGTGCGAGGTCTGATTTCAAACACAACGCGCAGGCTTGTGCAATGAGCGAGAGACACTCCTGCCAAGTGAGGGAAAGATGCGTTTAATTAAGCTGGAGAGGAAATGCTAGAGAATGGATTGGTATCTCCACTTGTCCATCTTGAAAACTGTGTGTGCGTTCACAATTACCTCTGTGTTATTTTTACCAGGGGCTGCATTTAGTAGGAGTTACGAAAACATCTAAGCCGTTTGTTTGCGTTTACTGCCTTGCCTCGAGGCTTGTGGCAGCAGAACGAGGAGCCCAGAGCTATAATGGGTGTGTATTAATGCTGAGGTGTGCCAGTCCACATTAGCAATCACTTAGCCACACACAAGGCATGGGATGAGAAACACTCCCAGGAATGCTGCATGAATGGAAGACCTGTGGCTCTTTGGGGATTTTTTTTTTTTTTTTTAAGGAACACGTGTAGAGACTGAGTAACTCATCCCCCACACTGTGTGCCACATCATCCAACCTTCCTCACGAGAGAAGAGACCGTCGTGATTAAAGAGACAGCACACTTGCACTGTGCGCATACAGATCCATTACAGCTAAAACTTCCACTCGGTCTCTGAAACCGCACCGGCCAGCCCATCTCTGGTGACCCACTGCTATGTTTATTCATTGAGCTTTCATGTGAAGCTGACAGCTAACAGCTCTCCTTGTCATGCCTACAATTAAGTGTCTGAAATCAAATGAATTTTGCAGAAGGCTGCTCCTGAAGGTACATCTATCAATGCCATAAATGTTGTTCAATTCCACAGGATTAAATTCTCTCTCCTTCGTTAGTATTGAAGCATAAACAAACTGTGTAGAAAAGGTGCCAGGCTTACGTAACTCTCCTGAGAGAGGAACTGCTCAGTTTACATTTTACCCGCTGTGATATGTAAACATGAGAAATAACTCAACTATCATTTTAGTCATTGTCTTCACGAGACCAGCTGTTAGCTTGCATTGATCTGGGGGAAAGAATGATGACAAACTTCCTGTCCCTGGGTAGTGTTTACACTCCTCTCAGCTTGGGAGCCTTGGCTGCTGAAGCCAACGAACCACGCCACATCAATAGTAGATGCATACAGTGTGAGCTGCATCTGGTGAAGGCAGGAGGAGTCAGACCGCTCATTCTCTCCCTCTCTGCTGTGCAAAAATGCAAAAATAGACAGGAAAAACCCGGAGCAGACAGGATCTGTCATTTTGGTCTTACTGGAGCATTTGTAGAGTTTGCGTGCCTGAGAAATATCCCCTTTGCTAAGCCTGGTTCTCTGGCCAATGGGTGGCCGCACTCCATTCACATCGTAGCGTGGCAGGATGGTGTCCAGAAAGATGCCTCTGTAATTCAGAGAGAGAGCCTGATGTTAATGTTGCATGAAACCCAGACAGCATGCACATGATCCTGCTAACTATTCCAACATCCATGTATGTCTAATACCGCTTAATCCTGCGCAGGGTCGCTGGAGCCAATCCCAGCTTACAATGGGCAACGGCGGGATACACCCTGGACGGGTCGCCAGTCCATCACAGGGAGAAAGACAACCACACACACTCACATTCACACATAAGGTTAATTTAGGTTCACCAATTAACCTCACATGCACAGAAGTAGCCAGAGAAAAACTCACACACACACGGGGAGAACATGCAAACGCCACACAGAAAGGCCCAGCCGGTATTTGAACCCAGACACGGTGAAACGAGAGCGCTAAGTGTTCCAACATACACGCCACAAAACACGTTTGCTCAAGGATTAAGTGAATTACCATGAATTGGTGCAATTCAATCACCGTCAATGTTAAAATTAACTGCTCCTAAAGAATTGAGACCTCTAAATACGATGATGAAAAGGAGCATTGCCAGTGTTGACAATGGCAAACAAATTGTGGTATTTTTTGGGAGAAAAATTCATCAAATCCAGCTGCCAGAGAAGAGAGGCATGGCGAGCTCATTGCCGTAATACCTCTGGATTAAAATTGAGAACATCAACATATGTTTTCTGACCAAAGAAATGTCAGAATGGATGTGGGATTGAATAACAAGATGAATTCTAATGATAGACTGGGACATTTTGGTGTGGAATCCACATGTTCTTCCTGGGTCTGTGTTGGTTTTTTCTGGATACCTCATCTTCTTCCCTCAATCCAAAGGCATGTTTTTTGCATTATTGGTGACTCACTGTATACTCAGTGGGAATGTGTGTTGATTAAGTGTTGTGGTGCACTGGTGTCCTGTAGCGAATGTCCCCTGCCTCTTAGCGGAGTCAAGCATCAAACTCAATGACCTTGACATGAATAAGGCGGGTACAGAAGATGGATGAAGGAATGAATGTTAATAAGGAGACTGCAGTGGAGGAAGAAGAACAACCACACTCATCTGAACACAAAGAGCCCTATCATTAAATATACAGATCAAGTTACTTGGCTGAAAAAATAAGAAAAGGAAAAAAAGAAAAACTTTCAAGTGATAAACTTTCGATAATGTTACGAAACCAGTGAGGAAATACTTGACATACTTTTCCATTTGACCCAAAGTAGCTTTTCTAATATTCATCTTAATGCTTTTTGCGCAAACTTTAAGTGCAAACTAGTTTTCTTTTATAAACTATAAGGAAGTATTTCTCTAAATTGAATGTGGATTTTTAAAAAAACAAAAAAATGTGTCTGAAGTGCACCAGACGGACAGTTGCAGTCACTTATCATTGTTTTGCTTTGAGGTCAGGGTCATGCAGTCTGCTTCAGGGGTTAAGGCTGAGATCATTCTTCACACATGTCTGCCCCACAGATGGACCAAAACTAAGAGCTTAAGCCCTTTTCCGGAGTTACAGAGAGATCAAAATGAATTGCGTTGAACTGTGAAGGCAGGGATGTGAACATCAGCCACATTTTTGAAAGAAGTCCAGGCTGAAAAGAATAAAACTGCTCAGGTGAATCATCTCTACAGCTTTGGGAAGGGAAAAAAAAAAGAAAAAGAAAAAAGAACAGAACAGTTAGTCCACAGAGACTGTTATTCACCACGCTGCTTCACTTGACACTTTGCTAGTTTATCATCTTCATTTTTCTCCAAGTATTGGCCAGGAACGTCCTGGCTCCCTGGCTGTTCCCATGGTGACATGCCTATCAACGCCAGGCATGTGCAAACAAAGCAGCCTGAGCTAACAGTTTAGACTCTGTCTGTCTGTCTGTCTATATGTCTGTGAGCCTCCAGGAGCCCGTATGCTGGCTGCTGGTAGAAAAAAAAAAAAAAAAAGCCACTCCAGTCGGTGTCAGAGCAGACAAAGGGCACGCTGGCAGGTCTCTATTTGAGTTGGCACAGCTCCATGCATCAGTGCTAAAAAAAATATCTCTGGAGCAATGGAGGGGGGCAAGCTGAGCTGTGGGTCGGGTAACACACCCCAGAACAAAAAGCTATGGGATCAACTGGGCTTGTCCCCAGGAGACACAGAAAAACATCAAGACAAGCCATGAAATCTTCCCAACAATACCCGCAGCAAAGGCCCTGGCTTCCCACGGTGATTTACTGTAAAACACAGCGCAAACACAACGGCCAACAATGGAGTAACAAAAAAAGGGACACCAGCACAGGTAAATCAGCCAATCAGCACTAAAGAGAAAGTGCTTGGAATGACTTGTGAAAAGCTAACAGGAGCCCCTCGTCTGCGAATACAGCTCTGTGAAACATTCCCCAGCAGCAGCCATCGCTCTCACATGTTTAAGCAGTCCTATTGATCAGCACAGTTCCACGAATCCGGACAGGAAGAGAGTTGGACCAAAAAACAGGACAGGGTAAACTACCCCATACAAACACACTTCAGGACTGGACTGCTCCGTTGTGCGCAGAGCTGTCGGGGATCCTGCACATTTACAGGATTAGCAGGTTAAGTCCAAAGTTGACCTGAAAGCGACAACAGCAAGAAGGACATGTGCTGAACAGACCGAAATCCAACACAGGATTATAACCTTTCCCCAAAAGACCCCTTTTTTTCTAAAACTGAAAAAAAAACCCAGCCATTTATGAGTTTGGTTTGGACTTTGTTCGGGTTGCCAAACAAATCCTGTAAACCTAAAAGCCCAACTGAAGGGAGTACAAGTTGTTTGCATGAAGTAAAGCTGTATGACGCAGGAGTATAATGTTTCATGTTATATATCACGCCAGATGTTTCTTTCTGCCTTTCCATTCGTCCATTTTTCTGTACAGGCAATCAAACACGTCAAGAAATCCAAAATCTGCGTCTGCGGTACTGACGAGCGGCATTTCAAGCTTCAGTCTGCGTGAGGTGCGTTTCCGACCTGCAGTTTGGATGCACGGGGCCAGACAGGAATTTCTGTACGTTGGCCTACCTCCAGCCTCAGCCGCCATTTAGACAAAGATCCCCTCTCTGCTTATGGGAATCTGTTCGCTGCAAGAGCGAAGGCAGCTGATCTGGGAAGAGGCCACTACACAGAGAGGAACACCAGGGCATGAGAGCCAGTGGTGGGGAGTATAAATATATATGTGTACAGCTGACACAGAGGACCGACCAACAGCTGGTTCTTATATCAGATTGAGGTAGTAATGATCATAGCCTGAGCTTATATGGTTGTTTTCTTTGTGTTTTTTCATGTGCCCAGAGATCCCATTACACCTTCTCGGACTTACTCAGGGCTGGCACAACTATTGTGTTTGGTAAAACACTGCATAGCTGAAGTGACTGTTTCTGCAGCAGTCCAAAAGCGCTCCTATAATTCATTTATCTATGTAGCAGACGTGAGCGTAAACTGCAGCTGGAATACAGAAAACAAGAGGCATATCCAGCACATAGCATCAGGGGGTAACTGTAATAGCGAAACGACTGAAGCTCTGTTGTCACAGTTTAGGGAATATGTCAATGACAACAACAAGTGTGTAAAGAAGCAAAGGTTAGGGTTAGGCTTGCTGATGCTTTTGTGTTTATAATAATAATAAATCAGCAAACAATTCAGACTCAACTTCTCCCAAGAGGTCTATTTTTGCACTCACTTGGTTTGCTACTTAATAATATTTGAAATTAACTACAGTCTGGGGTGACCAGAGTAAAGTTCCAGACTGACCCGTGTTCGTCATGTGGCTTTTCCGACTAAAGTTTCTTGTGAAAAACCGCAACACCCCTGTGTAGTGGTGAATGACAGCACAACATCTGGCGGAGCTTCCTGGGGCATGCAGCGGGGAGTGGAGAATGAGGTCAGCTGGTGACTAATTTAAGTGTCATTTTAAGGGAGATGCGAACTGCTGTGCTTATACAAGCACAGAGTTTTTCCAACCAACTTTGGTTTTAGCTGGACTTCCACAGATGGCTATTTCTGTTCATTTATTTACCGACTGTCCAAAGCCTGAAAAATGAAGTCCGAGGCACAGTAGAGATGCGGCGAAACTTTTCCTTTTGTGAGTGAAACAATAATGAGGCCAATAAAGTTTCCAACTGCTTATTCTATACCATATGTAGGTGATTATTAGGGGTGAATAAAAAGTGCGAGGTGTGCAGGAGACATTTAGCAGCCAGGTATTTGTAATTACACTGAAGGTATTATATGTTTTTCAGCACACACCTCAGAAATACGAGTCCGCCAAGTAACCCAGTGTGACATCAGGCTACTAATCATCAAAGTGTCTTCAAAGACCTTTTAAGATTATAATGAGATGTTTTATGGCATGAAAGTACAACATTTACAAGCAGCTTCATATAACCTCGAGAGTGGTGTGCAGAGATTTTGCCGGGAGGAACCGGGGCTGCTGCTGCTGGCTTAGCTCAACCACCAGGAACGACACCGTTTTAGTGGGGCTGCTGCCGCAGCAAAAGCAGCAGGAACTGAAGAAAACAAGCTCTAATTTATAAAGGCTGTGGGCAGAAGCTGGTAGCTAAACCCTTTAACAAGGACCACAAAGAAATCGCTTTCGCTCAAAAGAAAACAACGCATAAAATGACACGATTATATCCCCGTCAGAGACGTCCGACTGAGGAACTTTCACAACAATCTATTGTCATGCTGCTAATCCTGCTAAATCCGTAATAACAGTGAAAAGCGTAAAAGAGACTGTTTTCATTGCCACAGGTAAAGCCTGTGAACTCAGGCCAAAAACCAATTCACTCAGATTCACTGAGACTCGGGGAAAGATACTAAATAGAGCCACATGAGTTCAATTTCTTCATACGGCTGGTATATTATTTTTTGATCCCCAGAAACCCAACACAACAATAGGCAACATAATCCTGTCCCAATGTTGCACAAATCACATTAGTGCTTCTCCAGTTCTCCCGGAGACTGATACAGTGTTGGAAGGATCGGCTATTGAAAAAAAAAAGGCCCAACCCAAAGAAAGTTGCAGAAGAATGCTTCTGACTTCAAAAGTGAAACTCTCTTTATAGAAATCCACGAAAGACTCATCTGCTTCCAAGAAATCAGTTTCTGTGTCTTTGCACCTGAACAATCCACATCTAAGACAAATATTCAAGTAAGAGCAGGCTTTTCAAAAACTCAATGGCCTGAAGCAACAAGTTGGATCCTCAAAGTGATTTATTAGTGCAGAAGAATTAAAGGCTTCATTCTACCTTCTTCCCCCGATTTGGGAATAGAGCCACATTACTCAGCAGTAGACCACAGAGACAGACGTGGTACATTACAAATCCACACAGTCATTAAAGATTATGAGCAGAATGGAAAACACTGATGGGTTAAAAGGCTGAAGCAGAGGGGGGAAGCTGACTCAATCACACGATGCCAGTTTATACGGGGTGGAACTTGACAGGGCTCCTACCTGGAGAATGTGTTCCTGGCATAGTGCATGATACTGTCAAAGTCGTAGACTTCTCCCAGAGAGTCCACCTCCCCTGGCTCCATCTTCAAGAAGTTATACTCCTGTCCTGTGAAAGGGAAACATCGAAACGTGAAGCCAGGTCACACTGTGAACACTCCTCTATGTATGTCAAAGATGAATACAGACTGTCAGGATTGGTTTTCTATGCTTGTCAAGAGATCTGAGGACACGTTTTAATGGAAAGTTTCTGGCTAAACATGAGCGTGTACAGATGTTTGTTGCTTTTGTTATAATCATAGCCTTCCCTGTCTGTGTGAGAAAAACAGGTGGCTCTTATTAGTTGGTTTCTGGCTACACTGGTTGCACATTATTGCTGAGGGATCACCGTGCACCTACCCGGATGAATGTTGTCCCGGATTATACTGACGTGTTCGTCTCGGTCGGGCCGTGTGTGTTCATGCCAGAAGCCGATCACGTGACCCAATTCGTGCACCACAATGCCAAACTTGTCACAGTTTTTACCGATGGATATGGCCTGGGGGCCCCCTCCTCGACGACCCACATAGGAGCAGCACCTATGAATCAGCAGCCAGACGCACACGTGGAAACACAGAGAGGTAGTGTTGACAAAGTCAGAATGGTGAACTCTATGCCTCCCGAAACCAGTGGAAACATGGGAGGATGAGAAGGAAAAGAGTGTGTCTCTGGCTCTCTAAAGTCTAATAACGCTTTACATTTCAACACGTTGTTTATGTATATAACCAAAACATCTTTTTCTCAACAACCCCTGGTCTGTTTAATAAGTCGAATGACCCGTCGTCGACACATACAGGAGTGACATTCATTCATCGGCTTGCCAATGCAAATGCTGAGAGTGACGGTGGAAGCTGGCTGACTGCAGAGCTCCATCTCAGTGTGACATGAAAGGTTCAGTGTGGGAGTCTGCAGGACGGGCACACACATAATGGCCCTGTGGGCCAGACAGCCGCTCTCTAATTACTGCGAGCCAAGTCAGGCTCTCCTGAGACACGCCTTGAACTTTGCACAGGACAGATGGGGGCCTGCTGAATATGCAGCAGAGTCAAGCGTTCCCACTGCTAACCGCTGCTGCCTGTGTGGATAATGTCATCCTTGTTGCCCCAGAGGCCAGTCGCTAAGATAAAAATGTCTATTAACAGTAAACTGGAAATAAAATTTAAAAAAACCTCCATGAGTCGCATCCGCTTGCTTTAAAGCTGTTTGTGTTGAACCCTACAAATCAGTGGGTCAAGTACACTTTGTGTAACAACATAATGACTGGTCTTTCCCCTGGAAACTTCTTTAATAACTTTGAACCGGGCTGACTTCTTTCTCCCACAAATAGGTCATGCAGGTGTTTGTTCAACAAAGCACCAAATTCAAAAAAATTGTTCATTATGAAACCAAAGAGCTTTTCCTGTCTGAACAGGTTGTCTATAATCGGTTCGCAAGATTAAAATCCACAACCACTATTTCCTCTGACTTTCTATTTAAGGAGAAACGCTGAGTGGACACAGCAGTCTGACTTTGGTGCGGAAAACGGTGTTATGGAGCAGCCGAGGAAATCTCTCTTTTGTGTGCTGTCCCGGGCGAAGTGTATGACACGAGTCACTGATGCAGTGTGATGAAGAGGCACAGGAAATTCCTAGCCACTGAATAGATGTCTCTTTCAGGACCGGCGGGGGGTTAAAAGAACAGCTCAGGCTCACTGCAGAGGGACTGTAAACAGACGGAGGGAACCTCAATGAAGCCCTGCTGAGCTGGAGGCAAGAAAAGCCTAAATAATTAGCCGGAGATGATCAAACCTCAACAGAGAGCCACTAGTGTTCAGTTCCTGCTAGTGGGAGCTCAAAGCTCCACTGACTCACCCGCATGGTCGATAGGTGAAGACAATATAGCTTTCCTCCTGAGTCCTCTCGACAAAGGTCACGCAGGTGTGCTTCTCCCAGTGGCGCATGGCTTGGCGGAATATCGCCCGCTGGCTGCCTGAATAAAAAGTCAGTGTGGGTGAGAGAACACACTGGAACACAGCATTTCTAAGAGGAAAAGTAGACTTATGTATAGCTCACAATACTTTTTTTAATTCCAACATTGGACATTATTGGACATTCCAAATGCCTAAAGATCACAAATCATTTCCCTATTTTTTTATGTCCTTCAGTAACATCCTGTTTAGACTAAAAGCTGCAGGATATGCACCCCCCTCCCCTCCTCCTCTCCCTCTTTGCCCCGACTCCCCCAGCCAGTAGAGGCGGATGGCTGCCACCTTCCAGTCTGGCAGTTTCTTTCTGTTCTCCCTCTTCAACATCATTCACACTCGCTCATGTAAGATTTCTTTTTCTATTATCAAAAAGTATATCTCATGCCATGAGATCACAGTGACCCTACTCAAAAAGGTTGAATTGAACATATAATGGCTGCCAGAAAATGTCTTCAAAATGATCATGTAGTCCATTTTAGCCTCCTTGAAGAATAGTGCTTCTCTATTTCTGAGAATTTCAATTGTCTTGAACAATTTCTGATCGAGACCACATTTCTATCGAATATCTTCAGTTAGGTTTTATGGCTGTAAAATGATCAAAAATGGCATTTAGTGAATGCTTTTGCCAGGAATTCAATGACAATGTTACAGTACTGAGAAGGTTGTGTTACAAATGTGTCCTCCATAAGTCCTAGGGGCATTTTAATGAATAATATACAGCCACAAAAATTCTATTTCTCTGCTTTTCTGTTTGTTTTCAACTTTCTAGGGATCATGAAATATTCAGCTTATGGGTGTGAGAGGTACGCATTCCAAATCCTGTCAGCTGTGACAGGATAGGTTTAATAGCAAGTATATATTGTTACTTACCACTAAAGTTACCACTGATGACATAAGGTATAACACCTTCAGGCCAAACACGCTCGGGTCTGGAGGTAGCCGCTCTTTTCCTGCGATGTGTGCCCAGCCTGTTCTGGCTGGTCTGATTGGTTGATCCTGATGATTTAAAACAAGTAGAAAAGCAGTGTTGATTCTGTACATTTGCTGGTCCCATAATGCAACAGTTTCACACACAAAGAGACATTTTGTTGTCAATCCAATTCGGTGCCAACAACACCAAAAAACAAGGGATTTTTTTCCCTGAATCATTTAGTCGTGTGAAATACGTTCAAAAAGAGGAGTGTTTTTTTTGTTTTAAATTAATTTCACCATTTTATTGTGACTCAACCAAACATAATGTTACCATGGCTTGTCTCAAACCCGGTGTTCAAAAAGAGAAAATAAAACATCCTGATGACACTGCAGGTTTATGGTTGGGATTTCCTTTCTGATGCAGCCCAACCAATGACCTGGACTTTGGTACCGACATTAAGTAAACACAAAGTGTTGGTTTTCCCCCCAAAATCGAGTTGTCAGAATTTGTAATGTCGCAAGAGTATAAATATTAACTTTGAGTGATCTATGATGGGTTGCAAAAACATGTACAAAAACAATTATATTTTGTGATAATTATTTAAATTTTCTTTAATGAAACTATGTTTTATACGTTTCTCTTCCAGTGAGAGATATGACAGCAGTTTGTCAATACAATGGATGTGTTATGAATAAACCTACATTTTAACTTGTATAAATAGAATTTTATTGATAAAGCATTGTTGGCGCTCGGGATTTTCCTTTCTCTTCCATTTGGCCAAGTTAGTGAGGACGCCAACAGACAACTTTAATCAACTTCAGGGGTCTGGAATATAACCGCACGACTTCCAGATAAAGACTCTGACAGATGATTTCACTCAGTTTTTCATTTGAGGTTGCAGTACTAAAAGTAAATCTGCCAGTGCCTGAAAAAAACAAACATCTGCAGGTTGTTCAGGATATATTGATCTGCATCGCTGTTTATTGAAAGCTCCATGTAACATCTGTTTACACAGCTATGCAATTTGGTATTAGTAAAAAACAGGAAAATCTTTACGAATTTAAGTATTGACAAGGAAAGTAGTACAAGTTAATCGTTTGATATCAGACGACCCTGGTGAGAAATGCTGGTGGTAAATCAGTAACAGCATAGAGAAGGTGCCTTCGTGTTTTCACGCCAACCGCGTTTGAAGTGCAAGCCACAAGCTTTTTTTTTTAGTTTATTGGACAATGTGTTCCGTTTGAATTTCAGTCTGCAAGAGTAAATCTCAGCTGCCTGCCAAGATCAATTAGCACGTACACTTGTGCATGTGTTGAGGAAATGGCTGATAACAGTCAAATCTGTTCAGTCAACTGATAAGAAGTGCTGGGGAAACTAAACTTGTGGGGAGATGTGTTAATTACAGTGAGACGATTAAATCGACAGTCTTCATTCAAAGTTACATGCAAAAGTATTTTTAGGCCAGAAGCTTTTGTCATATTTCTTATTATTATTCCGATTGTGCTGCAAGCTTCACCAGCTGTTGTGTATTTCAGACAATCGAGTGAATGAAGTCAACTCCAGAAGGAAAAATTATGTGGTGAAGCTTTTGGGCTTGTGAGTACTGAGCAAGTCTCGAAGTCCAGAAGAAAGAGTTTAATAAATGCTGATCAACGTTCAGATGTAAGAGCAGAATTTTTAGAATGAGTAGAAACTGATTTATAAGGAGTTTTCACACATTTTTGAATGTATTTGACTAAATTGTTACGGTGAAAAAGTACAATCGAGAGAAAGAAGGAAGGGATCTGTACCCATCATACTGGAAAAATGAAGAACTGTCCTTTTCTACTATATCATTTGAGGGAAGTGTGGAAATTATAACATTATAATAACAAAAACTAAAATCATGTCTCATTATTTTGTCAAAAAAATGGACTTAAGACTTTAACCTGATTATGTTACGCTTCCTCAACTGCCTCTCAATGACTTGGTCCATTCTATCCCAGCAATACTGTGCAAGGCTGCGTGTGGATCAGTGGAAGTCTGTCAGAGGTATCTTACCTTCAATGGGAAGCAATTTTAGAAAAGATTAACTATTGACAAAATGTGATTGAGACTTTTTGTTATTTCTACTTTTCAATATAATATTATTCATGAGACTTGACCACAATTGGGTTTGTGAACCAGAATAAACACATCACTACCCCAAATTTAACAACAGATGATTCAAATGGGAAAAAAAAACTGGTTCAAAATCAACAGAAAAAACACAACCATATGATTAAGAGACTTTTTATGGTACCTCCTGAAAGAGAAAAAAAAAGATTTTCCACCCATGCATCCACACTTATGTAAGTTGATCCGATACAGATACTGCAGAGACGGAACGTCTGTGCAGCCTGACACATGAAACATCTCTGTGAGGAAATGTAGGACACACACTTGACTTGATGTGTGTTTTTTTGAAGAGCAGTCTTATGCAACACCACGACACTGATAATGGGTTTTTTTCCCATCTTTTTATACTGAAGTAGCTTTTCTTCTTCTTTTCCTTCTTCAAAACGAGACTCTACTGCTGTGACCTCACAGTCCATCTCCGTTTCCTGGAGCATCGTCTTCACCCCCTGCTTCAGAGGTGACCGTTTAGTCTGAAAATCCACCTCACTCACTGGATATTTTAAGCAGCTGAAATGTATTTTTAATCCACCAAAGTGATCATTTTCCTCTGCATGCTTATTAAATCAAGCACAAAATATCCGAAGCAAGCTGACATAGTTTGAGCACAGGCGGCAACCTGAGCAGTCTTGTTGGTTCCTGCTCACTTCCAGTCTCCAGACAAGCGAAGCCGATCAGTCCCCGCTGACTCACAGCTGTTTGCCTAAATGGTGCTTTTCATTTTAGGAAAAGACATTCAGCGCGACAAAGCCCCACAATTTTTGCCCCAAACCGTGGTGTTACAGGTGTAGCAATGCACAGTGATAACAAGATGATTGGAGGCATAAACCTTTAAAGAGAGCTCGTGAAAAGCAAAAGGCCGTTAGCCCGACAGGTGTTGCTGCCGAGTCTCAGCTGAAGAGGATCCGAGTGGCTTCCAGGCTGAAGTATAAGAGAGCAAAAATGTCCTTGTATGCAATTACTCCCTAATCAGAAGCTCCCTTTACGGGAACCACAATCATTTCAGTTCTTTTGTTGAATTTTATCTCAAGTGACAACGCCCAACACTTTACCTCAGAGCAATAATGAAGATATTTATTTTGATTTGTATTAATGTCAAGTTGTCAATTCTGCAGCAGCGTTTAGAGTCCAATGTTTAACAACCATTACCTGCATCTGTGTGATTGAAAGTCTGAACAGTCCTCTGAGCCAAATCTATTATCCTGTCCACTTTAAATGATCGCAGGTCCTCCTCGTCCAGAGCGATGTCACCCAGATAGGCAACTGAAAGACAGAAAACACAGACGGCACACGTCAGGCGAGTAGCGAGAGTGAAGGTGCCTCACAATATGAAGCCTCGGTTGTTGCCTCAAGCTTTTCCTGTGGCTCGGGCCGAGTAGGCTGAATGGAAGCCCAGTGGACGCGCTTGGGGAAGGCCTCGAGGTTGTAAGACACGCATATGAAAATACACACTTCATTCCTTTTTTCCCCCACTTTGTTCCGTTTATCCCTTCCTCACAGTGGAATTGAAATGCAGTTGAGGAACAGGGAATCTGCTCATTTGGAGAGTTTTTGCTATGTTGTCAAATCGCCGTTAGTAAATGGACAAAGTAAATCAACTCAAGACATTGTATGAGGCTTAATAGAATCTGTCCAATCTAGTGAGAGAATGAACTCAGTAACCTGGCTGTTTAGAGGATTTTGCTGACACAAGTTTCATCCAGATGTTAACCGTGGAACAACAAAATCTGCACAGTCTGCTCCGGCGCCCTTGAATAGATAATGAGAACTACGAGATACGAAACAATGGGACGTTGACACTACCTCGATGGAGCAATATGGGGCACCTTGAACAAGTAATTGCTCTTTAATGAGGCCAAGGAGAGGGAAAAATAACCGAACAGGCCCACTTTACAAGGAATGTGCTTTATTAGATTTCTTACTTAAATGCCCCATTGCTAGAAGTCCGCTCCGCAGAGACAGGGCGCTCGGTTTTACTGGCTTTTAACACCAGCACGTTTGCAGAATTTATGGCACAGCTTGCATGCAGGAGTTTTGGGAGCGGTGGGATGAGGTGGGGAGGTTCTGGAGGGGCAATATTGTGGCGCTGTGATCCATCTCTGAACAGGAGAGGACAATGACGGAGGTAGAAAGGAGAGGAAGGAGAAATATTCTCTCCGTCCAACAGGGAAGGCAGATGTGGAGCATAAAGAAAATAACATTCTTGATGCAAGTTTGGTTTTGTGCGGTAGTGGAGGGCAGGCCGACCTTAAAGATTTACAAAACTTTTAATATCAGAGTTAGAAAAAGATTTACAATGTTTTTGAACTGTGAAAAGCTCGTCAACCCAACACAAGCTGTACGGCAGAAATACACCAGAAAATCATTTTGTGCGGTTATGTTTCAGGCAGTTCAAAGTTTTCTTTCTTTTTAAGCACAGAACAAAAGCGTCCACGGGAATGTTTTTATCTCCTTGTAGTTGTGTGGAAGTTTCAAAGAGGACTGAGACTGAAGAGAAAAAAGGACAAAATGCACAAAAGAAGCAAAGACAAAAACACCACTTGGCTGGAGTCCCCGCTCACCAGAGGAGAGTTATTGAAACAATCTGGAGCTGGCTTCAGTCGACGCAGGCTGGTTTTCCACCCTGCAGGATGTAGAGGATGCACAGCACACTGATGACAGCAATAAAGAAAAAGGTGTAGATCACAGCTGGCAGGTCAGGGCACGCACAGAGGACGGGTTTGAATTCCAGAGGTCAAAGGGATCCTCTAATTTGCACTCGAAAAGTACAACAAAAAACCGCCCTAAAAATCCCAATCTGAGACACAAAAACAGGCTGCTTTGGATCTATCAGTGGTGCTGACAACCACTACCATTAAACACTACTGATAAGGGGACGCCACCAGATGTGGTGCAGTATAGGATGGATGGACTGACAACAGGAGGACTTCTCTTCTTCACGCCACAAATTTTCTTCTTTTTTTTTTTATTTGATTCCCAGAAAAGAAGAGGTGGCGCTCTGAAACCAGTTTGAACAATTAATAAGAATACATTATTGAGTGCAAAACAATTCCAGGAGATATTTAATCTTCCACCTTGGCAGAAAGAAAAGAAAAGTACAACTGGAAGGATTTATCTGGCGTTCACAGCGTAATGTGCAATCCAGGACCAAATAATGAGGTACAGTCCTTCTCCCACCCCCTGGAGTTCACAGAGGGCTGCGCTCTATGAGCTCCATACATCCAGCAGCATTTGGAAGACATGCTGGTTAATCCGCAGCATCATTGTTCTCACACAACAGTGGAGATTGAAGTGAGCAAATGCACAGCCCGGTGGCATTAGGACTCATTTCCCCCAGGCATGGCAGTCGTCCTGGAGACGCTGTTGCAGGTTTATGGAAAGACTCGCAGGGATTGTGAATTAATCCCCTTGTCTCCTGCCTTTAATTATCCATACACACATGGTTTTAGGATTCTTTTGTACACAACTCTAGGCGAGGATTGAGGCCAGGCTATGGAGAAAAGTGATAAACTTATCTTGATGAGGAGCTCTGTAACGAGGTAAAATATGAACACAGCAAGGCTGGTGTGTTGTACAGTAGATTACAGCTTCGTGCATGTGGCAGATGGCTCGTGATCACCACAGAGTACAATGCTGCATCTCTTTCCAAAACATTATTCATTACCTAAATGACAACAGCTGCAGCTATAATATCAGTGCGGAGTAGTTAGGCAACGGCTGAGCGGTGTCTGTTTTTGGTTGATTTCTTTTTTTTATGTAAACAAAATGAAGTTTGAGGGAAAAATCAACGTGTGTTTCACCTGCCTCAATTCAAAATACAACAAAGACCTTTGGCCAACTCCTGGATTGACAACTAATTGATACAGGATGAAGGTCAACCCCCCCATCATTGAATTTTTTTAAGTTAATCTAAACCATCATAATCCTTCTCATCTCTTAAAACTCCCCCCACCCCCGTCCATCAATCAGCATATCTAGTCAGATTACACATGAGACCTCAATCAAATTAATCCCATTGATTCGTGTAATGCCTTAGCCTCGACCTCTGCGGTGTCAAATACACCAGGACTATTCCCATAAATCTCCTTCCCTGAATACCAGACCGTGACATCTGCCACTGAAACCTGCACAAACATCAATACTAAGCCTATACAGACACTAACATCAGCCTTTATTTAGAAGGGCCGGTCCCGCTGTGAGGCCCTGCTTTTTCCTGGCTGTACTTATAAAGACATCGAGACCGCCTTCCTCCATACATGACCTAATGAAGAGGGATGGAGAGACGTAAGCCTGGAATGCATCACAATACCCTCGCACCGCCTTTCACTGCCTTTTTGGGAACAAACACTGCCTTTTGAATGCCAATAGTGTACTTCGTTAAGGTGATTACCATATGATGACGGTGTAAGTACCAATTTGCAGGGGTTTTTTTGTACAGTCCTCGCCTTTTTCGGGCTGAACGCTCTCCTGTGTTGATATTTTCCCTCCAGACACTGCATTTTAAACAGCACCAAGAAGACAAACAGGTGGAAAAGTTTTGTGATTATCAAGAAAAACTTTCTATAAAGGGAAGAAAAATATATATTCCTGAGGGATGATGAATAATATTATTCAGGGGACGTTGTCGTGTAAATATGGTACCTCTCTCTGTTGTAAAAACAACACCAGCTGTTATTTCTTCAGCAAATGCTTATCTTGACATTTCCTTACACCCCAATTTAAGCCCAAGGCGGAAGAAAGAAAAAAAACATGCGTGTATCTGCACTGATTTCCAAAAGACACCGTGGCATAATTAGAGGAGAGAGTTTGACAAAGTCAGAAAGTAGAGCTCAAGATTCATGCAATTATTTCCCGATGAAGGCTCGACTCCTCATCACCTGCTGCTGAGATCAAGAACGAGTCGCTGTCGCCACATCGCCGCTTCGGATCTTATTGACCAAATTAATGTGGCCTCAGCTGCAAAGGGCGCACACCATGAGACTGCCGTCCCTTTAACGTTTCACACTCCATCAAGCCCATTAGCAGATTGGATTTCTCAGCTCATCCTGGCCAGTGATCACTGATACACCCGACTGTCAGTTGAACTCCCTCTAATGACTCATCAGCTCGCTAACAATTTGTCTATTTTAATGTCATTGATATGCAGTATTTGGGCTCCTTACACTGATGAATAATTCATAGCCAAGCTGTATTCTCACCTTTGACTAAACTTATTTTGACCGTACCAACTTCATATTTCTGGTTTAGAAAGCAGACTAACACTCACACAGCATTTTTCCCCCTGTAGCAGATGTCCAAAGTCAAATTTAAATGGGTTTGTGGACGAGTTAAATCTGGAGGCAATATTCACCTCTCAACATTTTCCATATTCAATAGCTATCTCCAGCTGAAGAAAAACACACCTTGAGTATATATCCCGGGTGGAGGGAAGTGAAATAATGTTCCTCCAGGTGAGCTGCAGCAAACTTTACCAAATAGAAGTGAATATGGATGAAATGGTGTCAAGCTGCTTAGTCCTGAAAGCTAATTGAACATCCTCTGAGCCTTTTGAAAGACGACTCCCACAGTGTGCTCCGTACCCAGACCTGATAATAAAGTCATGCAAGATTAGTTGTCGTTTAGCTTTGATGGAAAACATATTGTTTCAACTGAAGCATGGAGACTACGCTAATAGGTCTGCTGCCTAATCGCCTGAGCCCTGCAGAGACAGAAGAAGCAGGGGTCCTGCATGTTAAAAAAAACCAAACCAAAAAAAAAAAAAAAACACACAGCGGGAGCTCGGCGATACAACCCCAATTCTATGATGGAAGCAAAACATTTTCTTAGGTGTTGCTCAAAGGCTCAGTCTAGAAGTTCAACCGGAACGTCACGTCGTGAGAGGAGGGCCGCTGAGGGAGTCGCATAGAGAGCAACATGTGTTTTTCAACCAGTTTAAAGAATTACATAAAACAATGACGCAACTCATGTCTCACCTGCGTCTCTTACGATACTTCCAATGTGTCACGATGAAAATCTTTGCATGTTTGCAGGTTCAAATCCCACAACTGACAGATCACCACCAAGATCTCAGAAATAGGATGGGGGGGGGGGGGATTTCCCCAAGGGGATTAATGAAGAATGATTTGTTTAGTTACTGAGGTCTCCTTGAGGACAGAAAAACCTCCCTCAAAAACACGTTCATAAAAAATATCCAGCTGTTGTGTTACAAATGACCGAATCAGAGGCAGGTGGAAATGTGAATTACATAACTTCCTGATACTATCAACAACTTTTTCTGAGGCAAGGGGCCAAAGGGGGACAAACTCAGCAGCCCGCCTCCTGAATGGCCTCCTCTCACCTCACCTGGGCTGGCGTGGCTCAGCGCGACCCGCCTGCCCTCAATCTTCCAGCGGTGCGTTCTCTTGGCACAAGGTGAATGGCCCACTCTGTGTGGCGTGCTAAAGTCAGCCAGAGGAAAGACCCGGCGGCTCTCACGAGAAAACCGCTTGCATAACAGAAGGACGGGCAAGGAGAGATGAGCACAGGTTGACCTGTCTGCTGCTGAAACCACAGAAAGTCAGAAACATTTAAAAAAATGGAGAAGAATGTATCCGGAGCTTTAAAACGGGGAAATTGGGACGTCTGCTTCGTGAATTACTGCAGACCAACAAGTCAATCCAGCCACGACTTCTGTGACGATCGTTTCAGGCTGAGGAGACAAAGAGCATGGCTGCTTCGCAGTCATATTTCATTTTCTAAATAAGTACATCTAATCTCAGTGGGTTGTTAAAGACTTAAATGACTTTCTGGGAGCTTGCCAAGTCTGGAGTTCTGCAAACTAAGGAATTTTCCACTGGTTGAGCCCTAAATAGACGGCATTATTTCAGAGTTACAGCACTGCTCCTTTCAATCAATGCACATTTCTTTCATGTCGAATGAGGTGATGAGTTATTTATGTCAATGAAGGATTTGCAAAAATGAATTTTCAGTAACCTGAGGAAATTAAACAAACTCATCACTGGTTGCTTACTCAGCTTTTGCACGTCAGTCGAGTAGAACAGCAGCACTCAGGAGCCATTGGTGGGAGGCGTTATCAGCTGCATTTAAACCACAGGAACTTTCAAAAGCTTCAGATTCCTCAGGGGTGTGGCCCGCAGTGCGGAACATAGCTGATTAACCACTTGTGGTATTGAAGTTTACCAACTATATTTAAAAATCCTTGCAGCTGTGTTGTCTTCATTTGTCCCCACTGTGCTTTCATCAAATACTCGAGTATTTCATGGTTTTCAATGAAGCCGTTCCAGATGCAAAAAAAAAAAAATCACAATCAAAACCAGTATAATTTGAACCTCCTCCATCTATACAGTCCATCAAATGGAAATGCAGACCTCTCCATGCCATCAAGCTGTGGTGGAAACACAGGCAATAAAGGAACCTTTTTAAGTTCCATTAAGAGAAACATCTGGAACTAAAATTTCAAGGCGCGTTTGGTCACAAAGTGGGTCTTGTCAATTTTGACACAATAGACTTACATTCACTAAAGTTCTGACACTGAAAAGTAAAAGACAAAACCAACAGAAAGACCAATACTCTCCCCACATGGCATCCCTGCATTAAGACTCCACCAGCTTGTAAGCATTTTCCTGAGCGGAAGCTGCTCGACTTAGAAATGCTGACCTCCGGCCACAGAGAGCGATCACGGACTCAGTGTTGTGACGTGCATGAAAAATGAGAAGGGGCGAAAAAAAGAGACAGAGACAGAGGGAAAAAAAAATCAATAATTCAAGAATGGTCAACTCCGTGGACACTTGTCTGGAGTTGATGGTTGGGAAATAGTGTTTTCTCTGGTTCATCTTTTGAGTGAGGAGGAGTGAGGAGATCTTGGACAATGTGCTGTGTGGTGGGAAGGAGAAAAGCAGGTGGGTGTTGGAAGAGATGGAGAGTAGGGAGGGTTAAAGGAGTGGGTGTTTGTACTTTGCGACCATCTCCCAGCCGCCTGTCTGCAGACGTGTCCAGAGGAGGAAACCGTAAACAAAACAGCAAATGACACGCCGGACCACTAATAATGATAACATCCGCACTGAGATAAACACCAGTCATGGCCGGGCGTTTGTCCTCGGACATCCCAGCTGAGACATATACGTTCTGCAAAACTAAGTACCAAAACAACAAAAAAAACAAAAAACAAATCACTTGACATCCAAACACAGCATCAGCGACCTTTCGTCGGGGCGTCACTAGTGTCCAGCGCATCTATACGGATACATTGACAGCTTAAGTGACTCAACATAAACAGTACAGTTAAAACAGGATGCAGCATCTTAATGACTCACGCATGAGACATCGTTCATCTGCAGCTTGACCTTTGTCATGTTTATGCAGAGGCGAAACTCCGCAAACTTGCAAAGGTTTGTGTTTTTGTTTTTTTTTTGCCGACACTTTCTCGTCTCCTTGAGGGGGGGGGGGGGGGGGGGGACGGACGGACGCGATGAGAGGAGATAGTTGGGTAACTGAAGCGGGAGGATTGCGTTTCATAATCAGCTGACACATCAGAAATCATCAAATGCCAAATCAGTAAGCACTTCCAGGACTTTAGAGGTCATTTTGACTCAAGCCAACTCCCTCTATCTGTAACCTGAATAGTTTTACCAGATGGAAAATGCAATCTGTTCAAACTCCCCCAAAGGGATTTGGCAAGACAGTGAGTTCACGGTACACACACACACATAGTCACACACACACACACACACACACAAGAGGGGAAAAAACAAAAAGATTACAGTGACAACTGAGAATTGTTGGCCAAATAATGGGAAAACATGCAGGAGGAAAAGGCAGACATGTTTATACTGTGACCCATAAGACAATAAGAATAATGTGTGCATAGATTCTGAGCTCTACTGTACTCTCCTCTCTCTCCCCTCCTCCACTTTGTTTTAGTGGTTTGTGTGAACAGCCGGTGGAAAAAAGAAAAAAAAAAAAGACTATTTGTGCAATGACAAAAACCAACCAGAAAAAGGAGCAGAAGTCTTTTAAAATCCTTTGTTATCCCAACAGCTCAGACGTCTTCCTAAAAACACGACACCCTGCAGGAGCGACATGAGCGCATTTATAGGGAGAAAACGTGCAAAAAAAAAAAAAAAACATCAGGCTGAAACTTTTTTTTCTACGGGTACTTAAGCGAAAACTTTTCATGTCAGTAAAAGAAAAAAAAAAGAAATGTAGTGAGAAACATTTTTTTCCCTTCTTCCCATCCTTGTATTTTCATCCTCACTGCCGCTTTCGGAGCTGGATTATCCGAGGCGACTGAGAGAAAGCTTCACATGTTTCAAACTGCACAAACTACAACACTTACTACTAAACATTTGCACATAATGTTCCCTCAAGCCTTCTAGAAACTACACGCAGAGCTGTCATCTCAGGGAAAGAGAGAGAAACAGCGGTGTGATCTGTGCGAGCTCCGCCAGAAGAGATTCGTGGCATGTTTCTACCTCCACATAAATAAGGTGAATCAAACCGGGGGAGAGAGAAGAAGAAGAAGAAGAAGAAGAAGAAGAAAGAAAAAGAAAGAAAGAATCTCACCAGCTTTACAGGGATCCTTGTAGTCGATCGGGTCTGTTGTGGCAGTGGGCTCCACGTAGTAGCCCGGATCAATCGCCTCCAAATCGATCGCCAATATCACGCCAAGACATGATAGAAGAAACAAACACCTCGCCCGGAGCTCCATGTTTGTGGTGGGGGAGACGGCGCGAGGCGAGGGATAAAGGTAAAGGGAGAGAGAGAGAGAGAGGGAGGGAGAGAGAGAGAGAGAGAGAGAGGCAGAGAGAGAGAGAGAGAGAGAAAATGGGAGGTTTTGGGGGGAGAAAGAGAAGAGATCCCTCCAGGGGGGCGGGTTTTAGAGCCAGCCTCTCTCCGGTGTCTCTTGGCTCCGGGGCAGCGGTTTGGTTTCTCTCTCCTCCAGCCGGAGCAGCTCCGGACTCAAACTTTGATGATAGGGCAGCTCCTCCACCGGGCCCTGGAAATGCCCTCATGGGTGGACCTGCGTCTTTATTGCCCCCTTGTCGGTCCATTAGAGGTACTAGAGCTATGATTAGTTATATTTAATATTACGCTACTATCTCCTCTTATCGATCTCCTGCCATCAAGCAGCATTCACTAGAAACTAAAGCTTTCGTCACATATCGTTTCAAAGTTCCACTTTCATTAAAACATTTCACTCGTATTTTAACTCTTTGTTTAAAGTTTCAAACAAATTTGCCCTTTTCTTTTCTTTCTTCTTTTTTTTTTTTTTTAAGTTCAAAGTAGCCAGCATCGCGGAAACACGCACAACCATTCACACGTGCGCACTGGATGGTTGGAATCCCGTCACCCTCGCGCGCGCGCCGGGGCACGCGCACAAGCTCATAAGCAAACACACAGGAAAGAGCAAAGCGCCACCTGTCGGTAAGTCACCGAACAGGACCTAAATGAAACCAGAACGAAAAGGCAACACGCCGGTTTGTGTGTGAATTATTATTCTTTTTTTATTTTTTTATTTTTTTATTTTTTGGAGGGGTTCTCCAGTTTTAATCTCAACCTAAAGCTCAGTAAATGTCACATTTCGAACAAGGACTTCCAGCTTGCATTAAAATAGCCATATAAATGCAGGGATTTGTCATCCATCCATCCATCCAATTTAAATCACCAATAAACCTCACATGCATGTTTTTGGACTCTAGAAGGAAACCAGTGTACCCTGGATTCCTGTAAAATACCAACTATACACTATTGAGATCTAATTTCCCACAATGTAGTGTGTTATTTGAAACAAAAAAAAGCCTAAATATGGTTTACAAATATAAATCTCTTTACTTATTCATTATTTGTCACTTTCACTAAACAATGTGAAGTTACCAAATATCACTCACCTGTTACAGGGATGAAATAAACCATAATATACGACTCCAAATGTAAGCGGTATAACAGCCGTTTGTCTACATATAAGGACCGACTGACCTGAGTTCAGTTTATATTTTATAAAGCGTAAGCCTCTAATCATGGTTTGACTTGCTTATGGAGCCCAGCAGCTGGGAGCAATAAAATATCTATATGTGACACTCCTTACAAACCGGAATGAGCTACTTTCAGTGTGAGATTATTCTGTTTGTGCCTTATGTTTTCTTCAACATTGACTCTTAATAATAAAAAATAAAAAAAGGATCGATGCTTTACTTGGATTTTGAAATACATGGATGTTACGTGTTTTGTCTGTTTTGCTGTTGAGGCAGATTAAACTGATGCCAAGTTATTTCTTCCTCTGATGCCAGCGGATATGTTTTATTTGGTATTGAATGTTACCAGTCCACACTTGGTGGCGGCATTCAGTTAACCCTACATATTTACAGTGTTGTATGAGAGTGCCACCCACTACAGCTTTATGCAGCAGGGCACAATGACCATCACATAGTAAACACAGCGACAGATAGTCAGATCTCGGCCAGTTAACACATCTTTTTGATGTGTGGGAGAATACTGAAATAGCAAGAGGAAACTGACGCACGCACATAGTGAACATGGACACTCCACACAGGAAGGGACTCGAAAATCCCTTCCCCTGGACTTCATGGACAGACTCATTTCTGAAGACAATAAAAACAGCGCTGTAGTGGAGATTGGATGGAGGAGCCTCAGATGGATTGCACTGGTGCTAATGAGGGGAGGAAATGCCAGCAGCTCTTCTGCTCTCCCTCTGACCGCCATCACTGATCCCTCCCCTGTCTGCTACATACACAGACTTATATAAGAAGCAAGAGACACACTCCAATCTTTATCTCATCTGACTGCTGCTGAAGTGTGTTTTAGACCGGATGTCTGTGGCAATGACCGGCTTGTATTTATGTAGCAGGAGTAAACATCAGTTTAACGAACGAACATGAGCTTAAGACTGCATAACATTTTGAAAGATAGGAGTCTCTAAGCTTGCTCAATGCCTCAAGTGTTGATCACACCAGAGTAAATGTTTACATTAATAAAAGTAAATCTGAGCAAGTGTCTTCAGGCAAATCTGTTTATTTCAAACAAAAGGTCTGATGACAGTGCAGAGGGGAAACATTGTCCTATACAGTGGCTTCGACTGCAGAACAACGGCTCACACAGGAAACAAATAGATGGTCATCAGTGCACATGCACTGCTACCTTGTGACTTTCTGGATGATAAACAGTAACTGAGCTGATGAAGACCAATGCTAACGGACTCGGTGCAGAAATGGGTTAATTTTTGATCAGATTTCGGGCCTGTGTTGTATTAGAATGTCATGTGGAAAAAGCAGCTTAAGAAATATCAATGAGAATTTAACAGTAATGATGGTAATTATATTTATAATAATATTAGTGCCATGAGCGATGTAATTAGTTGTCGCAAATTTGTGTATTTTGAATGATACACACCCATTTCTTTTAGACCTAGTCATGGAGGCCCTTGGTAAACAGGATATATTAAAGCATAGTAGTATAAACAATATTACCTTAGTGCAGTTGTTCTCAAAGTGTGGAGCGGGTCTCCCCTGGAGGGGTGGCAGCAGGCAAAAATCACACTTTGAGAAGCCCAGCATTAGTGTATACCTACAAAACAACATAAGGTTTCTAGCTTCTTTTCTTTCTTTTTCAAAAATCTGAGTGGCAGGTTTCTGGTAAACACCAGCAGCCATCCTCTCACAGTCTTTGCACGGTTTGAGTCCAGTTAGTTCTTAAACCACACAGGATGTTTTAAAGGTGAAGGTAATGAAAACAGAGCACAGACTGTAGCACTGCGGTGTTGGAAGAATCACTGCCACCCAATCCGGAGACTGGTAGCAGCTCGGTCACGGCTGACAGTGACTGCTTGGCCTTTTCCCTTCGTCGGGGGTGGGGGTGGGGGTGGGGGGGAGGGGATGTGCTCTCTCTGGAGGATGTCAGGCAGGTTTGTTTTTTTTTTTTTCCCCCCTGCACATTGCGGGGTGGTGCGTTAGTCATTGCAGGGAGGGTGCAGTCTCATGAGCAGCCCGCGGCTCCCAGATGTCTCTGGCACAGCACCAGCTAACATCAGGTGCGTCTCCACATGGGAACGGAGAGCTGAGACTTTCACTGCTGTAAAAGGGCACAAAGAATTTAATTAACTCACAGTCCACAACGTGTAATAAAAAAAACCCAACTCATTTGTATTGGATTCTCGAGGGCAATTAAATGTGTGGCATTTACGAGTTTGACACTTCAACTGACCCACAAGCTCTTTCGAGGGCACAAAGAATAGACAGTAGTACTCGGAGGCGATTTTCAACCATCAGATGATGGATTTTAGAAGTGCCTCACATTTGTGTTCTGGAATGGGGACGTGACGGTCTGAGCTACTCTTCACTTAACATAAGGCGCAGTGCGGACTAGGGCTTTCAAACTCACATTTACAGCAAATTATGTGAACAAATAGCTATAATATGACAATACTATGACCATTTTTTAAATATATCTTTTAATTCAGTGTTATTTTTAACAGTAAACATTTGAATGCTTGTCTGTTTTGTTTCATCTAATGTTGAGCGAGCCATTTACGATGCCAGCCACTCTGGTAGAATAGAAACATGTAGATTATGAGTTAATTCATTTATTTTGCCTGAATCACAATTTTTTTTTTAATGCGACAACTATTCTCTCTTTTGAAGTTTTTTGGAGAAAATTGTTAAATGAATGTGTAATAATTCAAGAGGGTGGCGATAAGCATTTCCAATGTTCTGTGTATCATTAAAAGGTCATAAGTGACCTATGCCATCACAATGTTACATACATTAATCAATTTTCACTTACATTTTTAGAACATTTGGACCCTCCCACCGTGAACTCTTTAGTTACAAAACGGCTGTATTGAATCATGTACAGTAGTTATCGTTTGATTCTCATTAACAACCAAAGGACAATCATTCAGATCTGATTTAGTCAGGAAGAGCAGATACTGCTGACAAGAGGCAAAGACACATCCATAAAATCAAATGATATCAAAAGAAGGAAATAAACTTCGACTGTGCCTGTTCAAATGGGACACACCTTGGGATCATTGGTATGAGCTGGCGTCGCCGCCTCGCCTGCCTGGCTGAGGGATCCCACTCTACTGGGCTGTGCTCCTCGAAGGGTCACGGTTATAGAAGTGGGGGCTTTCTGCCCTCCTGACAACACACAGAAAGTGGCTCAGCAATAACAAGCTAAGACGTATGTCTTAAAGATACACGGTAACTGAGCACTTGTTGTAGTCAAACGGTACAATCCTCGTGGTTTATGCATTTTTATCAAATTTAGATACAAGCAGGATGTCTGGATGTTTGAATGAGGTGAGAGCAGACCTGTAAGTCAAGGTAGGAAACGGTTATGACAAATCCAAGTGAATCACAAGAAAGCAAAAAAAAATTAAAAATCAAGCAGCACCAATGAAAACATGAGTTTGATCCCAGTCTTTATTGTAGCAACACAAACAAAACTTGAGTAATGCCATTCTTTTCCAGTGGTATTGCTTTTTAACCCTCCCGAAGGTCACGGTCTCTCAATATGGATAATGTAAGCAGGTGACTTAATGAGAGGGTTTACATGAAACATGTTACATGTATAAGAAAAGGAAACAGACAAACAGACAATGGCAGGCGAAATATAATCAGACGGAGGAAGTAGCGTGGATTGACCTTTCGGTTCTTTTTTTTTTTTTTTTTTTTTTCCAATCCACCTGGATGTAAACTTTGTACATAATTCCTCAGAGTCAAATGGTCTCATACAGCTTCAGTTTCTATTTGCATTCTTTCTTCATAAGTGACCAACAGAGAATTTAGCTAAAAAAAAAAAAAAAAGATTTTACATTTCCTGTATAGCTCTTGATGAATATTTACATAAAACATGCTGCATGCCACTGATCTGCCCCCAGACGCTGTATAGCTGCACGTGTGACTGCGAACCTCACAGGTCAGTCTCTATCACCTTCCCGCCTCTTGTAGTCCCGTTTGGCCGGCCGACTTATTGAACTACCGATTCCTAAACAATGGACGAGTGAAACCGAGGGCACTCAACGTGGCCGCTGTGTTTTGGCAACTCGAGACATACCAGCGGTCTGATTGGTGATGTGTGCCAAGCCGGGCAAACTGCTCGCCAGCTTGGCCAGCCCGCCATTGGTGAGCAGCTGGTGGATGGCGGTGGTTTTAGCCACTCCTCCTGTGGAGACCACAGGAAGCGCTCGGAGCAGAGTGCTGCTGCTGGTACCCGCGGAGCTCAGGACCGGACCCTGGGGTTTCCCGCAAACCGCCTGAGGGTGGAGTGGAAGAGGAAAGAAAACACACAGCTCAAGGTTTGAATGTGAATGTGCAGGAGAGGAGGAGGAGTTGGTCCTGATGTGTGTTTGAATGAACAGAGCGATTGATTTAATTGGAAATATCACACAGTTAGGGCAGCTCATTAGAGGAAGTGTGAAACCCTGCCATGGGAAACCTGGTGGGCACCAAAGATGAGCTGGAGCTGTGAGCTTTCTGTGGAACAAAGGATATGCAGTGGCTCCTTTAAGGCTACAGATGCATCTCAATTCTTTTCAGATCTATTACAAGGCATTTTTAGTTTTATTCTTTAAAATACAACCATGAGGATCTGAAATTCCAGTGTCTCAAAATACCATATTTCATAAAGCCTTTCAGTTTATAGGTTATAGTTGAAGAAATAACTGACAAAATAACTGACTTTTTGATGGTATTCTAAGTTATTTGAGATGGACCTTGAAGTTCAGAGAAGCCACATAGTCTGGAAAGTTATCTGAAGACACATGAGGAGCAAACCGCAGATGATCAATGCTCAAAGAACCGGCTGGTCACAGAGCTGCATCAAAACAGATTCATGGAAAAATGACTAGAAGGACCAAATGTGATGGATAATGGTTACAAACACAACAGGTGACTGCACCCTGGAGGAGGTTAGAAAGTAAAACCACTCCAGAACTTGGAGGAGCTTCACCAGGAGAGGACTGAGGTCTGGAGTCAGCAGTGTGGGGAAAACCAGATGTGTGCAGAAGATTAAGCTACTAACTCTTCTGGATAATAAATCTTTTTATTTCTGTGCTCCATATATTTCCACGCTATTTCACTATGCTGGATTTTGGATTTTCATACACTTCCGTTGTACGTTCCTGACAGCGCTCACCACAGCAAGTCATTATGCGACATTCACCAGAAACCAAACATTCAAGGTCAATGCAACCAACTGATGAGATTAATTAAAATAACGCAAAATAGGACAATACTGTGTACCAATAATGACTGCTTCACTGTTTGAAAAAAGTGTTATCATGTATACAGCATGTTCTATATTTTGAAAGTGATTGTAAGCTCAGAACTTGCCCTCAGGAAAGTCCTGGATTTGGATGTAGAGTTGGATGGAGTAAATGTAAAACATGAATGGGCTGTCTAATCCCTGCTGGAACACTTTTCGAAACACTGATCTAGAATTAAAGGTAAAATTGCATGATTCTGATTTAGAAACTGAGTACAACCCAAGTGCCCTGCATAATATGGCTGTTATCCTGAAAGCCATGACGATGGTTTAAATGATTTGTGATTTCTTTTATTTTACTTTTGGCACCCAACACAAAAAAAGCTGATAAAAAACAAATGTGTCATGCAACAGGGGTGTAAGATCATGGCTGCTACATTTATACGTTGAGGAAATAGTCCACCAAAATATTGCTTTATGCAAACACACGTGAGTTGGTTGAAATATTGAAAAACCACCAGTCTCATCTGAAATATTTATACTTCAATAGATGGACAAAAAAATGCTAAAATAATGTTCTAAGAGTGAGAGGACTTATTCATAGTGTAGACTTTATAATAAAAATGTCACGATAGACCCTGAAACGTTTATGTGATGACTGTAAACCATGACAACTTGCTGTGAGGTTTCCCATATCAAATCCCAATCTTATCAAGATTTTGTTATCAAACATAAAGACCTCTGTGGGGGTTACCTGGGTGCTGCCAGTGTTGGCTGCTGTCGAGGGCAAGTTAGGTGTTTTGGTGACGATCTCCTGAAGACTGAAACTTAGGCCTTGAAGTAGACTGCTGGCGGAAGGCGCTGCACACAAACACACACAAAACAAAATGAAAAGATAAAGATAAAAACAGAAACTCAGTGAATACAAGAAGTTCAAATCAAGATGAAGTGTATCCCCAACAGATAGGAGAAAACACAGCAAGCCAGCCAAAAAGCCTCAAATCCTGCCTCAGGAGTAGAGTTGACGAACAGACACAAACAGTTATGTCCAAAGGTTTGGGTCAGTGACAGACAGCAATGGCGCAAGAGGCGATCAATGATGATGTTTGTCAAAATAAAATGTCCTGACAAATTGTTCCAATCCAGTGTTTATACTTGATTTGTCCCTGTGTAAAGCGCTCAAGAGTTGCACTGAGTGTTGAAACTACTGCGTCTGAGATCAGATGCACAATTGAGAGTGCAAACAGGCGTGCAAGGCAGGACAAGACAGAGATACCTTGGGCAGTAGCTGGAGCTTGCGCCTGGACTGGTGTGGAGGGCCCTGACACCATGCAAGGCTGCACGCTGCTGAATGAGCCGGAGCCTGGGGACAGGGCACCAGACACCTCTGAGAGACTACCAGACCTGCAGTGACACACATAACCACCAGTCTACTCAGGAGCTACCCCAGCAAATGGTGTTTGGTCATCACTTCACTATCCAACTCCGAGTACACCCTTCATCAACCCTCTCTGCACCGCACACGCTTTTGTCCAATAGAATGAGAGTGAGTGTGGCTGTAGGCAAGGTGCTGTGTGTGGCCCTGCTGCTTCGCTTACCGCTGGCCGGTCAGAAGTCCAGAGAGCTCCTTGGCTCCAGCAACAGTTTGTCCCACTGACACTGTTAAGGGCTTTCCAGAGACCCCCACTGCATGCAAACAGAACATCAACAACATCAGACATTCAACTTCGGGAGATTCAAAATGCATGAAGTGACCAAGGCTGAACCTCTCAAGAAATAGCTAAGCGGTTATGCACAGCCGCAAACGTAGGACGCATTTTAAGTAGTAAAAACTCTCGGATGAACCCTCAAAACGGTTGTCTGCACCCAATGCAATTTATTACTAAACAAAATGGTAAATAACACATGCAGACATAAATGTCAAGGCAAGTTAGTTTTTTTTCCCCATTCAAAAACATAATTCTCCAAATTACAGAGCTTTGAGCTGCATTTTATGTCCTGAACCAAGACCAAGAAGACTGTGTTCATTATTCGATGGTAGTATTGAGAGAACTATAGATACTCCAAGTAGAGGAGTGCAGGAGCTGCAAGAGGTCTGATATGACATGTGGATAAATCTGAACAAAACGTCACTATAACATAGTTGAAGAAAAAGAAGAATCACATCAAATTGTAAATAGAAAATCCGGATGACATTATAGACCAATCAAGGCCAGAATCTGTATTATTTAACAACAAATGTGTCTGAACACAAAAACAGTGACTGAAATCCCAGGAGTCTCTATAAATCTTATTTTAGCTTATTCCTCGTCTTATGCTTGTTCTCTTGTTTGAATTGCAAAGTAGCATCTTACACCTGCATGAGGATATTGTTGTGGCGCAGGCAATAGTACTAGTTTTAGTTTTCAAATCACTTGTTATTTTTGGCATCAAGTTTGATTCGTTCTTTTCTGAAAATTTCAGTGAAAATATTACTGTCAACCCTGAATCTAACTCCTCTGTATTCTCCACAGAGAGTGATGGAGGAAACCAGTTTTGTACCTTCATGTGGAGCCGGGCTGATGGCGCCCCCTGCTGACTCATTTTGAGAAACAATGGTGACCTTGATCTTCGCCCTCTTTGACGCTTTGCTTGGCGTGGGACTCGGCGCCTGCCTCCTCTTGCCATGAGAGCGCAGTTCATCCCTGTCCAGGCCCTCCATCTGATCGCTGGTCACTGGCACTGCACCGCACAGAAAAACACACAAACAAACAAATTCAATGTCATACAGAACAGTATTTTGAATCTGTGTTTAATATTTATGTGACCTTGCCTGATGATAGAACTTGCATTTTTACCAACTGAGTAAAGTGTAAGACGAGATAAAATGGATTACATTAAGCGAAGGATAAATTCAAAACATTACACCGAGTGTGTTGATGCAGTTGAGTCGACTATTATGCAAAATGCCTCTGAATATAAAGTGGAAGTAAAGAAAAGAGAGTGACAGGGATAGAGGAGAGAAGGGCAAGAACGGAAGAGGGATAGACACTTACCAAAAATACAAGGAGGAGTGCCAGGAGGAAGATTTTTCCTCACAAGCATGTTTTGTTTCATAAAAGCGGCAAACTGAGCTGGAATGAATTGGAAAAAAAGCCGGAAAGGGGAAAGTTGCAGGAAGAGAAAAGACAAGAAGATGAAAGGAAAGTGTTACAGTCCCGTCCCATCTTGCCCCGTCAGATGTCGTGACCTGATAATCTCTTAATAAAATAAAAAACAAAAATAAAAATCTTACGCAATCATGTCACATCCACACATTATCTCAGCCGCTCAACCTTTGCAAAGTTTGACTTACGTTGAGGTGAATGCCTCATTGTAACATGTTCACATAAACAAGTGGGGCCCCAGTGAGAGCTGTGCACACACGGGTGCCAAGGATCACTGGGCATTCAGGTGTTTGTGAACGCTCGCAGTGCGTTTCATGTGAACTAACCTTGTGCCTGCTTGTGAGTGAGCACTGTGCCCGAGCGCTGCATGTGAGTCTTTAGGAGCTGAGTAGCTGTGATCAAACTGGACTTCTGAGCTGGAGACAGGCCCGACGTCTTGGGTTTGGGACTTGAAGTGGGACTGCTGCAGACACTCGAAAGATCCTGCAGGAAAATTGATTAAACCTGAATCAGAATTGATCCATTAATCTCAGTCACAGGGCATATAAACACGCTATGAAAGGCAGTTTATTAACCCTCTCCTTAAAAATGCTAATTCAGCTGCATCACTAAATTTAACACACAAAAATTGCTTCTCGCGTCCCATTCCTTCAAAACTATTGCAGCAATGGAGAGCAAAGACAAGGGCAAAAATATATCACAGATAGCTTTAGAAAAATCCAAATGATAAAAAGAAAAAAGTTTTTTTTTTAATCAAATAAATTGAAACAACTTGACACGTATTTGTTCCCTCTAATGGAAGAACATCACTCGCCCTAATTTCATCTCCAACTTAGTTTTATCCTATTATGAACAGCAGTTTGAAATTCAATAGATGTGAACCAGACACACGGTGGTTATTGGCTCTCATCACACAGTGGGAATATACCTGTTACGAGTTCCTGTTAAGCTTGGGGGCCTTTTATTGTGGAGTTTACATATTCTACTGGTGCGTGTGTGAAAATTTCCCTGAGCCATGAATGTGAGTGTGTATGTGTCTCTCTGCATTTGTCCTGTTAAAGACTGGTGACCAGTTCAGCATGTACCCTGTCTTCACTCATAGCTGGGATCAACTCAAGCACTCAGTAACCCCGAGCTGAAATAACACAAGATTGAAGTCATTGCAGCCATTGTGATTCATCAAAATGAATAAAATGAAGAGACGTCTGACCTCTGAACCCGATGGTGAGATGGGAACTCGAAGTGCAGGAGAAGAAGGTCGTCCTCTTTCCATATCAAAGGGAAGCTCTCGCCGAGGCCTTTTCTTCTTCTCTGTGTCCAGGTCCCTCATCTCCCCAGAGCTGTGACTGTGTCCCTCTGAACGTGTCAGAACGCCCATCAAGAAATCTGCTATCTCATCCTGAAAGCCAAAGAGAGTGCAGCATGAAGATTTCCATCAAAAACAATGTTTTATTTTTTTTAATTCACCTCTACTTTACCAGGAAATCTCATAAAGATCAAGATCTTCTTTGCAAGGGAAATGTGACCAAGCTAGCAGCTCTTACAAATCACAAAATAATGTGGAACATATAAAAGACAATAAAACACAAGATGATCAGAGGAAATACAAAGAAAACTTTCTGGCTTCAGACACTGACCTGGACACAGCGATCCACCATGGTCTGCGTCAGCCCGTCTGATTTCATCTTCGCTGAAAAAATTCTGTGAAGGGATAAGAGTTTATCTACTGAGTAATCGTTCATACTCCATTACAAAGGACATGATATGAGGTGATTTCTGTGACTGACCTGAGGTTGTCGTCAGCTCCTCCCACCACCACCATGCTGTTGTCGGCCCTCAGCTTCTCTCTGAACTCTTCCATACCCTCAGTGGTGCACTGCAGAGCATTCTGGCCAATCACAAACAACACCGGGGTCTTCATGTCCAACAGGGGGTCGTCCACATCCTGAAAAAAAAAAAAAAAAAAAAACAGCACTGCAACAGTCATCATCTTCATCAATAAAGACGCTTTTCCATTAGCTCCTACTCAGGCTTACTCGCCTTGCCTCTACTCGCCTCAGCCTCGGTCGTTTTGCATTACAGAATAGTAATACCCACCGTGTACAAGTAATCACCCGAGATATGATGGGAAGCAAACGTGCATTGGAAATCAGCTCAAATAATAAATTAAATAGTAAATTTTTTTTATGCTTATTAATAATATTACAAAATGTGGATTGGTACGATCGTGCTTCACTGTTCAGTGTTTCGGTTTCACCTGTGCTCGTGTTAACTGCTGAATTCCTCCACAAGCCGTTGGCAGCAGCTGATGTTAAAATAAGATAAACAAATGATGATATTTTAAACTTTACTGGAAATCCGGTTAAACGACGTTCGCCAGGACAGCCACAGATTTTGGTCAGGTTTTTAACATCGGCTGTGAAAAGGAAACGCTTGAAGAAGCCGGTCACTAGTTAACAGGGAAACCAATTAATCCAAAACACCGCCACTCGGAGACCTCCCGATGCTCTAGCGCAGGGGTGTCAAACTCAGATCCTCGTGGGCCACAGCCCTGCACGTTTTCAATGTCTCCCTCCCCTGAATGTCCTGATGGTTCATCACCACATTCAGCACAAAGCCAGATAACGAGCTGCTCATTGCAATCAGCTGTGTTGAAGCTGGGAGACATGCAAAACGTGCAGGGCTGCGGCCCTCGAGGCCTGGAGTTCGAAACGTGTGCTCTAGCGGGTCCATCGAGCTCCCTCTGAATCCTCTGGTCGGCCACCAGACAAAAAAACGCCTGCACATCGTTGCTGCTCCACAGAGTTTATTTCTGTGCTTCTATCTCTGCGACTGAGTGCTTTGGTTGTGCAGGGCTTCAAGTTCTTACCCCTCTCGGTCCGTTGACTGTTAGCAGAGGGAAACCAAGACACACAACAGCTGTCAAATACTCCATGAGGGATACCTGAAATGACAATTCGAATGAAGAACTTTTTAAATATTCCTAACAGTGGAGATTACACAGCCTCATAGAGATTACTAAGAACTGTCTTACGTGACATGCGATGAGGGCACCAGCGTTCCAGCCGACCAGGATTATGGGTTTATGGGGGAAGTGACTGTGAACCTGGAGGGGTCACATTAATTACATAATCAGTTGGGTACAAACACAAAATCAAGCATAATACATCACACCAGCAATATGATAAAAGAGGATGCTACAGTTTGAGTAACATTAGTCATCAAATATCATATTGTTACAATCCATATACATTTCATTTAATAAATGATATTTCCAGTGTGCATATTCAAAACACACAAGACAATTAAGTACATGTATTTCACAAAATCGCACTTCAACTACAATGACAAAGTTGCCAAATAACAACAGTTTTTGTACCTCCATGACCTTGGCTCTGACAGTACACAACATGTGCTCCAGACACTGGGTGATGCCAACATTGGCCCCACTGTTCAAATGAGTGTGCACTGGAATAACCTGAGACACAAACAGATGCTTTAGACACAGGAAAATGTTCTTATTTTTTCCATCCATAGAGATTTCAGTGCAATGTATTTCAGACCTTCCCTAAACAGGAGAGTTGTGACTGCCAGAATCTCATTCGCCGTGAGGTAGAGAGGACAAGATTGGTCGGGCTCGATGGTGCAATAAGGATGAGTGGGGAGCCGGGAAGCTTACACTGTCACATGAAAAGGATGCAAGAGGAAGATCATGAAGCAATGAGCAGAAGTCGTTCAAGAAGTGTTTCTTTTGGGGAATAAAAATGAGTCATGATGTTACCGGTTTGTTTTGAGACAAAACTCCCACAGCTGGATCCCAAGGGCGTTTCAACAGCAGTGACAGAGCCTCTGCACTCGGGGCTCCGGTCTTTGCAGATGACAGTAGCATTCGGTCTATCAGCGAGGGCAGCTTGACACACGAGGAGAGGAAAATGATTCACTTCACACAAATCTGATAAGACACTACACATCCGTTATTCCTCTTTATCAGCTATAGCTACCATACCTTGCTTTTGAGTGTCTGCAGCACATCCAGGTAAGCAGCAAGCATGGGAAGGCTCAAGGACTCAATCATGGTGGTGTGTAACCACTGAGTCAGCTTGGTGTCCCAGTTCACGCTGGCGAGAGCATGTCGCACCTTTCTGGCACACTTATTGACGGCTATCCTCCGCAAAATGGGCTCATTCGAAGTCTGTGGTAAACAAGACCACACCAGTGACGTGATTAAAACATATTTAATAGAATATTGTCAATTATGCAGTTTTTTTTTTTTTTTTTAAAAACACAACATAACACAACTTTTTTTTTAAATCTCTCGTCAAAAAATGAAATTTAAAAAAATAAATAAAATAAAGAAATTACATTTTCATTAGCCAGACGGGCGAGTCGTTCTGCCTGCAGAGCTTTGACGACCTTGTTGAACAACTTGTTCTGAACCACTGACCACCCAGTCCTGAAAGAGGAAAACAAAAGAGGGTTTAAGCAATGTGTTGCAACTCAGGATCATTCGGTACCAATTATATTCTAGATCACTGTTTCACAATCTGGTCCTGCAGCTTTTACTAAGTGTCCGCATGTTTGGTGCAGTACCCCGGTTAAAATAAAGTTAAAACTGAATAAACAAAGTGAGGATGTGAACAAAAGACATAACAGATATCTGCTGTAATGTATAATCTGTGAAATAATTTCCACACCAATGTTTTCTGCTCAGCTGAATGCAACACAATGCATGTGGGATTATTTCTCTTTGAATTTTCACCAGCTAAAATTCACTGGAAAAAAACAACAACCCATAAACAAAGCAGGCTTCAGATTCCATTGGTGCAGAAATAGTTATGGTAAACTGCAAGCATATGGTGCTTAAAAACTCCATTAAACCCTATGTTTGGGGTGCGCTACATTCAGACATAAATACAACTTTAACCAAACTTCCTTGCACATGCACAGAGAGCTACTTTTTAACGGGACCTGGCACATTTGTGTGGTGCACAACATGGATCAAATGCCAGCACTCACACTTAACATATGAACAACACAAATGTAGCTACAGTTCATTCAAGCTGAACCAAACGTGAAGAAAGTAAAGACAACCGTATGGTTCACATCTGCTTTCTGTGTTGGAACAGGGAGATGTCCCTACATGCAGCCAGGGTAGCAACTACCCATTGTCATCACAAAGAGCCACTATTAGATATGTGATAGTGTTAAAACACACCAATAGATGATAAAAACCACAGATCATTCGGAGTGTTGACTTACTTGTTTATGTGTTCCTCCCAGTCATCAGGTGGCGGGGGGTTCTCAGCGACCGTGCGAGCAAACAGGACATGCCGTTCGCACTCTTTCATCACACTAAGTGCCTTCTGGTTATCATACAGAGGAACAGGGGTCGGAGTGACTGTGTCTACATCTATATTGGATTCTGAATCTCTGCAGACAAAGACAAGATCATCAAATCACTGCGAGAATGAATCACATAAACTGGTGAAGTCTGGATACCACCTCAGCCAAAAAATGAATATCAGTTTATTATCAATTCAGGAGCTTGATGACTCACGATACAGCTTCAGACTGACGACGAGACGAAGGGACAAATAGCGTTCTTGTGGGCCGGGCGCTGCTGGCGTCGGGATGGGCGTTCCAAGGTTTGGCATAGCTATGATCCAGAAACACCAAGTCCAACTCTCTTTCATGGGCTGACAACTGGAAAAGTAATGACGTGCCCATCTTGCGTGCTGATGTCTGGAAGTCCTTATCCCCACCACGATGCATAGTCTAGCTCGGCCCCAAAGGGCCCCAAGATGTCATAAACAACTTGTGTGGATACAGGCCACTGGTGGGAAAGGAGACACGATAATTCTTTTGTTTTAAATCAGCGTCACAAGCAAAATAAGATCCAAATCATTAACTCGTCATTTACCCATGAAGGCCAGTTTCATGTGTGTCATTGTGACACACAATGAGTTTATACTTAACTGTAAAGTTAGTCAGTTTTTCATTAGATGCTTCATGGAGTCAATGAGAATGAACACATGAAGGGAAGCACTGTTAACAAAAATTGTGTTACTATTGTGTTTGCAAAATATGGTTTTTCGATGTTTCCATAGATCTGATGCTTTTCATGTACCATTTATTTGGTGGAAATCCAACAAGAACGTTCCTAAAATAAATTTAGTTTAAAAAGCTACCAGCATTGTTCGAACCTTCGGTGTGTCGTCTTTTTGATTTTAGGATAGAAAAGTTTCCTTCTAAACTTTTACTTCTAAGACCATCTACAGGGATAAATAATTTAATGGATAATGAAAAGTGCACAGTGCTGGAAACAGTTATTCGATTCAGAAATGTACTGATATAATCTTGTTTATTTCTATAATCCTCCCACGTGTACTATCTGATCCTGTCATCGTGGTGTCTGTATAAATGTATCTCCACTAGTCCTATGACAATCCACAAACATCATCTCAATGGTAGAAGATCACAATTAGTGTCTCGATTACCCTTTACAGCAAAAATCCAGAATTTGTTATTACTGAATGGTACTTTCCCCACTAACGAAATCTCTATCTTGGATACAGGGCGTGGATACTGTCACAACACGAGCTATAATTACGTCACATTGCAGTGTAGTTTTTATTTACGAAAGTCGCCCGAGATATATTCACGTATCTGGTAACGTTATAGTGTTATTTCTAATCCAAATTAAGCACATGAATTTTTTGGGCGAAAATAGTCCAGCAAGAAATCGATATTATCTCTGATAATCATGCGTGCAGTTGCTTCGTGTTGAGCACCACCCCGAGTTCTTTATGAAGCCTACTAACGTTACTTTATTACGTTATTTTAGCAATACAGTGATTCAATGTAGGATTCCGTTGTGGACATACAACATAAATCCCCTCGGAACATTCATGAACAGCAGCGTGTAGGCGGCGGGATGGCCTGGCATGCTAATGTTACCCTAGCATGCTAAAGGCTAACTGCAGCGTACTCCTTCTTACCTTTGTGTTTGTGTTACTCCATGTTTACCATGAATCTTAGCGCTTCTCTTCACAACAAATCGAAAATGGTACGTGTTTTTTTTTTCATTTATTTCCCATATATTCGTAACTTTAAAATGGTTCTATTGAACATAAATAAGCGGTGCGTAGCCGCCTCACTTCCTTTTGTTGTGTGGTTTGGTTGCCATGTTATTTTCAACGTCCCCCTTTTCGATGCGCAAAAAAATAATAAGCGTGTCAGGGCGTTATTTCTACCAAACTGGCAACCCAGCCTGCGTAAACACAAAGTGGGAGTAAGTTTAGAGCGAGCCTGTCTAACGAGTCAGTTCATAACAACTCTCAATCAGGGATTATTACTTCAGAAAAACGAGAAAGCTTATTATGAACAATCAAAATTCACACAATTAACATTTTGTAGTCATTTACACCCCGCTAAAAACACAGTTGTTGTTGATTTTTAAGACTTTATGTAATCTCTAATATCATAACTCATACCTTTGTCATTTAAAAATTTATGTCATATCAAAACGTTTCTCCTTTCATCATTACCTCAGACAAACCGCAAGTTTCCTTACATGGTAGTTTGTGTGTAAATATAACGTAATTATATAATCTGTTTAGGAAACCTGAGCATTTTCCCTTCATGAATAGCACATAATAATAATAATAATAATTTTAATAATAATAATGATGATGATGATGATGATGATGATGATGATGATGATGATGATGATGATGATGATGATGATGATAATAATAATAATAATAATAATGCAATTTGTATGGAAATATTTTTCACTCAGAAAACTAACAAAGATAATTTTCATTTTACACAAAACAATTTTAATAAAAATCCCAACACGGACTCATATCACTGTATCATCTCTCCGCAGAGCAGTACCATAGGTGAAAACATAATTGTGGGCCTTTTGTATGTCACATTATGTATGCCACCATGTCTTTGTACTCCTGTTGGTAGGACACCCCAGATCATCCTGACCAGGTCATCCAGACTCATGCTATCAGTTAATGAATTAATAAGCAGCTCAAAAGTCACCCCATTGCCCCAGTTAACACTTGCATATGAAAGATGATAATGAATGCATGTACATGTTGAGGTTACATATACAGCACTCATCCAGAATGGTTTAATTGCTACTTTCATTTTTTTTTTGAGCCTTTGGATGGCTATATTATGCAGCACTTTCTCCATGTTATGGTTGCATGTTTTTCTGCTTTATTACATTATTGGGTTTATTACTTTTAAAATAAAAACAATTATTACATTCTTGTAAGATATTAACTTGCTTATCTCGCTAAACAAATTGAACTTTAACCATTGCAGTATGTGTAAATTATTTAATATATGCAAAGGTGGCTGGTGCCATCCAGCAAAGCATGGCTTTAGATTTTTCACCCTACAAAAAGGGTAAGACAAGGACAAAAACAGCAAATACAGTGCTTATTTAATGAGAATTATTTGTCTAAGGGTTCAGGGTTTATTCAAGTTTTCAGTGTTGTTGACCTATTCCAGTTCAGTGAGAGACCATTCCCCCACATGTTTGATTCCAAAGGTCTTTGAACACAATCTTTAAAAGGATTCCATCATCATAATTTCAGCACTCTTTCCCCCTCTGACTGCAAAACCTTTTACCTCCACAATGGTGAGTCTTAATGCTGTTAATCTAGGCACTTTAGTTAGCATTTATTATTTTGTCTCGTTTTGTTGACTTTTGTGCATTCGAGTTTGTTAATATGAAAATGCATATTATTGTCAGAAATTTTGATGTATATCACCGTGTGAAGATACTAAAGAATTATTCTTGCATGGTAAGATACATTTGTTTAGGTTAACTAATAACACTGAGTTGTTTTTGCTTTGTTCCGTTTTTCCTGTAAAGAAATTGTTGGCTGTGACTTTGTTGCTCGGTGCTCTACTGGCACTTTCACATGCTTCCTGCTATGTTAAGCCTTGGGCACCAGGTAAACACACACACACACACACACACACACACACACACACACACACACACACACACACACACACACACACACACACACACACACACACACACACACACTTCATTGTAGTGCTCCTAGTCATGATTTTGCATGGGTGCCTTTAAACCCTACAGAGAGGGTGAAAATCAGACACAAACAAAATCCCACAAAACACAATTGTAACTAAGCAGAAGAATATTCATCATTTCTTTTTTCTACTTTTAGCTATGACCCACTGCCAAGACGATGTGGATAAGACATGGCACCCAGTCGGATCTAAATGGAGGAACAGCAAATGTTATGACTGCACTTGCAATGAATGTTGCGCCGCGTAAGCACACTGATCCCAGCAACTGAAAATGATCTTTTACATTTCCTGCTCTTAACCAGGTGTTTGTTTTGTGTTTGCAGATATAGCACCCCGCGAAATATCCCACCAGAGTGTGTGTCAGTGTTTATGCCGGAGAGATGTGAATACGTCGTGCACAGGAGGGGTGACCCATCTGTGGCTTGTCCCGTCTTTTCCGCTGTAGGAAAGTGATTGAGTTGCTGCCATGGGTGGCCTGAAAGTCTGCTTTGAGCCTGAGATTATGATAAGAAATTGATAAATATTGTCATGATCACAGAATGAAATTAATATGGAACCAAAACAAGTTCAGCGTGTCTGTTAAATCATATAAATGCATTACATGGGATATGTTTTCATTTGTCTTTGTTGCTCAATTAAAAAATGAAACTTTGCCTTCACTACAGAACCACTGTCATTCTTTATAACTGTAGTGATTCTATAATTGTACGTACAAAGAACCATGGACATCTTGCCCTTTATATACCTCTAAGTGGTACCTTGACTAACATAGATTGCTGTATATATATGAAATATATTTATATTTTTAATTCTACAATAAATGGAAACTCATTTGTTCATGAGCAAAGTTCTCAGGTAACAAATCAATCTGAATTTCAATGAGTCAAGATCATTTTTTTGGGGTGGCGCAGATATTCAATAAATAATTGCATTATGAATGATGACCTATTTCTTGGGTTGCGCAATAACATAGAGTTTAGCACTCTTGACTCACAGCAAGAATATTCCAGGTTTTGATGTAGGCTTTTTTTTTTGGTGTTTGCATCTTCTCCCTGTGTGGATTTACTCCAAATGTACAACAGCCATTTGTGTTACTATAGTATGAGGTTGTAGCGAAGCCTCTTTGTAATGTTAAACTAATATTTATACACATGTATGTTTCTTTTTGTTTCATGAATACATATATGCATGAGTCCTACAGTGTATGCAAAGGATCTTTTGCATGAAAAACAATGATGGTGGTTGTTAAGGTGATCAGTGTAGGAGCATCCCACTTGAGGAACAAACCTTTCTCTTATACCAACTGCAAATGGCAGAGGCTTTGATTTTATCATTCACAAATTACTACAACATGTCAGGATGAAATGAAACCCACAAAACTCTTCACTCATGGCTTCAACATTCCACTTGACTAAACTAAACCAACTAACTAGACTAATTAAACAACAAAAAAACAACACAATCACCATCAACAGTACAAAAACCAACAAATCAGTCCTTGCGATCAGCTCAGTGATTGCTATAGGACATTACATATTATTGACTTGTTTTTACTTCATTTGGATATAATATAATATTTAGCAATTTCAAACACTGACACAATATAATAGTAATATTATATATACATATATACCCCCATCACAAAACTATTTGTACAAGCTTATGGCATTGATGTCCCCAAACCTCTGTCACTCTTGTAGACACCTGATGGAGTTCAAAAATAACTCAACGGTATAGGTTCAACACAACTGGGAAGCTGAGTGAAGAAATCCCAGAAAACGTGTAGAATGACATCTAGAAAACAAATAAAACAACGCACTCGCAGAAATTGAGAGAATTTTGGGGGAAAAATCAGATGAGATACTTTATTACACCCCAAATTAAAAGCAAACAAACAAAAGCTCAACAGCATTGCTGGGGATTATGTGGACAAATGGAACCAAATCACATATGTAATCTGGTTTTACACAAAAATACAGCCTTTTCTGAGAGAGTACACACTCAGCTCTCGGTGAAATTTTTAGATATGAAATCCTTCAAACCTGCTCAGTCTTGTACACTGGGACACTTGACTGGAATCATTTGAACAGAGGACCGATACCTGTTCAAGATTGTCTTGGTGGCAGCCGAGAACGCCATCACAAAATAAAAGAGTACGGCTTGCTGAGTTTTCACTTTCTCCTTTCACCATTTTGAAAATAACTTGAAAATGACTTGAATGCTGAATTTCAAATAATACTATTGTGATCCCAGACTTCACACAATCCCCGTGATGATCCCGATGTTGACTTTAGTCAAACATATCTGCTCCAGAGTACCTGAGAGAAAACGTCAGAAAAAATGTTGTTAGATAAGAAACAGATTCCTTTAAATCCAGCTAGACATTGAATTTGTAGTCTGAATTACATAATTTAACCATTTAAAATTTGATAAAAAAAACACACTGATTCTGCAACATGTAAATAATGTATTCATTCAGAAAAAACTATTGAAAACACGTATTTCTTCCATCAAAAGACAGAGAAAACCAGGAAGAACATTGTATATTGTATGCACAGCAATTCTGCTCAATATGAATATTTATCTTCATGTTCGATGGTTTTGCCAAGTGGCTGTTCCTGGTTTCCATCGGTCAGAGATTTGTCTGGTAATGATGATCCATGATCTGCTCTACACTAAACAATCTCTGACTTCACTGAATAAATGATAACAGATCCCTGTCTTGTTTAACACTATAAATGAAAAGCTGGTATCATTGTAACAAAGATTTGCTCCTGTCGCGGTTGTATATTATACATCATATACACTCGTTTTAGTTTGATTTCAAACGTCTCATTGACTTCAGGTGGGCCGCTCAAGGTCAGCCAAAGGAGCGCACAGCATGTCTGCTCTGTTCAATCAATGGTTCCACTGTAGAATTAAACTATTATGCTGAAAACACTATAATTGACTGTCTGTCAAGAGAGCAAAATATTCATAATTGTCCCATTCTGTACATACTCCTGGTGCTGGTGCAGCAACTTCCTCAGCTCTGTGTTCTGCTGCTCCGCCGTCTCACTCTCAGAGGTATGATCACACATTTCTGTCAGCATGGCTCTGAGAAACATACACACCAGCACAAAACCAGTCATTCGATGCAGTTAAACCACAGCGGTGTATTCGTCCACTCACTGGCATTTCCTCAGTTGGACCTCCGCTGCATCCCACAGTTTGAGTTTGTCCTCAGAGATGATGCTGCCCATACTCTCCCAGTAGGCTTCAGCTGCTGCGGCTTCTTCGCTTTCGAGAAGCCGGGAACCAGACTGTTCTTGGATGAAGTTCCTCCTTGAAATATAAACCACAGCGTCTAACAAAACTGGTGTGGAATCTTTTCAGCGGGTGAGCCCTACACTGGGTTTTCACAATGGATGCACTGGATGTGGATTTACCTGGACCTCCTGCTGTGCTCAAGGAAGCTTTTCAGAGCAAACAGGATATTGTTGCGGTCCATAAGCTCTGTGCTCATCTTTCCTGCCTCTTCTGCCGTGCCACTGCCACAAACATTCTACAAGCAAACAATGGACAGTAACGTCCACAAATAAAACTGAGACCATTTCCTATAAGTCGATGTTCACAATATCCCCAAGAACAAACAAACCTACTGCTCCTCCTCACCTCAGTCCTCTCTCTCTGCTGACGATCGTAATTCAGGAGGAAAAGAGTCAACTTGGACACATCCTTATCTTCGATGCCCAAAGTCTGAAGGACAAAGCAGGACGGTTGTTATTTACCTCTTGACGTAGTGGTTTGCATGCTCACCTCACAGCGAGTCACGTATATCCTGAAATCACTTATCAAACACATATATATTTTCTGGAGTAACAGCAGGAATAATCCTGGTTCTCATCCGGACTTGGAGGCTTTTCCATGAAGAGGTTCAACGTTTTCCCTGTGCGTGTGTTTTCCACTTTGCTTCTACAGTCCAGAAACATGCTTTGGAGGCTTTTTATGTCTCTCAAAATGAATGTGTATGTGTTGGTCTGACTCCGTGAAATGTTTATCCTGCCTTCACCCGTAGGGAGCTGGGATCAACTCCTGCACCTGTGACCCTGTTTTACATGAAGGTGTCAGAAGATGGATGGATGGTTTGCTCTATCTCAACCTGGTAAGACCTTGTGAAGCAGCCGCAAGACACTGAAGAGACTGTATATGCTTGAGGGAACAGTGGAATAAAAAGATGACCAACTTTATACTCACACAAAGAAGGGAAGCCAGCTTCACACCAGTTTGCTTCTCCGGCTCCAGGGATGTGAGTATATTCAGGAGAATATCTGTTATCAGGAAACCCTGTGATGGGAGGAGAGAAACAGTTTGCTTGCCTTTGTATGTGCACACACTCAGTTCTATACAAAAACAGTTACAATTATTGGTCGCATTCTTTTTTAACTACTGCAGTATCTTTTTCATGACATAAACATGTAAGATGACTCTGACCGCTTCATCGCACAGCATCTCCACCACCGTCTCCAGCATCTTCTCCTCTTCCTCCAACTCTGCGTGGCTCTCAGCATGCACTGCTTTCCCTTCTTTGTCTGTTTCCAGGTGCAGACTCTCAATAGTCTCCGGGCTAAGTCCGACTGAGGCATCCATCATTGGTGTTGCGGGGCTGCCCTTCGATGCTGACTCAGTTTGAAACAGCTGGTGAGCAGGACCTCTTCTTTGGGGCCTGATGGGACCACAGACCTCCATAAAAGCCATAGGAGGTGGTTTCCAAACTAAACCCAGGTGACTGCAAATCAGCGAGTCCATTTCCAAGGCCTTTTTCACACAAAGTTTGACCTCCGTATCGATGGTTCGCCACACCTCCTCGTACTGCCTGGCGTCGGCATGAGCAAAGTGTCTGCATGAAGGGAACAAGAGGTGCAGGAGGAACAGAAAAGTAGATTTAGAAGAAGAAAAAAACAAAAAACATGAAGCATTTATACTTCACAATCCCAATGTGATTAATCATGACTCACTTGACTTGGTTTTGAAAGCGTTCATATCGGTGCATGAAGCGTTTATAGTCATCTAAAAGTGGCCGGTTCTTCTTTGTAAAGTCTTCGTCTTCCTCAGCAAGCTTGGCTTTCAAATCCTTCATTTCTGACTTCAAACTGAAATGCAAAGGGATCGATGTCACAACCTGGGTGTGCTTGTGCATGCACGCGTGTGTGTTTTAGACAAGTGGTATACCTGAGGAGCTGCTTTCTTAGTTTAGCCTCGATTCTGGTCTCTCTTTCGATAAGTTCCACTGTTGTGTCTTTTACCACTAACTTGGAGGCCATTTTTTTCTTCTTTCTCTCCGCATCCTGCAGAGACCGGCGTGAAATGGATCAAAAAAGTTATTTAATTGTGGGCAATTTAAATAATAAACAACAAAGAGGGTTTTTTTTGTAACAAACATAAGAGTTCACCCAATGAAAAGCTAGTTGGTATATATGTGCAAACCTGCCACTCCAACAACTGTTTCAACTCCATGACGATCTCCTCTCTTGTCGTCATTACTTCCTGCTGTATTTTCTCTTGACATTTCTCCATTGTCGTTTTTGTGAGTGTTTCCATAGTTTCCTGCAGCTCGACAAAGTTCAGAAATCATCAGACACTGATATATATACGTAAGACACCAGCACGCCTGGGACTGTTTCTTTACACCGATTGTCTTTACCTCTTTGTTGTTGAATGCCTTCAACTCTTGTTCCAATCTGGTCTTGTCATCTGAATGTAGCATTTCAAATTCCTTCATATAAACTCTCTGCCAAAACAGAAATATAAGAATCAGAATCAATAAAGACGGGTCGTTATTACGACACTTGAGCACAGTCCAACAGCATGCAATAGAGGTGAATTGGTGACTCTAAATTGAACAGGTGCAGCAAACCAGACGAGGATGGATAGGAACTATCCGGGACTAAGTACAAAACAATAAACAAGATTAAAAGGGAGTATAACATGGGAAATATGAGGAAAAACCATAATAAAACACAGAAAATAACCAAATACAAGCAAACCATCAGGATCACAGCATTCCATTGTGTAAGCTTGTGGTCAAATAGCAAAGTGCTGGACCACATTTTGACTAAACAATGCATTAAAAGTGCCAGCAGAGTAATTATTACAGTGACTATACTGGGGTCCACTAAAGATTATCATCCAAAACTACAAATCTCAGACCACCAATCTAGTTATTCCCTGATTCATGTGGGTCATGTACAAAATGCTGTTGTTTTTTCTTCTTTTGAGTAATCCATTTGGTTGAAGGCTGGAGCAAAATATTAGAGACAGACATAATTATTCATAAAAGCTTTACACTGCTTACAAGAAGGTAAAAAAGTGATTGAGATGAAGAAAATGTTCCTTTTTCCTGCTGAAACAATAAGAACCTTATAGGACCCACACATCTCCTTGTACCTCAGAGTCTTTCAGCTCCTGGCTGTAGGCCTTTGTCAGGACGTCGATCTGGTGCTTGTGTCTCTCCATTAGCAGGTCAATCTCCTTTGCATTTTCCTTCAAGGTCTTGTCATGAAGTTCATTTCTCCTTTTGACATCCTGTTCAGCAGCAGAGAACACTAGTTATGCACACAGCTTCGAGGAGACACACCTCAGAGGGTCAGGTTGTCATATGGTATCTCTTGTACTTTGTGAGTCTATAACTATGAAATAGTAGCGGGATAGGCTGAGTTACCTGATGCAGGTCATTTAGGAGCTGTTTCTTTTCCTGAAGAACAACAGCACACAACTGCTGCTGGCTCTTCAGGGCTTTCTCCAGCTCCTGAGGGATCATCTTTTCATTTTTGTTTTTGAGCTGCCATCCTTTCGCGAGCTCCTCACAATTTGCTTGGGTGGACTTTACATCCTTTTCCAACAGCTCCAGTCTGTGTCATGAAAATTGTGAATAACATAGATAGAATGAAGGTCAGATGAAGGTATCTTGCAATTTGACATAAAGCAGATTGAAAAGATGAGTGAAAGATTTGCCTGATTTTGCACGCTTCCTCCAGCTCGGCCCTTCGCTTCATCTCCTTGGCATCAGCTGCGGTTATGATGTTGGTTACCGATGTAGTTAAATCTCTCTTCAGGTTGGCCAGCTTCTGAGCAGTGAGCCACATGAAATAAGAAACTTAAAATAAAACTGTCTATAGCGGCACCTTAACCTATTTAAGGTGCTGCTCTGGTGAGGACGGGGGAACTCTTTCAACCGCGTTCAGAGGCAACAATGATCAGGTCCAATGCGTAGATTTCCTTGGCATATTTTGAATCCATTTATTTAATTGAGGGTTTCCACAGTCCAAAAGTTGATGCCTGTCATCAATCACTCAGCCCAATACTGAGTTCCTATGGTCCACATTTAATCTTTCCTACCTACTGCCACTCTTCCTGACACGTCTCCCTGGAACGTCTTCCTGGAACGGTTCAAAACTGTGTCTGTTCCCCTGTCCTGCACACCTGGCATTGATTAGGTGGAGGCTTTATAACCTCCACCTTGCCCTAGCTCCACCTAGTGGGCGAAATCAAAATCAAAACAAATGGCCAGTCATCAGGAGGACACATACAAACAGAAATAAACAATAAACCCATAAAATGGCTCCTACACTGTCTGTATAGTTTAGTTTACTCTTTAGTGTATTGTCAGTTATGCTTATATTATATCATCTTCTGCTTTGAGGTGGTGACAGAGATTAAAACAGGGTAAAAAGGCAAAGTCCTGTTACGCGCAATGCATTAAGAATCGCTTTAACAACAATATCAATGGGCACACCCAGGAACCAGAAGTTGGAGACCCTCTCCACAAACTCTCCACAGATAAATACGGGCTGAATGCCAGTGTTTATCCTCTTGTAATCCACGATGACGTCCTTTGTCTTTTTGGGGTTAGGGATCAAGTTGTTCTCTTTGCACCACACTGACTGCTGCTCCACCCCATCCCACAGAGATAACACTATGATATCACCATGTTCAATACGTTAAAAACTGAAATTAAAAGTGCAAGCAGCGTTGAATGGGTCCTGGCACACTCACACGCTGGGACAATAATCAGGAATTTAAAACAACCTTCATACGGTCTTCCTCCTCCTCCTCCTCCTCTTCCTCATGTTGGCTCTCCTTTAAGTCTTCACTCAGGATGGGGTTTTGTTCAATCAGCAGGGTGGAGAAACTGAGAAATAAAAAACAAAACCATGTTCATCAAGATTACACATTAAACGTCACGTTGACTTCGTCAAACGACACAAAGTTACCTCGTCGTAGCGTCTTCAATTTTGGACAACACAGAGAGTTTTGGGTCACTATCAACTCCCTCCATGTCGAGAATGTGTCGTGTTCAAGTTGAAAACCGATATGATGAAGACCTTACGAGTCGGCTTCCTGGGATCTTGTTTGACAAACGTTGCCATGGTGACAGAGCCATCTGTGTTGCTTTCACGTGTCCTCGTAAAAGAGAGACATTTGCTCTTTGGTCACTTAGATTTTTTCCAGTTCTTTAATACTGAAGACTACGGAAGAGTATTAGGGCCACTGAAGAAAAAAAAAATTTTCGGAGGCTAAAAAAAAAAATAATTCATGCACTTCAAGAAAAAGACGAAAATCGATATAAACTTTTCTTTTCTTTTTCATCATGCAGACTGCTTGTTTTAAATGCCTGGCAGGCAGTTTGAGGAGCTGGTTAAACTATACTTTAGTAACAAAGAAATCCTTTCGCTTTTAGCTCACAAACACGGTGTAGTTATTAGTATTGGGACGTCGAAGAGAAAACTGCAACTTTTCCGAAGGATAAAGCCCACCAGCCTGGAAGAAGTGGCCTCATTTGAATTATCGGGTAATGGACAAATGCAAGGCTATCGATGGCTGCGCCCAGTTCAGCTGAAGCACGTGGTCTCACAAGATACAATAAGACATTTGATCAAGTTGTTCAATCCTGAAGGTGTGGAACTCAGACCTGCGCGTCGTTTGAGAAGGAGGCATTACTGCAGTCACAGTCGCTCCTGTTATGCGCAGCAACCATTTTGCCGGAGTCCGAAGTTTCATGTTTGGACGCAGCGCCGCAAACCAACGGATTGGATCGTGGTGGGGGATCCTGAGGAACCAAAGTGCACAATTTTGGATCAACATTTTCCAGACTCTCCAGGATGACGGACACTTCTCTGGTGATTTCCTGGATGGGATCCTGATCCAGTTCTGCTTCCTAAACCTTGTTCAGGTAGGCTGGGAAACTCATGATGTCGGTGCCCCTGGCCTCTCCTTCAGTCACCTGGATGGAATTTAACAAAATCAAATGCATGTTAACTTTTGATCAGAGCACATTACAGAGGAATTCAACTTGATTTTTTATTTGGCTTTATTTTTTAATTGTAGAGGGAAATTTTCGCATTGTGTTTGTAAGAATATAAACTGCAGTATGAGATCTGAATAAATAGAATTGATACTCATATATGGCCACCTTTCAAAGTGAAGTCCAAAGTAATCTTATTACTGCTGTTACTGTACTCACACCAGAGAGCCTGTTGTGTCAGGTAATTACAGACAGACAGGACTGCAGCACTGAACCTGAAAGCAATAAGTAATAACACCAATAATCGTGAGATAAACATTTTTTTAACTGAGAGTGAGGGAAGCAACTATGCATCCCGCACTCCATTGTGAGTCCCTTGTTTAATTGTGAATGCTTGTCTAGTACCTCTGTCCAACAATTTGAAAATTAAACAACATAAGTAAATTGTCACTTGCATTCTTCGCCAACAACTACAAACCACAACAACATCAACAACATGTATTTCTCATATTGTATGTGTAGCCTATTGTTTAGTGAATTAAACCTCAAGTTGTGTACTGTTTTGTTTTTATGCAGGATGAAATTGATGAAGTTGTGAGAACCTGGAATTCACACAAGACGAGAGCAAAGGAAGGCGGCGGTGTGATCTGAGGTCGCCTGATTTTGATGTACACACTTCCAGACATGTACAGAGCAGAAGACAGTCTCAAGATAACAGACATGGATGACCTGGCCCTTTGTCAGGAGGAATGCACCCCCAAAAGAAATAACTCGGAAGTGAAATTCTATAATTACGAGCTACTTTTATTTGCAGCAGTTCCCAGCTGGTCTTCTTCAGTACAAAATTAGTTTTTGGTACGCAGAGGAAACACAGGATATATTTTCATAATTAAGTACAGTTTTTGAAAATATTTCACATTCATTTACCCGCAACACATGCTTGTGGTGGTTTGATAAATTTAAAAAAAGATAGAAATTAATTGGGTGAAAGAGAACATTTTCCAAAAAAACCCCAAAACAACTAAACAAAACAAGCATTTAAACAACTTCAAAAGTATTGAACCACAAAAGGCATTTTAAGGCACAAAACTAGCATTTTTGCAAGAACTGTAAATTACAGTACTGTGAACGCATGAATAAACATCCAATATAATGCTAGACAGGTATTTACAGGGGAAACTTTAACATTAAAAGTTACAGGTACATTCTAAAACATTTATTGACTACTCTAAAACATCATAACATCTAAGATTTGAACATTTTATCGGGCCCTGAGTTACTTCGTAACAACAGAACGCCTAAGAACAAGAATCATCACACATCACACTGTGTGTCAAATGAGTATCACAGCAGAGTCTTGGTTGAAGGACCACGTACCATGTTACACAATGTCCATCGCCAAGATGTTGCTGTCAAGGATTTCATTGAATTCAGCACGAAATCTAGGAACTTTTCATAGCACTCAGGTAGCTCTAGAAACATTTCACATGTTCGTCCAATTGGACGTCTTGTGAATTCAGAATTACCGTGAACTCAATCACGATACCGTCTGACACAATCAAATCAGATCCTTTGCAGAATCTTAAAAATTTCCCCGGTTTTGCTTCATCCAGTTCCCTGACAAACCGTTTGAGATGATGCTCGACCTTCTTTTGCTTTGCTGTCATATCTGCTGGGAACTTCAACAGCCTGGACACTTAGTTGTTGGGTTAAGATCAGAGTACGTCTTTGGCAGTTTTTCATAACTGAGACTCATTGGTGGTTTTGTGACGTCTCTCCAACAATCAATCACAAAATTTGGCTTTTGCACAAGTTCTTTGTGGGAAGTTTCTTCCAGAATTGCTGAAAGGCTGTCTCCTGAGACTCTTCTCCTGCATTCGAAGTTGTTGATCCAAAAGATCATCAGGTTCAACAGAAGAGGAGTCTTGAAAAGCTTGGATGAGGACCTCTCTCTCTTGGCAGCTTATGAACAGAAGAAAGACCTCTGTCAGGTCACTGTACACTGCTCCAAATAACATCTCCTCAATGAAAGGGGGTGCAAGCTTAATAGGGAGATAGTAGCAATCTTGGTTTTATTTCAATAAAACTCTGCCAATGGCTTTCCAGGTGTCAGCCTTGAAATCGTGTCTGATGAAGGGTACTTTTTAGTGTTGCCCCAACTGTGCAGCGGTCATAGAAATCCTGCCAAAATGCACTACAGACGTCCCTGAGGAGGCCTGACCCACGACCAGCTTCCTCAGAGTTATCTGGAAGTAATTGGCTAATTTCCAGTGGTCTGGTCAGAATCTGAGGGTCAGAAAATGCTTCAAGCATGTCACTGAAGCAATTTACATGATGTATCGTAACTATTCTTGGTAAAGTTGAATGGTCAGGTGTTTCAGGCTGATAAATCAGTGTGTCATCTTGATTGAACTCAGCGTCCGTGTGAGGGCCAAGTGTAATTTCAGGGTCAGAAGGATCATACACAATGTCTCCTTCTAAAATGAGGTTGATCTCTGAGAAAGCTGGGTGGTCTGTGGTGACTGGAGGATTTGCAGCAGGTAGATCTGTGACAACATTGTGATAAAAGCTGCTTGCCTGGTCTTGGTCTTGATCTGTGTAGTTGGATGACAGAGCTACAGACGGGGCATCAGAAATTTCAATAACTTCATCCTGGCCTTCATAGCTCAAATCGCCGTCTCTGAATTCAGCATTTTCACCCGATTGTGGTTTTGGCTGTGTGGCGATGTAGAGTCGCAGGTTTGGAAGTTTGACAGTGTCATATACGGTTCCAATTGAAACCTCATCAGAAAAAGTGTTTTGTTTAAAGTCCCATACATCTAATGTAAAGTCTGACTCATGCCCTTTACTTGACACACCTTTTGGGGGGAAAAAGACAACCTTTCTCGTGCCCCTTTCCTTGCTTGGTAAGGCTTGGCAACCTGTTTGCCTTCATCTTTTTCTTTGTGTATCCAACCTATCTCAATAGTCAGTGTAGTTAACTTCCGTCTGAAATGGGGTTCAGAAGTTTGTGGCTCCTCTCCACTTTCTTTGGTTTCCTTTCTTATCTTCATTTTCTCCCTGAGCCTCTCAAAAAGACTCAGTTTGTGCTTTGAAAGTGGCTGTTGATTTCTGCAAAAATTGAAAAGTGCAATTCTATCTCCCTATGAGGGGATGTCGTTGGCCAAAGCTGATTCGTCCATCATCCGGATTACATCAATGTCGGCCTACAGAGGAATGCAAAACCATGATAAGGGTAAAGAAATCTCATGGGGTACTACTTGCACAAACATTCTAATATGTTGTCATGAAATACAAAACTAAATTTGCCATTGAGCTCAACAAGTAGACATTCATTTCATGCATGTAGACTAATCAAATTAAAACAGCAGCCCATTCTGTGCATGTTTCCCTATTGTATCTATAAAGTAATCATTTTCATTTTGTCAATAATTCTTTCCATATGCACCGTACTTTATACTCAGGTCAAACTGGCTGCTTGTGTCTGTGTGGTGACTTGCTGAATTGCTGTAGCTTGCTTTCCTGTGGTATTGAAAAGACGGTATTTCCCTGAATTTTTCAAACAGTTTCAGAGATAGAGAGTAAAAAAGAAAAACTGCAGTGTGAGGTATCATATTGCTGATAATGTTGATATGATTGTCAACATATCATTTTTAAAGCACATACATGAACCTGAATCTCTGGATAAACGTGATTCACTTGCTGTCTGTGTGTCTGTCTCTTTTAGAACAAGGTGAAAATTCATGCTGTTTTCTGGTTACAACAGTTTTTTTTCTCTCTCTTTGATAGTTTTCTGCAACTGTCTGAAACAAGGTCCGTGTGGAGGAAGCATCAATTCTGCGAGCTAACAGGCACAGGTACATGCAATAATACCTCTGCATCTCAGTTGCCACAACACACCTTTTGCTCCTCCGTCAGTGTGAGAGCTTCCTCTGGGACCCCCGATCTCATCGGAAATCTGTCACGGTGACTGACATGTTTGCCGATAACCAAGGAACCCATCTATCTCTCTGTACTAAAGTGATGGAGAAAGTCTGCTTTGAGCCTGAGATTATAAAAAGTATTGAGAAATATTCTGAACACAGAATAAAATAAATATGGAATGAAAACTTGTTCAGCGTGTCTGTTAAATGCATTACATGGTATGTTTTCATTTTTCCTTGTTGCTCTATTAAACTTGGACTTCGCTACAGAACAGTTTGATTTACTCCAAACATTCAACAACACGCATTTGAGACCTCCCTAAATTGGTCATAGGAAAAAAAATCTGCGAGCTGAGAGGATCAATGGTGTCTCTCTACCCTCCCTTGATATTTACAGCACCCACTCCACCCACAAAGCCCTTGACATCACAGGTGATTTCACCCACCCACCCATCACACAGCTTCCAAGAGACTGAGATATAGGTCCATCCATCAGGCTGTCAGGATGCTCGACTCTACAAACTCGTTCTCCCCTGCTCCCTTGGCCCACTGCACATATATAAACTACCAGGTGTCACTCGTCCTCAAGTGGGTATTCTGTACAGAGGTAGCCACTCCTCACCACTAGGTGGCAGAAAAAGCCAGCACACACTGATGTCTCTTGATGAGAGAGAGAGAGAGAGAGAGAGAGAGAGATTTTGCAAAAAAGTCCAACATCCACTGTTTGTGGGTCTTTCAGTTGCATGGCCTTGTCATTAACAAAAAGCAGCAGGAGTGTGAGGTTGTGGAGCTCCTCTCATCTTGATGCATGCTCCACAGAGCCCAGTGATGAGAGGGTTCCAACAACAGTGAGACTCACAACACTCATGCTGTCTCTCTCCAGTCGTCTTCAACCTCTGAGTTACACTCTCTGCTCTGGATTAATGCTCTCCTTGCGCTGAAGCTATTTGTTAAAAGAAGGATCTACAAGAAGGAATAACTTTTTTTTTTTTTTTTGTTCCAATTCAAGTTTTCTTTCTTGATCATCTATCTTGCGTGAGATTTTCTTGTGCTGGAATAATGTCATTGTGCTGGAGGAGAGCCTCATGGTTTCCGGTGGTGTTTGCTGCTGCGCTGGCTGTTGTTAGTGCTGGTACTGCTGGACCAAGCCAGGACAGGAGGCAGGCATCCTCCTGCTATGGAGGGTTTGATCTCTACTTTGTTTTGGACAAGTGAGTTCCCTGACACACATCACCGGACTGTGTTGCTGAGAAGTAGTGGAGACAATCACTTCTGTTGACCTGTTGCTTGATCCTAAAATCCAATATGGTATTTCTATATATTTGAAAGGAAATGTGTTAATCTGCATTAAAAAGCTTTACACATAACCATCATTACAGAATCTCATATGCATTATAATATGGGTTCATTATGATTCTCCCAGTAAGAATCTTGGTGCTCCTACATGTTTTAACAGCCTGCCATCACTTCCAATTCTGTTATAATCATCGATTTGATATTAAATAAATTAATCCTCTAATAGAGCTCAATCTTCATTTCATCCATATGTCTGCATATTAGTGATGTGTCACTCTCCCCATTCTTCACGCAAGAGCTCTTGTGTTTATTTTGGATTTTTCTAATTTGATTTATGGACAATGCATGATCATGTTTCATTATCATCCTGAACTTTCAACACAAGTGGAGGCCTGAATAGTTGGCCTCTTTAACTGAGAAGCCATTGGTGCAGATTTATAATCCGCTTCCTTGTTTATACAATGTGATTGGAGTCATACTTGTTTTTCCTTTCAGGAGTGCAAGATGGGCACCCGACCAAGTCAGTCAGTTTCTTTCATGGACGCTTGTTATTTTCATTGTTATATGGAGGATAGACACAAAGCACTATTTACTCACCATTTTACTTTTTATAAAGAAGGAAATCTCACTAAGAAAGCCAGCAGAGTGTTTCAAACTTCTAAAAGTAGAGAAAGCTGATAAATACTCTGGACTCATTGGTACAGTCTCTTGCCTTTGGACTCCAGCACAAATTCTTTCATTTAACATTCTTGTTTTGCAAAGCTGGCTATGATCTATTTGTTTTCACTGTATTCTAAACCATCAGTCAGAATGCTTGCCAACTAGGTTAAGGACAAGTTTACACTCTTGAAATGCATCATTTTTCTTTTTTGGAGGATGCGATTGGATAATGTTCCTGTAGCACCTCTGTTTAGTCCTAAGCTCCAGAGATGGAGACACATTTTCCAGTAACAAATCAGTGCCAAATCCAGGCAGTGGGATGCGTCCTAGAGGAAAATTATAGGCAAATCTGAGCAATAGAGAGGAACTGTGTGAGCTTAAGTTTGAATGAAACTGTGACCTGAAGATATTTGATTTTAGGCATGATTCACTGTGTGAGCTGTTACTTTATAGGCTTTTACCATCCTTTGCAGGTGGGACCTCACCTTGCTTCTTTTTTTTTTTGGGGGGGGGGGGGTTGTTTTAATCGTGACGTCCACCTGCTCTCTCTGTCCTGTTGTTTCTCTTCTTCTCTCACGTCACCTTGCCTTTGTTTCTTTTCTCTGTTTTGGTCCAGATGTTTCGGGGTTTTTTTGGCTGTGCTGCAAGTACTGGGACTGTCATGGTAACATTAGAAAATATATATGTTTGAGAAATGAGAGGCTTACCATAAAAGACCATTTTATAAAAGTCCACAGTGACACATAGCTTACAAACTCACTAATGCCTGATGATATCAACCAGACAGACTCTGTACTCATATTGACCAAGATAGTGAAATAATTAGCAGATGAACTCTGTCCCTTATGCTTTAGAAGACAAGGGATTCCTTAAAAGAACGGAGCAGGAAGGAGTGATTGTTGTGACATATACTTTGAAGTTGAGTAAAAACACCAAGTTCAATAGCTCATCTTGGAGTTTATTACAAAATAGGGAAGTGAGTGCAAAATGACAAACATCTACTCTGACCCAGTTGTGAACACAGCTGGCTGCAAGAAATCACGAGGGCACATTCCCATTTAAATAACATTGAAATAATTACAGCTGCTTTTAACTGGATTTTAATTGTAACACAAGGAGCATTGGACATTGTTTTTCCTTCACTTATTCACTCAGCTGGGCTCTCCAAACTAATCTGCTGGCTCTTCTTTAGCCGTTTCTAATCATACAGTGGTTTTTAAAGCTTGGGCCATACGTGGAACAATTACCACATATTATTATATATGATATATTACATATCAAGATTTACCAGATATTTTAAATTAAAAGCATTTAACTAGCATGATAAGAGTTCTGATATTTAATAGATATGGATTTTATCAGCAGTTAATACTATTTCATTAAATCAAATACCATCAGGAATTACAGTAATCCAACACAATCTACCACTTGGCATGAGAAGCAAGTGTGGTTTGAGAGTTTAAAAACTGCAGCTTAAAAAGCAGTGACTCAACAAATCAGATTCTCATTTGACACACAAAAGACAGGGGTGGACGAGACATTAGAGAAGCAAGTTTGTGTTTGGAGGTTTGCAGGCTCAATTTCCACTGCTGACAGATTACACTGGGTGTGTGGTGGGGCTAAGGAATGGACAGGGTACAAACATAAATAGTTATCACACGTTGAGAGATAAAACAATATAAAATGAAAACAGCTGCAAAACATAGACAAGGTACCTTATGACAAATTCAAAAAGACATAGGTTTGTGTCTCTCTGAGTTAGTGATAGAAGGGAATGCAAAATATCTGCAGCAAGAGAGAAAACATAAACCAGAAAAAGACACAAAAGGTTCAAAAAGGTACAAAAAAAACTTTGTACAATTGAAAATCATTCTAAGACAAAAAAACTTAGATAGTGAGAGACTAAACAACATAAAAACAGTCACCAAAGATCCATGAAAAAGCTATTAATGGACCCAAAGTGATGAGAAACAAAAAACAATGACCAATTATGTGAGATGCAAAACAGCTATAAAGACACACAAAACGTCCCGAGTGAGAAAACATGAACTTCAAGGAAACACAAACAGGTACAAGAAGAAGCAGCAATGCTCTGCAGATGGCAATTACCAAACAAATTAACTGTAAAAGCTTACTTAAAAACAAAACTGCACAAATATATCACACAACTAAACAAAATGACCACAAAGAAGCCCGTTATTTGTTCCCGGATACAAGACAGTGGGGAGGGCATAAACAATGCCTACACATACTAGACCAGATAAACACATAAAAAATAACTATAGGCTGACGGTGTGAGTGGAGCCCTGCAGTTATTTATTTACTACCATTTAAATGAGGTATTTAAAATGGTCCTTAAAAGCAAGAAAAGGTGGCAAAACCAATTCAAAAAGACTCCAATTCAGTGAGACGTGAATATAAAGGCATGTGAGACATATAAACAATATCTGCTGACCTCAGAATCACAAAAAAAACAACAGACACACGATAACTATTTAAAACATGAATGTGTCACGAAAAAGACGCAATCCCACTCCAGAAAACAATCACAAACATAAAACTAAATCTGAAACTTCCACGGTGAGCAACAGGGTAATAAAAACAGACCACAAAAACGAAGGAGGCCCAGAATGATTATGCAACACCACCACAAAGTGGAGCAACACAACTACAACAAGCGGGCCCTCAGAGATGCACAACAGACAGACGGACGGACACAAATTAATCACAAACAACACGACTGCGCACTTTGACCCTCGTTGTTTGGAAAAAAACCAGCATGTGGATTCATGAAACACAGCCGTGTTTGAAGAAAAGCATCTTCACCTTGAACTCTTTCCTTGCCTCAGATCTGGGAGTGTGCAGAATCACTGGACTGAAATCTACCACTTTGTTGAACATCTAGCTCATAAATTCATCAGGTAAAATAACCCGACAAAAACACTCGACATCAGAGGCTTTTTGCGAAACGTGTGAAGAAGAAGAGCTGAACTGATCTCACAGAGAGTAATGTTTTGGGGTTTTTTTCTTCTCACTGCAGCCCACAGTTGCGGATGTCCTTCATCGTGTTCTCCACTGAGGGACGGATCTTAATGAGCCTGACAGAAGACAGGTGGGTGCAGATCCCCGGAAAAAAAAAAGAAAAAAAAAAAAGGTTTTAATCCCATGCTTTGCTCTCATCTGGCTATAAGGAATGAGTATAATACCAGATTTGGACAGAGGTCACACACAGTTATGATCCATGTTTCTTTTATGGCCAAGAAGCGTTTCCAGGCAGAGACTTTCTCTCGCTGGGATCTGTCTGTGGTGTCGTCAGTCTGGGCAGCTACTGACTCATGTGGTTTTTGACACTTGGTGGACAGTCCCTGTGTCTAATCTTTTTTCAGCAGTCACACTGTTTCATGGCTTCCTTCACATCTTCTTCTACAAAGGGGTTCATTTCCTGTCTTTCTGCGTGACAGCGTCTCCAGCCAGTACAACCAACACTGGATCAGTTTATTCATCTGTTACATATTGCTTGTATGTTCTTATTACGGTGCCCGTATGGAAACTATTATGGTGTTGCCATGCCTCAGAGTGTCTGGTTTTGCTCAAAAGCGCGATCACAAATGAAACTGGCAAAATAAATATTTCAATTACGGGTTGATTATCAACAACGTGGATTACTCTTGTCTCCTGTTCTGCCTGCTCAGGGAACGAATTCGCAAAGGTCTAGAGGAGCTCCAGGGGGTTCTTCCAGGGGGGGACACTTTCATGCATGAGGGCATCCTGAGGGTGAGCAGCCGACATGTCTGACTCCTGAGCAAACAAGGAGAATATAGCTTCAAATCAGCTTTTCTTTGTTCACAGGCGAGCGAGCAGATATATTACGGAAACACTGAAGGTGAGTCTTACTGGAAGACAGGTCAACACATGGACATTTTCCATTTTCAGGTTTGTGAAAAGTTCCATGAACCAATGAGACAAAGTGTTTCTTTCTCTGAGCGTTGATTCAGTGGTTCTTAAGCTATAGGATCATATCTGAAAGATTATTTAGTAGTTAAAGGTGAAAAAACATGACCATCTTTACTGATGTTGAACAAAATCAGTGTTTCTATTTTTTTTTTTTAATATGCCTATAGTATCTCAGTGAGGCATAAATCCTAGAATAAACATAAAACTTATTCAGTGACATAATGATCTATGTAGCTGTAACAACACACTAGATCGCTCCATACAGCATCAGAAAGACTCAGTTCAGGTCAAGGGTCTCACGTTAGGATAAAATGACGTTCGTAATTATTCGTAATTATCCACAATAACGGTTGCTGATGGATTTATGTCTGGCCTGCAGGTTATCGGAGTGCCAGTGTCATCATAGCGCTGACAGATGGAGAGCTGCACGAGGATCTTTTCTACTACGCTGAGAGAGAGGTGAGGAAGGCGGAGAGGGGTTAAAGAGGACACGCAGATTATAACCACGTGAGACTCCAGATGAAAACGCTGCCACCACATACATCATCACTTTGATCCTCCGTCTTCAGTCAGCAGAAATTGGGTCAGAGCGTCTGCCAGATTTACACATCCTCTCTTTTCACATCTGCACTATAGGATGATTTATCTGCCCCTCAGACCGTTCAGACCCTCCAGGTGAAGGCATGTGAAGGCTTCAGGCTTTAATCAGCCCTGAGTGCCTTCTGACACACGTTGGCAGCAGAACTGGAGGGAAGTTAAAGCGGCTGGTAGCTGTAAAAGCTCCTCCAGGGAGATGAGGGTGGCCTTGATTTGTCGCTCGGTGTCAACACTAAAGTACACAACCAATAAAACTTGTAAATTAAGCTTTACGCTCATGTAATTATGTGCTGAGTGACAGGTCTTATGTTATATCATGCCTGATTAAATTGTTACGTGGATAAAAAAAACAAAAAACAGTGTTGCACAACTTCTTGTAAAATCTTCTTTGGGGCGAGACAAAAACAGCAGCATTTATTGACGTTGTTTTGGATGCTGTTGTGAAATACTGCAGTGTAATTGAACCCAGGTGTTGACCTCCTTCCTGTTTATTTCTTTTCCTGTGCGTGAATTTGTGTGCATACCTGGCAGGCCAATCGCTCCCGAAGTCTGGGCGCCTCAGTTTACTGTGTCGGGGTGAAGGACTTCAATGAAACACAGGTGTGTGCCTGTTATTAAGTATCTGTCTGAATCTTAAGTTGTTTTGGAATGCAGGCTTTTCAGTGAAATAATTCATAATAATTCAGACACAAATGTTTTGTAAGAGGTTACGAAGCACTAAAAATCACTATCTGGTCCCTTTGAATCAGCTGAGACTACCTATACAAGTTTGAACACACAAACTTTCCAGTTCTATTACCAGACAACTGAAGTAAATGTAATCCAGTGAGTTAAGTGCCACTAAAATAAAATATATTTCAGTTTATGCAAGTGTTTTGTGGCGCAATCACTGCATCGTGTGAAGTCAAGAGGCCTATTTTTCTTGCTTGGTGCAAAATAAATTGTTTTAGATGGCCTGTCTTAATTTAAATACGTGTTCCGCATGCTCAATTAATTAGAAATCTGGAACATTGCGAGACTTTCAGATCTGAGCATCAAGACCAGTAGTTTTAAACTCAGTTCAGGAGCCAAATCCAGCACTATTTGGTCTTGAGTGGGCCAGGTCCGTTGAATGATCGATTGAGCAATTCCGAATGCTTGTCTTTGTTTTTGTGTGGAAAAATTATGTCATGTCACTTTTTGTTATTTCAAAGTACTTTCAAACTACAACATTCAAATTTTGAAAAAACCATGTCCTTCACCTGCAGCTCCTCTTTTCTCTTTGACCTTCGTTGCATCCAACATAATGCAACAAATTACCTTGACCTTTACTGGTTTTACAAATCGATAGATTGATCTAATAAACTATTTGCCAAAAGGGATTCTCTGCTGGCTGATTAGCAGGCCACAGGCTTTCAGCAGCCTTCAACAAGTTTTCATCAATTCATATTCAAAGTATTGTTTTGATGCTGATGATGCTCCTCAGCAATGACAAACCTAACTTTCACGGGTTTCCCCCAGTGAACAAATGAGGAACAGCAGTGATTTAATAGAAATGTTTGAGTTTCCTGTCCCAGGGGTATAGACGCTGTGGTGAGGGGGTGTTGGGCTGCTGGCCGTGTGTCCGACACCCCTTGACATAGACAGTGTGTAGGTGGAAGTTTTCGGGAATTACATGTGCAGCTGTCTCCTGTGGTTGTAATTATTGCTTTTCTCTCCAGCTTGCTAAGATCGCTGATAGCAAAGACCACGTCTTCCCCGTAAATGATGGATTTGAGGCTTTGCAGGGCGTCATCGACTCAGTAAGCACTTCATTACTGCTCATACACTTTCTGATTATATTATAGCACCTACAATAACTAAAGCCAGGTGAGGGGTCCAAACAAAGTCAGTGTCTTCGCATAATCTACTCCAGTCATTCTCGAATTGACCAGCGTTCTGCTTAAATAGCAAAGAAAAAAAACAAGGCCTAATTGGTTTAAGTAAGGATACGTTGATCAATTCATGGAGCTCAGCCAGGGACGAAAACTCCAGGGAAACATGGTGTGACTTTCCTGCTTTTGATCAGCATGGCTGACATGAGCCAAACATGATCAAAGTATGACCCTCATCTCTCAAGACCAAACCCAGGGAGGTTCACTCAGACGGTTTGTTGTGAAGATGCTGTGGTCACTCAGACATGAGGTTTGTTAAAGCAAGATAAAGGTCAGGCAGCTGCCCGTCATCTGGAGCTGGTTAACAGAACAACGGAGAAACTCACGTGAGTGCGCCAGTCGGTCATAAATCAGTCCTCTTCTTCTTTGGGCCAATAGGGACAGCAAGATAAAAAGTGAAGAGGGGAATTGGAGAGAGTTTATAACAGATTTAACAAAAAAACAAAATACATTTGATGATGGCACTCACATGGACAGTAAGACATTCCTCTCGAAGATATTCATGATCTATATCTAATCGTCTCCTCAGATCCTGAAGAAGTCCTGCATTGAGATCTTGGCAGCTGAGCCTTCCAGCATCTGTGCAGGAGGTACAAGACAAAAACCCATCTTTCAAACTGTGAGCCGGAGAAATTAGGCAGTAACACATTTTAATCAATGCTATTTGACCATTGTCGACTTTGTATTATATATGTTTATACTTGATACTAAACTGAACTGTATCTAAGTGGTCAAACTTCCATATACCACAAACTGAGCTTCAGTATCTGCTGATGAGGGGAAAAAAAAACCCAAAATTACCAAAACATCACATCTCACAGCTGTTTTTTTTCTTTTGGAAGTGTAGCCTCACATAGAGAACAGTAGAAAAAGAGCAAACTTAGTTTATCAAAACTTATTTTTACAACTTAAATTATTGTCAGTGTCATGACAGTGTACCGAGTCTTACACACTGACAGTGTATTACTGTTATGAAACAGGGACCGTTACAGACTAAACATAAAAACATATGAGGCAGTTAAACATTTATTCAATATTTATTCCCACAGCCGGCGTCTCTAACACACTTTGAACATCTCTGTGTTACAGCTAATTAATAATACTTCATGTTTCCAGTTGAATGAGTTACATATGAAAAGTACTTTAGTGCCAGTAAGTCCCAAATCCCCCAAAATCCCAAACAACAAACAGCATTCAGAAAAGCCAAATTGCTTGTTCTTGATGGTTGTTGCTGTTCAACAAATACATTTGTCTGTTGCCGTTATATGTCTAGTTATGTAAAGCACATACAAATTGTTTTCCATCAGATTGTCAGTGACCTGTGGTGCACTGAATCTAGATGATCAGACGTGGACATTTGTGATACTGAAAATATTAACCTTTATAAGAACAAACACTCTTATTTTTAAATGGGGGAAAAAAATTGCAACCAAACTAATTATGACAGTATGTCAAAGTCTGCAACTTCCATTTGTTGAAGATCATTACTGGAGTTTTCTCTTGTATCCTTGTTGTGTAATAGATCATGTGGGTTGGTGTTATTATTACAATGATCATCTCTTACAAGTTCTTTTTAAAAGCATTTCAGTCAGTTATACTCAAATACCTGTCCCTGTTGTAGCTACACAATAAGATGATGCAAAGCTGGAAATTACTTGAGGCTCAAGACAACTCAGTGGATCTGAAAAATATTGCGTCATTGCTGAATTGCTGTATGCGTTTCTCTTCTTTTAACCAGAATCCTTCCAAGTGGTCGTGAGAGGAAACGGTTTCCTCCATGCTCGAAATGTTGACAAAGTCCTGTGCAGTTTCCGGATCAACGACACCGTAACTAAGAGTGAGTCAAACGCCTCTGAACGTCAGCAACATTCACAACGAAGCCTTGAGCACACATTGCCTCCGAGCATCAGAGGTGATTGCTCAGTCCATTAAAAGGAGCAACATCAGAAGCAAACAGCGGGATATTAATTGAAATTAGTACGAGTTCCCCCAAAAATCAAACAACAGTCACACAGCTGGAGTTACATGTAATTAAACAAGCAGCTGCGCTGACATTACTGGTACTATGACCTTTGTTTTTTTTACACAACACACTGTGCAGGTTTGCAGCCTGGAAAAAAAAAAGTGCAAGAGAAAAAAGATAAAGAAGAAGCACCACACACATGGCTGGAGGAGAAAAGAGTGAGTTCATTCAGCCAGTTTCCATGTGGTCTTTACCAGCAGCTTACAGTAACACTTGTTAAAACCACTTCCTACTGCACACGCCACTGTCGGTGCAGGCGACAGTAATTACAAGCTGAGCCTCAGGACTCACAGGCAAATACAATGTTGAAGTAGAAACCATCAGTGAGACATGTTTCTTTTTTGAAAAGGCAGCGTAACGCCCGTGATTCAGTTTTCTTGGGGCACGTTATTTGACCTTTCGTCGCTTTTATCTTTGAGCTCGTCTCCATCGAATCTCGTGTCGACTTTTCAGGAAGGACTTGGTTCGATTTTGCCTGGGTTAGCTGTTCGTGCCATCAATGTTCAGCACAGTCATCCTCTCGCTCTTTCAATCAAATTCAAGTACGAATTCCTTCAATATCATGTTTGAAGTTTCTTTGAATCACAAGTGTTTCTGTGATATAACAGCATCAAACTCCACAGCAGACATGGAAGCAATTTGAGGAACAATTCTCTTGTCATGTCAGGCCCATTATCCCTGTAGGCTCCTCTTCCAGATTCATTCATCTCTCAAAGCCGTTTACATAGACTCCTCTGGAATTTGTTTACTTCACATTTTGGGTAAATATTGAAAACAAAAAAGAGGTCAAGTTGACTCCCCTAAGGGTAAATATAAGAGTTCTTATAAAGAAAACATACATACTTGCTTTTGTTGGCTCTCTCGATACTTGTGGTAAAACTGGTTTAAAAAAAAAGAAAATCATAATAATACATGTGTTAAACAGATGAATCAGTGTTTGAATTTGTGAGTCCAGGAAAAAGCAGCAGCAAATACGGTCAGGCGCGCTGGGATCTGGCTGGTCGTATCCTGGGCAAACAGTTGTTTTGTGACAGATGTTGCACCGGACAACTGTGTCAATACTGGAAGACAAGACATGACAGAAATGTTGGATATGTGTCCGGTCCGCACGATGAGCGTAAAGATTCCTGTATGAACGTAATCAAAATCCCGCAAAGCAAAATGGCATTAATGTAGATAACACAAATAAACTTCAAATTATTGGTCATGATAATAATGATTATCAAACCACAACTGTAACAGCTGTTGCAGACTTTATATAGAAATGTAGTGTTCACTTTCAAAAAGTGTGCAACTCGGAGCCATCTGCAAATGCTTACAAAAATCAGCTGATGACGGGAGGTCTTGCTTCAACCACAATTTACCACTACTAATGTATTGTATTTACCAGAATGTAAGTCCTATTTTCTATTTGGTTGGCTTGTCATGTGACTTATATATTAAAATATATATTGGTTAATACCATCTGGAACTATTAGATGACACTATGACAATAGAACGCTGCTACAGTGTCACCAAAAAAACCTCTCTATTGGTACTGTGTTTGACTGACAGTGCAAGTGGAGCGTCAACAAAAATGCATACAGCAGAATGTGAAAAATGGAATTATAAAATATGCAGCAGAAAATGGAAACAGGAAGTTCAGCGTGTCCCAGAAACTTGTAAGTGACTGGTGAAAAGTGATGGAGAAAACAAAGAAGGCTAATCGTGGTCTAAAATCACAACGGCCAGAGATTTAGGAGCAAATTCACAGATGGATTCCTGCACAACTGACCGAGGTTTATTGATGGTGTAATTACATCTAGGCATCAAATAATAATGCAATTCATGCTGCAGTGCAACTTAATTATGTTTTTTGTTCCACTTCATGATACAATTTTTGACAAATGTGACTTATGGTCTGGAGAGTATGGTACTTGCAGCCTTCACTACTGCGTTTGAATAACTGACCTCACAATGAACTGTTGCATCCAAGCAACCAATAAAACAAACTTGTACAGTATTTGGATGGTTTCTTGGTTGTATGACTGAACAAAAGAGATCCTGAGAGAAGCATTTTTCTTTTTTTTTCAGATCTCCAGTTGTTGCCACTTATATGCAAAGCTACGTTACTGTAAAGAAATGATCAATTTTAAACTCATGCTCTTGAAAATCAAGCCAATTTAGGTGAAGTTACTTCAGTAAGTCAAATACACTATGATTTCCCCAGAATTTACTGAACGCTGCCTTTGGTTAAAATTTTAAGTTTAAACTAAAACTCTCAAAGAGCATCTCTCTGTCTTTGTCTCAAACATCAATTCCTCATCGTGTCGGTGGTTGAAGCTGAACTCCTGCCATTTGTCTGCCCTTCACAGTAAAACACGACCTCTCTGTGAGCGGGTGCAGTGAAGCGGCTAATAAAAAATAAAACAAATCATGACATGCACTTGGATGTTTGCCACGATCTTCCTCGAGATTTAAACAAAGGCAACGTGCAAGCTGCAGGGAATCAGGTCACATCTCCAGTTTGTCTTTTGCTTCAATAATATCGGGCTATTCAAAGTGGGGTCGGAGATGAACTCAGGAATGAATTCTATCTGGGCCGGCTTATAAAACTGGCGTGGAGTTGTTTTTGGCAGCGCCGGTCACCCAGTTCTCCCTTCTCCCTCGTCCTTGATTGTGCTTCTAGAAAAAGAGCAGCCGCTTGTGTCGATTCCCTCAGTTCTGGGGTATGCCCTGCCGCTGCCAGAATAAGCAGACGGGGTTTGGGTGATCATGCTTGTTGGAGCCACATTTCTCACAGCCAGCTGGACAAGCAGAGGACCTCGATTATTTTTCCCTAAAAAACAAAAAATGGTGGTGAGGCACTGTATTGGCGCTTGTGACATGGAGACAGATGTCGCCTTCAGACCGAGACAACAAAGCATTGGTTCTGCAGAGACCCTCCTCTCAGCTTGTTAGTCGAGTTACAGTGAAAAGGTGTGACGTCATTCCAGTCCTGTGAACATGTGCACGGTTTCCTCCCGGCTTTTGTGCAGAAGTTTGGTACCATTAATCAGTCAACTAACCCATAAATACCGACGGGAAGGTTTCCCAATGCTTTTGATAGTCTTTATTACACTTTGCTTCCTCCGTTTCTGCAGTGGTGAAGCCGTTGGTTGTGGAGGACACATATCTTCTCTGCCCAGCACCAGTGCTTCAAGATGAGGGAATGTAAGTCCAAAAAATGTTATTTAAGTGTGTGAGAAATGGAGTGATTTGCAACAAAATCCAAACACAGAACAAACTGAAATACTGTAGTCGTTTATCTTGATGTATTTCTGGACTCAAGTATAAATCACAATCATTACTTAAGGATATTTAATATGACTATTTTTACTATAAAGATAAATAAAAGATTTCTGTCTGAAGTAGATTAAAGAAAATAAATATCCATCAGACAGGTGTAGTTCGACCAGAAAGTTGTTTAAGAGACAAGCTTGTCTTGGGTTTCAATTCATCCAGTTAACTCATATGTAATGAAGCCCCCAGACGTTAGATTGTCTGGGACCCTCCTAGTCCATAACATCAGAGGTCCGTTCATACGTGCTTTGTGTTGTCCTACAACACTTGATGTGATTTTGCGAGATACAGCGTGAGTAACATGATTTGTCTTTCTCTTCCAGGGCAGCAAATCTTTACGTCAGCATGAACGAGGGTCTCAGTTTCATCTCCAGCTCGGTGACAATCACCACTGTGAGCTGTGTGAGTATGACGCACCAGCACTTGGCTGGGAACGTTTCTGGCTTCACGGCGTCGTTGTTTGGGGCAACAGATCAAACCGAAGATGTTCAAATAATAGAAGCAGACTGATTTAAGTATTTCAGGGTCGGCAGAAGAAGGAAAAAAAAAACTAAACAAAAGGACCATTTTCACTTACAAAGAAAAGGGGGCTACATGAAAGCTTCACATACTCAGACCGTCTGCGTTGTCTGTGTCTGTCACAGTCTGATGGAACCATCCTGGCCATAGCTCTGCTCATCCTGATGCTGCTCTTGGTCTTGGCTCTGCTCTGGTGGTTCTGGCCTCTCTGCTGCACTGTGGTGAGTTCTCCAAAGCGCCAGCGCTCTAATAACATGCACACATCACTCTTGCAAATCACCTTTGGTTCACTCCTGTCAGACTTCAGATGGCTTAAGATGAAGTGAGGTTGTTTGCAGACCAGAAGACAGAGAGGAATGTCTTTTTCAGGTGTGTCTTGTCTGAGCGGCGTGCCCTCAGGCCTCTCATGACCTCTTCAGTGCCCCCATGGTGACACGGTCGGGGTCGAGAAGTCAATAAGGACACACTGCTCCTTTGAATCGCTGCAGCTGAATTTAGTTCAGAACCAGAAGAGGTCAAGGCCAACAGGTGTACATGTGTTTAAATAATTATGCTGCAGCAGAAAATAATGTGTCTTTCCAGAGGTCACGGCACGTGACCTTCACGTTTCACTTCTCAATGCGCCCACTGTTGACACACCGGAGGAGCTGCGACTTCGCAATTCCTTCCATCAATTAGGATCTGAATACTAGGAATTTCCAGTTATCGACGAGGGGAAAAAAATCTATCACGGCGTAAATGTTTTAGTTTAATATATCTTTGTTCCAATTTATTATTTTTTTTGGTATCAAAAAGCAAGTGGTCAGGAATGAAGTTTCATGAAAAGCATTTTGTATAAATGTCATGTGCTCGGGGTGGAGGGGACAAAAGAGAATGCCTTTGGAAAAACCCTCCCTGCCATTATTTAGAGAGTCCTCAACCTGCCAGCCTCACAATATTTCAACAAACTGTCTCGTTACCGGCGGTCCTCTGTCAAATCCTGTATTTCTCCTCTCACATGAAAAGCACTATGGCGCATCAAAGTCCTCTCCAATGTTTCCAGCAGCGGAGACAGAAAAAGTTGAGAGCTGCCAGTGAGCGATGTCAGATTTTACAACATGACCCTCACTCCCTCTCACTTTTCTTTTTCTGCTCTTGTTCATTTGGTTGCAAATTCAAGCCTGTGTGGCAAGTGTGTTTCGGAAAATGACGCTGGGTTACCATGGGGAATCGTTCTGAGTTCCAGGGTTTGGAGAAGCGTGCAGGAAAATCACAAACGAGAATCAGTCGTCGTCTTAATTTGCCAAGTGCATTTAAGTGCAGAAGAAAATGCACTAAAGTGGTGACAAAACACGCTGACAGCTCATGGTTGATTTATATTCAATCAAAAGGGGACAAGAGGACACTGCAAGAACTGAATTAAAATCATACCTTCCTCGGAAATAAAAAAAAAAAACAACAACACGCAGATCGTCTAATGCTGCGCTCAGGCAGCTGGCAACTGGGATAATTACCAGTTGGAAAAGTCCAATTTCTCAATTTACAGCGTTCACATGCCAATAAAAACAGGCAACATGAGGTTGTCTTACAGTTCTGCTGTTTTGTGGCTGTCAGAATCCAGAAAAGAGACAAAGAGGTTCATCATCATCATCATCATCATCACACACATCCACCAAGAGCGGAATGGAATAAGGCTCAGGCGGGTTCAATAGATTTAGTTTTATGCAGGTAACACATCTGATAATCATTAAAGTTGTTATGAAGATGAATAGTTCATATAGCAGATCGGGTTCACTGGCGTGCCCCCAGAGGAAGTGTTATTTCTGTCTCTGAGTATAAGCAAAAATAAGAGGAGAGTAACTTTGTGTGGCCTGCACAGTGGTGTAGCTGTCAGCACTCGCAGCTCTGTGCAGAGTTTGCATGTTCTCCCTGCGCATGTGTGTTTTTTTTCCCTCCGTTATGTTGGTTTCATCCCAGAGTCTAAAAACTTATGTTGAAGCCAACTGGAGACTAAATTGCATCAAAAGTTGCAGCTGTTGAATATTCTAAAATAATTCTAAAAGAGTCTAACTGAATGAAAGAAAAGTTACTTCATGCAGAAGAAAAAGTGTCCGAATTCAAGGCTGTAATGACTTGATGCAAAACATAGGTGGAAAAAATCCTGTATCCCTGAGCTTGTTACTCTCCACCCCTGCTAATCAAAAAAAGTTCAAGCCAAAAAAATGTGGACAGCAGATTTCTAGGTCAGCGTGTTGCGCTCAGAAGTAGTTCAGACTTACGAGAAGTTGAGAAATCCCTCTATTATGTGATGTTGTTTCGCCGTCTTGTCGTACAAAAGGAAGACATGACTCTGACTTGCAGATTCTACAAAAATACATTTTGGTTGAGGAATTCTGTCATCGCAACCTCTTTCTTTCTGTTTCTTTCCACTCGCAGATCATCCATGAACCTCCGCCACCAGTTGTCGAGGAGAGTTCGGTAGGAACTACACCACTTCAATCTCCTATCCAACTTATAAAAACAACAAAAACATGCTCATTATTTAAAGATTCGGCAGAGTATAGATTGAATAATGTCTTAGTTTGCTTTAAATCTCAATGGCCATGGAGCCTCATTCGATCTCTCTCTGGCTTATGGCTCTCGTCACTTATTGGGATGTCAGTTAACGCCCTAAAATAATAACAATTGCATTTGCAATTCCTCCTTTCTTCCTGTTTTGAGGAAATTTGATGTGTCCAAGAGTTTCGACAGCTGTTCTTTGGACCTCCACTGTAAATATTACAAAGTTGAAATCAATCAAGAAAATCATTTCACATAAATTTAACCGACATATAACTGATGCTGAACAGTATACTGAGCAAAGCTAAGACTCCGACTGTACAGAGAAGAGCTACTGTATATCGACCTAAGGCAGCAAATGGACTGAACTTTCTTCAGTCAGTCAAACATGTTATACATTATGTTCTCCAAGAAGGGACTAGACGTAGACTTTGTTGATATTAACTCTATATTGTGAAACATTGATGTAGCTCGTGACAGACTTCTTCTTCACTCTCCTCATTAAAACGCCTGAACACTTGTATATTGACTCACTTCTCTGACAAAACTTCGCTCACTTACAGAATTCATTGCTTTAACTTAGAAATATGATGAAGAGAAAACAGCCTACATCACGGTCAATCATGTGCACTCGTCCAATCGACAGTATTCGGCTCCTCAAGCAACTTTCAATGATTGTGATTATTTTTTCCCCAAAAGCACACTATATACCACGATTGATACATTTTTGAATCTCAAACATATAAATTATGAAGTATGTCTGATTTTAGTCAGTTTAATCCTCCCAATCACATTTCTTATACGTAATTTGCAAACAACAGCGCTTCCATCCATCCAATCTTCTTTACCGCTTATTCCTGTGCTAATCCCAGTTTACGTCATCTTTCTTATTTGGATGAGTTGCTCCACAACTACAGCAGATTCACAACATTATACATCTACCATCGTATAAAACAGCAATCTCACACAATTTACAGTTCAAGCTGAACTGTGGGTGTTTGTTTGCCCCTCACAGTTAAAAAACGCCTCTCTGTGAGCCTCGTGTCACTTGTCTTTGTAATTCCTCAACTGTGATGGGAGTAAACGCCCTCTTATAATAACAATGAAATCCTGACATTTGCAGGACAAGTCATATATCGAAGAATTTCAATTGAAGTTTCCCTAATCACGGTTTTTAGGACCTCCAGTGAGAATATTGTGAAAGTAAGTGAGCTGAGACAATTATTTCACATAAATGGGATTACAGTGTTGGCCCAGTCTGTACAACAAATACCTTTTCGATATTCCATAACCACAAGACCGAACCGCATGTAAATGAGCGACATGTAAGGCTGCAATAACTTGCCCCAGATTTAACAGAAAATAAGTTTTACTGATTCATTAGTTCCAAAACCAGTAACATTCATACTTTCAAAGACAACATTCAGCCTATATTATGTTGTTTTTCTTAGCAACATCCTGGTGGATTATGAGTCAGACAGGGTGTATTCAAGGGCTGAAACATCTCAATTTTGGCCAGTGGGCTTTGTAATTTCCTGCGATCTGAATACCTTAGCAAGAGAGGGCAAAAAAAAAAAGAGGGCTGGGTTAGTGTGAGCAGGGCAGACGAAGAGATATTCACTTCATATGAAATTGTATTTACCAGGTAGCACCTTGGTTTTTTTTGTGTTGGTTTGTTTGAAATCAGTCATTCACCCTCTTTAGTCTCATCAATACTTATTTAGCTTTGCCGCTTGTCATTTTCTTTCCTAACGACTTCATAAAACCTCCTGTCGCTGTCTCCTAGGACGATGAGGACTTTGATGCACCTAAAAAGAAATGGCCGACTGTTGATGCCTCCTACTACGGAGGAAGAGGAGTAGGAGGAATCAAAAGGATGGAGGTGAGAGAGTTCAAACTGAAGACCTCTCATCAAAATGCCTCATCATTGTAGGATGGTACAAAAAACTGAATTATTTCCCCAAGATTTGAGCCATACAGGTTTATGACTTCTTAAATTCATCATTTTGGGCACATTTTATTGAAAAGAAGACTTTTTATTTGCTCTTCAAAGATCAAGTTAGTATAGCTTCCACATTTAATGATAATGTAGTCAATCCAAACACTTAAAAATGCAGTGATGTTATGAGATTCCCCTTACTTTGGTAAAGCATATCATCTTCCCAGTGAAAAGCACTTGATTAATGAAGATAATTATGAAAAAAAAAAAAAATCAACTATTACAAGTTCTTCAATAAAACAATGATCATTAATCTTTGTTTTCTCCTCGCCGTCAGGTCCGCTGGGGTGAGAAAGGCTCCACTGAAGAAGGAGCAAAGTTGGAAAAAGCCAAAAACGCCAAAGTGAAGATGCCTGAGCAGGAGTATGAGACACCCCCCACACGGCCTCTGAACAACGGCATGCACAAACCCCCCGGGCCGCGCAAGTGGTACTCACCCATCAAGGTATTAAAGCAATGCTGATGCTTTGCTTTAGCAGTGTTTACAACAACTGAAAATGGCGAACATAAAGAAATAACGAGCTTCAGCATAAAATTGCCATTAGTGCAAGAACTCTGTGGATCGAGCTCAGCTCAGAATTCATTTACAAAATGCATTTGCTTAACAGCTCTGCTGGGGCAAAGTTGCTTTTTTTTTTCCAGCTGATAGCATGCGTGTGCTGCAAAAGCACAACATCTGCAACATATTACTGCATTCTAATCTGGCCGAGGATGTGCAAGTGTTACTATTATTAAAATATTGTAGCAAGAGGAGGTTAAGATGTGTTAAGGTAATAACGCTTAGGTGCCTGCTGGCACACGGACCCTCGGTCCAGGTCCAGCAGGGGGTTAACGGAGTCATTCTGAAGCCTTCCCAGTCAGCAGGGGACTGCTAATAGAAACCAGACTCCTGTTGGACTGACCTCCGGGGAGAAGAGCTGCAGAGCCAGCAGTTTTCTGAAGAAAAACAGCTGCGCTTTCTGCTCTTATCCTCAAACTATTTACTGTTTGAAAAAGAAAAAAAACAAAACAACTACGAAGAGTTGATTCACAAAGAACTGAGTCCACTTTAGTGTGTCGCTTTGAAATAATTGGATGAGTTCAAATTGAAAAAAAAAAATAATTATTTAAAAGGGTTATGGGGGACTCTCAAGAAAGGAAAGAAAACACTTTTCACCCGTTTTTACACTGTGTTTTTAGCTGCACCAAAAAACCCCTATAATTGTGCCAGTTTCACACTGACATGTTAAGTTCATTTTTATTAAAATGGCTCGGAGTCTTTGACACATGTTGTATTTGATAAAGTTCACATTATCGGCCAACCCGGACTGAAATCACAAGCGAAAAGCTGCAACCCTGCACCCAAAGGGAGGTTAGGATTTGTGGGTGGCTGAGTCAGGGTGAAAACACTTGCAGGGTTCTTGCATTAGATTCTCTCGTTGTCTCTTCCTGTACAACAGTGTGAAATGACTCTGCAGTGAAGGTGTTGAATGTCTACTCACGAGGGTGTGTAAGGATTATTAAGCGTGGCTGGTTTATGAAAACGTTACTAAATTCTGAAGCACACCCTCTCTGCTTAGAAAATGCTTTTGCCAGAAATGCACTCATTTAAATGTCCCTCCACCATTGTTTAAAAAGGTGAGACATTAGTATTAAAACTTCTGACGATCTAATCTTTATGTGTTTCCACAGAGTAAACTTGATGCATTGTGGGTGCTTTTAAGAAAAGGCTATGACCGCGTTTCTGTAATGAGACCTCATCCAGGTGACAAGGTAAGACGAAGGCCAAACAGGGATCAGCCCGCATTATACAAGCTGACGCAAGCCTTGGCTCTGCGTTAGTATCTGGCAGGTTAAGATCAACATTTCACGTGTGTCTTTTTCTTTTCTACTGTAAAGTGTTCAGTGCTCAGCTGTAAGCAATGAAGTGTGCACAGACTCATGTGAAAACCTGCGGTGAGCCGGGGTTTAGACTGCAATGTAAAGACATCTGGTGAAGTCGTTACGAAAAGGAGAGCGTAAGGCCAGCTGTAGTGAAGGAGTAACGGCACCGTGACCTCCCGAGCTGGCGGATGACTCGCAGTCTGAGACTGTGAGCGGTGAAAGAATCAGTTTGAAGGGAGTTCTGTATATGATAATCCCTCACCGCAGAGGTTTATGTAATGCTTCATCGCCCTCAGGGTAAGACAGAAATGTGGGTTGATCCCATACCGCTGTGTTGATGGCAGAATCATCCTATAAACTGGCAAAATTAATAGTTTGCATCATGATATCTACATCTCACTGCTTCACTGTTTGTGTGATCTACTGTACAGCTTGTTTAGTCAGTCCGGCAAAACGGCTCCAGACAGCCCTGACTGTGTCGTCTGCAGATCAGAGAGCTGGTCCTGTTGTTGTGACGGGTGGCACACAGCTGTGTTGACACTCAGATGAATATACAGCTGAAGTTGGAAGCTGAAACGAGGCTCATGTAGCCGTAACTCAGTGGTGAGATCATCCCGAGCGCTCCTCCTGCAGCAGAGGAATGATTTTGAGAAAGTTCTGTGTGATTTATTTTGACAATACAGTGTTTCGGGGCCGATAGTGTTGACATGTGTGTCCAATCATGCAGTAAAATATTTCCAGTGGATGTGATGTGGCAACTATCGAAGTACGACTGTGAGCAACGCTGTGTGTGACGTGTGAGACTGTACGTCAGGACAAGCTGACATATTATAGAAAGAAAAAAAAACAAACATCACAAGGTCAATATTGTAGGAGAGTATTAAAAAGGTTTCGAGAACAAGTTGACGGTTCACCAGCAGTAAGTCAATGGAAGGGTGATAATGTTAAATCAAAGCTCAAACATCACACTCGAGCAACTAGAACTCCAACAGATCAGGAAGTCTGCATGTGATAAACTCAATTTGAATGCGATTTAGGACCAACTGCATGACAATATAAAATTGTAAAATCGTTTAGGACCTGAAAATAAAATCCCCAAATCCTTTTCAGAGCGAATCACCTTTTGCATGGTTGGCATGCGTAGTTTTTGATTCCTGGCTGGTTTGGTTTGGCATGGTGGATGTAATTGTATCATGACTGAATGCCTTCATTATTGAGAGTCTATATTTGACCACAATGACATTTAAGAGAAATTCATGTTTAAAGTTCAGTAAATTAGAATCCAGAGCTTTTAAGGGCACAAAAAAACTTTGAGACTGATTTAGTCAGAAAGCAAATAAATATCTGGACTACTGAGCCTAATTTAATAAACCCTTGTTCATTTCTCAATCAGTCATCAAGCCCTGCTTCTTTTTACCACTAAATAACAGGTTGTGTCGTTACATAGTGCTCACTGACCTAATACTGTATAGAAAATGAACGAGTTTTATCTGGGAACTATAGCAAACAAACCTGGGCTTTAGATGAAGCCGTCCTGAGCTCACCTTAAGACACCAACAATCCAGCATGCCAGCAGTTGTGGGTCAGGCCGTTTGCTCTCTGGCTTTAAACTAAGAACAGCCAACACACCACACACACTGTAATTAGAAGAGTAGCAGTGCGTCTTCCTCTCTATAAAACCTCTGGAAAAACTACATGGTCCCAGGTTTCCTTGGGCTGTAAACAAGCTCGCTCTGATTGCAATTAGGAACCTCTTGTCAAAGAAATGCTTGTACAACTTGCCCTGAATGAAGGGGCAGTTGATCCTGCTGCCTGAGGGGAGAGAGAGAGAGAGAGAGAGAGAGAGAGAGAGAGAGAGAGAGAGAGAGAGAGAGAGAGAGAGAGAGAGAGAACAAGTCAGCTTCCTCAATCATTTATATTGGAGCCTTATTAAACTCCTGAGCAGGCAACTGTGTGCTATCGCATATTTTACTCGACTTTGCAGGATTTTGATTGTTAATATTGAAGTTCACCCGATATGAGACCCTATGGTATGTCCCACTGACGCCAGATAAAATGCATCATTTGATGAAGAAATGTTGTCAGTCTTTATCAGTCTGCGTCCACTCCCTAAGTCAGTGGGTGCAGCTGTTTAAGGGGCGTAGCTTTTTTCTGAAATACGATCGTCTCTTCTGAGTGACGTCCAGATAAAGAGTCGTGTGGTACAGCAGGAAAACAGTACGATAGATGTGCAGCGTCTTCTACACTAATCATCCTTCTATCTATGCAATCTGTGAGAAAAAAACGGAGAGGCAGCTTTAGAATTTTGTACAATATGTACTATTTTCCATAATTTAAAACGAATGAAAACAAATGTAACAGTGTGAGCATTGAAGCCACAGACTTATCTTATGGCTCAGGCGTCTCGTTGTCTGGCCCTAATCCAATAAGATAACTGGCAGATTTGATAGCAAGAATAACAAAAGTTAAAGTACATGGTACCATACTAACATATAGTTTTTTTCTATATACTAACAAGTTGTACTACAGTGACTCACTCCTACCACTTAATGATGCTGAAAAAGGGGAATGTTAAAGAAAGACCTGCAGCTCAACAAACTAACACTTTTAATCAAATAAGCACGACGACAAATGATACGTCTTTATGTAGATAACCATGTATTACCTACAGCTGGTGGAATAAAAATGTGGATCTCTACACTTCCTCCAATGTATGCAATTTTCTAAAACAACTGGGGTGTGTTTTTAAATTTCAGGGCAGATGCATGAACTTCACCCGCATGAAATCTCCTCCTCCTCCTCCTCCTCACTACCCGCACTTCAACCACCAGCCATCGTCTCCCATCTACAACCCTCCCAGCAAGAGTCCACCTCCACCGAAGGGGACGCTCCCGCCGCCCCCCAGCAGCCCACTGTCATCACTCTCGTTTTCCTTCGCTCCACCTCCGACTCCGCCTCCCGTTCCCGGCACGCCTTCGCCTCCCATCACGCCTCCCCCTTACACACCCCCTCCCAATCGGGCTCTCCCTCCACCCACCTTGTACACACCTGACCCGCCGGCGCTCCCCCCGACTCCTCCACCCTGTGGCTCCCTACCTCCCCCTCCCCAGGGACCTCCTCCGGGGCGAGCCCCTCCACCTGCCCGCCCGCCGCCCCGCCCCGACCTGTAGAGCCCTGGCAGGAGGCGGGGGCGGGGGCGGGGTTGATGGGGGGGGGGGGGGGGGGGGGCACCACAGGGACATGAAAAAAGGCCACAGAGTCCTATTAGCATTCTGCAGCGCATAACCATCGCTGGACTGTAACCTGCACACGAAGACTGACCTTGTGCCACGATCAGCAGGCGGGGGGGGGGGGGCTTCCCACCTCATGAAGTGAGGAGTACTGAGGACTGTTTCACAGCTATTTGTCTACATTGACTTTTGTACACATCTAGCTCAAAATGTGCAATTGCTTGAATGCTTGAATTACAAAGACATTTCTTCTAAATGAGGTCATACGGGCGAGTTAAAAAACATTAGCCTGCACGGTCCTCAGAGGAGCCCCAGGCCCCGTCGTCCCCTCCACAAACCAACCAGATGAGATGAACAACAACAACAGCTCGTCCCAATCATCACCAGGGGAAACACAGCTCAGTCCAGAATGTTAAAATGTTCATGACACCAGAGTAACACCCCTTAATTTGTCTGATAAATGCTAAAATACTTATTTTGCAAACGTTCCACACACAGCAGATTGACAATGACACGAGCAAATCTGGAAAAAAATATATATAATTTTTTTAGAATTCTTGAATATTGAGCAATTGCATGCAATCGTGCTTGAGTCAGCATTTTGCTGTTTTTGTAACTTTTGTACTTGTTTTTCTACAATACTTTTTTTGTGTCATTTTTACTGTCGAGAATAGTGCAGTCTTTTACTTTTTGAGGTTAAAAAGACAATCAGTGCAGATAAAGACATGCACAGGAAGCTTATTGAAACAACAATGCAAGACATCTGAACTTATTTTGTTCTACCATTGACATGCATTCCATGTTCAACAGGCCTGACAGCCACAGCTATCCTGGTTTGTTTTTAGGGGTTTTTTCCCCACAGGAAACAATTCATTGGGATTCACCATGGTTACCACAACTGACTAAGGTGACTGCAGTCACAGACATATAAGCATAGCAGATTTTTTTATCCAACAGGATGTGGATGAATGTGCCAAATCAGGGAAAAGCTTTGCACAACTTCTTGCTCATCCACCCATGGCTTCAAGCAAGGTTTTATGGAAATAGACATGTACGTTTAGTAACTGTGTGCACGTGTGTGTCAAAAAGAAGCGAAGGCCTCATCTCACAGCACACTGATCTGAAGTCAGTTTTCTAAGGTTCACATATCTTAATTTAATATGCAGAAACTTTTCACTTCAAAGCATAAATTCGGTATAAAGGCTATCTTATTAGTCGGGAATATGAAACTGTTCAATGTTGATCAGATGTCCGAAGGGATTTAATTTTAATGTTGCCATCAGAACAACTAAATGAACTAAATGTGACTTTGAATCAGTGCAGTGTTGGATGCCTTCTTTTTGGTTGATTCATATTGCAAGTAAACAATCTATGTGTGTCAAATTAGATTCTGTCTGTGTTATTTTGTTGGAATGGATTTTAGTTTTTGCCATCTGGAAATAGCCACGTAGCCGTCTGTGTTTCACTGGTTTTCATTAAGAACTCTAAAATCTTTTGTTGGTTTCACCTTAAGTCACTGTTCCTTGTGCACCTCGTCCTATATATTCTACATTTTCTTGGGTTTTCTAATCTAATTGGCGACTCATTTCTTATGGGCCAGATTGTGAGAGTGTCAGACGGACTCGGGCCGAGGTTACCTTTTCACTAAGCTCCTGTTTTCGGAAAGATGGTCCGCCTGTTTCATCCTGAACCAACTTGGTGGAAATGACAACTTAACAGATGTCCAGTGTTAGCGTTCACCTGCATCTACAGAACCTTCATGACCACAAATGTTAAGTTATTTTTAAAACAGTCTCAGGCTGTATTTGTCCAGAAACATTAGCTGGAGTCTGCTGCAACAAAGTTACTAGGTCGTCCCCGTTTGAATCGACGAGTACAGTCAGAGTTACTTTATCTAGTAATTAGTCACAGTTCATTTCCAGTAGTCTAATTGATAAAGAAGTACTGAGCCTGCATGAAAATCCTCTATGAAAATGTAGTTGGGATCAATGGGTTCATGCAATACGGTTAGTAAAAAAAGCAGCAGGCTGCCCGCTCCTTCTCTGTCATGGAAAAGAGAAAAAAAGAGAGAGAAAAGAATCTGCAGTGCATTTCTAACCAAGCCCAGATGTTCATATGTTGCATTATGTCACATGCACGGATGGAGTGAGCTATCTTGGAAAATATTAGACAATTTAATCCTCAGGAAATGTGGACTGGCTGCAGGAAAGGCGTGCTGGTGCTGATTGTTCGTGACATAATTTGGGGACAAAGTGAGGACTCGGTGGACTGAGAGGTATGGGTTGGGTTTGGTTTGTTTTTTTAAATTGGTGGTTTTATTTAAAGTTGATGATGTGCAAAGACATTTTAATACAGGGCTTTCCCATTTTCAGTCAAACTCCTAATGATTTGGCTTTTGAGCCAGCTTCTCCTGTCAGGACACAGAACTGATGTTTAACATACACATTTAAAATCCTCCTCACAGATTGCCAGCTGTTACTCTGACACACACTAAATCTTTTTTTATAACTATAGGCAGCAGTAAATACTTTCAGGGATTTGGTTGGATCGTTATCATAAACACACATTCTCAGCCCTAAGAGATGAGTGATGGCGTATTGGAGGGATGTTCTTTGGCAGCGCTGTGTTTCGACTCAGCTCTTTGCTTACAGTATGCGTTCAGCTCAGGCTGAGATCATTCACTCAAGTCGCCCATATTCAAAGAGAAATTTGTGAATTTGTTAATGATTAAAAAGGGAGACTTAAACAGGACAGTTGTCGCCCCAGCTTCACTTTTCCTTTGAAGCCAGTGCGAACACAAACAGAGGACACGCGGCCAAAGTTGAACATAACAGACTTCACACAACTGATCAAGGTAGAGCTCTCTCTGCTTATTGAAGCAAAATAAATCTGAAGCACAACCATATTTGTTTTGCATGTTGGTCACTCATGAATGTGGAAAACTCTTTTCATCCTGATCAGAAGCAGATTTGTGGGGGAAAAAAAAGGAAAAAAAGTTTGGAACCAGAAAGGATAGAGACATTTAAACGTTGTGTTTCATTGTAGAAAATCTCTTAACGGTTTCAAGGATACAGAAAAGTAACAAAACTATTTTGTCTCCAGCAAAAAGAAAATAGCCACTAATTGATTATCGGCATGCTTAGAGACCTGATTTGCACTATTTCACATGTTTTTTCAGCTACCCAGGTTCGTGTAAACGTGGCCTGAATCTTATGGTGCAGTGTCGCTTTAATCATCGATTCATCTTCTGTGGCTTCTCTCTCTCAGCTGTTGGCAGCTGTAGCTCCTACCAGCAGTAACACTGGGTCTGTTTTTCACACGACGGCTGTCAGCAAATCACTTTCATACACAAGGTCACAGATCTTTAAACACCCACAGAGATCGATGCCTTCACAACTGCTTTTTTTTTTTGGCTGGAAGACTCGCACACTTCCCCCCAGTTAAGTTTACAGCTATAATCAATATGAAGGGGAAGAAAGAATGTCATCCTGACCCCAAATACGGGATAATTATAAACCACACAGTAGTGTAGTGGTTAAAAATCTCCTCACAGTGGCAATGGGGCCTTTCTGTGCAGTTTGTCCTGTCGTCATCATCAAGCTTGCAAGTAAAGTCCAGTAAGAAGTTCTTCATTGCAGTCAGGTGTGTTTTAACTTTTGAGAGACCTAAAACATGGGAAGGTGTCTCTCCGGGACCAGGACTGGACACTCCAGCTGTAAACAATCAATCAAAACACAAGAAAAGTTTGCAGTTTTGATTGTCAATGCTTGGGTTTTCTCCAGGTACTACAGTTTGACCACACAGTCAAAAAACCCCACACGTTTGAGGTTATTTGATGAGGGATCGTTTCTCTGTATTTGCCCCGTTTGGCTGCCCAGGACCTTTGAATATAATGAAACCGCGTTCAGATTAAAGTAAATGAGACTAATAAAAGAACTGCAGTGTTTGTTTGTTTATTAATACCACTACATTTCAAATAATTAACTATAGCTGTAGTTGAGTACTTGTTTTCAGCCATTTCTGAAAGAATCCTCACTAATGTGACTTAACATGAACGTTTAATCCCATAAAAAAAGAACAAACTGAACTATTTCAGTTGGTACTGACTGCGGGCAGCAGGGACGTCCCTCCTACACACACCTGATTCAGATGAGTGGATCATGGCGGTTTCTCATTCCGTTCGAGGGGCTGGTAGAGCTGGTGGTCGCAGCGAGAAAACAACCTGGAGAAACAGCTTGGTGGGTAAAACCAATCAATCAGTTTAGAGTTAAGGCAGGTGTGCCGCTTTAGGGAGCTGGTGAGTCTCCTGTGACCTCAGTGCTTCACATGACGATCTCTCCTGATGAGAGACTCCCCACACTGCTCCTTCTCATGGTTGGCAGATGGAGACAGTTTCTGCTCTGGCTTGTGGCGGTGATCTGTACTCAGTCTGAAGCAGCATGCGAGGCCATTCTTGTGGTTAGCGAGAGAAACGACTTCCTCCTGAAGGCCGCGCTCGCCGTCACCGCCGGCTTTGCTCTGTACCTCTCGGTGCTGCTGAAGCTGAACGAATTCCTCAGGTGGACGCTGGCCAGGATGCGTTTCTCACGGGAGGACTTGGCCCGGCAGACACTCAAGCTGCTCCACCTGGACTTCATCACAAACCTTTAGAGACAGCAGCTGCTCTCTCTTCAGCTGTGGCAGAGGGAAATCTGCGGAGTGGTCACAGCCAGCCCTGCTGGTTGTTCCAGATCTCTGCCGATCTTCATTTTCCATCTGGACGACTGTCTCAGCGTTCGCCAGTGTGGCAGCATCTGTCCTCTACGCACCAACGTGAGGCGGAGCGTCTCCACATTTCTGACTTTTCGGATGCAGCGTCAGACCACTGCTGTCCATTGCCCAGGCTCTCGGCATGTCTCGACCTTTGACCTCGCCGCATCTGTTAATATCCTGAATCTAAAGTCTTGGCAAACAATGAGACGGCCGAAGCTGGAAATAACTTGTAAAATTATCAGAATGTATAAATTTCCTTTTATCTACCTTTTAGAACATTAGTAAATAATCTGAGCAGTTTAATAAAGATTAGATTTTTACCACCAGATGCATCTTGAATGATGGGAAACGCCTCCAAAAGAGAAGTAATTGACACTTTATTGCATCATTTCCACTAATAAATAGTGCCCCATCCCTCTGTAACCCAACAGATGGTGCTAAGATTCAGGGTCGTGTCCATTTTGTCAATGTATCCAACCAAGAAGTCGAGGTTTTCTATCGTGGGCTCTGAAAGTACCTGCAACAACAACATCTACTTTTTTTTAAATCCTATCACTGGCTCAGGAAAAGCTTAATGATGAAAACAGAGTTGCAAACAAATGTGAAGTTAAGGCTTGATTGCAAAAGCAAGATAAACATTTTCAAACGTGAGATGGGTCTTAAAAAGACATGCAGCTCCTATTTCTTCTCTTATACAAAGCTGTGTGCACAGAAATCCGTCTTTCCTCGGTTTGTGGATAAAAGACTTCTGGCATTTCTCACACATAAGAGACTTTTCTACCTAAGTAAACATCTACGGTATGACGTACTACCATGTCACTGTGTATACGCTCCCTTTGGGCTTCACTATGACTCTTTATGTGACACAATCTACAGGCATCAGCACACGTGTGGCGACAACAAAATTAGACGAACATATAAAATACATGTTTTGGTTTACAACTGCCAAAGCCATTAGACAATTTTGGATTGACATTTTAAATGATGGTAACATTCACTTTTCAAACAAATACAGTAACTTCATCAATGATTTAAAAAAAAAAAAAAAAGGAAACTAAAATGTATGAGCTACAAATGGTCCCAATAATGTGTTCGCAGCAGTTCTGGAGGCAGAGTGTGGGCTGGCAACTGTGCAATTTCTACTTCGGGTGAGTATCTCACATTATTTACTTCAGTTTGTAGTTTACTGGTAAGCCGGAAATGAGTCCTCTTTTTTCCAATCGAACGGCTAAATGTACGTAGACAGCAGTAAACAGTAGGAGTTGCATGTAGAGAGAACAGCAACAGTGACCGGGTCCTCGGTAAACAAGCCTGATTCTCATTAACTGGGCCCACCGAGGCCGGCGTTTGAACTCCAAAACATGAGATTCATAGACGAGACATGTTGAGAAGACACAGTAAAGTTGTGGCAAATTACAAGCTTCTTAAGGAATCAAATTTCTGATGTTTGTAAGTCAGTACACTCAGGAAAAAGTAAAGATACTGAGGCAAAAGCTGGCAAATCGTGCAGAAATCAAATATATATATATATAAGTAATCCATGACTTGTGGCTTGGAATGATTGAAGACTACGATTTACTTCAACTGTGGAATAGAGACACTTCAGATAATCAGCTGCCAAAGGGGGGAAAAAAACCAAAATCCCAACCAACCTACAAATCATTGCACTAAACCTGTAAATGAGCCAGGAAGGTCTTGAAACATGACTTCTGTTGGTCAGCTTGGACATCAGCGACCAGACAGACTAATAAGCACAAGTAAACATGGAGGGCTTCTTCCGAGTTTGGCGCACTCGTGCGAATGAACCTGAGTGATCACTGTCAGCTGCTACACGCTCACAGACCTTAAAAGAAATGTAGGAAGCAGATGGTAAAGTACCAGCCCAGTCCCTGCCACCACAGACCAAACAACAGCAGGAACCACTAACTGAACACAACCAAGATCGGAGAAAATAGACGGAGAACTACAGAGAATGTTACAGAAAAATACACGAGCGCCAGGGGGAAATATTGCAAAAAAAAGAGCACAGAAACGGCACATCTCTGGGTTTTCTTCATCCGGACGCTCTCTTGGTGTCCGCCGGGTGTTTTGTCGTCGTCGGCGTCAGGTGATGAATGGCGTGTTTCACTCTACTGTCACAGACTTGGCCAGGTTTCTTGGACAGTCCACCTGTGTTTAAACAGGACAGCATCATTTCCAACATGACAAACATCGGCCCCATAAAAGCAGACAAGCGGGTGCCTGCGCTGATGACTAAATGCTGCCGTCAAGCGATCCGGCACAATTGACCAAAAATCTCAACAAAAACACACTTTAATGTGTGAGCCAGTGATATGGCAGCTTGGCAGGGCTGCCTTTTTTTTTTTTTTTTTTTTTTTAACTAAATATCTGGCTCAAGCGGTTCTCATCACTCAGTCTTAGAATTGAGTTAAAACAGAAAAAGAAAGTAGGGTAAGAGTGTGATGGAGCTGAATGTTTTCACTCTGAAGAGTTTTCGCCGACTCAGCGCTGACATTATTTACAATCTGTACTTTAGTAGAGCCGTTTACTTTGACCTTTAGCATACTTCAATACAGCGAGTGATACAAAAAGACACACAACGGCGAGTCGGGTTCTGGTTAACACACCGAAAAACCATTAGAAATAGATTTTTCGGTTCTAATGAGAAAATGAACTGATCAGGTTTAGGTGTGGATTGCAAGGTAGCAATTAGTACTCATACTTCAAAACAACAAGACTACAGGTTGATTCAAAGCCTTTCTGTGTGGTTTACATGTTCTCCCTGTGTGTGTGTGCTTTTTATAGGTACACAGCCTGTTGCGAATTATCCGCCCGGATCAACTCCAATTTTATAGAAGAAGACTTGGCGGATGTTTGGATTCATTGCAATTCTTTTACTATGGCAGCTAAACTTGACATCAGTTTCAACATTGTTCCTGAGTTTGGACTATTGCGTCATTAAACCAATACTAGGTTACTAGTGCAAGGGAGTTGGGGACAGTGGTCTGCACTTAGACGCTGCATGTTTAATCCCAGCTGAACTCCAGTGTGTTTGCCAACAGAACAGTTCAGTAGAACACAGTCAGATAAGCAGGGATGCAATAACTCAACCTCCTTATTTCTTCCTATTGCATCTTTTTTCCTGAATTTCTTAACTTCACCTTGTGGACTTCCTTCTTATCACAGTGAGCAGCATGCAAACATTCACTCACTGGTGGAAACTGAGAACATTAGTTTCAGTTAGGGCTGAAGAAACTGTCGTCCGATATCAGATGAGATAAACCTCGTTAGAGAAACCTCTTTCCGTTTACGAGCTGCGGCGGAGCCTGAGGGGACGGGTACTTACATCGTAACCTCGGAGGACAGCGAGGTGGAAGGACAGCAGCTGCAGGGGGATGACGCTCAGGATGCCCTGCAAGCAGTCCACACAGTGAGGCACTTTGATGTTGTGGCTGGAGTTCTTGGAGGTTTCGTAGTCGTCTTTGTCACAGATCACGATGGGACGGCCCTGGAGGTCAGGAAGAAGGCTTTAAATGTCACTCGCTTGGGAGTCGCATAAAAGTTGAACTCTCAAAGATTCCAGTCCTTCAAATTTAATCCCTCAGTTGATTTTCACACCTCTTAAACTCCCATCTGCTGCAGGTTACAGGCAGTGGTGATGTCACCTTGACCCAGACACTCCCTTTGTGTTTACTGGGGTGAAGGAGCGGGGGCGCGGCACAGACTGAGCCGTGAAAATTAACCTAACATGCAAAACCTGCTTTGGTCATCGAGGTTGTGAACTTGTTCACGCTGACGGCAGAAAAGTATTTCATTCTAAAATATATATATTCAGAAAACTCTTGATGACAAAATAAACAGGTAACAGGCCTCATCACTGGACGACTGCCACATTAGAGAAAAGTAAAGCAAGAGCTCCCCCGGGATTTTGTATTTTTCCATGTAACCAGGATCACCAGAGCTTTTGTTTCAACAGCAGTTTTTTTTTTTGCTTTTAAATTCAGCGGAAGCACATTTCAAGTTCTGTAAATGTGACTTACTTCTCATTAAACACAGCAACTTTATTCTGTATTCTACTGATGGACCACAGCAATTTCTCAAACTGGGATCTATCAAATCATTACAACTCTCTCAAACTTTTCCGGAGCTCCTCAGTTCACTCACTGAGTGACATGAGATCAACTGATGATTGGCCCGAGACATGTAGCAGTAATGGCTTGTCGTTTGACACCAGCCTCATAGTTTCACTGAAACCTTGGAACATTCCTAAAACATTTGGTTCATGTTATTACTCGACTCTTCATCCACATCAAAATACAAGAATGTGGAAAAAAAAAAGAGCATTAAACCTTTTAAATAAAGACAAGATCATACATTTTCAATGTTTTACCTGGCGGGCAACGATCTGCTGCAGAGCGTTCTGACATTTGGTGTAGGTGTGGTCTCTCATGATGATCATGATGACTGGCATGAGTTTATCCACCAGCGCCAATGGACCGTGTTTCAGCTCTCCAGCCAGGATGCCTTCTGAATGCATGTAGGTGATTTCCTTGATTTTCTACACAGGAAGGCAACAAGCCACAAATTATACAATCCAAGCATATGTTGTACATTTACACTTTCATTGAATAGGGAGCTAAAATGTCAATTCTCAAGACCGTTTTGTTTAATATGACTCAAGAATAAAATTATGAAAACATTTTTTTCCACAGTTCTTTAACTGGTCACACCAGAAATGGGAAAATAAATCAGATTAAACTGATGTAAAAAAAAACCAAAACACATTTACTCACCAGCGCTCCCTCCAGGCAGGTTGCATAATGGTAGCCTCTGCCCATAATAAGTACACTCTTCTGCTGGTACAGCTCTTGCGCCAACTTCTGGATTTCATCGTCCAAACTCAAGACCTCTTTAATCAGATCTAACACAGACGCAGAAAACGAGCATTGAGGCTGATTGGAAGCAACAAAACTTTCAAAACACAAAGCATTAGTGTGAGCTACACACTGTCAACACAGCCAGGACCTGGACTCAATCAGTTTATATTGTAAGACAGGGAGTGGCAGGCATTCCTCATGGTTTTACCATGAGGGGACATGCCATCATGTGCTTTAGATCCAGAGAAGCATGCGAGCCCCTCCAGCCAAAAGCTAAAGCAGCAAGAACATAGAGAGGATTGATCCTCCTCATCGTCGAGCTTCCTCGTCCAGGAAAATCATTGAACAAATACTAAAAAACAGGCCTTTGATGTACTCTATTTTTGCAATGCGAGCTGCTTCTCATTCAGCATCCATATGAAGCTTTTACATGTCAAGTCAGTTTATTTACATGATCACATTCATACACAACATATGTTGACTGATGGCCCTGTGAGATGAGGATTTCCTTGGATGAACCAGAATAGGTTTGGCTTGAATTACCTGGAAGCACTTTCAGGCCCTGGATTATCTCACGGCGTCTGGGCTGCATGGAGATCCTGTCGTCGCACATCAAGAGCGCAAACATGATCAAGGCCACAAACTGGCTGGTGTAGGCCTGCAGAGGGAAAAAAAATTATCAAAGAGGGAAAACCTAAAGCATTAATTTCCAAGGTGAAATTAGGAAGTATGAAGTTTGTGTTGTCATTGATTGATTATTATCCAAGTGTCCAGCTGTTCAAAAATATACATTTTGTTATATATATATATATATCCCAATAAGTTGCAACCAAACCCTTATTTCTTCTGGAGAATTGTGCTTTTCTCCAGTAAATAATCTGCCTCATAAAAGAAAAGGAAGACGTGTGTTTATTCCAGGCAGAGCAGTACTGTTCAGTCAAGGCAGTGCTGCTCAATCTCAAAATCTTTGGTGAACACACGGTTTTACGTTATGAAGCACACGCTCTCAGATCATGCTGAAAATGCTGGGGGCTCATAAGCTCAACACATCAGAGACTCTGTGACTGCCGTCACCGTCACCGCCACCCCCTCTCCTCTCCTCTCCCCCTCTCTGCCTTCATCTAGGAGCATGTTTGGACGCCTTCCATGCCCATCTGAGAGATTTAATCAGCGTTTGAGTGAAGCCAAGTCAACTCACAGGACCCTTCAGACTCAGAAATACCAATATGTGGGGCCAAGAAAACTGCTATAAACGCTTTGCACCGATTTGTTGTTCTTTTCTTTTTTCATGCACAGAGTTGTGCATGAAAAAACGTTGAGAGTCGGCTCAGATGTGGCAGCATATTTATTCCACATCACAACATGTGACGTTTCACTATGTTTTCATGGACAAGATACCAAATGTGAGGCTACAAAGGTGACAACACCTTCACATAGTGGACATGTGATGAAACGTCAGAAATTAAAAAACTGACGAGTGGCTTAAGATGGCATCTTAATTATTACATGACACTTGCATTTAACCAAAGAAAGAGAAAAGAAAAAAAGAAAGAAGAAAAGAAAATTCTAATTAGCATAAAACCGAGATTTCGAAGATCAATTTGAAGTCATTCGGCACTTGGGTGTGATACATGTGTTCCAGTCATTCGATGGGCTGGGTTGTAAATATGAAGCACTTGGTTGAGGTGGGTGTGTGGCCCAGCAAGCCAAGCAGTAAATGGTGGCGTCTCCGAGGCGTGCTCTGGTGCTTTAGAGCAGCACGAGAGTTGCTGAGCCAAGCCCAAGGGCCGGGGCACACAGAGACCTGCTCCCCTCTGTGTCTCTCTCTCTCTCTCTCTCTCTACATGCATCACAAACTTTTTTTTCCTCCATTCTGAGTCCCAGTTGGCAAATCTTTTTAGTTATAAGGTTTAGAAGGAGGAGAAGCATAAAAACCAAGTGTCTTAGCTTTACATAAGGCAAGATGAGAATATCAGGCCTCCTCAGCTCCCTGTGGGATCAGAGGACAGCGTCAGCATCCAAAGGCCGGATAAGATTTTCAATGGAGGTTTCATCTGGATTTCATTCATTGTTAGAGGGAACTTTCGTTTCGGAACGGACGCAACAAACTGGGACCAGAATGACGTAGATCTGAAACCTGCTGTCATGAGATTCTCCGTGTTGACTCCTGCAGCACAACACGTTTTCTTTGTGAGGCAAAAAGGTGTCGTGTTGCATGGATCCTGCTACATGGAATTGATCTTGCACAGTCCAAAGACATCAAATATGAGCATGACTAGGCAATTCAACTCAACTTCAAGTATTTTGCACCAAAAATAATATACTGGCAAAAATGAATGCTTGCACCAAATCTTAAAAAGAGGTTTGAATATATAAACATGGCTGAATGAATATATCCCAGAGACCATAAAACTGTACTCAGTTAGGAAAAGAAATATAGTAGAGAGGCTTTATGAGGCAGAGAAAACGCAGGTAAGTTCTTCAGAAATGTAGTTGAAGCTTCACAATAGCACGCTCTATACATTCTTCATATGAGGGTTGCACAGTTCTGGACTATTCTAATGCGAGTAATGCAATAGAGAGGCAGAACTCCAAATGATCAACAGGTCTCCCATAAGTGTTACATTATGTCAGTTCTGCACATTTAAATTAGTTGATTGAACTAATGTAGGAAAAAAATAAAGGATAAACAAAGGAGGTGTCTCGGTTGTTAGATCAGATCTTCTAATAATCTAACTGATGGTGTGAACATACATCTCAAATGAAGTCCATTTGGCCGTCACCATCGTCAGGAGCACTTCAGTTTCAAATTCCTATTGAGGATTTATGAATAAAATGTTTCCAAGTCTGCCAACGTCTGTCACATTACTGAAACTTGAATGTCAAGACAGTGTTCCTTCAGGTTACTTGGAATTCTGTAAGCTGGTGTTTGAAAAAGCCATTATGGCTTCTAACTTGCACAGGCTGCGTTAGGGACACACTTGGGGGTTGCAGGAGTGAATCAGCACACAGGCTGTCACTGTTTACCTTGGTACTGGCAACTCCAACCTCTGGCCCAGCATTGATGTGAACCCCACAGTCAGTCTCCCTGGAAATGGAGCTGCCCACTGTGTTGGTGATGCCCACAGTCAGAGCCCCCCTCTCTTTACAGTAGCGGAGGGCCATTAGGCTGTCAGCAGTCTCCCCTGCAGGGTTGGCACACAGAAAGCAGAGCAGTTAATTTGATGCGACAACAAAACAATCTCATATATTGGATTTGTAGGAAATTGCTTCTGTGCCACACAGGCATCCGAGTTAAGACTGCATCTTAGGAAAACCCACAAAGCCCACAACTGAAGACATGGACACACACAGACACACAAGAGTCTTTTTCTTCTTCTTAAATTCAGAGCTGCAGAAGATTGGTTCCCGAGTTGGAAAACCCAACCTGATAAAGCAGCAACGACACTGACAGAAAGATGAATCAGAAATGCCAGAGTGGCTCCTGCAGTCAGACAGCAGAACACAAAGCGGGAGTCAGACTTTAGATTAACTCCAGATGACATCCGGCTTCACACCTGACTGACTGATAAAGAAGCAGACGTCATCTCTGAAGACGGGTGTGTTCCTATCCAGGAAGTCGCTGGCCAGCTCCACCATGACGGGCAGCTCGGTGAGCTCCTCCAGGACCTGACGGGTCTGAGAAAGCAACGGAGGACAGCTCAGTATAAACGGAGGACACCAAAATGCTTGTAGGAAGACACTTTCTTAAAAATGCTACTCACTGCTACTCCAGCATGGTAGCTGGTGCCACAGGCGATAAGGATTAGTCGCCGACACCTCTGAATCTCTTTGATGTGATCCTTCAGTCCACCGAGCGTCACTGTGAAGCACAGCAGACAGTTAATCCATCATTCTGCTCCATTATTTCCCACCTCATTAAAGAAGATCTCGGAAGAGAGCCGAGAAAGGATGTTTAAACCATCACTGACAAGGTGCACGTGCACAGAAAAACATTTATGCAATTCTGCTGAATTATTCATGCAGAATAAAGAAAATGGTACAAGACGGGTTTATTAATCGTGAAATGTAGGCTGCATATATAAATGTGGTGTAATCAGCTTCTCTTCAGTGGAGTACTGAACCAAAGGTAAGTTCACGTGCACTTCAGCTCAATTGCACAAACGTAAATGCAAGAACAGTGAGAGCAGCATCTGTTTAAACTTTCAGGAGCAGTTCAAATCTTGGCGACCCCACAGTTTGGGAAGAAGTAAAAAGAGGTTATTGCTCCACTGCTCCAAAAGGGTAAAAAAAAAAAAAAAAAAAACCCAAAAAGGACGCCTCTCTAACCTGAGTTGTCGTCGAAGTTCACTCTCCCTCTCATGGTGTTCACCACAGACTCTGGTTGTTCAAAAATCTCCTTCTGCATGAAGGAGCTGTAGTTTCCTGTGGTGGGAAAGTCAGGTATTAGGGAATCATTGCAAACACTTGGAGTTTATATAAAGTTGGAGCCAAGATGAGTTTGTCTGAGGAAAAGCCTTGTTGACCCACATTAAGTTCTTACAAAGGCGATGTGAAAGCGTGAAACACGAGTGAACAACCTCTTGACAGCGTTTTACCAATAACAAGGCTTTTCTGGAACGGAGAGGTGGGGAGTAACAAAATGTTTGCAGTGCATTAATAACATATTTGAAGGCACAAGATAAGTCAGTGCACAAATTATATAAAACCAACAAGACGCATCAGGGAGATACTATTCTCCAATCAATCACAAACGGTGACAGTGAAAAATGAGAGTGCTGCACGGCCCGCCTATGATGGCAATTTGGGTCAAGCAAATTAGGTTATTCAGCAGAAAGGCCCCAAAAAATAAGGCGGAGGAGAGAGGCTGAGTAATGACAGGACCGCAAAGGAATGTCAAGCACAGCCAACATTAGCTTACTACTGCCCTCTGCTGGACAACCAAACCCAAAAACTAAATGAGAAACAATGTGTTCAAACCTATAACTAGTAAATTATGACTGATGACACACTCGTCACCTCGTATATGACATTGTGATCAAATCCAGTTCAACCTTAGTCTAAGTAATGACAATAATGGTACAGCTTGGTAAATAAATCCTACTTTGATTACACCAGTTCAACCCCTCAGGCCAGCTGTTTCTAAGTGTAGAACTAAAACAGTTTAATCCAGCTTAATCTTATTTAGATTAAATGTTGCTATCAGTTTCATGGCAAATCGTTGATGCTTTTGTTCTGCTTTGTCCACCTGGAGCTGTTGAAATTTGGTTTCTAGTTCACTTAATTTGAACAATTGTTGGTATTATTTTAAGTTCACATATTGTTTTGTTATATCTGCATTATATAAAGCAGCTTTTGTAAGACGGATACCAGATTAAAAAGAGCTGTGAAAAAAAAAAAAAAAAGGTCCCAATTGGAGGTGTAGACATTAGGTGATAGGTACGAAAACATAAACCATATAATTGATTTATTGGTTTACAACGAATCGCCTCCGTCATTAAGGAACAAATACAAGGCTTTACTACATCCTGAGTGCACATAAAGTCATCTTCAGCTGAGGGTGTGTTAGGGTGAGAGTCAGGGGTCATTTAAACAGGAGTGTTTTCACTGTGGAAGCAACTGAAGCGGAAAGGACTGGATCATAAAAGATTCAGCCTCAGGGCTCAGCTACATAAGCGAATAGACATTTATTGTGACACGTACAAAAAAACAACAAAAAAACCCGGATTCAACCCAAAATTACAAAGGAAGAGTACAAATTATTCATTCATTCATTCATTTTCTTCCGCTTATCCGTTTCCGGGTCACGGGGGTGACAGTCTGAGCACCGTCACTCAGATCACAATGCACCATTTAAGAACCTTCCTGCAGGTGGTGAGCCCACGGGAAGGTGGCGCCCGGCGTGGGACACGAACCCACTACCCTGAGATTTTGAGTCTCATGCTCTACCAACTGAGTACAAATTATACATTTGCAAATATGGCCGCGGGCGAAAGAATGTCAGGGAGACATGAAGACAATAGCTGACCCTCCACTCACCCTTCATGATCTGCTGCAGCTCCATCTGCAGGGTCTGGATGGCGCGAGCTGGATAGTCCCCGACCCTGCGCTTTATCCTGTGGATGGACAGTCGGCCGTCCATCACAGCAGCCACATCGTCGTCCTCCAGAAAGATCACACGGTTCGTGTGCTCAATCACTGCACTGTCACAAGACCACATCAGACATCAGCTTTATGCTGAGACGTGAACAAAACTGGAGCACAAGTTTCACAGAGAACCTTTGTACGCCGCAGAAGGTCGAGGCAAAGACGCAGGAATCTGCTTACCTTGCGTCAGAGGCAAAATAGTACTCCACAGCTTTCTCATCCACGGGGAAAAGGCAGGTGTCCTGGTCCATCCTGGGTAGGGCACTGCAGCTCTTCTTCTCTTTACCAGCTGGGAAATGAAAAAGAACCAAAACCTGAGTCCCCACTCCTCCAGAGAAAGTCCAATGGATGAATGAAATCAGACGCATAAACTCCAATTACAAGAGCGGTAAAGCACAGGAATGTGATCGGTGGACAGCTTGTGATCACTGCGCACTCCAATCAGCAGAGGACTTCCCCTCCTGCACAAACACACAAAATTCACTTATGTTACACCACACTGTAAACAGAGGACTATTTGGTAGATTTCTGCAAGCGAAAAAAAAATATAAAGAAAATAAATTTTACTTTAGGAAAAAGAGTAACACAACCGGTCAAACACTAAACTTTAACCAGAAATCATTGTTTTCATTTTCATGTAAGCACGCCGTCATTTATTCATCAATATTGGAGGAAACTCTTTTAGGACTTCAAACAAAAACACTGTGATTGATGAGAGGAAAACAAAACGCCACGAGCGCACCTTGTGCCAACTGCCTCTCCAGGATAATGGACACTTTTGAAGACCAGTGCAAAAGCTCCTTCCTGCCAGGATGAAGAACAAACATGTCAGATGGGCTCTTTCGTCTCATTACCTCACTAACGGCGGTGGGCATCGCCAAGTCCTTACCAGCTGCTGGGTCACACGCTCGATCAGAACGGCAAAACTGATGTCATCACTCTCCCGGTTGTCGTACATGTACTTCACCAGCTTGGCGATGGTCTCCGTATCAGTCTCCGACTCAAAATCGTAGCCTTTGCTCTCCTGTGGAGATGAAGTCAGAGTGAATGTTGTTTTCAAAATCAATGTAAAGTCCATTTGTTTTTTTTACATTTTCTTCAGAGAAAAAAAAATATGCTCACCAAGAACTTCCTCAGGTCTTTGTAGTTGGTGATGATCCCGTTGTGAATGACTATGAACTCTGAAATAAATAAATAGAAATCTCTACAAGATGTCTCGGTGTAGGCACACAGGTGGATTAAATGACTGCACACATTAGAAAACCAGCAACACACTGAGTTGTGCAGAGTGTTTGTTTTCTCTCTTCGGCACAACTCACCGTTGGACTTGTCGGATCTGTGCGGATGGCTGTTGACGGGGCTCGGTTCACCGTGTGTGGCCCAGCGGGTGTGAGCGATGCCCAGATGAACATCAAACTCCACGTCCATGTCCATATCATCCTGCTCTGAAGAGCACAAAGCAGGGAACACACTTAGAATCCCAACTCCACCACACTTCTATACTACGTTTGTATGATTTTAGGTCTTTTGTTACTTCTGCATTTTACTTACACTTTTATTGTTTTATTTTTGTACTTCCGCCTTCACGGATATATTTATATTGTTCCATTCATTTTATTGTTCCATCTCTTTGTATTGTCTGTACAGGATTCCTTTTCATCCAAGAAATAAAGTCTCCGAATGGAGACAATCTTTAAGCTTCAATCTTAGACATTGTGTTTGTGACGTGAATGTGTGATCTTCAACTTACTGTGGATCTCCTCATCGAGAGCCTTGACTTTTCCACTCTGCTTAATCAGCTGGATGGACTTTGCATTTGACTCCCACTCCTTCACGTTTCCCCCATCGATCCCCACACCTATAGAGGAAAACCCAACAAATGATAACATATAACAAGACTTTCTATATTAGTTTGTTGAACAAAAAAACTGTATTATGATGCTATTATGACTCTCCTGTGGTATTAAACTATTGCAGGCAATAACCCTTCAGATCTGAGTGACTGGAGTGGTCCAGCTCATCTAACTAGGACTGCTCAATAATTCAGTTGTGGTTTGTGTTCATTAGAAGAATCCATCAGCAAAGAATACAGTGAAAGTCTTTTTAACGCTGTGTTATTTCTGTATTAAACACCAACCTGATCAGATCGAAAAGGAGATGAATAGAAATGTGTTAACAACATGACTGTTTTCAGTCTCACCGGCTGAGTCGTATCCTCTGTACTCCAGACGTCGCAGACCTTTGAGCAGGATCTCAAGGATCTCACGGCGAGTCCTTGGCACATGGTAGTTGAGATATGCAAAGATTCCTGGAAAAAAACAAAAAAGATTTCAGGCCACCAAAATTGTTTCGTAAAGTGAAAGCACAAATACAATTAACTGCGAGTTGTGTTTTTGTTTAGATGAACACACTGTTGCACTAATATCTTTGAACCAGCGGTTTTACTTTTTTTTTCTCCAATACTTAATTCAAGTGGATTTGAAATGGATCGGAGAGCAGGAATGAAAGCAATATCTCACAGTTATTAAGTAGACTTTCAGATTAGATAAACATTTTGATTTGACAATAAAAATTCTGGCCATTTTTCTTTGACGTCAGATAAGCAGAGTCATTGACGTCAGTTCTGTTTGGAGAGTGATCCTACAAGTTTTACAAGAGAGTTAAATATATAAACACAGAGCTACTAACAAAGAATTTCCCAGATTACTGATCACAGAGGATCATTATGAATCAACCCCATAGCTACTAATTGGATCTAGACTATTGTTTATCTTTAGTAATCCAAGACTGTTGATGTAACCTTTCTCCCGCTACAATATTATTTAGTGCAATTTCAGGTTTCCATGGTTATCACATTAGTTCTTCAGTTTGTGTCGAGCATCTCTAAGCATGTGGTAATTGGGAATAAAGAAGAAGAACAGAAAGATGTGTCCATCTTGAAAGATTTATTTCACTAAAGAGAGAAAATCACACATAAATTTTCTTTATGGTTTCACAATAAAAATATCCAAGAAATCATCCCGTTTCAAAACGGGTTCATCTCATAGGTTTAGAAAACGGAACCCATTTAGCCCAGTTGTTGACGGCTTATAAATCAATGGTGATCTTTTTCCATCTGATGGATCTCGCTAGCTACATTCACTCGTACACTGTTCAGGAAGTCAACAACAACAAATAAATATTCATAAGATCGCCAACATTTCCTATATATTGTGCAGGAAGTTAATAAATACGTTAGAAGATCTGTTAGTACGACGGGTGTGTTATTTTTTTTGCCACTATTGTCAGTGAGTTCTGTGTGATTACTAAATGACCTTAAACACTATTACAAAGCATTAACAACTTATACGTCAAGGCTGGCATCTTACCAAGTCTCCTTAATAATCAGCACTACCTCCTGAAATCATCTGGCAATTTATCATCTTCCACATGCTGGAAGGAGTGAAACTTTAACCAGCGAAGGCAGGGAAACCCTGTTACACAACCAGACAGTTTAATGCTAATGAAGCACACTGGTTTAACTTAGATTGGATGATGGAGGGAGGCAGTGATCAGGGAGGTACTGCAAAATGCAAGTTTTATGTCTATCAGAAGAATAGATAACAGTGGCTCAACACAGGTATTATTAGCAACACGTTTGATTGTGAAAAACAAGAATGCTACCTGGTCTATCAGGTCTGATTGGTGTTATCAGATTGTGTTGACAGTGATGGAAGCCAGAAGTGATATCAGTCACACATTCAAGAAAGAATAACACACACACACACACACACACACACGCACGCACGCACACACACGCACACACACACACACACTGTGACATGTAAAGATATAGCATGTCAGTTACACTTCTTCCCTAAAATCAACCTGTCTGGAAGAATAGTATTCTCAAGCTGCTATATCCAGAGATAGCACACTGCCAGGTGGTGCTGCCGGTTTTATTTTACCACTATAGTTAAGACACAACGACTGAATAATGTGATTTAAACCCAGAGGGATGTTAGCTAGGAGCAAAGTTACACGGTAATGTCACCGCAGAACACATTAGCTTCTTGGCATTTCGCAGAAGAAAGAAATCAGCTCATACTCTTAATATTACACCCGGGTATCGTTCTGCAGACAGATATTTATTATTAAGTAAAGCTAGAGTTTGTACAGTGAAACAGAGACAGACATATATTTAGCGAGCTAACAGCATCAGCTAGTCAAACTCATGTTAGCCACCCGGAGCTCATCTCTAACCTCCACCGCTAACAACGCGGTTCCAGGCAGAATCCAATGCATGTTCTCTAAATGGGAGGGGAAACAGCATTTTTCTGAGAATGTAGTCGGTAGAGAACGAGTCCTGTACTCACCACACATGACTGCAGCTCGGATGTTTCAGCTACTGGAGGAGTTTGGCTGTTCTGCTGGGAACGCCTGTCAGTAAGCCCCGCCCCCTCTCCCGGTCCACTGAATCACAGCCAGCCACCTTCCGCCACAGCGCGCTCTGATTGGCCGAGAGGCATATCAATCACACGCTACCTTCGCGACGCAGGCACTGGCCTGACGTGGCACCAGGATGTGATAATGATGATGATGATGATGATGATGGTGATGATCCCCCCCCCCCAGGACAACCAACCAGCAGCAGCGCATAATACCCGGCCTGTGCTCTGTGCCAACAGCCAGGGAACCGCCAACAACCCCGCACTGTTCCAGGTTTACTTTGGAGCGAATGGCCGATGAATCACTAAGTCAACTGGAGGTTAGCATTTCCCAGAAGAAAATTAAAGTGTGAATGTTGAAGCTGAATATAGCAAATCTGCAATACTGATGAAGCTGATGGAAGTGATAAGGGATCTCTGATCTCCTGTGATCTCTTCCATGAGATGATGATTATTCTTCTTCTTCTTCTTCTTCTTCTTCTTCTTCTTCTTCTTCTTCTTCTTCTTCTTCTTCTTCTTCTTCTTCTTCTTCTTCTTCTTCTTCTTCTGTGGTAGTCTCATGGTTTAAATCGGTTAAAGATTGCAGGAGGAGAAGCGCGGTACGGAAGAAGTCATAAGAATAAGAATAACAAAGATTTGGATCACAAATGTGTGAATGCCTTTCAGCATTCACTCAATAAAATGCACCATACATCCACATACACACATTTGTAATTTCAAGACTGTAGCAGGTATTCAAGCTGAACTCCCTTCAACATGCAGATGGATCACTACATAAGCCTACATGGAAGAAAAGTACTATGAACACTATATACAGACACAAAGTACAAGTACAAAATAGACACATTTGAAACCCAAAATGATCAGAAAGTGACACAAACGACTAGAAGAAGAGAAAGGCAAGCAAGGCAAATTTATTTATAGAGCACCATTCAAACACAAGGCAATTCACAGTGCTTTACAAAGAAAGTAAAGAAATACAGAATCAAAGAAATGCATTAAAGCTTTAGAAGAAATTAAGGAAATGCAATAAAACAAATAATGAAGAAAAGTATAATAAGGGAAGATTTATTAAGATAAGTTTAAGAAAGTAAGTAAAATCTATTTTTTAGTCAAAAGCCTGTGCAAATAAGAATGTTTTGAGTCCTGATTTAAAAGAATTGAGTGTGTCAGCAGTCTTCAAGAAGTTTGTTCCCCAGGTGAGGAGCGTAGGAACTAAAAGCTGCTTCACCTTGTTTGTTTCTGACTCTAGGAGCACTGAGTAAACCTCTCCCCGAGGACCTCACAAACAAAAGGATAACAGTGCACACAAAATCAATCAGACTACCAGGCACAATATGACACCAGTGTCCTCTACACGTGACAGTCTGTACGTTTCGATGTGCATTATTTATTTGTTCTTATGTTGATTCAAAAATGGTAACGGCTTATTTTCAAATGACAACTTTGAAAGAGTGGTAATAAAACGCTTATTCAATTATTTTATAGAAAAACATGCAAAACAACAAAACGAGTACTAACAACTGTAAAATAACCACAAAGACCACAATGTGACCAAACACAATATATTGAGAGACACAGACGAGCCAGACACTAATAACTTCTACATAAGACCCACATCGACCACAAACAATAAAACTAACAAAAAAAAACAACCCCAATCATGACAGATCTGAAATAACCACATTAAAGAGCAAATAAGCACAAAAATGATTTTAAAAAACACCATCTGAAATTAACTAAGTAACTGATATACTAACCAGTGTGGAAACAATCGGGAGTAGGAAGGTCTTCTTTGTCATCCATGATTTAGACCCTGGCAGGACAAACTGTCACCAGTACCGACCTGCGTCTACATGCGTGATAGATATTCATATGTGATCAGGTTGGATGTGTGTGAGGGTTAAAACCAAAGCTGGAATGTCAACAAAACAAGTGTCATCTTCACTTGTAGCAACCCAAACCTCTTCTTAAGACAATGAGGTGTGAAGAAATATGTTTGCAGGACACATGAATAAGTTTCTTCCACTCCTTAATACAGTAAAATAAATCTAGAGATATCGGTTATACCATTTTTAAGTTATGCCTCTGTCACCGAGCAAAGTTGGCCTTGATATATATCCAAGTAATATTTGCAGTGAAGTCTAGATATGCAGGTAGGTTATAAGAGGGATATAGAAAACAGACCTCAAGTACACAAAAAAATATCGAAACCCAATCATCCACAAATATGCAATGGAAGCTGCAAGTACGCACAGAAAGCAACAAAAAGTGTTGCTTTTATTAAATTAGTAAACCATAAGTGCATACAATTAAAAAGACGAGACTAAAAATGTCACGTAAGAAAAATAAAGAGTCCAGCTTCACGATACAATTTAAGAAACTTTATTCATGTACACACAGTATATAAACCTCGATTCTGGTGTGACTTTATTCAGAAAATATGTAACAATGTGAAATCATAAATATATTTTATTCCTGCTCTGCAGCCATCTGTCTTTATAACTGAGCTGTTCTGTACAACAGTTCAGGAAACAACTACCAGAACCAATGACAACATCTGGAAGTATTACAATGATTTACCCAGCTGTGCTAAACATCGGTTCATCTTGTTGCTCCTATAGTTTGCGGTGAAGCGGGCGGCGAGGGAGACACAGGAATGTGCAGAGATGGCTCTGGATTCAGACGTTCAGACTTGAGCTGCCTCCTCTTCATCCTCATCCTTTACCTGTGGAGACACACACAACACGCTCTTACTGATGATGATGATGATATGGAAAAACACAGTTCAGCCGAGGGAACAAGTCCAGTTGACCTGAAACGTACCGACGTTCTGTTATTTTCATTATTGCAAATGTCGTGGTTCAAATCCCACCGTGGCTTTAGGAAGGAAATCTGACAATCTAACGTCATAATTTAGTAGAGTGGAAAACTTCTGTACCTTTGTCCTTGTTCAATATGTATCACAGAAACACAAGACCCAAAGAAAAGAGCTGAATATAGATTTATCACAGTGAATAAAAATGGTAAAATAAGATAAGCTCAATATTCCAATAAAGATTCTTACACACCTGAACACAGAAGCTTACATATTTGACAACTTATGAGATTTCTAATAAAATATATATATTTAACCCACACATAACAAAATGAGAATAAAATGAGTAAACAGGCCAAAAATAAACTGAACCTAATGTGTGACGTTTTGCTCATGTAAAATGACGGGGTCTTCTTTGCAGGAGACACGAGGCAGAGAAACGCAGTCGAGCGCTTCCATGAGGTCATTTCTATTGTCTGCCTTGTCAATAAGAAACGGGAGGTTCATCACTCTGCGGAGGTTGAAAGCAGGATTTGAAAAATAAACTCCATGTCTGCAGCAAAGTATGTAAAAGTAAAATACCAACATGATTTAAAGTTGCAGTGCTAAGGATTTAGTGCACTGTTTGCCTGTTGGTGCACCAGCAGTCTTTATTAAAAAGTCTTCAAAAAGAAATGTTTGAGGCTTTATTGCAACGCGAAGCCTCGTCTCAACAGGCTGCTGTTATATGTGTAAAACCTACATATGTGCTGAGGTCAGGTGAAGTCAGAACAATCAGTGCAGATAAGTTAGGGGTGGGAAGGTCGACTTCTTCATGACTCATGATTTAGACCTCGACAGAACAAATGTCACAGCAATTTGTCATATTCGCTTGCTCTTCTTTTACAATGAGGTGTGAAGAAATATTTCCTTTAACCAATGTGATGAGATCAATCTAAAGGTATGGGTTTTACCACTTTCAGTTAGCCTTGATGTCTAGCCAAGTACTATTTGGAGTAAAGACTGTAATTATACAGCCATGTTATATGACGATGAAAGCAATTATCAGACAAGCAGTCATATTTTGTAACACATGCACATGACAACAATAAAGTGAAGGAAACACTTGTGAATTCGAAACTGAATTTACTCATCAATGATTAGACTTTACTTGTGGCTAAAACCACTTGGAGAACAATTAAAAACTAGAAATGGTGAAGTTTCTGTGATTCTAATCATTTTATGACAATTTGCCACACATGGTGGTTGTATAAGTAGCATGTACAGGTGTAGCTTTATACGGACTGAAAATGTTTACCACACAAGTGTGAACAATAGAAACGGAGAACGAACCTGCTCCACTGATTCAACTTCGGGGACGTAAAACTGCAGCATGTTCTGGATTCCACTCTTTAAAGTAACAATGGAACTAGGGCAGCTGGTGCAAGAGCCCTGCAACTTCAATTTAACGATGCCATCTTCAAAGCCTCGGTACAGGACATCGCCTCCGTCCTCCTGCACGGTGGGCCTGGACAGCCAGAGCATCAGCATACATGAGAAACGGACAGAGGCAACCAATCATCAAAGAATATATCTTCACAAGCTGTCACCTTATTCGAGTGTCCAGAAGTTCTTTAATCATAGAGACGACCTCGTCGTCATCGTCCGATGGTGCTGAAAGACAAGAGAGATTCGAGAGGTTTTGCATTCAAACAGTATTCAGTCTGACCCACTCTTGTGTTTTCTCTGTACAGCTGATTCAAACCCTGACCTGTATCTGCATTTGGCTGGCTGTCCTCGTTCACAACAGGGAGTCCAGAGGTGAAAAAGTCCATAATGGCAGCATAAACATCTGGTTTGATTAATTTCCATTCCACGGTAGAATCAGACTGAAGTGGGGGGAGAGAAAAATATTAAAGCAGTATTATTTATAGAGTGCTCAACCAGGAGATGAATTTGCTCTCCACCTGTTTGTACCTTTGTGATGGTGATGAAGTCCGGGCCCAGAAAGACACCTTTGACTCCATCAATCCTAAAGAGCTGTCTGAAGACAATGCAGCACAATACAGAAGGTTCAATACATTTACACAAATGGAAAATTCAACCTGACCCAGAACATGTTTCAATATCTCAAGCGTGCAGGATGCCTTCATGTGAAAACCTTTTTGAATCATGGAACAGTAAATTACTTCCACTGCCGCCAAACCTGAATATCTTCATATTTTATTACTGAAAGACAAAAGTAGTCAAACAGAGATTCTCACTTGGAGGTTTTGGAAAACGTCCCAACACGTGTCTGGAGTCCCTGAGTTCTTATTAAATGTAAAGAATGGAGCTGCTCCATGAACAAGAGGAATTTTATTTTATGTTAACTTTGCGCATACGTCTACGCATAAATTACCACGCTTATATTCGCTACTTTAGTGAAACAGAGTTTCCATTTGCAACGATGAGGAGTGAAATGATAGTTTACCTCCTGTTCTTTATTTCGTGCTCTTTGGATGGATGTACGGGAGCATATCTGTCTCTTATCTTGACTATGAGAGCAGCAGGGAAGTTATAGCTTGTTTATCATAGTCACAACGAAACTGTGAACTTGGAAATTCCCAACTGATAACTAGCTCATTTGCCATTAGTATGAACGTACGATCACATATCCGGTGGCGTCCTCCAACGTATAGTCACAATCGTTTACTTTGTTTGTTTTTTTTTATCACATCAATGTCCATAATAAGAAAATGAAGAATGTGGGCTGGATTTCAGTTTGACGTGTTTGGAATGTAACAACTGTGTGATTTCTACAGTATATTAAAGAATTCAACACAACTGATATATGGAGAAAGAACTATCCTGACCAGTTCACCTTCTCATGCTATTCTGCTTCCTGTCATTCTCCAGAATTCAGTACTTTTTGGTGTCCACCGTTTCAAGAAGCTGATATGATAGCAGCATAATCTCAGATCACTCTCCAGTTTAATTCAGTCTACATTTGTCACAACCACTGAATTTTCCCACAAGGTGGCACCTTAAGCCATTTTGGCTGAAGGATCCAGCATTTCTGCAGTTTATTAAGGTGAAAATTGAAGATTACTTTAAATATAACACAACCCAAACCACAGCTGCAATTCGGTGGGAAGCTGTTCAAGCCTTCCTGAGAGGGCAGATGAAGTTTTACTAGTTTTAAACACAAATCCTGGAGGTTGGAGATAGAAGAGTTAAAGAAAAGGATAAAAGAAACTGAATCAAAACACTTCACAATTTTAAAGAACTTAATGAACTTAGAGCTGAATACAATATTTTATCTGTCAACAAAGCAAACAAAAGCTTTCTGAGATTGACACAGTCGTACTACGAGCAAGGAGAAAAGGCTCATAAACGCTGAGCTTGGCTCATTAAACAAGCTGAAACTGAAAGAACAATAAAGACCATTCAGCAGATGACGGTTTAGAAGCTAGTGACCTTAAAGAAAACAACACAAAAATTTGTAGCGCCAGATTCTTGTTGAAATTGATCAAATATTTTTATTTACTATTTCTTTTTATCTTTACTTAAGGAGTGTTTGCACCAGGACCAGAATGGTTTTATCCAGGGATAACATGGTTTCCTTGACGTACGATGAGTACTTAATATCGTGTTTGAAAGGTTAGGATGCTTTAAAACTGCTATTTTGGCATTGGATGCCACCTGGGTGGAGTCACACTTCCTGTTTGAGGAATTTCAAAGATTTGGCATGAAGGAGAATTATTTTTGATGGATTAGACTACTCTATGCTGACCCCCAAGCTGAAGTTTTAACAAATGGACTGTCTTCAGCACCCTTTAAACTGTACAGGGGCACAAGACAAGGATGCCCTCTGTCTCCACCATTATTTGCCCCGGCAATTAAGACACTTGCCTTGGCAATCCGTAACCATACTCACTTAAAAGGCAAGAGAATAAGATATATGAAACATCGTAAAGCTGATGATGTGCTTTTGTTCTGCAACCTGAAACAGACTCTACCAGCTCTACTCAACATAACTTTTTTGGTACCTTTGCAGGATACAAAATAAATGACTCCAAATCCATAATACTATTCATGAATGAAAATGAACAGCTAAACCCTCCAATTCATACTCCTTTGACTGATATGACATTTACAGAACAAAATAATAATAATAATAATAATAATAATAATAATAATAATAATAATAATAATAATAATAATAATAATAATAATAGCCACAGCAGAGTGTGTGATCTGCATGTTGGATTTGTCACCAGTTTTATGCTTTATTATGTTACATTACTGATGCATCCTGAGCAGTTGATAGTTGAAGGCCTCATTCACACACTCACAGTGGTGACCCATTCGCAGTGGGCTTCAAAGCAGTGAACTTATGGTTACTCGCTTGTTTCTTTCATCTCTAAGGCCTCTGCTAAAAAGTGTTTTACCTGGCTAAGGGTGAGCAGAAAGCGTCACGCGGACCAGCAAAATTCATAGTTCCTGCTTCAAGAACTGTTCGACCAGGTAGAAACTTCATACTGTTTGGATTCGGTGTGTCTTGCGTCTGCACAAACATGGTTCTTCCTAGAAACAGAAAACACCAAGAACAAGAATGAATCACCAGTCATTATCGGGGGCTTACTCAGGCTTGTGCTATATGCACTAAAATCAGATTGTATCATAATAACACGCTCCTTTTAAGTACATTTATTTGAATGAGAAGCAGAACCAACATCTGCCTCCCGAACACACAGCACACTTCGACAGCAGCCGATCATCATCTGCTAGTTAAAACAGTTTCAACATTTTCAATGCCAGACATGAGAATGTTGCAGAATGCTTCATGAATACAAACCAGGAACAGCCCAGAGGGGGCTTTGCCATCTGTTTGAGACTTCGATGGTATGTGAAGGCCAATATAATCCACTGCTCTGACATCCACCGGCAGCAAAACTGAAATAATACAAACAGGAGATTCAAAAGGTGACCACAGTATAGACATATTAGACACCCTTTCCACTCACCATCATTTACTGTAATACTGTGAGCATAGAGAAAGTGAAACAATGAATTCACAGATATGAGACAAGATATGTGCAGTATACCTGTCATGCATCCCTATTGGCCCATGTTGAAAGGACACTCCTTCACATTGGAAAATTGTAAATCAATAGACACCAAACACACATCAGATGTAAACCGCAAAATAATACATAACATATGTGCTCAGTAACAATGACACGCTTAAATGTAAATGTAAGTTGAGGAACAGCTTGTTTCTGGAAGCTGTTCGACTACTGAACTCTGGTGGTGCCCTGGAGTTCTGCAGTCCTCACAACTTGCACTGACACACTGATCACACCTATGCATCGGTTTTGTAAACATGGCATATATTGTTTTTGTAAACACTATAAACATATATATATATAGTTAGTATTGTGCCCATTTACATTACTCTCTATCTTATTCAATTGGGAGTCAAGAGTCCTTGACCATGACCTTTGACCCCCATCAATTCCCCAGAGCGTCTTAATGAGGCTGCTTCTTAGAAACAGGATGGGTAAATGCCAAAGTGGGTTAATGAAGTGTGATTAGTTAAGTTAATAACAAAGCATCATCCAAAATCTGTTGGCATCTTTGTGATTTTCATATCCATAAGTTTAGCCACAATGTTTACACATTGAAACTTCAAACTACCCCACACCATACTTGTTTAACCCAACATATGTTGTCCAAGTTGTGCATTAGGTAATATTTCTATATGACATATAGCCTGCTGTTTTCTACGAGCATCAGGCCATGGCAACATGAAGTAAAAAAAATGCACATGATAATGTAAATAGAGTGTTTGTGCTCTCCTGTTGTGTCGTTGAACTTCCATTGTTGCACAATGTTTGTGGCAGACTCTCACTTGCAATAGTTGAAACACAATATATAATCATCGTCACCATCTCTCATCTTAACAAAAGGACAATTTAGGGCAAATTGGGGTAAACTGGGTCATTTAATCTTTCTGCGTCAACACGCATTTAACCAGCGTGCTAAACGGCTAGTTCATGTTAGCCTGACTTTGTTAACATTAAATGTGCTTATATTAAAATGCTAGAAAAAATGAGACCCTAAATGACACTGCATGACCATTACTGACAAATACATAAACTTACGGACGTGAAAGTCTCGCAGAAAAAGCCAAAAGCCTCCCGACCTGTCTGTAACTCGACATGTTTGTTATGATTACGTAAAAGGGTGAACAGAAGTGAACGGAAGTGACGTCCTATTATTGTACGTCGAGGAAACGTGTCCGCTCCAAACGACATCCGGTATCTACAGCGCCACTAATTCGCCAGAAAAAGCTCCCGAATAAGCTCGCGGATAAGTCGGGGTAAAAATGCCGTGTAACAAAAACTTCAGGAGGAGAAGGAACTCGTCAGATGAGGAGGAAGACGAAACCACCCGAGAAGTGAGGTAAAGTCGATCACTCAGTCTGTTTTTGACAGAAATACAACCATAAGAAACGCTTCGGTGAAGGAAACAAGCTAGCAAGGGAGCAACATCCAGACGTTTCCTTCACTTTATTCTTATTTATCTTTCTGTATTTGTTTTAATAAATAAACTAGATCACTTGGTTTGATTTTTGTGTTCTTTTTCAATTAGATCAAAGGTGGAAGAAGCCAAAGAGCTTCAGAGTCTGCGGAGACGACAAAACGGAGTCAGGTAACACAAAGCAGCGGTTTTATTCTCCTTAATCTCACATTCTAATGTATCCACCACAAACTATATTTTTGATATCATTCAAGCACTCGTAATATGATGGTGATCCATAACTGGGAAGTGATGCTCTGGAAATTAACCCTTATAACTGATATAAACAGACTGAGGTTTAACGAGTTTGTTTTAAATTAGGAGGCTCATTTTGAATGCGTTCTGATCAAGTATATTGTAGATTTTATATAAACTAGGGGTACCATAATCTATAGGTTTCTATATTCTTTGCATCACAAGCAAGCTAAAGGTTTGACTATAAGTAAACTCAACTTTGAGGAGCCAAATTCAGACTGCCTCTGTTTGCTGGTATTTCATTTAAACTACATTCACTGTGGTCGGACTTTGTAGAATAAGTCAACCATTTTCATAGAATCTCTTTGTAGTAAATAATTTTCAACACTAAACTGCCGGTCCGTTTTTGTTTTTGAAGCATCTTCTCAAAGATAATTTCTCTTTACATCAACACTTTCCTGAAAATGTAATGCATGCCTTCATAGGCTTACCTGGAACAAAAACATTGAAGAGTGTGAATAAAACACTAACCTGGTCAGTTGTAGGAATCTTTTCAACTTTTTGGTGTGAAGACTCTTTACATATAACACATCTACCTTTTATTTTAGTGTCACTGCCTTACTGGCTGGAGAGAAGCTGCCACCAGACGCAGAAATCGATGTGAGTCATGCTTTATGGCTTCTTTAATGTTAATTTCACAACCTTTTTTGTGTTTAGACTGATCTTTTCTTTTTTTTTTTACCTTAATTTTAATCACAACAGAATGACCCCTTCAAACTGAAGACTGGAGGCATTGTTGACATGAAGAACGTGAAAGACAGAAACCGAGACATGTAAGTGACGCCAACTGCTTTATGGATTCCTGTTGTCATTTTGAAACGCGCTCCATTTCGTCGGACTTTAAACAACTTTCACTTCCCACGCAGGACAGAGGATGACACCGACCTCAACCTGGGGACGTCGTTCTCAGCTGAGACCAACAGGAGAGACGAGGATGCAGACATGTATGTGCTTTTTGTCACATTGACACACACACACACACACACACACACACACACACACACACACACACACACACACACACACACACACACACACACACACACACACACACACACACTCGCATCTTCACAGTTTTAAATAAACCAAGTGTTGATCAACGTGCAATTTTCACCCAAGTCCAAAATGTCAAAATTCCCATTTGATATTTATATATATGTTCTATATTTTAAGCTGGTTACGGGCTTTAAGGCAGCAGTTCGCGATCTTTCTTTGCAGGATGAAATACATCGAGACAGAGTTAAAAAAGAAGAAAGGCTTGGTGGAGGCGGAGGAACAGAAAGTGAAGGTGAAGAACGCGGAGGACCACTTGTACGAGCTGCCAGAAAACATTCGAGTCAACTCTGCCAAGAAGACGGAGGAGATGTTATCCAATCAGATGCTGAGTGGGATCCCTGAAGTGGATCTTGGTATTGAGTACGTACAAAATATTCCTGAATTAGAAAAAAAAAAAAGGTCCGGGTTAGATATTCCTTATTGAGATGTGGCAGCAATTTTTTTTATTACATTTTTTTTTTCTCCTCAGTGCAAAGATAAAGAACATAATCCAGACGGAGGACGCAAAGGCCAAACTCATTGCAGAACAACGGAACAAGAAGAAAGACCAGGGCACGTCCTTCGTACCCACCAACATCGCCGTTAACTATGTCCAACACAACCGCTGTGAGTTCTGTCGACAGCCACATGATGCAACTCCTGAAGGCAACAGTTTGCTGATCATGATGTGTTCTTCTCTCAGTTTACCACGAGGACTCGAACGCACCGCAGAGGCACCAAAGACACCGAGAGGAGCCCAAAGCCAGACCGCTGCGTGTGGGCGACACCGAGAAACCAGGGCCCGAGGGTGAGACTGAAATACACTTCCCTTCAGTTCTACGTCAGCAGTTAGGATCACTTCACGAGCAACATGCTTCTTTGAGATTAATAAACTTAATCCCCCCCCCCTTTTCTTTTTTTTTTTTTAAATCTGCAGCTCCATCACCACCTAACTACCGCAAGCGTCCAAACAATGAGAAGGCCACAGACGACTATCACTACGAGAAGTTCAAGAAGATGAATCGAAGATATTAAGGATCAGGATGGTTCTTCTGTCTTTTTCAATTTCTGCTTTTAATGTCCTTTTTTTCCTGATTTAGCTGCAAGTCATTTGTGGACTGGTTTCTCTAAGCAGCTGTTCTTGGTTAGTCTCAAACACAATGTTGTTTCTTTATAGCGCCTATTGTTCAAGTTTAATATGTACTGGGATCGTTTGCCCCATCTCTCCCTGGACGTTTGACATCCAAGCAATCGGGGGAAAAAAAATGCAGAAAGACGTCAAACTAAGAATATAATCCCGTTTTAAATTCTCAAGTTTGTATAAAAGTTTCAACTTCAAACTGCAGTCTTGTGTTGCATCGCTTTCAAAGAACACGTTTGATTAAAAACATAAAACCAACATTTCTTCCCCCCTCATTCTTTATTTAATGTCTTCATAGGGAAGTAAAAAAAGCTGCCATCATATTACAAATGCAAACTCAACTCAAAGTCCAAGAACTTAAGATTTCCAAACTTCTAACATAAAATAAATGCAATTTATATTGTCACAAAGACCAGGCATTAAATTCATTTAAACAGGGGAATGTGACTTTTTACGGCGTTATGGGCCGTTATTCTTCAGATCAGTTTTTTAAAGTAAGTTTTACTCATTTACCCAATAATGGTTAAAAAAAAATAAAAAATCTGCCAAGTTTTATTCCAGTTGAAACTAAACATAAACCAGCCGGACTCCCAACACCAGTCCTCGTCACGGTTTCTCTGAGCAGGCCGTCCCGTGTCCATTGAGGTGGTGCTGCGGGGGGTTTGCCTCCTGCGATGGAGGACCGTCCGCGTCGTCCCGGTCGCCCTGCGTGGAGCTGCAGCTGCTGTCGGACGACGCCCAGCTGTCTCGGCGCCGGAAGGCCTCGCACAGCGGCAGATCAGTGGTGTCCCACTGACTGTAGCTTTGCAGAGCGGAAACCAGCGGGAGGCAAAGAGTCAGCGCAGCACAGAAAGAGAGGAGCAGACGAGAGCGACAAGTCAGAATAAAAGCACACCCGGAACAGGAGCACATGAAGGCACACGTCCGATAGCGACACGGAGGTTATGCAGAAGCACCGGAGACCGCAACGATTCAGAGGGATGACGGATCATCCGCTTGTCTAGGTTCAGCATGAAGGATGAGATTAGTAGGTGATGGAGGAAAAGGCAGTGCAAGAGCAGCAAGGAAGGCAAGCCCACACCCAACGTGCTCCACACGGGACTGAGACACTTCTCAACACACACCAAAAAAAAAAAAAAAACGAGACAAACTACTGCAGCGTTTTGTCTCTACTTTTATTTTTCAATCACTCTGTTGGAACAGCTTGTAAAAAAAAAAAAAAAAGTGACACACATGTACATCTGCACCTTGTGTGACCGCTTACAGCTTTTGTTCCTATTGGACGGAATCCACAAGGTATAAAACTTCCAAATCTTTTTATTTTTTTACAGGAAACCTCTACGTTGGAAACTTAAAGCCTCAGATTTAACAGCAAACACCAGTATATAAATGTACATCTTGGTTTTTCTTTAGAAGGTACAATATGTCATATTTTTACTCAAAAAATGTCAACCTGGAAAAATATCCATCAGAATGTTGCAGAGTCAAGGTAACCAGCAGTCTGTCAGTAATACCACGTTGTACCACAAGGTGGTGCAGTGGAGTCACCAACGTAACAAGAACAGAAAAAAGAAGCGAAATTAAAATCTCAGTGAGTGACTCACTGCTGCGACCTGGTGGACAAAGGTGACATTACCCAGATTTTTAGGAATTGTACCTTTAAAATTGTCAGGCTGTTGATCATATATATGCTTTAAATATCAATTATATTAATTTTCATGGTTGATACATTATAAATCTCTTCTTTCATTGTATAAATCTAGTAGAACTTGTAACCAGCATGGAACCATTAGAAAAATCAAGGCCTCAAATTATCGCTTCCATTGAAATACTTGTGTCATAAATGCACTTGGAGATCTCATCGCTTACAAATATCTGAAGGGTTACTCTCTTGCATGTCCCCCTAGTTTATTTGTGAAAATGTTTGAAAGCTGAAAAGTCTCTTAAGGATTTGGTCAGAAATCTGCAGTAAATCCACACTGATGCTTTTGGTTTAGCTTAACCCCCCCCCACAACATGAAAACAGCATTTTGACTTTCAGAGTTATATATATATATATTGCTCATAAATACACTTTGAACAGGCAAATCTAGTGGTCTGTCACTTTAAGGCCTCCCTGCTTTAACCATCAGAGCAGAACAGCCAAAGCACTGTGTCACCGTGACAATGTAAAGGCACTGAGTGAGATGTGAGTCGTCACAACGACCCCCAGCCGCCATCTTTGTAGATGGATGTTTGGCTGTTTAGAAGTGGGGATTAAACCAACGGTGAATGGTAAAAAAGTGAGACAGTACATGGTGCTGGGCATGGGCGCCAGAGATGGGCGGTGCTGTGGAATGGGGGGGAGGCGGGGTTTGAGCCTACTTGTACCTGGAGGAGTAATATTCTTCCTCGAGCTCATACAGGTCGACGGCGATCTCGTCCCGGAGCGACGTGAGCTTCTTGTCGCACTCCTCCTGCAGCGAGCGGAGCTGCTGGTTCTGCAGGCTGATGGCGTCGTTGACGGAGGGGAAGTCGTTCAGGATCAAGAACTGCTTCAGATCGGACACCAGCTTCATGAGCGACTCGCCGGCGCGTACCTGACACAGTCGCACGTTATACAAACCAGTGCTTTGCCAGCAAAACCTACACTAAACTTCCAGGATAGGATGAATAACAGAAATTAAGGCTGCATAAACTGTAATTAATACAGAAAAAAAATTATCTTTCAAACCATAGTTTTACGGTAATTTACGGACTATTGAGCGCACCGGAATATAAGCTGCACCCACCAAATTTAAAAAGAAGAAAAAAAGAAAGGCCGGAGTTACGTGATGCACCTGAACGCATCACACGTGTATAAGAGGCATGAAGCTTGTTAACATAAAAATCCATAAATTACCAGCAGGGTTCAAGGCGTGTGTGAAAAAGTAGTGTCTTATTGTCCGGAAATTACGGTATGCGAAACTACAACTAAAAACACTCATTTAATGTAGGAACCCAAACGTTTTGCTGTATTTGAAAAAGTACATACAGACGTGAGCGGCATGTCTGAGACTTTCTAATGAGATTGTTTGTGTGATATTTCCGCTTGTTTCTGCAAGTATTACAATGGCGTGCCTTTGGAAGTAAAACCATGCGGTTGGTAAATCGAGCAACCTGCAATCTCAACTTCACTCCCAGAGAAAACATTCCACACTCAATGGAATGAAGAAGAAACATCCTGAAATCATGCATCAAGCACTTATAGGAAGACGTTTTAGAAATTTAAAATACTTCCATCCTTATAAAATAAGTGTTTTTGCAAATACTCACAATGTTGGCTGCTCTGACATGCATCTCGTAATGGTCCTGCTCTGCTTGGGTCGGTCTCGATACCTGCGTCTCATCCTCAATCTGGACACAAAAAACAAACGTTAAGTCACTCCATCCAGTCGTGTGCTGAGCTGTCGGACAGACCACGTGGTGAAAAGACGTGAGAGAATAAAACATTATAAGAAAGTAAAAAATCATAGAAGGTTTGTAAGGATGTAAATATCTTGATGTCCGTATTAGAAAATACATGGTCAAGCAATTCAGCTCCTCGTAAAGCGGATCAACGTTTGGAGCATAAAAGATGTTTTGGTAGCACATTAGGATGAGGCGGCTTCTCAAACGTCCAACATGATGCAGTCAGTGCTGATATCCCCTCCTTTCAAAATGTCCCCTCCTGTTCCACCGAGACAAGAAATCCTATCCATCACTTTTGTTCTTTTTCTAGTTTTGTAAATTGTATGTTCTGCAAACATATCTATGTATCTTTAATAATGTCATTAACAAACTAACAACGTCTCGGCGGTTGTGCTGAGGAGACGCTTTAACAACACACACTGATATCAGAAGCCAATTATTAATGACTCCGAAGACCCGTGTAATATTTGACATGGTGGTGCAATAATTTGAGGGAAAAGAATTTCCCGCTAAAGGATTAGATGATTGGGGTCGTCGAGGGCGTACATATAACTGCAACTGGTTCCAACAGGAGTTTTACCCTCTTCCATTCAGCTCATCAAGTAGTAGTTTTATTTGTCTTATTAGAGATATCATATATATTATTGTTAATACTTGTTTGGATCGATAGGTAGGTAATAAAAAGTGTTAAAGCACTTGGATTTAAATATAGACCGCCACTTTATTCACCAAAACTTATTTTATGACTTTGATTCACCTCCATTACACTTCGCAAGAAATCTCCACAATAAAACAAAACGGATCAAACTTTATTAAACCCCTTAGAGAGATGAAGTTTTTCTACATTTAACCATCCCCTTTCTAGGATGCGGTGTGCAGCCACATCGAGGCGTTCTGGGGCGCCGTTAGGGGGCATGGGTCACGCTCAGAGACCCACAGTGGCGGCACGTCTGGTGTGGGAATCGAACCTGCAAAGTCCTGATATCCAGTTCACCACTCCCCCAAACTGATAACTATACCACACACCTAACCTTCTTTTATCTAGAACAAGAAACAAACAAACAAAACATGCAGGGACAATACATAAAATGATCAAAATAGTGCAAAACGCATAAAGAAAAAATATAAAACATAAGAAATGTATATTTATAAGTATGCAAGTAATAATTCCATATCTAAGACTTGTCTACCGTACGGTCAGGCCAGCTAGAATCCTGCAGAGCTCCAGGTTTCCTCAGGTGGAACAAACCTTGAAAAGTTTGACAACCAATGTTTGAGTATTTTGGAATCGTTCCGTTATAGAATGTTGGAGTTTGAAAAATTGTTTAAATATGTGTGACAGTTTGGAACCCACTGTAAACCTAACAATTAAGATGATAAGAGGTCCAAATTTTCACACTGAGAAACTTCTTCTCATAGAGAGAGAGGACAAAATAGAAATACTTTATTAATCTCAGATTAAAAAAATAAAGTAAAATATTTACATCGTTGCTCCAAACATGATAGAATATAAGAGAATAGAATGTTAAAATATGAACTGAGTCAGAAAAAAAAGAATATATGTAAATATCATAAATGCATGGAGGCGTGGCAATGACTGACCAACACAACAAAACACTATTTACTGGGAAGAGTTAAACTGATAACTGTTTAACTGAATTAGTGTAACCATACAGAGGATGTATAAATGAATATGTAAAAACAAGAGCCAGTTTTAAGTAAACTTTGAGTCTCATTGAAGTATCTCGAAGATATCAGATTGTTTTTAGACTAATTTGGTTCGTTTTGTCAGCAGATCATTATCAGGGTTTGAAGAGGAGTTTCCACTTTGATTACATGGGTGAGCAGTTTAATATCATCAACACAAGTTTCCAGCTCGATAAGAACCACGGTGACAGAGGAGAGGAGGGAGGATCTGCTCTCTCACCTTGGCAGTTTTGATGATCTCTGTGAAGTTGTCCATGATGGACTTGATGTCATCTTTCAGCCTCTTGTTGTAGTTCTGCAGCAGAGTCTCTTTGCTCTGAGAAAGCCCTCTCTGTGTGGCCATCGTTCTCAGCAGGGGTTAACTCTTCACAAAAAAACTAACTGAAAACCCTCCTTTGGAGTTTTAAAATAAGCTGAACATCGTTCACGAGCGAAGCTAGCTAACGACACCAGCGCGCTCCTGCAACAAAAGCGCGAACTCACCGGCGACGCGAGTTTCACAATCGCAAACCTTCGTAAATACACTTTATGAAGGATTATGTAACGTTTATTCCTCCATCTAATGCTTCTTATCGAATGGTTTGTAGAAACTAAAAGGTCGTTTAATGAAAGGAAATGCGCTCCCGTTTCTTCTTCTTTCTTGTAACGGTGGTTCATATCTGCACCGCCAGTGTAACCGCGCCCCCTTGCGGCAGCTTTGTTAACTACACCAAGAGTAATCAGCAGAAAAGACTCTTCCACATAATTCGACTCAAACGCCTAAAAAAAACTAACCTGTCGAATATTAACAATGCCCACTGCTTTACAGAGGCACTTTCTTCAGTTAATTATATTTTCAGGGGAGTCAACAAGTTGCAACTCCTTTCTTGATGTTTATCTTAACGCTTTATTCATTTATGATTGTCATCAATGCATGAAGTTTGAAAACAAAAAAGGAAGAAATCAGAAGTTGCCAATTACCTTCACTTGCCTCATAAATGCTAAGGTGTCACTTGGGCCTTCTTGTGCACACAAACAGTGTCAAATTAATTGCCTCCCAACATTTGGATCCTGCAATTGCAATTATGATTTTAGGTTTAGATGAACCTTTATTTGTCCCACAAGTGAGAAATTGCACTCCATGTGATCATAAATGTAGGCTATTCCATCTTAATCTGAGTTGTATTGTACTGTACCATTTCAAATCATATTAAAAAAAAACAAAACAAAAAAAAACTTAATTATAAAAACTGCTCACCTCACTTCCATTCTGTAGACTCGACCAGTCTATTACAGATCACTCCTCACACTCATCCTGCAATCAACATCCTTTAACATTTGAAAATAAAAAGTGATTACTGCATAATTATTCACAACCTAATGAGCAGTTGTGGCCATCGTGAACTTAAACCAGAAAAATTATGAGACCCTAAATGAAGACATGACCTGTACGCTCCCAGGAGCCAAAACCTGAACTACTAAGTGATAACCGAGTGAAGAAACATATTTCCATGAGCACATTGCTCGTTTTAACATGAACAGCTGTGGGGGAAAAAAAAAAAATGTAGTGCAGTGTGTGAATATTTAGGGGACAACAAATATGAGTGAAGACAACAACTGATTTACATTCATTTAATAGTTTCTTTATGACTTACAGCATAGTTTTCAAAGGCAGGCTGTGCAGCATAACAAGGATTTTGAGTGCTTTTTCATCCAACAGTGTCATCAGCTGTTTCTTGGGAGTTTTCCTATACACCGCCAGTCGTAATGTGTTACAGACAAAAAACATTCTTAAGAGGACCCTGACTCTGTGTCAGACATTATGTGCAATCTTTATGGATATGGGTGAGAAAGGAGAACATAAATAAAAAAAAACAAAAAAAAAAAAAAAAGATTGTCCACTTCCATGGAAAGAAAAGGAAACAAGGGGTTTGCATGTTATGACCTTTGGGTTGTAACGGGTCGAGTCCTCTTCTCTTCAAAGTGCCAACGGTCAAATCCAAAAAGTGTTTCATGATTTTACAAAGACAATAAAAAAAAAAAAAAAAAAGAAGGTTCAAACAGTGATGAAAATAAAGTCAAAAGGAATGCCATCATTCATTCAGACACTTAAACCCTTACCTCATACAACCTATACAATCACCGACTCCAAACTGCAAAGCATTAAATGCCGTAGATATTTGTGTGAAGGCCGGAAACCATGGTTTCGGGTTTTTAAAAGTTGCGGTCAAAGTTCTCACTTTAGCTGTTCGTAAACGTGGAATCAATCGAGATGCGTTGAAAGAAAATCTTGCATGCGTAATACGGAAGGCAAAGGTAACTGCACTAAAGTCTCTGGTGCTGAATGTCAGTGCAATACTAATGAAACAACCAAAAATGTAAACGCAGCAGTTTAAGGCAGAAGTGATAAATACAGTCTTGATGTGGAAGGAGAGTGTGAGGCTTCAGAGGCGGCATCTTGTCCAGATACAAGGAAAAGTGAATCGTCAGCATCTGATGAACACAGAATCTACTATAAAGAATTTTCTATGCCTAACATTTATATCATAGGAACAGACACTGGTATTTCATTTTCATGAGACAGAAAAAAAAAAAAAAAAGTTTTACATGATTGAATGTCAACTTTAAAACGTCTGCATCATCATCATCCAGCGTCCGAATGAAAAATAAACACATATGGGCCCAAAAGCCATCGGCTGAGGTCATGACTGTACGCAGAGGTTGTGTTGACTGAACAATGTTTGGTCATTGACAGAATTATTTTATTTTGTCCAATGAGGCCGTTCATCATTTAGACAAGACGACACTACTGAGGGGAGATCTGGCGCAGCCTCTGTTCTTATGTGGTTCGCATGTTTATAGTACTATACAGTGTTTTCTAGTTTTCATTCAAAGCTGTTGCGACAATATGAGCCTGTGATTGACTGAATTCATCCCGTCTGGAAAACAGAGGAATCAGATCATAGCTCCTCAGTGAAGACGACCAGTGAGCTCCCTCACTGTGTGGCATGTCAGCGCAGAGACAAAATCACTTGAGGTAGACAAGAAAACAATCAAATGCTTGACCACCATATTGGACACGCGGATGTATGAAGGACTGACTAAAGAGTTGGAGTGTGGGACAGACTTGGGTTTCAGCAGTGTACAGAGGACCCATCAGCTCTAACTGGAGTGGGTTGAGAATGAGATCAAGCGGGTCTGCAGTCCAGCTGCAGCGCTGGTGACAGCATGCAGAATGCCCGTTTCAGTTTGCATAATTCAGCGGTTTCACTTCTTGCCGACCCCCCCCCCCCCCCCGAGTGAGAAGCCCTCAGGGCTTTTCCTGCGGCGCCTTAAGGTGAAAGGGTGCAGAGACAAAAGGGTCCACGGAGCTCACCTCGGAGGTCCACGAGTGAAGAGGTCCGACGGGGACGGATGCCACCGCAGCTTGCCTGCTCACATTGGACACCACTCTGTGAGCCGCCACCGGCTGCTGCGGCACAGGCCCCTCGAAGTGTCGGGAGTATTTGGCCAGAGCTTGAGGGCGGAAAGGCTGTTGTGCGACTTGTCCCAACACCCCTTGATCAGAGGTCACAGCGTGAACTCCAGCCGCGTGGATGTACGAGGTCGTCGGTTGTGCTCCTGCAGCGTCTTTCCTCTTCCCGAAAGGAGCCTGAGAGAATACGTCGAGGTGCTGCTGCTGCGGCTCGGCGAGCGGCGCACGAGGAAACGGCGCGTTGGTGAACACGTCGGCGGGCTCTTCTTGAGAAATCCGAAAGGGCGCTTTAGAAAAAACATCTGCCGCGACGTGCGCGCCCTTGGCTGGCTCTTGTGCGTGATCCTGAGCAAAGGAACTCGGGGCTTCGTGGTGGAAGGTGGAAGGCGGCGGCGCTGCTACGGTACTCGGGTGCAGCGACGAGGGGAGAGCCAACTGAGGGCCGTTCTCGTCTTCGTCCTCAGAGTCCTGCAGCAGAGGCTGAGAGCCGCTGCAGTCAAGGGCTGCTACTTGGCCATCGGTGGCGACGCCGTCCTGCCGCTGCTCCTCCTGGGACTCCTTCTCTTCGTCTTCGTCTTCGTCTTCCTCTTCGTCGCTGGAGTGCACACAGCCTTCAATCTGTTGGGACTTCCTGTCCAGAACTTCCGTCTCTTGTCCCTCCTGAAGCACAGCGTAGCCGTTGCTCTCCGCTTGCATGTCTACATAAGAAGAGCAGATACAGAGGAGCAGATCAGAAATGAATCGATCGAACCTCAAAATGCACAAATATATAATGTATAGTTTAAAAAAAAAAGTTACCGTCTGAGCTCCAGCTGCCTATTTATCTAGCACACCTTCAACTCTCAAGCCTTAACACTTGACATACTGCACGTCTAAAAAGGTGTAAGGCCAGCGATCTGTGAGCTCGATCCGACACGAAGGAACCACAACAGAAACAAGACAAACTCTACTCTGGAGGAGTCACATGAGACAGACAAGACTAGCCACTCTACTGTTACATCAGACAACATCAAGTAACCTTGTTTCCACAAATGAGTTGGAGCACAGCAGCACTATCCTCAACTCGGCCTGGTGACCACCGGCAAATTGCTTTAGAGGGGGGAAGCAGTGGGAGCAGCTTTCATTCTGAGTTAGAGCTGAATTGAGTTAGAGGGAGGTTAGAAGAGACCAGAAGGTCTGTGGAAACAAGGGGAACTAGTCAGGGATAGACAGGTTGGCACAGATGAGCGGAGACGGGTCAGTCTTACCTCAGCAGTGTAGACAGCAGCTGTTAACTGGCAGCTCTTGGGGAGAGGTTAGTTGAAGCCATTAAAGGAAGAGATCTTGGTTTTGTTTTGGGGTTTTTTTTGCTTCATGCTGGCTGATTTCCCTCATCAGTTGCTAAATTTAAAGTGTATTTCCTGCCTGAAGTTGTCAAACTGAAAAATGACCTGCGGCTCATTTGCCTGTCTGTCAAAACAAGAGAATTAAACTGCTTCATTAACAGGAATGGAAACAGCTACTATTCTCTCACAATACAAGTCATTAATGGCAGTCCGTCTATGTTGCTTCCTCGAGTATAGAAACAATTAAGACAGAAAAGTCAACATATTGCCTGGCCTGCAATCACAAAGGCAACTAATACCGACATCTGCAAATAAAGGAGAGAGTGGCGAGAAAAAAAGCTTTGATATGAAAGTCTCAGAACAGTAAGACCCGAGTAAATCTAATATCCAATAACACTAGCACATGCAACATGCAAGGTCAAGGCTCATCATAAAGCACCTGCATTATTTGGTTTCCCATACAGAGCTGAGGGATCTGAAACCTGCTTGTCAGCTTTGTTCTCGTGAAAAAATACGACACAAAGAGACATCGAATGGATTCACATCGAGTTTTATTGTCACTCTGCTGTATGCCTGTCTTTTTATCAATTAACTCATAAAAATAGAAGTACAATCCATAATGATCCCACTCCGACAGGTGAACATATGCTACCAGTCCAGACCTAACACCCCAATGTGATCATGGTGGAGCTTGTATCCGTCACCATTCCAGCTTCGACCAGCACAGTCAAGTACATCAGTTTGACACAGCGACACAAGTGAAACTCCACGGCCAAGGCTAGAACTCTACAGGATACGGCACTGAAGCAGTATCAAGGGATTGCATAGATCAGCTACAAGGATGCAAATGACTTAACTCAACATGGGAAAGGGGGAAAAAGAATGGAAAAAAAAAAAAAAAAGCTTGGTAGGATTTACTCATGCCACTTCTGACAGCAGTCTGTCATGTAGAAGAAGAGTAGAAAACTAATTATGCTCAAAACTTAAAGCTTGTGGGAAATGTTTATATATACAGAAATGGGGTGATATGGAAACTTGATGTGCGATGACATTAAAGAGAACCGATTGGGCTCGCTTCGTTAGTCCCAGACTCCACTGCCAGTGCTTTTTACGATGGCCAGTTCACGAGCGACTCACTGGTGTTGCACCGAGTTCCTTCAAAAGCGAGTATGGTTCTCTTGTATTGACAGAATCTATTGATCTCATCGTTCATCGAGTATTTCCATCGAGGTCCAGGAGAGACCTGCTCAGAGCACAGCCAGGCATAGTGCTGCCACTAACTTCTGGCATCCTAATAACCAAAACGGTATGAAAAAAACATCCGAGCAGTAATTCCACCCAATATTAGCCGTCGCCAACAACTGCAGTTCAACATTACATTAGCTGTCAACAACAAGACACGCCTTTTACATCAGATCAAACAATTAGATCATAACTTTTTTGGGAAATATTAAAACCCGACCAACTGTCTGGCCACCAGGGGGCGCAGCAGCTCTCTTGGCGTCACAAATTGGGAGTTGTTCATTTGAAGCGGTTTTAGGTCGCATCCTTCCTGCATCTTTGGTGAGCAGCAAAGCCAATACACAACTAGTTAAACAAATCCCTTAAAAGCTGCTGCCAGCTTGTTGCAAATGGAGTCAACAAAGCAAAGAAGTTACTTTTGCTCGTTTATGTTGTGTTTTGAGATTTCTGGCATGTTTAACATCAGCACCTCTTTTGACTGTACGTATACAACACAGGAAAGCATAACGGTCCTCTTTAACACCGTCGTGCTGGTCATGTTACGCAAGCTTTTCATCTTGTTGACTTATTAAATGATGGTTAACAATTAGCAGGGGGGAAATGCATTCCAGAGGAATCAGGAAGCAAAGTCCATCATTAACTCTGTTCTGCTGTCAGATCCAAATTCATCAGCATCAAATCAGAGTAATTTACAAATACCATGTAAATACAAGGTGGTCGGGTTTGTTTCACGTACTGACAGCGGCATTCAAAAATAAAAGCCATCTCTGAATGGCTGACATGAATCAAGAAATGATAGGACCACTTTGGACAGAACATGTTTTTGCAGTGTTAAATACAGTTTCATACACAAATATCGTATTTTTTAAAATCAATATATCCTTATACATTTTTACAGATTTAATACATTCACTCTAAAGCACTATTAGTAATAGCCACATCTACTCATAACGTGAGAGATGAAACACCTTCAAATAGTACAGACTAAAAACTGACTTTCACCAGTGCTGACGAAAGCAAAATGGGGAACCAATAAACATGGATTTAATGTACATATATATATATATATATGGAATCTTATTCCCTTTAATTCTAACTCTGAAATTAACCAGCACAACATAGTTGGATGAAAATGACACTGTACCTCCCGCTCTCTGCGACAGTGGTGAGCTGCTAAAGATTTGCTCAATGTTTCTGACCCCGGGAGCAGACCGGCACACGGCAAACTCTAGAAAATCACCCTACGCTTTGGCATTGCTGCAGGTCAAAAACTTCATGACTCTATATGTAGAAGGATTTAATCATAAAATGCATCCATTTCATGTCAATGGTCTTATTAGTGCCGTACAGAATGCTGACAGTAGACGCTTGGCAATGGATTTGGAATAATCAATCATTTCACCAGCTTCAGGACGTCCAGGAACACGGACAGACTCAATGGTGCAGCTAAATAACATTCAGAAAGAGGTGCCGGTACACGTGTAAAATAAAGCCGAATGTTGTGAGCCTAAGTTACTCGTCTATTCAGGGGGAGCAGCTCAGAAATGAACAGATGCAGATGTTTGAAGATGTTGTTGATCATGTGCAAAGCAATCATATCCAAAATGTTAAAATAAGGCAGTCTATCACTCTTCCAACAACTGTAAACCACAACAGCTTGAGAAGTCTGTAAATACTGCCCAGAGCTCACGTTTTCTCTCCCCCATCAAAGCTCTCCACACGGGTTCAGTCAGCGTAGCGGCGCAGCTCCCAATCAAGTTGCGTCTTTGTTTGGTCACTAGTTTAATTCAAAGCTTTAACTGGAAAAGTGCATCACATGGTCCAAGATGCCACTAATCTCTGACACACATAACTTTAAAAAAAAAAATAAAAATGCAGCCACAACCCTGAACAAGTGGAGAAAGTGAACACAATGCAGCTGTGATCAAGCAGTTACATGTGTGCATAAGATGAGGGTCGATCTCCATGGGCGTGCGCTCAATGAGGGGCATTAATGCAAATATGAAGAAAGCATGAGGAGGACTGTGGTGTAGCCGGGACAGAAGCGGACGATATGCTCAGGCGTTAAAAGATTTTTTTTTGTTTTTTAACCAGCGTGGGAACAGCCAGCAGAAATATATGAAACCAGCTAATCAGGCAACTAGAGATGGAGTTGAGGCCAAGGAGGCGCATTAAGAGAAAGGTTCGACTGAACCCGTCTACGCTGGCTCCTCTCTTCATAAGGTGCTACATTAGGTGCCTCTGTGAGCCCATCTCTACCCCCGCCCCCAACCCTCCTCCCATCTCTGTTAGGATTGCACGCTGCCCCTTCGACCTCTCCCACCCCCTCTAGAGGTCGATGAGCTGATCCACCAGCAGAAGGGAGCGGGCCAGGTTGGGGATGCTGGACTCTGAACTGCCACTGTTGCTGCGCGAGTGACCACCTGAAACGTGCCAGAAAGAAAGGGAGAGATAGAGATGGAGGAGCCGAGGGAGATCGAGAGAGAGAAGCAAAAGAATAAGTCATTTTAAACGGGGAATGAATGGAGAAATTAAGTGTGAGGAGGAGATGGAGAGGATGGAGGGAACGTGATGGCAGAGCATAGGGATGTATGGACGAGGCAGAGAGAGAAACGAGCAGAGAGTGAGCTGAGGTCATATCATACAGCTGCATCATTACAGGGGAGCCATTCTAAGATGACGAGACTTTTCAACTAAAAAAAAGCCAAACAAACATCAGCAAGACTGAGAGTTACTGGCTGTATAACTTCAGACACCAAGGGGGCGAACAAAGATGACTAATGTGAGAGCTTGATGGGGTTAAAAAGCCTTAATGTGACGAGCACACCCATACAAGACTTCTCACATCAGCGATCACAAGAAAAAGCTACGGTGACTGCACAGTGGGCTGCGTCATTACTCTGTGAGGTTCAGTCTGGGCTTCAGCAGGTGTTAACGGGCATCTCGGCTCAGTTAGCCTTACCTTGATTTGGGTTTTTGGAGATAAGCACAGGAATAGGGTCAAACTCGTCGTCATTGCCCTTTTCCCCGCACGACATGAGGAAAGTAGAGTCTGCGACGGAGGAAGAGGAAATAAAGGAATAGTGATAGGTGGAAAGAAGTTATGGCAGGAAAACCGCAAAACCAAAAGAGAGAAGAGGGTGAGTGGTTTATGTTTCTATATATATATATATATATATATATATATATATATATATATGGTAGAACCAGGGCTGCCAGTTTGTTAGGCCATCAATTTTAAATGGTTTTTCTTCTAAACCTTCTAAAACATCTGCAGGGGTTCATATTAACAGTCTAAATCAATTTGCACATCATCTGACTATGTTTATGTGGGGTAACTCCCGATGTCACCATGTGGTCAGTGCACATAAAGAAAGCTGCACAGACGAAGCGACTCACCAGAAGCCGGCGGGCCGGGTTGCAGATCCTCCAGACAGGATCCCGAGCCCGGAGGAGCAGAAGAGCAGGAGGAAGGGAGAGCAGAGACAGACGGGTTTCCATGAGAAGTATGAGATAGCAGATTGCAACCCAGCAGAGAGTCCTCCCCAGTGAGAGAATCTGAGACAGGACGAAGCAAAAGCACCACATTAAAAAACCCCAAAGATGAACAGAGAAAGATGCATTTTGTTCGTAAGATCATTAAGCTTCTATATGTAGAGGAATATATTCAGTTTCAAAATCGATCAGCAACTCAATCGATACAGGATTGTGCTTTATGGCAAGATGGACATTGTTAGAGATTTTATAGTACCGAGAGTGTTAATGTTAGGGGTCAAAAATATTGAGACCTTAAAAAATGTTTTTTTGTAAACTCTTGGACGGTGTGAATTATGTTCTTTTTTTCCAATCCAGTATTCCAGGACGCTAACCTGGCATGCTGGCAGGAGTGAGTTCTGGTTGGCCTGAGTGTCGCTGGGTCAGGGGAGCTTCCAAACCAGGAATCAATGAATCCACACACACCTCTGCCTTCGCTACACAGAGACAGCAAATATGGAGAACAACACAAAGAATTTGTTAGTATTGTAAGAAAATCGAGTTGCAGAGAATAAAACGGATGAAAATCTTTGTTCCTTTGGCAGCTGCTTGGTCTGACCTCTTAATGACGTGTGACAAAATGGAGACAGACAGCAAAGAAGAGACATGCAGGGCAGATGGAGGGATTTTTAGTCAAGGAAGGGGGACATGAACACAGCTGGTACCATTGGTAGAGCTCCCAAGAGGGTTCAAAGGTCAGGGAGCAGCAGAGAAGGTTCAGGGGACGTCAGTCCCTCAACCAGCTTCTCTTCGAGCGAGTCGAACAATGAACAGGGAGACGAAACAGACAGATGGTGATGAGGGAGAAATGTGCAAAGGAAGAAGGATGAGACAAAGCACACATTTGAATTGTAGAGATGCGTCACAACAAAAATGAAACAAATATTTATGGTTAAAAGGTTTGCAAGAGTCCAAATCTGTTCAATCACATCCAAACAAACCTGATGATCGAAAATAATCTATAAACCAACATTCCATGCAAAAATAAGGCTATAAGAAACTACAGTTGTTGTAGAAGCACAATCTATTGCACTTATTAGTTTATTTAGTTCAGCAAACCACAACTCTAGTCTCAGACGAGTGAAATGTCACACAAACGTCAGGCCTTCAAGACAAACGGAGACACTTTTTAAACACTACAAGAACTCTAAAAACAAACAAGAAAAAATGTCTCCTTTAGTTTTGAGTTGTTTGGTCTGCTTAGCTTTGAAAGTACATTTGGCTGAAGTTTTTTTTCCCTCTAATTTATTAGATAAAATTGTGTTTATTTGAAACTTGTCAATGTGAACACAGTGTGATGTTGTCTGTGTGTGTCCTGTGACAGACTGGATAAAGTCGTACAGAAGATTTGATGGATGAAACCAGTCCCAGGTCTGTAGGTGGAGCACTTATTAAAAACAGCTTGCTCCACCTTTGAAAAACAAACAAACATGTGCGCTACATAGTACAGAAACGGAAAAAAAACAACAACTGCTAAATAACAGTGAAAACTGTCCAAACCAGTACAGTTCTTATAAAACAGGAACGGGGATATTTTAGGAGCGTTATCCAAGGTAAAAGTTTACTATTGCTGGAGTGTTTGTTTGGAGTGTTGACCGACGTATTTTGTTAATCTTTAATTGTTTTCAAAGTCAAGCTGGCCTCAGGACAGTGTCAATGCATTACTGTAGTTACACATTCTAGAACTACAAATGGAGTTAATCCACTTCCTGTCCCACACTTCTCGGTTCAGTAAGCAGTTTTACTCCTTAGCTGCAGATCTTTGTGATCTCAGGACAATATGAGGACAAAGAAAATGGACTCCAAAAGCTTGTGAAGTCCAGTTAAGCAATTTGTCTAAGAAGACATTGTGCCGAGGTTGATGGAAGAAAACATTAATTTGAAGGATCTGCTGGCTGACCGTCAATTCAAGCAGCACCAGTCTCATTGTAGACCAACGATAGCAGAGGATTAAGGATCCATCAAGACGGTCAATGTTGAAAACTGAACAGAACTGAAACTAAAACTCAAGCTGTTTGTGTTGTTCTTATCCAATAAAGACAAATATATCTCTCAGCTCTTTCTGCTGTTAAAATAAAGCTCATGAAGACTTGGTTGTTGTTGGTTTTTTTTCTACTTTTCTGTCCTATTTTTGTGTGTCTTGGTGGTAAACCCAAGTGTCCATGGTACAGAACTAACAGAGACCAGGTGAAAGAATCTGGAGACCAAAGTCAAAATTAAGATTTTGTTTTTATGTTTCAAAGAGGAATTGTATTAATTTCTTTATATTACTTTCAACAGGTGCCAACATCAAACCCTGTAACATGCTTATTGAGTCGTTTTGTAATATTGAGGGTGTAGATCTGGTGCTCAGAAACTGAACAAAAACATCCTCTGTCAAGCACAGTGTGCATCTTTAACTCTTCACAATATGTGATTGCAATAGAGAGCGATGTAGCCCACAATTGTTGCCATTTCATTCCATTTACATACAAACTCATTTCAATATACGACTCAAGTTAAAGCATTTAGTCAGGCTCAAAGTTGTCAGTGTACAAATTTGTTCAATGGACTTTTAAATCTGCACTGGAAAAAAACGGTTAAAGTGAGTTATTCAGTCATAGTTAGTTGTTCATTAAACAAGGCATAGTGATTGTTATTGTGGAGAAAATACTGGCACTCCATGCTCAAAACCACTGCCTGCTGACTTGTCACTGCACCTCATACTTACAGAAAAACTGCTATATGGGGCAATAAGGGGTGGGGTGGAAGTCGGAGGGTCTGAGACAAGGAATGTGTTGGCTCAGAAAATGGCACAGCAGATGTGACCTTTTGCTCCCTGCACTATAGAAGAGAGGCCAACATGAATAAAAAGCATCACACCAAAAAACCCATTTGTCACAACAGCAGGCTGAATTAACCACGAGCAGTTTTTCCGTCTCACTTTACTCCAACTTGACAATCCCTGGACAAAAAAGGCCACTTGGAAGGGAATCGTCTTCAGTAAAGGTTAAACAGTGTGTGCATCTTATTTGAGTGAGCAACACAGAGAGAGTCAAAGAGACAGCTTCGGTTGGATTAAGAAGATTAACCACGCCCTCATTATGTAATGGCCTCGGTGTTTATTATCCTCTCAGTTCAGACCTTGAGCAGCAACTGCACAAAGGCTGTTGCACAGTTTCTTCAAAAAGAGCTAAAGGCTGCACTGAGGAATGCATAAAAGGCTGGGTCATCTGTTTAACAATACTGGGTGCTATACGTTCTGTTTTCCTCAGCAGCAGTGGTAAGCAGGCTGCAGCAGCAGTGAGGAAATCCAATTAACAAAGGAGAATTTGTCCTTCGCGTTACCAGGCAACAGCGAAAGCACAGATCTGCAAATGAGAAGCGATGTAGTTGTAGCTACTGTGTCTATTCAAGGCCACTGACAAGAAGCCACTGTGAGGATATGCATGCTATGTCAACAAGATAGCACTGTGGGCAAAACCAAACCACTAAACTGACCCTTGTAAAGTAACCTCTGGTTAGTGAGATACCCAGGAAACTACCCGAGCAAATAAAAGAAGCCGACTCATAAATTCTCAGAATGCATTTGCTCAGCATTACTCAGACATGGGGCGATTAAATCAAAGCAATTAAAGCTTGTTCTGTAACATGATGCAACACGAAAATTACCTGTGGTGTCAGAGAGCGAGAGAGTATTAAAAGGCTCTGGGACAGTCAACAGTGCTGAACCTGCACTGGAGATGGCTGCAGGTCGTTCAGCTTATCATCACACAGTGAATAAAAATGGAAAAGAACAAATGGAGGAATGTGAAGCATGAATGAGTGGAACAGAACGGTAGAGAATACATAGGATAACATTGACGATTTGTAAAAACAGCAACCAAATTAGGGGTGAATGAAATGCAGCGTCTCTCAGGAGAGATATCGTAGACACGGATACTCAGAGAAGTGCCCACTTGTTGCTGATATACGATATTGCTCAGTAAGAGGCCTCCATAGCATTTAGTACCTAAAATCAATGAGACAACACATGATAACAATAAAACAAAAGTCTTACCTGGAAATGAACCGAGCCCTGGAATGAGGTTTTCATTGGAGCCTACGCCCCTCTCTCCTGCTGCAGCAGCTGTGCAAATATTAAAAAAAACAAAAAACAATTAAAACGGCCATTCACCATTTGTGAGTCACTAGTGAACCAGCTCAACTTACTCTCAGCTAACTTCGCAAAGTCTTTGTTGAGGAGCTCTTCTGCTGTCAGTTTGGAGAAGTTATCGTCACCGAAGGGGTTCCAGCTGGACTGAGCTTTGGGTGCAACAGCTGCTGAAAGGGCGTCAACAACATCACCGGCATGATACACACTCTGCTGGGATGAACACGGTGAGCCGGAGGGAGTAGTGCTGGCTGATCTGCAGGGATACAAAGATACAGAAAGAGAAAAGGCTGTAAAGAGCACACTTTGAAAACAAATAAGAGGTGTTAGTAGTATGGCTGCTAGCTTCCTGATGCATGCAAATAGGAGTAACTGAAAAGAGCTATTTAAAGACTGAATTGAGCGATTCTTTCAATACTGGATTCTTTGGGAGGTAAAAGGGCTATTTGTCTTCCTTCTGGGTTCTGTCATATGAATGGACTGCCTATTGGGCTTCCCGCTTCACTCAGAGCCATGAAAGGACAGTTCATTCTCAGATTACTGAAGGGACTTCATTTGGCTCACTTGGACTTGTTGAGTCCGGCTTCAGCTGCGGCTGCATGCAGGAGCTGAGTGGACTTGCTGACTGGGACCCCGAAGATGGCACTGTGGGTGACGTCGCTCAGGATGCGTCTGTGGCCACTCTTGGGGGCCATCTTTGGTGATGAAGGGGGCGTCAAGGAGCCGACTTTGTGAACCCCTCTGCCGCTCTGTAACAAAGAAGAAAATGAAAGAAAAACTAAATAATCCTGAATGGAAGATTGAGGGGAAAAAATGGATGGCAAAAAGAATGTGCTAATGTGCAAATCACATATATATTCTGGGTTAGTTTCACAAAACTAAACTCAAACCCCAAATGTACAACCAACAGAAAAATGAAAAGGAAGGAGAACGTTTATGAATTCTTCTTAAGCCACAACAAAAAGCAGTTAAAGGAGAGAAGAAAAGATGCAGACAGAAACCAATCTCAAATTTTAGTGATAAGTGAAAGTACATTGAGACAAATCAGGATGAATCACATAGGAAATGTCTCGTAATGTGATTTCTGTGACATTGAAGTTTCCCGACTGCCCAAGAGGGAAGAAAAGAGTCAATTTCGATCATTGAATTGATCATTGATTTGATAGAGATGAGCAACTACTCAGCCCAAACCCAAAGAGTAGCAGACGGCAGCAGGATTCGGGTGTTACCACAACCTCTGTCTCAGCTGCAGGACCAATGATGGCGGACTCGGGGATGGGAGTGAGATGGAGAGCTGCTGTTTCAGGAGAAACATTCAGCTGCTGGTAGTGTTGCAGGGTCACAACTGGAGGAAGAGGTTTAACTTTGGACTGCAGGAGAGCAGATGCTTGAGAGGGTGTTTGTTGATGCTGCTGCAGGTTCTGTACCAGTTGGTGCTACATAGGAATACCACACAGCCAATCATGAGCAAAGCTCCGGATCAACGGCTGAAATTCATTTTAGTCAGGCTCGTCCAGGAGTTTAAATACAGTACAGAACGAGTAACAGATTTTGCTGCTGTAACAAAACCTTTTATAAACAGGCATTTGAAAAAAAATGAATGTGTATATATTGGCTTTGGGGAAGAAAACATAAAATAAAATCAGTGATTAATAAAATTAAGGTAACATTTTAATTTAATAAACCTGCCCCCACCGCCCCAAAAAACAGTTGGAGTTGGAACTAGAAAAATACATGACAGAGGACAAACAAATGAACGAGCCCATAATGTACAGGACAATTACTTTGAAAAATATCATGATGAGCCGGATGGACCGAATGATAACGTAACTGTGCTTTCTTAGGTTGAAAATCTATTGATGTAGTTAAACAATACTTACAAACCAACAATTACTATGCATTCCTACCTGCTGGTTGCTTTGAGGGCTGAGAAAGGCTGAGGCCTGCTGCTGCTTCATCAGGAGCTGCTGATGCTGAGGTGTCGCCTGTGGCTGCATGTTGGCCGTCTGTGCTTGCTGCTGTGCCGTTTGTGCAGGAGACTGCTGAGCCGGCTGCACTGCAGCTGCTGCATGAGGTGGGACACCGATACCAACACCTTGTAGCGGAGGAATGTCAGAAGAATGCCGTTGTGTTATCACCAAGTTTGTTGTATGATCCAACGCTCATGCACACTAAATATTATCATGATGTCAGGGTGGTGTTTGTGGCCTGAAGAAATGTGAAAGGAAGCTTTTGTAACTAATTAGAAATTGTGTGACAGTTCATTCTCAAAAACTGATAACCGTAAGAACCTATAGTGAGATGACTGAACCAGTGGGAACACACGGCCACAATAGCTTTTACAATTAAATTAGTGAGAAGTTCGTTCAGTCTATTAAAGGCTGTCCTTTCAGTTGGATCATAAAGTGTGTCATTATCAGTGTGATTGTTACTAATCAAAGCTATAAAGTTGTACCTATAGCTTGGGGCGTTCCAGTGGTCACGCTGGGCCTCTTTCGTGGAGTGAGAGCTGGCTGGATAGGAAGAATGCCCGATATGGGCTGGGGCTGAGCCTGGCCAGCTTTGGGTCGCTGACGAGGTGCTATTGAGGTTTCCATGGTAGGAACTGGGTCCGTGAGCCTGATGGGAAGAAAGAAGGACTGCAGTGTAATGCTAAAGTTTTTTGTTTTTTTTTATGGTAATAGCACATTGAAATGTGTGGTTTCTCCATTCACCTGGCTTTGGTTTGACTCTTTTTGGCCACCGCTTCACTGGCTCGGATAGGTTCAGGAAGTTTTGCGGGGATGGGCAAGTTCTGCAATAATACGATTATCAGTTGACTAAAGAAATTGAATAGTTCAATGTAATATTAAAAGCATAACACAATATACATGACAAGAATAGTTTGTTCTAAATGTTTATATCCCAGAACGTACACAGTGCCAAAGACAAGAAAAGGTGTCCCTGTGCTCCAATATGTTCTAGATTACTATTTGAAAAGCAAACAGTACTCAGATAAAAGTGTAATTGTGAAAGGCAAGTGATGAGTTAATATTCCATTCTGCTTATTGGTCTTCTCTTACTGACTTACGTGTACATTTGGGACTGAGCACTCTCGTCGAGCCAGTTTAAAAGCAAAGTAGGATACTTGGTAGATGTCCGGTCTCTTATCTGGATCAGGTTCCAGCATGTATCCTAAGATGTTGATAAAAATAAGATCAGAAGGTTATGTGCATGCAAATCTGCATTAAATAATAGCCATACATTTACAAAGGAACCAAGTCAGCAAAAATGTAGGAAAATGATTACTCACTAATAAGACAGTGCATTTCCTGGGAGTAGCGGGAATTGTCTGGGATTGTGAAGCTGCCATCGCAAATGGCCACTTGGCTCTCGCCAAAAGGAAGCGTGAAGTAGCACAGCTTGTAAAGTAAACAACCCATGGCCTATACAGACGACAGAATCAATACACATTACATGAATGTCAACACTTATCAATGCTCTTCTCATCATGACGGTGAATCAATCCAGTCTTAATCCTCACAAGACTTATTAATTAATTACTGAAACGTCAGTCTTACCCAAATATCTGCCTTTGTTGTGATAACCTTTCCACCGTAGAGATTCACCATCTCTGGAGCACGGTATGACAGAGTTGTGTACCTGAAGGTAAGAGGAGGCTGCTGAGTTTCTGAAATTTTCCCGGACTAATAAATGATGCAAAACGCTCCGAAACAAAAAATCCCTACTTTTTGATCTCCTCTTCCACGATGGCCACTCCTTCTGTCTGAGGATTTTGGAAGTGGTTGGTTGCACTTCCAAAGTCACAGAGGACGTAGTGTCCCCGGTCGTGCAGAAGAATATTTTCCACCTACACGAGGAAGACGACATGAACCTCATCAGAACTGACAGCACAGTGCCAGAAATAATAACTTCCCGCTTCCAAATAGCTAATATTAATTATCTAGTCCAGTAAAGGCAGTTTTAGGAAAACAATCCGGCTTACCTTGAGATCTCGGTGAATGATTGGAGTCTTGCACTGGTGGAGACGAGCAACGGCCTCACACGTATCACAAAAGACCTGCAACACCTCCGCTTCAGTGAAGCCCGTCTGTAACCGCTGGTTCATTAGGTTTACCACCTGCCCACCTACATGAAAGACACACGACAGTTACAAGTTCATAAGAAGATAAGAGAACGACAAATAGACGTAGCCGAGCAGCACTGGTACACATGCTCGTTGTCTGAACCGTTTGCTCTGTGACGTACACAATAGTCTATGATGTCAGTACGATGGAGACATTATAACCTGGGCTGTGTTTATACAGACAATTCGAATTTTACTTTTGTAAGAAAAAGTTTGGGAGAATAGAAGAGAATCAGTATTTAATATCAGACAGTGACGTAGTGGTTAGCACTCTGGCCTCACAGCGAAACGAGCCTGTGGTTCGAGTCCAGGCTTATGGGCCTTTCTGTGACGAGTTTCTATGTTGTCCCTGTGTAGCAAGGGTTTTATCCAGGTACTCTGGCTTCCTACTCCAGCCTAACATGCATTTGAAGTTAACTGGTGACTAAATTGTCCATAAGTGTGAATGTGAGTGATGGTCAGTCTCTCTGCTTGTCCTATAATTGGTTGGTGATCTGTTCACTGTGTACCCTGCCTCCACCCATAATCAGAATCAGCTCCGGCGCCCCCACCACATTCAGTTCGATGAAGCGATAGAGAGAAACAATGGAATTATTTATCATGGTTGTTTGAACAAGGAGATATTATTGGAGATATTTCTTTTGGCAGTGCTAGTTGATATAATAAAAAGGTATACAAGAGAGGAATCAGGGAGTGATCTAAAATTACAGCGAGTAGGGAGCTAGTGATCTGTACAAGATGTGATTTATGACCTTCACCACCCAGTGCACGTCGTTCTCCACTAGACAACTGGAGAACCAGACAGGGCAGCAGTACGTTACGAGACTCTAAAAGTACTACTTTAGTATACTTATGAAATCAATTCAGCTTCTTTAAAAATATATATATATTTTTTTTAAACTTCTCCATCTTTATTTTTGTATTATTTCTAAAGAGAGTTTTTACAAGTGTACAAGGGTATTAATATTTGATCACTCTATAAATACCATCACTGAGGTATCATTTATTGACTGAAACTGAACCTCCATTGATTCCAACAGCTATCCAAGGTCTATTAGGCTTCTGAAAAAAAAAAAAAAAAAACAGGATGCTGCAAGCAGCTGAACCCAGCAGAGATAGAGAGGCACGGAGGGGGGTGGGCTGATTTACCTCGGCAATAGTCCATTAAGATTAGGACTTCCCACACATCGCCAGATCCAACTGCTGCTATGCTGGAGTCCAGGAAGCCAACAATGTTTTTGTTGCCCACTAGGTCCCTCTATGTAAACAGAGAACACAACAATGTAAAACAACAAGGATGACTTTCACAGTATACAGAAGTAGGACAATGTAAGCATTCAAATAAATACATGTCTAACTATTCAGGCTGTTGAGTGTATTTTCAGCTACTTAAGTCTGGAAGTAATGATGATAACCATCCACTCAGGGCGTGGTTGCAGGAACTTGTTAGTTTAAGATGCCAGTCAGGATATGGACAAACAAGACAGAGAAGACTGCAACATTTACAAGTCCTTAATTCAAAATCCGACTTTTAAGTCCTCCCCCAAGTTCTTGCCAATATAGCTGGATCAAAAAGACTTTTCAGATAACGTTGAGTGTTTGAGAGCCTACAAAATTTCCCCAAATTAAAATAAAGTATTGCATGTAAATTCTTTTTTCTCAGTGAAGCACAGTTATGGCACATGTATGACACTTTCATGGCACCAGTAACTCCACCCACTTTACTAATGTAAAAGAAAGAATCCAATCAGACAGGCTCATGTCTGAGAAGTGTCAAAAACAAAGTGCAGCTGGCTTCAAAAAGCAGTTAGTGACTGAGGAATATTCCTACTCACCATAATCTGTATCTCCAGTTTGCAGATCTGCAGATCGTGCTCGTTGTTGACATACATTCGTTTTAGAGCACAGCGTACGCCTTGATGTGTGCGCACCAGAAAAACTATGGCGAATCCTCCTGCAATAAAAAACAAACAAACAAACAATAGAGAGAGAATTACCAACAAGGTCATTTGTCATACAAAACATGTATGTTTGGAGTTTTATATATAGTAATAGCTATTTAAATGTTATTGTATCATTTATCATATGATTATTCGTAAATGCTACATTCAAAATACCCAGTTTAAACCAAACAATTAAATGGCTTCCAACAGCTATGTGATTTATCTATTCTCAAAGTATCTTTCAACAAAAGCTCCAGGCCCTAATATATCATACATCTCTTCATTTTGGTAGCTGAGGACAGAAAATGAAATTGGCTTATGTTGAGTGTATCTTTTCCCATGTTATGACAGTAAATGAAGAGGTATGGAAAGGTTGAATCATGCGACTGGTGTATGTAATGAGTGACTGGAATGAAGAGCTCGAAACGCCACTGTGAGTCAGCCATCACGCTGTAGAAAAAAAAAAAAAAAGGAGACAAAAGTGACACAGGATATGGGAAGTGAGAAAAACTCATCATCCCACCTCAGGTCTATGTGATGCTGACACAAGAAAAACCACATGATGTCAGCGCACATCCCTGGCAACAGAAAGCAGCAACAACCACACAGATGAATGAAGACCTTCCATCAGGCGCTGCCAAAATATACCTGAACCCAGCCATCATGTGAAGTCTTATCAAGTGTTTGTAGAAAAATCCACTATGAACCACCAAAACTGAGCATCCAGTGTTTCTCCTCACACCCACGGGAGCAAAAGTGTCCATTTCTGCAGCCTTTAGCGTGAATATTCTCACAGACCCACCCTCACAGTCAGCTGCCACAACCAATGCATTGACACACACACACACACACACACACACACACACACACACACACACACACACACACACACACACACACACACACACACACACACACACACACACACACACACACACACACACACACACACACACACACACACACACACACACACACACACACACACACACACACACACACACACACACACACACACACACACGATTAAGTTTAAATTCACTACTACAAATTAAATTTTGTTATTACTCTAACTCCTCAATACACTGTTTTTCTTGCAGTTCGAGTTAATGCCACACGCAGGTCTGACTCATACAGCTGGCATCACTAAGCCAAGGACAGCTCCACGTGATCAGGCTGCTTGACGTTTCATTGCGGCTGCCTGGGGATAAATCACCACATTGCTGAAGAAGCTGTTCAAGTATCAAGCAACAGCAATATATTTTCAAGCTCTTCTAGTTCTTACACGACTTGTGTGTCAGTGTCCTGCTCTGTGTGGGACCTGGGAAATGGAGGGGATGAGCATGAGCAATCACACATCACGATTCCCCTGCTGACATTACAAATTTTATAACTGGAAATTTCACAATGAAGTGCAAAATTCTGAAACAGCTTTAGTCACAAAAAGAGATTTATCAGAACACTAACCAGAGTACTTTGTCTTATGGTCATGACATGTAGAAATGCCGTGCCTAGAATATTATTTTCTAACAAAGTAGTGACTGAAGCCCGCGCTGCATCAGCATGAGGAGCATAGAGTCTCCAGAGCAATGACAGCTGAGCCATTGCCGTTTCGCTCCGTCTAATCTGAGACGCCGCTAACAAATTAGAAGGATTAGCTGCCTTCTTAAGAGACACTCAGCAGTGGTCTACGATCTCAATCGACGGTGTGACCGAACAACTGTAAGCACTGCTACAAATAGCCCAAGCACACTGACGTAAGTGAGCATCAGGGATTATACCACTTTCCTTTATGCATGCATGTTCAAGTAAATGGACAAAAAAAACCCCAGTAACAATACACCTTTAGGCAGTGCTATGAAAAGCACAATGAAAGGCTCTCAGGCTTCTGTCCTAATTTGTCATCAGTGTAATGGGAATTACATAACCAAGTCAGCTTAAGGCTAATGCACAGCACATGTCTTCACTACTATGCTGTTTACAAACATGAACACAATGCTGCGATGTAGGCGCCCCACAGAGCCTCTCGCCCAGACAAAATTAGCAAAGACCACCCAGTCTTGGATGAGACAGGTTTAGCGTCATGAAATACAGAATATTTTGACTATTATTAACAACTATGTAAGACACTCGTGTTACCAGCAGTAATTTGATATTGACAAGAAAACAGATACTGTTGATGGTAAAGACAGAGACCTGTGTCTTGGAAAATCTTTGAACAACTGGTGTGAAGCAAATCACAGACATTTGATCCTAATGTCGTAAACAATAAGAAAAAGACAACTCCTGCCCTTAAGATACAAAAAAAACAGGATGGCATATCAGCATTGACAGGACTCACACTGTAAGGAGGAGGTTTACTGGATGAGCATTAAATATTGATATGCAGAGTGAAGACACTCATAAGCACAACACAGAAGTCAGTAAATTCCTGATCATTGTTTCCAATGATGTTTTCACACAGGTGAAGTTAGACCTGTGTCTATTGATCAAACCTGGCTGTGGCCAAACAGATGGTGCTCATCTATAGTACTGATAAATTAATCAACCTTTTTTAATCAATTATTTAGGAGGAGGCCCTCTTAGCTAACAGAACATGGCAGACTCTTATTGCAGAGACAAACGACCACAAGAAACCAGCTACACCTTCACAGACACTTGTTTAACTGAGTTCTTATGAGGACTACCTTGCAAGTTATAACCAGTTGAAGGTGGTTTTCTTCACCCTCCACGCTTTGATCTTAAACTTACAGGAAACCAACATGCATATTTGGTTTCAGTAAGTTGCAGACTTCTAGGAAATCCCACACAATCAACACCGCTTTTTGTTCATGCACATGTCTGAAATCTACATCTGAAATGTGTCCCACCCTCTGCACATACCAGGACACATGACTCAGCATAACATTTAAGAGCACAGTAGAAAATCCAGTTGCACCTCCTCCCAGCCTGCAGGTAACGTGTGAAGTAAAGCAGAAAGAAGACAACTGAGTAACACACCCTCCTCCAAGTTCCAGTTTTCTGCCTTGGATCACTTTTCCCATTATCACTGTACAGAAGAAAGACTCGGAGCACAAAAGAAAAGGGCTACTTGGCAGGAAAAACAGCATTAAGAGAGCAAACAGGTTACTGTAAATGTTAAAGCCTTGTGCCAATAAGGGGTATGATCGCCCACTAACAGGTAAGAAAGGTGAGAGCCTGCAATTATATTGGCCAGTCGGGATGAGCCCAAACAAATACAAGGCCCACTGACTGAACTCAGGTTACCTGAATATCCAGCAATGTGAAGCTGATGAGGTTCTGTTGGAAGTGTTTGTGTGACATGTGTGCAGAAAGCCACGTAGCTCACCTTCTGCGACGATTTCGTCGACGGTCACTTGATATCTCCCGATGCTGAACACCCGCCCGATGAAGCTGCCGCCGCCGCCCGAACCGGCGCCTCCTCCGCCGGCTCCGGAACCAGGCCCGGAGCCCGCATAGTCCCGACGAGAATCGAAGAATTTCTTCATTTCTCCCAGATGGTATGCAAAGCACGGCCCAGTCCCCCGACACGTCGCGGCGTCGTAACAAACGCTGGGACTAAATTAGAAACAGACCCTGGTCACCGAGACGAGCCGCTGTGAGCAACACGGAGCTTTTCCACTAATTGAATGAGCGCTGCTCGTTAGCTCGAAGCTAAGCGCTAACTCCACTAGCTTCAGATATTCCAGAGCCGAGCGACGCTCCTCCGGCTAACTCATGACTCCGACACCAGGCGGAGTCAAATCCTCAAAGATAAGTCGGCGCTTTCCGCTCCAAAACGACACTGAAACAACGGCGGCCAGGCGACGAGGTCGAAGGGAAGAGCCTGGTTAGCTGTTATCACACCCAGCCGGCTAAGTAGCCCACTAAGCGGCTAGGTGACAGCTGTCAGCCGACGGACCGGCAGCCGGGCGGGTCCGAGGAGTCCAATGCAGCTTATCACTCATCTCCACCGGGAGCCTTCTCCACGGCGGGGTCCGAGCCTCACTGGGGTGCTCGACCGGAGGAAACGTGTGCGCCCGGCAGGCTCTGAGGAGGCTGGGTGACTTAATGATAGAGCCAACAGCGTCCTCCTCTCCTGCTCCTCTCTCCCTCGATCCTGCTGCTGCTCCTGCTGCTCGTGCTGCACTTCTCATCTGATTGGTCAAATAAACATCCATTTCCTGGATGTGCTCCTCAGCCACGCCCCCTCAACATGTAGGATTCTGTCAACAAACATCACGATTTTATAAGACGTTTGAAGATTTACACGAATTTGAAGCTTAATATGAGTCGATCATCAGTAGATATCTAGTCTAGTTAAGAAACAGTCCACCTTTGTGTAACAGGTGCAGCAAAGAATAAAGGTAATTAAATGTATTGTTGGACAGATGGCAGTTTTGTCAGAGTACTCCTATATTTATTACATAACAACACTAAAATTGGTAGAAAAATACAAAATATGGAATAATTATTGTATCTGGCCTGCACCATGAGCAGTGGTTGGTGATTATATATATATATATATATATATATATATATATATATATATATATATATATATATATATATATATATATATATATATATATATATATATATATAATAATACCACCAGGCCTTCCAAGTTATAAGAAAATGTCACATGTGCTGAAACAATTTCACTTGTGTCATGGAAAGCCAATGATTTAGGTGAGAAGAAGTCATTCAGATTCAAATCAAACTGAACAGTGTATGGCCCCTTTTACACTAGGGGTTTATTTTATTGGTTGTAATTTGCCCTGATATTGTCTGACCCTATCAGTTTCTGTCCTCAAACTATACGCTTAGAAAATAGTCAAACATGTCTTTTTCTTTCGCATTAATATGAAATCTAAAGCCGGTTTTAAGCTTTGTAGCAAGCACAGTGTGATGAATGCTTTGTGTTAATTGTAGCCTCACTGGGGTTACTTTCTATTTTTTCTATTTATTTGTATTTGTTACCTCATGTGAAGCGGCGACCATTGCTGCTTGACGTGTCGCTCTTTTCCTCCTGCAGGGGTCGCTGTTTAATTACAAAAAGAAAGTGACTAAAGGCCTTCAGTCACAGTTTCAACAATTTGCAAAGCTTGGTTAAACCTTTTATTGTTGATCTAAATCTGACGACAGACAGACAGACAGACAGACAGACAGACAGACAGACAGACAGATAGATAGATAGATAGATAGATAGATAGATAGATAGATAGATAGATAGATAGATAGATCAATGTCATTAAATTAAAAAAGTAAATATAGAATAAAATAAACTAGCCTAAAATAAACTGAACTAAATTAGACCTTCTTAATATTAAGTGTCTATTTAAGAAGAGTTATCAAGAAAGATTTTTTTTTCTAATTTCTTTCCAGAAAAATACCTCAATCAGATGTATCATTGGGGAAATAGGAGTTACTTTGCTGAAGTAAAGAGCCATATACGTGTATGTGGCACACATGGCAGTAATACTATAAAAAGATCACCTGTCTCAATAATTAGAACAACATGGTTTGTCTACATTCTAGTATTTCCTTCAGTTAATTAAAAAATGTAAAGGAGCAAATAGAGAGACTTGTTTATATGAGATTATGGATGTGTAATATTTATCACCTGCATAAGCCAAACAGATTAATTTGTGACTGTGCCTATTACTGTGTCTATTACTGTGGTATCAATTTAGTTCTGAGATGTTTACATAGACTGACAATGCTTAATACATATATCATTACCACTCTTTGTAGCTGAATAGTATGTGTTCATGGTTGTTTGTTTACAGAATACAGGACGCTGAAATCGAGTCAGGCTTGAAAGTCTAAGAGTTGGTGCAGCCACACATTTAAACACGTGGAGACCATTTTGTTAAAATAATTGAGCCATTAAGCTATTTCAGGAGTAGAGCTGTTAGTGCTGTGGTGATAAATGACAAAGCTCTGATGCATTCTTTCCCTTGTGCTTATCCTCTAGATGCTACGGCTCAGACATCCTAAAAGCTAAACACACTTTGTTCTCAGTTTCTGTGCTTTTATGAGAAATGAAATATCCTCACATGGCGACTGATTTTAGATATGTGAAAAGTGAAGAGCATTTCCAATCAAGCATAAATGCAAGTATCAGAATAGCACAATAGTGCCTGTAAAGTGAGTAGAGATACAGGAGAATTTGCTACTTTGACAAAAACAACAAGAAAATCCTCAGAAGCTCAAATTGCACCAAAAGATGTGTTAGCACGTTACACTGCAGCTGAAGTTATTGCTGTGTGAATGAACAAACATGACTACTGTTATTGTGTGAAGTGGCTGAAGACCATTGAGACACACTATTTAAACGAAGTCTACGTGCATTGATTTGAATGAAGACAGTTGGAATCAGTTCTGTATACACAAAATACCTTTAGTGTTTCTATATGATGAGAGTGTGTGTCCACCAGTGTTTGGCTTCTCTGTACTCTCAAATCAGGAATCAGAGAGGATGTTCGCAGCTTTTCTTGAAGCAATCAGAAGATGGCACCAGGGAAAAAAGGTTGATACCACTGACACCCCATTTTTATTAATGGAAAACAAAGGGATATTACCAGTATGCACATTTTCATTGATTTACCTCTTTCAAAAATGAACCAAATTAAAAGCAGGGTTAATGTTACTTTTACCCAAGTTAGACCTCAGTGTCTTCCACTAAGAGGAAACTTATGAAAATTTCGATTTTGCCGGTAAGCATCATATTTTCAGTAATTGCATGTTTTTGTTCTTGTAGGACTCTCGGCACACACACACATACACATGAAATAAAACCACTCTCTATTCAGGAGGTAGCCTGACCTTTATCTTTCCTTGATTCTTGGTAGCTTTTCTCATCAAGATGGCCTTTTTTACTTCAAAATGACCTTTCATTATCTTTCCATAGTTCCTATGGCAGTTTTTTCTTTCTTCGTCATTGTCTTTTGTCTAAATATCAAAACTATGTTGAGTCACAGTATGAACTCTGAGATGAAGGCTTCAGTTAATAAATACTTACATTTTCCTTGATGGTAATATGTCCTTCATATGAGGGATTGGCAACATGGCGAGGGTCATAAGAACTTCATCTGCTCAAAAATGCCAAATTGTAATGGACAATTTGAAAATGTATAATAATTGGAGCTACCTATTTGACCAAAGAGCTAAATGAATGTAAAAAAAAATGCATGTGTTTAATACTTTAAAATGCATCCAGTTTTATAAATTTTAAAGAATAATGCAATTGATTGTGGGTTCAAATGTATTTAACTGAACCTGTTCTATTATTTTTGGAACTGATCTCCCTGGGCTGTAACAAGGCAGCCTGTGGGCCACTAGTTTGGTTTATAGCGTACTATAATAGACCTTAAAGGGCCGTGCTATTTGCCAACTAGACATTTTAAATTAGGAGTTGTTCTCAATAAATCTAACCCAGTTAAATAAAGGTTAAAGGAAACAGATCATTAAAAAAAAAAGCTTTCTAGCCTAATCAAAGGAACAGCAGGATCTGAGGATGCCACTTTGATAAAAGGCAAACCGTCTTCCATGACATTTGACCAAGTCCAGCAGATCTAATTCAATTTCTGAGTTGCCTCCTACCTGGATAAATCGATTGTCTAGGAATACACAGACAATAGAAAAAAAAAAACCCTGAATGTAAAATGTGCATAACACAAGAAAAATGTAGTGTGTTCTTTCTCATTGTAGGTGGACTGAGTGTTGATTAAATATATATTATATATATATTAAAGTTCAATCAAAGCGGAACACAGAAGTCATTTGAGGATATGTGTGTGTGTGTGTGTGTGTGTGTGTGTGTGTGTGTGTGTGTGTGTGTGTGTGTGTGTGTGTGTGTGTGTGTGTGTGTGTGTGTGTGTGTGTGTGTGTGTGTGTGTGTGTGTGTGTGTGTGTGTGTGTGTGTGTGCATCAAATTCCCATCAAAACAGCTGGATTTCAATTCTTGATATTCCCTTTTTGAAGCACTTTAATTTTGAAAATCAAATCCTGCACGGTCTTAAGGAGATTTATCCTCAAACTCTTTCCAATTTGCTTGCTTATTTTGGCATGACTACAGTTTTAGAGTAGCTGATTATTAGACCTTTGGAGAGTGCGAGGCAACATGTACCCACATACGAGAGCTGAAATGCCCTCTCTCACTCCAGCGGCAGACACATTACACATCTGGGTCTTATCCTCCTGAAAGAGAAAGTCAATCTCCACATGCCTGAGTAAACACTCTGGACATTCTTGGGTTTTGACGATGGAGAAGTTCAAGTCCTAACCAAGTTGTCAGAAGTGTAAATATTTCCACAGACATGGTCCAAACTCTGACATTATGTTGGCATTATGTACTCTGAGAGAGATGTAGGTCCGGTTTGAAAGAAATTTGGCTTCCTTAAAAGAAATGAAACTGTGCAGTAATGTGGAGCATCAAAGAGAAATACATCTGAGGAATTAGTGGATCACTTCCTTTAGCCGGGTCCAGGTCATGGCTCATATCAAAAACAAACTGCCTTTTCGTCCACTATTCTTCAACATCACTCCAGCTTTCATCACAAGTACGTTTGTTTTATATCCTCACAGGTACAGTGGGCCCATGATGGAAAAGTCCTTATTTATTTTAAAATATTCCACTGTTAAGATCCGAGGCGAAATTCAGTTCTTCACCTGCATGCCTTCAAAAGCAGTGTTTTTGTGATCTTTTCATCAATTGATTTTCCACCCTTCTTCCTTCATTTTGTTTCCCCGAATATATTTTTAGGAACAAAAAACAGAAAGTAATCATCCAGAAAATTGCAAATAGGCTGACGATTGGATGTAATACATATTATGCTTCCTGTAAATCCTCTTGGACAGGCAAAACAAATTTCATTTTCATTCTCCTTGAAGTGATAAATCAATTTAACATATATGCTTTTAATACTCCACGGGAAATATGCTTTTTTTGTTCAGCTGTCAAGAAGAAAAATATAAGCAGAAGGGAAAATATAAGACAGGTCCACCTAATACTTATAAAGGCTTTATATCTATAAATATAAAGCGTAACCGTCAGATGCAGGCATATAAGTTAGAATTTTGCTAATGATAAATGTATATTCACAATATCAAGAGTCCACCTTGTACATGGACTGGCGTACAATAAAGTGATATTGTCTGCATTTGTTAGGGTAATTTCTGTTTGCGCATAGAAGCAAATAAAGTACAAATAGGGGATACTTTAATGAGGTATTTTTTGGTTTATATGCACTTGATTTATTCCAGAGCAATGTGTCAGCCAGAAGTTTGCATTTGGTTGTAAAAACAAAGCAATCACACAGGGAGGAAATGAGCATCAATCGATTTCTAAATTCTCAGTCCAATATTGGCAGTATGGAGAGAAGATAGGTCATCTCAGTTCACGATAAGTTCCTTCCTTATCACTGAGGACCCCAGGCCATTCATAGACCCACCAAAATACATAACATCGTCACAGACTTGGCAAGCCTCCAACCAAAAGCAGTGAGGGAAATATTATACCTTAAAGTTTACAACCATACCTTTAAAGGTACCAGTACCAGTTAAAGGTATGGTTGTAATCCAATATGTAAATAAAGAGCATTACTTTACAATACAATCTGGTCCAGTGACTGAAATATAGCTGTTGCTTGTCCTAGACAGCTGTCAATCTCACAATCTTTTTCTTTTCCCTGTGAATCTAAAAATAATCAATCTCTTCCACTTGGTGGAGGTTCTTTCTCTCCCTTGATCCAAAAATGGAATTTCACATCTCTTCCGTGAGATACAGATTTAAACGTGGAGCTGACCATCTTCAAACTCCCTGCTTGGTTATGAATATTTTGACTTCTTGTTGGAGGAACTTGTGTAATCCTAACAAATAGACAGAATCATCCAAAAAAGTACAGATGACATCCTCCAATTCCTGCACATTATGCTCGCCTGACCTCAGCTGTACCCAGATTCAAGATAAAAGCCACAAAAAAGCATGGAGACAAAAGACGTTGTTGTAGCCTAACCTCTAAAGCCAAATATAATCACTCCAGGACCACACAAACTAAATGGCTCACACTGTTGGTCCCAGTACTCAATATTCCCAAGGTCTCCTGAGGTGCTGACAAGGAGAAACTAAAAACCCCAGCGAACGTAGTTATAGCCCTCGTCCAAATCTACAAAAACGCCTGAATGTTGAGGGTGAAAAGCTTTGGCCCACAGGTTTCCTTATCATGTGATCCGGCTCACCAGCAGATGGTGATCAGTGTCCAGATGATATTATCAATGCTTCTTGCTGCCTTTTCTACCTTTCATGCAGGCGTCTCAAGCTGGAAGAAAAAAAAAAATAATGAAATGTTCATCAATATTTCATGGAGACATTATTTTCTAAGTTTTTTACCCTTATATTCAGATCCGCCTTAAAAAGTTAGGTTAATTTTCTTCATGGTAACAGTCAAATGGATATAATAGATAAAATGGGTTTTATACCGATAAAGTCAAGCCAAGTCTATAATCACACTCACACTGTGAAAATTTACACAAGATAAAATTAGAACTTTGTGAACACAACAGTAGTGTATAAAAACTCTGGCTACAATCCCGTCTGACCCCACAAACAGGAACATGTTATGTACACACTGACACAGCCAGTTGCCCATATTCACAGATCCACTTTAAATCTGTGGATTTACATTTCACCGGACAGCCGTGCGAACACAATGTTGTGAGGCAATTGACACGTAACCCCGATACTCGATGGGCATAACTCCCTTCTGGTTATGTTCGTGCTTCTCCTGCTACGCAAATTATTGAATGCATGTATAGTGCCTGCGGCTTCGGGATGTACTGATTCTCATGAGATGTGACAACTGGCAAGCCATTCTGCCACCCACAGACCAAACAGCAGCGGCTTCTAGATTATTCTCCCGATGGTGGCAGCAGGTGTTGCTGTTTAGGAGAGCTGATGGTGTTGATGACCCTGGTGACAAAAGGGCTTTACCTGCCTGGAACATTCAGGCGGACTGAATGGAACTTGTAGCCATTGCTGGTAATATAATAACATGGAATAAGGACGTATTAAATGAAACTAAGTCTTTCAACCTTCAATTAAGACTGAATGTGTGGGTGTGTGTTTGTATTAGCCTTAGTCTGGGTCGCTGACCCATTTGTGCTTTAACCCCCAGCGAAGCCTGTGAGTGCATCGTGGGAAGTTTACACCGGTCAGCCACAACAAATAGAGGGAAAACCATTAAGGATCCTGTTACGATAGCAGAGACACACAGCATGGTGATAATTGCTGCCATCAGAAGTGGAAAAAATAGACAACCTCTTTGGTTCCATAGCCTAAAAGATTAGTGGAACAGTTATTGAGGTGAAAACTGGAGGGTAAACAAAGAAATTGGCAATTTAACTCATTGATTGATTTTTTTAGAGGAAATTGGGGTTAAAAAAATAATCAAGAAAGATAAAACAATTGATTATCTAATACATTTCACATAATTGTATTCATTGTTAGTGTAATAAGGATAAGATTAGAAACTTAGTTTTTTTTTTTTAAATCTCTCTTTCTCTGAGTACAACACAGAAAATATCTCATAAGTATCTGCTTATGGGACCATGTCTCTCATCACAATAACAGCTGGATCTCTGACAGTTGAAACCTACCTTATTTGCAGCTCCTTTTCAAATGTGTTAAAAACAGATGCAATCATGAATGTTTCCAATGTTCCCAGATGTTAAAAAATCACTTTGAGCATTTTACCTTAATATATTATCAAATACTTGGTGCAATCTGGAAAACATGGCTAATATTCCATATTCACATGCTGTACCTTATTTTGTTACATACTCCTTGTGTGCTAGTAGATGTGTATGTGTGTAATATCAGGTTGACGACCAATTTCATACCAACAAACCTTTAGTAGATCAGGCCTACAGAGCATGTAATATATTGGCTTGTGAAGACAGGGACACAATGATCTGCCTAGATTAATGAAGTATTATAAAATATGGCAGTATCTCATATTCAGTTATATGTTTTGGATTAATTTACACCACAAACACAAGTCAGGCATGTTTGATACCTCATCAAAATCAGACAAGCACATAGATATACAGAATGTAGCTCCTCACAAGTTTCTCGTTTTTAAAAGACCAAGCAACTATGTCACCACCACTGACATAGTTATTGAACGGCACGCGATTTACTTGCACAAGCTTTGGAATATACTGGTCGGTTGATGTACTGGGCACTCCTCGCATTCACTTGGCCTGAAAGGCGTCAGAAGGCATCAACTGGAAGTGAAGTTACTGCTTCCAACACCTGATAACATGGGACACCTTCACAAGACTGTTCAGGCGGCTGACACGGCACGGTAGCGGTGGATTTAATGTTGTGACTGATCCGTTCGAACGTCAGAACTTATCTGCGTGTGAAAAAGTCTTTCTCCACTGAAAGACGAAGAGTCTCCTCTCCTCATTAGCATCCCTTATCGGCCCACCCAGCCAACAGTAATCAGCTGAGATCAGTGGAGGCAGGAAGAGTGAGGGATGAAGGAAAGAGGCGATGGGTAAACTTCCTGAAGAATGTGGCGTTTTTCTCTCGCGAAGGGTGGAGTGCTTCTTACAGACAGAAGAGGGGAGCATTTTACCCCATTTCCTTTTTCTTTTTTTTCTTTCTTAAATCTTGTGTAGTCACAGTACTCGATGCAAGAATACTTCCCCGAGTTAGTAAACAGAGACCGTGGTTTTGGATGATAAGAGATTTTTTCAGGAATGAGGGAAATGACCATGTGATGTTAAAGCCTGACAGCATTTGTAACACTGGAAGAAGATGGAAAGGAGGGAATTCATTTAATCTTAAGTCATGTATTTGAGCAGGCATTTAAAAAATTGGCAACAAGCTGAAACCAGAAATCAGTGTTGATCCTTGCTCAAAGATGCCTTCAACTCCAAATATTTAAAACAAATTCTTAATCAACTCAATCAATCAGATTTTAAATTTGAGTATGAAATTAGTTTTGAAACTCTATTTTTTTTCTCCTGTGTCTCCTGATTGTCTCGAGGGTGAAACTTATTTCTCTTTGTGGTGTGTGCTTTGGGCTGGTAGTAACATTATTACTGGTATGTTAGATAACTAGGTGCTGAGAGCAAGAGGTAATAAGTCCATAACTCTCCATTTAGATCACTTCTTAGGAAAGAAACATTTGATTTAAGAACAATTATCATTTAGTGGGTGAAATAATCCAACAAAAAGAAAATAAATAAAACGTGTTTGTTTGTTTTTTTAATGGGCTTTATTGCTTAAAAATGTTCACCTGTAACACCCCTGTAGTCAGTCTTCAAATACTTTGTTCTGGTTTTGACTCTTGTGTCTGGAGAATTCACTGAAGGGTTTGAGAAACAGCTGCACACCTCTGAGTCGACAGATTCTCTCAGATCATTTAGAAATGATCCAAAGGTTAGAGTCCAAAGAAAGGACACTTGAGTCTTTGTCTCAAACAACTTTCACATACTGTATATTAGGTTCTTGTCTGAGTTTCTGCAGCCATAAAGAATCCATTCCAGCAAATCGAATCAAAATGACTCAGCAATGCAGACATTCATAGTCATTGTCCTGCTGCTCTTAGAAATAAAGGAAGCAACATGTTGAAAGTAAACCACTGAAGATTCAAAAGTGTCCTGCAATTGTTCAGCCTGTGTGATTTAGGAAATATAAAATTAGCACTTAAAGACGTTCTTTATTCCTGGTTTTATGTATATTCCTTCAAGGAATGCCACATGTTTTTACTGTCAAATTATGTCATCACAAACCAACTTTTAGAGTTAATACAAGCGATGTAGTTATTTTAAAGATATGACAAATGAGCTTGCAGATTATCAAAGACACTTCTGACTGCCTCGGGTTCAGATGGAGTGTGGAAACTTTATGCTGCATTTAGACACCACTTCCTGAAGAGGAAAATACACCGCTTATTCCCCTGGAGTCTATGAAACAGATATCCTTCCCATTTTTATCCAACCTCCATGGCACAACAGACAGCATTCATCAGATGTTTCAACAAACCCCTGGTGGACTGTCGTCTCACACTAATGAGTCCTCGGGCCTGACCTCAGACATTTTCTGAGGACAATGAGCAGCGGTAATAGCAGTAAAAGGATTTAGGATGGCACTGAGGGGGTCTCATGGGTGATGTGTGACAATACTTCGAGCCAGCTTCCTTTTGGTTTAGATAGGAAGATGCATAACATGTTGTGTGTACCGTTCAGTTTAAGCAACACCTCAAAAGTAGATTTTCACTTAATTAGAGGGCAGAAATATGTAAGTCTACTCCATGACAATGATGGCATGGAGTGAGTAAATAACTAAACTGTGCCTGCAAGTTCACAGACATGATCCGATGGAAAATGTATTGTTAAAATGATAGGAATCCAAGGTCGCACAGTGGTGAAGTGGTTAGCGCTGTTGCCTTAAAGCAACAGCGTTAACCACTTTCCATGTGGAATTTGCATGTTCTCCAGTTTCATTCAACGGTCTAAAACAGTCTGAAAGTGTTTCAATGGTTAGTCTAAAATTACTCAAAGCTTTTAATGAGTTTGTGACTGTCTGCACTCCATGTTTGCTCTGTGATTGACCCATTGCCAGCTGGGATTGGCTCCAGCACCCCTGGAAAAAGGATAAAGCAACATAGAAGATGGATGGCTGGATGGATGGATTGCGTACCATTTGGTACTGAACTCTGCAATAAGACATTTCTTTCAATGGTTTTTAATTTTGAGTCCCACTTCAGCTTTGTCCAAATGTTAAAAACAGGCTCTTCATAGTGAATTAACAGGCCTGCTGCACCTATAACAACATACATTTACTAGTTAGCTGTGCTGATCTTCCACGCATGATGGATCGGCAAAAAAGTATTTGTAAATTTCAACAGAGTGAGATGATGAAGATGTGAGGTAATTTGATAAGAAATCCAATTAATCAACAACCTGTATTGCAATATTTTATACTGGCTAGTTTCACTGTCTTCAGAGATAAAGATGGTTCCTGAATGAGATAGAACTGTCTACCTCTCCCTCTCCGACTGGAGTTAGTAAGTTAGTGCATGTGCTTATACTTTATTTTTGTCATTAACTAAATTCCTTAATCTGTATTTCAGCTTTTAGTTGCTGATCTTCAATTAGCTAACTTACTGTGAACTTCAAAGTCATTGAAAGACATGCTTCACAGTTTCAACATCATAATCTTAACAACTTGAAATTTTATTTCAAGTTCATTGCTGTTTTTATCTTTAAAATTTTGCTCTTCACCTACTAATGCAGTTAATCCAACTAATCCAATTTAGTGTCACAGGGTGCTGGAGCTGATCCCTGCTGACTCAAGGTTGAAGCCAAGGTCCAACCTGGACCGTTGCCAGTTCATGTGACACGTAGGGACAATTTCAGCAATCAACATCAAACAGATGTCGTTGAACTCTGGATATGAACTGGAACATCCACAGAAAACCCAGTCAGACAGATTATGCAAACTCCACACAAAAAGGCCTAAAAAGCCTGCAATCAAACAGGCAATGGTCCTGCTGCACCACAAAACCACTATGGAAAAGACACAATTCAGTCATTTACAATGTGCAAAGTTAGGAGACACAGTCCAACAAAAAGCCTTTCATCACCCACAGAAGCAAGAATGAGAGACAAAAATTATTGATCTGGAATTAAAGTGAACATTGGAAACTCCAGTGCAATGGGAGAGTAGTGGTTAGCACGGTTGCTTCTGGTTCAAACCTGTGAGCTGATGTACCTTTTGATGGGGTTTGCACATTCTCTCTGTGCTTTTATATCCTTCCTCCCACAACTCAAAGATGCATGTGAGGTTATTTGGCTGTTGATGTGACTTTCTTCGATATTGACTTTGTATTCATTTTCAAGAAGTACGTTAAGAACCGGACATACCCCCTCAGCTTTTTTCCATTTATCATGGGCAAGTTAGGTTTATCTGTTATCACTATCAAGTGTACTTTGAAAACACAAGTGCGAATTCTGACAAAAAATAAGTAAATCTAACAAGGTTGTTGTTCACTGTAGGCTTAAATATTACGTTCTGCGATGTCCGCATGTTCTCTGTCTTTGAATAATAAAGCCAACAAAGAACACAATGTATAAATGAGACAACTTGGAGGATTTTGATCACTCCTCTTTTAGTAAGCTCTGCTTATTTACTCACAAACTGGGCTTAATTCATCCATCAAACCACTTTAAGAATCAAAACTGTCTTGAAATAAAGTGGTTTAGTGCAAAAACATGCACCTAATGTTAATTGTTTACAATAAATCACCCATTGGAGTGAATGCGTGTGTGAAATTGTGTGTAAGATTGTGTTTGCCCTGTGATGGACTGCCCGTGACCCATAGTCAGCTGAGCTGAACAAACTGGTGCACAAGATCAATGGAATTACTTTTTGACAAAAATAATGCATTAATTTAATTCATTGATTTTAAACGTAAACTTTATTTTAACGTAATTAACGCAGTTGTGTTTACTTCCGTTTTTTTGTTTGTTTGTTTTTACTCCCTTACCGGAGCAGCCTAATGTGCAGCACCATGACTACAGAGCAGCACAATACCGAGTAGAATAATATTAAAGTAGAAAGTTTCACTTTAAAAAGTTACCTGACGGCTGATTGAGAAAGTGAAAGTCATTAATTTTACTATGTAAAGGAGGTATTTAACGACCACAGAAGTAATTCTGCAGCAAAAAGCAGACTGCCATGGTGGCTGACCAGCAGCCACCAAACTGCTAAAGCTGGAGGAAATACTGGCAGGGAAAATATAAGTTTGGCTGGCTCTCCTGTATACTGTGTGTGCTCGCGTGTGCATGCTGTCTCTCTTGCTCTCTCTCTTTCTCTTGTGTATGTAGATATTACACTAGTATATTATTGCCACTTTGTTCATGTCATAAGTTTACCACTTTTTTTGACCTGCACTCTAACAAAACCCAGACTTATGTTCGATGTTAATTAATTCATTAATTTATGTTTTTATTTTTTATATTAGTTATAAAAATAATCTTTGAATTTAAATATAGTCTCTGTGTGTTGAGTCGACAATAATTCCATGGTTTTCCCTGAATAAATATTCATTACAAGCTTCAGTCTTTGGTAGGAAAAACAATGCAAGTAATCGCAATTAATTACAGAAAAATGTGCAATTAATTGTTAAAATAATCCGGACACATGTTCATCTGATAATCAAGAATACAAAAGGTTTCTATGTAGATTTGCACTTAATCATTGAACCTTCACTGCTTACGTGCGCGACGTGATTCTTCTGTGACCAGGTTCAGTCAAGGCCTCCTTCATGCTTGGCCAGAAAAGGTTCACAAACATAAGATGAATGACCAGTCACTGTTAAATGAGATGAATGGCGTGAAGTGAAGCAGACATTAACAGGGTTGTCATACGCACCAGCAATACTTCCTAAGCCAAACATCTCATTTCTGTGCTCCAAAATATCACACAGCAAAAGGAGAATAACATCTTCTGGTTAGAGCCTGATTACAAACAGACTCTAAAGAGCTCTGCACATTTTCATGGTTAAATACTGAAATAAAAGTGATCTGTTTTACTTTTTTGAAGCAACTACATTCAAACTAATTTTGATTTAATGAAAAGTTAAATGTTTTTATAACAAACAAAATGAACAATAATAACTACAAAAACAGCCACAAGAGTGATATTGACTTTCTTTTGTAGATCTTTTGCAAAAAATAGAAAATGGCAAGCAAAAATAAAAGAACTAAAAGTTATATGAAAGTAAACATAGCTAATGATGTATAATGTTAGCCATCAGATGCTGTCTAGGTCTCAGGATTATGGTCTTGATTGTGATTTTTTTATACATCGGTTTTCTGGAGAAAAAAAACATTCTTCGAGATAAGAGAGGCTGCCGCTGCACTATATTGATTTATAAATAAATAAATATGAGGAGTCCTACAGAGGAAGTTGCCTTCCTTTTGATTAAACATTTTATCAAAGCAATATTGGGATGGATTCTGATATAAGTATTACAACATACTGCACAGATTATGGGATTGGATTTTGTGTAATGTTTCTCAAAAAATGTGACATTGGTGTACTTGTTGATGCTGGTGAACATGACAAAGTTGTTGAAAAGAAAGGACACAAATAGGCAAATACATCCATCCACCTTATACCCAGGCTAGGGCCTCAGGAAGAGAAGCTCTGTTCCAGCTGACATGAAGCAACGAGCCGGGTACATCCAGGATAGGCCGTCAGTTAATCTCAGGACAAGTATTGTCAAGGTCAGTGGGATTGAATCCTGGTCTCCAGGAACCACAAACCTACAGTGCTCTTAATGCTTCACTGTTCCAAACACAACTGATTGAATGGTTTATTATCAGGCTTTCTACAGAATCTGATTCTACCACATTCACTGAATACTAATGTATAAGAGTAGGGAGAGACATTAAACAGGACATGACTAAAGCCTCTGATTAAGAATCACCAACATAATAAAATGAGGTAAATTAAGAACTGTCATTCCCATTTTGCATGCAGACTTTTAATACTTGTTGGATATTGAATGTTGGGCATTATATTAATGATATTTCAGAAATAAGTGTACTTTATTGATCCCCTTTGGGTAAAATACTTCTCTGCATGCACCTCATCCTACTTAAAATGAACCTTAACGACATGTGAGGAGCAGTGGGCTGCCACAGTACAATGTGCAGGGAGCAGTTTTGGGCCAGGGGTTTTGCTCATGGGACCCACAGTGCAATTCAAACCTGCAAACTTCCTATTCCAAGTCTACTTCTCTAATCTCCGGGGGACCACTGCCCATTTTATAATTATTTGTCATCTGTCTAGCCCAGATGTCTCTTTCAAACAACAAAGCAGTAATATATATTGAACTTTCAGGAACATGGTATCTGGAGTGGTCCATTGGTTTGCACTCACAGCGAGAAAAGCCTGTGTTTTCTTGTCGTATCAATAAATTGATCGCAGGTGTGAATGAGAGTGTGCGTGGTTGTCCGCAGCCCTCCCGCACATGTAATTGTGTGAAAGCTACAAGAAGTGTCAATAGACAGGCTACATTCGTCTCCAGTTTCAGGAGTTATCTTGTGAAACTATGTCACCTAATGGACTCACAGTGTTCCCAGATCTTAGAGATTGCTTTGATGACAGTGTTACCAAAACTGATGGGAAAGATATCTACGCCCAACAAAAAGGACAAATAAACTGATATTATAGTTGCAGTGAGCGATGCGGAGTGAGACCATGACGTCCCGTCAGTGTCAGAGTTGACTAAATGGCGATGTTTTGATTACAGTAAAGGCAGGCTGATTTATTAATAACAATTGTTTTCAAACAGAGACAACATAGTGTGTTTTGATAAAGAAAAAATAGCATATGCTTTTTATGGGAACTTGATTACCCCAACCCTTAGCTCCGCTGTGTGAACCCGAGTATCTGGAAGCCCGTGTTTGTCGCCATGTTTTAAAACCATTTTCATCAGCAGGACAGATAAGGCGGATCCAGAGGAAATATAGAAGAACACTCTGTAGCTTTTATTAAAAGACTTCTGAACCTGGACCTATTTTGCTCCCGTCTCTGCTGACCCCATTCAATAAATCATTGTCTATTAACTGTTAAATGATGAAGGGTTGTATTTGTTTTTTATCAAAGTCAATCAATGCTGTCAAAGTAAACTACATAGAAGCAATTTCCTTGTGTTTTTGTTCCCTGCGCTAGGCTATAAATCATTGTACCAGATGGCTGAGCAAAGTGGTGAAAATGTGAAATAACCCCTCTTCCAATAGATCATGTTTGTGGGCAGCATCGGGCTGGGAAAGGATTAATGAAGTATGAGATTGGGCTCAGTGAATTGCACCAAGAAGAGTCATCGCAGAAGTGGGAGCAACGGAAAGTTCAGCTCACCTTGCAAGACACAATTCATTTCATCCCACCGTCACAGCTCGCCTCTGACCTTACGGATCGGCACAATGTATCACCTCATAAAGCTGAAACCACAAATTGGACTCTGGCAACAATATGAAGTGTGTATGTGGTCAGCATTACTTCTTATGGAGCTTCTCTTTAACAACAGCACCTGTAAGAAGGAAAGGCCTTTCAGTCCTCACGAAGTGTCATTTCCTAACCTAATAATGTCTAATGTGCCCAGTAATCACATCACTTACTTGAGGAGACAATATTAATATGCTGCTCTGTGGCAGTGTGTCACGGATAATACTAATCCTATCTATCACTGGGAGATAGTCCCAAAAGCTATCAGCTCAGATCCGGATATTCGATCTGACAGATCCAAAGGTGCAACACACTTCTGATACATTGCATTCACACATAATAAACACCTAGAATAGACTTTGGTTCCATTTCTTTCACTGTAAAGGTAAAATTCTGAATTCTGAGGTGAAAAAAATTCTGTCACTGCTGAAAGACATCCTAAAAAATATGATAGAACTGAAACAGCTTCAGGAAGTACAGTACAACAGTGGCAATACAGGATGTTTTGCAGGAAGCAGACTTTGGTTAGCCTTTGGGTGGCAGTTTGCACTGTCTCTTTTTAACTGCATGTGTCACCGTCCTCCATGTGTTGGCAATCTTGTGGACTTCTGACCCCTTTTAAGTTGTACCTTGCACTTTCCCAATTATGGATTCATGAGGAAGTATTTTAAGGAAGAATAGGTCTTCCGCAACATTTTCAAATTCTTTGTGTAGCTTCCTCTTGCTGTTTTTTCCTACAGTGGGCTTGTACATTCTTAAGTTCAGAAAACTGCAAGAATGACCCCCGTAAACATGGGTCATTCCACTAGTGCGTGAGTAAACATGCCTTTGCATAATAACCTGGGGTGGAAAGTGCCAAGACTTCTGCAGGTATCTGTTCTGTACTTGAGTATTTATGTTATTGGAAGAGATATTACTTTTACTCCCTACATTTGCGAAAGGTAGACTCTAAAACACAGTGGTCCACAAACATCTGGAGTAAACATTCTGTGAAAGTGAAGTGAACATTGTTTGTAACAACACAGATTCTTTGCACAGCTGCTGTTGTGCAAGACATTTTCTATTCCGCTTTTCATCAGTGGACGGGGCTTTTTCTTTGTTTATCTTGGAGGTGAATCAGCAGATGTCCAAGCGAAGGATTGGAATGAATTCTTCCACGGAACTTATGATATTCTTAGAGGTTTTTGTGAACTATCCATCCTAAATGCTAAAAAAAAAAGAAAGAAAGAATCCAATTTATTGATATGTAGTTGACTGCACAGTGGTGTAGGAGCAATCTTGCCTCATAGTGAAAACATTCGTGCTTTAAGTTTGGGCTTTGGGGCCTTTCTGTCCAGAGTTTGAATGGTCTCCATGTGTGTGTTTTCACCTGGTACTCACTTTTTATAGCGTAAAATTTGTGCAATAGTTGAAAAAATTAAATAAAAATCTTTTCTGTCCTGAGTTTGCATTTAACATCTGAGCTCTTCCACTGGTCACCATAAGCGGGCATGCAGCTGAATTCTCAGAGAGGAGCTGACATACTTTGACGGTGTTCTTTGAATGACACAATATCCCTGATATGGGCATGTTATAAAAGAAACATTCTGCTTAATTATCATATGTCCTTCACATTTTAGAAAAATAAAGTGGTCATTTTATTTCATTCAAAATATGTTTCTCAGTCGTCAAATAAGCAAACTTGAACTAGATTCAAATGTGGCTGCACTGTGGCAGGGGTCGACCCAGAGGATGGCCGTGTGGTGAGCAGCGCGGGGGCCTGAGAACAAGACTGGAATGTCAATGCGCCAACTCACAAGCAACAGCAAACTGCACTGCTGGGCTGCAAATAAACCAAAGAGGCATTCCAAATAAATATATAGGTTCATTCAACAATCTCTTGTTTTCCTATTTATGACATGTACCTTGCCTCTCAGGGGAACGAGCCTTTGAAGAATTCCCATTGGTCCCAGCAAAATTCCCACAAACTCCCAGAGGCTCACTGTGTGTGTGTGTGTGTGTGTGTGTGTGTGTGTGTGTGTGTGTGTGTGTGTGTGTGTGTGTGTGTGTGTGTGTGTGTGTGTGTGTGTGTGTGTGTGTGTGTGTGTGTGTGTGTGTGAGAGATTAATCAGGCTGGTGTAAAGAAACCCAGACATATCCAAGTTCACAATGGTCCCATGTATGCCCACCCTTTGCTCCCACCCCAAGCTCTCATTTCCCATTGTCTCCTCCAGTAAAAACACCCTGCGTTATCTCCTGGATTGCTGATAATGCTAGTCTCACGCATGCAACACTGTTTGTTCAGCCATTATAGACTAAATTCACTAGAAAAGTCCCCGTTCTTAGCAGCCACTATCGGAGTGAACCTTATTACACAAGTCTAAAAACAAACGCACTCCCTAAGAAATCCATCTGGGCCAGCTGTGGTGAGGCTGCTGCTTGCACTGGAAATAGAGCTCTTTAATCACAAACATCAACGTTTCATCATATATTGGGAGCAGCATAATCTGTGTACAGATAAGCACTCAGGCTGAGGAATGTCATGTATGTCCAATCAGTTCACGAGATGACTAATGCTGACTCGTTTTCTTTCAAATTGCTTGGCGAACAGGCTGCAGGTGTATGCGAAGTTTCGGTCAGGAGTTGAAAGGTGAAGTGCGGCTTTATCTGATGTGACATGAAAGAGAGCCAGGAATCTGATCATCTGATGTAATGTGTCTGCTTTTACAAATGGCGCCTGACTGAAGTGGCATACCACAGATCCACAGACGTGGGTCACTCCCTCAAATAGGGGAGATGACACAGTGAGGACAAACTCAGCATGGCGTTTGGCAGGACATGCTTCTTCTCAGACCACACAGCGGCAACAACTAATCCTGTTTTTGTTTAAAAAAAAAAAATGAAAAAATGAAAAAGTGGATCATTTGACTGATCATGCTATTTCAGCTCCAACGAGAGGAACAGAATGTCCTTTTTTAATGGTGGTAAAGCTGACATTTATATGTTGGAAGAGAAATTAACATCCCTCAAGGAGTTTGAGTCATATTTGTAAAATCGGTAATTGAGTATTTTACCACACCGCGAGAGATGGTTTATTTGGAGAACAGCTGTTGAACCGCTCGCCAACCTCATCGCTCATTTTCATCATCAGGAAAAGCGAGTCCGTCTCTTAACATTATTGTGCTTGTCATGCACAGTGAAGTACTTTATTTTTTTCCTGGAGTGGCGATCCCCTTTTAGGCTTTAAAGGTCAAAACATGGTCAGTTGCAATCTTGCCATCTGAGCTTTACCTACTTTGGGAGCAGCAGATGAATATCGAGTTTACACAGCACACACGGCGACGCCATTCATTCAACACGCCAACGTGCGGCGCTGGAAACTTCCTTTGTGCCGTGATCAGATCACATTGAGGGTTAAAAAAAGCAGAAGGGACATTCACTCTGGTTATGGATATTGTCAATGACACGCTTGGGAGCATGCACCTGTTGGGAATTGACACATTTTTGAATGCTATTCTATCATTAAACACCTGATTAATATCTCATTCAAAAAGTGGTAAAAAAGACACAAAAATGTTTCCTGTATGTGGACTCCAGCTCATAAAACAACAATAATACAATGCAGAGCGTTTTATATGTGATGTAAAGTGGAAAGCAGTGGTACCCCACCTTTCTCACACTCCTCCGATTGTGACAGATTCTTTGGATTCTAATTATATATAAAGTCAAATGGAAGCCAAACATTGGCAGAAACAGCCCGAATTAAAAAAAGAAAAAAAAAAAAAAAAAAGCAAGTGGTGGTTTTCCCAGGTCAAAGAAGGAGTCCCAGAGAGCAGGTTGGAAACCACTGCTGTGAAAAATACAGATGGATTCAGCTAAAAGTGAGGGAATTTCTGTTTTGGCAGATTATTTTTTGTCGCAACAAGTCGTCTTTGTCTTTCATTTCATTATAAGGATGCACCTGGGCTTTTCTTTGTGGGTCCTAATGATTCTGCTATCAGTGAGCAGGCTGGTGACCACCACAACGAGGAGATGTTGTGAGTGTGTATGCCTTTTCCACATGATACAGAGGATGTAATTTTGTGTTTTTCTAAATAATTGTGATAATGTATTCTTTCCTCCACCAGACAACAATAAACACCATTCAATAGCAATGAAAAGCATTTTGCCATTCACAAAAAAAAAGCATTTTCCTCAAAAACATGGCATCATTAATAAACAGGCTTTTGATTTAGTATACGATTTACTGCTGAGAAGTATTGTTACAACAAAGAAGTAATTTACTAAACACAAATTTCCTTACTTTTGTGACGAGTTTAGATTGAGCTACAGTCCATATAAAGACAAAGTATGACATTGCTAAACAATCAAATAATTCAAAGTAGAGCTGCTTGACTAATTATTACCAATTTTAACAGCCTATCTAATATTCCAATGAAATAACAGTAATAAACAGGAAACTGCTCACTGATGGTTGACTTGGTAATAATCAGGTTCTCTAAGTCTGGAGCTGTCCTCCTGACGTCAGGGATCCATCACAGTGGGGGAGAATCAGGGAACGCTGGAGCCGACCAAACAGGACAGGAAACCCAAGAAGGAAACATGATTTGACTCTTAGATAAAAGTGTGATTTAATTAAAAGACAGCCTGTGAGACACCAGAAATGAGACAGGACAACAAATAGCAAAGAGAGACAAAATAGGTTTTGTGACGGTGAATGTTTTTTTCACGCAGCAACCATACTGGCTTTATGGCTTTAAATCTGCTGATATTCAGACTCGACACCACAAGCAACCACGATAGACAGACGAAACACTCATGCATTTAATTCAACCCAGAGATTGTGCAGCACTAAAGAAAATCTTGGGTTTCCCATAGCACACTGTACATACTTGCGTTGATTTTCTCTATGAAACTAGAAGAGTGGGTGTTCCACAAATACATGAGAATCCAATGAAGCGTATATAAACGCACTCTTTATTTGTGGAGTTAACTTAAGCTGAACTCATCCCTTTCTGTGCACTTGCACAAAAAACTTCAGCGCAACACAGGCTTTGGCATCCACTCTATCACTGCTAAGAGGGTCAGCACAATAGACGGTGTAATTTGATGACTTTATTTGATTTAAACTTCCACAGACTCCTGGCAAGGTGTAGTAGTGCAGCACTTCTCTCACTTGGTGGGAAGAACCTCCGTGCAGAATCACACAACCTCTAGATTATTCGCTGAGCTCTTCTGGTGTCTCCACTTGGAATACTGACCATCATTTCAACATGGCACGGAAAGAAATGGTCAATGAACAAATATTTGTATTCACTTTAGCAGCTGGCATCCCTTATTCTTTGCAGCCCCCACAGACATGTCTCACTTGGCACTCTGAGGGGGGAACTATCATTACACCATGCCTTCTACGTTGGACTTCATGCACATGGAACATGACTGCTTGCAAAGAATTTGTACAAACAGACACACGTGTAAGCTGCATGAAATAATGGACCAGACTCTGTGCATGGATGCACACTGAATGATGGTGTGCTGCTCAGCTTAATGTTTGACTACAGGGTGCAGTAGAGTGATGGATTATTCTACATGCACACGAGTAATAAACGATGAGAAAACAAGTGTAAAACTGCTAGGTAATGAGGTTTTCTTTCTTTTTTTCCCCGGTTTTACTCATTTATTCTTAAAGTGGATGGATTTGCTCAGAAAAAGTAATACATTTCCAGTAAAAATGGTTCATTTGATTTCTAGTTATTATGAAAGTACTCCAAACTGCCGAGCAAATCATTTGAAGGGCACTTCTGTAGATGGTAAACGACATGCAGCAAAAACAGAAACAAATCAAGGGACACAGAATGACGTTCATTCACAGGAATAAAATAACAAAACAAAATGCAGGAAAAATTATTACCATAAAACAAAACTTATATTTCTGTTTCACCTAAATGATCAGGCAGCATAAAAACAAAAGCTTGTTTAGATATGATTCCGTTGACCTGCTTGACATAATAAGACACGTTTTGTACAAGTCACAACAGGAAGCAGCAATTGCTTCTCCATCCCCGTAAATAATTTCCTCTTGGCTATTAGTCCGTATTTAGCTTCACGTTGCATTTAAATTAGGTTTGTGAGAGGACTATTTTTACAGAAGCTTCAAATTTAATTGACCAAGATTATCATTGCTTATGGAAAACAAATTTAGAAAGGATTTAGTCAGAATATGGACGTAATCACACTTCATTAAATTCTGCACAGAAACACGATAGAAGCAATGAAGCTGTTGCAGTGCCTAAAAGACACTGCCGAAAATAATATTTTAATAGGATTTCTCATTAAGAAGCCTCCATTCATCAGTCTTCTATACTACTTTACCTAATTTAGTGTTGCTGAGGGCTGGAGTCAATCCAGCTGAGCGAAGGCAGGATACATCTAAGGCTTCGCTCACACTGCAGGGAAATACGCCCCAATTAAGATTTTTTACTCACAAGTGACCCACCTGTGACCTGACCTGTTTTGTGGCTGTGTGAAAACCTCAAATTGCAATTATGTCACACCAGATCCAGGTTTTGATCATATGTGGGACCAATTCGGATATTTTTCTACATGCGACTGCTTCGGATAAGCGCCGGAGGAAGTTAAAATGTTAAAGGCTGTTAAAAGTTGTGCACTTTTTTACTCATTCTCCTTCTTCTTTGCCTTGTCATATTGTCTAGATTTTGTAGGCCAGTATTTAACAACCACTTGAAAATGGATCTACACACGCTGACCAGTGACTGAGATTTAGTCTGGTTTTTATTGAAGTATGTGGTTTTTTATATTGTTTGGGCTATAAACAGTGAGACACATCTGGCAACCCCGGTGCTGACCCGAGTGCCATGCGTCAACAGCGTGCTCGGCGGGACTTCAAGTCGTCTTCTGCGGATGCGCACTGGGGCCCAAAGACATCCGGTCCAATCACGTTCACACGGCAGGTCGCTTTTGAAATGATCACGCAAAGAAATCTGAATTGAGCATGAAGACCTGCAGTGTGAACGTAGCCTCAAACAACCTACAAGTCCATAACAGGGCAAATAAAGAGAGCCAGTCATCCACATACAGACCTACGCGCAATTTAGAATCAGCAATTAACCTCCAAAACATGTTTTCAGACTGTGGGAGGAGAAACCACAGGGAGAACATGCAAATTCTACACAAAAAGGCCTCCAACTTTGATTCGGATGGAAACTATTCCAGCAGTGAGGCAAGAACATAAACCGGTAATCATTCTGAGAAAGCCAATTATATTTAAATGAAGTAATTTAAATCAAGCTTTTTGGTTCCTTATATAACCTTTTTAAGGCAGAGTTTCTCTTCTAAATGCTAAAAGCTGTGATCAGATAGATCAAAGATCAGCCCATGAGTAGCAGGTCGTTGTGATCGAGCTGCCAAACATTAAGAAATTCACATCGTCAGCTTCTGGAGGCTGAACCAGATGTAAAACAGGACAAAGTTTGGGTTCACTTGGATGGAGATGTTTAAAAGACTGATCTGTTATCGATAGGTGGATGAGGAAATAAACTTAATCCTTGAAAGATATGAAGCAGCCAGAGGAGGTGAACACTCCCACTGAAGTCATGTCCAATTTAAGTCTTCATTTGTAAAATCTGGAGTCTCACTTAACCTGTAACAAAACATATGTCACCTGCGGCATCACTGTGTGTTCTTTTGGAGTCGAGTATATTTTAGTTTCCAGTTTCCAGAGTTGCTACAACTAGCAAAAATAACTTTTTTGTTACGCCGTTCGACTGATAAGGTTTCTGTTTCTGCCAGTGACACACAGTAACATCTGATTGAAATGGTTTTTTTTAAACAGAAACGCTGAACAATGCTGCTCACCTGATCACATTCTCACCAGGCTGTTACTGATAAACTGATAATTAGAGGAGCAATCCGAGTCCATAACACATATGAACCTATTAGAAATCTGTTCTCATGTCAGAAACTGTTATGAACACTGTGTAATCTTGGTTCTGTTTCCTGCTTCTTCTTCCTTAGCCTGACCTCAGTTGACCCTGGAGGCATCCAACCGGCTCGACTTACAGAAAATAAAGATAACTAAATGAGCCGCAAAAGCACTTGCGGGTCAAAGCAGAAGATTAAAATAAAGAGAGAGAGAGAGAGAGATTGTGGGTTTAAAGAAGTAAAATGAAAAAAACAAAAACAGGCTGACATTCAACTCTCTCTGGTGTTGTAAAGAGACGTAATCACACGAGTGTGTGTCCAAGTTGTGCTGAAAGTACATGTTGACTATTTTATGTCAGCATTTTCTAAAAAAGGCAGCATTTATTATTCTGGCTCAGCTGCAGGGCAGGACCTCTAATGACTGCTGGATAACAAGGCATGTTTCTCGAAGCATGTTTTTTCTCCCCCCCCCCCCACATAATGAGGATTGGTTTCCCCTGAGCAATGAGATGTCCTGTTTGCATTTTTGGGCTGGTACCCGACTGGCCTTGCAGCGGAGGAAGAACCAAACACAGGGGCCGGCTGTTCTATTTAAAAGTCAGAGGAACAGGTTTAAGCATGCCGACAGCGTACATATACCATTAGCAATGTGAGCAATGTTCCAAAGCAAAAGGAAGCTGGCTGAAGAGATGCTATCGCAGGACGCTCATGTTTTCATGCCATTCGTGTGCCTTCGCTGTCTCAGTCTGAAGCCAAAAACCTCCCTTACCTATCTTCTCCTTCAAGCTTGTCCCTCCTCCACCCATGCATTCACATCAATCATTCAGGCTTGTTCTGTCCTTCTGTCTCCCCAGTGTAAATCAAGCGTGAACTGACCATTCAAGATTCAAACAAACATGCAGGTAAACAGGCTGTGTTCCATCAGAAAGCAATGCTGAGGTGTGTCTTTATAATCTCAAGTCTGACTGGCATCGAGGAGGTGAGCATGTCAAGGGACTTGCGTGCAGTACAGGAATTTAGTAACAAAGGAGGACAGATGCCGCCTCACCCCCACCGCTGGCTTGTCTCATTATCTCTGAAGCCCCTTGAGATCACCAAGAGGGCAATTAGAGAGTGAAGCTTAAGCTAAGCAGTAAAACTGTATTTTCTCTTGGGAAGCAAAATCCCTACAAAATAAAATCATACTACTTTAGCACATCGCTCCAGAGAATGAGGCGTCATTCAGTAGTAACATTACACAACCCAGTTCCTTTCCTACATTTCCTTTTCTCAGCTTTATCTCCAATCAGCATGTTAGGCCTTATTACAATATGCTTTACATGGCGCCAGGGGCTCAACCCTCTCACAAAGCCCTTCACATTACAGTCTTAGCAACAATGAATCATTACCGTGCATTAGAAATGTCACGAGGGTGAGAAAAACAGACTGTTTCAGTAGCAAAATGTTTTTATTTCTTCTCAATGATGTTCTGCCAGAATGTGTTTACAGACTTTTACATTTGTAAAGCCCAGTCAGAGCACTCTGGTGGCCACTGAAATTCAAAACTGTGCACTTGTGTCATTTCTATCAGAGCTCTGGAGATTCACATGATAATAACTCTTGCTGCTTCACGAAGAACACCAAAGATTCTCACAGCAGGAAAATTAGCAGAGCATAGCCAGATATTTTACTGGATTTGGGTAATAACACAACAAATCTGCAGGTTGAACCTGGAATAACATTTGTTTGTTTTTTTTACACAAAATTTATAGAACCCTTTATAAAGTATCTATGGAAATTCAACAGCCCAGAGTGTTAAAAGCTTATTTCAATACTTAAAAGTCAGACCAAAACACACTCATGTGCAATTTAAACATGATAAAAAAAAAGAAATACGCTGACAAAAATAATGCGCAATTTTCTATTATTACTTGTTAGGAAATCTGTAAATGCAAATTCATTTCTCACTGGACTTCGGAAAAAGATTGACTACATGCTATTGTGCACAACTGTATAATGTATTATTTGCAAAAAGAATACTTAAAATAGGACTTACCAAAGACATTGTGTACATGTTTAGGAAACAGGAAGAAACAGGAAAAAGCGTAAAGTTCCAAGTTACAAGATACAGTCACTTACCCAAGAAAGGGTCAAAAGGAATTAAAATGCCCCATAGAGGAAAAAACCCAAAACATTTAAATAAAGGTCACTATGTGCATATATGTGCACTCTAATACACATATGTACATGTATGTGTGTATATACAATCATCTTCATTCCTTTTATTGTCAGATTGTCAGATTTCCCCGTAAGCAATAACAGAGAGGACGCAGTTGTGGTGCTTGAAACAGAAAAAGTAAAAACATGTTTTTCCTGCAGCACATTTGTACTGAAAAATATGACTGCTGCTTAAACAGGTGCAGAAAAACAGGCTAATCACTTCTAGACACTGTGCCAAATATAAGAGTTTTTAATTTTTCTGGCCAAGTTTTTTTGTTATCGGTTTCCTTACACTCCATACTTAACCACTGCAAGAACAGTAATGACACACAGAACACTTATCTCTTACACTGCACACAATCTCCATAGGAGGTGACACATTATTCTTTTTATGTTTTTTGTTGAATATGTAACACTTAAAGAAATCATATTAGGATGGAATCTGTCTTTTAAAGAACTAAAAAACAAACAAAAAAAACTAAAAACAGTCAAATATGCCAATCTAAGTCACAAACAAACTATCAGATCAGAGTGGAGCCATGTCGATCGGGCCCCGGCTTTGCCAATAATAGCAGGCATTTGCAGTTGGCTGGTGTTTTTTGATGGGGCGGTGATAGGCAGAGGGTTGGAGCAATTAGAGGTAAAGGCAAAATGCCTTAAAAGGGCATGTTGGGGCTACGCAATCAAAAAAGTGAACACAAACAAAACTTGGACTGAAGGTAAAAAGCAAAACAAACAAAATGGCAGCGTTCACTATGAAGGAATGTCTCAACAAACTCCCAAACTTGTATGAGACGCACGTCATTGGTTATAAGCTTCATAATATCATTTTCCACAGGTTCCCATATTGTAGTAATGATAAAGATTTGGACACACAACGTTCAGCTGGCCCTTTGTCACAAGCAGCACAGAAATTTAAATGTTGATGTCAAACAGTCCAGATCTCAGCAGATACATCCTGTTAAGAATACGGGTCCCATCAGACCACATCCATCCTCCAGAGACTCATAATATTATTCCCAATTACACAGACCACATAAGTATAAAAGTCAAGGACGGGCTGAAAGTTCATGTTGATGTTTGAAAGGTTATCTCGGAGGCTGCAATCTAAAAATAATAAAAAAAATTAATAAAAAGATTTTGTTTGACATTTAAAGATCCCGAACATCTTCAGAATGCCACCAACTGCATGATGTGTCAAATGAGAACCTATAGTGATAATCAACTTTGTAATAGATGTTGTGAAAGGACCTTTTCTCAAGCCAGTGTGAAAAATACAGTGAAACGATTTACATATTTAGAAATGTAGAAATATACCTTTTGGTATGTCTCTCGGACTCTATTTAGGACTCACCCAGAGTTCGTGCATTAGCTTGAGGTCTTTTTGTGGCAAGGTGACATTAAGCTGTGTTGCACGTCCAACACATACAATCAGGTTTTGTCTATGTCATAGCTAAGCACAAACACATTTTTAATATATATATATATATATATTCAGTCTAAATCAACTTTAAATGACAGTAAAGACGGTAAATTGGTAGTTTTCTTTCATCATAGACATTTTCAGACCAACCTCCACTAATTAGAAATATACGAGTGCAAAGTGCACACAGAAAGGCCTAAACCTGCATAAAACATATAATGGAGAAGCAGTTACATCCTGTTTCGTGTCAGGGAAGGTGGATCACAGTTCTCCTCTAAAAGGTTTGTTTGTTATTGCTGAGCAGGAACTACTGTTTTTGTATCTATTATTATAATACAAGAAGTTTGACTTGTCTACAGTGAGAAGCCGCTGACAGATCATGTTTGTTAAAGTCTCTAAACTAAAGTCCTTGGCACAACTCTCAGGACTTAATCAGTGAAGTAGCTTTATTTTCAGAATAAATATTACAGTGCAGCGTGGGTGCCCAAACCATTTATTATTTAAACAAAAGAGGCTATGCAAATATCGAACACAAGTTGTTCTTGTGGCAACCGATGGTATTGTCAGTATGGAGAAAGATTGTGTACGCCACATGAGTTTGAATTTGACACACTGGCTGGGGTCTAGCAGCGAGCTGGCAGCAGTGGACACTGCACAGCTGAATGTGTCAAAACCTTAGCAGAGCCTTGTTCATTATCCCCCAGCATACTGTCTCCTCGGATATATTAAAAATCAGTGTGATGTCTTGCAGGACACGTGCGGCTGATTTACTTCCACTGAGTTATCAGTTAAGTGAACACGTGAAAAGAATATTTGGAAAACATCTTGAGAATTTCAGTGGGTTGGTAACGACTGGGCTGTTTTCTGTCAGCTTATAAATTATGCCCGTGATTAAAGAAGCTCTCAAAGAAGTTAAACAGGCACTGAAATCTATCCCCCAGCAAAGCTAAAGGACACAAGCTGATGTATGAAAGAAAAGCTTTTATTTCTTATTTTTATTAAAAAAAGAAAATGTATGCAAGAAAAGCTTTTATTTCCCAGAACATGCAGCACTATTCATGTAATTATGTTTTATTCCATAAATGGCTACAGTTATTGCATCTTGAAAGTTTTTTTAATGTGACTTTAATCTTGTAGTGACATTGTTCTTAATGTGTAATTATGGTAATGACTCAAATATCCTTTTTTATTATTACATTTTTGGTTGTTACACATCTCTTTAAGGTATATATATATACCTTAAAGAGGTATATATAAATATATATATATATATATATATATATATATATATATATATATATATATATATATATATATATATATATATATATATATTTTTTTTTTTTTCCCTGCAGCTTTGACTTTGTGACTGGTCATCTCTCATATTGTGTTTTCTGTTTTTTTTAAGGGGTGGGAATTTATTTAACTTATCGCTCTGATAAGTTTGACATTAACAACCAAGTCCATGGTATCAGGTTACATTTTGTGGTTGCCGCGGTCCACTGCTCTCCCCAATCGCTGTATGGCAAACAAAAGCAAATCAACGAGGAACTTCTTTTGTTTCGAGAGGATCATGCATGATCTAATGCATGCAAAACCCTCTTTCAGAAACCGTGTCATGTCACTACCGGTATTATCCTTAGTTTATTACTTGCAAAATGCACACAAACTCAAAGCGCAACATTTTACACCGGCTCTTAGCGAATCAACCCTCAGTCTAAATATGTGGGGTTCATTGGAAGAACATATTTCAATTTTAACACGATGCTGGATTTTCTTTGTGCACTAGGTAGAGTTGTGAAGGACAAGTGCCTCTATGTGTGTTTGGCTGGGAACGCTCATTCCCACTAACAACCCACACACCTGAGATTATCTGCTACGATCTTTCCATGGGGGGTTTCTCACAGCTCCGGTCACCGAGCATGCATGCTGTGAGCAATGTTTACTTACCCAAAGAATATAGATTTAGTGTAAATGTGTTCAAATGTTTATTGCTTGTAGGATGAACCACAGCAGAAGAATGTGTTTCATAGGGGTTTGGACTCTTGACAAGTACTAAAGGTTAAGTGATGTGGGTTCAAACCAAGGTCAGAGATTGAGATTAGAGAATGAATAGAAATGATGTGTAATGTCTGCAGACATTTTTCTTTTCTCTTCCTTAAACAGAACAAGGATGAACGTGTTGAAGTGGGAGTGTGGGTGTGTTTGTTTCATGTGTTTTATCGGGCGACGGTAAAGGAGACGGCCCTGATTACAGGCCAAATGATCTGTGGCCCGGACCAAACACACAACGGGCTGCAATGAAAAACAGCAATTTACAAGAAATATTAAGGGAGCTTTGGCTGTGACCCATAAAATACAATAAATGACTTGGTCTGTAATGAGAACACTTAGAGTGGGCGGCGCGGTGCAATGCGAGCTACAAGGACCTGCCTTGAAACACTGTGGCTGGAGCACTGTTCACACAAGTGCTCATGACAAGTCGGTGGAAACATGTGGTTACAGCTGTACGGCCGCTGAGAATGCAGGCCGGTCAAAAGGGGTTCTGTGAGCCCAAATAGGGACTGTTTATGTTTCTATTACAAAAAGGGGCGTCTTACATCTCAATTAATACATGTTGGACGTCATGCAGCTTGAGAAAATGGGTGGTACTCTGTGTTTATTAAGTCAGCCTCAAAGTGCTCACTCAGACTGGGCTGACATTAGTCTGGAAAATGAGCGTGTATCTCTCCCTCTTTCAGAGTCACTGTAAATACTGGAGTCTGTCAGCTTGTCACTCCAGGTAATGCCAGCACTGTCTAATTCTTCACTCAGGTTTAGAATATCCGAGCCACACAGGGAGCGTTTGCATAGTAAAATGGCTGATGTGGACTGATGCAAGAGGTTTTGCTTATAATAAAATCAAACACTCGCGAAGGTTCAATTGAGTCATAAATAGAAAGCAGGCTTATGTTTTGAATCTTATTGCATCTGAAGCTGAGGTAATGGTGTGGGAGGGGAAGCAATGACTGAACAACTAAAATATTACTACTTTCAAGATGACGACCGAGTTAAAACTTTAAACAATTGTTGCACACAATTCTTCTCCACTGGTGGAACAAGCAGTCGTGCCCAGGAGAAGCGAAAGTCTCTTCTCTAGCATAACGCTGCACTACTTAAGGTTTTGCTTTAAGTACAATTCCATCGATTTTGACCTTGTTTCTAGAAAATGATTATGTCTGGTTCCATCCATCTATCACACTGTTTTATCCATTTCAATGTTGTAGGGATCACGAGCCGATCCCATTTGACTATGGACACTACAATCTGTCCCACATATTCACATTTATGTGCAATTGGGAGTAACCAGTTACTGCAAACACGTTTCCTTTATATTTCTTTGTCTTAACTTTGGAAGGAAACCGTAGCATCTCGGGGAAACTTGCAAATGAACGGGGAAACGTCACACGGGCAGTTTCTGTTTTCCAGTTTTATACAGCAGATGACTGAAGTCCCCTGGACCCTTAAATCATGGATATATGTGATTGTATGTATTGTACCTATTTCTTGCTATTACTTGGTTTATCCTGGATGTCCTTATTGTTTTGTATCTGACTCTTCATCGGGTTGTTGACCTTAAAGCATCCTCAAATATAGATTTAATGTCATAAATAAATCTAAAAAACAATATCCAAACATTGTTTGGTTAGATGCATCACAAACTTCCACTTGCGTGTTGATCTTTACGTGCCTCATAAAAGCTTGCAATAGGTGGAGCATTCTTTATGCTAATACTTGATTGGATTATGTTTGGTTGAATTATGTACTGATGTAAATATATATAGTTTTTTGAGCCAACTACATTATTACATGCACCCAAAAGACTTTTGTATAACTGAAGAATGAATCATATTTCTAAAGGTGCAGGTAAATGTAATATGTTGAGAATGCATTTGCACAATTATTGACTATTAGGAGTGTGAAACATTATTACATCCCGGATGAAGTCCTGATCGCAGCATTATGGAGTCATTCTGAATTATATGAAGAGACAGAAGCAGTAAAAGCCTCTAATGGTTCTTTAAAATCTTTGGAAGAAAAAAAAGAAAAACCTGTCAAGCAGCATGATAAACTGCACACGCATGAAGCCAGCCGGAAACTGTTGCTATTACAGGGCTATTTATTTATTTTATTTTTTTTAAAGGAACCTCACTTTAGCCTGACACTTCTATTTCTTTTCTTTTATTTCCAGTAATGATCTTATTTTCTTTTAAGCTTTTTAAACAGATTTTTCTCTCCCATATGTGCCCCGTTCTATCCTTGGTGCCCATATTTTACGTCTCCACGCTCAATTAACTGCCCTGTTGTTTTGTCTCACATTCTTCTTTTGTTGTGACAGGACTGTCATTGCTTCGGACATCAAGATGTCCCACGAGGAAAATCTCTATCTTGCGTGTGTACCTGACAGTGAATTTGTACCCGGTGTAGGATCTCGACTGAACTGCCATTAATATTTGAATGAGATCACAGTCAGTCGTGAGTAATGATGACGATTAATGTGGACTAACCCCCCCCAGACGGCGGAGGGTTAGCATGCTGCTGACACTCGCTGTAGTCCCACAGGACTAGATGATCACTTTACCAGAGCCCTTCTCTGTCTGTCTGTGTCTCCCCGTGTGGCGCCAGAAGCCGGCACTATTACCTTCTTCACGCTGACACTGATTCAGATGATAGGAAGCAAACCATTTCCTTTTTCTGTAAGATTTAAAGCCAGTGCCAACCTTTGCCTTCAAGTTACTGTTTCTCTTTTAAACATAGTGGCCGACCTTGTGCTTATACATATTTTTTATAGCATGTTGTAATGGTCATCTGCAACAAACTCATAGATTTACCACCTCCTGATGACCTTTTTCCTCCCAACAAAAGATTTTCAACTTTGATCATGAGCGACCGGAGATGATGTGTATTTTTGTTGTATTGTTTACTAAATGGAAGCACCAACATGGTTTTTCTTCATAGTGTGGACACGTGATTCGTGTCCAAAACCAGCCGAACAAGATAATCAGTTCACTCGAATAGCCTGTACCAGGTCTGATATTTACCTTAGCTGTTAGTCATCACAGTGTCCTGCATATCATTCTCAAAGAAAACACATGTAAACCTTCTTAGGTTCACTCTGCAGGTTTTAATACTTGAATGCAACCGCCATCAGATTCCCGTGTTTACAGTCTGCGGCCCTGACGTAATCCGCAGGCGCAGAAGATTGAGTGTGTCAAAGCACGTTGTATAGCACAAGTGTATTTAGCAGCGACATTTACAGCCTGTATATTTTGAAGATGTGGTACAATCTGAGCTGAAAAAATTGTTGGGTGCGTGGATGAAAATTTAAAGAGAAAGAGTTAATAATAAATGAAGAAACCAAATACAAACAAATTTTAGTCATGGCCTTTTGTGCAGCAGCTGCTGCTGCCATGATACAGGAGGTTTGAATGGAAGCTAACTTTCCTTAGTTGTCTCATTGTGATCTTTTGACATCATGCCTCCTCCACAGAATCGTGATACCTGCCTCACTTGTATGATGGAAAAAATGGATCACATGCAGCCTGATTGCTCAGACTAATCCAATAAGAAAAGTTGGCCATTGATCTACTTTGAAAATATCTTCAAATGTCTTTTAACTGCCACAGTGTTGGACATTTTTTTTATAAATCAGATATGGGTCACATATGTGCAAAAACAAAAGTCTGACTTTGGGTGGGGTGGACACTGACATGACACACCGGATTAATGAGAAACACTAGAAATTTCTGATCTTGTACAAGAAAATGAGTACGAGGAATAAAGTGATCCATGTCGCACAGTCATGCCACTGTATGCACAGACTTGAAAGAGTAAGATAAACAAACAGTAATCTGATGACGACGCAGCCACTGTAACTAACTTGAGTAAGTAAATCACAAATCAACACAATGAGCTCACTGGGCTCGCCTACATCACTGAACACGAGGTACAACAGGACAAGGTCAAAACCATGTGTGGCGCTGAACTGAAACACAATAGTTGTTATTGCGTGCATATCCATGTGGGGCACGCCATAGCGTGCATTTGACAGTCTAGCAGACAACATTATATACTGAACTGGAAATTGTTTATGAATAAAGTTTTCATGTACAACCCATAATGTGACTTATAATGTTTGAAAGAAGCTCTAATGATCATGTCTCTTTTTTTAAAACAATTGAAAAGGGGGTGCAAAACCACCCAGCCTTCAGTGGAGATGCTGCTGCGATTGTGCTGAGCTTCAACTGGCTTGTCAAAATGCTAGAATACTACAAATACTAGAATTTAAAAAGAAATTGCTAATTATTGAGATATAATTTCTTATAATAGTTTAAACACCAAAGTATTTGGCCCTTTTGCTGTAACATCACTGAGTTCCATTTAATGTGTTATGCACCCAATAAGTCTTGTAAGTCATATTTATTGTTTTGTTATTTTCTTTTTCGGTAAATAACATTTACTTTTATTGTGACACAGTCTGTCGCTCCCAGATTGGCCTCACAGCCGAAGCTGTTCCAGTCACTAGGGCACAACATCCATGGTCGACATCGACCAACGGAGGCCTGCTACTAACATGTTGTATTTTAGCAGAGTAGTACTCAACAACGGGGCACTAAAGTAAATTCAGAGAATTTTATCAAAAGAGTTTGTGAATCATGTGTGATTTTGGTCAGTTTTACGTTGCTTTCCAAGAGAAGTATAATTGGAATACAATGGCTTATCTTTGTTAATTGATTTTCAAATCCTAAGGGACATAAATATTCTTTAACAACACCTCAGGGTTCAAATAAACACCTATTATGTTTATTTCCTAAAGACATTTCCATCAAAATAAGTTCAGTATTTGTCATAAAAATTGAATGTACTGTAGTTAATTATTAACAGATGCTTAAAATTCTCAGCACACATCTGTAGAAGGTGGTTAAAACAAGTCTTCTGCTGTGTGGGGATGTGTGGTGTGTCTGTAACACATCAGCCAAACTGTCTGACTCGAGCTGCTTCAGCCCGGCGTCCAACCGCTGCTGCTTTGACCCAGCACAATACCCACTACTGCGTAATGCACTTTAGCCTGAAGAGATAAAAAAACTGCACTGTAATTTTCCAAGATGAGTCCAAACATAACAAGATGCATGGATGTTATTGAAAAGGAGGATTTTTAATTTGAAACAATATTAGTTTAACCCCACTGTGAAGATCCTTCTAACAGAATACTGGCAATGAAGTGATATGGCTAAAATGTTATTTCATTTTTCCTGTCTTGTCCAATAACAGGACTATTAGCAGAAGGACACGGGGGATGTGAGACGCATATACAGTAATACACTGGGATTTCTCTAATTTAAGTTAAATTCTTGCTGCATTTATTGGGCTATAATTAAGAACATGAGTATATTCAAGAGGGAGTCATCAGAACAAAATAGTTTGGCTGTCCTCCAGAGTAGCTTGACACTGGTCTGGGATGTTTCTTGTGAGAGTGCTGTGTTATGAGAGGACAGAGGCCGTCGGTGCCTTAAACTCTCAGTATTCCCTGTATGCATACCCAGAAAAACCCCTGCATGTGGTTCTACTCAATATGTAATGACTGTGATTTAACCACTACATGATAGTTGTGGAAGCTCAGTCTCTATACCGCCCTCCTCTCACCTCAACATATGGTTTCATACTATACATATGTGCTGGGATTTATCCCCCACAGCATGCAAACGTGAGGAAGACAACTTCTCCAGTCCAAAACAACTTCATTTTCTTCTTATTACTGATGCAGGCTCTGCTACGACATATTGTACAGGTTAGTATGTGTAATACCGGATAAATTAAAAGCTATGAGTCGTGCTTTGGAATCAGACTTTGATTGCTCTGTGCCCGCTGCCGCTCCTTCCAGACTTGATCAGCTCCTCCAGCTAATGGAGAGTTTCCTGTGCAACAAGGGAAAAAAGGTAGCTCGCAAACAATCTCGCAGGAGGCATTTGTAAATATTTGATGTAGAGAAAAGTCACGGCAGTTCATACAGCAGTGTGGGTGTGGTGTGAAGAGAATCCTTGCTTTATTTGATGGTGGTTTCTTCTGCAGACATTGAACATGATGAACGCAGCACAGATTGTGCAGTCAGATACGAAGCAACAAGTGGATAAACTTGATTGAACCTTGATTGACATAAGTACAGCCTGTGCTTTTGTTTAACAAGATGAGAACATTTAATGTATCTCTTGTCTCCCTCTGGAGAGGTAGCACTTCAGCAGATTTAAACAACCTAAAGAGGCAAGACTACTGTAAAAAAATGACCAACAATCAGTGCTGCTGACCTCAATCAGCTTGGAAAAAGGTTGTGATTGTACAGTTGTTTCCTTGTATGATAGTTTTCTTTTGGCAAAAAATCTGATGTATTGCACTACGGATTTACAAGACATTTGATCAAACATAGATCAGCCTTCTAGTGGTTTTTTTTGGGGGGGGGGGTTTCTAATTTTCTATAGAGAGAAAGGAAATCTTGTCCAGGTACAGCAATATACAGGGAGCGAGCATGAAATACCGGCTTTCTAAATTTTTATGACGGCTCTGATGATTTACAGCGTGTTGCCATGAACTGAACTAATCCCACACTGTTATGCTCAATGTAAACCGGAGTTTTCTCTGTGGGAAGTATGGGCCTGCTGTCAACTACATCTCTAGGGCAGCATTTGACACATGATGGGGAACAGGTAAAGCTGCTGCAAACAATTTTGCTCCTACATCTGGTATGACGGCGCACCATGTCAAACCACATCACGTATATAACCACTGATCATCGTGGGTCCTTATGTAACACTTTATTTTTTTTTGAAAAGTTAAAATATTCATCATCGTCAGCATTATTACTCTTATCAGCTAAGCATTGTGAATTTAAAAAGTTATTTTTGCAAATGACTTACACTATTATTAATCACTATGAGTACATGTTACCATTACATTGGGTGTATGTAATGGTGAGAACGCTGTCACGGCTGAATCCACTATCAACAACTCGGCTTGTGCCAGCTGCTGTGCTTGACTAGACTAGGACCGGGTCCAGATCGCACCAATGGCATCTTCTCACGCAAAGACAAACGAGCAGCTGTCAAGCGGTCAGCTCCACAGCGGTGACCTTCATCTATAGAAATGCTGTCAGATGGGGCCTCTTAGTCATCAAGTTTAAAAGGCACCCATGTTTTGCTTTTGCCTGCTTTTCCCCTTTGGTGAATGCACTTACAAACTCCACGACATCCTGTCAGATGAGTGACAAAGTGACCCAGCCTAGGAAAAACAAAACATGAAAAATATACACCTAAATCGGGTCAGCGGGAAATTATGTATAGATGGCGAAGAAAGGCATGTACCGATACAGTGGAATTTGTAATCTGGACTCTGTCTCAGGACAATTTATTTATAAGTTACTGCTAAAGTTAAAAGTATATCTTAAAAACACCCGTAAATAGTGTGCTATTTTGTGAATGGGGCTGCGTTGCTTCCTTGTCAGAAGTTCGATAAGAAAACGGACACCACTGGAATGTCGCCGTATTAAATGGGAAGCAAGATTTAGCAGCTGGTGAGCTCAAAATGTGAAAATGCTGAGAAGAAACAAACCTACTTGGTTGCTTTAAATATCTATGACTGTATGCCAATAAGGCACTTTGAAGAAATGCAACTACTGTTTTCAGTCATTTGTTACGAATTTATTACTTTTGTCAAATTAGCAACACAGTCGGGATTTTTCTGTTACTTGCTTTGACGCATTGGAAAACTTTTGGAGTGCGGCAGAGTTACTGTCTGTCCCTGTGATGTTTAATGAAAGAGTGTCAGCTTCAGTCTCTGTGTTAAAATGTTATCAAACTCCTGTTGACTGGAGAGGAGCACGCTCATTAATCCTGAAATACGTCAGTCCTCCGGACTTCATGTAGAACAATAAACTATAATGAATGAATGAAGTTCATTAGCAGCCTTAATTAGCCTATTTAGTCCAACATGTGTGCTAATTGCATGTTCAATCAATCAAAGTTTATTTGTACAATGACACCAAAGAAGACCACAGTGCCTCACAGAAAGATAAAACAATTTAAAAACACTAAAATTATTACATCCTAGACATAATTCTGTTTGTTTGTAGTTTACCACAGCTCCGTTGTTACTGCCTCTTCTTCAGGTACAGAATATACTGGGAGCAGATAGAAGAGACACAGACTTTCTAAATCCCTGTGATGGCTCTGATGATTTACAGCGTGTCGTCATGAACTGAGCTAATCCCAGACTGTTATGCTCAATGTAAATCCGGGTTTGCTGGGTTTGCTGTTCAATACGTCTTGAGAGCTACAAATCATTTCACACAAGATGGGGAATTGGTTCGTCTTCCTGCCATGAATTCATACTTTGTTGTTCAAGAACGACTAAAATTCAGATTTTTAGAGCATCTTCCTCCAAGGAACTGATGCAACTTTAACTGAATGAGTCATACTGAACTACACAGAGGCTTCAGCTAATACGTCAAAGCAAAACTACACTGACACAAATATATGCACTTTAGTCATTGGCAGACAGTTCTAAGTAACCCGAGCCTTACTTTCCAAGTAAATACTTTCTCTTTGCATTATTTATGACATACAGTGAGTTTCTACTTCTCATTATGAGGTGGGAGGGAGAGCAAACCACTATTCTGAGTAACTGCAGCCAACCTCTATTTTCAGTGACATGTACACAGCTGCACACATAATGTATACAAAATCAAAAGTGAAAGAAGAAGAAGCATTGTTCTTCTACACTGTTCAACAATCATCTAAAACTTCCTGCAAAGCTTCTTCAACCAGACCGATAAGCATTTATGATAAGCTTTATTTCCATCTGGAAGGGGCCATTTATCTCTGGTGGGCGGGGCCTATATGACAAAACATTGCCCTTGGTTTAAAGACTGAAAGGTAAAATCTAAAAACAATCCCAAAAATTATTCCAAACTTTAAGCTGGATTGGAATTCCCTTATTTACTTCTGTTAATGAGAAATAAAGTACTTGGAAACAGGCACGGAGCGGTCACAGCTGCAGTCTTAGCGCCGACCAGACCAAAGAAGGAACTGCTTTGGTGACAAGACAGCGAACCACCAGCGGCTATCTGAGACGAATCGCATGAAAGGCATTTAGCTGATCGTGCTTCTTCACTGCGATGGTTTGAGTAACAACGAGATAGCAATCATTTATTTTCTTTTACTGCTTTGAGTCGAAGAGAGAGTCACTTATTTCCTGTTCTCTGCAGATGGGTTGCCTCGTGCCTTGTGGTACAGAGCTGACCACAAACTGCATGATAAAATAAACCTTTTCCGAACTTTAGATTTGTGTTATTTCAGTGGCTATGAAAAGGTAGCAGCAGCAGCTCATATTGTTAGAAAGTCCAATGACTCTTTTTAACAATGCTGCTGTTCAGCAACAGAACATAACTGTGGACGTGTGCTGTCAATTACGTACGATTTTTGTACAGTGCAAAACCACTAAACAGAAGACATAAGACTGCCCCATTGTTAATAGTATCAGGTGACAGACGGAGTTAATGCATTAACAAGTTTAACGGAACTGTTAACTTCGGGAATGAAGAGCTGATGATCATCATTTACTTCTTAACTTGTGTTTCTGCAGCTTGGGAACAACATTTTAACTGATGTTTTTACTCCACCCAGTCCAGCTGAGCATCCGTGTCTGTGGTTATGTTAAACGTCCCATGTTACATGTTACATGTATGTGTGATCGTTCACATGTGTGCAGTCGTATCAGGTCTCTGATCCCTGTCGGGCTTCCACATTCACAAACACACTTTTCAACTCCTCCCCCCCCGACTCCAGCTAGAGTGTGATTAGAGCCAATACGAGAGAGAGAGAGAGAGAGAGAGAGAGAGAGAGAGAGAGAGAGAGAGAGAGAGAGAGAGAGAGAGAGGGCAGCCACTGGTGCACTCTGGTGGTTCTTGTAGCAGCGTCACTGCCTGCTTGATCTCCAAACAGTTCAAGTGGAGCACTGTGGCTCGTGCAGGATTCTGCTGAAAAGCAAATCCCTGAAGCCATATCTAAATGGACAAGCCCGGACCTTCTTCCACAGAACTTTTTTTTTTTTTTACTTGATGCTTCTACATTTTTTATTTATTTATTTTTTTCAAGAGTCTCAACTGATATTGTTTTGTGGACAATTTTGACCCAAAGATTATTGGTGAACATGTTGCTTCGCCTTCAAGAAGATATCACACCTCAGGATGGAGAGACACTCCTCTCTTTCGGATGCTGCCAAACAAAACTTTAAAACTGTGAAATGTAAGCAGTGACGGAAGAGAACAGAAGCTGTGTGTCGTGAAGCTGTCTGTCGTGAAACAGCTTTTGGTTTGAGCTGAGTAATCTGTGAGGATGCTTGAGAAACGAGAACAATCCTGAGTTGTGAAAACCACTTGCCTCCAACTTCTTGAGCGGAACTGGTGAATGATGGAGGGCAACCTGAGCACTTTTGTGTCGTTTGGGACTAATGTGACGGGACCCTACCACAAAGCAGTAGGACCCTGGATCCTGGTCATACTGGCCGTCATCATTCTTATCATAGTGCTGGGAAACATGCTGGTGATCCTCGCTGTGGCTCGCACCTCACAGCTGCAAACAACAACAAACATCTTTATTATGTCGCTTGCATGTGCGGACCTCATTATGGGCGTCCTCGTGGTACCTCTGGGGGCCACTATAGTGGTGACGGGCAACTGGCAGCTCAGCGACACTTTCTGCGACCTCTGGACCTCTGTGGACGTCCTCTGTGTGACAGCTAGCATCGAGACGCTTTGTGTCATTGCGGTTGATCGGTACATAGCCATTACAAAGCCGCTACGGTACAAGGTTCTACTGAGTAAGTGGCGTGCCAGAATAATTGTTTGTTTAGTGTGGGTAGTTTCCACCTTAATTTCCTTTGTGCCAATTATGAAAGGGTACTGGCGGGCAGACAGTGACCCTGAAGCGCTGAGGTGCTACAACGACCCGGCGTGTTGCGACTTTGTGACCAACTCAGCCTTTGCAATCATATCTTCTATAGTGTCGTTTTACATTCCGCTGCTAATAATGATTTTTGTGTACGCAAAAGTATTTCTAATAGCAAAGCGGCAGGTTAAGCTCATCGATAAGAGCAGGATGCGATTCCAGAATGAGCGTCCAGCACTTCAGATACAATTTGGACCCAATATGAACAATATCCTGCCCTCGGCGTGTGTGGGATCTGGCACTTACAACAGCACGGACAGGAGGAAGAGCGCCAAACGGAGGCCGTCCCGGCTAATTCTGGTCAAAGAGCACAAGGCTCTGAAGACACTGGGGATCATCATGGGGACTTTCACTGTGTGCTGGCTGCCATTCTTTGTAGCCAACATCATCAATGCTTTCAACAGAGACGTGCCCGCAGAGTGGCTCTTCAGACTCCTAAACTGGCTGGGGTACATAAACTCTGGCCTCAATCCCATCATCTACTGCAGGAGTCCAGAGTTTCGTACTGCGTTCAAGAACTTGCTGGGCTGTCCGTGGGTCTCCACCGCGTGGCTCCATACTTTGTATAAAGACCTGCAGACTCTCTGCTCCTGCTTTCTATGGAAACCCGAGTCAGGAGCAGAGGACTCATTCCAGAAGCCTCCAAACAGTCGGAGTGACGGCAGCGACAGCCTGTCGAGTACACAGGGAAGTAACAAAAGTGATGAGGCATCAACTGGTCCTCTGCGGTCCAACGGCAGCACACAGCTCAGTGACTTTTTAGAACCAGAAACCAAACTGTAAGTTACTTTTCTCTTATTCCATGATCACATTTAACATGTTTCGTTTGACTCTGACAGAGAAAGATTGCCCTTTAAAAAAAAGCATGAAGCTTAACAGCTTTGACAGTCAGGCTCAACAGTAATGCTTCGTGGTAACACGATGATCACCATCATCATCATCACAGCAACTTTCAAATCAGTGGGGAAAAAAAACAATCTTTTATTAAATCTTCTCAAAACTGAAAGAGGAGTGAGGTACATCAACGTCTGTGTCTTTCACGTCTTTAGTTTGAGAGTTCCTCCTTTCTGGTTTTTGTTTCCCATTATTTCTGCAGACATGCGTGTTACATCAGCGGTGTGTCATATGACGGACTGGGGAGCTTTGTCGAAGGGCTTAGTGTAAAAATGGAGAATCAAACAATTACCACTCAGTGCTCCTGGTTGCTCCGATGCAGAAGCACCAAAACACTAGGGTGATGATGAAAACATGAGTGCGCATGTGCATGGCGTTCACTGCAACACTAAGACTATGACAAATAGGAATAGAGGGAAAAAAACACCATTTCAATCCATTAGTTAAATTAAAATACTAATTATGTATAATGCATGACTTAAGCATATTGCAAACTACAGCGACCACCACATCGGCACAAAAAAAGTAATGGGACATTTTTAAAAGGTTCTAAACACAAATATCAAACATATCCAGTTAACATCTCTGTATGTGGGATTATTTAAAAATGGTTTCCTTATGCAAATTCATGCTTTTGAGCTTTTTGTTGTGTTGCGGTCCAGTAAAATTCTAAAGACTCAGAATAGAAAAGGAAAACATTTGTGGAGTGTTTGCAACTTTGATTTTATAAGAGTGTTACAACAGAAAAAGAGAAACACTTTAATCTCAATGCACAGCCTATTCATACTCCGGCTATTAAAGCTTGTACTTGTACTGCGTTAATAAACAGATGTGTATTATCAAACAGAGCTGAATATGAGCTTGTTATAGGTAGTAGATTACATCCGTATTCACACATCAATAACACTTCATTCAATGTCAATAGTGCATTCAGTCCAACATCTTAGACGTCAAGATTTATTCGCTGATCTAAAAAAAACAACAGTGTATTTTTTTGAAGATACAATGTTCTTGAAGTGTCTTTGTTGATCAGCTGACTCGAGCAGATCCACCTGATTGGGAGAACCACATGTTAGATCTGAGAACATTTGGAGTTGTTAGTGTGGCTCTCTGCCTGTGAGTGGGCCCCCGTGAGCCATGCCCAACACCCCCTGCAGAAGATAACTCTTTATCACTGAAGCACAAGACTTCCCCCCACAACCGGGGAGGCTGTTTACAAGACTGACAGGCAGTGAGCCGCTGGTGTTACTGCAGGTCAGCAGAGTTTTGACAACAGAATATTTGGTTCATTGGGGGGTCCAAAACGGAATTACTATATCCCTATGTACATTTATTTTATTTTTGTATTAAATTTTACATTTTAAATCATAAATGTCACATTATATACGATCACAAACCAAATATTTCCCAAAATGTTAAATTACTGTTTTATAGCCATATCATCTTAACAGCCCGATAAGGGAGAGAATAATTTTATTATATTATTTATCAATTCCAGTTAATGTCTTTATCACATCATCAATAAAGGCTTGAAATGCAGTTAAGTATTAATTAGAATTGATGGCTTGCATGTTGGACTTTTATTATCAAATGCATCCTCAAGTGCTTGAAGCCATAAATCCCCTGCTGAAATTTAGAAATCCATATATATTAATTTGTTGGTATGTACATAAAATCACAAGACACATTATTCAATTTCAGCTCGTAAAACATAAATTCACAGCTTGCAATTAAAATTTATTAGACAAGTGGCACAACTCTCAGACTACAGTCCTTGCTGTGCCATGCCAATTCCCATGAGTGAAGCAGTTTTATGGACTCGGGATGTTTCCTCTTTAAACATTTACTCTACACACCATATGTCATGTTTCCCATCTCATTGCATGACAAGCATTCAGCAGAATTTCACAGACATAATCAATGGGCCAGTCAACCAGGACACATTTACGGTCATATAAAAGTTATCCTTAAAAGGAGTCTGGTGTGTCCTGCAGTAAATCGGCCCGAGGGGAAGGCTCAGCAGAAACTACCGGTACTTTCAAAAGGATTCCAAATGTAAGTGAGATCAGCTGTTCAACAATGACTCAGAGGGGTCCGAGGCTCAACGACTGCTTCGCTGAAAATGAAAAACTGTTCTAAGTGCAGTCTGGACTATTGAAGTTGAAGCCTAACACTGCAAATTATACTAAAGCTTGAGATCATGTCCACCTTCAGAGCCCTTTGACCCAGCAGCATAAAGAGACATTCGATGAGCACTTCAGGACAACGTGCAACCGCAAGGTCGGCTATAGCAGGAGACGGTGTGTTCTGATAAATAAAAAGAGGTACAAGTGCTTGAGATGAATTTTTACGAGGAAGAAAGGCTGCGCGGCAGTGCACAGGAAAAACATTATCAATAGCTACTTTGTTTTCCGAGAAACACATGCTGGCATATCAGTGATGCCCTTATCAACATCTACAGCAGCCTTCTGCTCCTGTCACGCATGCACCGCGCTACATGACAACCACAATTCTATCAAGATTCCCAGCTGAGAGACTCTTTGTCAAGTCCATATGACTCCTAACTCTATTAGTCACGCAATTATTTCAGGTGAGACTATGTTGTACTTTATTTCTGTCTTGTTGCACGGCATATAAGCACAGTCATTTATATATACTATTGGCATTTAAACTTAAATCTGTGTCTAATTTAAAGAGGAAATGTTGTGTGATATGAAGAGGTGGATACAGTATGGTTACACTGTTACTCCATTATCTTCCCATCAATGTTTGCAAAAGCAACTCAATCCAAGCAATTGTATGTATATATAACAAGCATTTATTTATTAAAGTGCCTGTATAAAATATCTACACTCCAAGCTACTTTCTATTGATAGAATACACCATGCCATTGGATTAACGCCGAATTTGCTGTGATTTTCTACCTCATTTTATACAAAAATAAAGATCAAAATCATTGAATATTGAGGAAAAATGCAGGTGTGCTGACTTATGATTTTATATATATATATATATATATATATATATATATATATATATATATGCTTTTTGCAAAAATTAAAACCTAAATTTGGCTTACTGGATATGTACGTGTGTTTGACCGAGTTAAGAAGGAAAAAGTACAAGTGTCTACAACTTAACAGTAATGTTGGTATTTGTCATTTTTTCCTCACATCCTAATTATAAGCAGGTGCCCTTTTTGTGCATCTACACATTCGGAGACTGCTAAAGTTATACCCGAACATGTGAGAGCTTTCATGTGGATCCAAATATAATTATCAAAATGTCATGTGAAAAGCAAGCGGTAGGAAATTAGCTTATTACTAAAAGAATGGTATGTAAATGAATGTGTGCGCATGTTCTTGGCTCATGCATTTTAAAAGGAGACATTACAGAGAGCACAGGGAGGTGGCGGAGAATGGCGGTTGCGGTGTAAACACTAATGCAGCTCAGTCACAATACATGTCTCATTTCACAGATTCATTGCATAAACAGTTCGGACATGCGAGTTAACAAGTCATAAAAAAAACTAACTTAAAAGGACAATGTGTTCAGAAGCCTGCGTCTCAGGATTGCACTGTATGTTACTCAAACAAGTTGTTACAATAAGCAAACTGAATGTTTGAAAGTACAGCATGTGGTCGATAAGGTACACGGAGGAAACGTGTAAACAGTCGTCTGATTGTCCTGTTAAGCACGGATTGGATTTAGCATTGTTAGCAGCTTACGGCCCCATGTGATTCCAATATAGCGCAGCGTTTATCATTATGCACACATTAGAGCGGTAACTACGCAGTAACTAATGATTTTTTTCCAGCACTGAGCAACCCTGCGCTTTCCCCTGCTGTATGCTAATCAGATCCCCGTACCCGGTTTCACACACCGGCTTCCATAATGTGAGTTTAGTCAGCCTTGAGCAAGGTCAGGCCCAAATGAGCATGAAACAGAGCAGGGTAAAGCGAAAACATGGCGGTGATGACCTGTGGGAAGTCCACAACGCCCGTTTTTTTCAGGCCCACGATATCAGAGGCAATCAGGGTGTGTGACAGTGTATAAATAAAGGCATCTGGGAGTTGTTAAGGTTTAAATTGATTAAAAATAAACCAATAAACCAGATCCTGATGTTTATTTCTTCAACAGTGGCTCAGATCAATTTTCAGCAAGAAGACAGGATTTCCAGTCAAATTCAGTCTATCAATACTCACTATTTATGAATGCATTTCAAGCACTTTTGTTAATAGCCTCGAGCCTATTACAGAAATCATAAAAAACGGACGCCAAGCGATTCCAAGAAGCCAGATTTACTGAACTTACCGGTCGTAAACCATTCAAATAGACTTGAAGTTGGAAATATAAAAACATTGTGCTAAAATCTATAAAATTACAGATTCAAGTTTGACAGGGATATAAAGTTTTTATACTCACACTGTAAATCATTTGTCTATTTAGGATTGACACTGAAAGAAAACCCTAATGAAGGTAGTTGAAAGGTTTATTTAAGTAGCTCAGTCAGCCATGATAAAAGCCTTTAAGGAACCTTAACCTGAGTTTATAAAGATTATAAATGTGTCTCATCCTCCATACTGGCTCCCTTTGACATGTTTGGTAAAAAAAAAAAAAAAAAAAAAGGTTTTATTAATTACAAATTAAACCAAGATCCCTTTTGTTAGTGGTTGCTCAGTTCAATATTGTCTTCTCAGTTCAAAAACTAGATGCTCATATCTTGTTGTTAGGAGATTTATGTCTGTTTATTTTCAAGATTAGTATATTTTCTGTTTATTTTCAAACAAAAATAACAGATGGCTGTATTTCAGTGTTGGCTCTGTTGTCCACCTATAACTTAGGTTTTCATCTAAAAAAAGAAGTTGACAAATAACCATAAATGCGAATTGAATTTCTCTTTGGAGTTCTCACATTAGTGAGTTTGGTGATTGTAAATATACATGTCATTTATGACTGATGTGTTTCCTGAACTTAAATGAGTTCAACTTTTTTAATCATTTTATTCTATTTTTTCTATTTTTAGTGCTGTCAAGCACCTTGTGACTCATGTCTGGGAAAGGTGATAAATAAATACAATTCTATTCTATTCTACAACAGAGATTACACGTCATGTGTAAACCTGATTTTTGCAATTAAAAAAAAGAAAAAGAAAACACTGACCAGAGTGTGAACCGGAGGCAATGTGAAATACATCACCACCCCTGAAGGTTTCTTGCTCATTTAATTTTCCATAAGCATCTTGTTGAAATCATCACTATCTACAGGGCTTTGGGTGAAACTGAAAGAAATAAAGCGAGGTCACTTTTCTTTGTTAGAGCAGGAGAAAAGGACAAGCCCCTGCATATTTCTGTAGCTTACAGTTCGTGGCAGTTTACGTCTTCCTGTGCAGACATGTACAGTGGATGTGATAGCATCAGAATTCCTGTCCTGTTAGAGGAGAGAAAACTTTGGTTTCATGGAGGATAAAAGGTATGAGGGCAAATATGCAGTGACGATTTTTGGATCTACAAAGACAAAAATAGATGTATAAAAACAGAGGGCAGTGATCTCACTTTGCTCACAAAATAACCTGACAGACGACAACCAGCTGCGTTGGGGTTTTTCTTTATCAGACAGAAACTGAAATTGAGTGCAGGGTGTGACCAGGACAGAGCAACAAGTTTATTTCTTTGTTAAGGAGAGCATCACACAAAGTCATAGGCCTGATAAAGTTTATTATAATAAAAACAAACAGCCTATCTTGACAACTATATATGCTGTTTTTTAAATAAATGACAAACCAAAACAGCACAACTACATTGCTAAAAGTGGTTGTGCCGACATTTCCCCCTCATTGTTTGCACACCTTGAATATAACCATCACCCTTGATGAGACAAGCCTTCAAGTGCCACAACCCAGAGTGATATCTAAAGATACCCGAAGTGTGTAAAACACACTTATGAGCAATTTGTATGAAATAAAACACGTTGGAAAACAATATACTGACCAAAATCATATAGAGTTCACAAATTCTTGTTTAAAAAAAATTCACCAGATAAAGTTCTCACTGAGTTTCTGTAAAAGTTTGGCTCCAGGCTCTTGAGCACCACTGTCCAACAATATAATGTGGGTTTTTTTTGTTTCTTTCTTTTGGGATTTTCTTGTCGCAAAAATTACCCTATGATGAAGATGAATACTGTTTGTTGATGTTCAACAATCTATATTGACTTTTTTTTCCCCCCATTCTTATACAGAAACTTCCCACCCTCTTCAAATAACCAAATTAACAATAGTAAGTAAAATAAACATAAAATGGATTTATTAATAGGAAAAGTGTATTATTATACATTAACAACCATAATTGAATAAATGACAGTTAAAACTGCATCATATTTTTTACGTGAAATGCATCAGTGAGCAGGCGAATATACCAGCAGCAGCAGCAGCTATGTCAATGTTCAGCAAAACAGTTTAACCATTTACAATGTGATGTGGAAATATTTGATCAAAACAAACAGGTAGAACTTTAAAAGCTACCAAATATGGTCACCTGCTAAATAGAGAGTGAGGCCATTTTGAAAAACAAACAAACAAACAAACAAACAAACAAATACTGAATGAATTAATCCTGGCTACTCCACCAATAGATCCGAGCGAAGGCTGCTGGAGACTTGATGCGTAGTTGAATCACTGCAAATTAATGACTTTGTGCGTGTAAGAGTCTGAACATCATATCGAACAAATAGGAAGTGCACTCAATAATTGAAATCCATTCATCATTCTTATGGGGAAAAATATTTTCAATTCATGTAATAGAGTTTGAAATTAGACTGCATTGTTAAAGATATGGCAGGGATTTGTCTGTTTTTCTGCCTATGTTTGTGTGTAACGACAGCAAACTGGTGCGTTTGTTTCTTTTCAGCTTCACTTTGCAGGAAAAGGACGGATGAACTGTAAGACTTTAATCTACTGAAGCAAACTTCATTCTCCAGCTGTTACTGTGATTCCTGCACAGTCTGAGAGGAAACAACAGTGGAGACGAGCGGAAGAGAAGAACGACACCGACTCTGGAGCACAAGGAGAGGACTGGAGGCACTCTGCAGAAACAGCTGATTTGGCGTGGACAGGAAGAGAAAGACTGCTGCAGCTCCACGGACATGAGGTGACACCGCAGGTGAAGCTCCCGGTGTTACATTCATCTACATCCAGTGTGCAAAAGACTCTCTGTTCCCTCATTAGACCATGCTGACAGCTTTAATCCATTGGACATGGCGTTTGTGGCCAGTGGTTTCAAAAGTGTCGACATCAAACTGATTCTGTACAATATGCTATCTGGTAAGTTAAGTATTTATAAAAACACTGAATCTGTAGCAAATGACAAAGATCGACTAATGCATAATTCGGTCTTCACGGTGAAAATGTAATTCTATCACACAAGTGTGATCGTGCTCAATGAAATGCTAAACTATCCTCTGTTGAAAGTCTTTCTGTCTGATTCTCTGAAGAATAGTTGTTAAAAGTGTTTAGGTCCTCTGGGTCTGTGATCGACTAAACCTATGGTGTGAAATAATGGCTGTTGAAGTCTCAAGCAGAAAGAATCACGATTGGCATCAGTCAATGTACAAGGGGTGATGGAAAAGTCACTCTCAGTCACTAGAGCTTTAGTAATGAACAGAGCAAAGCAGACTGAAGGGTTTTACCACACTACAGGTTATCGAAGACTCTTTCCTGCGCAGAAATGGTCAAAATGAAAAACTGCACATGTTGAAGAAAACCATTAGTAACTTTCAACAGACCTGGGAAATTGCCTCCTCCTCTTACGTGTCATGACACTGATCTGCATTTTAGAGGCAATCTGGGAGGTTATAAGGAAAAAAGCTGGGAAGCCTTTATCACCTTCATTCTGCTAATCAAGCACTGGGTTTTATTTTTCCACTTTAATAAATTGAAAAACGTCAAAGTCATTTTTGAAATTAATTAACTTCACTTCCTGTGTTTATTTGTGGTGTTTTTGAGTGCCGACAGCTATCTCATATCCATGATTCACCAAAACGTAAGAGTGAAGCTGAACGCCCACGTCAACGTGAACCAATGTACAAGAGCAGGAGTGTTTAAAATTCTAAAAAATTCTTCAAGGATTCAAAAACTGACGCAGTTTTCTCTAACATGTGCTAATCGAATTCAGCCCACTTATATTCTCGGGGATCGGAAACATAGCTCGAGAGAAATACTACTTTAAAACATGATCATTAACAACAAACAGTGTTCGCCCTCTGTTACATCGAGTTTCAAATAATTCTACCGTTTGCTACGTGACTCATGACTCATTCACTGAATGTATCAGGACCAGGAAGAACCAGGAAGCTCTGACTTCTCCTGAATGTGTCTGAAGCTGACAGACGTGACGTTCTCTCACAAAGTGTGGTTAAGCTTGTGAGAAGGTGGTGTAACCTCAGGGATAGACGGTGAGAAATGTCATTTAAGTCCCTATATGTTTACAAACTCACATCTTTTAAAACTGCTTCATCCAACTCAGGGCCATTATGGGCGACGGGGCGGTACAATCTGGAAATGACCACATTCCGTTTCTGTTTAGTTTGACGCAAATATCTTTAAATCACAAATTTCATGAAACCTTGAGTCAGAAATTAGAAGTTGTACTGAAAAATTTGATGCATTCAATTCATCCTGAACTGGTGAGTCACCAGACAATATGATGGTTACCTTCAACAATGGAACAAATGTTCCGAGCAGTAATGATGACGACGATTTTCTGGAAGAGGCTTTTCTAACGTTGTGGTGACTGACAATGCTTTACTTTCTCACAACCTCCTTAAACTGCAGGTAAACGCAGCAAAACAGCCTTTATAATATTTTGCGACCAAACCTCCAAATCTTTTATTTTTTTTTTTTAAACTTTAGTAAGTGGTTGCGTGGTAACACTCTCTGAAATGTGTGAAAAGAGGAACATAATGGTCATGTTGCTGGAAAACTTTGTCCCCACATTATCCATTATTTTGATGCAGCATTTCCCATGGTTTTTTGTCCCATTTTGTTTCGTCTCTGCTCCAGCGCTCCTCACTCAAACGAACGAGTTGTCATCAGGCTCTGCACCAGCCTGATAACGTGGCACCCTCTTTGAAACATGAAGTGTGCTGAAGCAGAGAGCCATCGAAATCCCACAGGGCAGCGGCTCATCCGGCACCCGGGTTAACAAACACTGTTTTAATGTACTGAGACACCGTGTGACGCGTCATCTGTTGCTTCAGAGAAATTAAATATTACATTGTCTAACACTGGCCACATGTGCTCTTACGTGATGAATCACCGCTGTGGAGAAAAAGGAAGTCCATGAATAATATAAATGATAAAAACACTGACAGGTTTGTTTTGTTTTTCCTTAGATTTCACACATTTGAGCAGAAGAAACATTTGTAACGTCGAAAGAAAAAAACTACAAACCCTCAAAACGATTATTCTGGTTTTGTGTGATTTGTTTTCTCAATATTTCGGAAACAGAAGATCGTCAATAAAGTATAAAATTACTGGGATGACATGTCAATGAGCCACATCATTTCAGCTGATTATGGTTTTATCAGTGTTTTAACTCACTGACTGCTCGATATTATATTATGACAGCTGTTCTTTATCCTCAATGAGTCATGGCCATTCAGCCAAGCGGCACAATTCTCAATGACATTGGCTTCAGAACTTTCAGGTTTTCACTTCAGCAATGAAAAGTATAATCTACTCATGAACCCTCATGACAGCAAATAGTATCATTGTGTAGGTGATCCTTTTCCCAAATGCTCGCTCATTGTTTTCGTTGTAAAAAGGCGTGTAAGGAATCATGCTTACGTTGCAGAATTAAGGAAAAATTTTAATGTGTTTATTCTAATGTAAAAGTAATACTTTTTTTCATCCCAACCTGCCCCTTGATCCACGTTCGGTGTATTTTACGAAGCCCTGGGGGGTCCTGACCCCCACACTGACACACACTGTTCCACAACACTGAGCAAAGTAAAACTGCTGTTGAAACAAGCTGTACACGCTAAACAGCCCTAAACAACCCCCTTGTTTCCCAATGTTATTTCTGTTAATACTCCACCCACAAAAACCTCTGTCATCTCCGACTCTGCTACCGTTTGAGCGGGCATCCTCTCAACATGGGAGGAATTTTCAGGATTTTGCTGGCTTTGAAAAATAAACTAAGAGTAAAGTTCAAGGCCTATAAAAACAAACTGTGACAAACATTAGCTCTGCCAAGAAGGCTGTGTGACTACTGGAATATCATCCAGTGAAAAAAAACAAACCCAAATACAACAAGTCAGAGTGGAAACAATTACCCTGCCTGAAGTAAGGCCAGACTCTTATCAGCTGATTCCTGTTACAAGGTTTTCCATCAGCAGGTTCAGATTGAAATGAACTAAGCGACATGGGAAGTCGCCACTGAAGGTGATGAGTGTGAGTGCCATAAGATATTAATGTGGCTCGCAAAAATACGTTTTCATCGATCTGAAATGTGGCTTATATTGGTTGATCAATTACGCTGTCACACTTTGATCACTTGATCGAAAGGTTATGTCAATGATAAACCAGATTACTGTACAAGCACAAAGCCTTCCAGATGTACCCCTCCCCCCATGGTAGTCTTTGCAAGTGAGCCTCAACAAGGTAAGTGTTTACCTGCATGGCTTTTGAGCGACTGTCCTGATCGGATCAGCGCTGATGTGAGCTTTTCTCGATCGATCAGTCGTCCGTAAATTAAGCCCATCAGCTCAGTCAGTTGTTTTGACAACTGATATAAACTGAGCACCGTATGCAGCATTTCCTGAAACAGCCATGTAACAACGCCACTGTAGCAGCATCAGCATCAGCAATATGATAGATAATACAACAGAAATGTTGAAATATTTCAAAGTAAAAGGCCAAAACAGTCCATAGACCACATGCAATATCTGCAAGGGTCGGAAGCATCAGAGCTTCGTTTAATTCAACCAATTTGTCAGGATGTCTGAAAGGTAAACACAAAGCCGCGTTTTGCCTGCACTGGAACAACTGCGCCGAGAGCCCTTCTGAAGAGGTGGCCTCGGAGCGGAGACTGAATGCAATACACAGTAGTCTGGGGATTGAATGCTCCACATGCTTGAGCTGAAAAGACTACAAATGCACTATTCCATGTGGTAAATGGCTCATGAAGAAGGGTCCTATTCTCTTGAATAACAACGCTGTAACCAAGGGACGTTTTGAACTGATGGTTTGTCCTCCCATCTCAAAATTAAACTTTACATTTCAGACTGTGCCTTAGAGTTGTACAACTCAGTATGTGACAGCATACACAATTCTTTAAAAACAAGAAGTGGCCACTATTAGTTGAGCCTCACCTTGAACTGGATCGATTCTAACGCTTCAGTTTCATCAAGCGGTGTTGTGTACATAACAGTTTCATGGGTCTTTTACACCAGAGTCTGTGGAAGAAACCATCCAGCAGATGATCAGGATGTGCCCGCAGAAAAGACGAGGCGGATGAAATGTCACAATTTTAGAGCCATTTTTGGTAAATGACGACATTATGCGGTGTGGACCAAAGTAGGTATTGCCCAATTGGGAGTGACAATGGGTTTACAAGGGGAACAATTTGGGAATAAACAAGTTAATGATATTTTGTACGCCATAAAACCACCTTGCATCGGGTTTGTCTGAGTGACAAATAGCAGCATGTTGTTTCTAATGCCAAAGTTCTGGAGATCAACAGGCCATGCAAGCTTTTCTACCTCGACACAATTTATGACCGTGTGAAGAGCTCTACCATCCAGGAGAGGCTCGAAGTAGACCCGCTACTCCTCACTGAGAGGCGCCAGCTGAAGTGGTTTCAGGCAGCTCGTATTTGAGGTTCACCAGCCACGTCTACAATAAAAATCCACACCTATTTGAAGACATTACAGATAGAGTTATAAATTAACCTGCATCAGTTGATGAATTTGTTACATTCTTCTGCCTGTTAACACTCTAAGAACCAGCCCCATGTTGCAGCGACACTGGACTGGGCTGAATTATATTCTGGCTCTTTGGTTGCACCATTATTATATAAGAAAAAAAACTTGGCCTGGCCTTACAATGCTTGCAATGCCAAGACACCTCAAATCTAATCAGAAACAAAACTGGAGGTGAAATCACTGCGATTAAGAATCTAAATCTTCAGTAATTAAGATTATGAAATACATGAAAACAAAAGGGAATAAAACAGCAGAAAAAGAAGAATGAATAAAGTGAAAACGTTGTTAAGATAAAGGTAATGAAGTAAGTCAAATCTATTGTTTATTGTGAAGCGTGTACAAATAAGTCTTGATTTAAAAGAAGTGAGAGTGTCAGCAATCCTCCAGCGTTCAGGAAGTTTGCTCCAGGTGAAGAAATAAAAGCTGCTTCACCTTGTTTGTCTCTGACTCTGGGAACACTCAGTGAACCTCTCCCTGAGGACCTCCGGGGGGTTTGGATGCTTCATATTCTACTAGAGATGTATTTTAGGCCCGAGACCATTCAAACCTTTGTAGACAAGAAGCAAGATATTTTTCTCAGAGGTCTTGTGGGGGGGACGTCTCAGTGGAGTAGCCTCTAACCTCACAGTGAGGGGATCACCTGTTCAAGTCCAACTTGGTTCTTTGGGAAACTTTCTGTGTGGAGTTTGCAGGTTATTTCTCCTACTGGCTATTTGGCCAAAGTAAAAATAGGATGTGGCCCGTGTGAGTCTGTGGGACTTGGTCAGGGGGTAACCTCTCTGTGTCCAACTGATACGCCAGCATAAGGAGGATACTGCAGTATAGACATAGTAGATGAATCGTAGTAATAAGTCAAAGTACAACAACTTTTCTGATTAGGAAACGTTCTATTGCAACAAAGCTCGGTCCATTGCTGTGTGTCTTCATTTATGTTTCCTACTCAATTTGACAAATGCACTTTCTTGTTTCATTTGAACCTTTAAAGTTGTAGACTTGGAAGTTTCAGACATCTTCTCTGTCTTTATAAAGTTCAAACGCAATCAGTTGTCCAACACCAGCCTTTTACCGGTGAGCTTGTCCTGAGCGGGGTGTCACAGCAGTTGTCTTCAGGACACATAGCACTTTTAAAAGCTCAATTTAGACCAAAAAAAAAGAAGTCATTTTGACACTAAAAAGACACTAAAAGCCTTACCGGTGAAGTTTCCTAACTGAGTCAGTGGCACTGTAATTAAATGAAGTATTGTGGATTCATCCTGGTAACACAGCAGCATGACTGAGGCTCATTCTACTGGGTTCAGCTGGCAGCCTCAGACATGGCATCCTCTTCCTCACTAACAGCTCCGTGATGTAAACAAATACCTCATCAAAAGCGTTTCTCTGAGATCTGAACAGGCCGGGAATCACAGCAACAATAGAGTTTGCAATTTGGGACATTTTGTATTTTTTCTCCTCACTGTATCTTTTGTTTTATGACTTATCTGCATTGCTCCTCAGGACAACTGTGCACACACAGATAACCTGACATCAGACATGGTTCACAGCTGTGGCGACAATAGAAAGAAGATTACATGTCTTGTTTTTTGTTTTCAACTCGCACAACAGCTACTATTCTGAGTGAATAAGCTTTCACATGAAGGTCAAACAAGGTCCATTTTCCTGAGAAACTGACACATTTATATTTCTAGTAAAAGTGTTTGTTTTGAAGATTTCTCTGAAGTTTGATGCCTTGTGCTCTGCGAGGTGACATGGAGGCCGACTCTTATATAAATAACTCTTATATCACACATTATCACTAATTGAAGGGCTGCTTTGACCATCTACTGCCATCTAGTGCAGTGATTGGTGACCTCCAGGCTCAAACTCCACTGCCTTCATTTAGTGAGACACACTGCTTCTCTCACTACTAAAGCTTGGTAGTAACAGCATTTATATGAATATCTTAAAGAAAAATATATATATACATTTTAATATTTAAATTGTCATGATGTTTACCTCCTGTGCAATTCACAAGCCATAACGTTCCATCATGCTGGAGTTGCATGGGCATTTTTAAGAGTTAAATGTAGAAATAAGCGTATTCTTGTGTGGCAGTTAGTCATTTAGCCTCTCTGAAAAAGAAAATCTACTTTTTTTTTTTCCTTTCTTTTTAAATAAATGACACATTCTGGCAGTAGAGCAACAGAACTTTTCCCTCAGAATTTAAATCCACTGACTTGAACAAAGATAAACAAATATAATAATGCTATTCAACTAGATATTTTTTTTTAACTTATCTCAAGCCGTACATGATAACCAGGGTGTGATTTGCTGCTGGGAGGTACTCAAGAGAATCAGCCTCAATCTGTTCTCCACTTCTGCTCAATTATTTTTACTGCAGACGAGAAAAACTCAGCAACCTTTGGCCCTCAGGCATTTATAATGAATTTGGCTTTTATTCATCTGTGTCACATTTATAACATTTTTTTTTTTTTACACATAGTTGCATTGAACTTGCCAAGCATTGTGTTGTGATAAAATCTTTAATTTTAGTCTGTCAATTATTTTTTTCAAAAGATGTCCCTCGCTTCTGCTTTTATCACAAGTCTCACCCTGGATATATTGTTGGAAACTGTGTTACTTCAACCCCATTTAGGCATTCGCTGACATAATGGTTCCACACTATAGGGTGGTATTTCAAGCTATACCTTAAAATCCATGGAGCATAAACTTGTTTGATTTTTGTAAAATGTTCTTCAATCCTGTTGCCACACATTTGACTTGAAAATAAAGATAGTGTTTTGTCATGATTTAAAAAATAAATAAAATCGAAAATTATGCAACACATAAATAATTAATGACTGTTAAGTAAATTTTCTGTCTTCAGCTCATTACTGCAAGGTGTTAGCATCAGGAAGAAATATGGAAGTTATTTTATAAGTTGTACTTATAAAGTGTTACAATACAACAGCAAAAAGTTGGATCAGCTTAAAGCAGTGAAGAGGCTGTGGACAACTTCTTATTCATTTTAGTGACACTGTGTGTCCACAAAAGCTCTCTGGCGCCCCCCAAGAGGAGCCTGCATCACACCCAGAAAACCACTGATCTACTCAAGGAAACTGAGAAACCCTCTTTTATACCAGCACACTGAAGAGGTTGTTTGATCCCTGAAATCACACCATGTATCAACAGATCTCCTTCATTATGTACAAAGTGATCAACCAAAGTCAAATGTCCTTAGCAGAAACAGATTTGAAGCCCAGGTGGACTCCACACATCAATGCTTCGGTGCAGTTACTCGAAGCTGCCCCGGCTGGCTCTCCGCCTGTTATCTGTTAATTATAAGTGGCTGGAGTTCAGGTGAAGAGCTTCCAAACAAACATAATGAGGACATCAGGGTCCTCTTTGAGCTGATTTGCTGTCCGTGTTAGAAGCTGTACAGAAGCTAAACAAAATCCATGTGGGTGGCTGATTGTGTCCTCTCGTTAACTGAAAAACGGCTTCTGTTATTTCCAGAGAGGTGTAATGTTTGAATTTTCTATAGACTGAAGAAAATGGCATCTCCTCTGGCTGGAAATGGTGTAGAGGAGTACGTGCAATTTGAAAAAAGCCAGGACCTTAATGTTGACCGATTTTCTCAGACCTTGGTAAAGTCTGTCCGCCGCATTTATCCTCTTAGTTATTCTGTTAAGTAAAGTAACATGAATAAAATTTACTGTGATGAATTTGATAAGAGCCCCAATGAACTGTGTGTAACAGCACATGATTGCAAGGTGCCCGTAGTTACATAGAAATGGTTTTTGCATGTATTTGAAGGAGAAATATTAGACGATAAAACCTGAAGCTCTCACTTTATGTAACCCGCCTCCCCTCTCTGTCTCTCTCTCTCTCTATCGCCCTCTCTCTCTCGCTCACTTTTAATCTGTGCATACAGCAGTCAGAATATGATTTATCTAATTTTCAAGCTGCCATATTTCTCTGAGTGTTACTGTCTTCTAGTGTCCGCCTGTGCAATTTTTTTTCCAAGTGCAATAACCTCTGAAATAAACGCCATGTACTTCGATTGTATTACATTCTGATTGTATTATATTCCTCCATTCAGGTTTAGCCAATCCAGGGCCGCGGGGCACTGGAGCCGAACAATGGGTGAACACAGAATTGACCCTGGACAGGTCCAGCCATCACAGAAAAAAAACATGGACAAAGTCACACACACACTCAGTCACGTGCAATTCAGGGTCACTAACCTCAAACATGTTTTTGTATTGTTCGGGGGAAACCAGCGTAAGTGGCGATAACCCACACATGCAAAGGGAGAACATGAAAACTCTGGGGCGAAAGGCCAGTCCAAAACTCAAACCCACAACCAATTTGCTTCTTTCTCACTGGATTACAATATATTTTCACTGATTTCATAAATATTTGCATTTATTCTGGCCTACTATGTACACAACATCTTTATTCATGTGTTAATTGATTGTTTTAAGTTATTTTTTTGACTACCTCTTGCGTTTTCCTACACATTATACATCCAGATCTCTGAGGTCCTCAGGGAAAGGTTCAGTCAGTGTTTCCAAAGTCATGAAGCAAACAAGGTGAAGCAGCTTTTAGTTCCTATGCTCCTCACCTGTGGAAAAAAACTTATTGAAAAAATATGGACTGCTGACACACTCAGAACTTATAAAACTGTCCTTTGCTCAGGCTTTTACTTTATTTTTTGTCATTTGTCTGTCTTTATTAATTGTTTCTTTTAATGGTGTCACAATCTTAATCACTTGAGATTCTTAATCACCTTGTTTTAATGTATTTCCATGTAAAGCACTGAGCTGTCTTGTGTCTAAATGCTGCTATAAACAAATCTGTCTGGCCTATTATGGTGTGTTCTCAGTTCACAGATTTTATGGCAATGTTACTTATTAAATATTCTCAGTGTGAAGAAGTCTGTGCTGCACTGCTTGTGTGAAACGTGGTGTACTAAAATAAGTAAAGCACGCTTGATTGATGGAGTTAATATTTGTCCAAGTGTCTTCCAGTGCCAGCACTGCAGCAGTGATCGGCCACCAAGCAGAACTCGTCATAACACCTGCTTGTTCAGTGAATGGAAAAAAGTAAACTCACCAGAGAGAAGGGCATTAAAGGAGGGACAACAGTCCCGTCACCGGTGTTGCCATGGCTACAGCATCCCGTCCAAATACGTGCCGTCGTCTGGCAACAGTGTCCAAACAAAAGGCTGCGTTGATTAGTCCGACTGAGTTCAGGATGAGCCGAGCCAACAGCGGACCTGATGGAAAGCGGGTCATCCAGCGTGGAGACGCGGGAGGTCATCTGTCCGTATTTACTGGTCCCCACACCGCGGCGGAGAGCCCGCAAACAAGGCTGCTGTCCGCCTTCAAGAAGCACCTGCAGGCCGGGAAAGTGAACCTGGCAGGCAGAGGTGAGTTCTGCTCCTCTTTACCTGCGAACAAGACGAGGCGGAAGTTCCGCTCCCCCACCTGGTGAAGACGACAGACAATTATTTGATTTCATTCGTCTGGTTGTTGCGTTGTATTTTCACAAATACGTTTATTGCTCTGTTGTTTTTTTTGCAACTAGAGTCTCCACCCAAAATATACACAAGAAAAGAAGGGTAATTTTTCATCTGTTGTTTCTAAAAGAGTTATATTGAATTGATTACCAACAACAACAATAACAACAACAACGCCATGGCTCTTTTTTTCCTCACTGGTCATCATTTTCTAAATTGGATCTGTCTTTTGTACCACTTTGAGATTGTCTAATATTATTATTATTATTATTATTAATACTATTATTAGTTAACTGATCAGTTGTCATGGTCGGTGATAATTTCTTCTTTTTTTAAGATAAGAAAACAGAAACAACAAATGAACAAAAAGAACACAAGCATAAACAGATAAGATGAGTTACAAAAAGATGTGAAAAGACTGAAGAGTAAATAAGTAAGTTAAAGAAAAAACAAACAAAACAAAACACATACAAAAAACATTTTTTTTATTGATTTATTTATTTTTATTCACTTTTAAACATTCCAAAATGTATTCACATTTAATGAACGGCACAGTGGTGTTGTCAGTTGGATTTCCTCTCAGTATCACACTTCAAAAATATGCATTTGAGATTAATTGTTGACTCCAAAATGTCCAGTAGGTGTGAATGGAAAAAATTCCTTTCACACCTTCGGAAATGAGTGTTTACTGAAACAGCAGGTGAAGGGCCACACATGATTGGTTGAAATGTGACAACAAGTTCAAAAATAATTGCTGACACCTCAGACATCTCACAGATTCCTTTAAATCATCCACATCCGGCATGTGTGGCATGATTTTGTGTGGCATGTAAGGAAAAACTGCACAGATGGCCTGCATGGCGTCATTGTTATTGTTGAAGATCTAAAGCGAGGATAATGAACAGGGTACTGCTGTTATCAGAAGAGTTCAATGTGTGAGTGAAGCAGCAAAAGTGCAAATCATCCACATGATAAAAGCAACTCAGAATCCAGATTAAAAATGGTCCAGAGGTGTAAGATGCTAACCTCACAGGGGACGATTCAAGGTAAGAGTAGTTTTGAATTTTGTGTTAAATTTATTTTAAAATAAATTTAAGTCGTCACTTTTTAAAAACCAGTGCTCTATAATAAGAGACGATGAGGCACCAACTCAAAGCTGAACAAAGAGATTTCAAATGTCGAAACTTAAATTCAACTTAAATGCATTGAATTCAGGTTAAGGGTGAATTTGATGCCGATAACAGAGACCTGCTCACCACTGTGTTGCATCACCTCCTCTTCAAATCACCTCCTGAATAGAGCAGCTGTGGTCCTTAAGAAATCCTTTCATATCCTTGCATGACGGTGGATTTCAGTTGCTCAAAAGGTTAATGTCTTTCTGTATTTGTGTAATTCCAGTTGTTTAATTCCCTTGTTGTTGTACATGCCCATTGTCATGTGAACAAACCAAAACAAACAAAGATGAATACGACTTTGTTTTACAACAAAAGAAGAACAACGATTATTTTTGGTCTTTTCATAGTGAATTATTACACTAACATATAGACTCACTGAGGTTTCTTCGTGCTCTTGCTGATATGGTTTGATGGTGAGATAGCATACTAAACCTGGACAACAATATTCTTGTAAATCAATAACTATATATGCTGACCTTCAGTATTCGTGAACCAGCAGCTCGATGCGCTATGGAAACCAGGGACAGCGTGCTTGGACTCGATCATTGAGAAAGCAATTAAAAGACTGGAGGTTCTGTTTCCTTCCATCATAACAAGCAATTTGCTGCCTAGAACATGGAGTCAGCTGGAAGCTTGGCATGAAGATATAAGACAGTTTTGAAATAACAGCAAGAAAAATGAACCTCAAAATGGTCTCATTTTACACCTACTCATCTTATCTTTCCAATGGCACTGTACACTACATTTTCTTCTGAACAACACAGGAGTGCAAAAGACAATACATACATGGGTACTTCTTACCTCTTTGAAAAAAAACAAACAAACAAAAAAAAGAACGTTACAGAAAATGTACATTTTGTATTTTGGAGACATTCTTGCACCATCTCTGTGAAGATTTTCACTTCATCTTGGTGTTTAAGTTTAATACAGTTGTGAAGTTTCTTTTTGACTTCTCTCATTTACAGAGTACTTCAGCGAGGACGGAAAGACGTACCAACCGGATCTTGTTGGAAAAATAAAGCAACAGTTAAACAATGACCCCACATTCCATCCTGAGTATCCATCTTCTCTTGGCCTGCGAGAGTTTACCCGGCAAGCCACAGAGGTCACTTTGGGAAAGAGTTCTCCATCTGTACTAGAGAACCGGGTAACCATTGGTGTTCATATAAACTACGTCTCATTGCAGTGTATATGTTATATATTTACATTTAATTTCACTGTCAAACAAACGGAGAGACACGACATAATCATCATTTCATTAATAACTCAGTCAATCACTTACACTGAGAGACGCCGAGCAATAGATCAACTTAATACAACATCAGCACTCAGTGGGATTAATAACTCGGGTAATAATATGACTGTAGGAATACTTGATGATTTGCAGGTGTTCGGTGTACAAACGCCCTGTTTCATCGCTGCAGTGCGTCTTGGAGCGGAACTATTGAAGCACCGGTGTGACGTCAGTGCTGCTTGGTGCGGGCCTGTTTACCTCTCATCTCCCTGTGATGGTAAATAAAATGTAACTTCCTATAAACAACAGTTAAAACTAGAACATCGAGAGTTCATACTGCTACTCTCAAAGAACATCAATTAGGCATGATTTAGTTTAAGATCCAAGTGTAATAGCGGTAAGTGTATGGAGCTACTTCTCATGTATTCAGCCATCTATCCATCCAGTCGTAGATGCTTAGTTTTTGCATATGAAAAAAGAGAACACACAACATCCGGTTGTCTCGCAGCTTCTTTTGGCTCGTCCTTGGGATGTTCTTGCAATTCATGTCGCTATGACATGAACATGATTTTTAAGAATTCGGAAGGAAAAAATTGTTTTTTAAGGAAACAGTCTCAAGGACCATGTACGAGTGGAATGTGGCAGTAAGACAGAATCCTTAGAGGAATGAGAGAATCCTTTGCACCACCCACATACAGTATTTGTACCTCATATTCACGGATGTTAAATATTTGCTAAAGAATAGATGGTAAAGAAAAGAAAAGCATCGATGTGGAGGCTATAAATCATTCGCGTTATACACATTGCTGAAACTCTACAATGGGGATAATATACATGGTGTCAACAGAATAGTGAAATAGAGTTTGAGTGAGGCAGCAAAAGTCCATGAAATGAGACACAAATAACAGCTTTAAGAACAGAGTATGTGCAAAGCAGCTTCACGGATTATATACATTTAGTGTTCTGTATAAAAGTGAACATATAGTCCACAGGCTGAAGACACGTATGAACAGAACATGAAACTGTTTATGAAACGCCTCACATTTCCTGAGGACTCTTCAAAACTTGAATCTAAAAAAGTCAACAAAAACAAAAGCTTTCTTGGAAGAAGAAACTTTAAACTTCAGGTTTGATTGTGTACAAAATGTGCAACAGCTTTAAAGTAAATCATTGCACCTGAAAAACAAAGCGCCTGGCATGCTTTATTTGACACAATGATGTAAACACAAGGAAGGAATTGGACATTGAAACACACATTTATTTAGTAGAACACGGAGGCAGACGGCCGTTTATGCGTTGACAAACTAAATCAACAAAGATTCAGACATATCAGACAGTTTCCACCCCATTTATTTCAATAAATGAAATTGTGTTTTCATTACCTTTAGCAATGTTGGAATGAGCTTCATGATTTTCCACATCTGATCTATGTGGTTTTTCATCTTGATCCTGGCTGCAGGCTCACTGGCCGGAGTCTTCCAGGCAGCAGGAATCCAGGACATCCGCCGATATTGTTACTGGGATGACAGGCAGAGGGGAGTTTGTTTGGAGAGGCTCCTGGAGGATTTGGAGAAAGCCCCCGAGCAAAGTGCTGTCGTTCTCTCAGTATCTGCCCACTACCCGACTGGAGCAGACCTCTCTCTGAGCCAGTGGGCTGTGATTACACAACTCTTCATGGTAACTGACATCTTGCTTTATGCTCCTCAACAAAAGGCGAAAAAGAGTTTTTATCTGTCGTCCTTCACTCCCACTTGGTTCATCATTTGCTCTGTTGCCACTTTGTTTCTACAGAGGCGCAGACTGCTGCCGTTCCTGCTGCTGCCTGCTCAGGGTCTCTGCTATGGGGACTTACAGCGGGACGCTTGGCCTGTGCAGTACTGCGAATCGCAGGGACTGGAGCTCTTCTGTGCTCAGTCCTTTTCCCATTGTTTTGGACTATATGGTGAGGGGAAAAAAAAGAAAAGCCAAGGATAAAGTATGTGTGTTCCATTGTCAAATAGAGTTTATGTGACATCGTTGATAGTGAATCAACACACCGTACAGCACGTACAAGAAGTACAGAATGTCAGTGTTGACTCAGTATTCTTCTGAAACTGTGTATTCACTTCCATTTCAAATGTCATGGATGTGAAGAAAAAGAAATGTGATTGTATTAGTTTGTGGGGTCTTTTGCTACTTTTTGACTTCCCACTTCATTTTTTCAATTATTTCCAACAAATATTTGGGAGCTTGTTGTCCTTTTTTGCTTTGTATCAGCACCGGGTCTCCAAGGAGAGACAATTCAGAAGAAAGGAATGCAGTGTTTTATTGGACAATGACGCAAATGATGGCAGTAGAAGATGGTAGAACTGAGAAATGTGTGTGTTTGCTGTAAGATTGAAGGTGTGCACAGTTTTCAATGCGGGTCTGTTACAGCAAACCAGATTTCAGTGAGGGTGTCATCACGAAGCTCTGCAGAAATCCTGTTATTATTATTAGTCAGGTGTGTTAAAGCAAGGACAAGTTGAAACCATTCAGGACTTTGTATTCATCTACAGCAGAGGCAGTCGTTTCTGGAGGTCAGGCTCAATGTGAATGAACAGATCTTTCTTTAGAGCCTCACGTACTTTTCTTCTCTGCCTCTGACGTGGTGAAATCTTCCTTGATGTCAGATTATTGATCACGGTCGTGCATTTGTGTCTTCGTTCCTTCCCCAGGTGAGGCCGTCGGACACTTGCTGTACATTTTGAAACAAAACTCCCTCCTGTTATCGGTAAAGTCCCAAGCTGACCAGATAGTGAGCTCGCTGTGGTCCCAGCCGTCTGTGGGAGGAGCACACGTCGTCGCCACGGTGCTCAGCAACTCAGCCCACCTTGCCGAATGGTGAGGTAGTTCTCATTTGAACGAGCTGTCTGGTTTGTAGAGAATGTGGCTAGAATGCCCGATTTGCTACTAGACGTCTTCAGTCATGCTGGACTGTGCCTCTGAGAGGTGAACTGGCTGTGTCAAAGGTATTTGATGCATTAAACAAAAAAAACAATGGGCTTTTACAAAATCCACCTTTCCCTGGTGAATTTTCTTGATTTACTGGTTTTGAATTAGATATCTTTTTGATTTCCTGAGTAATGCTGCCTGTTGTGATCCGCAGGCAGGGGGAGGTCAAGCACATGGTTGAGAGATGCATGCTGATCCGAGCCCTTCTGAGAGAGAAGCTGAGGCTTTTGGGGACTCCAGGTTGCTGGGACCACCTGACTCAGCAACGCGGGCTCTTCAGTTGTACTGGCTTGAATGGTGAGAAGCATTGCACTGCAGTTTTGCACTAGGATTCTTGCTGTCTATTTCCTTAAAGCTGGGCAACTTTAAATATTTTTGTGACCACAAAAATTTCTACCTCACTCGCTGAGAGCCAAATTATGATGGATCACTTCTATAAATGTTTATGAGAAGTGGGTCAAATAATTAAAAAAATTCAAATGTAAGTATGATAAGTCAAAGTTAATCAAAAAGGATGCATTTGATCATTTTCAGCTTCAAATAAAATTCCAATTGGTAAATTAGTAGGAGGTTCAAATGTGCTTGAAATGACCATTATTAACCTGTAAAATAAATTTTTCGGAAACACAGTATTCAGAAATCTTGTTTTTGGTTGCTTTAGTACAAACTATTCTTATGACATTAACAGAATGTCTCCATTTTGTATCTCCATGAACTGTTTCTGTTTTGGGCATTGTATTTTAATGTATGTGTCTGCCTCATTTCTCAAGCTTTTGTCAGCATAACACAGCCGTGGTGTCCATTCCTGTTCCTCAGGGCTACTGTCCTGCATGTGTTTGATGTCTTGCTGCCCAAGACAGCTAAATTTAATAAATGTTTCATCATCAAAGTCTGCAGGAAACCTGATAACAAGCTGCCCTTTGCAGTCAGTGTCGTTGGAGTAGAGACACCGAGATTGGACCTCTTTGAAATAAAGAGCAAGCCTTGTGATATTGTCAATAATATTTTCACTTAAATACGTACGTGTTTTTTCTTCTTTTATGTCAAATGTAGATCATCAAGTAGAATTCCTGTCAAATACCAGACACGTGTACCTGCTCCCAAGTGGCTGCCTAAACATGAGCGCAATCAACGGCCGCAACCTGGATTATGTCGCAGAGTCCATTCTTCTGGCCCTGACCACTTCACTCTAACCATGTGACCTTCGATCAAGATGTAAAATCAGAGCCGGAGAGGCTTTTCAGTCTGACTGGGGCATGCTGAGCCTGAACATGTCATATTCCATGCTGAAATGTTCAGTTTCACGTTAGCTGCAGCCACTGAAAGGTCAATGTTATACAGAATATTGTCACACAATGACTTTCAAAGTACTGGTGTTTAAAGATAACCAGGCTGTTATCTCTTTGCTAATATTGCAGAATTGCGTATTCTTTTGTCTGTGGTATACAGGAACACAGCATTGCTCTCCAGAATTAGTCTTATATTTACATAGTTAAACTTTATATGTGAAATTTGAACATCTTCATACAAAACCACTAGCTAATATGAATATGGTGTTCCTCAAGGTTGTATACTAAGCCCGTTACTGTTTTGAGTGGACGTGTTTCAGCTTTACAATACAATTCAAAAGCATGGCATAAGTTACCATAGTAATCCAGATGACACTGCGATTTATCCATAGAACCTAACAATACATTACATAAACGAACAATATATCTGGCTGACTTTTCTGAAGATTAAATGAGGATAGAACAGACATTTTTGTATGTCTGTAATGTCAGTAATGAAAATGACAGTGAAAAGATTAAGGAGTTGGTAAGTTTGGCTCTGCAATCAAAAAAGGATTACACCAAGGCTTGGTGTAATTTTAGACTCAAATTTGAATTTGAAATCATGCAAACAGATTTTGCACAGCTGGATTATTGGAATGCTTTACTTATTAGATTCACCCCCAAAATTATAATTAATGCACTACAACTGGTTCAAACTCACTGATACAAAGGAGAACATAAGTCTGTTTTTTAGCTTGACTGTACTGGCTGCATATCTCTTTTAGAATTTATACAATATTTTATAGATTAGCACATTCATACTTTTCTCACTGCCTGACTTAATATCTTTCAAACAGCACTTTAAGTTCAGCTAGTGGTGCTTCATCAAATGTTCCTTTCAACACAGAAAGATTGAACAAGCTGCATTCCATCCATCCATCCATCCATTTTCTCCCACTTGTCCATTTCCGGGTCGCAGGGGTGGCAGTCTGAGCACCATCACCCAGATCACATTGCAGCGATTAAGACCCTTTCCTGCCGGTGGTGAGCCCACGGGAAGTGCTGCATTCCGTTTTTATGAAAATATAGAATTTTCTTTACCAATTTATCTGCCAGGCACCATTCTGTTACCGGCTGAAAAAAGCAGTTTGAAACACTCTCTTAAGCACGTTTCTATTTACAGACCCCTCATATTATATTTTAGATTGATTATAAATCTTTTTTATGATTATTTTTTTCTGTATATATTTTTCACCTTGTTGGTTTACAGATGTTATTAGATCTTTTTATTTATTTGTTTTGTGAATTGTGAAGCTGTATTTTATGTAAGAAAGGTGTGATATAAATAAAGTTATCATGCCATTTGTGGAGATGTGCTATGGTAAAAGTAACGTAAAGCAAAGTAGTGAAGTTGAACCTGCCAAGAAATGTATTGACGTATTTACGTTGGGTGGGTGGTTTAGTAGATTTCCAATGAATCCACATTAAGACATGCGAAGGACATAAATTGCAGCATCACATGCACCACAGGAAACACTCCAGTTAATGCAACACCTCGGTCTCGGACAATTTGTTTACTAGAAATAGTAGGAAATGTTTAAAAGATGGCCAATCAGAATCTCGGGTCGCTCCGAAGCAAATGGTTCGTCAAAGCTTCATCCTGGTGACAGCAGGTGGCAGCTTAACTAATCCTAGGAACATTTGCCTGCCTGCTTCTTCAAGAAGCAAACTGTAATAACTCAAGTCTAACGGATGTAGAATGGATTATTGAAAGGGTACACTGTTTCATCAGATATTCCGTAACAAAGCCTTCAGTCCACTGCGCTGTCAATTTAGTCAAGTGGCCATTTCCTAGATTGAATTTTATAGTTTGCATATCATGTTTGGCTGTAGAGAGTCCTACTACAGAAAAATAATTAAGTAACATGCATAGACCAGAGGGAGGCTCAATCCTTCCCACCATGGTAGTAAGTGGAATTTTATTCTATTGATTGTCCATTGATGATGTCACAATGGTGTATTGGTTTACACTCTTGAATCTGAGCAGGACATAAGACTTTCATCATGGAGTTTGCGTATCGTTTCCTGTGTCTGTGTGGTTTTTCTTCCAGCTACTCCAGCTTCAGCCCACAATCCAAAAACACACTGGCCGGTCGGTGTTAATGTGTGATGTCTCTGCTGTGGGTCTGATTCTCTTTGCTGGCACTTCTGATGGACAGGAAACCCTTTTGCCAATGTCAGCTGGCATCAGCCGCAGCCCCTGCAATCCTGACTTGGATGAAGCAGAGAAAATAGAAGAACTCAGTTCATGCCGTCCTTCAGTTTTTGTAACCTAGTTTTTCAGTGTAGCTGTGCTGTAAACTGAAAAGAGCACATACTACCTTGTACCTTTGTATGAAGAACTTTGTCTGAGACTGGTGACCGTTGGAAAGAAAAACCTTCAATAAGCCCCTATATGTTGTGCCTCCCCTCTAGCTTTATGAGTTTGTTTAAAGTGTGTGCATCTGCAAAAATAAAATTCAAAAAGCTCTCCAATATATTTCTAGTGTGTGCTGTGCAGATCTCAACTGCCTTTAAGGATGGCTTCAAATAAAATCCCATTCAAGATCTTTTCATTTTTTTCAAAACAAGTCTGATGTATTCTGTGACTTAATATGCCCATAATTAACCTTTATGGATTTAAAAAATAGGTTTTAGGTTGTTTTGTTTTGTTTTTTTACATTATCAATGATTATGACAAAAGCATGTTCTGTCTTTCAAAAACAAAAAAAATATTACTATGAGCTAAATTTTCTGGAGAGTTTAACAACATTTGTTTTATTTTTACTGATATTTTAGATCTTACCTGTAAAACAGTCAGAATAATGTTATGTCTGAGTATATCCTTTCGACTCTACTTAGCAAAACATCAAAATAATCGGAGTGGATTATACAACAAATTATTGTTCGTCTGCAAACCCCACCGAGTAAAGCTCTCCTCACTCAGGCTTGTGTGTGTGTGTCAGTAATGGAGCAATACAGAAATGAATGTTATTTTCTGATTTCCCGAAAGAAAAATACACTTTTTTCTGGACAACACTGGCCTTTTATCTACCTAACTTTATACCTGAGAAAGCTCTCTTTTCATTTGTGAGGCATGCCATTATTGCCACTGTATGCTGTTTAGCTCTGAGAAGCAGGTTGTGACCAGGTATTTAATGGAGCTGGTGTGCTCGCTCCTTTCATTCCTCTGACCCTGCGAGCACAGCAAGCGTAATCAGCATGCTCCATCATAGGGAGTCAGAGCCATTAGGTCCCATCTGAACTTCTTTGATTTGCATCTGAAAATGCTTGAATGTGCATAACCGCTGAAGATATTTGCTCATATCAGAGGTTTGAGGTTTTGTTTACACATGGCCTAATATAGCGCATGTGGTTATCCTCACATATATCGAATAAAGAGGATTTTCAATGAGGCAAAGGTTGCTGGAATCTAAAATAACTGACATACATTCAGGGACTTCCGAGGGAAACAATCCTCGCCTCATGTTCCCGCAATGTGGCAACAGTGCTAACCTCTATATCACTGTGCATTACACATTTCCATCCATCCTTCCATCCATCCATTTTCCATACCACTTAAATCTGTGCAGGTTCACGGAGCTGTCAGAGACACAACCACACACACTCACAATCACACCTATAGGGGCAATTTGGGGTCAACAATTAACAAGACATGGCTGTTTTTGGACCGTGAGAGGAAACTCATGCACACGCGGGGAGAACATGCAAACCACACACAGAAAGGCCCCAGACCTTCTTGCTGTGAGGAGAGAGCACCAACCATTGCTCCGCAATGCAGCCAAGCACACATTATGCCTTATATTTTGAAATCATCAGATACAAGTATCCAAGGATAGTTCTGTACCATGTTCTTTAAAGACTTTTTGAATGACAGGTTTGCAAAAATCCTAATACATTTGACTGCTGTCAAGTCAGGGTTCTAAAGGCTGCAGCTCATCACAGTCTTACAACGGGGAGTCAGTTGATCATCCATGCATACTGCCACCTGCAGGGAAATTAAAATCAACACTTTACTTGAACTATCGCGGTGGGGGAGTTTGAGTACCCGAATGATCCTAGGAGCTACGTTGTCGGGGGGCTTGCCCCCCAGTAGGGTCTCCCAAGGCAAACTGGTCCTAGGTGACGAGTCAGACCAAAAGCAGTTCAACAAGCCCCCTATGAAAATACAACAAAAGAGGAAAGTGACGTCGCCCGGCGAGGCGCAGCCGGGGCCTCACCCTGGAGCCAGGCCTGGGGTTGGGGCTCGCATGCGAGCGCCTGGTGGCCGGGCCTTTGCCCGCGGGGCCCGGCTGGGCCCAGCCCGAAGGGATGACGCGGGTCCCTCCTCTTCCTCCTGTGAGCTCACCACCCACAGAGGCAACCGTAGGGGTTGGGTGCAATGTGGATTGGGTGGCAGTCGACGGCAGGGGCCTCGACGACCTGATCCCCGGACACGGAACCTAGCTTTTGGGACATGGAACGTCACCTCGCTGGGGGGGAAGGAGCCTGAGCTTGTGCGGGAGGTAGAGAGATACCGGCTGGATATAGTCGGGCTCACCTCCACCCACAGCTTGGACTCTGGAACCCAGCTCCTTGACAGGGGCTGGACACTCCACTTCTCTGGAGTTGCCCGCGGTGAGAGGCGGCGGGCTGGCGTGGGCTTGCTTATTGCCCCACAGCTCAGCCGCCATGTGTTGGAGTTCACCCCAGTGAGCGAGAGGGTCGCGTCCCTACGCCTTCGGGTAGGGGACAGGTCTCTGACTGTTGTCTCGGCCTACGGACCGAACAGCAGTACAGAGTACCCGACCTTCTTGAAGTCCCTGGGAGGGGTGCTGGATAGTGCTCCAACTGGGGACTCCATTGTTCTATTGGGGGACTTCAATGCCCACGTGGGCAACGACAGTGTGACCTGGAAAGGGGTGATTGGGAGGAACGGCCTCCCTCATCTGAACCCGAGCGGTGTTCTGTTATTGGACTTCTGTGCTAGTCACAGTTTGGCCATAACGAACACCATGTTCGAGCACAGGGGTGTCCATAAGTGCACTTGGCACCAGGACACCTTAGGCTGGAGGTCGATGATAGACTTTGTGGTCGTGTCATCTGATCTCCGGCCACGTGTCTTGGACACTCGGGTGAAGAGAGGGGCAGAGCTGTCAACTGATCACCACCTGGTGGTGAGTTGGATGCGCTGGACGGGGAGAAAGCCGGACAGACTCGGCAGGCCCAAACGTGTCACGAGGGTCTGTTGGGAACGCCTGGCCGAGCCCTCTGTCCGCGCAGTCTTCAACTCCCACCTCCGGGAGAACTTCTCACGGATTCCGGGGGAGGTTGGAGACATTGAGTCCGAGTGGACTATGTTCACCACCTCCATTGTTGAAGCTGCTACTCGGAGCTGTGGTCGCAGGGTCTCTGGTGCCTGTCGTGGCGGCAACCCCCGAACCCGGTGGTGGACACCGGAAGTAAGGGATGTCGTCAAGCTGAAGAAGGAGTCCTATCGGGCGCTGTTAGCTCATAGGACTCCTGAGGCAGCTGACGGGTACCGGCAGGCCAGGCGGGCCGCAGCCCGGGCCGTGGTGGAGGCAAAAACTCGGGCCTGGGAGGAGTTCGGGGAGGCCATGGAGGAGGACTATCGGTCGGCCCCGAGGAAATTCTGGCAAACCGTCCGGCGCCTCAGGAGGGGGAAGCAGTTTTTCACCAACACCGTTTACAGTGGAGGTGGGGAGCTGTTGACCTCAACTGGAGATGTCGTCGGGCGGTGGAAGGAATACTTCGAGGACCTCCTCAATCCCACCATCACGTCTTCCGCTGAGGAAGCAGAGGCTGGGTTCTCAGAGGTAGACTCGTTCATTACCCGGGCTGAAGTCACCGAGGTAGTTGCTAAGCTCCTCGGTGGCAAGGCACCGGGAGTGGATGAGATTCGCCCTGAGTTCCTTAAGTCTCTGGATGTGCAGGGACTGTCGTGGCTGACACGTCTCTGCAACATTGCGTGGCGGTCGGGGACAGTGCCTCTGGAGTGGCAGACCGGGGTGGTGGTCCCTCTTTTTAAGAATGGGGATTGGAGGGTGTGTTCCAACTACAGGGGGATCACACTCCTCAGCCTCCCTGGGAAAGTTTATTCCAGGGTACTGGAGAGGAGGATCCGGCCGTTAGTCGAACCTCGGATCCAAGAGGAACAATGCGGTTTTCGTCCAGGTCGTGGAACACTGGACCAGCTCTATACCCTCCACCGGCTACTCGAGGGTTCATGGGAGTTCGCCCAATCAGTACACATGTGTTTTGTGGACCTGGAGAAGGCATTCGACTGTGTCCCTCGGGACGTCCTGTGGGGGGTGCTCCGGGAGTATGGAGTCCGGGACCCCTTGCTAAGGGCTGTCCGGTCCCTGTACACCCGGAGCAGGAGTTTGGTTCGCATTGCCGGCAGTAAGTCGGACCTGTCCCCAGTGCACGTTGGCCTCCGGCAGGGCTGTCCTTTGTCACCGGTTCTGTTCATAACTTTTATGGACAGAATTTCTAGGCACAGCCAGGGACCGGAGGGGGTCTGGTTTGGGGACCACAGGATCTCGTCTCTGCTTTTTGCAGACGATGTGGTCCTGGTGGCTTCATCAAACCTGGACCTTCAGCGTGCACTGTCGCGGTTCGCAGCCGAGTGTGACGCAACTGGGATGAGGATCAGCACCTCTAAATCCGAGGCCATGGTTCTCGACCGGAAAAAGGTGGCTTGCCCCCTTCAGGTCGGTGGAGAGCCCTTGTCCCAAGTGGAGGAGTTCAAGTATCTCGGGGTCTTGTTCACGAGTGGGGGGAAGATGGAGCGTGAGATCGACAGGCGGATCGGTGCAGCGTCTGCAGTTATGCGGTCGCTGTATCGGTCCGTCGTGGTGAAGAAGGAGCTAAGCCAAAAGGCGAGGCTCTCGATTTACCAGTCAATCTTCGTTCCTACCCTCACCTATGGTCATGAGCTTTGGGTCATGACCGAAAGAACGAGATCCCGGATACAAGCGGCTGAAATGAGTTTCCTCCGTAGAGTGGCTGGGCGCACCCTTAGAGATAGGGTGAGGAGCTCAGTCACCAGGGAGGAGCTCGGAGTAGAGCCGCTGCTCCTCCGCATCGAGAGGAGCCAGCTGAGGTGGCTCGGGCATCTGTTTCGGATGCCCCATGGACGCCTCCCTCGGGAGGTGTTCCGGGCATGTCCCTCCGGTAGGAGGCCTCGGGGCAGACCTAGGACACGCTGGAGAGACTATGTCTTTCGGCTGGCCTGGGAATGCCTCGGGGTCCCACCGGAGAAGCTGGAGGACGTGTCTGGGGCGAGGGAAGTCTGGGCTTCCTTGCTTAGACTGCTGCCCCCGCGACCTGGCCCCGGATAAGCGGAAGAAAATGGATGGATGGATGGACTTTACTTAATCTTTAGATTGCGGAAGAAAGTTGGTGCGCCCACACTACCAGCCAATTACAATCATGTTCAATCTAAATACATAACTTTATCCAGTCTGTGTTCATGGTATAGTGTGATTACAGACATGTGGATAAACGATTTTCTGGTTTGGGACACAATTAAAACTGACAACTGAGTATTTTTGCATGTAACTGCCTCATCATTGTTTTATGAATGTTACTACGTCCACCTGTAGAAAAAGCTAACACAGAGACAAACAACCAGTCGCAGACACATCAAGAACTATTGGAAACTCATTGAACTCCCCGGTTGACCTGACAGGAGTGTTGGTTCCACAGAGGCACAGGGAGCACATGCAGACTCCAAACAAAGTTTAAACCAGACTTATTTTGACGTGAGGCAAGAGTGGAAACCAGTTTCGCTGTATTACCCCTCAACATGTTTCAATAGGGCTTTTTTTGTTTCTTTGTTTTCATCCTATGAACACACTTTAATTATTCATAACTTTAAAAGGTTTCAGAATTATATTGAATAAAGAGTTGCATACAGCTTATAGCCATTGAAAGTGGAACCTTTTAAAGGCATTCCATGAGTCAATTTTTGCTTGAGACTTTTAAGATCATAACAGTAAAAAAACAACAAAATCAACATTACATGACATTTATTTTTCATAAAACTTGTAGAAAAAGTATCAAATTGAATAAAATCCCATATTGTGTCAACTTTCAATGACATATTTCTCACTGGATTGGTAAAAAAAAACGTATCTAACATTTACATATACTGTACATCAATGCATTGTGTTGTACTTCAGTGGTTGCTGAACATGTCTACCATATTGTGAATTTTCTATTTCTTTTTTTGCATCCTGTGATTAAATATGGATTCACAACCTTCAGATCTTGTTCATGGACTGGGAGAAAGAGGTGCTGCTTCAAAGCAAAACACAGCAGTGTTTTTGTTCATGAGAAGCATGAAGTCTCATGTTTTGTCATTATCTACTCGAATTCCAGAAATTCTCCCCAAGCAGCCCCTATTTCATTAAATGATCACTTGGCTAAAGAGGGGGTCAATATGAGCATTGTTAGGCAACATGTTTGGATAATTTGGAACCGTCATTAAGAAAAAAGGCTCAATATTTCAGTTAAGACATATTTCAACACAACTTTAATTATGCGACAACCACAATAAGTTACTCATTTATATCCAGTACTGTCATGTTGGACTTCTCACAAAGTCTCTGAAAGCTGGCAGTCCGCCAGTGGATTCTGATTGAAAATCTTTCTGCTACTAAGACGTGGAAGCATGAGATCAGCGTTCTCTTTCTCCACCATTTGATCTTTTCCTCGGCACCCAGCAAAAGTGACATTCACCCAGACTGTGAATCACACGCCAGATACAGTCTAAAGACTTGGTCGCTAAACCTCCTGGGCTCTGGGTGATTGCCATTGAATTTAATTGTGGCAGTAAGATGCCAGTGGTGCCGTTGAGGCCGCTGAGCACACCGGGTCCAGCTGAGTGGATGTACAGAAGTCTTTTATTACCATAGGAGCAATTGTTTTGAAGCACTGAGTTCTCAAACATGACTCACGCTGAGTATTGAACAAATGCTATTAGCTTTGAACAAAAAGACACAATATCATGGTTTAAATGAAAATCATGGTCAAATTGTCTGGCGACAATCATGTTTGAGTTGATGATGAAAAGCACAGAAAATTATCTTAACCGTGTCATTCTCTCCATTTTGAGCTTGTGTGTCAGCCGATTGAAAAGCCTCTTGACAGGACACCTTTTATATTGAGTGCCCTTTGCTTTAATGATGAAATGATATATTCCTTATTCCACTGAACACTGTTCAGTAATTGAGCTGATTGTAAAAAAAAATTAATTCAAACAATTTTAGTTGAGACTCTATAGAGCACCGGATGATGTTTATCACAGTGAACTAAATAAGAGGATATATAGCAAGTTTTCACAGATTTACTCTAAAATATTCACCAGCCATCAGTTCATGCTGAGCTGCTGATGTACCAGGGAATGAGGGGGAAAGTCCAGGGCTTGTGTGTTTATTATCACCTAAAAACACATGGACTCACAAACTCGCAAAATGTTTTGCACATTTTCAGCTTTGCATCAGCAAAATACATGTTAAGCCATTAAAAAGATGGTGTCATTTCTGTGGCACAAAGGCAAATAATGAAATATCAGATTATTTACCTTATTAGAAATAGTGAAAATTATAACTAAAGAATGTAAAAAATAAGATCACTGAATGGCAGTTGAGTGTGTGATAGTTATTGGGATTGACTTCATTGAATCGATGCACCAAACAAGAGTTGCTGTCTTGTCAAGGAGAGAACAGGAGAGAGTACGCACATACATAGAAACAGGCCCAATTAAAGGTCCAAAAACTTTCAATAGCTAAAATGAGCCTAAAGTAAGTACACAAAGTTTACAGCCAGATAAACAAAACAAGCCACTCTTGACTAAATGCCAGCGAAGCAAGAGTCCACTAACACGCGGACATTTATTGGGCTTGGAAAACAAAACAAACAGACAAATACACAGGAGACGTTGGGAAACATGAACTTGAGACAGCAGCACTTTGTGAACAAACTAAACCACAAAAACTGATAAACAGCAGGGAGCATACTGATTCAATACTGACGAAAGATAGATCAAATATCATAGAATGGGGAGAATAAAGTCAACAGCATATTGACATCCATCCACCCTCTGTATCCCGGTGTACCTCTTAAAGTTGAGGGATAACGGATCTAATCCAGAAAATACACTTGAACCAAGGATATTCCTACTGTGAGGTGACAGCTAACCACTTCTATTAACCACTACACCAAACCAATATCTAACCTCAACCCAAATATGATTTTACTCTGGCCTGTCCTACAAAGCTGAATTTTCTCTTATCGAGATAACTTCAAGGATTAACCCTGGTTTTTGTACTACAATGGTCGCTCACTTCTCACCAGGATAAATCACCCCGGTAACTAACTAACCCTTACACTGAATGTCTAACCTGCTCCGGATCAGGATAGGTTCTGGATAAGAGGTCAGAGCTCCGCCTCCTGACCAATCAGATCTCTTGGAAAACGCCCCGCCCATTCTTAAATGATGGTGATTGGTGCGCAGGTTCAGCGCTGAGCTGCAGCGGAGAGATGAGAAAGTAATTCAGAACAATCTTTTTGACATAATAAAATAAGTCCTGGTCACTGAGGCTTTGAAGGATGTCTTTGTTGTTGACTTGTTCCAGGTCTGTTTATCTCCACGAGGGTTGATCTGGAATAATGAGGTTAATGATCACACCTGGCAGAACTGTAGAAACATGAATTTATGGAGCGCAGAACTCCTCGTGTCGTCGCCGTGATGAATTAATATTCCAAAACAAGAGAGACTCAGCCTCAAAACAACTGGACGAAAAATCTGAACTAAAAGAAAAGCAGTGAGGAAATTCAGCCTGAAACGTTTCTGCTGTAATAAAGTGAAATTGATTGATCAGTGGACGTGCTGTCTGTTTATATCGCTGATAAATTAATATCCTATAATCTCATGAAGTCGCACATTAACAAGTCGGGAACGTTCCGGCTTTGTGCAGCAGCAGTGTTGCTTTTAATTTTAAGCATGTTTTAATTCTTCATCTTCTCTGAGAATAATCGCTCCTTCAGTAATCTGTAAACTGCGCTGCAGGATTTCTCTGTGCGTGTGACTGGTCAGACGCTGCAAACTCCGGCCCTTTCACGTGAACGCACACACGTAGGTCTGGGTTGAACCAGAGAGTTGATAACCTGCTTCCTAGTAACGGTGATCAGGATCACGTGTGTCTGGATAAGTCAACCCAGGAAACAGAGAGAGATCCTGGATATGTTGATCCCGATTTGTAGTTCAGGCCTCACTGGACCAAACTGATTTGTGAAGAAACCAGACAAAGCTAACCAACAATGCATTTCGTGATTCGAAGGAAAGCGCTATATATACAGTACTTGAATGAAAATAGAAGCATGTCTGACGCACACAGCATCTCTCAGTGCTCAACAACAATGTTTACCTCAGCACCTTATTATGTTATGCCCAAGACAGACCTACACATACTGTATGTTGACTGTAATTTATTTACCTATTGTCACAACCCGAGTCAGAGGAAGGACACAATATGGAGACCACATATGAGGAAATTAAAGATTAAATGAAATTGATTAGAGAAGCTTAAGAGTCAAGAGTAAAAAACCAAGTTGAATATGGAGTCAGTTCATCAGCCTGGTGTGTAGTGAATGGATGTGATCGTGTGTGAGAAAGCAAAGTAACTCCACCCAAAACCAAACCACAGATGGAGACCAAACATATTGAACATCAACCTTCAACCACTCCATCAGTGGAGCCACTCCAGAAGCAAGATTTGCTAAATCCTCGATTAAAGTAGTGGATAGAACAGGAAATGCTGTCTAAAGCACCGGCGTAGCTTGGTGAGCAGTTTACCCAGGTGTCAGTCATCATGGTCAACGAGACCCCCCCCCCCCCCCCCCCCCCCCAATGTTTGGAAGTATAATGTAATTTAAAATTCTTCATTTAACTTCTAAAGCTCTTCAAAGCATATCTTATCATCATATCTTAAAGAGCCGTTCGTGCCTCACCACCCCAGAAGAACACTTCATTCTCAGTCTGCTGGCTTACTGGAGGTTCCTCGATTTTGGGAGGCAGATCTTTCAGCTATCAGGCTCCTCATGTGGAACCAGATCCCAGTTTTAGTCAAGGTGGCTGACACAGTCTCAGTCTAAGACTTTTCGGTTTAATCAAGCTTACAGTTAGGGCTGGTTCAGACCACTTCCTTGTGAAGCTGCTGTAGGTTTAGACTGAAAGACCATTACTACACTTGGCTTTTTTCCTCTCCATACAGTGATGTTTCACTATTACGTGTCATTGTTTCTCTCCTGCAGCCTGTACTTTATGATGATCTGATTGTTGCTCTGTCCTATCTTTTTCTCTCTTTCTATCCCTTAACCTAAACCAGAACAGCAGAAAGCTGCCTCCTCTAAGCCTGGCGCTGCAGGTTTTGTTTTTCTTTTTTTATTAAAAGAGAGTTTAGAGGGTTATTTCTCCTTTCTTCTCTCGCCTATGATTGTTGACGTAGAATAGTAGTTTTTCTCTGTGAAGGTGCCTTGAATTGACTGTGTTGTACTTGGTGCTATAAATGAAAAGAAATTGAATTGACTTTGCTTTTCTCTGCTAATGACGGGTTGTCAGTGCTTTTAGAAAGCACAAGACTTTACTGACTTAGCACGGTGAGATTGAAAACAGAAAAGTCGGCACAATGTGAGATGAATTCTAAGCTCTTCATCAAACCACGATCGTGTTCCCTTTTGAAAGGCTGTCTTGTCTTTTATCTCAGCCTCTGAGTCTTTGCTTTTGATTCAACAAGGAAAAAGCATTCTGCCACATTGAGACTTGGCTTTAACAATCAAGAAGAAAAAGTTATGAAAACCAACATCATTTTCAAAGTTTCTAAAAGATCAAAATGGTAATACAAGTCTTTATACAATGACCACTGAGTCTTCACAGCTCTCACAGCGAGTTATCAGCTAAAAGACTAACTGCGTTTTGTGTGTGAGTTGTGGCTGGCTGGAGCAACGTTTTCACCGGTGTGTGACGGTTGTTGATCACTTAAAAGATACAAGTAAGACCTGAAAGTATTAGGGGATTTCCCTGTACCTGACCATGGCTGAATCCTCAGGGGATGGATGTGAAGGTTATGTGAACAGAGTTGTGTAATTCCCACTTCACAGAACCAAAACACTCCCACGGGCGTGAATTTACTCTTTCAGGGTTAAAGTGTCTCACTGTTGTGCACAATCTCACATCGGGTGTTTGTGCAGGTAAACGCAGACGGTAGAGGAGCAGGTTTGCAAAAGGAGGAAGATGAAACTATACAAAGGAAACAGGAGAAATACCAGCTTCGTAAAACAAAAACTAAAAAATCAAGAGGGACTGCATCATGTACATGATATTATACTATGAGCATGTTTAACACAGTATTAGCATTTATCTATGTATATTTCATTGTAGCTTTATGATTGAGCGCACATTGTATTTCTTGTGTCCTTGTGTTGTATTTTCTACAGTTCAGTGTTTTGACACCTTTTAGTAACCTTTGGAATAAGATGTGGCTTATTTTGATCGTAAATCCTGCAAATGGGGACCTGGGGACTGCATTGCCTCCATGCAGGAAGGTGAGTGGAGTAGGTTAACCTCAAGTGATTACAACAATTACAGAAGAATTGGCTCTTCAAGCGAATTTCCCCGACACCTCAGACATAGTGAGTATACAACACATATTGTGAACATCACACCAGGCTCTATCTTTCAAGCCCCGGGCCTCAGGCTCTGCGTCAGACTGTTGATCCCCAATCAAGCCACTGCACACAGTGACGGGCTTGCTTCTGCCTTGTTCGAAACAAAATGAGCCAGTTTGTTCACTGAAGCATCCTGCCTGGCGGCTCCATCTGTAAGTGTTCTCCTCACAAAGGCTACTCAATATTAAGGCTTGGCTTACACCTCCTTATCAGCCAGACCCTGTGTCCCTTTTGCAAACATTTGATGCCATAGAAGAGAGACTGGGTAAGCAGTGGAGCTGCTGGGGATGAGACCTCAACTGCGACAATCAGTGTCACCTTGTGGTTCTTGTGCTTGTACTGCCAGAAAACGTCATTTTATGAATGAAAGGAGTGTTTAAACGTAGTGTTATTGTTCTTTTACATCGTAGTGCATGATTTAACATACATAGTCAGGTGCGGGGTGTTGTTTTATACAAACCATGCAGGGGTGACTTACTATGACACTGGACTCATACGCACAGATAAAAGCGGTAGATTCCATATAAAGGCGTTTTGTAGGCACGTGTATTAGTTTATGAGAGCTCCTTGCAAATGTTTTCCCTTTGCACGTGGTTTATAGGTTCAAGTATTTTGCACAGAGATAAACGCGTCAGGAAGTCCTATCCTCAGAGCTCAGAGCTGTCAGTCAGCTTTTCAGCACATATATTTGAGGACCATCTCCAACAGTCCGTGGCGCGCACCTGTTGATCTCCTGGCAACACACACTCTCCTAACGAGGACCATCACGAGGACAATTAGAACGTCTACAGTGGCTAATGAAAGCTTCAGATAGGGGATGCATGACTTTAGTGGCTTCTCAGAAACCCATATTCTCTCATTCGTTTAATAAGCGTTTCTCGCGGAGACGCACGGACGCGCCGCGCAGGATATTCTCTGCGCCTTTCTCCCGCATCTGAAAACTAAGGTGGGTGCGCTGCTTTGTTTTCCTGTTTCTAATGCAAAATATCGGTTTTACTTTCATTTGAAGAAAGATTGTCATGAAGTCGATGCCTAGAATAGTTGAGCTTCAAGGAGAGAGGTGGGATTTAATCAAACAAGCGACAACAAAATCAAGTTACTCACTGATGCTTGAATTAGGAGGTTTGTGGTTAAAAGTGACCGATGGTGAGCGTGACAAAACACTTTTTCTAAATCTGAATAGTTGCCGTTTAAATACATCGCGGGTTTTTCCATTTCTGTATCTCTTTTTAAGATATATTTTATCATCCCTGTACAGGGTTTTCATTCTGCTGAGGGAGAAGCGACCAGCCCCATTTCGACCCGTCAATTACAGGAAAATGTCGCACTTTTTACAGAGAAAATGGGTTAGAAGGCGAAACTGCAATTTCGTGTGCGAAAATGAAAATGACATTACCTGCCATTCCCTGTTATTATCTTGCACATTTCCTGCGTGAAAAGGTCACTCATTTCTCTGACAGCATTTATTTTTAGTTTGTTCCTTTTTACTTAGTGTGTGTGTGTGTGTGTGTGTGTGTGTGTGTGTGTGTGTGTGTGTGTGTGTGTGTGTGTGTGTGTGTGTGTGTGTGTGTGTGTGTGCGCGCGCGCGCATTATTGCGATCAATATTTGAAATGAGTTCAAATGCTGATTGGGAGTGTCAACACTTTCTCTCACGTTTGCAGCTGAACTGATCTCGAGCTGTCAAACCAACGCTTGTTCTGCGCTGCACGTGAATAATGCAAGTGCACAGTGAAAAGACATATGTGGGAGATCATCTGAGTCATGCAGTGTTTGTTTCAACGTGGAATGTTTGTGTTGAAACTCCTTTTTGATCAAAGAGATTGGATTCACTAAAATCTCACGTTGCAACCCCAGTCTTCATCATCCAGGGATAAAACACAGAAGGTAGTTACTATCTGTGCATATTTATTTTTCTTTCAAGTGGAAGAGATTTCATCACGGCTCCATGAACTTAAGTGGTCAGATGAACTGGCTCATCCTCACGTGATTGTAATAAGAAGAAACACTTCTGTAATTTGTAATGAAGACACCGGTTATGAATTTATCGTCATAGAGTGGTTTCTTTTGTTTTCAGTTTGTGTTTTACATTTCACTATGTACGAAAACATGACATCTTTTATATTGTCATCACTACTTTACTCATTCCAGATTGACACCATCCCTTTGGGATGGAGGACACTGGCAGTGGCTGGGCAGCCGAGCTCACCCCTCCATGTGTGATGCCCGATGCCAATGGGACCGACAGCAGGAGGGTGTTTGAGGTGGCGCTGCAGAACGGCTCCTCTAAGCGCAGTGCCCAGATTGTCGGTGTGGAGCTGCTGCAGTCGTTCAAACTGCTCATCATACCCTGCTACACTCTGGTGGCTCTGGTGGGCGTTTTTGGCAACTACCTGCTCCTCTATGTCATCTGCCGAACCCGCAAGATGCATAACGTCACCAACTTTTTTATTGGAAACCTGGCTTTCTCCGACATGCTGATGTGTGCCACGTGCGTTCCCTTCACGCTGGCCTACGCCTTCAACCCACACGGCTGGGTCTTTGGCCGATTCATGTGCTATTTGGTGTACCTCATCCAGCCGGTGACGGTGTACGTGTCGGTCTTCACTCTCACCGCCATTGGTGTGGACAGGTGAGTTAAGAAAAGCAAAACTCTCGTGAGGATTTCTGCCGAGTGTTATCTGCATGAATCATCAAGTGAACAGATGGTGGGGAAAAACACAGAGGTGTTTCGGCTTGAGGAATTTATTCAAATAGCGTTAGTTACCCTTTCAGAAACTGTACTTAAATACAGTAATCATGTTGCACAGAACCCACCACAATGAATGTGGCACAAAGTGCCCAATAATGCACACGAGAGGTCCCTGGATGTTGATTCTCAAGTCACCGTGATCAGGGACTTCCAGGAAGGCAGAGCGCATAATGCACAACCCACTGTACTGTATACTCAAATAAGGTGAAATTCAAATGATTCTGTGGGTCAAAATTATAATTTGATAACAAGTCTTGAACTCTTGTCTGTACTCTTTTCAAAAGTAGTGCTTTAGACGTTTGGAGGATGGCAGATTTTGAAGTGCTGCTTTGTTTCCAGGACTTTTAATGGAAATTCAAAGCCTCCACATGACTGGAGGAGGGCATTGAAACTCTGTATTCTGGCACATTGCATTATGACTTGCCTGTCAATAGGATCTCTTCAATGGGTACTGAGAAATGAAAAAAAATAAATCTAGCTTTGAAGAGATATTATGCACTAATCCCATCTGAGCACATAGAAATGTAAATCTGTCTGGATGGAGCATGAGCAACATGGAGGGCGATTTATCTGATAAGAAAATTACTCCTATGTAAGACCTAAGTTGGATAAAACTGATACATGCGATGGATGAATAGATAAAAAAAGACTCAGTAGCACAAACCTGGTGACCTAGCAGTTTCAAACCTCAATTGGACTTTGTGTAGTAGGCCTGTAGTATCTTGGATACCTTACATTCTACTATAATTTGATTGATGTTAGTATTGTGACAAATTATTGATATTCAGCATTCAACAAAAAGGTATAACGTGTTTCTGCTATCGTCTTAATTCTGATCATTGTTTCTTCTCAGATATTACGCCACAGTGCACCCTCTGAAGAAGCGAATCTCGGTCTTGGCATGCACCTACCTTCTGTCAGGGATCTGGCTGCTCTCCTGTGGCCTGGTGGCTCCAGCTGTGGCTCACACTTACCACGTGGAGTTCAGGAGCGAAGGCTTCACCATCTGCGAGGAGTTCTGGATGGGCCAGGAGAGGGAGAGGCTGGCTTATGCATACAGCCAACTCTTCATCACATACGTCCTGCCTCTGTCGGCGCTCTGCATCTCTTACCTGTGCATCTCCGTCAAGCTGCGGAATTGCGTCGTGCCGGGCCACCACACCCAGAGCCAGGCGGAGGCCCAGCGGATGCGCAAACGGAAGACCTTCAGGCTGGTCAGCCTGGTGGTGGCGGCGTTCGGCGTCTGCTGGATGCCCATCAGCGTGTTCAACATCCTGCGTGACATTGACATCGACCTGATTGACAAGCGCTACTTTCTGCTCATCCAGTTGCTCTGTCATCTGTGTGCCATGAGCTCGTCCTGCTGTAACCCTTTCCTCTACGCCTGGCTGCACGACCGCTTCCGCGCAGAGCTCCGCAAGATGTTCACGTGTCGCCGCCGCATCGGCATTTCGGCCAACAACTGCGCCACAGCCAGCGTGGTTCTGTGAAACCTCCGTGCCTCCATAGCAGTGGTCCCCGAGGGCCGCGGTCCTGCACGGCTTCAATGGGTCCTCACTTCAACACAGCTGACGGCAACGATTGGCTCGTTGTCAGGCTTTCTGCAGAGCTTCATCATGATGCCGTCATTAAACTCAGGTGTGTTGCAGCAGGGGATTATTGGAAACAAGCAGGACCCGTCCCCTGCGAGTTTAGCGGTTTTCATTTTCACAACATTCAGGTAGAATAAGGCAGGAAGGAGTCCTACTGGACGTCTGTGTGATAATCGAGCCAAATGATGCACAACATGCTGCGTCAGAAAAGACAACTCTGAAAATTCAATTATTGATCCAGAAGTAGTATTTTACAAAGCTACATGGAGTACGTATATTGTATATTTGTTAGCCAGTCGAGAGTCAGCATCACCCTGATCTCCTTAACATAAAGCCATGTGATTTCACATTGCTTTTTACACTAATACTCATCTTTGTTGCTGTCTACCTGCTCCTGCTGGCTGCAGTGAAAGATGGATAAACGATAACCAAAAGTCAGATGAACTGTTCACTCCACTTAGGTGCACTGGAAATTCGCCAGGCACTGGTCATTGCTGATATTTACATGCACATCTACCTCATCCTCGGTCCCCCTCGCTTCACACTGAGGAGGCTCTCAGGCCATCTGGGTGGATAAATAATCCTGAACTTTATCATGTGAAAAAGAAACCAAAAATGAAGCCTAAACAAATTAAATACTTTTTCTAATATCCTTCAAAAGGTCGAACGTAAACAATGGAAATGATTGATGACATGCTATTGCAATTCTCTTCACGTTTGAGGATATTAACAAAAAGATTGAATTTCTGAGCAGCCTGCTGTCCTGAAAAGATGCCCCCCAAAAATACTGTAACATCACAGGACACTTACAAATAAAAATATATACTTATTGCTTTATATTTTGTCCTGTATAAAAAAAAAAAAAAAAATAGATGAAGACTAGATGTATGATTTTTGAAGGCAAAATATGATAAAAGTTGGACGACATTATTTTTATTTTCTTTGAAAAAAAAAGTTAATACAATTAAATCAAGAGTTTTCTGTACTTTCAAATAGCAAACATTTTAAACTACATCAAAGATCAATTATGTAACAAAATGGATATTTTCATTGATATTGTCATTGATTTCTTTTGAGGCTGATAAACCAGAGGTGCAAAGTTTCTGATTTGTTTTGAGTGTTTCTGCAGCTCATATCTTTACAAAGTACAATGTTTTAGATAAATCACTTCATAGTATTTGAAAAGTCATGCAAAGTGAGGCTCTAAATATACAAGATGAGCTCAACGTAGTTGGTAATAGCTGTAAAGAATACCTTGCTGAACAATATATGTACCGTAAGTACTTTCCCGAACACCAATGAACAATTTGAAATGACTGAGGTGGCCATGATGATGTCATGATGATGAATGGTGAGAATTGTAGCTTCATTGGTGAGGCGTTGGGATGTAAACTGCAGACGTGGCTTTGAAGCGACGTTTCGGTCAGACAGATTTCAAACGGGCTCTTATCAGCTGTATAGATATAGTCATGTTCATTTCCGCGACACTTTAAAAAAGTTTCACCCACCAGGTGAACACTGGATTCTTCTGTATCCTCCAGCTGAGAGCTACAAGACTGTGGAAAGCATTTAAAGTCAGTGGAGCCATTTGTGACCACACACACACACACACACACACACACACACACACACACACACACACACACACACACACACACACACACACACACACACACACACACACACACACACACACACACACACACACACACACACACACACACACACACACACACACTTCACTTGTTCACTGATTCATTTCTTGTGTTTCAATGAATTTTGTTTTTGTAAAAAAAAAAGGTGACGACCCGTGTTTATTTATATTTGTAAATTCATATTAGAGATTAATGTTTGTAAACTGAAAAGAATTTGTAATTTTCTTTTTTTTACCCTTTTACATTTGAAGGCCTGTTTTAAATATGAACACTGAGTTAATCCCTGATAAGGACATAGAAAAACATGTTTGCCAGCATGGAAATCTGGTCTGAATTGCAGTGTATACATTAAACAAGCTATGGGTAAACGTTTCCATGGTTACATTACTTGTCTTAGTTTGTGTAGAACAGAGCCGACGTCCTACATTAAGAATAAACAAAAGCTGGCGGAGGGAGAAACATTTTTCCACCACTGTGGATGGTTGAGTATTAAATCATAATTGTGGTCATTTGGCATGTGGGACATTTTTCTTTCAAAATACAGAAGAACCACATATGACAATTAGTGTCTTTATTTCAAATAAAAGCATATTGCTGTGCTCTCAGACATATACATCTGGATCAGTTGTTTTTTTTGTTAGACACACAATCTTTCAGGCTGTACACGCACAGTACATTTACACACTAATTACAGAAGAAACAAAGAGAGGTAGCCAACAACTCGGTCCAAATCACCATACATGAAAAAGAATTGAAGGCACAGTACTGTACTTTCTCAAAATTCATATTGCTGTAATTTTACTAAGACACCAAACAGTTCTAGTCCGTAAAGGCATTCCTCCATGTTGTTAAAGGCTGGTTGTTACAATTTCCTGATTATCGCTTTAAAACAACCCAAGCATCACAGTGATCAAGACCTAATGTTATTTTGAAAGAACGTGATTCTGTCCAATTATTTGCATGACATTTTGTGTACGAGGCCAAGAGGCTTCATGACGACAATAAAGGAGAAAAAAACTACTGTACACTTTGAAGTAGGTACAGTACATCTGAGCTACTTGTTTCCAGTAATGGCTGGTTTTCTAAATGACCCCTCTAAAGCTCCCGCAGACTCAATACCTTTATACGGGCTGGATGAAGTGTGGCGGTACCACGTCATGTATTCTGCTTAGAAATATATATGGGTGGAAAGGAGAATAAAAAGGACTTGAGTGAAACATGCAAGAACGTGAAAAAGGCCGTACATGTATAAGATCATTGATCACAAGGCAACCAGCTACACAGAGCCCAGTGTAAAGGTTGAGGGGAAAAAAAAAAAATTAAGACAAGTTTATAGAAAGATATATTTCTCTCCGCAGTATATTAAAGCTCAACCCAGATTTTCATCAAGTATTGTGCACACATCATAGCTTTGAATATATTAATAATGTAACACATCTTTAAAACAAACTGTAGTACCTTAGTGTCAGACAAATACATTCGTTTGCTTACATCAAGACTTTTTACTTGCTTGAGTTTAATCACTACATATTAATAATGTATGTCAGATGATTTTCCAGCACTCTCAAGCCAAAGATATAAAAAAGTGCATATGCTCCGAGAGCGCCACAGCGACATCTCATTTTATACAACATGACAAAGACACGAGGAACACAGATTAATCCTCCAGTGGGGCTTTCTTCCCTCACATTGGCTTGGGAATCTTGAGTGCCTGCAGGATGGTGGGTTTCTCCTCTATCACGCGCACCAGCAGGTTATCTATGTACTCTTCCAGTTCCGCTATCTTGGCATCTCTGATGGAGAGATCGGTTTGCTGCTTTACCACCAGCGTGATGAGCTCCTCCTGCGTCAGCTGAGTATAGGGTCCGGTGTCCACCGAGTCGCCCACCTGAGGAGAGTGAAGAGAAGTGAATAGAGTGCATTGCCCTCTAATTACAACATAAGGATGCATGTATTGTACTACATAACCAGGAATAATTACTATTCATAAACAGCTTGGTAATTCTTTTGTTCGGCTATCCTCGGGCCAAATGCAGATTTGGGTGTAAAAACAAAAATAACTTGTTTTTGGGTCAACATGTTATTGTAAGTATATTGATGACGCTCTGTCACAACAATTCAGATTCGAGTCGATTGACAAATACTCGATATTTCTCTTTAAAACAAGAGTTTTAAAGAGTTCATGTCCCACGCCGGGCGCCACCTTCCCGTGGGCTCACCACCTGCAGGAAGGTTCTTAAATGGTGCATTGTGATCTGGGTGACAGTGCTCAGACTGTCACCCCCGCGACCCGGAAACGGATAAGCGGAAGAAAATGAATGAATGAATGAATGAACAAGAGTTTTACCACAGATTCATTCCAGACAGCCATACTTAATGCAAAATGTCATTATATAGGTTATGATCCAAGATTAATACGTTTTTTTATGTCTTCTAGCTCAGAAGTTATTCTGCACATTAGGTTCCCTATCTCTACAAGACAGTACCTTAATCCTTCCTGCAGCGACGTCCCGGACCTTTATGTCTCTACCAGCGGGGGCGCTGAAGGGATGCTGGCTCTCAGCTGAGCTCAAGGGCTTCACAGGATGAGGCCTGTGAAGCAAATAGCACACATTTTCAGAAAAACCTTCTACATCTAAACCCACTGCAAGTTCATCCAGCACAGAAATATATTTATATATATATATATGAAAAAAACCGAAGAATTCATTAGAAAGAAAAAAATAAATAAATCATGAAATCGTGAGTTAAACCCAGCGTGAAGGAAATGGCCAAGAAATCCCAGCTTCCAAAACCGTAACACCAAAGGGAAATCCAAGCCACATATATTCCTCCCAACCCAACAGCACCATGTGCAATGCACCATGTCCACATGTAAATTAAGGGGAAAGAGTCCACAAGCGCATACGTTGTAAATAACCTGTTCAATCTCACCTGCGTGCAGATAAGACTAGACCACTTCCATTGCTATTCTGAGAATTGACAGCCTGAAACTCGGAAGGTGAGCCCCACGCTCGCAAATGCGACTTTTCCCCAGATAAGCTTTCGTCCTGCGATGCAAATTCCTCTGATGCCGTCAGAGCTGAGGGGACAGTCAAAAGTGGCGCTCCAAATAGATCAACTCCGCCATAAGAATTGCTTTGAGTCTTTTCATCAGCTTGAGCTTGCAGCGTGTCAGACGTGCCTGTGAAGGAATCTTGATTGGCTGTGGGTGAGGTTGCTCCGTCTCTATCCGCAGGTTCTTGCTGAGTCGTGGAAGTCTTATCTGAGTGAGTCAAGTTTGTAAAACTCCGCCTTGCTTTTTGTGAATTTTTTCTTTGGAAAGCAGCACTAAACTGCTTGGAAACGTCCTCCTTAAGGCTGGACGGACTGTTTTTAACCGAATCGCCGCCATTGAAACTGGCGAGGGAATGTGTGGGTTTGTCTTGATTGAAAATTTTATCAAGATCATCTGGCGTCATCCCTCGATCTTCAGGTTTCTGCTCTGTCTGTACGTTGCCAGTCAAACCGCCAGTCACTTTCTGGCCGTCTCTCGGCGTGGCCCATGGGTCTTTGGAAAGCAGGTCATTATTAGAGAATGGGTCAAACTCTACAAAGCTATCCATTTTGTTTGTCCTGCTCTCACTTAAACTGGGCAGCGTTTGGCTGTTACTAACCACAGGAGAATCCTGTGTTGGCCCTGGGCCACTAACCTTTTGTCTGGGTTTGGCCGTGGGTGTGTCTTTGTTGACGGCTACTCCTGCGTACTTTTGGTTGACTGATGCACTTGTTTCCGGGCTTGTTTGGCTGGACGGTCTGGGTGGAGGTGCAGGTGCAAGTGAAGGACTCACTGCCCTTCTTGTGTCCGTTTTTTCAAAAACTGCAGACGGATTAGGACTGATTGGACTGGAACCTGGTTCAGGAAATGGAGATCTGCCTGGTTCCGGTGGAGCCGGGGCTGGTGTTTTCTTTGTCGACACAGGTTTATTGTCACTGGAGTGTGTTTTATAAAAGCCCAGTGCAGACCTCTCCTCAGGGATGGAAGACGTAGGACTGACGTTGCGATCTACTGGGCCGTCCACACTCATCTCTGGACCCATCAGCTCAGGGGGAAGTTCCCTGTGTCTCTGATTGACCTCTGCAATTAGATGATCCCACCGAGTTTGCCCCTGCACGCCATGTCTCTTCTGAGAATAGAGGGTTTCGTAATCAGGAAGTGGCAGAGAGAGGTTTTTATCGTGTTGTAATCCATCTGTCTCCAAAAATGCAGAGCTCTTCATTTCCCCTCCAGTTTGGACCTCTGGTATCGAATACAAAGGAGGAGGACCGGGTCTTCTCCATTGATCGGCCATAGTGGGTGACGATTCCCCAGAACTCTCTGATCTCTCCAATCCCGCAGTGGACAGATTGTCTGTGCTTCCACGTGGAGAAACAGAAGGGCTTATATTTGGTGGCGCGAGGGATGAGTGGAGGTCCAGGAAAGTATTGGGGGATTCGGTCTGGGTACTCAAGAAGATGGGCTCAGAGTCGTTTGGGGAAGGTGACAGCTCAGTTGGGGTTTGAGAGTCAGAGATTTCAGAATCCGAAGACTGAGACAATCTGCCAAGGAGTGAAAACAAAGGCCTGAAGGTCAGTGGGACCACAACATTTCTACTTTCACCAGTCTTCAGCCCGTCACCAATTTAACGAAAATATTGCATGTCAATTCATTCATATATCAAAGGCCAAACAAACTATGACCTTCAGCCCAGTATTCAATGCAAGTGACTCTAACCTCACTAAATACTACAAAGAGAGCATAAGACTTATTATCTGATTTTTTTTTTTTTTAACAATTAAACAAACTTACTAAATATGGCCAATTGATTTCCCACAATACACGCCATTGTTCAATGTTAATGAACGACCTGAAGGCAAAACCTCTGATATACACGTGTCCTGTGGAAGCTGCTTTCTATCATTAACTTTAGATTGCTCACATTGAGGGACTGTACACAAACATTATCCCACTTTGATCATAGTAGGCAGTTCAACATTTCATCAGAATGTGAAAATATACCTAAAAATACAGCATCGATTACACTACTATAACAAACTGTCCAACACTTTGGAAAATACAGACTAAAACAGCAGCCATGACAAACACAATCCCCTTACCATTCCGATCAAAATATTTGAAAAATCCCGTCCATTCCAGCCCACCACCTCAGAAAAGTCTTAGAAAAAAATTTCAGTCGGCAACCCCGAACATCCACACACAGAGAGAGAGAAACACCGAGGCTCATTCCCTCCCTGTGAGCTCTGCTCAGCCCGTAACTTGTTCCACAACATCTCCAACAGCAGAAGCCACACCCAGATTCTCATGAGCACAGACACAAAACTGGTCCAACGTGTTTGGCAGCCGTTGGGTGGAATTCAGAGGATTTGGTAAAACGACACTCTGACAAGGTCGAGTCATTGTGAGCTGAAGCAGTACGCCAAGTTGTATAGTTTGCAGCACAGAGTAAAAATAAATGATTAAAGAGACACATTGTTCATTTTCTAAATTCCTAACAGAAGACCCTGTCTTGCTGATGCACGGTCAGAAAAAAAACACAGCTTGTTTTTGATACGAGGCGAACGCTTTGCCTTGAATTAAATGAAAATGAAAAAATAACACCAATTCTCTCAAAGGTAACATCCAAGCATGTTTACTACATAGACTAAATAACATTCCATTTGCCCCAACATTTATTTCAGAGTAAGATTTTGTTCGGGGTACAGTGGAAGCCATTTAAGAGGAAAGCCTACCTGGGTTTGACTGCAGACACTTTTGCAGTGCGGTTCAGGAAGACCGTGGTGGACGGAGTTGGTTGGTTGAGGCTGGATTTCTGATTTTCATTACTGCTGAACGGAGAGTCTGAATGCAGGGAAATGTCCTCAAACGGGTTGGAGGAGAAGGGGGAGACTGTTTGTTTGGACTCGCTTGTGTCGCTGTGAAGGTTTGTGGTGTGCTGGTGATCCCCTTTAGTTTGTGGTTGCACCTCCTCCTTCTTCTCTTCCTTCTTTCTGATCATCCCAAACAGGGACGTTAACCTGTCGCTCATGGAGGCCTCCTCCTGTTTCTGTTCCTCCGCTTGGCGACGCTCATCCTCAAGCCTCTGGTTTTCTGCCGCTTCCAGAATCCGGCGTTCTTCCTCTTCCTTTCTCCTTGCTTCATCCTCCAGAAAGCGCCTTTTCCGTTCCTGTTCTTCTTGCAGTCGGCGCTCCTCTTCTTCCCTGAGACTCTCAAGCTCAGCCCTGTACTTCTCCTCTTCCTCTTGCTTCCTCGCCGCTGCTATGCGCCTTTCTTCTGCCTGTCTTCTCTCCTGCTCCTCTTGATGGTGCTGTTGTTCCTGTAAAGATTGCTCTTCAGACTCATTCCTGGAGGAGGGTAAAGGTGCACTTTGAAAGGAATCTGCAGAGAAATCCGATGTGTGTCTGTGGACGTCCTCCGTCGAGCCTTGGCCGGAGCTGTTCAGACTGAGTGTGGATCCACTCTTGGGCTCGTTCTCCTCTGCGTACACATGGCTGCCATTGATGCACAGGCTGTTCTGGTCACTGTTGCTCTGCTTGGATCGACCCAGCAGGGAGAACGGACTGTGTGACGCCTTGCTGTCAGAGCTGCCTGAGCGCTTGTGTCCCAGGAACTTGAACTTCTTTTTCACTGAGGGAGGAGAGACAGAGAGTCCAGACATTATTGTTGCAATGTGCAACAGAGAAGAAGGAAAACAAACGGCACAGGGAGTATAGAAAACTTCAATTACCTTCAGGCGAATCAATATTGAGGCCCGAGGAGCGGCTACCACTGAGAGATGAATTCTTTTCAGGAAGTGTCCCAAGTGTAGACAAAGACTGAGAAATGTTACGGTGCAGGTTTGATTTGGGGGCAAAGAGAGTTTTGAGCTTGGATTTCTTCTTCCCCCCCGGAGACATATTAAGTGACTTTGCGTCTGCCTCTCCCTCACTGTCGGTGAGCACCTGGCTAACAGGGGGCACGATGGCAGAGGCAGAGTCAGAGAAACCGTTCTTTTTCTTCCCGCGGACTTTGTCTTTCAACTTGGAGATGCGGGAGCGAGGCTTGTCCTGCATTGAAAGGTCAAACATGCTGGCTGACATGTTGTTTCTCAAAAACTGGATGTCTAGCAGCGCCTCCCCACGCTCCTTGTCTTGTTTTCCAGACTTGTCCACCAGCTTGAACCAACTGCAAAAGACACAAAGAGTAAATCTAGATTAATTTCTGCAAGGCCATAGATTTTTTTAGAACTGTGTTTGTGGTTATTCATCAGAAATATTTTTGCTCTAGATCAGGGAGTTTGGTGTCAGAGCCGTATTTAAAATACCACCATTTACCTAAATACTTCATACCAAAGAAGAAGACCACATTCCAATGTGAGGGAGAAATTAATTTGTCATCAGAGTTCTGCCTTCACATCTGTGCACATTACGTCTCCATGAACAGCACAAGATGAGCTGAAGCAATCTCTTTTTCTTTTCACTTCATTTGACTATTTTTTCCCGGTTGCTGTCTGCTCACTGCGACGAGCACTTCTCATTACTGCAGCGACAGATCTAAGGAACATATTAGGCTTAAAGACGATGGCTCCCAATTTTTTTAATTTTTTTTTTAACTTACAGCTTTGCCTCGAAGAAAGGCTGCAGACTCCTTCTGCAGACTCTGATTAGCCAAAACATCACAGCAAAGCACATCCCCAAGTTGCTTTGACTTGACATATACAAATCTATTTTTGACAACCACACAGCAGGCAAAGCCTTAGGGTTCCACTGTGATTGGTGTTGGAGTTGGTGAGATTGGCAGCAAAAAACTTTTTGGATCACCATTTAATACTGGATTTGTTCAATTTCACACAATTGTATACAATTATGATGTAAACAAAGCAGTTTACTTTGTGACAACTGCAGACTGTGTCGGCTTTTTATTTTGTTTTTGTAGGAAAAACAAAATCAGACTGCACTTAGATGCAGAACAATATGATCAAGCCTTCAATCATTCGAGTGCTGCTGATGTGTTTTCTGCGTCTTAAAGTACAGAGTCTGATAGGGGTTATTAACGAGTGTACAAACAGTACAAGTTCTTTTTGGTAGTACCACGCCAACCTCTGATAAAGCCTGACACACTCAGCTCTGTATGGACTACCCCCACATGCCGTTGTTGCACTACAGACTGTCTGTAAAGGAACAGTATGAAACAATTATGAACTATTGAGGTACTATTTCAGTGGTAGAAGTGCCTATTATGACAAGCCTTTCCCCTTTTCGACACGCGTTTTAAAGGTCATTGTGTGAGTATCTCTTTCACCGTTTACAGTATTTGGTGGGTTTTTATGGGCGGCAAACTGCAACACTGTGATAAGATCATTGTTTTCAAGAGGCGAACCATGGTGTGGTATTAACTAGACAGTAACCCGGATCATTCATTCTCAAGTCATGACATCCAGGCAGACTCTGGTGGGAATACGATTCAGGAAACAGGCATGGGAGTGAACCAGCATTCCTCAAGCACTTTGAAAAGTGTAAGGAGGAGGTGCACAGTCTGTCACATAATGGAGGCTTTACTCTAATCTAAATTAAACACTCCTCAACTCCCACCCTTAACCAGGAATGCCAAGTCAAACAATTGCTAACTATGTCAAACTAGAAAGACAGACGAGGACAGCTTTTCAAGTCAATCCAGAATTTGCATGTTTTGTTTTTTTATTTCCCACTAACTACATGAGGACGTGCTCAGATGACTGCAAAGCACATTGCAACTGGTTATTCATAGGCCGTTTGGTTTTTCTATTGTTTTCATCAAAATAAAAGGCCGTTCCCACTGGTGCGTGTGCTCGCTCATCTTGCTGTACAGGTTTCCTGTTAACTGTCAAAGTTACTTCTCCTGAATGTATAATGATTAACAACAAAGTCAATGTTCATTCTGTGAGCGGAAGTAACCATCAATAAAAAACAAAAAGCGTGGAAAAATACAAAAACATGGAATAGCTGTACACAATGATTTCACTCAATAAAATGTAAAAGAAAAAAAAAAGACATTTTAGTTTGAGTTCTGTAATGATGATTGTGATGATTTAAAGGCAGAGCTCTACTTTGTGGTTATAAACTCAATGTCGTAGCACAGGTGTGAAATAAAGCTGACTCAGCCCTGCAACAATTCAAATTGATCTATGGTCCTGACTGAAGCACCCAGAGCCAGGAGACATTTATTCAGCTCCTGTGATCAGGTATTCCTGGCTCTAATGGGAAAATGCAGCATCAGGATAACTCTTCCAAACTCACCCAGAGGAAGCAGCTTATTTATATAATGATCAGGCTGATACTTGTTGAGGATTTGTAAAGGAAATTATAGCAAAAAAACAACCACAAAATTGGAAAACAACATAATATGTTTGGGATTTTCTTTTTCATTCAAAACATTGACAAGTTTGTGAAAATATTATGAAATCTTTTATGTTTTGGATAACAGGACAGACAAACAAAACAAATTGAAGCTTTAAAAGGGGTTTTCTGCCGTTATGAGAATAACAATAACAATCGGCCAGGATTGTGATTTACAGTGCAGAAAAACACAAACAAATGACAATGGCTATTAATTGTAGTGTAATCTATGACTGTAAAATTATTGCCATTGAAATTAATAGAAGTTGATTATGACACATATTCCATGCAGGAGGACAGAGTTAAACAGAGATGTTTAGATTTGATGAAGACAGTAAATAAAAATCTCTTGTTTTTTTTCCCAAACTCAAGCCGTATGACCTTATGCCCCAATTTCCTCTGAAAATTACACTTTTGTATTAGAAGTGACCAGAGGGATCTCTTTCAGATGGAAAACAAAGTCTGAAGCCCATTGCATCAGCACAATGAGACAGTAATCCAACACCACACACACCATCCAGCCACCGTACACTGGATCTCACAGGGCCCAGGAGGGAGTGAGGCAAACAAAGAGGATAAAAGACTTTGGGCATGACATGGAAACGCACTGAACTTTGCCATGATCTCATAAAAAAATAAGATAGCATTGCAGATATAACTGTTTGATGACCTTTTTATTTCCTCTCTGATAACCCAGTGAGGGGAGTCATTCTTGCACTATATCATCGCTGACCTTGAAATACTGAGAACGCCAATCCTCCAGTGCACTCAGCTTTCTACCAAAGCTCACTTGAAAATTAAACGTCACACTTGGGAGGATTTACCAGAATGGAATCAATCTGAAAGAGCCAATTCCACCCAAACCTTATTTTTAAAGTGCTCTTACATAAGAGGGTGTATTTTTCCCAGCACAACACTGAGACAAAGTTTTGTTATGGTTCCTGTTCCATCCATGTTACACCCATGCTACGTCAACCCTGCAGATGTCATTCTGTTTTGCGTAATGGGTGCGAATAGGGCCAATGCAACTCCGTCAACAGCCTGGAGGAACGTGGCAGATTAACAGCAGTAAAGTGACAAATGATTTTCAGAGAGCTGCGTCACACTGACAGCGACGGCGTTGACATCACACCACTTTATCAAGTGAATGTCGCAGCCAAGCGTCTGGCGTTTGCCCAACAACTGCAAACAAGTCAGGAAGAACAGTCAGATGCATTCCCTAGCAACCTAATGTTTTGTTTTCACCACTAATAACAAAAATCAGCCAATAATAGAAGTGGGTGAGGATAGGCGAGCCCATTACCATGTTGTTGGTTTAAGGTTATTGTTTTTAACCTACTTTAACTGCACAGTAAGTGACATATACAAAAAGGTAGTGACAAGAATTAATTATTAATTTGTGGCTCCAGTAGCTTAATAAAACTCCTCAAAGAGGAAACACAATGCAAAGTATGACAATAGCATTTTTGTGGATGAATTAAAGACTTTTTCATCATACAAGTAAATTCAAACATCTTTAATAGTTTTCTGTTAAAAGATCAAACCTGTGTAACCATAGCTGGTGGCTTCACTTTGGCCAGAATCCAAACTCTCACTGGGTTGTTATCTGAGTCAAGCACAAGCTTGCTTGCTTGTAACCCACAGAAGGTATGTTGATAGTTTGTTATTGAATATTCAATACTCCTGCTGTCATGGAGACAAAACTGAAACATGAAGGAAATCCTCTAGTAAAATAATAGTTTTAACGCATCACACACACAACAAAACACAAGTATATTTAGTCACAGGAAAGCGTGGGGTAGCGTGGCTGTCATCGTATCTTTATCTAGGTTCAGACTCAGTCAGTAGAAGAAGGAAATGTGTTTCAGAGAAAAAGGCAGCCTCGGGTCAGAGTAATCTCAATGAATACCTGTAACCGAGGGGGAGGGGGAGTAATGAAGGTTAAGTTTAACCAACTGATCTGTGTGTTTATAACAGGCTTTAAAATGAAGGTGTACTCTATAAGACAATAGGGTTGATGGTGGAATCTTTAAGTACTGCGACCGAGACACAAATAATTGACACCTGTGTCTAACCCTTATATACAACAGAATACCTCAACATAATTTAAAACAACGACAGATATATGCACATAATCGCAGCAGAGTAAACACACTTACTCCAGCTTTTTGCGGGACCTGTTGTCATGCAGATCCAGTAAGTTGACCACAGCCTGTCCCAGGAACTTGTCCAGTCCCACCTGGGCTCGGTGCATCACGGTCACATACAGCGTACATCGCTCCGCGTTCCCGGGGTGAAACAGCGGCAGGTCAAACGACGCCTCTTCCTTCCACACCGGAGCCGTCGTCTTCTCCACCACGGAGGTGGAGAACTTGTCCTTGGCCACCTGGATGATCGCGTACGCATCGTTGGAGCCATTTTTCCCCTTCGCACGCAGGTCGCGAGCCTGATGCACCGTTACCTGGACACTCGTAGGAAAGAACTGCTGGCTCTGCTCGGCCAGAGACATCGCGAATAGTCCGCTAAGATCCCCCCCAAAGTTAATCCGAATCACCTTGTGAAATAGGTTTGGCAGTAAAACTCTTGAGGAACCTTTTGTTTCCCCCCTGAACTCGGCGGATTCCACCCTCCCTCAGAGTCCTCTGCGTCCTCGCTCTGGTTACCTCAGTGCAGTTCAGGAAGCTTGATCTGGTGTCGTAACACTATCCCTCCTCCCGTCCGAACTACACCTCAAATAACATCTTGACTGAGTTAACGCTCAGTTTACAAACTTAACTCTAACACCAGCTTCGCTAAACAAACTGGGACACGTCTGCCGAGCCACTATCAGTTTTAAAACGCTCGTAGATACACAATGTAGGATGTTTGGTCTCCGCTAACTTCAACCGTTCACTTCCCTGATGGCGCGAGGCCCCGCCTATTCTCCAGAGAACGCTACGCGATTGGCTGATTTGTCTGTCAATTTCAAACTCCGGTCAGTGATTGGGCATTCGTAGAAGAGGGTGTGGACACCCGAGACCTTTAATAAGACGTCCATGCAATCTATAGTTCTGACTTTGTTTTGGCTCTTAAAACCCAAGTTAGAGACTGTCGGTCTGTGAAATAATCACAGGACAGTAAAAACATTAAATAAATAAATAAATAAATAAATATAGATATATAATTAAGTAAAAAAAACATGCCACATGCTTGAGGTCATGAGAAAAGTTCAAGTTTAACTGAATTTTCAAATCATGACGGAGGTGTTCAAAGTGATGGTTTTTATGAGATGAAATACATTAAGACTTTTGTCGTAATAAGTATTACATTTGTATAGTGCTCAGTCTAGAACTTTTATGCAGTCAAGATTGCTTTCTGTTTTACATCTGTATCCCATGATGTGGCCAGAAATTGTACATAAATAGACATTTTTAACTTGGTTCTTTTTCCCCTAGGCAGTATCCTTCATATATTTTGGATATTTCTCGTGTTTTGTATGATTGTGTAACATCCTAAAGAAACTACATTGCAAAACCATCCATGTATTAGTTGGTGAAAGAAAAAAACAGTTGGTGAAATCCAAAGCTTAGTTATAAATAGTCAGCGATGCAGTTTGTTTTAACAAACTAGGTAAATAAAGAGTAATTAATTGTAGATTTGAAAATATAACATGCGCTGCATATCCCTCAAATTGGAAACTAAGAAATCGTTGTTGCTGACTCAGTTACGTTTATACTAGAAATAAACTCTTATGACTTGTTCTCAGTTCTAAGCTAGACAAATGTTTCTCAAAAAGTGTATTTGTTCAACATTAGATGTTCCAGATAAGTCGATTTCACATTATGCTTAAGACTGACAAAAAAATAGCTTATATACAGTAGTAAACACTGTGTAGTATGCATCACAAGCTGACGACACTGAAACATCTGTTAGTTACAACATGCAGCATGTGACCCAAAGAACAATGGGGAAAAAACTGACATTGTGTTGTGTAGAAATACCATTTCCTGCTAATGTAATGTCCTAAATTGCAAGTGTATTCAACGGATCCAGGAATCACTCAGCGTGTAAGTATGAACGCAATACTTTTTGAAGGTTACTCAAGCATCTAATGTCTTCACCATGAAAAAAGTTGCTACTACTACGGAGTTACTTTAATTAGTTTGAGCTGAGTATTACTGCACTGAATAACACGCTTGGCAAGGGTAGTTTGACAAAATCCTAAAAGTTGATAGTCGAACCAGCAGATATTTAGGAATTCTTACTGTTCATCAAAACTGACGAGAAGACATAGTGACAAAAAAAGAAGCATTTTGTATGATGTAAAGTCACATAGCGTTTTTAATGCACTCTGAGCTTCTGTACAGCCGCACACACACACACACACACATACACACACACACACACACACACACACACACACACACACACACACACACACACACACACACACACACACACACACACACACACACACACACGTGCACACAAGTGCATACATGAGCCCACAACAAAAAAGGAAGGTGAAAGGTTGTCCCCAGAATAAATGCATATAGCTGTACTTTGAAATAGAACGTCCTGTATTCTATTTCATGCTATAGTTGATATGCATAGAAAAGAATGTCAACTAAAACAATAAAGCTTTCATTACATATCCAAAATCAACATCATATGCCAATTTCAGAATCATCTTGAACTTTTTTTTTGTAAAGTGAATAAAATAAATGTGTGTCCTATGTTTGAAAATGACAAAAATAAAATAACAACTGCCTCATTGCTTTACCATTTCACAGCAATCTTTTACAATGCTACAGAGGCAAAAGTACCAGTTTAGGGTCCTGGAAGCCTTCATGAAATTACATCTTAAATTATATAATTATTAAGAGACCATTAAAACATAACCAAGTCATGTAAGAGTTCAATAAGGTCATGCATAGGTGTTCACATGGATTTATAGTTTACACTGTGGTTTCACTTTTCCACAAGCCACTCTTCATTCCCACGGAGCTTTGGGATTGGTCTGTGCCACTCATGTCCTGCTCCAGCTCGAGCACTGAGTTTTTCAGAGTGCCATTCGTGGTGGCGGCTCCTGGCACGGTGGTGGTGACACTGTTCAAAGGGTAGGAGCAGCGCTTACTTTCACGGTCGGATGTTGCTGCCAGTTTCAAATTGTCTCTGCTGGCACATCGTCTCTGAGCACCGTGCACAGCTGCTCTGCTGGCCACAGAAGGCAGCAGTGGGAAGGGTTTGCGACTGCCGCTACTGCCCCCGTCGCTTCCCTCTGAGGGGCTTGTCGCGACCGACTCTCCCACCCGCTTCCCGTTGGTCAAAGGGCTTGCCTGGTTCTCGGACAGGCTGTGGTGGATGCTGCCATTCTCACTTGTGGCCTGTTTGTAAACAGCATGTGATGAACTGATGTGTTCTAACCCTGTGGGGCCTAAAGCCCCAAGACTTCCTCCACCTCCTGCAGTCCTGAGGGCTTTGAGACGATAGTGACCTCTGCCCTCGCCCCGATGATAATACTGACTACTCCCTGGTTTAGTTCTGCTGCTCACTTTTCTCCTCTGGGGATGCACTGGAGCTGCACAGTTATTGGTGGGCACAGTATTGTTTGTTGGCTTGGTGATGTTGTCAGTACTGGTGCTGGTGTTGTTGCCTGTGGGGATACGAGACGTGTGGTTTGAATTGTCTTGTGCCACCTGCAACAAGTTGGTGAGCTTGCAGGGCCCTGGCCCCACGCTGCTGATCCCGCTTGGTGTGGACGACGATCGAGCTGATGATGAGTTATGAGAGTCTCCTGGTGGATGGCAGTTGATGAAAAGTTGGGAGCCCTGTTCGGACGTATGCACTCCGCTCCCAGTAGTGCAGGTATGTGTGTAAGTAGACATGGGGTGGGAGCGGCGATAGCCTGGGCAACAAGAAAGCCACAATGCCTGCACGTCCAGGCGGCGGAAGCAGTGATGAACCACCAGAAAAATCCCCAAAATGGTGGCAGTCATCCCATAAAGACAGCTGAAGAGCAGGCTGATGTGGCCTGTTAGCCACACTGCCATGGCTCCACAACACCACAGAACCACAAATAGAAAGTGGGTGGCCACCAGCACAGAGAACTGTGTCTTCAGTGAGTACTGATCCTCTGGAGGAATAATGGGGTTCATAGGTCCCACCGCAGAGTCTGTGGAGAGCAGGCTGGTGCTTCCTGTCAGCACAGGATGGCTCTCGGTCCCAGGAGAGGACAGGGTGGTTCCTGTGCATTCTTTGGCCACACGGTGCCTCAGGCGAAATACAGTGCACAGGAAGTAGATCCAGGTCACCAACACCACAAGGCCAGCAGGGACAAAGAAAGACCCCAGACTGGAGCGCCAGACCAACCAGCAGCTGCAAGAGTGAGAATAGATGGCAGAGGAGTCAGTGCAAAAAACAATAACATCTTTGTGTGGTCAGCAGATTACACAATGTACACACTTGATTCAGCAACAAATGAATCAAAACAGTCAAGGGAAAACAACTTACTATGGGCTGTTCTCTCCATAGTTGTTGACATTGACAGCTGCAGTGATACCACAAATAATGAGAGGAACTCCATCAGCTATCAGATAGAACCTTTAGTAACAGAGAAAACACACCAAACTCAGTTCTCAGCTATATTTTGTAGAAAACAGACCATATCATGTTTAATTCACAACAACAACTTTGGGAGTGCAGATGTTTTTAAAATGCGTAGGCTACAACAGTCTCATTTGGGATGATTTAATGTCTCTCTGGTTTCCTATACCCTCAACAGAGTTGTGTGATTCTTTGCTTTCTCAGGAGGCAGAGTGTTACAAGGATCAATACAGACTCCAGAAGTCTGAGATTTATTGCAGCCCAATCCCATGTGGGCTGAGTGGGCAACAAAGCGGATGGCTGAAGGCTCACTGGGGTCAGGGGCATAGTGTATGCCTGCAGTTTCAATATCACAGGGGCAAAAAAGTGGGAGGAGTAATGGAGGAGAATATTGGCCAAGACAGTGCACCCCTTGAGTCACCCTGCTCAGATTTATGACAACTCCCACTGCTTCTGTCATGTTGGTCTCACACATTCCTCCCCTCCCATACTCATCTCAGCTCAGGGCTCTTTTGCCTTTCAGCATTCAATCTGTTATGTCCCCCCAAGGTTTCTTAAAAACAGAGGGACTTTGGTTTGCTGGAGGACAATGGCTGCTTTTGATGGTGAACACTTTGGGTGGCCGTGCAAAATGTACTTGTACATCTGTCTAAGACATAAACCGTATTGAAAACAAACATCTCCTGGTGGAGGACATGGGTGGAAGGTGAGTTGTGGCTTGCTCACTGACCTGAGCATAGGTCGCTGAGTAGGTGGAGCAGGAGACTCTCCCTCTGGAGCCCGGGGCATTCTCCACACAGCCTCTTTGTAAATGACCCTGGCACTGACTCCGATCCACAGCAGGGTCGAGAGGGAGGAGTAGTGCAAGGCAATGCCCACCTGTTGTGTGTTGCATTTACATTAGTACATTTATATGCCACAAAAAATGTTGCTGTTGAAGAAAAATATGACAATTGGTGAAGAAATAAAAAAAAAACGTACTGCTTGGCAAACCACCGGGTAGCTTGTTAAGCTTATGCCGCCTGCATAGATCGCTGTTGTCATGGCGATGTGGAAGCACGTATTCAACAGTGTGTGCCAACTTTTTCTGGATATGTGAATTGAACTGTGAGAGCGACAGTGTCAGTTAATGAGAGGATGAAGTTTACTAACAAGCAGCATTGACAAATCTCTATGGAGATACACTACAGTACCTGTGGTGAAGTATATGAGTGATAATGATGGTGAAGAGGCAAAGGAGGAGCACTGCAGTGCAGGCATAGACCACCGGGTGGAGCACCCTGACAGAGATGGGAGTGGAGTTGGGGAACTCAGGCACCTCCTAAGAAAAGAAAACAAGAAAGTCTTTAGAAAGTTTTCTTTAAACGTAGTGGTGTTTCATGAACTACATTGGGGACAAGCAAGTATAATAATTGTGAGGGCCACAAAAAAAATTGGTTTGGTTTGCAGAGGGACGAAATGCAAAGATTGTGGCTCGTAGTTTAATAAAAGGAACTGTCGAAATAAGGTTAATTGATTACTATGCATGTATTTAATTATCCTTTTTACATCAAAATTAATTCTGGAATACAGTGATTGGAGAGTTATTATAACTTCTACTAGACATGTGATTAAAATTACTCTCCACCCTCCATCACCCATTAAACCAGTGATTTATCGTGTTCAAGAAAAAGTGCTCGCATCACACAAAAAGTTGGAACAGAGGCTGCCAGTTGAGGATGTTGGGATTAAATATTCAAAGTAATTCTACCTGCAGCACAGCATAGTTTCCAAGCACGGAGCAGCGCATTGTGGATGTGCTGCTATCACTGTACGCCAGCCGGCAGCCCTCCTGGCTCCAGCCGCCCTGCTTCTCCAGTCCCCTCAGGCTCCACTGGGCTGCCACTGCATCAGTACCGGGGGACAAGTGGCGCAGTGACACCCAGATGGCCTCCGAGTTGTTCCACATGCTGCAACCATCTATGGCGGGATGGAATGAAATTTAAGTGACAAAAACGTTTCCAACGTGCTCTGAATTGCAGATTAATGTGAAGAAATTTACAATTATTTACATCATTCTATCACAATGAACGTATATAACCTTTTTTTTTTTTTTTTTTTTTACCTTTGTATGTTAAAAAACAAGATAAAGACAGACCACAAGACATTACAACAAATGTGACACTGAACAATCTCAATAAATAAGACATAAATGCTAAAACAAATCTTCCAAATTGCTTGATGAGATTACTGAAGTCACTGTCACTGTAGATTTATTTATTACAATGGAATCTTGATGTGACATGGTACCAGCATCACATATGTAAAACGTGTTCGGGTATTCTGGTGGAGAGTGACTCCTGATAATAATAGAATAGACTAATTACATTACCAAAGTTGACACAAGCACAATTTGTACATTTTAAGTAGGATTTTAACTATTTTATATGACTATTTTTTTTCCATTTTTAACCCCTAAAAAAGGCTTTGGCTGAGATGTCTTCTTACCAAGGCCCACAAAGATGACAGGAGTGTTGACACTACGTCTGCGCGAGTGTTCAGTGTTGCTGGAGTTCCCCGACAGGGGAAAAAAGCTTCCCGTTCGAAAAGCTACAAACTGGAGCTTACAATCTGCTGAAGTATCGGGAGGAAACAGAGTAGCCGGAAGAGTCACAGAAGCCAGAGCTACAGAATTCTGGACAAAAGGAAAAACAAAACAAAAGACAAAGTATGCATTTATTTGCTGAAATTGACCAGTAAAACATAATAATTGTTGATTAATTGTTGAATTGTTGATGGCAGAATTGCTTGTGAATAGTACAGTATGAGGTAAGAAGAGAGGAGTGGCACTAGAGTTCACCCATGCTTCACCTTAAGTGGAAAATTGTTGAGCGAGGTGTTATGGGAACCAGTGCTGCAGCGGAAATGTAGCTGCTGTTCATGGATGGATTCTGGCATGTCAATTCCGGGACTGCTCGTGGACACATCGCGACGCTGATATGCCGTGCAGGTTATACCAGTGAAGTGGGCTGGTCGGATAAGATGAGCCTCCATCACAATGTTTTTAGACACCTGTTTCAGTCACACATTTTGGTTAGTTACCGCTGCTTTCCATACATATATTACAGCTGTTTGTGTTTTAAAAAATTTTTTTTTCTTATAATTACTAATAATTCTGGGTGGGATAGTACACAACTGCCAAGTTCAATATCTTTCAAGTTTATTACTTATATACTTATATATACAGTATATACTGTATATAAGTTTATATATGGCTTGCAGGAGTGTCTATTCAACTGCTTTTACAGGAGTCACCACTGCAAATGATTGTAAATTGCATTGTGGAATTGGCTAGATTAGTCCAACCAAGACTCAGAATCCAGGTGCCATGCACTCAATTGGATGTATCACCACAGTCAAACTGGTTTTCTGCAGACATTCAATAATTCTGTTCCATTAGAAAGGTAAAAGTCCCAGAAAATGTAACAAAAAATATACAGGTTTTGAAATTAAACCTTAAACATGCTAAACTTCATAACATATACATTTGTTGCATATACAGTAAATGTCCTGTTATCACATTTTATTTACATATTCAATGTGATTTCCCAGCAACTATAAATGTGTTGTGTGGAAAAGAAATCTTGTCATGGAACAAAAGAAAAAAACAGAATAAAGTTTTAATGGTCTTCACCATGGAGAAGTCTTGAGCATGACTGTGTAGCTGAGGCCAGGCCAAGGTCTCCAGAGAGTAGACTATAGAGCTACAAGCCCTCTTCTCTCTCTGAGCAAGAGAGAGAATCTGATTATCCACCTGCATCAGGTTACTGCCCATCTCCACCATCACCTCCGACAACTGAAACACACGCAGACATTTGTACAGAGATTTAAAAGGATGCTGACACCCAGGGAAGACGTCACATGAACATGGCTTTAAAAGATCCATTTAAATCATTAACTGAACACTTTTCTCACCTCCCGCAGCTGTCTGACATATTCCATGAATCTCTCCATAATTTGCGCCACATACATGACATCTACTGAATCAGTGAAGCCCGTGCTCTCCATTGTGTACGTACGCACTTGATGCGCCACAGTGACAGCATTGGACGCATTGATGGGTCTCTGAAATGTAAGAGCAAAACGTCAGTCAGACCATGAGGCATTATTTCACGGCAAACTGTGGAGCTGCTGTGGCACCGGCAGCCATTCTGACCAGGATGAAGGTATGCAGGACTCGGGTGATGCCGTTGGTGTAGTGACAGTTCGAGTAGTCGCCATCCTGCCACTGTCCAGAGCGGTCGCAGTATCGAGAGGCTTTCTTCTGCTCCATCCCTTCATCCACAGGCATTGAAGTGTAACGCAGCTGCAGGCAGTACTGATGAGAGGTGATGCCTGCCAGAGTTCTTGGCCACCTGGTAAATAAGCCCAGAGAACACTGAGAAACCTGACTTTCTTTTTGTTTAAGATAAACATCACTGTAACTGTAACCAACCTGAACTCCCCACGGTTGTTGACAACTTTATCTTCTGGACAGAAGGAGGCACTGTTCTCCAGCACCACTATTTCAACAGTGCGGGAGGTATTGCCCCGCCCGGTGGAAACCACACACTCCCACTCCCCACTGGCCTCCACATGTACGTTGAAGAGAATAAGCTCGCTGGATAAGACAACATAGACAGCTCATTATCTGACATTATCAACACATCATGTTCAACTAGTAAAACCCTTGTTCTTTTGTGTGACATTACTCAGAAGTAATAGAGTAAACCTTTAAAGAGAAGTGAGCTCAGAGAGCCAGCAGCACCTGGTGATGAAGGTGCAGTCGTGCAGCACACTGTCCTCCAGTTGGACACCCATTTCTGGATCGGAGGTCACCAGCTGACCATTGTGACGCCAGTGCAAGGTGGTGATCTTGTCCACCAGGGCGGCGGTGCAGTGGAAGGGCAACCGATCACCTCTGAAGACCACCTGGCGCTGGGATGGCAGCAGGGACAGGGTGTGCAGCTCCAGAGGACCGTCTGAAAAACATGATGGTGGGAAAAGATGCAGATGTGACCATCACACTTCGGTCCAAATGGCTTGTGCTGCTCTCTCATTACCCAACCTCAGCTAAATGTTTCCACAGAAGCTAGTTTGAGTCCGCTGTTTGGAGCAGATTGGATGCAGACTGCAGCAATTCATAAATGCAACCCACAGGATTAGCTGTCAACACTGTTCATTGATACTTTTAGAAAAAAAATTCTCTGCAGGGATTTCTTGGGGCAGATCTGTTCCAACTTCCAACCCCTCTGGACCAACAATTCTTTAAATAGCTGAAAAGATGTGGCGTGTTATTATGAGGACACTGTCATTGTCACTCACAGCCCAATGCTCTCTAAAATAAAGTGGCAAACCACCTCATTCATAGCCAGACTCTCACCACAGCTTAGCTGGCTTTCTCTAAGCCCACGCAGGGGCTTTCCCCTCAGACTCCTGGGGTAGGCACACAGGGTTTCATCTCCCAGACGCGCTGAACTGCTGCGAAAGAAGCCCGGGACCCATCGCAGCCCACAGTCACAGGACAGGTAGTCTGAGTTAAAGTTCCTGGGGAGAGAGATAATACTGATTTTTCTTTTTGCGGGTACAATTTCTGATCTCATTACAGACTTGACATACGGTACCCATGCATGTGAACACTTGATGGCTTTTTGCATTGCATTGTTAAAACTCCTCATTTGTTGCAGGTACAAAAGATGATTTGGACCAATAAATAGTTGGGCCCTCCCAGTGCAATATTCATCCATCCATCCATCCATCCATCCATCCAGCCATCCATCCATCCATCCATCCATCCATCCATCCATCCATCCATCAATCTATCCATTGGAGTTGATCCACGGCTAACTCGGGGTTAAAGCAGGTCGCCACTCATAAAATCGTTAAATATTCCACTTCACACGAAAAACACTTAATGAATACTTTTAATTGGACATGAGTTAACGCTGACTTGAAACTGAAACACTCACACGAGCTTGAGGGACGGCAGCTCTTCGAACACTCCTGGATCCATGGTCGATATGATGTTACCAGACAGGTTTCTAACACAGGACCAATCGGATAAATGAACTCAATCGCTTCGCCACAAATTGAGCAGTGCAACATTTTGTTTTGTGGATGTGTCTCTTACAGTTTAGTGAGATTGGTCAGTCCCTGGAACATGTCTGCAGACAAGCAGCCAATGCGGTTGTTGGACAGGTCGCTGCAATTGCGAAAAAACAATGGAATGTGTTAGCTCAGCCACTCAGCCACATATTTTGGTATCTTAAGCCTTTGCGTTTGTGTTATCAGATTGCATATTACATATTCACAATAGGCATGTTGAAAACTTTTCAGGGCCTCACTTACTCTGGTTTACAATTAATCAAATAGTGATAAAGAGCCTTAGAAAGTTCCGATTTATATAAACATGCCAGCAGTCCCTGCCACTTTCTCTTATCAGGACTCCACGGTGCCAGAGTAAAAGTTTATCACTGCCGGGGTAAAAGCAGGGCCCCTGTCCTGCTGTTCACCTCTGAGTGTGATGTATAGCTGCAGCCAGAGAGGGATCTGCTCTGTTGCACCTCTGACACTACCCAGCAGAGAGCTGTCCAGAGCATGTGTTTATCTCCCCCTGTTTGTTTTGAGAAGCCCCAGACCTTGCAGGGAAAACACAAGTAGGGGGAGGAGGGACGGGGAGTCACGCGGAGCAGCACAGACGAACAGTCTCGACCCACGCTGCAACCAGACCTCAAGTGTCCAAAAACACAATGAGTGAACAGCGAGCGGCTGCAAACAGCCGCCTTGTCACATTCAATACCGTGTGAGGAGCCTCTGAGGTTTCCTCAGGGGTGAAGCGGGGCGTAGAGATGACATCCCAGGGCCTCCGCAAAGATCAGCAGAAACATTTGAACGAGGCCTTTATGGTCACACTAACACTGGGGAGCGCAATATAACATCTGCCACGAGCTGCCAAAACAGCATATATGTGACTTTGTCTCAGCTACTGTCAATCTTGATGAGCCGTCATAAACAAGCTAAACTATTCTGTCTGTAATGTCAAAACACACAACTTTGATGATTCGTGGTTTCTTGGTGTGAACCAGAGCTGGCCAAAATATTCACATTCTTTACTTAAGAAGAAATACAGATACTTGTTTAAATAAGACTTTGGTATCTGTAAACGTGCTGATTCAACCTTTTCACTTAAGTAAAAGTAAAAAATACTGAAGTACTGAAATATTTTCGAGTACACGGTGTTCTTTTTTGATATGAATCTTAAACCTTTTTGTGGTTATATGTTATTTGCACATGTGTGGACACACGCTTCATGACTATTGTTATTGTGACACTATGGTTGTCACCATGAATACACCAGCGCACTAGTAATGGCAGAGATCATGGACCATAGTTCTGGTTCAGAAATTAAATGATGTTCTAAGTGTATACAACATGTATTAAAGTGACTGGACTTTGACCAGTATGAATTCTATTTGAGTCTTTGGAAGTCTTGAATTTGTCAAGATCTGCAACTTCAGTATCTATCCGCTGCCTGGATCACTGTAACTCTGAATTATTATCTGGAGAGGTTAAAACAAGTAACAAGGCAGTTTGAAGAATGTAAGGAATAGAAAGTACAGATATTTGTGTTAAAATATATGGAGAAAAGGTGAAAAGTTCTCAATATGTGAGTAAATGTAATATACCTAAAAGGTCTACTTAAGTAGAGAAACAAATCATTAACATGCGACTTCTGCCATGAATTAACCAGCGCGTGAATCATGCTGTTGTCTACTTACAGTTTCCGAAGCTCAGACAGACCTCGGAAGGCTCCGGGCATGATGGTGCTGATTAGATTGTGCTTGAGGTCCCTGAAGGAGAGAGAGAAAAAAAAAAAACATTAGGCCACAAACTAAATGAAGACAGGAATGGTGTGTAATGGAGGATGATTGTAGATTTTGGGATTAGCTTTTTTGTGTGTTAGGAGATTTTCATTGCTACTCCACTGTTATGACTGTGGAATAAATACATTAGCTGGAGGCAGAAACCAGATACATTGAAGGAAGTGGTCCTTCATGAATTAAATGACTAAAATTATATTGACTTTCTTCACCAAGTAAGTCTAAAAATAAGTACCTTTAGCTCAGTGCCATTTTGCTTATTGGGATAATTTAATTTAGCAAATGCAGTTGTAGTTTCACTCGCAACTAGACACATATGCATGTAAAATGTTGAGCTTAGGGTGTGTAGCTTAGCATATAATCAAGAGGGAATAGTGAGCCAAACTCTGTTCAAATGCAATAAGTTCAGTCAAAAAGCAGCTTCTGAAAAAATCAAGCAATAAACAAAGAATAAGAATTATGGTTGCACGCATGCAGACACACACACACACACACACACACACACACACACACACACACACACACACACACACACACACACACACACACACACACACACACACACACACACACACACACACCGAGATTGGGCACCAAGTAAATTGACCTAAAAAGTGAGGATCAGCATTTCTGTTCCACTTAAGCACTTATGTTAGCCTGTTCATTCCTTTTCATGTGGAATACCAAGTATTGTAAAAAAACTAAACAAAAAAAAACGCTTTAACCAACCAGGACCATTGAGTAGTCAAGTAGGACACAATTTTCCTCATCCATTCATCCATCTATCTATCTTCAGTACCATTTTATACAATTCAGAGTCGTGGGGCTCTCGGGCTGATACAATCGGGGAAGGCAGCATACAAACTGGACAGGTCACCAGTCCGTCACTGGGCCAACACACAGAGACACAGTCACAAACACTCACATTCACACCTACAGGCAATCTATGGTCACCAATCAACCTCACATGCGTGTTTTTGGACTGTGGGAAACAACCCACACATGCAAACTCCACCTGAATCCACTAAGTAACCACTGTTCCATAGGGTAGAAGCAAACACATCTTTCCAATTTAATGACTCCTCAGCTAATCATGAACTGATCTCCACACAAAAATCAAACTCCTTGAATTCAGACTACCAAGCTACTTAATAAAATATGTTTTGGAAGGACAGATAACAAAGGAATTGCCATTGTTTTGTGTGTCGTTACATTTCAGAAGGATACTTGAATCCATCATCGGACATGGAGTAGATTTCGAGAGTCGTTATATCAGCTGGGTAAGAGGAACAGGGTTAAATCAGGTCAATAAATGGATGTTAAATCATAAACAAAATCCTGTTTCTATTGATCGCAGAAGAGGACTTCCTGGGGGGAGTTTTCTGTATTTGTGTTTTAACCAAGATGAACAGTGGTATGGACAACCTTAGGGGACTTTCTGGGTCATTTTTTCCACAAACATTATCCGAGATTGCTTCTTTTCACCACACTGCTTCACATCCTGCACAACCTCAGGCATCTCATAACCATTGTTTTGTCCACTCTCCAAGAGATGAGCTTTTTTTGGTCAAACTAGGGCAGGGAAATTGTTTTAGAGAATGACTTCCAGCAAAAAAAAATTACACTGTGCGGTATGGCTTGGATGCAGAAAAAGATCATGGGTTTCGCTGGCGGTCCAAGCGTTCTTTAAGCCATCGCTCATATTTGTATTATAGACGGGAGACAGGTTATAATAATGGAGTAGAAATTGTCTGGCCTCTCAGCAAAAAGATGAAGTGTGTTGTGTTTGTCTTCGAGCTTTGGTTTGAACAGCTTTTCCTCAGCTCTTTGAGCGCACGCCAGTCGACCAGACAGGACGTTTAAAAAAAGACGGGAGATATTTCCATAACTTGGATTCAAACAGAAATGAGCAGCTTGTTACGACACACACTTCACCAATCAAATCAAAGTGGAGTCTTTGCATTTCACGAGGGAACAACAGTACCCTCCTATATATGTGTGTGTGTGTGCAAGAGGCCTAGTGGCTCTGCCACATTGTATGTATCTTTGTGTGCCAATGTCCCACTCTGAGTATACATGTGTCTCTGTGTGTCAGTAGCTGTATAGGATTTGTTGACCGGGGCAGGGAGAGAACAATACTGCTGTTTCCAGTCTGCGTGTCTCGGGGCTCATTAGTGCGGCGATGAAAGACGAGGCACTGCCCACTATTTCCTCTCTCTGAGGTCTGCCCCTCCCTCTCTGTCTGCCCCTTTCACACACATACACAAGCGTGTGTTTGCCGTTTCACACTGACCTCCATGTAGATGCTCTGACATACCCGTGTATAGAGTTGGATTTAAATTATAATGCCGGTAAAGCAGAGCCATTGTAAATACAAAAAGACCCATTACCAATTTTACTCCCTTCACTTACATTTATATCAGAGAGTAAGGGTTAATATGTTTCTTTTCTCATTCTGTGCTTGTAGACACTGCTTCACTTTACTGAAAACATGATGACTGGTGCATTTTATTGTAGGTGAAGGAATGAAATGTGTGACATGAGTATAAATAAACTGGGCCTGTGAAAAAGATGGACATTTTCTTCTCATTTATTCCTGTGTTGTTTGTATCCCATGGGCTATTTTTTTATGGCTTTAAACCTGCGGGTCCCCAGCACCAATCCTGGATCATTGCTGGGCCTTGTTAGATGCTTGGTGAGGACAAAGCCATGAGAGTCAGGTGTGTTGAAGCAGAGAGAGAACTAAAACATGCAGGACAGGAGCTCTCCGGGTCTAGAGCTTCACACCTCTACTTAAACACAAGGGATACAATTCTAAAGCAGACATTATTATATCAGGAATATATTGTATTATGATGTTTTTATGTCAACTTGCACTTTCACCCAAACTAAGATCTTTATGTCCAAAATATTACTCAAATAAATGCACAAATAGAGAATTTATAAATGAACAAATCATATTTGGAGAATAAACAAAAAAAATTACCTATAGAAATGTTTTGACTTCCCTCTGCTTTACATGGAACTTTTTTTTTTCATCTACAGTCTTAATTTGCATGAAGCAAATGGAAATCTCCACCTTGCATCAAACTAATTCAATCATACACACTGCGGCGACAAAGTATCTATGCTAAGGAACCATGTGAATGACATCATGTTACTCAGGAGACACAAGACGATTTATGTATGTAGTGATGCAGGACATGGAGACAGTGGATGTAGCAGGAGAGGAGGCAGCAGGCAGGATGGAGACACATGACTTGCTGTAGACCCCCGAGGAGATCAGCCACAACAGGAACAAGAAGTCAGTCTACAGGTAAGTTGAACTGTTTGATTTCTCTAAGGTTTTAGATACGATATTCTACCATCAGCAGTTTTTACTGTTCATTTGAAGAAAAATAATGTGTTACTTTTTATCTGCCTTACCTTCAATTATCATCAATTATGACGCCCACAAGAGGGACAACTAGTGATGACATGGCTTAAAGTCTCTATCCATCCGTGGCTTTGATTAGAAGCTTTTACTCACACGAAAAGCTGAACAGACACAGCCAGCTGTTACAAGAACATTTTACAGCCTGCAGCTTTTCAGATTCAATGTTGTTAGAGGCTATCGATCCACATTAGTGTCAGATCAGTGTAATACTATTCTGAGCATCATTACCTGATGACCTCTCCAACTGTCCATCACCAAATAGCAAATATGGCAAAAGTACAAAGCATTTGTAGATTTTTCGCATATTTGTATTTCACTATTCTGACAGCTTTTTATATTTTCTCCCCCTATTTGAACAAAAGCAGTATGTCTGCTTCGAAGGTGAAGGTGATTCAGAGTTACAGTGAATAGCTCAAAGCAGCTGAATTCAACAGTGATCAAGACTCATTTGTGAATTGAAGTATCAATACTGACAAACATGCTTTGGAAAACAAGATTTATAAGGTGTGTGCATGTGCATACATGTATGCTGATATGACCTCACCTCCACAAGCAAAGGGATCAAGAAGCCTTATAAAAAGACATTAATACTTTATCAATAATGTAAACATTTCACCTGAACTGCATTTACTTTTACCAAATGCATTTATTTTACTGGAATAAAGACTATGAGTACTTTTGGCAACTTTGCCCAATAGTGTTGTAAATGTAACCTGCGACTGCAGTGCTATTCCTTTTGGCAGAATCTGGCAACTGACTGCAATTATGAAATTAATACAGTTTCATTGGATTTGTAACTTGTCACCGGTCTCATATATAATCTGTTGTGAAGAGCTGCTGTTTCTCTGCTCGACTTGACCGTTATCCCTTATGTGAAGAGCAGCTCTGATATTCTTTCACGAGGACAGTCTAATTAATCCTGAGCTAACGCAGTCCTCCTGACAGCAATTAGAAAGATGTCTAAGTGTGAATAATATTAACAATGTCCTCGATTCAAGTCACACCAATAGCTGCTGCCAGTATTTTTTTTTCAGTTATTTCGTTGCCTTTTCTTCTCATAATTACGTCACAGATCTGTTTGTCTCAAGAACCACTGACATTCACGTTATCAAGTGAATCAGACTGACACACAGAAACTGAATAATAACACAGCTGAGTGACGAACATCAACACAGTGGCATTTGAGGGAGTTTGCTGAATTTCCATAATGAATATACACTTTTTATTCTCAATATTGAGCACACTAAATACACTGGGTTTTGAACAGGGACCATGTTTGTATTCATTATTAATAGCTTGTACTTTTGACATGTTAGTTATTGACCTTTAGAATTGACACTAACTTTAAACTTATCAATATCTCTGTGTGACTTGAAAGCGCAGAGCTCTGTGCGTGCTTCGGCCTGAGGAGTATATCAACAGTCCAGTGCTAGTGATACAGTCTCTTATCACCAGGCTGGGGAATTTGAAGGAGCTCCCCGGCCTCAGCGCTGCTTGTAGCACTAGCCAAGCCCTCGCCTTCACCGGAGCCCAAACGTCAGCTGTTGCTTACCGCCATAATCCGAGCTGAATCTCAGCTGCAGCCCCTCGCCACTCTCTGATTTGTTTCCAGCTTTATTTCAAGCACGCAGCACAATCCACACAGCAGCTCGAGCGGGCCTCACACTCAGGCGATGACTTGTCAGTGTGCCCTCTGGAGTGGAGAGCGCCCTCTCTGACAACAGCTTCACAGCTCAGTGGCCTTGACACCGATGACAACAGCTGTCACCATGCGCGGGGATAATAGCACAGACAAGAATTACGTCAAAGCCTCACATGCTTGCTGAACACGGAAATATTATCGTCTAAAATGTCAACTCTACCTATCATTTTTTTCAGTATTCTTCTCAGTAGCTGCTTGCAGTTCATCTCAAAGGTGCATGATTGGCTGCGACACATTATTATTATGACTCTGGCTTTTCCTTTTGAGTTATGCTTTGTAACCTTCTGAGTGCAGTGCTTTATCCCCTTCGCCACATGTGGCCTGTGTGATTGGATTGTGACAGACTCGAGCTCACTCCCGGCCCAAAAGGGGCCATTGTTTGCTGCCACTGGGCCTAACACCAGAGGCTACCATTAAGAATGTCTTTTTTTTCTGCAACAAACTCCTCTTGATCAATGGGGCTGGTCCTCTGCCATTCTGAAGAGTCATTGCTGGGTGGGTATAGGGGATGAGCACCTGGGCCCCAAGCAGACTGGAGAGGAGCGATGTGCTTGTAGGGCAACGAGAGGGTAATAATGAAGACATGGTCTATAATGTGCTCCAGACATGGAGTGCTCCATTATCAGGAGCGCAGCAGCGGGGACTGGAGTGCTGACATTGTTTAGGCCCCGGCTCTGGAGGGAGCTGAGAAAAAGACTCAAACCAGGGAAAGGCCGCTCATTATCACCAGACTGGAATCAAGAATTTCCTGTGGCAGGATTTTTTTTTTTTTCATAGAAAAACGTGGAATTGTAGGGGTTGTTTCTATGTTTTGATTATGCTTTTTTCTGGGTACAGCCCAATATAAGCTTTGTCTGAAGCCAAACAAAAAAACTTAGGTTTTCTGAAAAAAGGCAAATGAGAGGTTGACTGGCACCTTGGTTCCTGACGGAGGTCAGTGGAGACCATTTTTGTGCTGCGTGTCATTTCCTGTCTGGTTGGCGTCTCTTTCCGTGGCCCTCGCTCGTTTATTTTTACAGTTTCCTTTTTCTCCATTTTTACAGCCTAGCTTTCCCCTGTAGGGAGGGGCAGGTGGGTTAGGGGATTCAGTATGAAGCAAAATCGTTCCTGTGTTTGGCCCCGTAGACCCCACCTCCCCACTCCTCAACACACTTGCTCACAATGGGGGCTCTGTAACACAGGCCCAAACCGTACTCCTGCCTTCCCCCCAAAACAGGAAACCAGGATCTGCAGAGGTCTTGTTTTTCTACTAATTTCCTGCTTTGCTGTCCCTTCCCCAGATTATTTTCTTAATTTTTTTTCTGGTTCCTCTCAGATTGAGTGTACCTAATCAAAGTTATGTCTTTGTTCATGTGGAAACTGTTTTAAAGCCATCAGAAAGCTAAATGACATCAAGATAAGTTTTCTTTTACAGTCAGAGAATTTCTGCATTTTGGATTACTCTTGTTATACATACTGAATCTTTTTCCTTTATTCACTCAAGAGCCTCATCCTGTCCCTGCTTTTCTTCTTTTATGGTTCAACAGGTGAACCACGAGGAAAGGTAAGGACTTATAACAACTTGCACATTTTTCATGGTACTATCACGGACCGACAGTTAAAACTGCACAGCGAGGTCCACGGAAATAGCATTGCAGATTTAATTCAAATGTGCAGTTCTCTGCGTTGATTATATGTTCCTATATTCCAGAGCAAGAGAAAATCGAGAATATGAAGCCAAGGAAGATATTGGAAGCATGAATCTTTATTGCCTCCAGGTCTGGCTTTTAGAGCAGCTGAGTGAGAGGGTGAAGGAATTTTGATGGCAAGGAGTTTTTCTTGATCTGAAACCATAGAAGCTACGGAGTGTGATCATCATGCAACGTCAAATATTTCAGAGTCAAAGAAATCAATTTCCAGAAGAGCGAAAAAGCTGTAAATCCTTCCAATATTCAAGCATAACACAGATTTGGTATGTCAAATTGAGTTAATATGAAGTAACATTAGCTTGGAAAGACACATGCAACTTGAAATCGTCAATGAAAAGATATTTTCGGCCAGTAGGTGGACTGCGGCATGGAGAGAGTGTCAAAGGGGTGGAACAGTGAAAGACCCTGTGAGATGGGAGGGGGCAGATGCAAAAATGAAGCAGAAAAGGAACAGAAACGGAAGTGGGGGGAAGTAAGTCCAGAGAAAGCTCAAGTTCCTCTGCAGGAAAAAGCCATTGAAATCATATCAAGTTTGCAGAAAGAGTGTGTGAGCGAGTTACTGGCATATAAAGCGTACAATTTGGTAATGGGCTTATGAGGGGGCTCGCTCGCTGTTTCAATAAACCCCCAGAGCCACGACTGAGCTAGACTTGCAATACAAACACACCCCGTTCCTTCAGTTTATCTGAAAGACACATCTGGAGTCTATCAACTCCAGCAGCACCCCCTTTCTGTTTCCACTCTCCAGCACGCTTAACCCCTTCCTCACCCACTCCACCCCTCAATGTCACGCACTCTCATTAGGTGACTGTTGCCTAACCGGCAGCCACTCGATGGCGTGTGCGGGAAAACACACAAACATAAATGTTCATTTTCCTGTGAGGGAGGGAACAAGAGTCCCATGTGCAACCTCCACAGCTGCCCTGAGCTGTGCTCAGAGTGGTGGGCTGCTACAATTTGAACCCAGACTGGTCTAGACACAAGGGCTCCTCGACATGTCTACACATTCTCTCTGTTTTTACATGCTATATCGCCGCTCGGCTCTACTTTGTTTCCACTCATCAATGTAATTTCTTTTAGCCTGCGTGTGGAAATAATGTTAATCTCCCGCTAAGGAAAACAACTTCAGGTTTATATAAGACAAACTGCAGGAGTGTGCTTTCCTTCCCTCCCTCCCCCTTCTTCTTCCTCTCTTTCCCCTCTCACTCGAGCCACCACCATACCATCTTTAGCCATCTCGGCTCCACTTCCCCTGTGTCAGATGGTAAAGTTGTTTAAGTTGGACTTCTTCCTAGCCCCAGCTGCTCAGAATGGCAGAGGCAATCTCAAGGTCGGTTTCTGAGAGACACAGGCAAAGACTGAGTGGCCTGTTTATGAAACAGATACGATCAAGTCATTAAGTAGAGAACTACCCTCGTCATTCATAACCATACCGTTATAATTGTATAAGTTCAACTATGGAGATATTTTCCAAACATATCTGCACATTCTCATGCTCTCTGTGACTTATTGGTCACAGGTTTCACTATAAATCTTAATCCCAGTTGCTCCCCAATGATATATCACAAGAAACTCCTTATTTCCTGCTCGAGAATAAAGTTGAAAGGAGTCAAGAGGAAGTTTTCAATTATCTTGAAATACGTTTTCTGTGCGTTATCCTCCACAAAGCAATAAGTAAGAGTACAGTCACATCAAGTAGATTCACACTGCGGGGGTCATTGCAGCATCTTATGCTGACAAAATCTGTCATGCTGCCAACACCTTGATGTTCCGCACAGTCCGAACCACAAGCCTCGGCCCTGCCTTTCAGACCTGTTCACAACAAACGCCCTGCTGCTCCCTCATCCATCATCATTGCTGCTCCTTCTCTCCCCGTAGGGTGAACAGACCTGGTAATGAGGGCCCCTTGTGCCCTGCCTGCCTGTCCTGTGTCCCATGGTGCAGTGGGGCCCAGCTGGACAAGAGCCAGACTGCCTCGGCCTTCTTTGCTCATTATTCTCATTACCTTGCCTCAAATCAGCGCAGGACAGGCTGCTGGGATCTGTCCACAACTCATAAAGGCCCCGGCTCGTTAACGCGGCTGCCAGCGAAACCTCGCCCCCAAAAAAGGGTGTGCACAAAGGTGGAGGTACTCAAATAGGTACATGAGTGCAGTGCCGGGGACCTCGAGCTGGTGGGTTCAAATGTGACTCTTTTTTGCACATACCAAGTACGACCACAAAGGCAAGGTATGATTCAACTGGTGTGCCCCAAGAGCTGGAAAGAAATAAGGTATTCCAAGATCCAAATGTAGCTGTTGGATGGTAAGCCTATTTAAAAGAGCTACAAAAACACAGTAGTCCAGTAAGAGGGCAAAAACAAACAAGCCTAAATTGCTCCTCTGTACTTGGGTGGTTTGGCAGGTTATGAAGGCAATAGTGGCTTTGAGGAGGTTTATCCCAATGAAAGGGCTAACTGTGTAGACTGCTGCACCGTCTGGCTTGAGCCTGGAGGAAGGTGGCCTGCCCCTGGAGCTGTGTTTCCACGCTAAGCAACAGCAGATCAGACTATACTCAACTCTGAATAGAAGTCTGGGTTGAGCGTGTGGACGAGAGCCTACGTCCACCGAGAGAGTGAGCAGACGAGTCTGAAGTGACTGGGCAACGAGAGATGGTGGCCATACTAGGAAATGCGCAGGAGTCGCAGCACACACTGCAGTCACAACAGAGGCGGGTTGAGAAGTTTGTATGTGCTGGTGGTGCAGGCGTGCACAGGGAGCAGACGATGTTGTTTATCCTTTTCATATAGGAGACGAGATGCAGTGTAATTCCCTGATGTGTGTTTACTCAGCCCTCGTGGGCTGGCCTTTGATTACAGCACTGACCACATAATATGAGTAACTGTTCACTACTGCTGCAAATGACAAGCACATGTAGACTTTATACTGGAAACAATGACAAGACCTGAGGATGCATGGCGAGTTGAAGGGCCAGAGCTCAAAACTGAAATCGGACAGAAACACATTCACAGATAAACCCTTCCAATCTAAATTCATCTCTTTTAATTCTTCTACCACTGCAATGTAAAATTTTAATGCTCGACATTTTACAACATACAGCAATTTTCTCATGAGCGCAGATGTAATTGGAAGCCATGCAGGGCTCAATAAAAGGTTAAATTTGTCAGCGTGAGTGAGCAGACCTCCACCGCGGTGTGTCAGAGCCAGCCGAGGTTGAGGCAGAGGAGTGAAATGAAGCTTGCATGATTTACGTTAGTTAAATCCTCTCCTTGCACCAGACGCCTACTTCCCCGACTTCAGAGCGTGGGCAAGTGTCGGTGTTTGAATGAGTGAGCTGCTCTGTGTGTCTTTCAGCCCCGCTCCTTCAGTTGAGCGTCCAGGAACGCTCCACCCTGTTGCACCCCGCTAGTTTTATCACTGCTTCAGGTAGAGGGGCCAATTCGTGGACAAGCTCAGGTTACCCGACCCGTCGACCCTGCGGAGCAACAGGGAGCCTTGTCTGCACTTTTACAAAAATAAGCGGCGTCAGCTTATTTGACATCAAACGCTTTGAGCAGCAGATTTACTTTTCACTTATATAATGGTTATTATCAAAGCAGCATTAAGTCCAGGACCTGGTGTTCTCCTCTTCACAACTTTATCACTGTCCTTGGTGAGAGGCTGATGACATGAGAGCTGACAACTTGGCCTTGAAACTATTCACCCATGTTGTGCTCATGCCAGACGCTTTAAAAAGGGGGGAAAAAGAGCAATTTCAGCAAAATTAGCCTTTGTTCTCAACTGGCACGTCTGGTGTGAGTGCTGTTAGGTAGGTACTAACAAGCTAACAACTGCAGCAAATTACCATATTTTTCTTTCTTTCAACATTTTCGAGAAGCTTGTTAGCGTCATGGGTGGTAGCTTCGAGTGGCATGTGGAACTAATATGTCTTCAACATTACCCACCCTTCCTCTCCAACAAAATAAGTGCTACGGTCTACGGTATCCAGACTGAAGCCGCACCATGTGTGTTGTTGCCATAAAGCTTTACTGGGACGCTGTGTGAAACAGCACACCTTGGAAACATTGTCTTGTGTGGGAAACACAAATGTCTCGTATTCAGGGCATCTAGGGGGAGACAAGGACAGTCTCTATCTCTCTGGATACCTCTGAGCACAAAAGAGCTTCTAAGTATGAAATGATTGCGAAAAAGACGCATTGCTCAATCTGTCTGCCAGTTATCCTCTGGAGGATAAATGTAATTATAATATATCCAGTAATTGTCAGTAACTGAATGAGGCTAGTTTAAAAGTGGGGACATTGTTCAAATAATTTAAGTATTTATCATCTTAGCAAAACAGAAGGAACGAGAGAAAAGCCATGACAAAACATTGAATAACTGTTGAGATCGTGTAATCTGGAGCAAGTTTGGACAAGCATATATACAAAAGCTAATTTCAGTCAGAAGAGCAAGTCACCGTTCTCTGTTTGACTGTCCCCAGAAATACTCTGCATAATTCCATAAATCCTGACAACTAATCTCATCTTTCACTTGCCTCACACCTCATTCAGAGAGATTAGGATGCTACTAAGGAGGGCCAGACTGTCTGCAAGCCACAGGCGGAACTGCCAACATACACCTCCTGCCAGAGATCGCTCTTATCTTGTCCTGTGGAGTGGGGCTTACTTGATAATGAAGGACTAAAGTGTAATTATGTGAGGTTTTCAACATAAATCTGTGATAGCAAGTCTAAAAGTATCATCCTCCCCACTGGAAGGGTGCCAACGATTGGATCTTTGTGCACGGAGCTGCTGAGATCCGACTCAGATCTCCTTGATACCCTGTTTTTATGTCTCTGCAACAACGGAGGAGAGCCAAGAAGGCAGCCGTCACGTGGGTGTATGACACAAAACCAATGCAAAGAGTAAACACAACAGCAGAGCATCTGCAGAGGTGAAAGCCTGACAGAAATGGCACGACGAGAAACAGGATACTCACAGCTTCTCCAGCGCGTAAAGTCCAAAGAAGGATCCATTTTTGAGAACTCGGATTTTGTTGTGACTCAGTATCCTGTAAAAAGAGGAGCAAACACAGTCTTGTCAGAAATGTTTCAATGAAACTCAAATATACATTATTAGTAGCTTAAGGACGAGTTCAGGTTCAACGGTACACACTGTGAAGTACACACTGGGAGGATGACAGCCAAAGAAAAATGTCCTCTTGGTGCTGCAGTCACATGAGAGATTAGCCTGACCAGAGACATTAACTAAAGATGTTTCCAATAAATGTTAGGACAGAATAGGACATAAAGATTAGGCGGGAGGCTGTAATCTCCATAATCATTTCACGTACATCAAACGAATGTCCTTCCACATCAAACAAACGGCTGCATAGGCCATGTTAATTTGCTCTTTATCTCCTGGCAAATCACTTGGCCTATGGGACTCTTTTCAGGCCTGAGGGCGAAATGCTGTGAGACATAAGGCTGTGATTTGTTTTGTCTGACAGAAACACGTGAAAACAATACAAAAGTCAGCCTATTTTGAGGTACTTCTCAGAACAGTTACGGAAAACAGCCATTTCATACACCTGGAGCCTTAAATTCGGGGCCGCAGTGGTTCCGTTGATAAAGTGGAGTTTTGATCCCCTGTTTTGCTCTGTCCACATGTTGATGTGTCCTTGGGCAAAACCCTGAAATGTCTCCAAAACCCATCTCTATGAGTGTGTGTCTCAATGTGTGAACGTGACTAACAGTGTAAAGTGCAATAAAAATGCACTATATCAGCCAGTTTACTGATTACTATTCAAAACAATCAAACCACCATAAATGATTAAGAACAATAATAAAATAAATGAATCATGTAACAAATAAAGCAGGGTGTTAACTACGTACAAACTGACTTATATAATAAAGGATAATCATTTCTCACAGTTACAACACACAATGAAGAAAAGCAAAAACAATATTGTGGAATATACTAAATACAATAATTATAAAAAGCTTAAGCTAAATGTCAGCTGAACTGGGTTTCTTACCAGTTGACTGGTTTTTGGAAATGTACACCTATTTTCACAGCTTTATGGATGGTTGTTATGACTTACTAGTATCCGACAAAGCACAATTATCTTTTAAAATGATTTCCCTCCTTTTTCCAGGGGGAAATAAAGCCGGCACTTTTAGGCAGGAGAAGGAGATGCATTAAAAGCATTTATACAGTCGGGCATATTAGTTAGAAATGGCAGTTTCCACAACACTGGGTCTTTGTTGGAGTGAAAATTTTGGAAACAGAACTGCTGCCGTACAGAATTACATTCACTGCAATGGTTTTTTCCAATTAGAAAGTGTGACGTTCTCACACGAAGAAAAAAAAGACGGAGGTTAAGGTGGAAAACTTGTGCATTTTAATATTCAATCACGAGCACAGTGTGTGTGTGTGCACGCTTGCTGCAGATGAGAGTGTTTATGTTAGTCCAGTGTCTGGCCCTGTGGATTCATAGACCTGACCAGCCCAGGTCCGCCCGGCGCTGGCGACAGCCCGTCATCATTACCACGCCCTTCAGTTTCACATCATCTTCGCCCTACCACATGGCGCTTAACGGGCTGTTTGTGACATTAAGTGCATTCTTAAATCGAGAGGAGAGCTGTGTGTGCGCCTTTAAAAGAGGGAGCTGACTGTGAACAGTCTGTGAGATTTACAGATTCAGCAGCAGCAGTCAGCCCCCCTGTTTCCTGCCACATCAATAAAAACACTGCCTTCAGCGCTGCGCCTTCCAGCTCACTTAATGACCAGATTTAATCGTTCACTCTTAGTATACAGGGATAAACAGGGCTGACTTCTCTTCAGTATTACTTAAAATATAGAGATGATTTGAAGACAGAAAAGAATTCAAGAACAAGATAAACAAAACAAAAAACTACATAAAACTAAAGGTTGTTCTATCACACTTGGTCCGGACACACAATATTTAGCAACATTTTAAAAAAAACAGACAAAAGTATACTGAAAAAAAATATAAACGCAACACTCCTATTTTTCATGAGCTGAACTAAAAGATCTAAGACTTTTTCTATGTCTGCAAAAGACCTAGTTCTCTCAAATATTGTTGACAGATTTGTCTAAATCTGTGTTAGAGAGCACTTCTCTTGTGGCCACCCTAAAGCACACCTGTGAAATATTCATGCTGTCTATTCAGCATCTTGATATGCCACACCTGTGAGGTGGGAGCAAAATCAAAAGTGTTGCGTTTATATGTTTGTTCGGTGTATTTTTAAACAGCACTGTATTCAAGGGACTAGGATGATTACAGTGATGATGACTAACACAAAGACTTCAATTATTACCTCAACATTAAACCTAAAGTCATCTTCAAATCCTGCCATGAATGCTACTCCAAATAATTTCTACCCCCAGGAAAAAAAATAAAGAAATAACATTTCATGTTCACAAACTTGCACTGAGCTCTTGAACTACATCAAGCTTATTAAGTCAAGATATTTCTGAGTGTCAGACGAGCGCAGTCTGCTCGTGCCGTAGCCCGAATTTGAACCTATGACTGCGGGGCCTTGAGGTCTTTCGCTTGACTTTGGGCACAGAATCTCTTCCTATAAATGGATGCAGGCCCGAGATGAAAGCTACAGAGGATCCGGAACTGCCTGAATAATTCAATACAGATAGGAGAAGAGAAAGTCACATCTGGCAAAGAAACAAGCCATTTAATTCAACACAGACCGTTTAGATGCAGATAGTTCCTTTATGACTAAGCTTATTAAGCAGGGAAAAAGAAAAACTATTAGTCAGTGAATTATGCCCTTGTTTGGTTTCGGGGAGTTAATTTGCTTATATATGTGCTTGTCTGACAACCAGTGTTGTGCAGGTTACTTAAAACTTTGTACTTGATTACAGTTCTGACTTACTACAAGTGCTGGAGTTACATTAACTGTAGCACAAAGAAAAAATAAATAGTAACTTAGAAAATTAACTAATGTGTTCCTCATATTTATCTCTCTTAATTAGAATGTCTTGATAGTGGTGCGTTGCATTTGGTCCTGACCTTGAATCTGGAGTTTGAATCTCGGTTGTGACGGGAAGGACGTGATGAAGAATCTTATAAACGCCAGCAGCCGAATGGACGTAATATTGTGCATGAAGAGGTACTGCTGACACACCTCAACCTTTTTTTTTTCTTTCTTTTTGATTTATGAATAGACAAACAGACAAAATAATAATCATGATAATTATTCAAGTTCAAAAGGGAAGACGTTGGAAGCCACATGGTAGGACATGGAAGCTATTCTGGTTTGTTTGAGTTCATCAGTCATTATTAAAGTCATCGATTGCAAATGCTAATCTGTGCATGTTGCCGCAATATGTATGCAGTTTTGAGAATACTGCACCAATGCTTCTAAAAACAAGCCGGGACAAACCAGCAGAGAGCTGGACAATTAACATGCAACAAACAGCATGTCGCTTTTATCAAAGCTCCGCTAATATTTACAAGAACTTTTCAAAAACCATTTCAGGTAATGTGGTGGCAGGCAAAGGTCAGATAAAAAGTAAACGCTTGAACAGGAAGTGAGTCAAAAAGAGACAGCAGCTTCACAATTGGTGTACCAAGCTCATGGAAACTTCAGTCATTGCAGCTTTCCCAGCATTGGCCATGCAGGCTTTTCCTCCAAGCTTCCCTCCAGATGTGTTAATATCAGGCTGTATTCATGTGCATTTGGAATATGAACGATAAATAAATAAAATTTGCACGTCTCATTATGTCACAATAGCCCTCAAGTTATGACATTTCACCCCACAATACTACATTTGGCTTGTTACTCTCCTCACCCGGGCTTAAAAGCTGACTTTCGTAAATAAACAAAGACCACAAAATGAGCTAACTGAATTCCTCCCACAGACAACAAAAGGCGCAGATTTCCAGGAACGCCGGGGAGTTGCAGAGGCTGGACACTGCTGTATAATCCCTGAAGCCCGATGTTTAGAGCAGAGCTGTAGCGGGGGACATTGTTCTTTCATAAACAATACAGGGAGTAAAACTCTGAGAAAGAGAGAGAGAGAGAGAGAGAGGCAGAAGTCTGTAAACAGACAGAAATAGTCGGCGTTCCCATCAGGCTAAACAGGAAACCCAGCCAATTAGCTGTTTATTCAGAACCCAGTTTCAGAGGTCAGGGGTTGCAGCGAGAGCGCTTCCTGGACAGCCATCAGACAGACCAAGCAGTGTCTGAAGGCAGGTGACAGCTGAGGCATACGAGAGGGCGTCACTTCGTCGCTGCAGAGGTTAACAGAGCACCGCAAGCAGGGAGGACGAGCCATTTCCTTAGTCGCCGAGCGCCGTGCTCCTCGGAGGCCGAGCGCTTTGCTACCGAGGCTTAACGCTACACGAGTGGCTTCTTTCCGCTCAACATAAGTGACAGATCAGATGGCAGATTGAGTTGATCTGCTTTTCAAGAGCGATAATGCTGTATGGTCCATGGCACGGACAGTGTGCTCACTCTGTCCAGACAGCGGATGGTATCTCAGAGCAGCATTTACCATCTCTCATTCACTTAACCCTTTCAGACCACAAAGGCCTCCACAAAATCAGACGGGTTAATTGAATCCATCTAATTCATGAAAGAAAAAAGAAAAGAAAAAAACAAAACAGGACCACATGTCAGAATCTTGTTCAACCATTTCATGTAATTCATTTACAAGGAGATCAAAAAGCAGAAGGTCACATGAAAAGATCCAGGTCAAACAGAAGCACACACACATACACACACACATACACACACACACACACACACACACACACACACACACACACACACACACACACACACACACACACACACACACACACACACACACACACACACACCGGCTTCTCTTCTGCAGCCGCCTTTACACAAACAGCACAAACACACCAGTACCTCTTTTTTCTGTTCCCTAAAATTATGGATGAGAAATTACTATTTCTCATGGAGCTCTGACAAGGTGTCTGGGTTCCATAATACTGAGTATACAGACTGAAGCAGACAAATATCTCATGAGAACATTACTTTCTGAAGGTAAACAAAACTCTGGAAAAAAGGTGTGGTTGAAAGCAGATACAGATAATATGAGAGGATTAGTTAGAATCGAACTACGAAATCTCAACAAGGGAGAGACTGACCAATTCTAGAATAATACAAATAGGAACATTTGTGGTTGAATCTAAAGTCTGTATACACATCTGACCTGTTGTAATGGGAATCTCCGTCGCTAACTGCAGAGGCATCAGGAGAAGACTTTTACAAACATACATGAGACATTGCTCAATCATTAAATGTATATTTGAAATGAGTAAAAAGAAGAGAAGTTTAATTTGAGGTTATTAGTATGTCTATATGGTCGTGTACTTATGTAAGTTTGATTCATGTATTCGAATATGTTGCAAACAACAAGGACTGTGTATGATGTCAATTCTGAAAGAAATATATGTAAGTCTGCTGGGAGATTGAATAAATCTACTCGTCCATACTTTCAAGAGTGTTTTTATTAACTTTTGTTGAGCTCCTGCTCCATAAGAAAATAATATATTTCAAGTAACCAAATACTTAATCGAAGGGCAATGCTAAGATTAAGCTGATTAATGTATGATTTTGCATGATTCTATAATTTTATGAATGATCCTAAAAGTGAAAGTATGAGTGCCTGCTTGATGTTTCAGTATCATGAGCCACGACACTCCCCCTCAGCTCAGAGCGCCATTGTTGCATTGTCCGTGTGAAAAAGTAGAAACCATACAATGAGCCTTGTCTAGTAAACCACAGCGGCTCCTCCCTGCACCGTGCCACTCACTTTGTTGGTTTGCTCAATTTGCTTCGGAAATCCGCAAAGTCTTTGAGGACCACAGAGGAGTATGACAGCGTGTTTCAGATCATATTTACTCGCTGATGTGCTTCCGTTTGTTGCCCTGACTCCTCGTCGGATGGTCGCTTCACTGTAGTAAATGGCCCCAGGCCTTGCCCACACGCTGTGTTTGTGTGCGTGTGTGTGTGTGTGTGTGTGTGTGTGTGTGTGTGTGTGTGTGTGTGTGTGTGTGTGTGTGTGTGTGTGTACCTGTGTGTAACTGTAACTTTCTGTGGAACGCTTTCTGCAGATGGTTTTGGTTTTGTCGGCCAATCAGCTCTGTGAGGGATTGTGGGAGAAATGTGCCGTAACCTGGTACAGAGGCGTGAAAACACATCCTTCTATCTCCTGTACCAACCGCGGCCAGAACCACCTCAAACCGGAGCACGGCGGGAAGTTCTGTTTACTGTTGCTTGGTGTCAGAATCTCTTCACTTTTCATCCTGTCAGACACTCAAAACATCGGTTTTTTTGGGGGGTTTTTTCTAAGTTGGAAGCATTTACAGGAAATGCTGTAGCCTGGTTTGGCTTTTAATCTGGCAAACCAATGAAATGCACTTGAGTGAAAAAAAACCCACTGATTTCAATTGGCCCTCTAAATATTTAGGTATGCTGGAGTCAAACAGTGAGGCCTGTGTAGCTGCAGGCCCGCACTGCAAACCACAAGCAGAAAGAAAAAAAAAAAAAGCTCTTAAAGAGGGATTTATTTTTTTAATAAGAATTTATTTGCACACTAAGCAGCCTACTTTCATTACCTTTGTATTAACCTGCAGAAAATAGTAGTGGCATGATGCAGAAAAACACCGTGACCCGAAGCAGTGTGATCACCACATGGTGAGCATTGATCCTGCACCCGGACAAAAAGAGAGAGAGAGAGAGAGCGAGAGGGGCACAGGCAGGTTCAGTGTAATAAAGAGTTAAAACAACCCAATGGGCCACTGTGTAAACATCATTTAACTTTGGATTGGTCTCTTACCCTCAAGGACCACACGCGAGGCGAAAGACAAGAACCCTTGAAAGAGTTTGGTAACGTTGCATAAATCCAGTCCTAATCCAGAGACCATTTGGTGCCAGATAATGAGAGTGATTCTAAATCAGAGACTCTGTGTACCATTATTGAATTAAGCCCAGTTTAATTAGCATGCCAATTTTGGTAAATGGGCATGCTGCTCTGTGTCAGAGCACCGCTGAAGTTCACAGAAATAAAAATTTATAAGAATTCAGCCTCCAGGGAGATGAACTCTGATGAAAGCATTATCACTGTCTGCTATTCGACTGAGAGCAGCGCACTGTGTGAGCACTTTCATTTGTGAGTTAAACAGATAAAAACTAGATCTTTCCCTTCCCTGTTTGACCTGCGTTTGCCCACCAATGCTGCATTCAAGAGTACGAGCAGGAGAACTGAGTGGGTATGGCAGTTTGTCTTTTCCTCATTTATACATCACACTCACATCGCTCAGAGTAATGTGGACAGACGTAGCACATCAACAAATTTCCGCGGTTAAAAACCAAAAGACGGATTAAAAGCTGTACTGCTTGATTTGGCTGTTTCTCCCAGCACTGCTCTCTCAGCCCATATGCCAGGACTGATGGATCGAGTGTCATTATAGATCAACATTATTTTTCAGTTTAACAAACAAGAAGGGGTCGTACAATCATACCTGTGTCATAATCAATTATACAGTGTGTAAAAAGGTTTTAGCCATAAAAACTAGCAAGTGCATGCACACATCCAGATACTCCATGTTCTGTGTTCGGGCTCCACGAGTGTCAAATCCCCGGGACCTTGAATAGTGGATCATAATATGTCACAATGTGTTCATGTGTGACACAGCGGCTATATGAGTTATTAAAAATATTAATGATGGCTTTGTTTTCATGCACAAAGACAGACCTGAAAGCTGCTTAATGACAACCAGGATCAATTTGGTGAAGTATAGAATTTTATGGAAATCGTTTGGATTAGCTCTAAGCAAAACATTTAAGATCCTGAATGGATCCCTCATAGAACAGACAGTCATACACCTGCACATTCACATGTACGGACAGTTCAGAGTCACTCATTATCCCCCAAATTTCTATTTTTTGACTGTGGGACTAAGCCAAAGTACCTAAATAAAACCCACATACCCACAGGGACAACATGCAAACTCCACACAGAAAGGCCCGGCTGAACCGAGGATATTCGAGCTGTCAAAGTAAAAGTGCTGGACCATCGTGCCCAAAATGCCACAAAACATGTAAAATATACCTTTTCAATAAAATGATTATTTCAGGCATCATTCCAGACTGTCATCCAATTCAAAAGCTCTATTGTTGAAATAGTGAAAGCATATAACACTGAGGCAAAATTATGTTTCCATGCAGCAAAGATCCAAATTCACCCCCGATGATAAACTGCCATGGAGCCATTTAGTACTATCATCACTGAAAATATGTTATCATTTCTGAGCGTGCCTGGTTCTTCTCAGTAGATTACTGTATACACACAAACAGAAACGTACGGACAAAAGTTCAAAACTTCATCCACTTGAACTTTTCTTAAATACTTCAGTCACGTTTTCCAGAAGCAGCATGAGGATACAGCAGTTAGGCAACATGACTGAAGTCTGATGCGGGAACCTTTCAGGGTGGAGTTTGCATGTTTTCCCTGAGCCTCATTACCAAAGGTTGAAGGTTTGAATTGCTTCAGTACGCCTGCACAGTCAAACACAATCTGATGTGTTTGTGGAGCCTTAGTGTGATAAAGCAGGGAGTCCTGTCATATACATGCATTATAATGTTGTCAAGAATCACTCTTATATAACAGGTGATATGAACCTTTTAAATTTAACTGGACAGTTTATGGAATGCAACTTTCTGTGTCCTGAATTTTGTACTTTTTATACATAATCCAGCGGTATTTTGGTATTTGGCAGCTTCTGTGTGTCATTCAAAGGCTAGAATAATCAGTAGCTGCAAGTCGATGGAAGATAACATGTTTTGAATAACGTGTTTAATTTTGTCTCTGATGTTTGAGGTTTGGCTTGGATAAGTGTGGCTTTTTCGTGTTTAGACTTTGGGGAAAGTAAATTGTAATTTCAGGAATTGTGTATAAGCAGGCTGTGGAAAAGAAAACAAAAACTGTAAAGATTTTATGTTGTCAACCAACCCCAGTATAATGACCATGGTGCAGCTGGTTTGATGGTGTTTGGAGTGCAAACTATGGATCTGCTACTGTGCTGGGTGGAGTAGAAAATATTCTGGACATTTTGATTGGATTCATGGTGTAATTATCCAACTCAATGATGCTGATTGTGGACCGTTTCCATGACTGTTGACAGTTGGTGTTTGTGTCACGCAACATCCCGATTCATTGGATTGCAGCTCATATCTAACGGTCTCCTTTTTTTGTGCTAATGGACACTTTTGCAGAGACATGAAGAGGAGCGCAGGGGGGCGGAGGGCGGGGGTGGGGTGGGGGGGGGGGGGGGGGGGGTGGGGGGGGGGGGGGGGGGTAATGAAAGAGAGCACAGCCAGAGAGATCTCTCAGACTGGGAGGTGGTCATGTCATCTTTGTTACAATAAGTACTTTCTAAGAGGCCTCCAGACTGTGCCGACTATTCAGTGCATGGGTCTATCCAAATAGCTTAACCCTTTCGTAGTAAAAAAGACAGAGAGCCACCTTAGCCAGCGGTCCCAAGAGACCCCTGCACCCTGAGCCCATCCTCACAGAGTCACGGCACTGAATGCAACAGGGAGACTAAATGCCCTTGAGCACAACAGGCACTTTAGCAGCAAATGCATGTCAAGATGTGAATGTGCCCATTGTGCCCGATCCACCAGAGGGCTCGTAGCAGCCACTGGGGAACGCTGCCAATCTCCAGGCCCCATTAACTGTCTGTCATGGAAAGGAGCATCCATGTAATTGCATGCATAATGTTTTTTTGAGAAATCATTATGCAGACACTGATCGGGTAATTCAGTCATCAAACGGAGAGAGGAGGGCCGAGACGCCACATTAAGGAGTGGAAAAGATTCTTGTCGTACACAGTATGTGAAAAAAAAAAACGATACGAGTTTGCTGATTTACAGCTGGCAAAGCGTGCAATGCATCGCTTCGTTTTATTATCACGCTGAAGTGCCTGCAGGCCCGATGTGGGGAGTGTGCTCCTGCTTCTGATACGTGCAACTGCTTATTATAGAGTATACTGCATTGTGCTTGGGTTAGCAGGCTGGACCAGAGAGTCAGGTTTTGTGGTTTCTGTGTGTGTGTGTGTGTGTGTGTGTGTGTGTGAGCAGATTTAGATGCACAAGTGTGTGACCTATCAGATTTATTTATATGGAAAGTGTGTGTGTGTGTGTGTGTGTGTGTGTGTGTGTGTGTGTGTGTGTGTGTGCGTGCATAAGTGGTCTAAAATGCTACTAGTCTAAAATTAAAATTTGGGTTTTTGAAATGTCTCTAATTAGAGAGGGGAGGACTGAAAGCTATTTTCAGAGCTGTGGCCATGCACGCCCTTCCCGCATATGTGTGTACACATACACACACACACACACACACACACACACACACGGTCCCATTAGACAATCCATTGAGGTTTGCTAACAGGAACTGTCCATGAAGCGCGTTTCTATACACAATTTATCAAAGCTGGACAAGCAGTGAACTTTCAAGAATATAAACAAGAAGTTGTGACAAATATTAACAACCGGAGAACACAAGCTGAAGTAGAAACGCCTCGCTATTAAGCTGCAATAAATTATCACAATATTTACAGTCAAAGACTCGTCAAGACTAACCAAATTGGAAAGTTTGTGGCTGCAGAGCAGGAACACAATAGTCAGTTTAATCGCCGTCTAAAGTGTTTTTACACTTTTAATGAGGCAATTTAGCGAATTTAGCCGTTTGAGACAGTGAGTGGAATGTGGTGTATGCCTGGCTAACATTGTCTCATTGTTCGGTCTCATAACCCGCCTCTGTTTTCTGCTTCTCACCAAAGACTGCTGGGAAATCAGCCTGCTTTTACAAAGAGTTGGACGAAATCTTTCTGCCCCAGATACTCACGGCCTTTATTTGTGAGAAAGCTTGCATTTATGCCTGGTAGAGTGGGCCTCAGTGTGTTTCTTGAATCACGATCACTCCTAATTACCGCATGTCATCCAGTTTCAACACCAGAATTAACCACGATTTATCAAACAATCCGAAGGCCTGCGTTACAACAACTATACGGGAGACCAACATGCTTTTCCAAGAATGATTCGATTTCAGCTGAAGAAACACAAATTTATAGTGTATATATAACCTGTGGTTTAGTCGATCAACAAAGACTTTAATAAAAGTTTATTGCCATATTTCACAACCCCGTCTGGCCGTCCGACGGGAGCTGTGGGCCAGATCATATTCACAGAACAGAAGGGGAATGGATATTAACATTGTGACAGATTTCAAATATCTTGTGGTATATAATAGCATACTCAACTATACAAATCAGTGACGATGAAATGGCACCGAATAGCAGCAGATTTTGTGTTACTTGTGTTAAATTGCATCCTGCAGCAAACAAACGTGGAACCAAAACCCAAAGCATTTATCGTCTTCAAAAGTTTTCTCATTTGTAATAACGCAGATAACGTTACATTACCCGGTATGGTATTTTGTGTTTACGTATCATGTAAAATAGTTGAAAACAATCTAAATAGACTTGTAAACTAAAAGAAGAGTGTTACTTTCTATCGTCTATGGGTCCCAACAGCCATGAGTACCAATATCCGATATGACACTAATAACACTTGGAAGTAAAATGACCAGTTGGTGCGAGATGAAACATGTGCAGGGTTCTATTCAGTTATATTTTATAACTCTGAACTACTCTGTCACACAGAAGGCCGAGTCTAAATTCGCCTGACACAGGCAGCATTTCAGAAAACATTATCATTATCCATAATCATGAACCACTTTGAGCAGTAACACAGTGGGAACACTTAACTTTTGTTGAAAATGAAAAAAGTTGCTATCTCTCTGTCCTGCTTGAAGAACCTACTGTCAGTGTAACCAAAGCTAGTCTAATAAACCCCTGTTAACAAAACATAACCAAACATAACCAATACATTAACATGCAGTTAACATGCAATATGTGTGAAGTATTCCTGAGTCTCAATAAGCAAAAGATCCTCTTTGTCAGAGACTAATTCAGCTGAGTCACTCGAACAGCTGACGTTTCTGTGACTAATGTATAAACGCTTCTACTTTTATCAAAAGTAACCAACATCAATTACCTTTAATTCCATAACTAATGCACAACATTGCATACGAGTTAAAGGAAATACTTTCAATGAACCAACTTTGCTCGAGAAAAAAAAAGCAGCTTTGCAGTATCACATTACATCAGTGAGTTCTTGAAATTGAGTAGATAAATTTGCTTTTGCAGCGGATTATTTCTCAAGAATAAGCACATTATAAACACTCAAACACACACACGCACATAAGCCACAGGCATTTCCACTACAGACGCCCACTATCTCGACCCAGAGCAGGAACTGCGAGGGCCGCTGTGGTCAGTCGCAGGGAGAGGGAAGTCGGCGCTGGCAGAGGAAAGCCGAAGTCAGCCATTTTTTGGAGTAAGATAAGAAGAGAGCGGCGAGAAAGGAAAAACTAAAATAACATCACTTTGGGGGGGGGGGGATTACTGTGACCACACATCACTGTTTTTGTCAAGTTTTGAAACATCGCAGGCCTTTAATCAACAAACACAACAAGGCGATAAGTGAAATCCACATTAATCATCCGGAGCTTCGGCGCAGCACAGTAGGTGAGCGGAGACGTCACGTAATGCTCACGTGACCTTGACCTGCAGGAGAACGATAAAATCCCAGGCTTGTGTGGCATTAGCAGGTGCTGCAGCTGCAGGATAAAGCTCAGAGTATCCCGTGTCAGGCCTTTGTTTGCTTTTTTGATTTATTGCTGACCACTGCCCCACCTAACATGTGTGGAGGAGAGCTGCTCCCCCTCCTCTCAACACCTTTCCCCACACAAATAAACCCTATCGCTGCAGGAATGCCGGGGGTCCGGCTTCGCTCCACTATTGGAATTCTCCCCGCTGATAAGACGACTGTTTGCGACGTTTTTTTTGTTTTGTTTTGTTTTTCTGTCGACACACTCCCGTCTCAACACACACTGACTCACAGTAAACCGCCGACACATTTGCTGGCCCGTCCGTATCCCTCCACAGGCCGACCGCAACTGAGAAACCGACGACGTGACTCAGAAGATAAAATAGTGATTAAAGGCATCCAGATTCCTACGGTGGCCAATCGATGACACTTTTGAGGTGAGCGGGCTGTTAGAAAACAGAGTCGGAGTAATAATTACCGACTGAAAATGATAACAGGCTGCACAGCAGTCAACTGGGTCAAACGTTCACACGGAAAAGCTCAATCAGACTAAATTTGCAATTTGTCATTGACAATATGTCTAAATAATCCAGTGATTCGGTTGCTTTAGTCAGGCTGTCGGAGGTAAATACATAGCTGTGGTGTGAATGACCAATTTGGACAGAGGCAGTTCATTACAGAAAAAGAAACATGAACTGACGGAAAGAAGAAATTCTATTTTGAGTTTGCATGTTCTCCCCATGCGGGCATGGACTTCCTCTGGGTACTCAAAAAGAATTCTAAAAAGTGTGTGTGAGTGTGCATGTGAGTGTGTTTGCCCTGTGATGGACTGACGGCCTGTCCAGGTGTGTCCTGCCTTCACCCATAGTTTGCAGGGATTGGCTTCAGCACCAAAGTTTCAATGTTTGAAAGAAATGAGTAAAAATCCAACTGTAGTTCAGGACCAACTTGACCCGCGGCCATAAACTGAATTTATTCACAACCGTGATCCTGGCTGATAAAAATACTGTTGCCATTACTGAAATATTTTTATCTCAAACTTCTGCCTGCCGTCCAACAACAGCGACATACTGGGCTTGAGCTCAAACATGCAGGGAGAAGTTGCAGCTGTCCTTGGTGAGGGGGGGGTATCAGGCCAAGGATGACCCCCCCCCACCAACCCATCCACGGCATCTGTGCCCATTCAGGTTGGGACCAACTGAGTGGAGGCCGTCCATCAGTGACTACCACGACAAGGAAACAGGCCAAGGGAGGAGTACAGTTCTGACTTGGGTAATAACCACAAGCTATGAATCAACCAGCATATTCACACATAAACTGCCACTGTCGGCTCTCATTCGCCTGCTACCCAGGAAAACATACAAACAAACGCTGCAGCGAGGAAGGTCTCATTTCTCTGCTTCTCTGGCCGGCTGCCTGAAAGTATATATCAACTTCTAGGTGAGGATTTTTCTTTATTTTCCAATGATACTTTCTTCACACGTTCATGTCTAATAATAAAGACAAAGAGCAACACTTTAGAAGTGAGGGTATGTTGGTGCACCACGGAGCCCTGCCTCCTCCTCCTCCTCCTCCTCCTCCTCCTCCTCCTCCTCCTCCTCACCCCAGTGTCGAAGATCTGTTAGTCAGGGGCTGGGGAGTTTTTAGTCTCCGGGGGCACATCCCTCTGAACCGCCTGCCAAGCTTCCCCTCTCCGTCCTCCATCCTCTTTTTCTTGCTCCGCTCTCTCTTGCTCTTTGTTCCCCCCTCTCAGTTCACTCTTCCCACTCCCCCCCCCCCCCCCCCCCCCCCCCCCCCGTATGCTCAATGTTCTCCTTCGTTTCTGCCTCTTCTTGACTTCCGTTACTTATTCCAACATTCTCCTTTTCACTTTCACGCTTATCTATTCTTCCCCTCGCTCTACCCTTCCACCGCTCTTCCCCTCGTAGCGATCCAGCTCCTTTGCAGCCGTGTATAATTAGGCCTGAGCACAAGCCTGCGCAGGCTCACATCTGGAAGGAGTTTGGACATGGCAGTTTCCTACCAAGACGACTAAATATTTAGGTTGAGAGTTACTGCATGTGGATGAACTCATGGTGGAGGGGGTGGGAATGGGGAGCACAATGGGGAGCTGGAGATAAAGAAAAAGAGGGAAAGTGGGACAGATGGATGGAGCTGAAAAGTAGCGAAAGGTAAGAGTTTATGGAAATGATTCAGTGTGCGACCTGATGCATAGCACAGAGCGGGCACTCATCCGCCCGGGGAGGAGGTGATATTATTAGGGGGGGGGACTGTTTTCTCCTTTGCGGCTGGCAGGAACAACAAACAGCCGGCTAATAGTTTTAATAAACAAATCCCCGTTGGGATTTCCCATGAGGCTGAGGGGCCTCAGCTGGAATGTTCACAGGGGCCAGCTGTTGTGCATTACACGTAGCAGCCGGCCCCGGAAGCCCTGGGCCCGGTGTCCTCCAGCCTTCGCCTGCTCAGCATGGAGGAAAGCATTCCTCCTGCCTGCCCCAGATAAGAGGGGCATGCTCTCGGGCCCTCCGATCATCGTGAGGAACCGAGGCGGCGTGGAGCACCAGGAACCCCCCCTCTCGCTGCACCTGGAATACTGTCCACCGCAGTCTCCGAGCGGGCGGAGGAATGTCAGGAATAACATGAATATCAACACAACTTCTCACATTCCACATCTGGAGCTAATGTCATGTGCGACGATGGGAACGCAGGCGCTTCGTGAACTCACCGGAACGTCAGGAAAACAAACGCTCCAGACATCGGAGTTCCTGGAGGAGGAAGGTGGAGAAAATGGCGGCTGGCGAGCGGAATTGTTTGCTGCTGGTTACAAAGCCTCATAAAAGTGTCGCAGAATGCAAAACATGTGCAGAAAAACAACTCAACCCAAATTAGTAGGTGCGGGGATAGAAGATTCTCTTCAATCACCTCAACCACTGCCACCCAAGCCATTTTCTTTTTTGCCTTGGGTTTCAGCAATGTGTTCCCCAGATGTTTATCCCGCCTTTATTAAGCAACAGACATAAGGCCCTATAAAAGGACTGCTGGCTGGCTTTTGCTCTCTTAGGGCACAAATCCCCTCACTTTACCTCATATGCTTTCTGCAGCAGAGGAGCTGAGCATGTTTCTTTCACTGTGCCCATGTGCAGTGAGCATTTCCCCTCTCCGGGTCAGAGTACAGAGACGGTAACACTCTGTGGGAACAAGTCATGGCAGTTGTGAAGAAAGAAAGAGCCGCTTCTTCATGAAACAAAAAAAAAAAAAAACACCGCCGCAAAAAAGTGTCACTAATACGAGTGGTAGGCAAACTATCATGACTTTCAAGTTTGATCCAAACATCCCACTAAAAAAAAACTGCTTTGTAATTAAAACGATCCAACTAAACTAATCCCACAATCAACAATGTCCAGCTCTCACCAGATGCTTTTTCCTTTTTGACCAGAAGAAAATAATGAGACAGGGTGTTGCAGTCTTTTAAGTAGGAGCCAATCTGCCAGTCAAGCAAAGCGCCAGATATAACAAAAATTAATAAATAAAAAAGATAAATAAAAAAAATGCACAGAATGTGTTTATTTTTTATTTTTGTTCTGTAAGGCCCAGTCAGTGGGAACATGTGCACAGGGGTGGCTTCAAAGCAGCAGAGTCAAATTTAAAGTGGCAGAGTTGTGTCAGAGGGGCAGGGCCGTGATGATGGTTACAGTCGATCTGCCATCACGCCAATCATCTTAATGCGTTACAGAGAGGCAACGCTCAGCCCTCCACTCCAGAGCTAAACCAGATCAAGATGTAAACTTCTGACCTAACAAGACTTATTCCCACAGCAATACAGTTAGAACTGAGGTCACGGGGTCACGGCCGCATGGGTCTGATCAGAAAACTAAAATACTTCAACTCCTGATGTAACTCTGAAAAAAACCAAGACAGTCTCGAAATGCAGCTTGTCAACTGGTGATACCAGAAGGCTCCAAACTGGATATTCACCATGAAATCACTCGACTCTCAGACACACCACTTTCACTAGACCATGCAGTGACGATTCTAATAATGTATTTTTGTTTCATGGTGCGGTGGATGGCAGTAAAACTGATCCAAACTCACAGAGTGACGGTCCTGTTGGGCAGCAGGCTGGCATCAGGGATCTCAGTCATGTCCTCCTTGCTGCAGATGACCCTCCTGCCCACCGACTGCACGCTGTGGCCTTTGGACCGCTCGTCCGTGCAGCTGCAGCCGCTGGTGGAGGCAAGCAGCCCGGGGCAGGCCTGGGACAGCCTCGGCTCGGAGGCCACCGACAGCAGCAGCATCAGTACCAGGCGCCCCGGCAGCGGAGGGATGCCAACGCCGGGCGCAAACATTGTCCTTCGGCCGGATCTCACCTCAGCTGCACCCCCGCCTCCAGTCATCCCATACCTCCACCATCCAGCTCTCAGGGGGTGTAAAGAGGCAGAGAGGAGACAGAGTGTGCTTTCAAGGGTCAAGTTTGAGTTTGTGAACACACATCAGCCGGTCATTCCAGAGATATTCAGGTTTTTCCAAGTGTCCCGTTATGTCATGACACTCCAACTCCAGTTGGTCAAAATGGATAATAAATCCAAAAGGAAGCGAGTGTGTGTGTCCATCCAAACTCGTAAAAGACGTGGTAAGGACGCAGCGAGCCGCCTTGGAAAGTTTGTATAAATTACCTGAGGAGATTTCGGCTACATCTCTTTGGGGACTTGGGAGTGTCCAGATTACCGTTATCTCACCGTCTCAACGTTAATCCAGACGCTCCTGGGGGTCACATCCAGACACACACTCATTCACACGAGGAAGTAAAGAAAAAAGTTCAATCTCTAACTCTGGATAGTTGTTTCGCTGTTCCTAAAACTTTTCTTCAGGTTTTTTCTTCCCCCCCTTGCCAGGTCGTTGTGCGCTCCGCTCTCTCGCGCGCAACCAACGTTTTATATTGAAGAAAAACTCAAATGGAGAGGACAAAAAAAATATATTTCAAAAACACTTTGTCGGGAGAAGACGCGAGCTGCTCTTGATCGGGCTCCTGTGTAATTCCCAAAATCTAGCGGTTTTTGCCTGCTTGCTTCTGTCACACTCAGACTCACTCCGTTACAACCCCAAGTGCGCCCGTTCCGAGCGGCTCCGCGCTCCGGTCCCCGCGGTCCTAGCGCAACCGGCTCACAGTACAGAGGAGAGGAGGGCTCTCCTGCCCTGTCAGCCCACCTGGACACCCCCCCCCCCCCCCCCCCCCCCCACACACACACACACAAACACACACACACACACACACACACACACACACACACACACACACACACACACACACACACACACACACACACACACACACACTCCAGCTAAACTCACAGCTCCAACTTGTCATATAACCTAAACAAGCAGTAAGTGTAGTTTAATCATATTTGTGGACAATTTTTATATTTACAGTTGTAAATAGAACAAATATTCTTGTCATTTGGTTTTAAAGTGATTTTTTTTATATATATATATATATATATATATATATATATATATATATATATATATATATATATATATATATATATATATATATATATATATATATATATATATATATAAGGAGTGCATTCTGCTAAACTGTGGCCCATGTTGCTGCATTTTCTTCCTTCCAAGTTGTAACGGAAAGGAAGGCCCTAATTTCATTGTGTGCCTAAAGTTATGAATGGACTCCGACAGCTGAAGGGTATTGTGCTTTCCTGCAGATCAAAAGACTTTTCATTCAATTAGCAGGAAAGAGAGGAAGCAAAGATTTTCATCCTGTTAAAACTATATTGTCGCTGTGGGAAAGAGTTAAAGAGATTAATCATCAACTGCAGACATTATAAATTGATGACACAAGTTTATGATATAACTTGGTTGCCAGGTTTTGCTGGTGAACAGAAGCTGAACACAGTAAAAGGCACTTCAGACACTGATGGCTGCGGTGACGAGTGGCTGTTTGAAAAGCGCTGGATCTGGATTTTTTTTTTTTAACATTTCTAAGCCAAACTAACCGACTGAACATTACCATTTCAAAGTCGGCTGTGTTGCTCTTTGCATGCCATGTGTGCTTCATATTTTCACAGTGGATAAAAAATATATGGACTAATGCATCTCAGGCAAAGTTTGATTTAGACTTAACCTGAGGGGGTGAAAATAAACTCCCAAACTAAAATCTTTTGTTGAAAAGAATAATATTTTTCCTCCATGTGTCCTTTTCATGCGTTTGGAAACTTCCCATAATGCAGTGACAGATTCCTGCTTCCAAAATACTTTTTGATATAGGAGAGACTCGGGAGGATGGAGACTGCGGCGACTCAAATCTGGAGAGAATTTTAAAATATGAGAAGGCGAACCGGGACAGCTCTTGAACTGAGATTTTATGCGATTGGGCTTGACATGTATTCACGATCATATTCAAAGTGCAGGCACCTCAGTCATGCAAGCGGCCTGCCAGTATAATAGTGTACTGTGCTCTGACCCACACACTGGACCCCAGGTTTGTTATTCCTGCATATGATACTGTACACTGGAGCGGGCTCGGGAAGCCAGAGTGATTATTGAAAGAAAGCACAAGGAGTCGATGGGCGCCCGTTCAGCAGTGAAACAGAGGGCTGTTTATCCAAGCTGTTAAATAAGGCTTCAAGTACAACACCCCCCTCCGACTCCACCAGGCCCAAATCTCTCTCATCTGGAGAGCACAGTTTCCATTTTGAATGTCACGTCCCGAACTGCACATTACATCAAATTGTACTTAATGGCATCCAGACAAACTTTAATGTCGGTCCAACAGTTTCCCTCTACGCAGCCTTCCTCGCTCCTTAAAGCTAAGCGAGCAATCTCTCCTTCTCCCCGCTCCACATCTGGACTCCATTCCAGGTGGGAAAGTGGAGAACGTTGAGAAGGAGAGGTGGAAAACTCAAAGTAGAATTGGGGGCAATGTGTGGAGTTTTGAAGAGTGGAGCTGGATGAACTGCACACACAATTTTGTGAGATGTCTGGCGACCGACCTCTCTGAACGTCTGAGTGAGAGACTTCTGAAAAGATCCGGGGGGATTCAAGCAATCAGAAACTGGCTGCTGAGATTCAGGCAAAGCTCTGGGTTGTGTCTCTGGGAAAACAAAAGAAAACTTCCAGCCGGGAAGCACGTAACAGGACCTCTGGTTGGCCCTGGTTGTGTTGTTCCTGAGGAGCCTGTGACATCTAGTGGCGTGACCAGCAGCTCACAGTCACCCTGCAGCTCTCAGCAGCTCATGATGGTTTTGATTAACTGTTTATTGCTGCATTAAGCCCCAATGCCTCTCCGTTTTATGAGGTTATCAAATAATAACGTAGTGCCATATGTGAAACACTAAATACCTTCTTTGACCACTAAGATTTGGGAGCAGTGAACATTCTAGTAGATCTCACATATGGATCTTTCTGTTCGCTGCTGCTTTGTAACTGTAGTTAACAATATTGCATCACATTCATATTGAGCACCTCTTTTTTTTCTTATCCCAAATTTGTGCTGACACTTTTTCTTTTTTTAGTTTTTGTAGAAGCAATGTATACTTATTGTTGACAGGTTTAGTTCTAGATTTGTTGTTGCATGATTTGGACACTTGGTGGCGGTAGTTGTGCACAGGTTGCATGTGTTAGAGGGCATATGTCACAGGAAGAGGAGGACACAGGTAGGGGGAGAGAAAATACTTCACGAATGAAGAGATTTACAACGATATCTATGTTCATCATTCAGTTTTTGGGTCTGTGTTGTTGGTTCACACTGACCCCAACTGTGCAGTAACGGCAATTACTGGACACTGGAACATTGAACAATTGTCATTGCAGCTTATATTCTTTTTGCTGTGATTCTGTGAGTCGAAACCTCCAAGTTTGTTGATGAAAAGCAGTTTGAATTGACAATTTACCTTTCCAAATTTATTCTTGTGGATCTTGTAGTTATGGGCAAGATTGTCAACATTCTTCAAGACATGAACCCTCTAATAGAGGTTTTGAGTTTGTTTATTTAACTTAATGCAAACCCTCAGAACAGAAGAAAAGAGAAGTGACTACAAACATTTGCACCCAAAACAAGATTTCTGGGTAAAGTTGCTGGTATTTTCCCTCAGAAATTATGGATGAAGTTTTTCTCAAACTTGTTTCTGTTTCAGAACGAAGCACAGATGTCAGTACTGTGTAAATGACATACGTGGCTATAATATAGGGATTATTGAAATTTAATGCTGAATAAATTTGGAGAAATTCAAGGATTGCGTTGCATGATGTACAAATAGGTTTCATACAGACGTGCTGTGTACATTTGAGAGAAAAAGACAGCTACTACTGTGATAACTTATTCATGTCATTTCTGCATGTAAATAGTAATCCATTGTCACAATTTAATTAACTTTAATGGGATTTCTTTTTCTTTCGAACTCCAATTATTCTCAAAAAATTGACAATGTAATCTTAGTGCGAGTTCTCCCAAAATGCATACCGAGGAAACCAGTGACCCCTTATCCACATGCTTTGGGGTTCTGGAGCCAATTTATTATAACTGTGAAATTACTGGTTTTACTTGGTTTGGGATGTGGAACACTATTAGACATAGCTGAATTCAATTTGCTCTGACTATACTATTAAAATGACAATCGGAAAAAAAAAGAAGAAAGTGTATGCTCGTTCAAAACCCTCTGGCAGCAGAGGACATTTTTGTGGCCTTTATAACCAAAGAAAGTTTTGAAGTATAATAACGCTGCCATCTGGTGGTCAACCCTGAGAATTACACGACTCCAACAGAGTTGAACATTATGAAGACGCATAAAAGCCAGAAAGGGCCACGTCCTAGATTTTACGCGGAACAGAAGATTCCGTTTGTCTCTACCAGCTTCATATTTTATAATATATGGTTAACTCACCTCACTCTTGAGCTGAATACAAGAACATATTGTGACAGATGTGGGAAACACCCTGCTTGCCAAACCTGTATTCCTACTGGAGGGAACAGTGTCTTGGAAATGATCCACACCCGAGTCATTGACCTGCTTTGCATCCGTGTGACACCGAGTTCATTTGAATCAGCTGTGTGGGAGCAGGGAGACGAATAAAACAGGAGAGGGAAACGCTGGTCTGATTTAAATGAGAAGTGATCTCACATGAGTCAACCTGGCCGAGTTGAAGATAAACTGGTGCAGTTTGTTTTGTGCGTGATCAAGTTCCAAAGTCCTTACGTTATGATATGTGGTCAAACAAAACTGTTCCAGTAGGACAGTCCTTTATGGTGAATGCTGACAAGATACAGTAATTCTTTTATCAAAACCTGGTTTTATGTCAATTTATTTTACAAGGAATAAGGTTAAATTCAGCATCATAACCCGGGCCAACACGAGTCTAATTAACATGATTAACAGCTGCATACTAATAAGGTTAATGAATTAAAAATTACTTTTTTTGCTTTTCAACATTTCATTTGACTTCCAAATTGCAAGTTTTCACAAATAACTAAAAACATTACCATAACAAAGTATTTTCTTTTTGAATCATGTTAAGAGAAATAGCCAATATTATCAAATATTTGAATAATTTGAGGTGCTGTTTTTGATTTTTAAGACATACGGTTAATAAAAACGAACCAAAAAACTGGTGTATTTCAGTCTATGTATGATGAATCAATAATGTGAAAGTTGGTCTGGAATAAATTATGGTAACACTGAACCTTTATTCATTTCTTGTTTTCTTTTTAGTTGCATAATGTTATGTACTTCACTACTTTTAAAACCACAAGTCACTCATGAGTACATTTCCACTACAAACTAACAGTCAACCTTTTTGATATTTTTGGTGCAGTTTATTTTATGAACAGACAAATAATCCTGCTTTATAGATCTATGCACACATTTGTTTGGTTTAGAGTAAATGATCTATACTTAATAGATTGAGATGTTTTGAACACAGAAGTCTCACAAAGTGAAGATTACGTCTACCGACAATGCAATTGCATATGATTAAATACATCGAGCTGTATTCAAGCTACTTCTACTGATAAGTTGGTAGAATTTAAGTGATGTTGTACAAAGATCAGTTCCGTTTACCTCCATCCCGTCGGATCCTGCCTGGTGGCGATGTAGTGTGCCTTGAAATGGCTCCTAAAATGTACAGAAGCAGTGATGACGCAGAAAAACATTTAGACTCTGAACACGCAGCGTTTCAAAAACAATCAAAGTCACTGAAGAAACTTTCAGCTTGTGTGATTTTATTAAGAGCCACATGAAATGTGAACATCATAGTATATCTCGGCGTACTGCTGTAAATGGACAAGAGTAGTATGGTCATTTCTTTTCACACTAAATGTGCTGTGCATACATTATGCATTTGTAAATGATCTATATAATAGAATACAATTCAATCACAAAAACATCAAAAATAGTTATATATTGAATGAATCTCTAGTCCCTCAAAAGCAACACCACAGCCAGACAAGCCTGCCATTTTGTTTTTCTTTTTTTGTAATTTCTAGTCAAATTCTGCTTACAAAAGAAATACAGAAAAACTGGAGGGCGTTTGGCCTGACTAGCGCAAAATTCACAAACTCCTTTGTTTCAATAACAACGTGGACCCCACTTCCTCTACTCAGTCTCGCTCTCTCTCTCACACAAACGCGCAATTATGCAAACGCACACACAAACACACACGTAGGGGAGGCATACAGAAGCCACCACACTTCTGCATGTGAAAGCATGCACCCATACACACCCACACAGCACTGCCTCTGTACAGTACATTTCTTTTGAAATGGCATGCAGTGTAAGCTAGATTTTGGTCCCTTTTTGTGTCGGCAGAAAATTCAAATGATGATCCTGATCCTCGGAGAGTCGTTCCTGTCGAGCGTGTCTAAAATTATGTAAATCTGGCCCAAGTACAACGTGATGTGGCTCGAGTCCATGGCAGGCTGAGAATCATTAGATCCAAGAATAACCTAGAGAGACTGTGGAGAGTGCGCTATATGAAAAACAAAGCCTCAATCCTCATACAGTTACAAGAGAGGCAAGAAAGTGTATCATAATATTGCAAAGTATTTTTTTTTTTTTATTTTGATCAGAAAATCGCATCCTCGGCCGCAGTTTTGACTTGCGTCCACCTCTGCAGCGACATCCCGAGGCGTGTGACCCCGAGGGAGGATGAGGAGGAGTTTCAGGGAGACGAGCAGCCCTTCATGTCCAGAGTGAGCCGGGTGTGAAGGGGAGGACTCATTGGCGAGGCACGATGGTGGCGAGAGGGGACGTGCCCAGACCGTGGTACCGCTCCTTGGCGTGCTTCTCACAGTACATCACATCTCCAACCCAAAAGTGACCCCTCATCCGCAGGTTCAGGCCACAATCCGTGCAGGTGTAGCACTCTGGATGGCGGTAATGGTCGTCTGTGATGCGCACGGCCTGTGTGCTAGAGAGGGACGAGCGCCGTCAGACAACAGACAAATACACTGCTCTGTCTGATGAGAGGGCGACATGATGAGCTCATTTTCAAGTAAATGTGCATGAGATATACTGGTGTTCACTAAAAATGTTGACAGTTTAAGTGATTTGATGAAGAACAGCTTATTATTGTCACACCCACAAAAAATGTTTTTGATAAATTAAATATTTTTCTATTAGCACTTGGTTAAGTGGATAACATTAAGCAGAAATAGACTTTAAGCTTAAGCACATTGTGAATCGATTGGCTGGATTTATCTTCATGACTATAGAAATAAATATGTAGTGACTGAATAAATTATACAAAATAACTTGGTTCACTTTTAGTTTTTGGTTTGTCTGATCATAGTGTGGAAGTCCTGCATGCCACCATGAGCATAAGGCTCCATTCTTCCATTTGTGGTAGAGTAGGATTATTTTATATATGAGAAACATCATAAATCCCTGACTGAGACCATCCTGGACTCATCTTAAGTGTAGCGATGGAGTCCTTTTCCACCTCTTTCTCAGTTGTGTCTGTTATTTGAAATGCAAAAGCTTTGGGCTTCAGTGCAGGTTCTTTTGAGTCAGTGTCGGACATAAACTAAATAAACAAAGCATGATAGAACTGTGTTATGGTCCAACATCCACGCTTCCAGCTTCTTTGCCTGCTTTAACCAAACCAGGTTTGTTCGAGGCTGTTCAACTCTGCAGATCACCAATCCATCCCACAGCTCACGCAGTGAGAGACACGCTTCTGAATCATTTAGAATGACAGTCCTGTCTTTACATTCTGCCAGGAAGCTGGAGGCTTCTGGAAAAACCCACATTGACAGGCCCTGTCGGCCTTTCAGTGTTTTTTGTTTTCCGCCAAAGCATTTTGTAAACTTTGTGTTTTACTGTATTTGTAAATATCATCATTGTTACTACCATCATGATTACTTGTACTGTTATTTCCATCATAATGACCATTATCATGAACAGCAACACATCTATGTACATCCTTTCCTGTGGGACACATATCATCTTGAACAACTCGGGTGATGGGAGACTTACGCAATGCTGGTGCCACACCTCTCACAGGTGTGGAATTTGCTGACTCCTCCCACTGATGTGGCGGGTTTCGGGGGGTTGGGTGAAAGTTTCCCAGGAAACAGCCTTGCTGCCTCTGGAGACACACACACACACACAGATACACATGAACAGAGCCGCTCATAAAGATGTCCTGACATGCTTGTGTGTCTCTGTTCATCACATCAACACTCTGCCTTCACAGGTCATTGGAGCTCGTTTGTGTTTCCCCACCAGTCGTCAGCAGCTCATCGCCAAGGGGACACGCTTCATGAACGAGGTGCCCAAACATGGGTCATTATCACGTCGTGAAAGAATGTTATCATGATCTGGTTTCATCTTCACCACCGTTTATCAAAGCAAAGATGGGGAATGGTAAAAGAGATGCTTTCCATGAGTGAGGTTTACGGGAAGAAACTGGAGGCCTGTACTCCCCCCCCCCCCCCCCCATCCAGCACAAGGGACGGTCAATAAGTCAGTCCTGTGTCATGCATATTTGACAGGTAGACATTAAAGATGGACAAGTTGCCAGTGATTTACAACCTTGGTCTTGTTCCCAAATGTAGTGTTTCTACCTTATAACCAGTGTTCTACCAATTCTCATTTTGAATTTTTCATTAAGCAACACCCTGAAAATGATCAACCAAGTACTCGTTTATCTTTCTTTGTGAAACTCTTCCACCTTTAAATATAGTATGCAAGATGCATTTCTCTCATTTCAAATCATTTGATTTTAGAGTTTTTCCAAACCTTTCTCATCAGCTTCCAGGACCTCTTGCAGCATTTTGAAAGTGCTGGATTGACGAGGCGGTGTGCGGGACTCTTTATTCTCCTGGATCATCTTGTACACCTCCGAGTCCTTATCGAACCTCTGCATGACAAACTCAGAACTGGTACTGCTGCATGAGGAAGAGAAGACATATCAGAGGTTAGTGCATTCAAAGTGCAGTCAAGAGGTTCAACCTTTCCTTCAATCAGCATGAGTCTGTCAAGAGGGACTGTACCGACTCAACACAAACATAAGCAAGGTCAAGACAAATAACGGAATATATTCATTAAACATGTATGAATTCCTATCTGAAGAATCAGAAAAGTACAATTTTGACAGAGCATGGCTATAAAAAAAATAAATAAAAGAATCTTAGTCCATCAAAACAAAGAGAAAAAATTGCATTTCGTGATAATGCTGTCAAAGCTATACTCAGGATAGAAAAACCTAATTATCAAACTTCCGCAAAGACCAGTAGGTCTTTTTTACAAGCAAAGTCTTTAAACCTGGTCTGGCGGAAAGGTTGTTACTTTTTACTGCTGCTTTCATTGATGTGTGAGGCTGAACACCAGCTCCCCTCCTGCACCCTTCCAGACAAGACACACCTTTCAATCTACATTCATTATTCAGATTCAGCATTTTCTCCTGGTGTCCTTGTGTTCACCAGCAGACCTCAGAGTGTTTGTTGTCAGTAGGAACCGGTTGGCTGTGTACACACTACCGCCAGGTGTGGTTTGTCTTTCTTTACACCTGTAGGAAGCCTGTCAGTCAGAATCAGACAAGTTCACCTGATGGACTGTCCCACCTGTTGTCACCTACACAAACATCCACAAATATGTGCTCGTTCACAGACACCTGTGGCGTTAGGAAGCAGCTCCAAGGCAAAGCCTTCAACCTCTGGGATCCAACATACATAAGAGCTTTTCATTTTGGTGACATCGTTGCTCCAAGATGAAATAAGTAGTTGAAGATTTGCTGCAAAGATCTTTCTGCACACTGATATCCAAACTCCAGCAATCATTTTAATTTAAAGATTTAAAGTTGCAATTTGGCTAAATAGTGTTCCGACTGTAATGGTTTGTTCTAACTGGAGTTTCCATCTTTTACAGGTCGAACTGAACAAGTCGGTGAATTTACATTTCTGCTTTTTGAACCACATCAAGCTCACTTGCTTGCTCGTTTCAGATGTTTGCCTCGAGACTGTGTAAATCTGCAGATTGAGATCATGTGACACACTTGGCTGGTGAAGAACATTTCACTCTTCATTTCACCATCTCATGCCGTTTCTGTGAGGATCAGGGTCTTACTGTGTGGTCCACAAACTGGGGAACGAGTGTTGCATGCAAGTGTGCCATTGTGCTGCAAGAGACCGACTACAAACGCTGCTCTGGAGTTTCATATCCTGTGAGCATGCCTGGTTATAACTTTTCTACCCTCTTGTGCTCTTCTCTGGGTTTAACCTTCGAGAATTAATTTCCTCACTGCGTCAACATGGCTGCGACAAGACACGGCAATACAACAGAAATGTGGCCGATACAAATGCTCCGACCCTTCTCTCTGCATCAATGAACGGAGTTTAAATTAGAAACAGACCTCTAAAGCACACCCTCGTGTCCAGCTGCACCCTCAGCAATGCATTTCCCCTTTTCGTTTTGCTCACCATCTCTTCTGACATGCAATCTCAAAACAAATGGGAAGTCTGAGTCGAATGGGAATTAAATAAATAGCAGAACTCAGGGTCAGAGTGAATGGCGTGCATCTGTGCAAGCAGTCGAGTGCATGGGTTTGACTCATTTGCTGTAAAAGCACATGGTATTCACACTGTGTGGGAACCTCAGGCTTGTGACTGTGCTTTGAAACGTTCTTCACTTCTATTGTACATCGTCTACAACCGAGCAAACCATGTTCCCTGCTTCAAGAAGAGCAGTGATAATGACTAAGCCATACTGAGGACTCAAACACATGAAGCCAAAACATCTAGGATTACAGCACTAAATCAAAACCACATTTCTGTAGCTGCTTTCCTTGCAGAATGCACATATGTCAAACTGTGGACAAAAGAAATCAAAATGACAAGACTCACCTCAGAAAGAAAGAAAACGGGAGGAAAAAAAAAACAGGGAACTGAACGAGGGAGCAAAACTCCTGCAGTCCTTTAATTTCTAACTGGAACAACACAGAGCACACCATTGATAAAACACTATCAGCACACAGAGATGCAGAACACACACCTCTATCTAAACCAGACGAGACAGAAAAACAGGACTGACAAAGGTGTGCCCCTGGGGTGAAAGTCATTGGCCACGCGACATGAAGGGGTGGGTGTGTGGGCGTTACAGAGTCTGCGATTGGCTGAGGAGGAGGAGTAAGAAAGATTTTGCAGAGCAGGCTGGGGGCTCCAGATAGGGGCCAATCGGGGTGTGCTAAAAGTCATTCTTTTTTTGGGAGTTCATGGTGTTTGGATACAGCTGCCGACACGTCATATCACTAGTCGTGGTCACCCGAGAGGAGAATTGGGGGCCAAGGTCAACTCTTGTGCACTGTGAAAACACAGGCAACAGGTTCTCAAGCAAGGAGAGTCAACACAGAGGATTATGTGACAGCGACCAAAAGAAAAACGTTCATTTCTGCTGAGACAAAAAAACATTCCAAACAATGTTGAGAGGGCAGCACCTGCACACTGGGAAATGAGTGGAAATGCAGGCGTATCACCTCATCAGAGAGGGTGAGGCAGGAAAAGAGGCAGACTGCAGCTGTACAGATGGACAGTTTGGTGTTTCCCAAAGGTCGAGAATTAATTTGTGGTTGTCGACTCCAAATGCACCTGCAAACAGCTCTGAACAGCAGCACTCCGCCACACTGCAGCAGTGAGTTTACAAGAGGACTCGCAATCCTACACTCAACCAACCCTTTGACAGACATTTTACTCTAGTAGCACTTTCAATAGCTTTTACCCACAGGCTGTTAAACAGGGAACACCCTATCTGCAGAAACACAAATATGTTTTTGTAAAAGACAAATCTAATGAGTAGTTACCCTGCTGTGGTACTTTTAAGTTCATGTCTATTATTTGTGCTCTGTAACAATGTTAAATTAAACATTGCAATTACCATTTTACACATTTATTGGAATTTAATTTTGATTAACTTTCATGTTACAAAAAATTCAAGTAAGTGACTTAAGTTTGTATTTGTCTTGAAAGCTTTACAAGACATAACTTACCGGTACACATATAGATCACATAACATCATTCCCAATTATGCCAACATAAATACACATTATTATCTGTAGAAGGCAGGTGATTTTAAAGCATTGATGGTGTGTAACAAAATGTACCAGAGTGATGTTTGGGGACCCTCAGGGACGTCGTTATCCCGCTATTTTGTACGTACACTTTAATGATTGAGGCCTCGGGTGGCATTGATTTCTCAGATCAGTTTCTGCGAGCCAGACTTTAAAGGGGACATATCATGCTAAATCCACTTTTTTAGCCCTTAAATGCATTTTGTTGTATATTTAGAGTGTTTAGAAGTACAGAAAAGTTCAAAGTAGTCTCTTCAGGTGCTCCGTTGATATCTTTATATTCTGTTTTGGTCATATTTTGCGATCGGTTTCGATTTTTCTATTCTCTATTACGTTTTTTGAACAATGACGTCACAGTATTCTCAGCGGAACTGCCAAATTAGGACATCGACATTTCGAGCAATCCGCCATTTTTGTTTCTCGCTGCGATTTTGTAGTCCAACCGAAGTTACGAGAGGATAAGTCGAAATGTTTGGTTGTTGGATGTAGTAACCCACAAGCTTCGTTACACCGTCTCCCAGCATCAGAACCTTTTCGAAGTGGCTGGTTGAGTTTTATTTTTCACAGAAATGTACCCACATCTGTGGGTAAGATCATTTTTGTGTGCGCGAATCACTTTAAGGACGACTGCTTCAGCAACCTCCGCCAGTATAAAGAAGGATTTGCCGAAAGACTTCGTCTGATTGAGCGGTCAGTTCCTTCTATCTATGGAGACGACGAACAGAGCACTTCGGTAAGCTGTATATAACGCTAAAAAGTGTGATGATAAGACGTCCCTGTCATTGTTTTGTTAGCATTAGCAGTTGCACCGTCTTCATATGTTAGCGCTGTGTGCTCGTTTTAGATTATAATGTAACTTCTGTGTTAAATAGTCGTTGTAATACAGGCAGTATTGTAGTAGTGGGCATGGATGGAGAAGTTAGTGTAAATATAGTAACACACCATTGCGTTACATCCATATGAAGACGTTGTTCTGCAGGTGCATCATCGTCATTTTCATCTCGCTCCGCCGGGTCCGACTCTGGCTCCAACATGTATGGCTGGATGGACAAATCTTCCCTTGTTGACATTTTGTAAATAATGTGTGAATATAAAGTTCCTGCGCCGCTAGATAATTGTATCTGTTCTATCAAACTACAAAGATGGCCGAACAGGGTGGAGTTGAACCGAGTGTCACCTCTGCAACCTGGAGAGGAGGCGGGGTCTGAAGTGTCTCATTTGCATTTGAAGAGACCGCCCCAAAACGAGTTGCTCTCAGAAGCACATCAGAAAGGGGGTTGAAAAGGGGCCTGTGGAGCTATAATAATGAGGAATTCAGACCCAAGCATTGCAGTTTCGCGTTGTATAGACCACAACTGTATGATTTATATGTAAAAAGGAAGGATTTAAAAGCATGATATGTCTCCTTTAAAAGGCCTATAGGTGGCACTAAAAGACAGTCCATAAATGACCACACAGTGTTTACACATTTCTGGAAAAGCTGAAAGGTTGTAAACACTTCTGGTAATGCTGTTCAGACTGATCCAAAGGATAGGATAACTCACTGGAGGTAAATTTTCTAGACTCCTTTTCTATCAGCGACTTTTCTGTGACTTTAGAAGAAGAAATTTGCTCAACAATACAGACAATGTTGAAACCCACAAGTGCCAATATCAGAAGCGTGTTACAATCCTTCATGACATTATTTGCTACGGGCCAAATGAAAATAGACCAGAGACCACAGCTGGGCACATCTAGAGAAACTAGAAAGAGAAAAGGTAAAAAGAAGGCCTTACCTGCGTCTAGGCGACATAGGCACGTCCCGATCAACGGGGCTCTGTGGAGAGTAGGATCCCGGTGGTGTGGGAGTTCGACTGGACACAGAGTTATTCCTGTATTCTGAAGGGGAAAACTCCTGTGGAGGAAGTGGAAAGCAACAATGAGTGCAAGAGAGAGTGAGCACGATTGAAAGTCAAACCTTCTGCAGCAGTCAAAGCCAAATTTTCTGTCCAAAGGAATCTACTGAGACAGTGTGTAAGTGCTTAGTCCATGACGTAGACCGTGAGAGAGACAAAAAGGGCTATGTTCGGTGGGGAGGCAACAATTTATGTCAGATCAACAAAGCAGTGCAGAACATGTGTTCTCTTCCGTTTTCAGAAGGGAGTAAATCTGAGGTGATTGCACTCTTTTACATCAGGCTTTCATACAGTTCAAAGTCTAGTTAGGGGACAGACAATATGCCCACATAAACACTCTTCTAACAAACTGATAGACTTGATATGCCAAGGTATCTTGATTCATGTCAAAATATATAGGACAAAAAGAGAAAAAAGAAATGACAGATATTTAATTTTTTTTAAACTTCAATTAATTTCTTTTTTCTTCAATCATAACATCAATTTGTCTTCGTTTAAAAACATGGGGCAAGAGTGACTTTGTGAAAGAAAAAGAAATGACAGCATGACAAAGGTCCAGTATTTTGGATATACTGTACATATTCAGGCACTTGAAGAAACCTTTTGGAAAAATGTACGAGGTTGTTAATTTAACCTTATTTCATTTAGATGAAGATTTCAATTTCAAGCACTGAACCACCTCTTTATTGCATTGTGGTATCGGGTGTTTGAACAGTTTCAATGAGAGGAGTCACACCCAACACTCTTCACTCGTACTGCTGATTCATCTCAATCGCTGCAGCTGGTTTTAACATTTCTTGTTCTTATCTTGATTACCATTTATAATCAGAGCTGTACCTTGACCCCTGGGCTAATGGATGAGAGATAGTGCGGCAACAGATGTTTGGCTGCACTGGTTTGATGGGAAAGGCAGAGCCTGCATGTAGTTCAATAATTTCCAGATGCAGCTTGAATCTCACAATTATTCACACTCATTAAACAGTGTGCCTCATCACGACATGAGTTAACACGGCAGGATCAGCTGAGGCAAACACTTACTGTAAAAATACTGTGATTCAGGCAGGAAACTGACAAACCTCTTGATTAGGAGAATATTACTCTACTCTTACCAGACGAGGGCGCTACACACCACAAAGTGATTGTAAACTGTTGGAACGAGTGATCTGTAGGTGCCCTTACATCATGGTCTCACACTTCTATCATGAGACAAAAGGTTAATTGAACTTCAATCATACGAGAAAAGAGCATCAGCAACCCAGTTGAAACACTAACCTCTGACATGCCTGCAACAAACTCTCAGCACACCTGGACTAACTGTGCACAGCACATAAATCATGTCAGACACTTTAACTCTCAGGAATCTCAGTCAGCTAATTGTTTTCACTACAACGGTCAGGTACTTAACCATGTCCACCCTTAAGGTTAACAACTTACTGACAGGAAAATGTATGTGGAAACACAGAGACATTCAAAATAAATGACTTTTCTTATTAAGAAAAATGAGAACGTATCAAAATAGTTTCACAACTGTTTGATTGCTAGGGCAACAAAACTATTGCTTCATTCAAGCCTGTGCACAGCCCACAAACAACTGCAGGGTACAGTTTTCACAATGCTTCACAAAAGGTTTTCCTCCTAAACAGTCACCAGCTGGCATCAGTGTTTCACAGACTCCATCCAAGACAGAAAAAGCTCCACCCGTCTCTTTACGTCCGAGACTGATGCCGGCGCTCGAAGCTGACACAGTGGCACGGATGGAGTCAAAGATTTGTGTGTCCAATGCCAGCAGCCGCTTCCAATTCAGAAAAACTCTTTGAACAATGTCTCTGTTCCCAATTGAGTCCAATTTTCCCTCCTCTTTTCCTTAGTGAGTGAGCAGATCAGTGGTGCATGCCAAGAAGCCTTTACCAGAAACGACCATCAGGACATCTCTATGTGATTCCTCTCAGGATAAACCCGGCATAATAAGACATGGCTCATAAGATCACATCTTTCATATCATCAGGGTAGAGGATAGAGACGTCCGCGTCCTCTCCTGCTGTGAAACAATCTAAAGGGCACATACCTGATGGACGTACATGCTTTAGAGATTCCTTCGTGAAGACTTCGTGAAGCCACCCAATACATTCATATGAATCCACACTAATGCAAACCAAGTGTACGTTACATAAGAGTCTGGCTACTGAATGCGGATTCTCATGCTCTCGGAAAGCGTAACAATTTAAGGATGGAATAACGACCGTGATCTAGGAGACTCAGGAGGAATGCAATGAAGTAAAGAAAAACAAAAAGAAAGAGGGAGCGAAAACAAGAACTGCGCTGCGACATACAGTATCCAGCTGGGATGGAGCCTGACCTTAGAAAGCTTAAAAAAAAAAAAAAACCCTCATCTACACAATCAGAATAGATTATGGTTATGGAGGAGCTCCTCTGCTACACAATGCCAGGATTTTATTAGCGTAACCATGGGACAACTGGCAGTGGTTGTGAACTCTTCTCCCCAAAACGTCTTTGTTGTAAAACCATCGCCGCCTCAGAGTAAGCCATCAAAGAATCACCCACGGCTACAATGCATTTGGTTAAGTGCCTCATGGCGGTGCCAACAATGTCCTCAAGCTTCACGCATCAGCACACCAAGGGAGGGGCACAGGCGAGCTGAAGACAGCCTTTTATTTTGTCTTGGATGGAAGCGTGGTCAGAGATGGGAGAGACCAGTGGGGAAAACCATCAGCCAATTTTCTGAGGTTTCTGTGGCTGGTGAGAGGAGGAAGCTCTGATTAAAGCTGGACTGAACTGTAATCAGGAGTTCATAGTCAACAAACCCCAGATCATTAAGGCAAGTCGCTGCTAGGCCGCGCTCGCTTCGAGTTGAATATACAACATCACATCCAGTCATTCATTTCACTGCCTGCAGTACATGTCTGCCACTTAAAGGTTGTTTGCGCAGGAGAGAATCTCAGACTGCAGGCAAACACAAGATCTCATTTAGGAAATAAGAAAAAAATACAAACAATGAGTCACTGGGTCTTACACAGCACATTTCCCAGACAGAATTTGGGAGCTTGCATGTTCTCCCCATGACAACATGAATTTTCTCCAGTTGCAACCATTTCCTCCCACAGTCTCGATACATGCAGGCATCTATGGTGCAAGTTGAATTGACATATGGTGGAACCTGAGAGAAACAAGCAGCTGAATGGCCACACGATTTAAGAAAGCAGAAAGTAAGAGATTAAAATACTTTCGCCTCCATTGCATACAATATGTACTTGTTTACAGAAATGTGCAGTAACAAGCGAACTGAAACTCAAGTATAAAAGGTGCGACGGTTTCAAGTTGTTTACAGCTTGCACTCTCCAAGTAGAAGTTGACTCGTGTGTCAACAAATTTCATTTAATTCAGCTTGATTAGTAGTTCAAATATTTTTTGGAAGTGAAAATGTGTGAGAAATAACTGCTTGCCTTACAGATTACTTGAGTTTTCAGACCATTAATAAGTAAACATTACTATGATTTCAAGGTTTCATCTTTTTAGTTAGTTTCTAAAATTATTTGAAAGGCTAAATAAAAGCTGTAACAATCCTCCCCCTTATTTAAATTGTGTTCATCTGCAGCAGGACAGCTGCTAAAAAGATGTCTGTCTGGTTGTGGAGGATTTTGCAGAAGTCTGCTATTTATTTAACTCATCCAACCATATTGCCTGACTCACGTTAAGAATGAAGAGCTTGGAGCCGATCTCAGCGTGCATAGGAAAGAGACAAGGTACTTATAGGCTTCAGATGATTAAAAAACCTGAACTACCAAGATGTCCCACTCGAGTCTATGCCCCATTATGAATGACTTTCTATGGCATTATCAACCATGGCAGTAATGTCAAACTTAGGGACGTCATATCTCTCACAGGATAGAGAGTCACAACATAGAGCAACCCAAAACATTTAAGCGGACATAAATCTATGACTTTATTTAATTTTTCTAAAGTACCCATATTGCACTAAAAAGCATTTTAAAGGGAAAGCAATTTCAAGGGCTAAATAAAGGATAGGAATAATATTGAAACACTGTAAAAGAAAAAAAAAAAGATAGACAACAGTAAAGAAAGTGGTTTATGACTAACTACTTTAAGACACAAACAGGAAGTAGAGTGATGGCAGCTGTTACAGATAAAGACTCGTGGGAGACAGTGGGGACAGTGCCAGCAGAGCAGCCTTCAGTCTGGCTCCAAACAAGCCACTCTGCATCATCATTACCACCCTGCTGCTTCAATTACAGGGCATCGGCCAGCAGCACATCGGAGCAATGCCTCAGAGGAGCTTATATTTTGGGAAGCCTGGTGCTGCAGTAAGAAAGTATGCTGCAAGTACTCATTCAACGTCTCCGCCACAGACATGAATGCTGTACAACAATGAGGTAGGGGACACCAGACATCCTGGTCTGGGTAATAATCAGAGATCTGTGCAGTGTTTCCTATCCTGCAGTGTATACTGGTGGAGGTCCTGGGCACAGACCTGAGGCTGAGAGTAACCTACTCGTTATCCACTGTCACTGATGGACTCTGCCTTGTAATTATGTCTGAGCAATGCTGCATGACATTCTGCAACAAATAAAAGCCAATAAATTGCTGAACACAGGGCACAGTTTTATATCAAAGCTCATGTTATTAACATTCTTGACCTCTTTTACCGCCTCACGGTCCACAAAGGCCCCAGGCTTTAAACTACACTGATGGCTCTAATGATACAGCATGGGCTTATGAGTTGCTGACTAATATAAAAAATAAATAAACAAGCAAAAAGGACAAATGGCTGCTTCAGGTAATGAGCCTATGGCCTCAAATTAGACCTGTCCAATATGTAATAAACTGTATGGAAAGTTTTGTTTCCTCAAAAGAGATTGAGTCCTTGAATAACAAAAGACATGTAAAACTCCTAAACACAAACAGCACAAAGTCCAGACTCGTTTAAACTTATTCTCCTTAATCCCTCCATAATGCTCAACACATATAAATTCTTTGCATCAGCTTACAGAGAGCAGCATTCAATAACATGGAATAAAGTGATTGTGGCACTAATACAGCCTCCTCTCTCCATTCGTTCACTGCAGCCACACACCCTCAGACGGCTCCAGATATAAACCATATGTACAAGATTATAGGCCAAATGAGCAGCGCAGAGACGAAGACAACAGGATGACTTTGAGCAAACTGTCAACTTCACCAGCAGCTTGAGCAGCGCTACAGCTCTGACTGACCGTCTGCAGTAAACATAAAAACCACCTTCAATGATCCCGATATACCAGTGGATGTAAAAATACATCCGAGTGTATTTAACAAAAACACCAGTTACTGTTTTAATGTTGGGTACAGTAAACAAAACTTTTGAGTAGATGTATCAATAAGGGTTCAAAGTGATCTGCACAGTGATGGATTGATTAGTACTCTCTCCTTACAGTAACAATATGTCAGGATACAGTCTTGGATATTGAGCCCTTCTGTCCCGAGTTTGCATGTTCACTCCGTGCATTCCGGTTTGTCTCGTTTCTACCCATAATTAAAAAAAAAAAAGAAAACTTTTGTGGTCAACTGTTGACTACAAGATCTCTCATGGGTGTTGTTGTACGTTTGTTCTGTATCATACTCCATGTACCTTTAACCCCATAGTCAACTAGGATCAGAACCAGCTCACTGTAACCCTACGTTTGATAAAGCAGTAGAGAAAACTGATGGATGGAAGGGTTGAGTTCTGAAACACCATATGAATGTAAAACATACATGTGTGGCCTGTAGGTCTTTGGGGAAAACCTGATCTCAGAGAAGAGGTATATATATGAGTAATCCAATTTCTTTCTTCACACAGCTTTTCTGTCTCGCCATTTATTTTATGCAGGTTTCTTCTTTTTTTTCTTCTTTTTTCTGTCACACACTGGACTTATACAGGCAAATACACAAAAGGGCCATCGTTGCTTCAGTTCTGATACGGGAAGAGATTTAACGGATAATTTCCTTCTATATCCAAACTTAGGTGATAAGTCAAGGTAATGAGACAAAAAATGTCCCAAACAAAGAAAGTTAAGACACCTGAACGCTACCTAAATGCACTTTAAAGCCTTTAAAAAAAATAAAAAATAAATAAAAAAAGACACCCTCAGTTTGGAGGCAGACAGATAATATTCAGAAATCCATGGAGCATCTTCTCATCAACCCACTTGGACTCAGCAAATTCATGCCTCACAAACAAACTACACAACAGATGAAACCATGATGAGACTATAAGAGCATGTAGTTTTTCAGGAAAAACCTAAAAATAGGATGGATTTTAAAAGGTTCAAGTTTTACTACTTCGGCAGGTTATAATCGGAGCTGGAAAGTACCAGATATTTAGAGCTCAGCTCTTTATAAACTTAAAAGCTTGAATCCCAAATGGCACGACAGATACTTTGAGACCATGAGAGAAGTCAAAGCAGTCTCATGTGTCAAACTGTAGGTGGTCTGAGAAAGGCTCTCATCCACACTGCCACCAATAAGTCAGACTTTGATTCATCCCTTCTTGCTTCTCTGAGTACTTATTTACACACGAAGGGCGCTATGAGCAACACATTTTTTTCCTCTCCATTAAATTCCCTGTGTGGCTCTGACTGCAGCAGCATATCAAGCTCATTAGACATCTGGAGTCTATTATGGTGAGGAGAAAAAAAAACTAACTGGACTTCTTGATACTTCCAATTTATGGCTGACCAGATGCCTCTCGATACACATACCATGAAATAAGACCCCTGTCTCAATAGTTAACTATTGAGACAGGCTGAATTCCAAGTGTGTTGATAACATCGTCATATCAACCTGGCAGGTTTCAATATGGCGCCTTATCTCTTCAATTGTCATTCAATAAAAACTTCACAAAGATGATACTGCATGAGCCTATGTATACTTCATTGCTCTACGTGAAGGAGTGCAACCCAACAATCATTTCAACAAGAATTTCCACTAATGACTAAAACATAAATCTTAAATGTCAGCAGGTTTAGCATTTATAGAGTCTCACTGCAGCAGAATTATTTTCCATTTTGCTGTAGATGTCATTCAACCTGCTGGGAAAATATGATTTACGACTAACAAATGTAGCCCGAGCAACTATTACCCTAAAACGTAGGAGTTATTCTGTGTGAAACTAGAGGAACATATGCCAACAAGTTTATTTTTGTTGGCATGAATACACTGAGAGGCAGTTATAGTCGTCAATCCCTTGACAACAACCATAGGAATGTTGACATATCGCTCAACCGCCTTCGTAAACAGCACCAACTAGTAAAAAGGGCCATCTCTCCCGGCCAAAGTTCCTCCATAAAACTTGCACGAGCCACCGTCCCTCAAGTGCACCCGGGGGCCTGGAAAAGCCCGGGGAATCAAAAGTGCCCCAGTTTGCTTTTCCACTCCGGGGGAAAGAAAAACAGGCGTTCTGATCAATCAGCGGGGATGAGGAGAGGCATGCTGCCTATGGAGCGGCCACAATGGACCCCAAGCTTAGCGTGAAAGTCCACGTGAAAAGGCCTCACACTGTCCCATCACAGAGCTCACTGTGCAGAGGAGAAGAAGAAAACATCCCTCCACTGTAGCCACAGCCAGCGCAGCTCCCCGGACACTGGCTTGGCTTAGCGTAGCATGGACATGCCAAGCCAAACAAGAGGCCCACTCATGTCAGACCTGAAATAGTGCATCATTCCAAGCAGTCATCAAGTCTACAATATGCATGCCTGTATAGAGAACACTATACTGTAGGTAAGGTACATTTACCCCCAAATGTAAAAAAAAAAAAAAAAAATTCTATATGCAATCCAAAGTTTAACATGTAACTGCTATAAAATCTATGTCTATTCTTGAATCTAAAGCATTTATTACATGGCTAAAGCAATGGCCGCAGCTTTGCACTGCAGTCCACCACAGCCTCCAGAATAGAGCACCAAAGCAGGTTGGCCTGCTGTGAGCACGATGATGGACAGGACTGTGAAGGGCAGAGGAGTTCTGGTTGGATACCTACCCAGCCCTTTAGGATAAAGAGCTTAGTGGCATGTGATACAGCCAAGGCCAGGTCACCCAATTTAGCAAAGATTTGGTCTGTACTGGCCAAAAACTGTGTGTCACCCTGCTGGAGCTGCCCATCCTACTCTAAGAGGGATATTTATAAAGAAAACTCCCTATCCCGGCACAGGATCGGGCGGCCCGCCAAGTCAACCCTCAGGAACCTCAACGTGCAGCGACTATAAACCCAGACACAGAGCCTGGTCATAATAGCCCAGTGACGGGTTGCGTCTTGTGAAAAGCAGTTTGGTTATGGCGCTGCTCAGGGCAACACAGATCCTGTTGTGGTCACTTTCTGATGATATAAACAGATGCTCTGAATCTTGACAGCCTCCGGCCAGTTCAGATACAATCACTGACCGGGCTTTCAGGAATTTTGGTGGTACTTGCTTCTTTTGTCATGGTGTTTAGCACAAAGATATCAAACATATCCAGTAACACCATGACGAAACATGACGATCCACAATGTCACAATTCTAATCAGAACTTCCTACAGTGGCTCCATACATTTAGCTCTCGCAATACACATGAGATGTTATTTTTTTACTTTATCCATCATTTTAAAGCAGAAATTGGATATTTAAAGTGGGAGTAAAGCTTCTTGGGGGTCTTGGGGACGGACCTCCTAACCTTAGGGATCCAACAGTCAAGTATATGATGAAGAGATGGGCAAACCAGTGCTGATCAGGCTTATACATGTTTAACTAGTCATGCAATACTTGACAAACGTCAGCGGTGCCAAATATCAAAATTGTATCAGAGGCCCTGTGCCCAGTGAGGAGCTTCTGCTCCTATGCCTTTTTACATTGTCCAACCTGTTGGTAAGTTCTAAACTGGTGAAAGAACAAAATAATCGAAAATACAATGCAATTTGCTCGGTGAACATCGTGACCCAACTGTCAAAGCCATCATTTGGTCAAAAAAGTTGGAATTGCCAGTATGACCACAAACCTTATACTGACAACTTTGGTTCAGACCAACATACAAGTCCCTTATAATCCTGTTTCAAAACACCAATCACACTGCATATATTTCCTGAAGGAAAAACATTTCGGTGGCACAGGGAGTTCGGTTTTATGTGACGAGGATACAGGACCATTCAGAATGGTATGATAGCTCAAGTATAGTTATGAAAAAATAAAATCAATGGGCTCCCTGGTGTTCAATCTGCTCTATTCTAGCCTCCTTTATCCCAGCCTCCATTACACAACAACCAGCCTTGTGAGACGAGGGGAAAAAGCAGCACCCGCCTTCGACGGCATCTGCCATCACAGCCACTATTGTACACAGGCCTTTTCTCAGGATATCCAACACCCAGGAAAATGGAGGATCCTGTTGCGCATCCCACTCTCTGTACTCAAGGAGCCAAACCAGGGGAGGAAAAGGCTTTTAGGAGCTTTTCATTGAGGTTGATCACCTGATACAGCAGCTCTCTGCACCTCTCGGCCAGGACAGAGGCCCTTGTCATGGAGGTTCCACATCTCCATGCTCACTGGGATGCTGTGTTCCTGCCAGCCCAAGCAGCATAATGCACAATGTACCCAGGGCCTCTTCTCAGCCATTTCCCCACCGAGTGCTCAGAAAGAACTCTGCTTACTAATCACAGCATCGCGGCAGGAGGATCATCAAAACTTTAAAACTGAAGTAGACATCTCTTGGTGGAAAGGGGTCAGCCAAAACCAAAACTCTAATCCACCAGGCTGATTTAATTTAAACACACACAATGAACTGTGGGGGGAAAAAAGGCTTCCAGAGGCAACATAACACATTCCAATGTTAGAAAAAATGAGAGAAAGAATACATTTTAAAATGGAGAGGAGAATTGGGGAGAAGAGGTGACTCCATAAATACCACAAACATGCAAGACTGTCCCGTCAGGAGTTTAGAGAGCTGGCTGATGGAGCCCTCAGCCACAGCACAGCCCCTAATGTATTTCTGGGTGTCTCCACTTCCAGTTAGCTCCATCATGGTTTGCAGGCAGCCACACTATCTCCTCAGTGGGTTCTTGAATGTGATCTTAGACCATCTGAATCCCCATTTTCGCTATATAGTGTTGCTTTTATGTCAGTAAAAAGCAATACGACAGTCATGGAGGTATTTATTTACTGCAGTGGCCAAGATACACCAACTTCAAATAACTTTGAAAAGACATTCCCATATGGATCATCACTATGTGACAAATTCATTATTTTTCAAACTTTGAAGAGCTCTTTGTCTAATAAAGGTTTGGCACACTTTAGATCGAGTTTATTAGAACAATGTTGCTGGGAACATAACACCAAAGAGTTCATGAAGTTACATTCATCATGAAGTGACCGTATGAAGCACTGAGCCCCCACCAACAAACAAATCTGGGTGGAAGTTAATACATTTATTTAAAAAACCTGAATATATTGACAGTTTACAGCTCATCAATATGAAATTTGAAAAAAATGCAATATAGGATCTGATCAATCAACGTCCAAATCTGAGGTACAATTCAGGAAATATCTCATAATAAAGTCTGCAAACTGAAGTCATGGCTAATTAGAAGAAGAAATGGGTCTCACCATAACAACAACAATATATCTGCTAAAGATGAAGCCGGTTTGCAAACCTATACGACAACTATGTGAAAAAAAAAAATAATTTCAGATTGTAAATCACACAAAACACAATCCTCAGTGTATCCCGTTGGTAGATCAGCTTATACATTTACTGTAGGTGTATGCACTATCATGTTCACACCTCACTTTATCAGATGGGATCAGCTTCAGTGCCCTTGACCTTGAATTGGAAAAAGCTCTATAGAAGAAGGCTGGATGGACTGACTGTCAAGTAAAAAAAATAAATAAAAAATGACAGTATAGGGGACAACTAAATAATCAATTCTTTAAGACTTGTGAATAAAAACACTCTGAATGCTAAACTCCTGTTGCCTTGTGAATGTATATGAATCAGATGATTAACAGTAAACAATGTGGGAAGAATCAGATGCATAAATCCACTTCAACGTGTTTTAAAACAACTGAGAAACAGAAGACGAGCCATGAGGATTTACATTTGTTATCACTTACTGAACTCTACAATCAGCTGGGACCCACATTCACAGTGCCAATCGGTGACACTTTTTTTTTTTTTTTTTTTTTATAAAGACAGCTTATCAAAGATTGTCGGGAACTAATGATTGCATCCTCAACTGACCCATTTCACTCAGGTTATATCATGACCGTATCAGTGCCACGCAGTGTACGAGACCAAAACGGCGCTGACGTCAGACCAAAGAATCAGATAGCAGACACTGCTGTGCATGACACTACATCTGAATCCCATTTAACATGTGAATAACACAAAGAATGCCAAACTCGAAGTAAAATCCTAAAACTGGATCTTCTCAGCCAGCTGCCTCCCAGAAAGAATGCTTGAATGTTTTGAAGTTCAAACCTCTGCATATTTATCTAACTTTTTGTAATGTCCAGAGATATAAAAAATGGGTGGAATTCCTTGTGTCGCTACCAAAGGTCTTGTATGTTTTTTCCTGCTGTCATTTGACATGTTCTGTCTTCAGTCGGACAAAATGCATGAGACCCGAGAATGAAGACATAGCTCAAATAGCTCATGATGAACTTTCCCACAACATATTTTCTCTTTAACCCACGAGGTCTCTATAGACACCCAAATCCCCCTTTTTGGTTTTGTAGCAGGAGCGGCAAAAAGACACAGCATAGTTTAGCTGCACTCTTATGATAACCCCTACGTCTGTATTTCACTTCCTTCCATTTTTTGCCACCTACTGATTCAAACGAGACTCCATTCAGACAACTAAAGGTTAAGGCCACTATTATGATGGAAAGCATATCATTTTTTTCACTTGGAGCAGGCTCTGAATGAAACAGCTCCAGACTGTTGCTCAGCTTTATGCCAGATATTTTCAAAGACTGACCTTTGAAGTTTGTACACTCCCTGCTATAAAAATGTCAAACCCTTTCTTTATCCTGCCTTTACAGTGAAGTGCACATTCAGTGCATTGTCCACAAACCCAGTGCAGGGCACCTTCTGTGGCATCAGAGACCAACAATTCAAGGCGGAAGGCGATGTTATTCTTGCAGACTGGACTACTGCAGTCAAAATAAATAGACTCCACAGAGCAAAGCAGAAAGAACAGAAAACTTTGAGCTGTCTGGGTGAACTGCAGTCTAAAGCTGCAGCGACATGCGTTTGTATGATAGATTCACTCCGAGTGTGACTTTGCATACCTCTATAAAGCACATGCAGCCAGACAGAGAGGAAAACACCTACATGTAATGAAATGACTGTACTTGATGCATGCACACCAGTGCAAGGACTCTGAACAAAAATGAGTAAACAAATGTCCTGGCTATGCAGTCATTTTGCCAATGCAGGAAACAATGCAAGATTAAAGGATTTGGTTGAAACCAACCTGTGACAAAGGTCTGGACAGCCTGTGACTCTTCTCCTCTGGTGACCAGGAGCGCAGTTGTACACTGAAATATACGGGATGAAAAACTGGTCAAAGACTCATACATGTACACTTCTTTAGTTGATCAATATACAGTTCATACATTGTAAAGCCAACAAAACAGTTTAGATTTCTTTTTTTCCTGTACCAACTTAGGTGTCTCAGTAATACCTGTATTATCTTTTGTCATAGCTCAGTTGGCCAGAATTCAACTCAGAATAATTTTTTTTCACATATTTAGGGTATTTGTTTCCATGTTCAAAGTTTTACATTTAACTTCTGGTGGTACAATTGCTTAAATTCAATTTAAAGTGCTTCACATTTCTTTGCTAATCAGATGTGCTGCACAAATATAGATCAACTCCTTGAGGAACCACATTTACTACCTTCTAAATCTCTGTGCATCAAACGTATTTGGTTATTGTCTTTCCAAATAGAAATTCAGTTTAAGTACAATCAAACACTGGGAGCCGAGCTTTACTATCCATCAATAAAAACATACATCAATTTATCATTTCTACAACATCAAGACGGTACATATTTATGGTGTCTTGTGAAAATCAAGTCATATGTAATTATGATTTCACTATCCTATGTGGGGCCTGAGTTTAGAGTCGCAAGCTTGTGTTTCACAACTAATTTGTGATTCAGAGCTGCACACCTCCACACATATTTAAGAATGACGGGGAGAGAAAACAAAGAAAAAAAAAAAAAGACTGTTTTGGCTTGTGTGGACAGGGCTTAAGGTTTTTACAAAAACAAATATGTGAAATGAAAATCAACATAAATCCTGACATATTTTTCCACTAAAATAGAGGTTTATGTGATTAAGATCAAACTGCAATAAGTGAAGTACAACAATAATGATATTGTGGTTAAAAAAACCAAGTCCTGAGCAGAAGTAAATTTTGTTTGAACTGTGACCTACTAAACAGGACAGTTAACAAACGTCCGAACACAGAGAAAGTGTGGTGAACGTTCCACATTCTGCCTTTTGTTAAAGTGAATGCAAACGGAGGAATGTGATATCCTGTGCATATCCTTTGTTACTACAGTACAATCCCGTGGCTCCACTTTCTGTCTGTTATTCCCATACCTATTGACTCGCCCGTTGTGGAGTCAAGAGAGCACTTGCAGCAGCCTTTTGTCCAGATACAAACCTATTTAGGTAGTGAATGGCTGGGTTTCTAAAAAAGCCCCAACGGTCCACAGGAATCATGGAGCTCGAAAAAGTCTGTTTTTAACACCACAACCATGCTGAAAGAATTTCTCTGATTCTCCGATATTAACTTTCAGGCTTGTCTCAACTGCAACTCTGAAGTGACAACAATTTATGTGTGCAAGTTCATTCTGCGCTATCCTCAACTTTTATTGCAACAGAAATACAGCTACCTCTTGTTAATGTTTGCTGTGAGCTGCTCCTTCTTTCCATCGGGGCTGGCTGGAGGAATTGGCGAGTACGGTCCTGGGGACACAGATGCCGGCCTGTAGATGTTGTAGTCTCTATAGTTCTGGTTCTCATCTCGACTCACTATTACGGCTTCCTACAAAACACATCAGAAGAATATGAGTGCATTAACATGCTGTGCACAACTTTATATTTGCTGCTGCTTGTTGGCCATGCAGGTAATAAAAGTCCCAAGTGGGAATGGCATCTGGAAGAAAGTGGACACACACATACAAACACAAACAATCGGGTTAAACATTTCGTCTTCAGTGTATTCAGCCATGTTCTATCCGGGATTTGGTATACTCATTATAGCCTCAGAAATATCCATGGACATGCACTGAACTAATATAATCTCTTCGACTGCTTCTATCCGAGGACATGAAAATGTCAGATGCAATAAACAGATGTGTGAGGTATCCAAGAGCAGACATTAAGTGGCACACACTGTAAGGTCCCAAAAAGTAAAAAAGATAGTTCAGTAATCAAGGCAAACTAAAGTAAATCTGCAGAGGAACTTCAGCACTGACCTGGAAGCGTCCAGTGAGCTGTTCAGGAGTGCTGATGCCATTGGTCTGTCTCGGGCTCGAAGGTTCAGGTCTAAAATAGGCAGAAAACCAGAGAGAAAAGGATTGTTAATCATAATAATATTTGACGATCGAAAGTTTCAGTCTCCAGCCATGCATCTGGGAAAATGTCCCATCTCATTACTGTAGAACTTAAAACTGCAGAACTTAAAAGAAAGAGAGTTTGGGGGGGGGGGGGGGGGGGGGGGGGGGGATTGCCAAGCTAAGGATGCGAGGTAGTCGAGTTAAATAAATAAGCAAAAGTATTTAAAACTGATCTGATGGCATTTCGGTAGAGTACAAAATGACATGTTAAAAACCTGGAACTAAAATGCAGGGAGAGGGAAAATCCATTTTTGTAAGGGCCATAAACCTAATGAACTGTGTCTGAAGTGTGGGGAGAAGCAATAAAATCATTTTGATATCTGTGTTATGTTCTGGCAAGTATGGGGCCGTATGTTTTCATGAATCCTGGAGACTTCAGATGGGGATACTCACAATCCTTCAAAATATGGGGGTAATTTAGAAAATACTTTCAGACTTTTGCTGTAATTTTTCTAATATAAAACATATTCAGAGCATTTCCATCATTGAATTTTTTGGGAGGAAAATATGGGCTGTGCAAGTGCCAATACAAACACATTGCCCCCGTGGCTGCAGGGCCAGAGGCTGGGGTAATGAAGCACACAGGAAGGCCTGGATGCCTGTGGTAAATCACCCAGAAACACACCTCGAGTGGCCTTGGCTCTCGGCTGCGTGCAAGTGAGAGATGGCAAGAAGACAGAAAATGATCCAGCATTCATAAGACCCCGCTTCCCTTCAGAGGGATGTCAGTTTTTTGCGGGCCTGAAAAACTTGTTTTGCATTAAGAACTACATAGCAGCAACCACCCCCCCCACCTTTTCTTTTTACAATATTCACTCTGTGGCATATCATTATGAACAGTGGAGGAAGCTGCGGCCTTTAGGCAATGAGTAATATTTTAGGTTAGAAATCAGGTTACTTTGTTGAAGTCGAGACGCTTGACTGAGGTCAAAGGTCTCTTTTACAGAAGATGGATTAGTGGTAAAAAAAAAAAACCTTGACTTCAAACCACAGTGACGTGAGACTGACATAAATAAACATTTGAAACCGTACGCTGTCTCAATGGAGACACCTGCCTCTTTTCACTACAGTGAAATTTAAGAATAAAAGTCATTTCTGAGACGTGAAATAAAACACTTCATATCCAACCAGAGCCGAAGAAGATATCCATCCACGAGGAGAAAAACTATAACGTTCCGAACTGTACTGGGGTTATGGGTTGCTTGAATAGACAGTTTATCAATTTCAAACGCTTGGTATGAAATGAGAGTTTCAGTAATGTATTCATTACTTTCAACATAAAAACATGACTAAAACAAGCTAATCTCTTCAAACAAACCATAATTCACACAGAAAGTATCAAAGAGAAAACTCCATTGTACTCTGTTGGGGGAATAGTGTGGCAAAGCTCCAAAAAAACAACAACAGAATCACAGAGACAATTGTTTTGGTCAGAAAGACTGAATGCACAAGGCCTCTTTGCCAACAACCAAGTCCAAACACACTGAACAAAGCCCACTACCAAGCTTTAAACTAAAAATAAATAAATAAACTTATGGCAGTTTTATTTATTCAAAATACTGTTCAATCCATCTGCTTTCCATCTATAGGGTAATGTAGTAGTGGAATAGCTCTGACATCTGTCCCCTGTGTATTCCTGCAAATAAACAGTGAGCCATTCCCAGACCAGTGGCTGCAGAGCCAGTGTCATAGCCTCAAGGGGAAAGACCATAACCATGAGGACGACCCGTCCTCACGTCAATGCAGATGGACGGATGCTGAGCTGGACAGAGAGTCTTCTCACCTGGACTAAGACCAGACTAAACATTACAGACTCCTACTATTTGATTACTATCCTCTGGAGGGCTTGTCTGGATATAATTCAGTTTGTTAATAAGCCTGACGAGTAACACTTACAGAGGAGCCTGAGAGAGTCTTGGTGCTGAAAACGAAGGGCACTCAACAGAGTGGGATTAAAGATATGGCAAAGCTACACAGTGGCATTGTCCCCGACAGGCGGAGAGTAATGGTGTTGTTTCTGGCTCGGTCTGAGACATGAGGTCAGAAGGGAAAAATTCACTCACTTGGACATGGGACATCCAAGGAGGAAGTATGTGAAGTGTACGTGTGTGAGAGAGTGTGTGCATAACGGTGTGCATTTGAAGGCAATAAGAAATGAAGAGTGATGGTGGGCTAACAGTGTCAAGAGGTAAGAATTTAGGGAGGATCTTTAATCAAAATGCCAGCCAAGAGCAGTCCTGGCTCAAAAGAAAAGGCTTTGCGGTGGCCAATTCCCTGTCATCCAAATAAGGTCTTGGCCAACCTCTAAACAAGGTTTATTAAGAGGGACCAGGGAAGGGAACAGTGTGGCTCTCCTACATGCTGGCATTTCCCCTGATTACAATCACTTGTTGTTTTGTACAGTACTTGAGCGGAGGAGTTGAATAGTGTAAATAAAGATTAAAGCTGCAGTGTTTATGGCCTGAACTCTTAAAAGAACCATTATGTACTGTACTACATGAATGGATATGCATGTCAACCATGTGTACACACAAAATAGAAAATACCAATTGATTACAGCAGACAATATAAAATAAGCAGGAGATATCTTGCGTCTATACCTCTCCACGAGCATCTGCAGATGAGTCTTGGAGTTCTTGATCTTGTTCTGGGCCTCCACGTTCAGCATGTCGACTGTGTTTTCCCCATTGATCTCCAAGATAACATCACCGGTTTGCAAGTCTGCCTGCTCTGCCTTGCTGCCCCCGTTGACCTGTGGAAAAATGAAATGAGCTCCAGTTAGGTGCTCCTGGCCCCAGGTCATGAAAAAATAACAGTGGATGCTTTCCACCCAAGAACCACGAACAGCTTTGAATCACTGGCCTGTGTGAATATTTTGACAATGAGATTCAGAATTTAAAAAAAATTAGAAAACTTGCAAAGCGTTTCATAACATTCACAACCTAAAAATTCCCTAGAATATATAAATAACTCAGTCCACTCAAACGCAAACAGGCACCAAAGGATTTCACTCAAAAACACAGAACAGAGTAGTGGTGGGCAACAGATTCATGACACTCTTGGGAGAAATCATTAGTGTGACACTATTTGATGGTTTGACTGGGCCTGACCTTTGCAACCAGCCTCACCGCATGTCAAAACCAATGCTGTACCACCACACCAGAGGGAATTCCACACTAATGGGCCGCAACATAGCGTCGTCAAAAAGTATGACGGTTCCCACAAAAAAGTTGTGAAAAAAGACAGCCCATAAAACAAGGAATCCAAAACAAATCATCAGCAAGGATGAGAGACTCTTGGTATGGATGAGGGAGCGAGGAAAACGATGGTCAACATTCCGAGTTTAGCGTAAGAGGGCAGGGATGCCATGTCTGGGCCCACTCCAAAGGCAATTAAGAGTTGCTGTGGTGACCCACAACAGTGCGTGCCTTTTCTGATCAGGACACGCCTGAGTTCACATAAACCAAGATTAGTTGGGGGTTCTTTTCCAGGGTCTGTGCCCAAGAAAAACAGGGACAAGCTATCTTTCAAGCCAACAGGAATAAAAGAGGGCATCCATGTCATCTATCTGCCAAGCACCATTCGCTTTGGATGCCTCGACCCTGCGGCTGTTAAAACTGCCAGGGGGGAGGCGGCGGCGGAACGAGACAAGCTGTTCTCACACTGGCCTTTCCAGACCAATTTCAGTGACACAGTTTCTGTCACTTCACAGAATATGTGGGACATCTGAGACAAGCAACCCCGTCGGGGTTGTTTACTGGAAAGCGGTAACAAAATCAAAATTGAACAAATCATGCATAAGGTCTGTTTTTCCAGCACGAGCTGTTAAGTAAAGCCAAACACTGAATGCGTTTGAAGTTGAAGGAGCTTGAAACTCCAGCTGTTTGAAGCCCTGGTGCCCTGCCATGGCTTTGCCGTAATTTATCCTTTTTATGGGCCGAGGAGCTACTGGAGGAATCTCACTGGAAGGAAAAAAAAATAATTCCAGGCTGAGGTGGTGCTCTGCGACTGGGGTATGCAGCAGGCAGAACAGGGTGTCTCCGGTATGCCGAAGTTAGCCCGAGCAACGTTTCCTGATTCTGTTTACTGCACACCGGCTGCTTACAGTGGTATTGTTTCTGCTTCTTTTATTCCATCCTTTCTCCTTTTTGGAAACGGACTGAAAGTATGGTCAGTTAAAAAAAAGTTCTTTAAAAAAATGCAGAATGGTGCTGAATTTACTGACGTAGGTGGTAAAACACGAGCAGGAGTACAGAAACATAAAGCCATGTTGCACATTTCACTCATAAAGCAGGAACCTCCTCAACCTCCCACCTCAGCTTCCACTGTTACTGTAATCAGTGGTTTCCTTCTCATGCAATCGACTTCCATCCTATTCTAACAGGTTCAGTGGTCAAGGAAGCAGCTACGAAGCAGCAGCCGCCATAAACAAAGACAAGAAAAGAGACAGAGGGTGGGAAGTTGACTTTGCATGACATGGTTTTGCAGCCCGTGTTTTGACAAAAACAGGGGATATGGTTTGATAAGGTGTGACCAGGTTCAACACCAGGGCAGCTGTTGGCATGTACCTTTGATACGGTCAACGCCTTTTTGAAGTCTCTTCCTCCACATATTCTGAAGCCCCATGGTGAAGGACCGCTCAGGTTCAGCGTAAACGCCATTGAGTGATCGGATAAACACACACTTTCGTCAAAGCCCTGAAAAGAAAAAGAGAAACAAAGATGAAAATAATTATGTGATTAAACATTCAGCTGGTAAAAGGTTAGTACTCAGAGTCACATGTCCCGATAGCCAGGCATGAGGATATTGACCAGTGACCATTTGTATAAGCTCCCTTTCATCTCTCGCAGCACTTCACTTCCCCTGACCCAAAGACTCCTTGACATGAATTATGCAAGCACATTAAATAGGAATGGGGAGAATCCAAAAGTAAAACCCACATGAATATGGTCACTGAAGTGTCTGCGGCACCAACAACATTCTAGACTTTCAATGCAACAATAAACAAAAAAAGTCATACCAGCATGGAAATAAACATTTCTTTGTGGTTACTGTTTAGCTTAATGTATATGTTCAAAGTATACAGTGGTTCAGTGTAATATAGTGGCCTTTTATACCATGTACGAGAAGAGGCTACGTAAATAAACTTCTGCAGCCATCAAGTCGATTTGTTTAGTAGTCAGTCTATCCCTCATGGGTATTTTATAATGTTCTGCTCAGGATTTGCACGACCATTTGCCGATTCTTCACTCCACAAAGTTTGGTGTGAGTTACTGAGGCTTCATGTACATTCGTGACTGAAGCCAAAGTGTAGTGCAACCATGTGAAGTAGTGTGATCTCTGTCCGCTTGTACATAAACTTGATTCATAGCATTATTTTATTTGTGAAAAGGACAAATAAATCCTATTAAAACATCATTCATGGTTGCTTTGTTCTCGTATCGCCATATGGAACAAATGACCAACTCTAAACAATATTTCTGTTTTGACAGTCAGCGTCGACTATCATGTGCCTGAAGATTATGTTGAGCCTTTGCTGATTATCTTTATCCATCAAAAATCTAGTCAGCTTCATGACAAAACAGATGGGAAACAGATGGAGAGCTTTTAATTACTGCTGAGACTGGAACTTTAACAGTATCACATACTGCAACTTGTGTCTGGTAATGACAGTGTAGTGTCCTCTTCTGTCCGTCTATGGAATAAATATTTATATACAGAAAAAAGCAGGTCTGCTGCAAAAACCTTTTCCTGGTTCATTTGTGTGGATGTATGAAAGTGGCACCGTCTGGTAAAGCCCAGTGTATCCAGCGCCATACTAACCGAGTTTACTCAGCAACAAAATCCAACAGTGTGTCTCTTGCTGACATGAACAGCAGGGGATCTGACAAAGTCTGACTTGACCCTACAAAAGAAAATTGATTTATTCTAATCTTGTGAAATATTTCTAAAACCAATAATGAAAAAGTGCCAAACATCATAGGTTGTGCTAAACTTAACGGTCACCTTAAAAAGATCCACAATCTGTCTAATCCAACAAAAAGACAGAGCCAATTAAACATTTTGTTGTTAAAAAGGCCTTTTTAATAATATCAGAAGATATGCATTTATGGTTTTATTTGTGCCATCAATTACTTTGTCTTCATTTAAGTTATTTACAGAAACATTTTAAAAGGAGGATTTGTAATTTCAATTCCAGTTTGTGCAGACAAAGCCTATGAATGGGTTTAATTGCTTAATTTGTGCTTCATAAATCATCCTGGGTCTGATTGGAACCCAGACAGAGCATGAATAAAGTCACATGAGAGATAAACAATAATTCCGATATTCCTTCGTGTCTTGACAGTAGCCTGTGATTTGACTTTTCTCAGACGAAGCAAGTCTGACTGCATGTGGAGACAAAGAGCGCTGTGGTGGGAAGACGTGATGATGGGATAAGCACTTACAGCTTCATAAACACACCACCACCTGCACCGAGAAACACACTGTGTCCGTGACTGAAGCTCGTCTTGCTAAGAAAAGGTGCATTTATTCTAGATGAAGACATTATTGCAACAAGTAATTTGTAGGTGCACTCCTAGATGATGACACAAGCTATTTTAAGTATAGATTGCAACTTTGCCAAGGCGGAAAAAAAGACATCAAAACAGCTTTCTCAGGTGTTGTGCAACCCAAAACTGACAACTCGGGCTCAAATGGATCTCTAAAAGTGAATGCACAGCTAAATCTAAAAGGCAACTTAATAGAAGAGAAGCAAAGTCAGAGGGAGTCCTAATGCATGTGATGCCTGCCATTTCAGAAAAGGTGTGTAAATGTGTCTGAGGCCATACAGCGTGTGAAATAAAAAAATTAAAACATAAACCTCATGGGCCAGTTCTCTCTGGCCAGTCACAACTGGTGTAAATTCAGTCAAAGAGCAATGTTATTTCATGAAGCACAAAGACATTATCAAGATCTATGCAAATGTCTTTTCCAAATTGTTACGTTATCTTAATATCTGAGAACATGTTCACTTGATATCAAGCAGAAATAATAAAATAAACTCTGCAGCACTGTAAACACAGTATCACCCATGTTGAATGTGAATTATGTTCTCAATATCAGGCTCCATGAAAGAAAAGCCATAAAGGTCTCACAATGATTACACAATACAAATGTCAAAGTTCCAGAAAGTACAAGGAACAAGCAAGAGACGTCACGGAGCAGCGTGGAGGAGATCAAGGACAGCCGCCACGCTGCTCCCTTAAATCCTTCCAGACACTGGCCCACTTCATGGCAGGCACATTCCACAAGTGTTTGGGACAAGCAGTGCAGCCCTAGATACTCATTAACAGTCTGGGCCAATTAGCAGGGTTACTCGGCTCACCATCATTAGGGGCTCTTAATTGGTGCGGCCTCCAGAAATAGGTGCAGTTGTGATAATGACAGGGAGCAGCTGCCCAAAACTTTCCCAGCCTCCGGGGGTGTCATTAGCACTATGAGCCGCGGCAGCTTCTCCTGTAGCGTGGCCATTATCAGGCGGGTACCCTGCTAATTCTCTGTGTAAACCTTCGCCGTTCGCGTCATAAAAATGCCAATGGTGCACAAAGTGAAAGGAGGGCAGAGCTGACAGACAGTGAAAAAGAAAAAAACACTGTGGCAGTGAGGATAAGTGGCACACTCATGCGCTCCGTTTAATTAGCCACTAATGAGCTTTCAGAGGCTGCAGTACTACTTGCATAAAGCAAAGTGCTGAACAGTTTGCTGTAACCTCACCATCCCACAGAAGGATCGATGAGCTGTCGCCAGTAAAAACAAAAGGTGAATTCCCTTCTGGTGACATCTCGCTGCTTTTGTTGAAACCCTAATTTGACAGCACAACTCGACAAGCCCGGCACAATGAGGGGAATTCAAGTCATGGAGTCAGTCTTTCAGTCCGGCATCAGTCACACAGCAGGAGGAGGAGAACGGAAACTGGTCCGGCGGCTCGAGTGAAACGCTCTCACTTCCGACTAACAACAGGCAGGTTTACGACTTACCTGCATACCAACAAACAGCATGGTGTCACGTTTGACATACTACAACATGCTGCATCCTCATGAGACAGGTTTCGATTTTGGCTCACATACTCAAAATATATCCCACACAAGAAGCTGCAACTAATGCAGTGTAATGTAACAAGACTGCTCTTCATAGTCACAAATGGAAATTTTACAGAAGGCAATAATCACCTCCCCCCTCACTGTACTTCCGGATGCTACATATAGCTGTGCTAAAGTTAATTATTTTTAGTAGACAATCCTAAATTATGGACTTTGGGGACAGATAATGATGGCAGGCACTTCAATTAAATTGTATGTACCTGGTATAGCACAGCACAACAGTGGGGTGTCCCTTGTGTAATGGAGAGTATATAACCAGTTCCAAGTCCAGGTTGGACTTAAGGGCCTTTTATGTGAAGAGTTTCCATGTTCTCCCCATGCATGAATGACTTTTCTCCATATATTACTACTACAATGATTTGAGGCCAACTACTAGTTCAAATTACTGTGCGTTTGCCTTGTACAGGATGGCCGACATGTCCAGGGTCTACCCTGGCTTCATCGAGAGTCAATTAATGGGCAACAACTTGGGATCATTGTACTTATAGAATTGTCAGTGTATTAATATTAGACCTTATCAGCGACAGAATTTATGAGGCCAAATGTCCTTTCCTCCGTTAATGCAAGTAGAATCTGTATCTGCACCAAAATTCAAATAGTTACTTTTTATTAGATGCCACATCAAGATTTAATGATATCAAGATCACAGTAAACGTCCTGGTCTAACATTTGTGCTCCTTGTAACTCAAAAGATGGATAAATAGTCGAAGGCATTGCCACTATTTTGCAGTATGCATCATAAAAAAATATTTTTTTGCAGTAAATCTAATTCCAGTGCGGAACACTGCAGTTAAACCTTTACGTTTTCTCCAAGTCAAAATGAAGCAAATAAATACTGTTGTTCAATAGAGGATATATTGTTCAAACGGTGTCCATTCGGTTGCAGGCATCACCACAGTCTTTGCAACTTGCGATGACTTGGACGTTTTCAGCTAGATGTCCTTCCTGATGCAATCTGGATTCTTGTGTCCAGCAATATTACCTATAAAGAGCCAGAACAACAAGAACTGGGTTCCTATACTCTGCTGTGGTGGAAGTAAACAGCCCTCGGGGGAATGATGAGCTCAGCAGTGACTTCACTGTATTTTTCTCTTTCTACAGGGACATTCTTGCTCTCTGGGGGAGTTCCAGCCTGCTGTGTTCACACTTCATATGCTCAAGACCACTCTGGCACTTGTCATGTGTTTGAGGGATTGTCGCTACAGGCAAAACCAGACAGGAGAAGTATGAAGCAGGGAAAACAGGCCTTTTGTAAGATTAGATTCAAGACTCACCGCTCCAGCATGCAGAGTCCCAGAAGTTTAACTTGCATACACATTTCAGGGTTTTCACCTCCAAAACGTTACTCTGGCCAGTTCCTTGTTTATCATGAAGATCAGAACTGAATTCTGTCTGATATATTTAAAATATTTCACCATCAAAGAAAATAATTCGACAAGCACATTACTGGTCAGCTTTTTCAACATTAAATCAAACCTTTTATAGAGAACACCTGCCTTAAGGGTGTCGAAGAATTTTCATATAGGACAATATCGGCATGACTGACCACCTGATTTAGTAAAAACTTACAGAATCACTGGGGTTTCAAGTTTACGGTAGTCAGGGTAAAATCTTAGTGAGTGGAATCAACTGTGCCAAAGTCAGATTGACTTTCTGTATTGGTACCATTTGTACAAATTGAGGAACAGATAAATCAAATGACAAAAGCAATACTTGTACAGAAAAGATGTTGCTAAACTCCAGTCACCGTAAATGTGTCGGTCACAATGCGTTTCCTGGTTTTGTCCTTCGAAAAAAAAGAAAAAAGTGCAGCTGTTTTAATGTCTTCTCACAACAAATGAGAAGCACACAAGCTTGAGTGTGCAGATATAAGACAAATATTATTTAGCCTTTTGACTTTAGGGTGTAGTCCTGCGAGGACAAACACAATGGAGTGAAACCTGCAAACACAAGTCTGAAAGTATGCAAGTTTCTGAGCCAGCAGAAATAATTATGACTCTACCCTGATGATTCATTAAATTTAACAAGCATGTCACAAGACAAGTTAAGGCAACCAGCAGCTGAGAATTGTATTATTACTTAACACGGAACAAAATAGTTTCAGGAACTGTTCTAATTGAAAAACAACATCTTAGAAAATGACCAGCTCCTACATTTACGCCATTCATGGAACCATTTGTGTCATTATGTTTAACAAAGCTAATCCCAAGACTTAACACCTCATTTACTCCACGGAATGGAAAGCTGAAACCTTTTGTGCAACACTGGAAATCAAATATTCTTGTCACTTGTGTGGCATTAAGATTAAACCAGGTATGCTGTATTGTCTGCCACTCAAACCTGACCACCGACATCAACGCTTCACTTCTCACTGAATTGGAGATGCATTTTTCTTTTACTTGAACTCTCAGCCAAAATCCACAGGATCAAGATGGACAAGCATCGGCTCTCCAACATGCCAATAGTGAAAGATAGGACGTATACGTTCAGGTTGTGTTCGTGATGTGAAGGAAGTTTTCTCAGATGAATCACTGTGGCTTCAGGGGAATAGTCCTGGTATGAATCACACACTTGTTGGGGCTCCAACACTGGTCGCCATGCGCCAGTGTGAATTTTCCACAGCGTGTGCTGGTGATGCCACACACTCGAACCCGTGCGTCACTCACTACACTGACCGGTTGGCTCTCACTTGGATGCACACACACACCCACTGAGTAACAGGAAGAAGAATGCATTGGCAGGCCTCTCCCTGGACCGACACTGGAGTGAAAAGGCATTCTGAGCATTCTCCAAATCACGCCTATTTGGTCAGATAAACTGTAGTGGTAATCACCAAGGAGACGAGGGAATCAAACAGGCCAAACAATGGGCAAGTCATGTCTTAAAAGGGTGTTGGTTGATGAACCTCTGTATTGTTGTATACGACTACTCGCTCGTGTGTCATCAAACTAATCATAGACCGAAACATACCTGTGATTTTTGTGGGTTACTCCCTTTTCGGTGAGAAACCTCTTCAGGGTGCGTACTACTAGTGGATTTCATCAACAAAACGCACAAACAACTTCATTCACAAGAGACCTCTCGGCTACTGCTGCTGCTTCTCCCGCTCTGCATTATCATTTAGTGATCGTGTTACTCAAAAGATTCAACACGGCAGCTTAATCAGTTCACCACATCCTCTGCATGCACCATCTTCACGACTAGACAAACACCAAGAACCACAGTCGCACTCTTCAAATATAATATATATCCCTGCAGCTGTGCACCTCTCTGCCTGATGAAAGACAGTTTCCTCGGTTGGGTTGGAAACCAACTTTTGCTGCAACGAAACCTGGTGTAAAGTGGAAAGTAAGTTAAAAAAAAACAAAAAAAACCTAACAGTCAAAAACACCCAGCAAAGGCTCAGCCTCAGCTAAAAGTGAAAACCACACTTCTGCGAAACGGGATCCAAAAGAACATTTTCCTCTTTTTAGACTAAACAAAGTTCTGACTTCCTGCGAGCATGTTCTCGACAGAGACCGCTATAGGAACAGAAACAAATCAAAATCACAGCAACACAGTAGTATTTAGCAAAACTCAGAAAGAAAACAAACAAACAAAAAAAAGTTAATTTACTCCAGTTGAAAACCACACTACAATTGTAAAAATAAACAAAACAAAACAAAAAAATCTCTCCCTGAATTAGAAGCTAACTAACTGGCTCTTTCTGTTTTCTTCAAAAGCTACCGACTTTGCTCCTTATCCTAAATTACAGTGGTCTGTTTTTAGTTCCTGGATAACTTTATCCAGGCTGAGTGCTGGCTCTCTCTCTCTCTCTCTCTCTCTCTCTCTCTACCTCTAACAAAAAAAAAAAAACGAAAAGCCATCAGGAAACAAACAGAGTAAGAGCTGGGTAGGTGAAGCATGTATGTGAAAGGCAGCTGGGCACAATCACAATGCACAACATATACAAACAGCAGGAGATGGAGGCTGGAGAACATGATGCTTCCACAGTGATTGTTCTGGATCAGACTCTCAGGGGGCAGCTCAAGTAGTTTCCCATCTGCTGAGCTCACAGCCACAGCGATTGATTTCCAAACACTGTAGGCCAAGTTAAAGAACAACCACCTCTAGACATGTTTGGGGGGGGGGGGGGGGGGGGGGGGGGTCAATGAGAGGTGCCTTTTACCTGAACCTGCCAATTCATCACAACAGGGGAGAAGGTAACAATTGGACTAACTGTTGGACTAATGTGACATGAATACTGACTTTAAGCTCCAGGAGGTCGCACCTGGTTCAGCCCCTCCACAAATCACACTGACTACTTAATGTGCGCAAATAACTGAACTGCTCTCCTGCATCCAGGAGAGGATGGAAAAGTCTGCAGTGGGCGCTGGAAATTTGAACTGTGTGGGCTTTATTGTTCAGGTCTGCTGGACTGACTTCCAAGTTCCACTTCAATCATGCACCATTAACCAAAGCAGCTCTTCTAAAACGCAGAAAGCTTTAGAATGGACGTTCACATTTAATTTTTTTTAATATTTCAGTGTGAAAATCTCAGCTTTCTCAAAAACAGCAATAAAACACACAATAAAAAGGGTTAAACAGCGGGTATATAAATGTGTGCTTACTCAGCAAATAAGAATTTGACATAAATCAAAGTCCATTTCTCTGTGTTTTTTTTTTTTAAATGAATAAAAAAAAAAAAGTAAAATCACATACCAGGTGATGTGCCTCAAGGTGCGTTCTCCACCTGTTTTAATCTCTGCGCACTGCTCAAGGAAAAACACCGAACACACCCAGAAGAGCTCGTAGTTCCCACTTCACCTCGACTGTCTTCAAGCTGCGCGCACAGCGAGGCACGGAGCTGCTTCAAGACTTCCCTCCCGTCAGTGTGGAGGCACCGACGCGCTGCCGGCGCCTTTATATCTCCTCTGCGGTGTCAGACGTTAAAGATGGCACGCATGAAACCATCACCTGTGGCTGCGCGCGCACTGCTCGCGGTGCCATGTGCTGTTACCAAAATAAACGGGTTTGACACAGGCGGCACCCGGGGCCGAGGGCGGACCGCGTCGAGAGAAGGAGAAGGAGGAAGAGGAGGAGGAGGAGGAGAAGAAGGGTGCCGCAGTGATAATTGAACCATTGATACCCGAAACACTCCTCGGTGACGCATTGTGTCCACGCGCCACCTGCTGGCGGAGAGGGCGCAAAGCAGCGCGCGCGGACGTCACAGTTAATTGAGGTCAATTGATTAATTAGATAATTGCTCTCAGCTGGAATCGAAGCTATGACTGAGTCTTCTGTTCCCGGTTGGTACCGTTTGCTTTTGTGAATAAGCGATAAATAACTTTTTTTTTATTTATTTATGGGAGTGTCCATTAAAACACAGTAAAGTGTCCAAGTATCACTCTCTAAATCCCCCCTGTTTCTCATGCATTGCTTCTCTTCATGAATATGTTCCCTGAAGGTCGGCTCCTCAGAAATGGGACAGCAAGTCCTGTGTTGTAGAATTCTCTAAGACATAACTTCAGCTGTAATAAACTTTCTGCATCAGTGAATTCCTTCAAGCTCATCTCCAGAAATTCTTCAACAACTACTACCCTCAGGGTAAATATTGTATTTATGGTATTGTTTTTGATTAATGTAATGTAACCAAAGAGACTGAATTGTATATTACTTTTAACTTAATGTTTAGTTTATTTTAACTGTTTTCCCTGTCAGTAGTGTATCTAGCATCCTTATTGAATTACTAACAGGCATATTTATCTGTGGGTTAACTGTACTTGTATGTTAGTGTATAGTTTAGGTGTTTTTAGATTTTACCTCATTTGTTTATTTAAATTGCTACTGTCTCTGTAGGATTAACTGTACTTGTAAATGTATGTTCTTATATAGGATACTGTTTATTTTCCTTACTTCTTTTTAGCTCCTGCCTCTAAGAAAGGATGTGGGCTCCCTTTCTAATTTCTGACTTGGGAAAACATTACAGTGCGAGAAACACCCACTCTCACGCACATGTGAAAGCAGACAGCCCCTTCCTGTCATGTCTGACAGTTCCCCATGGAGCAAACTAGAACAGTTGAATGCTTGACTTTCCTCCAGGATCCTTATGATCCGGATGATTGCACTAAAACGCAATACATAAGGAGGCCTGCTTCATCTGTATATATAAACTTTACGTAACTTGCCAATTTATCATTTAAGGTACATTTGCGTGCTTTTACAAATCAAAACTGTCCTAAATGTTTTCACAAATACGCCGTCATGGTTATGTAGTGTCGCCTCGATTCTGAGCTTGAAGGCTTTTCTAAGTGTGGCTTGCATGTTCTTCTTGGGTTTACTCCTCTGGGTATTATTCCCCACCATACAAATACATGCATGGTTATGACAAATTCAACACAAGTAGGACTTTCTCTCAGTGGTGGTGATCTGTCCTGGGAACAGTTAAAGCTTCCTATAGCTCAAACTTAGATGAACGGACTTTAAATTATTCATTTCATATTCTCATATGATACCAAATTATATGATTAAATTAGTTAACAAAAGTAAAACGAGAACACAAGCTGGTATCACTCTGCAATGTTTAATAGACTTCTTAGAAAATTGCGTACCATACATAGGAAATACATTGTTTTTATAACAAATATATATTATTTTTTCAGTTTGATAAAGGGTTACAGTCTGTACAATCATCTCATGAGTCTACTGAATATGATTAAGATTTTACAGTGAAAATCTGAAAGAATCGTATAAAACTGCAAAATAACTTCATGACAACATTTTATTTATTTTTTTTAAGTCACAAATTTGTCAAAGGATTTTTTTTTTTTCCTGGCACAAACATTCATTATTTTGTAAATACTGATTTCAAAGTGACAATGTTAGCCCCGTATTGGGAGGAAATTCAGTAAAAAGCAGTAGCAGCAAACACAGCAAGAATAAAATGAGTGGAAAGTTTAACAGAGTCATGTCATTTAATGTTAGCTTTGACACACACAGCATTAATTCAGTTTTAAGAGATTAACTGTTTGGAACGGAGGCATTCGTTGTTTTGCAGTCAGTCAATATGGCTGATCTTGTACAACTTACTGAGATTTGAAAAGTAATTTCTACAACAAGATGCTTCTATAACAACACAGAACATGATCAGGCACCTCAGTCTCACCCTTGGCAACTCACTTCAATGTCAAAGTGTTGTACAGGATTCCCACATCCAAACTTGGTCAATAAATCAGTACATTGCATGGATTCCATTAATGTTTCTGCATCGCTTTGTAAAGACTGCAGACTGTAAACTTATGTTGATATCTCCAAGCTCTGACTGCGCTTTACTGTGAGCGCTATTTACACATGTTCTTGTAGTTCTCTCATGGGCCTTTTCAAAGATCTGAAAGAAAATCTGGAGGGGGGGAAATATTTAAAGGAAATATAATTAATCCAACAGAATGCTCAAAGGGTGAAATTTCATTCAGAAATCTCAGCAGTGGTTTGCGATGGCTCTGTGGGGGTAAAAAGCTGAATGCAGCGTCAAACCTCAGAGGGAACAGTGCTGTTCAGTGGGAAGGAATGCAAATGTCCTGCAGCTGCAAACAGTTGTGGAACAAAAAATCCATTCTTTGCATCTGAAACTGTATCATCAGCATTCATTCGTTCTTCTCAAGTGATGTGGGTGAAAACACTCTCCATGTCTCTGTGCCACACACATACACATGTACGCAAACATGCAGGGTTGAGGGACCAAATGGTGATCTTCCCCCCCCCCGCTCTTCACCCAGAGTGAACATGCAGGCCTTACTAATCCAGGTGTTTGGAGTGTGGAGGGTGAAGGGGTGGGGCAGTTATTAATAACCAGGCTCCTGTGAGTCCTGGTGGATGTGGCCAAGCAGCAAGTGAAGAAGTCAAACCGGTACAACGTAATTCCCAGGAAAAGTTCCAAAAGCCCGAGTCCGTTCAGACGTACCTGCAATCAAACACATGATAAAAAATACTTGTCAAGGTGAAGACGCCACACAGTGGTGCCGTGGTGAGCGCTCTCGCCTAACCAGTTTGGAACTGGGCTCGGGGGCTTTTCTATGCAGTTTGCACCCTGTGCCTGGGTTTTACTGTGATTTCATAATGCATGCATCAGTGTTTTTGCATTAATGGATTTATGAGCTGTCTGAGGAGGTATCCTGATTTTACGTGGAAACATATTATGTAACGGTGGGTCTATTGATGGAAAGTTGCAATGTGTTGTAACGTCCACTAGAGGGCGAACTGACACTAAGAATATTCACAATTTATATCACTCAAATTCCTTTTAAACTTCAATTTGATGATTTATGGAAATACAAATATATGGTCGTTGTTGTATTTTCAATAAATACAGCATCAAGTGAGGAAAAAATACCAGCACTTACTTACATGTAAGTCTTAAATTCTGTGTTTGTATGAAGGTGTGGCTTTCAGATGACTTAATACAAACTCCTGACTCATGTGTTGAGAGACACGTCACTGAAAAGATTGGACAGAATGTTGTTTCCCCAAAATAAAACGGTCTTGTTTATACAATAAATACAACTGAGTAAGTGCCACACACCCTAAAATGACTATTCTCTGTGACCTTAAAGGGAAACACACCAAATAAATCTTACCTACAAACCAGCCGTCATCACACTTCTCCATTACTTGCACAATGTCTCCTTCTCTGAGCTCCAGCTCGTCTGAATTCTGAGGCTTGTAGTTGTAAACAGCTTTATATCTGAAAATTGAAAATGTGAATACATACATTTAGTGAGAAACGAATGAATGAATCAACTGATCTGCAACACTTGGGGGGGTTTCAAAGTGTAGGAGACATGTAGTTTGATCTTTATTTTCAAGATTATCTGTTCTCCTCTACATTTTAAAATGTGTAGTGTGGCTGGCTACTTAAACTTATTATTAAATCTCGGCACAGTCCCCAAACCACAAAACTGACATTAGAACAGCCGTAAAACAAAAATCATCAGTATAATAAGAGTCATTCGGAATATTTTAATGGAAACATTTAAAAAATAAAAGTCAGCCAAGCCACAAACAAAAGCTAAATGTTAATTTAGCCTTCTATGAACAAATACCTGAGGCTTGGTCAGCAAATTGGAGTGTTATTTTGTCTCAGCAAAAAGTCTACCTATATGAATATAAGTAATCATTTTGATCAGCATCATCCTGACTGTACTTTATGTTAACTCCAGACTGCCTCCTCCCTCCCTCTGGAAGAAACCAGCATGACTGTTTTTGGCCAACCCGGTGACTGTAGTTATTCTGTTTTCCAGAAATAAAAGGTGAAATTAAAAGAAGAATTTGACGACGTACGGTTGCCTTTGCACCACAGTTGAAGCGGAGCTGTTTGGTGCTCGCGTGCGCAGCAGAGAGTTGACATGTGGATTGGACGGAGCAGTCACGCTTGGTATTGCCCCCTGGGAAAAACAGAAACGTCATGTCAGGTATTAGGGAGTAAGAAACGATGAGCCGCATTCCCGACAGGGCAAACAGTAAAGCTTGAGGGAGTGGACGTGCTGGGGAGGGCAGTGAAGGCAGACCTGTGAGGGGTCAGTGTATCTGGGGCTGGCGGCGGTGGGAGCTCCTGGAGAGACGGCTCTGGCTGGGGAGCTCTGGTTTGGAGAGTGTGTCCCAGCCCAGTGGCTGTTCTGGTTGGTGGGCGAAGCAGCTTTAGAGGCGCTGTGGGGCCAACGATTGGCCATTTCTTTAGATACAGGTGACTGAGTAGGGGAGCGTGACTGTGACACAAGGCCGCCGTACGGTACGGGTGAGGAAGGCTTCACGGGGGAGTGCTGAGGTTGTGGGCTCAGTGAGGTGGGCGTGAAAGGTGAGAGTGGTGAATAGCAGGGTGAGTGAAGAGGGCGTCCTGGACTCTGGGGTCCAGGGGAGAGGGGAGACACGGGGCCCGGTGAGTAGTCATCCGTGGAGTATTTGGTGCGAGGCATCTTGAGGACCTGGACATAAGTGGCGGGGAAGATCCCACTCCGGCTGGTCCCTGAGATCCTGCCCTCCAGCCACTTGTCATCAACTCGCCTGGTAATGCTGATCACTTCACCCTGTTGAGATATAGAGATTTAACAAGGTCATTTTGTGGAATTAGCATTTAGAATATATCCAAGTCAAAGTCTGTTTTTATGTAAGAACCATAGCAGTATCTTCCTCTAATCGGGTCTTGTTTGTGATAAAAATGACACAGCTCCCAGAAGCCATTAGCTTGAGTACAACTCTTCATCAATGTAAATCATATAAGCCTCATAATTACAGGCATGGTTTTTACATGAAGATTACGGTCATAACATTCTTTAAAAGTGGGTAGAGAAAATTTTAATTGTGTTTTGAGTAGTAAAAGAATATTACCAACATTGGAACTGTATATGTACATATACAATCCTCATCACAGAGTATTGTACACGAGTATCTTGTGCTGTATTGTGTACATACATGTTTACATGTATGTACACATACATGTAACAGGCCATCAAAAGGAATGAAAAGAGACACAAAAACTCTTTAAGTCTCCACATGTTGGAACTAGCTTGCAGCCGTCCTCTCCATATTTTGTCAGAACATAATTTACAGTCTGTCTTCCTCTTATCATTCTCATGTATATTCGAGATTCTCATGCAGAGGTGAAGAGAGCGACATTTTTTTCAGAGCATGAAGTGCTTACCTTACGAAAAGAAAGCTCCACAGGGAGGTCCGCATTGAAGTTATACAAAGCCACTGCCTCTCCGTAGTCCAGAACCTGGAGAGTGGGAGACTTTATCGGAGTCGGCTTCTCTGTCGGTGGCAAAATCTGTGAAGGAGGTGGATTTTCTGTAGCCGTGATCACATAGTGTCACACCGTAAATGTCGAACAGAGATTGTGCCGCATTAGAAACTCACCTCCACATAGGATGTAGGGAAAATGCCGGCTCGCCCGTGATGCTCTCCTTCAAACCAGTTTGCATCTACCTGCCTGTGGATGTAAACAATGTCGCCTTTCTGCAGCGCGAGCTCCCTGCAGGACGGGAGAACATGAAACAATCTTACAGGGGCGTACGCCGGTATCTTGAGTGTTTTCAATCTGAGCGGTGAAGTCAAGACTTTTGTTTATTGCTGTCATGCTTTGTTTCAGAAATGTAAATGACCGAGCACAACAGGAAGACGTGTATTGATCGTATCAGCTGTAACTCACTTAGGCGACTGCGCCTGGAAATTAAATTTGGCTCGTGCTGCTTTCATCTGAAAAAAAAAACCAATCGTTGAACGTCATGAGAACAAAATAATAGCTGCAATTATTTGAAAAAAGTGAAATCAAACAACAGAGAATAGTTCATTCATTTTTCATGCAATCATAGCACATAGTAAATTGTAGAAATGTACCTTTTTCTCTTCTTTTTTATGTGGAAGCTCCATGATTTCATCTGCAGTGGAGAGACGTTCTACTGTGGAGGAAAAATGAAGTCACGGAGCTGTGAGTGGACTTTTCTAATACGTGCACTCTTTTGTTGTTTTTAAATGTGTTGCTATGTAAAAGCAGTCACAGGCTTAACACCCGCACAGGCTCCGATGGATTCTTGACTTTCCAGGAAGAACAATTGGATAAAGCTAATCTTCAATCAGGTCTTCCGAGTTTAACTTCCTATTTTTCTGGGCTTCCTCCCCACCCATCCACAGCTGTTTCTATAGGAAAAAACTGTTGAGACTTCCCAGGTTTACGTCAGCCTCGATAAAAGGGTGAAATACCAGAGCAGAAAACAACAAAGGCGACGAAAGGAAGCACAGGACCATCAGAAAAAAACATGATTACTTAATGTTCCATCTCAAATGTTCTGACTTGATTGAATAAATGGCCTCATTTTTGAGGATGCAAGGCTTTAATTGTTCAGGATTTAAGAAAGATTACAAAACAATTTATCAACTAATCAGCACTATTTGTAATTAATTGGTTTTATCTTAGTAATAGAGTTATTGCATCGATACTAATGGGGTCCATGTTTACCATATGAAGGAGCCGAGGCTGAGGATGTGCCAACAGAGAGGGGGACAGGCTGCTTGGGTGCTGAGAAGTTGCTGTGAAAAAGAAAATAAATGCTTTAACTTTTTGTGTTTATTTTATCGTCACAGTGTCTTACGATCGGGGAGGACGTCAGGAGACAAAATACACAAACTGCATGCCGCTGAGGGACAGCGTGTGTGGTGCCTTCCTGCAGATTCACTGTAAAGCACATCTGTTTGCAGCTGGGTTTCATACAGAGATGAAACAAATAATCAGACAGCTACAGGGGCGGGCCGACGACACTGTGTGACCTGCCATTGTATTGAAACTCTGGTTTTCAAGAAAGTATGGGAGCTGCATTTATCTTTACAGTCCTGACAGTTCCCTCCTGATAAGATCCATGGGTCTGTGTTTAGGGTTGGAATTCATCCTGAATCAAAAGTTTCCTGCTTGACTTCCTCTGAATCAATTTGCATATTTGCAGACAGTATTCTTGTGTTGCAGTGTTTGCACCGAGACACAAACAGCTACACAAGTCGAGATAGTAAGAAGCAGCGGGGAGGCGATGGACACTTTGCTGTTTTAGAATTAAACCTCCTGGAATGGAAAAGGTCATTAGCCATGAATTTAACCTCAAAAAACAAGCAGTGAGAATCGTCCAAGAATGCATTACACACATGGTGAGAAATGTGGAATGCTGTCTGCTGCTTGATGTAATGAAGACTGTACTTGAACTCGTTAAATGAACAGCCCGCTCACAGTGTGTCGAGCACAGAAGGTCACCTGATCGACTAACAGGTATCTTGCAAAGTAATCCTGGCCGAAGCATGAAGTAAAGTATAGTAACATTACTTGAGGAATGGAGGAACTTCAGACTGGATTTAGAGGTGGAGAGTTCTGCTCAGAGGAGGTCTGTTATCTGGCAATTCACCTTGGATTTACTATTAACTTGTTTGGCATGCGTGAATAGACTTTCTGAACTGAAAATATCTAAGATCCACAAAACATCTCGATCAACTACTATTAATGAATCAAACAGTGTTACATACTTTAATAGTATTAACTGTGTTTGTTCAGTTATTGGTGAACAACATGCATGAAAACATTAACAAATATAAAACCATGCATCAACTTTACACTTTCGTCGGAATGTTTGCAGTCAGCAGTACAATCTGAATGAAAGATACTTTTCCTTAAATAATATAAGTGTAAAAACACTTCTCAAAACTCCTTAAAACAAGCAAACACATTGTGAAATGAAAACTGTCTTAATGATGATCATAGCAGTGGCACAGGTCTTAATCCTACCTGTAGTTTGTGTTGCAGTTTGGAGTCTCTGGCTCTCTGCTTCTGGTCTCCTGCAAACAGAGTGAACGTTTAACAGTTTTTTTCTCCCCTTGCAGCGGCCCTCACAGAACCTCACAGCTCAGAGCAAATCTCACAACAACTCAGACAAAGTGGAGGTGCTGACCACTCCCAAAGGAGCAAGAAATCCCCTGGGTCCTATCCTCCCCAGCCTACAAACAACAACACAACTCATGATCTGTCTGAGCTGCTTGGTATTTCAGTCAAGCTGCAGCCGCTGGAGCCAAACGCAATCACAGGAGAAGCATGAGAATCAAACACTTGTTAGACAGTCCCTGTAGTACAACATAACAACATATTAAAAAATGATTCAAAAGCAATTGATTCTTAGTTGGGTTGTTTTTTTCTGGCAGGCAGTTTTAGGTTTGTTGAGGGAAGCTTGCAGGCAGGTGATCGTCAGTGCAAAATCATCCAAGTACAAGACAGGCAGGCAATGCAGAGGTCATCATCCAGTTCACACAGGGGGGGGATATATATGTGATTAAAGCCAGCAAGCAGAGGGATATTTTCTGAGAGCGTGGAGTAACGAGGACGGTGGGTGGGGAATATGCAAGGTCGGTTGGTGGGAGTGTGGGGATACGACAGAAAGAGAGATTCAGGAGGGGGGCTCAGTACCTCACCCCAGCCTCGATGCTGCTTCTTCTGGGAGAGACTTCGCTCTAGGCCCTGAATCTCCGAATCCAGCTCAGCCTCAAATCGACTCAGCTCAGATACCAGACTGGCCTGAGCTCAAGCAGCGATGGAGTAATGTAGTAGCATGATTACAACACCAATACAGTCTTATTTTAGGAGATGATAGTATCTAATTCATCGTTTTTCTAATGAACCATTGTTATGCAGAGAGTTATACACTTAAGTTGAGTTGGAGACACTCACCTCAATTGAAGGGGGCTTTTGTTTTTCGGGCTGTTTCGTCGCAAGTAATTGAGTCTACGAGAAAAAACAAAAGAAAAACATATTACTGAACCTCATCATTGCTTCAAAAACTACAGATGATCCAAAACTTCAGAACACATAAGAAATCGCCTCGTCGTTTAGCACATGTGGATTTGTTCATAAATTCACATAATTATCAGCTACTTCTTACTGGTCTTTGTCCAATATAAAGTTTCTGAACTTTGAGTAAGAATCCAACGTTAAGATCCTAATTATTTCAATCTCGGCACAGAGTGAGGTTGTCCTTGGTTTCACTCTCTGATGGACCGTTCTGTTTGAGCTCACATGTTCTCATTGTGTGTGGGTTTTGTCGGGGTACTCCTCCACAGTCCAAAAATATGCCTGCGATGCTTATGAGTGACTCAAAATGTCCCATAAATATAAATGTGAGTGTGTGGTATTGTCTGTCTGTGTCCCCTGCTACCCTGATAATTCCCGTTCAGCAAATGTATAGAAAGAAAATAAAAAATTCATTTATGATTCAACAAGAAACTGGATTTTTATACTGTCAGTTCCAATACACAAACTTGATGGCCTTCAGAGCGAAGCAGAAACAACTGAAAATAGTAAGTCAAATTCCTTATTACGTTACATTCCAAAATAGCAGCGTTTCCGACATGCACAAAAAGTCAGCACAATAATTACAGCTTAAATAAAGTGCATTTGGACGCAGGGTGGAGGTCCAGTTTCTAGTAGTTACAAACTCCTGGAGTTCAGCAATGCCTCTTTTACCCTCTCCTTAGAAAGACATAACCCCACCTGCAGCTGATCCAGCTATGCAACATGACTTTAAAAGGCTTCAATGGTGAGAAGTTGAGCCTTTTTTTTTCTTTTGTAAACTCTTGGCTGAACATTTCCCCCTGAATGCCAGAACCTTCCCAGTTAGTTCGGAGTCATCCTGCCTGAAAAATCTCAGTCTGAAATGTCCCTGTGAAGCAGCTCAACACCTGATATGGTCGATGTGCGGTTTGTTCAACACCGTCCAGGGGATTCAACATTGGCCTTTGTCATAAAAACAAAATGAAATCAGTCTCTGTGCTGTCAGCTGTTGCACACTACAAGAGGTTAACACCGTAATACGAATCACAAGACGCCTCAGCTCCTGTGGGGGAGTGAAAACAAAGATTTCTTTTCTTCACCAGTGTAGACACAAGGTACATAATGCACAAGATCTAGGACAGCGTTGCAAGAACCATTTAAGAAAAATAAACAAAACAAAACAAAACAACTTCAAGACAACACTCTGTGACTCACTGGGGATGTTCAAATGCGGAGTACACGTCTCAAGTACACAAATGATTCCATACTCTGTCAATGCAGCACCCAGAAGGTGCGGGACACACAAACCAATGAAAAACAATCCCAGAAGACTCATTCAAAAGCTCGTAAATCACAACCTTTAAGGATAAAACCTGGTACAGCCACAAACATGAACACTTCTATGAAGCCTGGTCTGAAAAACATAATGAATGAATGCTAAAAAGGCTCGCTCTGAATAGAAGACGCGCCCAGGAAGCGCCAGGTACCATGCACTGTCAAAAACCTTCACTCACAAGTCATCAGATACCTCGCGTGAGAAGGTGAAATACGAGGACTTAGACTGTAATCCTGTTAGAAAAGGTGACCAGCCCGCTCTCGAGCGCCACGGTGGGAAAAGAAACAGACTACACAAAGAACTTTGATGATGAACCAACAACAATACCAGGTAAATCCGCCACACAAAATCATTTTTTAGGGAGGAATCAGATCCTCTTTCTGCTCTGACTACATGTGAGCTCGTACCTGGCTGTGGCTTTCAGAGGTGGACGTCTTTCCAGGCTCAAAGTCGAATATACTCTTTGGTTGACGGTGCTGCTTTCCTGGTTCTGATAGCTTATCTACATCCTCGCTCCTGAAACAAAACACCCCGAAACACACACACACACACACACACACACACACACACACACACACACACACACACACACACACACACACACACACACACACACACACACACACACACACACACACACACACACACACACACACATCATGGACAGCAACTTAATCACGGCCTCATTGTGAGCACCTGTAACAACAAATCCAAACTTGTCTCGACTGCACATTTTTTCTCCTCTGCTTTCACCCCGCATGATAGTTTATATGTCACACCGGTACAGGTCATACAGTTTTGCCACGTGTTGAGTGTACAGGTGTTTCATTTTGAAGAAAAGTACAAAAAAAAAACCCACTGCATCTCAAGCTGTCTAGAAGTTTAATTAAAAATGCCGAAAGGAGTTTGGTGATTGATCGTGAGTTTGCTTCAGTTTTCCTTCCAGTTCATGCTGGGATATGAGCAGTCGTCTCGTGACCCTGAAGCAGTTGCATCAAATCAGGGTAAACTCACCAGTCTGGAAGAGCTCCGTGAGGCGTCAGTCTGAAGAGATTCTTGTCTGCTTCGTTACTTTCCTCTGTATTATCAGATAACCGGAGTCCTGCATGCGGATCAGTGGATCAGCTTCACATATAGAAATTATTACAGAAACAAACAATGATAGAGTCACTGGATAAACTCACTCTCAATCGACCACTGCTGCGAATCCTCCAGTTCTGGTGAACAAAGACATTATTTTCGGATCAGTTAAGCACTTTATAGACATAAATTAGAAGGAAAGCCACATTTACTCTTATTCAAAATCTCACATGTTGCTCAGTTTGAGAAATCAGATAATGCGCTTCAAATATTGTGTAAGTATATAAAACAAAACTAAAAATAGGAACAAAACTTTATCATTTCTCCCAATGTTTTATAACCTATATTCAAAGCGCGATAATGTGGAACTCAATGCATGTTTATGAATAGATTCTCTGTGTTGTTACTAATACGTTCTTCAGGAGAAGTTGTCATATATTCTTATATAATTCAGTTTGATTTAAAATGAGATACAAAGCATCCTAGATGGTTTTGTTAGAGGAGTTTCCTCCCTGAATCATATTTTCTAGTAAGATTATTCTGCCAAATCCTGTCACTGTTATGACAACATGTGTTTCAACAGGAAATGCAGCACATGAAGCTGCTTTGGTGCTTTTTTTCCTCAGTAGGTTGAATTATAAAACAATTTGAATAAAACGTGCAGAAATATTACTACAAAATACAAAATTGATTTAGAATTTAAACCGACACTCCTGTCATGAGTTTAGTAAATAAATACCAGGACACATCGTTCTATTATGCAACACAAAACAGAGATAACTGAAAACCCGGGTATAGGAGGGGCTGACATAAGAAGCTGGATTAATGTCAGATCTCATGAACTGAGATGACATAAGACTTTAGGGCTCTTTCATCATGTCTTATTTTGCCCCTGCAATAATCTGTTTGCTGAATAACCTCTGTTGTACCTGACGCTGACAGTGAGGAATTTGCTCTGGAGTGGAGTGTGTGAACGGAGGAGGAGGAGGAGGAGGAGGAGGAGGAGGAGGAGGAGGAGGAGGAGGAGGAGTATATTTACCCTCTGGCTTCTTGTGAATCTGTCTGAACATGCTCTTGTACCAGTCTCTGGGCTTGTTAACACTCTGATGCAAGAACAGAGGGGAGGTGCAGAAAGTAAATAAACCTGGCAAATCAGACTTTGTTAAAATACTTTTCATGACTGTTTACATCAAACTCCAAAAAAGAGAAGAGTAAGAAACCGAGCTCACTAACAGAAATAGAGCTGCAGAACACTCTCCATCATACACAACACAATGAAAGAAAGTGTTTGGTAATGAAGTACTAAGTTCTGGTGTCTTACCGATCTGGAGGCGATTGGCATCCCGGTCTCATCCACCGGTCCGATTCCTTGGAACTTGATCAGCCTCTCCTCTCTGGTGGGCGTCCAGCTGCGTGGTAAAGTGGCCACAGCCTGGACGCCATTGGACAGTCCGCCTGGGTTACCATCATAAATATAAGATTTCAGTCACTATGTTCCTCACCGTTAGTCACATATTAAACGTCTGTGTTTTCAAGCAAGAAATCAATGCTAAACTTTACTGAGTCAATTTTATAACCTGACGTTTCAACGCCACTCGGCTCCAGTTATAGATTACAATACAAAAAATGACAGATGAAACTTTAAACTGCACTGTTATATTATAAAAATAACTGTTATATTTTATAAACAAACATCGCTATATTGTTATATTCAGGCTTGATCTCCTTTTTAAACTTTCCACTTCTTCAGTTATGTTGTCGGATAATTCAATCCGTTTAAAAATACAAGTTTACATTTTATTAAGGATAAAATCTCCTGGATTGGCTAAGTGAAATAGACAAATGAGAAGTTATCCAGCTAAGACATCCTTGCCTGGACTTTAAATGATAAATACCAGTGATAAAACTGCGTAAGTTCATTTTGGACAATAACGGTAAACATTCTTTGAATTTCTTGATTTGTTTTATACATTAGTTATACATTTTCAGCAGCTATTTTAATTCGTTTTTTTATTATATTTAAATTGTTTTTAATTTAGTATGCACTGAGTTGATTTGCCCAAGAATATATGTGAAGTTCCTCTCAGGTGAGCCAATGGACAGGTCACTCAATGGCAAATCTATGTATTTGCATTTTTAAGATAGATAAGCTGTAGTGCTGGAAACATGTCTTTTTTTTATCTAACATTTCTACAATCAACATCACATACAATATAACTCTAATATGATCCTCAATTCTTAACCATTCATTGACAAAGTGATAGAAAAATTCTTAATCTTACTGTGTGCCTGTGATGGTCCATAGTATGAGCCAAAGCTGAGACTTCCTGGGCCGCTTCCATTGAGCTCTGACACCTAGCAAAGGAAATAAATGTATAAATTAACGGTAATGCAACAAAAATCTCAGTGTGATGAAGCTGAAAACCCTCAATAGTGACCTTGTGGCCACAATTGATTTTATATAGCATGTAATTCCTCATTTTTCCACAGGGAGGAGCCCTTGTTTACTAAACTCTTCACACTGAGCCTCAGTAGTTTTAATAACTCAGACTCCAAGCCATCATCAGATACCTTGGAGTCTCCAGATGGCTGCCTCACGGAGCGGAAGGGGCTCAGAGGAGGCGTGGGGAGTCCAGGGGAGATGACCACCTCATGGGTCAGCTCTGGAGAAGTTAGGATGTGCTGATGTGAAGAAACTCCGGGGCCCCCGGGGAAAACAATCCTGGAGCCATTTGGTCCTCCAACCACTTCCTCACTTTGCTAAACAAAGAGGAAATGAGAAATATAGATGAACAAAAACACTGTGTGAACTTTGCTCCTGTCATGTCCTCCTGCTTGCCGAGAGTAAACAATGCTCTCCACGCGAGGTCATGTGAACTTGGTAACAGTCGAGCGATTCTCCAGAGGATAACCGGCCTCAGTGGGGGAGCCTCTGATGAAAAGGTCCCTAATTTATTTAAAGCACGAGCAGGGGGACGTGGCGTGTCCACCCACTCCATCATCTCTCTAGACTCCACTGCAGAAAGGCTTCATTCAAGGTGCAAGAGCGGGGGCACTGAAACAGGAGAGCACCATTATGAGCCCATTAACTCTCTATTCACCCAGTCTCCCTATTCTCCATCCAGGCGGTGGAGCTGGGGCCAGGGAGGTTGTGATGGGGTCTCTGATGTCAACTTCAAAATCGAGCAGAGTTAGCTGTGACCTTGTGGTCTCCATAGTAACTTTTTACTCCTCCAGCTGGCCCGTGATGACCAGTCCTCCTCCTCCATGTGGTCCTATCAGAAGCTCCGGCCCTCCCTGCTCACTCGTCGAGGGGTCATGGGAAAGCCCCCGGGTGCCTGGTGGGGATGGCTATCTGCACCACAGGCATGTTTTTGTGACACTTGACTGGACATGTGTCACACTAATGAGTGTTGTATTACAAGGCAACGTCATATGTTCATCTGCTGGAAAAGGCGGTGCTTTACCTGAGACTGCATGTGATCTGTTATGGTCGTTCAGGGTATCAGCGTTGTTGACCCGGCATCGAAGGTATCTGCAAAAATATTTGTAAAATGTTAATGTCAATATCCTCCAAATCTGTTAAAATATCAATAATTTAATTTTAAATTGTATTTATATACCACTCAGGTTTCGTAACATCACATTATCATCTTAGTAGTTTTCGTAAAACAAATCTTGCTGATTTCACTCATTTATCCACTAGGTGCCTCACTTCTTCAGTGAAGTCACGCCATGAGCTTTGAGAAAACCTGCATACTCCAGATAGACTGCAGGAATTTTGCCTTCTGAGAGGCAGCAAGCTGTTCCTTACATTAGCGTGAATAGAAACACTAAGGAAAGGTAGTATTCTGATTTAAGATTGAATTGTACAGTATGCGACCCCTGAGCTAAAATTACTTTGAAAACACTGATATATCGGTTTATACTGCAAGAAGTTTCCTGGTTTTAAACCATCTTAAAAATGTCTTAGATTGATAAATAGATAAATCATATTTGCTGCACGAGTATTTGAGAAACCATCTTCATTCAAAAAAGTTTTCACCTTTGTTTTTAGGATCTGTAGCTTATATAGTTCTTCAACGGGAATTTTCATGTTCAGTCAATCTTTTTGTAAAATTATTCAAAATATCTGAAGAATATTAAAAATGTTCAAATATGAATTGTTTCCTTTTTTTAACGGCTCATGATCTATGTTAGGAAGCACAAAGCCTTTCTGTCATGACTTCACATTTCACAGCTGTTCCATTATCCCATCCCAAAAGAATCCTAACGAGGGAAAGTCAGCGTCATCCACTTTTCCCCCCAGTTACTGAGGAAAAAAAACAAAAAAAAACAATGACAGTGACTCACAGGCCTGGCTTCCCTCATTCTTCCCAGTCAAACAAAGTCGTAACAAGCCAGACCTGATAATGGATAAGGTTGGCTACTGAAAGTGGAGACCAGCTCCTAATCAACTGCACCTCAGACTGACAGGTTAGAGCTGCTGTTTCAACATCAAAGTGGGTTAGTGAAGAGGAGGAAACTGTTTCCGCTCCTGAGTGCGACGAGCACCTATAGTGGCTAAATAGTCTCTAATGACAATACAGGCAAACTGCAGACTCTTGACAGCCCTGAATAAGCTTCACTCTCCAGCCTCTGCGAAGGCCAGCTACTCAATTGATTCTGAAGTCTTGTTTTGGGGGTAAAAACTCACAGAAAGTAACGCTGACACAACTTGTCAGGTAAATATAAGGAATTTGCCTTTAAAAGCTTTTGGCTTTGGCTAGAAAATAATGACCTAGTGGGGCCCAGACGGCTGCAGGCTGAGAGCTGCCCGACACAATTTGCACTAATGAGTTTTCCATGTGGCATTCGCAGCTGCGTATTAGAGTCCATAATCATTGTGGTGAAGACCAAGAAACGTATAAGCAGCCTGTGTCTCTGCGCACAAGGTTGGGAGACTGCACAGGGCTCATCCGCTGATAGAATCAACGTCGCCGTTTCCAGACAACGCCGTCACTCATCTGAGTCATCATGTCCCAGTAAACTACATTACATAATGAGAGAAAGATGGGAACCAGAGAATTGAGTCCACAACAAAGCTGTTAACGCTCACGCATGACAGATGACCCATCATCGCTTAAACCAATCAGTGCCAGCTGATTATCCATCTGACAATAGGAAACATCGCAAACAAGCTCAACTTACGAATAATTACTGCAACTAACCTCATTTACAAGATGTTTAACAAGCTGGTCCCTGTTTATGCCTGATCTCCTCTGAGCAAGAGGCCAGTCAGTCTGAAGGAGAGTCACTCTGATGAAGCAATTACAAGATGAATAATTAACATTCGAACATTTGAGGAAGAAACAATGGACTCTCTTTTCTATTTAATACTTCTCATAAGTAGTTAATGAAATATTAAAATAATAATAATGACTTCAAGCCCAAAATGTACGCATTGGCCAGGCATCCCCAGAATAACATAACCATACGTGGTAATTCCCTCAATTCTTCCTGTCCCGTGCCAGTCGAAGTGTGGCAGCTTTCATGCATTTAATGCATCTACTCATTTATATTTAGCTGCTATAGCTGCACATTGCGCTGTAGCGTCATCGGACTTGGTGGTGTGTTGGAAGTCCAGTGACAAATTCTCACGTTTGTCATCTAGAAAAACAATGCAATCAGTGGACCTGAGAAAGTTCCTTTCAGTTACTTCCAAATAACATTGATGCACCAGACACATCATACAAGAACAGTAGCAGGCTAATGGATGTGATGTTTGTAACTTCATTGCTTGGCCGGAGGATGGAAGGTTTTAGATTTAAGAACTATCGTATACAGGTGTAGATAAGAATTCAACTGTGTGTTATATATGCAGAAAGAATTTCCATATCATGAAGCCATTCAAGTCCACAAATGCCTAATCTACAGGTGTGAGCTATAAAGTTTTAAAAATGAAAAATACACATAATTTGTCTATGTAAACATACATATATATTCCTTCACCAGATTAATTAAGTTACCATTCGCACACACACATATGGCGCTGATTTTAGTCTCCTGTGTTATAAATTTCCACCTTCTCCAATGTGTGCCCTATTAACAGTTAAGATAAGAATATGCCACTACAGTTTATACTTTAATGTGTGAGCGTGTACACTCTGAGAAAATCATCGAATCATTCATTCAAAAAAGTACAAGTCATAATAATAACCACGTGGTATATTGAAGCAGCGTTATTAGTTTCATACAGTCCGACTCTGAAAAACCTATGATCAGTCTCACTGGACATCAGAGTAAAGAACCCATAAGACTCCATAAGACACTCTAAATAATATAGACATTTGTCCTGTAATATGGTTGACTGGTGAATGCAACACATCAGTATGAATATGAGTGCCGTGTGTGTACTGAGCAGATAAAAGCCATTTTGACCTTAACAATTGCTTTTATCACTAAATATCTTTGAGGTTTTAATATATTTGGGCAGGCTTCCCTCTTCTAATGGTAGCAGCAAGAAGGAAAGGGAAGATCTACAAGACAGTAGTGAGACTTGTATGGTTTGGAACTGTGGGAACAATGGAGCTGGAGGTGGCAGAGATAAACTGAAGAGGCCGGGGATGGTTTGGACGTGTGCTGAGAAAAGCTAGTGGATAAATTAAATGTCGGAAATGGAGAAGATGAAGAACAACTCAGTGAACATTTATGGATGCAGTGAAGGAGGACATGTCGATGGTTCAGTTTGAAACTTCAGAAAACTCCCACCGGACAGGAAGAAAAATGACACAACTTCTACACAAATCTTTTCAGTGTTACCATTAGACTGGATTCTTTTTCAATTGGGAAAAGAAATAACCAAAAAAAAAACATTCCACATTTGATTTAATACAACGACAGTTATGTACGAATTGCAATATTTTGTGGTTGAAATAGGAACTCCCTCCCCCTAACAGCCAAAACATTGTGCTTCATCAAAAGTAGCCCCTCCACAAATAAACGCATGTCATAACATTGACTCTGTCTCATTCCTCTTGGGAACAAAATCCACCACAGAAATCCTCCAGGACCAGAAGCATTCCCCCTTCGACAGCACCAAACACAATCCTGCCTAATAAGGAGAAATCAGTGTTGATATCTAGCTAGAAAATCCCTGTCCAGAAATCTTGGCCCTCCTCGGATCTGCTCTGAACGCCCAGTGCATTCTTATGTAATTACGAAGACTCAACACAGGAGGCAGCTACAAGCTTTCACAGACGGCAACTCGATGCTATCTGAAATGTTGTAGGCCACAAATTTACAAGCAAAACTCCTGCTAGGTGAGAGGTCCATTATCACCGCTGGATCGGCTTCACAGATTGAAGGAAAAACAGACCCATAAAAGGCCCGGATATAGAGATAATGTCAGGCCTCAGACGTGCCTTTTGCAACATCACGTTAATATTTTCAGCCTGAGGAAAATCCAAAGTTCTCTGTTTGAGTTTATTTTACATTCAGTCTCGGATAGGTTAACTGAGGACATGCAACATGAGAACCAAAGGGAATTCTGCATTTTTCCTCCTTCTTTAGCCAGTCTCTTTGAGCCAGATGTGAAATTCCAACGGTGGGCTACAAGTACAGCTGTAGGTCTGTGAGCTATTTTGTATGATGATCTGAAGAAAAGAAACACAGATGGCATAAATTTGGTTGTTGATTTTTCACCATCAATCTGAAGACAATAACCTGGATAATCAGAACAACTTATTCTCTGATCTGCTGACAGTTCGTAGTATATTTCTCTGACTGTTAATACTGAGCTGGCAACATTTTTTTTTAAAAAGGCTCATCTACATACACTTTCTTAGCCAGAAAACACTTTCCCTTTAAACTTGAAGCACTAAATCTCCTGGTCATCTACATGTAAGTGTTTCACATAATCATATTTAATGTTACTATCTGAATAATACACTTAATTACTATATGAGATCTCTGTTTATTTGTTACCTTTATTATCACCGTGTTGTTCTGTTCTTTTGGTCGGGACACTCTGGAAGCAAAGACCTTCAGTGCAGCTTGTGTGATTAAATATAAAGGGTTTTCTAAACTTGACACTATGTAGAATCTCTACATCCCTGCTGTTATCTATAGAAGGCAAATGAGTATCCAGGATATTACGCTGAGCTGTTGCGCCAGAGAAGACCTACTCAGCAGCTATACGGGGTCAGTGAGCTTCACCACACCCAATGTGAGTCCTGTGAATCATAATAGACAAGACAAGGAATAGCTGCACAACACCAATGGGAGGTAACAAATAAGAAGAAAAGAAAAGGTTTTTTGAGTTCAGTATGAAGAGAAACCAGTCTGTCAAATAGCTTTCGTTCACAAGAACTGGAGATTACAGCAACATCGGTCATCGAATTTCCCAAACGTGTCCGTCTTCTATTGCAGCCAGGTCTCTTCTGAGAAGACGGTGACCTCTGATGACCTGGTTCTGCACCACACAGGGAGAGAGCTTCTTGCATTGTTCCCGCTAAGAACAAGGCTGTCGAGGTGACAGTGGTGACACAGTGGTGACCCGTGAACCTGCGTTCAGTATGAAAGGTCATGAAGTGCAGGTCAGGGAGGGAAACTCTTTGTCCATAAATCAAGGCCAATGGACTTGAATAAAACAAATTAAACAGTCACTTCTGAATTGATCTCCATTCATTAACATGGTTCATGTCCTCTGTTTTGGAGTGTGCGCTGGGGAGTAGAGAGCAGAGTTAATCATTGACTCCATGCGGTGGGAACTGCTGCACACAGTCTGATGAAAGGATCTAAGTCTTGCTCATGTGAAGGGGAGCTGCCAAAATATGAGCCCAGCTCCAATTGGTCCTTTTATGAGGTTCACCTGCATTAGACCTCAACCTAAACCCTAATGAGACCTAAACTCTTCAAATTGTATGAGATTATCTCCTCTAAATATATTGTTTATATCCAAGTTAGTATTGCGTCACATGTAGAAGAAAAGGGTCAAAGCTTATCAATCGTATTACATGATGTACAAGATACCTGCTACCTAACAAGTTATACAATGTGGTGAAAAGAGCAAAGAAAGAAAAATTTCCGCTGAAATAAAAGTGATGCGCTGGTAATTTCAAGCACATTTGTGGAGTAAATAAAACAGGCATTTCCCTGAAAACTCATGAAATGAGTCACTCAGCAGCTATGTGAAAGGTCAATCTCGAGAGGTGGATCGCACAACCATCCTGCCTTCCCGCGACTCAACAGACGTGCAGATGGAGCTCCATACAAGGTCCTGGGGAGCCGCAAGTTTATGATATGGTGTTATTGGTGGATACACACATTTATCAGGAGGGGAAGTATTTCACCTCCATGTATGGTGCTCCTCCAGTCTGAGCAACAACAGGAGGAGTCTGCGTGCTTCTTGTCAATGGAGAGGCAATGTGTCCATAAGGTAATAAATCAGCCTCCTGCCACCAGAGAGAGTAGTAGAATTGCACCATTTTATCAAACATATTCTCTCTCATTTCTAAACTGAGTGAGAAAGTACATGCTCGGTGCACAGTATGTGCACAGTTTTAAATTCTCATGCTTGTCATTTTGCATCTTCAAAGCTGAGTCCAGCTCGAGGATATGAGCAGTGACAGCTCGATCCTCTGTAGAATCACAAAGGAAGTCAGAGCTGGCTGTGGAAATCACCCCGACAGTAAGGAGAGCCCCCTGGCTTCCAAGGATTCCTTGACCAGGGGGGCCATTACCCTTGATATCTGCTGCGGGATGAGAGCATAATCTCACGCAACAAAAGATTTCCTCTGACTGTCTCAAACTCACCTGGCAGCTACCAGTGTAAACTTACCTACCGGGCAAAGCAATGAGGGATGACATGTTGAGAAACAATACCCACTGTGTCCACTCTCTCTCCTACTCTCCTCCAGCCATAACACCTGATGCTCTCTCCTTTACTTCACTCAACACACCTTGTCTGCTTCAACATTTGGAAATGCAGACATTACAGGAGTTCATCTTCTGTGAGAACACAGCTCTCTGTGTAAACTCCAGGCATTGCTCGTGTGGAGCAGCACATACTCCGCCAGCAGTCAGACTGGTTATTCAGCCTTAACAAAAAAAACACACTTGCAAGGAAGCCAAGCATGCCGTACATCTCTGTACAGCTACGATGATTAATTGGACTCACCTTCAAAGTTGAAGCAAGAAGCAAAGTCACACCTCGTTCTGTCTGCCCCGAGTCGCGCATGAAAACCACTCTGCTGACCTTCACTGCACTTTCTCTCTCTGACTCTTGAAACTAGCCAGGACACACAATCTCTCTCTCTCTCTCTCTCTCTCTCTCTCTCTCTCTCTCTCTCTCTCTCTCTCTCTCTCTCTCTCTCTCTCTCTCTCTCTCACTCACTCTGCAGAGGACTTCCCGGTTGACAGGCGTTGCCATAGCAACCAAACTCGGCCCTCGTTCAAAAGCCATTCTACACTTGGCTTGTCGTTTCGGGGCACCTCCTTGAGTGAGGCAGTTCGTATTGTTGTGATAAGGTGATATTTCACAGTGCAGGGTTAACCAAAGGGGAACACAAATAGTTCATCACCTCCACGTCCCAGCCACTGCTCACTGATATCCCCCCTCTTAACTTTATCACTTCTATGCCTCCTGCTCTCTTTGTCTGTGTGTGTGTGTGTGTGTGTGTGTGTGTGTGTGTGTGTGTGTGTGTGTGTGTGTGTGTGTGTGTGTGTGTGTGTGTGTGTGTGTGTGTGTGTGTGTGTGTGTGTGTGTGTGTGTGTGTGTGTGTGGCCAGGTCTCTTGCCTGCCAAATCCATGAAGGGAGAATAAGAGTTCTTTTTGTTCCAGGAGCCCTGGAAGTGTTTCAAAGTCATTATTCCAGGTTTTATAGTGTACCACAAGTTTTTCTCACTTTTATCCCACACACACACGCACACACACACACACACACACACACACACACACACACACACACACACACACACACACACACACACACACACACACACACACACACACACACACACACACACACACAAACACACACACACACACACACACACACACACACACATGAATGCACACACCAGCGCGGAGCATTACTTGTGGGGTCCACTCGTTGCATCCCCTGGTGCCTTACACCAACCTTACCATCACAACAAAGTGTCTATAGCTTTTAGTCCTACGATTATTACCTAAACCTTGCTGTTGACTGACCATTACCCTTGACTTTTGACCTCATGTCAAACCTTAATCTTGAATCTGATCCAATTCTTAACCACAATCAAACTTGTTTTCTTAAATCTCAATCTTTGCCTCAATTTTAGCCTCAATCCCAGGAGACAGCCTGAGCCTTAATCTGGTCATAAACAAATACGAACAATGTTGACATTAAACTTAATCTCAGTTTTAGCCATCGCTCCAACGTCTGCCTGACCTTGAATTGAATCCTTAACTCTACTTTCAAATTCCTGACCTCAATCCAACTCTCATCTCTGCTTCATCCTTTTGATAAAAGCTGTAAACCTAAATGAGAAGAAAAAACCCCAAATCCAAGCATCTGAATCCTGACATTTAAACTCTATCCCTCACAAGACCATTGACTCTGTTCACCACTCACTAGGCTGAAAGAGGTAAACATCACTGTAATTTAAACGTCCTGACCCAGTTGTGATTTCAACCCTAAAACCACACTTCAACCATTAGAAATATGTAAATTGTGAAAACACGTATTTTGAAACAAACCAAAACTGTGGTGGTCACACAGACACACACACACACACACACACACACTCATGAATGCACACATACACACACACAAAATACTTTCCAATATTGAGATTAAAGGAAGTAACCAGAGACTGAACCATGTCACTCTTTATAACCAGGAAATTATTCAAAGTTGGAGATGTGTTATGAACACAGATAAGTAAGTGAAACTCTGGTGGGATGGTTGGCCAAACTTTGGCGCCAACACCAGTTAGAAAGGAATGAACACTTTCCAAATTCCCCCGGCCTCTCTTGCAGGCAGTTCTTGCCCAAATAAAACCAGGATTACCTGTTCATCCACATGTCCTGCCAAAAGAGACAAACAGCACAAAAAGTCGATGTCTAACATGCTGACACGTTTGTTTTAGCATGTCTTCTGTCCTGAAAGGACAGAGTTACAAGGTCCGTGTCGCAGGTTAGGGATCCCATCACCAGCTGATGAATGCAATTAGCTTCAATTCTCACAACCACAATGTAATCTGAAAAAAAAACTGAAAGGAGAGCTAAGAATTGCATTAATGGTATCTTCAGTGGTCCTTCAAGTTGTTTAAAAGTCTGTCTGCGTGTGCTGACCCATTTCAGCTTGAAACTGAAGGACTCAGCTCTATTAAATAATTCAGCGGTCTGGCCCGGTAGAGCAAAACTCAAGGCTGATATCCATTTACCATGCCTGTTACTGCCAAACAGCAGCGCGGCAAAATCTTGAGGGGCAACGAGGGCTTGCTGGAGAAGGGCCCCTTCATAATCAGTCCCACTAGTGCAGACTTTCACCCCACTGCGAGCACATCTGACACCCTGTCACTCTGCAGTAAAATGAAGTAACCATGCAAAAAGTTCAGACTGGGATTCAACACCTTTCCCACAGGGTCCTTGTACATGTGATCGCTGCACAAAACCAACAGGAAGGTTTATAAACATATTGGACCGAAGGTTGCTTGTCTCAGCCTTTCACTTCGGTGGACGGATTCCAGCAGACCTTTACTACGCTGTAAATACCCACCACTGTCCTTTCACACAGTGCCAGTGTGGCACTGCAGAGGCTCATTAAAATAATGACAACCGAAGATTCCAGCGAGTGAATAAACCATGACAGAAATGGGTTATATAATCAAAAACTTAATTACTTAGTGCCTAAGGGGACAAACTTTAAGATTTGGGACAGCCAGTCTGTAAAATTCAGAGATAGCGTTACCATCAAACTGTCACATCGTCAAGGTGATAGGAGTCCACGGGGTTAACAAGCATCAGCGTGGACAGATAACGAACGCAAACAATACTTTACAGTTAGTCACGTAACAATCTGGGAACAAACACAAAAAGCATCAGGGTTTATTCTGACTGTAAACAGCCTTTTGTAGCCCAGGACTCTGTGTCATACTGTTGGCTAAAGAGGACTAACATCTCCATAAATCTGCCATGAATCATCATGGGCTTGGTCAGATAAACAAATCAAACAATAACAACAACAAAAACTGAGCACTTCTAACCTGGAAACATCCTCACACACTAAACAGCTTTAGGATAGAGGCCTGATCACAACCATCTTATATCAGGGTGCCATTTACTCTTTGGAAGGCTTGTTCGGGTACATAGCTTTCCCTCAACTACTAAACAACTCAACAATTAACAGAATACTGAGGTAAAACAGTCCCAACAATAAAACAAGAATAAATAGTATTTGCACTTTTGTTTTGTTTTTTTATTCATTTACTGATAATGGCTGAAAAATAAACATGATGCTCAAATCTGTCAGAAAATCTCTCTAAACTGTAATAAAAACATGCATTTAAATGATTCCTGTTGCTGTGACGGATGCTGGGAAAAGTAATTTATTGTTTTCTTTCCTCGTGACACTGACAGTTGCTCTATAATCAGAGTGAGACAGAAGTTGTGAAGTACTTACAGGCGAATGCAGCTGAGCTGTGAGGTCTCCTCAGCACAGGGCAGCAGAGGAAGTGAAGAAAAAAGAAGGAGTGAACCACTGCTCTCTCTCTCTCCTCCCTTTTTCTCTTTCTCTTACTAAGGCCAACAGAGTCTCTTTTATCTGTGGTGAATGATTCAGCGTGGGTCTGAATGTTTGACTGGGTGTCTGTAGGCGTGTGCACTGTGTCTGTGTACAGCTTGTTTTCTGTGTGTGCGTGTGTGTGTGTGTGTGTGTGTGTGTGTGTGTGTGTGTGTGTGTGTGTGTGTGTGTGTGTGTGTGTGTACTTTAAAGCTCATCAGGGAGAAGGCACTCAGTAATAGTTTCCATGCACAGCTGGAAATAATAGAGATTCCCATACAGGCACAGGCTCAGTAGAACCGCCCTCAAGTGTTTTACGCGTAAAGGAAGAGGAGGCAATTTCCATCCCAACCAATAAGCCCGGGTGAAACCCACATTCATAAGAGAGGGATCTAGTCACTGTGTCAGGTCTTCACATGTTGTGTGTATCACATTCGTATTGTGCACAGGAGACACGCTTTAGTGCTTCTGTACAAGCCCCGGGTGGCTAAAATGACTTAATCATGCATCACCTTGCAAGACCTGTGTGTACACTCAAGAAGACACAATTTCTGAGTTCATCTAAGTTCACATATACATGCAAAAACAAAAACACATGCAAGGATTTGAGAGCCTCAGACAGGCATCAGCATTTCCGTGTTGCGTTCCAGTAGCAGACCCCAATGCAGTCATGATGGTAAGTTTATTTCTGTGCAAGTAGAAGTTTCTGTTAAGCTTCTGGAGAGGAGTTAATCAATGAGGTTATCGTCGGAAAAAAACCCCAACTAATTAAACAACAGATGGCAGGCAGATTTCTGCACCCTGAGTTCAGAAGCTGCTAAACTCTCCCATGCAAAATAAATATTTAACAGGTTGGCTGTGAGATCAGAAACCAAAGGTCACACCTCTGTTTTTTCCTCCAGATCCCATCAGATGCTCCGTGTTATCACACCTCTATTCAACTAAAAGATAGCTTTTCTAGGACCCAACCTCCAGACAAATAAGAAACTATTTCCATAGAACGCATCTTGTTTGTTCTAGATATTTTTTACGTTTATCGTAAGGAAGGAAACTAGTTTTCAAACGTCTTTGTACATGCACGCCTGTGTTTCAGAAAACTAATAAATAGCACCACACCGCCTCTTGGTGGTTCTGAGAAAAGGTACAACATTTACATGATATTATAAGGTGCACAGGCAGATGGCGCCAGATTCAAGTGTGTGGACATTGACTTAAGGAATGAATTCTCACAACTTTTCAAAAGTAAGATATGCTTTTTGTTTTAGTTGTACTTTTATGTTCTATGTATTTTACTCAAATAAAAAATAGATGGCTGTTTGATAAGCTTAGTAACATAGCATGAATATTTGATTTATTTAATAAATGGTTACAATCAGAGCAAAAACATGAAGTAAATAAATACCTGGCTATGCGTGCATTTGTAAATATACAATTTTTATCTGTTTGATTTATACCACACATGTTTGTAGGCCTATCAGGAATGTCTTGCCTCTGAGTTACAGACATTTTATTTTTAGAAATTCCTCCATTTGTCTGCCATGCAGATTAAATCTGAAAAACAACCTTCATGCATTGCATCAATTGTGAGTCATCAAATGTTCTTAGATAAAGAAAGACTTCACTTTGAGCTCTGCAACATTTCTATTTATCTTTTTTTTTAATGTGTCCAGATGAAAGGGTTTTCATTATCTTTACTTATTGATCTATTTTTGCTCATAAAGCACACAACAGCATCTACAACTTAGAAATCATCCCATCAGAAAGAGATTGGGCAGAGTTCATTTCCTGATAGATAAAAACACACACGTGTACATACACACACGCACCCAAACACAGAGAAAAACACAAGCTGTGCACAGCATTCTGCCAGTGAGATCCATTTTTATGTTCACCTCAGACAAACAATTAAACACGTATCAAGTCAGCACAAAAAGTAAAGAAATGCCTGTTTGGTAGAATATTTCTTTATTGAAACATTGTTTCTCGGCAATATATCTATGCTCATCCCACAAATGCATGTTCCTTACATTTATTAAACCAAAATGATCATAACAATAAAAACCATCGTCATCTGTAAACTTTCAAACCAATCAAACCACTTCAAACTGAATGGAAATTCTACAGCAGCAGAGACAGAACACCCAGGACACCTCAGGAATGAAAACAAAGTCTGTCTGTGACCCTGGAGATGCAGGGGAATACTGTTCATTATCAGAGCAATACATACTTTGACTGGCACAAACGTGTCTCCAGCATGAGCCTCCAGAGATGTTTATCATGCACCTCACTCTGCACTTGGCTGACTGACAGATCTGTTGTCGTTTTCCAAGAATATGTCATGTTTACTTGTCTTACTTAGTATCGACTGAAAGGCACTAATCTAAATACTTGAAGAAAACTATTGTTGTTCAACTAAAGTGTGTATGATGTGTTTGCATTCATGAGGAAACTGAAAGCCTTTGATTGCATTTTAAAGCCAGTTAGGTTCAACATTAAAGGATTAATTTATTGTAAGTTTCATTTTGATCATCAGTTTATCAGAAACACTATAACTATAAAGACAAGGAAAGTAAAATCGACCTGATTGTGACACTTTACTGTGACACTGCTACTCCAGTGGAAGTCATAAAAAGTGGATGCTGTCTGGTTTCTGCCATTGTTTTATTCAGATTACAGAAACGTGACCAGTGTAAATTGTTACCTTTGCTGGAATGGGCAGTTTCATTTTGACTGCTTTTTTTATCACTATAATCATTTATTGGATTCAATTGCAAAGTGGAGCTGCTGTCTTGTTTCTACCAACTAAGCCATAGGTCACTGTTAACTTTAACATGAGCATCAGTCGGCGCTGATGAGCAGCTTTATTTCACTAAACTCCTGTTGACTCGACAAAGCAGGTTTTTTTTTTTTTTTTTTTTGCTATATTATAAAAAAAAAAATCAACATTTGCCTGTACTCATAGTACCTGTATAAGGTCTCCTTTTTACTAATTCATACATCTACCTCTGTAAAGAAACTCCAGCAAACACATTTTGGAATATCTCATTGAAACTAACTGATGTAACATGTGATTAATGTTATGAGTTATTAGACTGACCTAGTTGAAACAGCTCAACTACATCTGCACTAATTGAGTAAGGCAAAGTAACTATACCAATTGCTTGTAGTATATAGTAATACAGCAATTATTTTGTCACACATGCATGTGTGACAAAATAAATGAGGGAAAGGGAATGACACAGACTACACATGCACACATTCACAACATGCAAATACCAAATACATGTGATTGACTGTATATCTAGTACATTCAGGGTAAATGTTCAGAGGTGTCTATCAAATTGCACAGCAAGTTCACCAAATACTGGAATGTATAATCATGTCTCGAGGATGGAGAACTGAGCTTGAGTTCTTTTTTGTGTGTGTCTAATTCCTACCTTTGCTGCCTTTCACTGCTCTGGCATATTCAGCTAAAAGCTAATAAACCTTTATAACATTGTTTACTTTTCAGACAATCAGCAACATCTTGACCTTCACTGCCAAGCTATATTTCAATTACTGAAACATGACTAATACAAACTGTTATCTTAGCTGTAATGAGCAGTTTCAATTTGACAGCATCTCTATTACTATAAACATTTATTGGATAAAGTTGTAAACATATCACAACACGTGTTTAATGCAACACTATCATGACACCATCGACTATTATTCTGGAGCTTTGGCAAATGCTACTTGAGCAATGGTTTGCAGATTAAAGAACAGCAGCCTGTGTAATTTGGATTATAAAATGGATTAAAGAATGAGAACAACTGGCTGAAATTGACCACAAATCTATGGCTTTGTTACGTTTGGCTCGTGCTTTTTCTTTCTCCATGTGATTCAGTGAATGTGTTGAAATCATGTCACGTGTTATTCAGCCCTCCTCGAATGTAAATGTGCAAAGTATTTTCAATTAAAAGAATGGATAAAACTTGCATTCACCGCTCAATACCAGCATCTTTATCTACCTCAGTGACACTTAGATCTCCCCCCCCCAGACCTTGACTTACATATCTGGCATGTTTGGCAAAGACTCTTGGAGTACCACTTCATGAACGTTCATGAACGTCAAGAAATGTGACTTCCATGTTCACCGGGTCTCCTTTCTCGGCTCCATGGTAGGTCTGGGTCATGTGGAGATGGACTCATAGAAGGTCAGTGCCGTCAGGGACTCGCCAACCCGTTCCAGTTGGAAGGATCTGCAGTGCTTACTGGGGTTTGCCAACTTCGACCAAAAGTTCATTCGTGGGTTCAGTTCTGTTGCTGCTCTCTCACATCTTCTCAGGTACCGTTCTCCTGGTCTCCTCAAGCAGACACCTCCTCCAAATGTGTCAAAGTCCTCTTCAACAAGGCTCCGGTCTTGATTGTACCTGAACCCCAACAGCAATAGATCAATAAGCTGGACGCGTCAAATGTTGAGGTGGGCAGTGCTGTCCCAACAAAGGACAAGAGAATCCAGCCCTGTATGTTCCTCTCCAGAAAGCTGACGATGGCAGAGATGAACTACGATGTCTGGAATAAAGAATTGCTGGTGGTGAAGGTGGCTACTCTGACTTGAGGGGGCAAAACTCCCATTTGTTGTCTGGATGGACCACAATACCTGTGTTCAGCCCTGAGGCTGGACTCTCGACAGGCCAGGCGGACACTTTATTTCAATCAATTCAACTTCACTCTATCACACTGTCCAGGGTCATAAGAATGTTAAACCGGATGCCCTCTCATGGTTGTCTGACACCTCTCCCGACCTTGAGAATCCTGACATGATTCTACTCCCCCACTTGTTTTGTGGGCAGTCGAGGAGAGGGTCAGACTGACAAGCTGTTGAGGGTCAGACTGTCCCAGAGAAGTGTCCATCCAACCACCTGTATGTGACATAGTCCCTCGAGTCTCCCGTCATCCACTGGGCCTACTCCTCATCGATATCCTGCCATCTGGGGGCCAGAAGCATTATTTGTGACCAGACAGCAGTTTTGGAGGCTTGGCATGAAAAAAGATGTTCAGGGGGACAGACAAGGCCGCCTGCCTTGGCTGTGTCCAACGCAAGACCTCCTACCATCCAGGAGGTCTCCTGCACCTCTTGCCTGCGCCCTACTGTCCTTGGTCCATCATCGCCCTGGACTTAGTCACTGGGTTGCCTGTGTCTGAAGGTAAAACCGTCATTCTCATTGTAAAGTCTGTGTCTCTTTATTTTAGTACTCACCTGTCTCCTCTCCCTCGATGCACACCTACACTTCCTGTGTCCGTGTGTTTATGCAATACGGTTCATCTTCCCCTTCACGCTTGTCTCAGCGCCAGATCATCGTCATTCCTTGCATCGAGAAATCTCGCAATTGTTTTGTGTTTCCTTGTGTGCTTTTTGTGTTTTGGATTACATTTGAACTCTGCTTGTTTTTGGACTTACCTTCTGGATAGTGTCTCTGAATACCAGAATACCCGAAGCCTGACTCTGACTCTGTGTCTGCTTTTGGGTTCACCATTCAGTGTGACAACATTGTGTTAGTAAACTACATTCACCTGGAAGTTATACATTTATTTGATTTGTTTGTTTGTTGTTTTGTCTGTATTTGACCAGATTTTTGATGTGTAATTCAAAAAATCCAAACACTGGAAAATAAATTCTATAGATGATTTAACTTCAAAATGACTTTATGGTATGTAGTTTCCAATGTTTTCCTTCTGTGACCTGATATCATACAGTTCAGTTCAACTGGTGTTTACTGTCAAAAAGATTCTCAAAATATTTAGGAAGGAGAGTCATGCAATGATGGACATCAAGTAAAATAAAGTCGCACGTAGTGCGGCTCAGTGAATATGAACACAGGAATGTCAGTAAACAGGAGAAGAAAAATGTTATCACTATGTGTTTGTTTCCTCCCCTTTTTGTTTCAGAGGATTTTTTTCTGTATAAACCCGTCAACCTCAGCGACTTAGGGACAGCCCAGAATTTTGAGCGTCACAACAAAAAGGGACGTGACACTCGTGTTCCATCACAATTGCACGGAGCTGCAAGCCCGAGCTCATCTACAAACACAACTCACCAGAAATTACTGCCTGCATCTTCGAGATGGTGAAACAGAATAGCAACGAAAACTCTGGTGAGATTTTTTTCCCATAGATTTTGATAATAGGATGAATAAGTTATAGTTACACTTTGGATATTTGTTTGATAATTACGTACTTGTCATGAGAACTTAAAAAACAATACATAAAAATACTAATTTATTATTTAATTCACTTGATTTGTAGTATTTTCACACAAATATGTGCATTGCTGTTGTTACTAGTTTTCACACCGAGACAATTATTTGTCACTGAAAGAATGGACTTCTATGTACTCCTTCTTTTATGTACTTGTATCTGTTAATGAAAGAATGTACTGAGATAAATCAGGAATCATAACTGAGTTTTGTTCCGTTGCAGATGGAACATCAAAGGCGTCACACAGGTGTAGCTGGCGCTGCCTCGGTCCTCTCACCTTCCACACTCAGGCTGTGGGAGACACGGTCTGCCTGAGCCATGGCCACCGGCGAGCAGAGAGAAACAAAGACACCTTCAGGAACGGCCTGGTGTTCAGCAGCCGCCCGCTGAAGCTTCAGGAGAGGCTTCGTGTGAGACTGGAGAAGGATTCGTTTAAATGGGAGGGATCTCTGCGTGTGGGCTTCACTAACGTGTCGCCCTCAGGAAGACCTCTGCCTCTGCCCAGTATGGCCATCCCTAACCTGACCGACACCCCCGGCCACTGGGCTGCTGCTTTGCCTGAGTACTTCTGTCAAGCAGGTTCAGAGCTGGAGTTCTGGGTTTGCACCAGTGGGAGTATAAACGTCACATGTAACGGAAGTGAGACAGAGAAGCTCCTAACAGGGGTGGACCTCAGCCACCCACTGTGGGCCATGATCGACATCTATGGACAGGCCCACTCCATTTCCCTCCTGGGTAAGTTCACTTTAAATGTCACATGTACCGATTGTGCTGAAAACTGTTGTCACACCATGAAATGATTTAATGTCTCGTTGGCTCTTTCTGCAGGCTCAGAGAAACAAGGACTGGTTTGCAGAAGATCCTGTCCTGCACCTGAACCCCTCCTCTCACCTGACTGTGACAATCAACTCAGGTTGCTTCCGGATGTTTCACCCCTGGTGGGAGACGGTGATGAAGACACAGTCCTCCGAGACATGGAAACCTCTGAAGGTAGGATGGAGTCCCTCCAGCTGATACTGTCCAGTTTGAGCTGAGCACATTACCAGAGAGGAGGATGTAATCAGTGACTCAGTCCATTGTCAGTCTTCTAATTGTGATTCCTGTCTTCTGTCCACAGAGAACCGCTGTGTGGTGTGCATGATGAAGGAGGCCAGAGTCACTCTGCCTTGTGGTCACCGCTGTTTGTGTTCGCACTGCTGCTCCATGGTGACCCAGCGGTTTGGTACCTGCCCGCTGTGCCGACACCAGATCAGTGCAGATGAGGAGAGTTTCTGTGCTGGTCTGAGCTCCAAGACTCCAGACCAAACTCACCAAATGACTGTAGCACACTGACCTGATGTGTTCTGGAGGTTCAGTAGTCATTTCCACACAGACACGCCGTCTCTGACAGGAGATCAACCAGGAAACTTTTTATGTGTTTTTTACTTCCTTTACTATGTGAATGTTGTACAGCCTGTGAAAGATAAAACTCTGAGATGTTGGCATGAAGATAATGTGAATGAAGAGCGAAGTCAATTTCTCACATGTAATTATGTAAAACTGCACTATGTATAAAACATTTTTACAAACTATTGTGTAAAATTTCTGTATATATTAAATATTACATTGATTTTTGTGAAGTTTTGAAATTTGCCCATGTTGTTTGTGTCGAAAAAATAAAATGCTCCCGTCTTTCAAAGTAATCTGGATTCTGCTCTTCTCTTAACTGAATTCATAATAAAATCATCACACATTTCAATAGTGTGGCCAAAATAAAGGAAAATATAAAAGTCACACGTTCAGAATAAATGGACTTCATTTAAGATATTTTTTTTAACTTTACCACTTAACACGGGACCTTCTATTAAGGCATGTGTGACGTTTTATGTTGCTTTAAACTGCTTTTTTAATGAACGTCTTTTCTGTTTATTTGCATGTTGTGTATCACGTGTGAACGTTTCACAATCAGCTAGTTTCGGTTTGATTCAATGTCCTTATCAAAATCAAAATGAAAGTTGGCATCAATACATTATGAATGATTCACACTGTCAACATTGACCTTTGTAGTTTGTTTTGTAGATGAGGGCTTATCAGATGGAAATTACATTAATTTGAAAGCTGAGTAATTTGTTTTGGATTTTATTCTGCAAATGAAAAAGCAAAAAAAAAAAACCCCACATTAGTAATGCACATACCTGCTGCAGCCACTTTACAGAAATGTACACAATTTACTAAAAACAAAATATTCTGGTCAGGTCAGGAAAGTTGACTTTCATTTAGGTTTTATTCATCACCCAGTCTAAGACGATGTAATAAATCACTTTATAATAACATAAATAGTCGGAAATGACAGCAAATTACACATTAAAACTCGGGTGATAGCGGAGAAGCAAAACTCAGCTTTCAGTGTTGTGCTGTGTCTTCTACTCTCAGGAAAATGTTCTATCCCAAAGAAAAGAAAATCCAAACAGCAGGTATTGTTTTAGATAGAAGTTTTCATATGGCTTTTAGCTGAAGATTCGTGCTGGACGGCACAGAGAAAAAACCCAAAAAAAGACTTTATTTCTTTTGATAACATTATATTTTAATGTGTTTTCCTTCGTAGCTACTTTGATTCGTATTTCATTTTTATATATGGTATTTATTCTCAGTGTGACGTTTTCAGAGAGCATATAACATGGATAAATGTGTGTTGCTTTTATCAAAAAGCATTAAAAAAACAGACCTCTACTGTAATTATTAAATAGTGATGCGAGTTAACAGTAAAGCCAGTGTGGCTCTTAATCATGTACTGCAGTCAATGTCAGTAATAATTTTCAATGTATGAGTTTACTCAGTTGTAAATGTCAAATCTTTATTTATGTAAAGTTCTGTATTGAATGAGTATGTATTATGGTCTTTGAAATAAACTTTATTGCATACATTTAAATATGTCTGATTTTCTCATTTTAACTGAACTACCTCCGTCGAGACCATTTTGAAAATCAAGTGCGATGACCAGGATTAGTGGTGGTTTTCTCATCGAAGTCCCAAAGGTTATTTGTTTAGCACATCATGAGGTTGTTATCAAAATGTACATCAACCAGCTGGTTTAATTTTTAGATGTTTACAACTATCACATTTTCTAGGGGCAATTGTGCATCAAAACGAAAGTCAACACATCAGCAGTGTGAATGACTGGAGGTTGTTTTGAATTCACAAATGATTTATTGAAAATCCTCAACACAGAAGACAAACTATCTAAAAGCAAACCAAGGATGAACTCAGGATAACCACCCCAAAACCAAACAAACCAGAGTATTTCACATGTATGGTCAGAATCCATTTATAGATTTCGAACATTTTCTCATTATTTAATATGGTTCAGAACTGAGAACTGAATCCTGGTCGTCAAAGGCCAAATATTCTAATAGGTCATGTGAAAAAAAAAAAAAAAAGACAGCTATGTGATGAGTGTCTTTTGTGTGCCTGTACCATTGTGTCAGGAATAGACTTTCTTTTGCATGGAAGCAAACAAGCTGTCAAACAGGAAAACAGGTTTCTAACTCTTTGAACATTCTGTCACATGATAAACATCTACCAAGGCTCACAATAGGAAAATGCCTCGGTAGTCAAAATGTAAATAGAGAATAGGTTTTTTTGACAAGATTCAACGTCAAAATGACTTTAAAGACAAGGTCGGGTAAAGCAAATGGATACATAAAACACCATTCAGGCACAGAGCAATTCAAAGTGCCCAAAGATATCCTATAATACAACACATGTGCTACTTGGAAGCACAAAAGTAATACTCAATTTGTGATCTGGTTTAGTAGATTTTTTGTGTTTGTGATTAATTGGTGACTCTAAATTGCTCATGAATGTGTGTGTGATACTCCGGTGTTTGCCCCGGTGTTGGACAGGTCACCTGTCCACCTGGTCATGGTCACCTGAGATCGGTATAAGACCATTCTTGAAGAATGACTTGACGAACGTGTTGTTTACTGACACTTCAATGTGACAAACTCATTTAGACATTCAAGGTAAAAGTCTGAAACAACTTCAATGCCTCTATTATGCATCACCTGTCAATTATTTATACTGCTGAAATATTCACTTTCATTTTGATGCCCATTATACCTTGAAAAAATTTTTTAATTCTTTTTTCCAGGCACTGGTGATGTATGATACTCTTTAATTTAAATCAAATCTTGAAAGTGTGATTTTAAAAATGATACCTATTTTGCAAAAACTCCAAATAAATTTCAGTCCAAGAGGCCAGGTAAGATAAGCTCGGACAAAATAAGTCTTTAGTGAGGTGACTCAGTACAAACTGAGCTGTTAGTGCAGAGAATAGTAAATGTAATATTTTGAATACGGTTGGCCAACAGTTGGACCAGATTCTATTGGTGTGCATTGGTTAGTTTTAGTTTGTTATTATTAAAAACTGTCCCTGAGTCTGTTAGTGCCAGGCTTCAGCGCCCTGAATCTCCTGCCATGAGGCCAGCAGCTCAAACACCCGGTGTCCCGGGTGTGTGTGGTCTCTGTGGATACTACGAGCCTTATTGGGGCGGCGTTAATGACCCTCTGAAGTGCTTTCCTCTTGGCCACAGTGCACAGTGCCACTTATCGAAACATTTTCTTTTATACATTTCACCAGACTTGTCATATGTTTTTATCTAATTGACTCTTCAGGCCATACATTAATGGCTAAATCTTAAATACCAGGTGGACATAATTTGCAAGAATTTACAACAGCATGCATGTAAAGTACAGATATTTAGAAATTCACTTTGCAAAAGCTTGAACTGGACTTTGATTTGGCTTTAACTGTTTTATCTGCATGACTGACAGACCACATGCTGCACTAAATTCACTCTTAACCTTGAGACAAAACAACATCAACACCGTTGAAGTGTTGACTTTCATTTTGATGCAAAATTACACCTGTAAAAAAATTGATAGCGGTAAAAATGAAACCAAACGTTATACATTTGAAAAACAACCCCAGGATAGGCTGAATAAAAATATTTTGGACTTTGAAAGGAAAAGCACCACCAAATGACCGCAATCCATTACAGTCCATTTGCAAAATTGTTTTAAAGTCGTATGATTGCTAAAATAAAATGAACATTTCAAAGATACGTTAAAGGAGGTAATTCGGTTCAAATGAGAATAACGGACACGTTTTAATGCATGTAATAAAGTTTGCATAATCATTTCATGCAAAACAAAACTTTGCATTGAAAAAGATTTGACATTTACAACTGAGTAAACTCTACATTGAAAAGTATTACTGACATTGACTGCAGAACATAATTAAGAGCCACACTGGCTTTCCTGTTAACCCACATCACTATTTAATAATTACCGTACTTTGTTATTTCATGTTCCTGCTTCACGTTACTGTCTAGATAGAGCTGCTCAGGCTGGTTAAATCTAGGAAACCATCTTACTGTCTAGATAGAGCTGCTCAGGCTGGTTCAATCTAATAACAGTTGGAAAGTATTTGGATGAGTGTGATTATTGCAAATAATATATGTAGCACAACAAGGACATTGTATGTTATCCCCTTCCCCCCACCCCCCTCCCCCCTCCCCCCTCGACTTTCTTCTCTCTCTTCTCTTCTCTCTCTCTTTGTGCGTTCCCCCCCGGTCGTGTACGGCAGCCATGCCAGCTTCTGACGGAGAAGGCAACAGGGAGAGACTCCAGGTCTCTCCCTGTTGCAAGACCAAAAACTGTTCTGACTCCGAAGGCTCTCAATCACATCATATTGTTGGCCCAAGCTGCCGAACAGGACAAGGGCAAAAAAAAAAAGAAAAAAAGAAAAAAATAAAAAAAATAAAAAAATAATTACAGTAGAGGTCTGTTTTTTTAATGCTTTTCAATGAAAGCAACACAACTTTATCCTTGTTATATACTGTATGGAAATACTCAGTATCTTCACACCGGTATCCAAAAAACAAATTCCCTGAATCTCAAAAGGATGAAGATGAAACATGCTATGCAATAGTTGATGATCCTCTGAGAACAAAACCTGTTTTGCTGTTGATGCATCTGTTTTATACTAGTTCTATAACATGTCTGACCATGAAGAAGTAGGAAATCTTATTTTGTAAAGAAAGTCACATTTCATTTGTAAGCTCTTAATACTCGTGAAAATACTAGTGAATATATATTCTGTTGAGCAGGAATAGCATGACAGTCATTTGTTTTACAGCAGTGGTAAGCAGTAGTTCTTTTGTAGTGGCTTGGACCGAGATGCATGAGACTGCTGTTGCCGTGTTGCTGCTGTGGAAATAAAATTCAGCACCGGTGAGACTGAAGTTGCCAAAGCAGAGAAAATGACTTGGGCCTTTTTTTGTCCCTTTTTTAACGTATTCCTGTCTTTTATTTCTTGGTGAAGCACTGTGAATTGCCTTCTGTCAGAATTTGTTTTCCAAGATCGGCTATCCCCTTTGGGGGCGCAACCTTTTTAGTGATTGCTCGAGCCCCGGAGCACCCGCGGGATGGACACCTATGGTCCAAGCCATCAACATGTAAGCACAGCCAGTCATCAGATCCCCAGCTGGGATCATAAGCTGACCAGACGAAGAGATACAAACCACAGAAATTTAACACAAGGAAAGAATAAATTAACGATTCAAAGTGCTTCACAGGAAGATTCATGCAGCAATATCAAGACCGAATGAAACAGAAAATACAAGACAAAAAAAAAAAAAAAAAGGCCATTTGAAGGTTTAACCAAGAGTGCTTAGAAACATTAAGATGAGGAGTAGTGGATTAGAAATACCTTAAAAAATACCTTCTAACTGAACCCAGTAAAATATCAAATCGACAAAAATAAGGTTAAACTCGTGTTGGAAAGTCAAATGAAATGTCATTTAAAATGCAGGAAATATTAGGATGAAATGTTGATATAACTGGGGACAAACGAGACCAATATTAGGATCCAGAGAAAACGTCACACTGAGAATAAATACCATGTATAAAAATGAAATACGAATCAAAGTAGCTACGAAGGAAAACACATTAAAATATAATGTTATAAAAAGAAATAAAGTCTTTTTTTTCTCTGTGCCGTCCAGCATGAATCTTCAGCTAAAAGCCTTGGATCTGATCTGTAGTACTTCTGGCTCCGTCCACCTGTCGTATGAAAACTTCTATCTAAAACAATACCTGCTGTTTGGATTTTATTTTCCTTGGGATAGAACATTTTCCTGAGAGTAGAAGACACAGCACAACACTGAAAGCTGAGTTTTGCTTCTCCGCTATCACCCGAGTTTTAATGTGTAATTTGCTGTCATTTCCGACTATTTATGTTATTATAAAGTGATTTATTACATCGTCTTAGACTGGGTGATGAATAAAACCTAAATGAAAGTCAACTTTCCTGACCTGACCAGAATATGTTGTTTTTAGTAAATTGTGTACATTTCTGTAAAGTGGCTGCAGCAGGTATGTGCATTACTAATGTGGGGTTTTTTTTTTTGCTTTTTCATTTGCAGAATAAAATCTAAAACAAATTACTCAGCTTTCAAATTAATGTAATTTCCATCTGATAAGCCCTCATCTACAAAACAATCTACAAAGGTCAATGTTGAGAGTGTGAATCATTCATAATGTATTGATGCCAACTTTCATTTTGATTTTGATAAGGACATTGAATCAAACCGAAACTAGCTGATTGTGAAACGTTCACACGTGATACACAACATGCAAATAAACAGAAAAGACGTTCATTAAAAAAGCAGTTTAAAGCAACATAAAACGTCACACATGCCTTAATAGAAGGTCCCGTGTTAAGTGGTAAAGTTAAAAAAAATATCTTAAATGAAGTCCATTTATTCTGAACGTGTGACTTTTATATTTTCCTTTATTTTGGCCACACTATTGAAATGTGTGATGATTTTATTATGAATTCAGTTAAGAGAAGAGCAGAATCCAGATTACTTTGAAAGACGGGAGCATTTTATTTTTTCGACACAAACAACATGGGCAAATTTCAAAACTTCACAAAAATCAATGTAATATTTAATATATACAGAAATTTTACACAATAGTTTGTAAAAATGTTTTATACATAGTGCAGTTTTACATAATTACATGTGAGAAATTGACTTCGCTCTTCATTCACATTATCTTCATGCCAACATCTCAGAGTTTTATCTTTCACAGGCTGTACAACATTCACATAGTAAAGGAAGTAAAAAACACATAAAAAAAGTTTCCTGGTTGATCTCCTGTCAGAGACAGTATGCACTGATCTGGTGTCGGCACAGCGGGCAGGTACCAAACCGCTGGGTCACCATGGAGCAGCAGTGCGAACACAAACAGCGGTGACCACAAGGCAGAGTGACTCTGGCCTCCTTCATCATGCACACCACACAGCGGTTCTCTGTGGACAGAAGACAGGAATCACAATTAGAAGACTGACAATGGACTGAGTCACTGATTACATCCTCCTCTCTGGTAATGTGCTCAGCTCAAACTGGACAGTATCAGCTGGAGGGACTCCATCCTACCTTCAGAGGTTTCCATGTCTCGGAGGACTGTGTCTTCATCACCGTCTCCCACCAGGGGTGAAACATCCGGAAGCAACCTGAGTTGATTGTCACAGTCAGGTGAGAGGAGGGGTTCAGGTGCAGGACAGGATCTTCTGCAAACCAGTCCTTGTTTCTCTGAGCCTGCAGAAAGAGCCAACGAGACATTAAATCATTTCATGGTGTGACAACAGTTTTCAGCACAATCGGTACATGTGACATTTAAAGTGAACTTACCCAGGAGGGAAATGGAGTGGGCCTGTCCATAGATGTCGATCATGGCCCACAGTGGGTGGCTGAGGTCCACCCCTGTTAGGAGCTTTACCCTTGAGCCATTGTTTCCTGAGGTATAGATGCTGCCACCAGCAGAAACCCAGAACTCCAGCTCTGAACCTGCTTGACAGAAGGACTCAGGCAAAGCAGCAGCCCAGTGGCCGGGGGTGTCGGTCAGGTTAGGGATGGCCATACTGGGCAGAGGCAGAGGTCTTCCTGAGGGCGACACGTTAGTGAAGCCCACACGCAGAGATCCCTCCCATTTAAAGGAATTCTTCTCCAGTCTCACACGAAGCCTCTCCTGAAGCTTCAGCGGGCGGCTGCTGAACACCAGGCCGTTCCTGAAGGTGTCTTTGTTTCTCTCTGCTCGCCGGTGGCCATGGCTCAGGCAGACCGTGTCTCCCACAGCCTGAGTGTGGAAGGTGAGAGGACCGAGGCAGCGCCAGCTACACCTGTGTGATGCCTTTGATGTTCCATCTGCAACGGAACAAAACTCAGTTATGATTCCTGATTTATCTCAGTACATTCTTTCATTAACAGATAAACATTGTGACGTCAAATGACAACAACAACAAGCTGTGTGCAGCATCTTGGTCTTCATGGTATGAATATTCCTCATATTTTTGCTTCCACTATTAAGTCTTTATTCAAGACATTATGCATGAATATTGTGTTTTCCATTAATACAATTTTGAGAAAATTCTCAACAAGTAGAATATTCAAAGTAATAAACTGTCTTACAGCAAATATGATGAAATTGAGAAATGTGTGTAAGTGTTTTGTTTGCCAAAGGATGAATCACAGTGAATTACAGCTCACTGTCACATCTGTTAGGTTCATCTTACACATTTGACTCACACGCACCTACCGGCCGTACTTTCAGTCGACGTGTTTAAAGTCACTTACTCACTGTTGTTTTCCACAATTTATTTCTAATTGCCAATTTCACTGCACTTCAAAGGCGTTTGCTCATTCATACTACTTTCTAAACCAAATTCAACCTCATCACCATTTAGGACCAACAGAAAGAAGGACTTACATCCTGGAATTACAACACCCATATGTAAAGCAGGATTATAACATTCATGTCAATTTCTGTCAAAACCAAGAATGAATCTCTTACCATCGTACTCATAGCTGTCCTGCTTCTTCATCTTGAAGATGCAGTCATTAGTTGTCTTTGAGTCTTGAGTGAGCTCGGCTCAGCGTGTCAGTGACTGTCACAAACCAGGGAGTGTGGCCTCATTTTGAACACAGGGGGCGGGATCTAACGCACATGGTGCATGTGGTTTACAAACAAGAAACCACTGCATGGAAAAGGAAAGAGGGAGGGACAGAGGGAGGAACCAAACGTTGGAAATTTCCCCAAAGTGGAGAACAAAGTCACGTTCAGGTTTATCCAAGGTATTCGTGGGATGTAAAGGGACGGCCTTCTCGGAAGCAATAATGAATGAGTTATCTGACAATTGCTCTCAAGCAGTTTCTTTATTTCTCACCACCTATCTTTGTTTTTCATTTTGAAAGACAAAAGCTGACAAGCAGCATTTGTTTACAACTGGCCAGTGCTAATCAGTCTCTCTTTCTGCAAATGAGACATTTGATAGTCAATTTTCGGATTCTTGTAAACTCTATAAGAGACAAGCAAATTATATTTAAGGTTCTTAATAAAGTGGACAATAACGCACGCACGCACGCACGCACGCACGCACACACACACACACACACACACACACACACACTTTAATTCTTTCACAATTCAGTTGAGAAATGTTGGTCTATTTTAGATTTATTACACATAGATGCAACAATTTCTGAACTTTTTAGTTTTATTCTGTATAATTCTAGCATATAAGCCAGGATTTTTTTTTTTATGATGTTCCAATTTTTTTTTATATAATTATCTAAATACATACAAAAACATATGTTCCAGTTTTGAAATACGTGGCAAAACAGCATCCGTAAATTATTAAAATGAAAAATATTTTGTGATTTTGTACATGCAGCTTGATAAAGTCGAGCTTTTCAAAAGTTAGGATGAGACTTCTAAGGAAACAACATGTAAATGTACAATTTTTCTTTCTTCTCATTTCTCAAATATTATTATTTTGTTCCATTTGAGAGAAAATAAACAATGACTAATATTTATTTTGTCTACTGGACTGTGAAGACATTTGATATAAACACAACAATCTGTCTGCAGGATCTCAATATTAATATTTTTCTTTGTAGAGCCCCAAAAACGATCCTCATACTTTCATACATACTTTCCATTTTATATGCATTATAAACTCACTTCCTTTCTGTAAAACACACATCACATGACAGACAATCCTGATTACCAAGCTGTAAATTTCCACCAAGACATGGGATATCATTCCTTCGAATAAACCGGTGATCTTATAGGAAGTCCCCTCAGCGGAGTAACGAAAGCATGTAGATGTGCTCATATGTGTGACTGGTTGGTGGAGGAAGATCCGTCAGTCTCTCTGTCGCCCTCTACAGGACACTTCAGAATAGAAAACCATCTGCTTTATATGATCATGTGACAGGAGGAGGCCTTACTGAGGAGGCCACAGTGAGATCATCATTCCTGGAAATGTACTGGTCTTTATCCTGAAATGAGCAACGATTACAAAAAATCCCACTCTTCTGCCGTCCTGGAGGATTACAGCACATCCGGGCAACCAGTGAGCTCAGTACATGTTTGAACATGTCGGGTTGCCTTTCAAAGCAGGTATTGAGGTTAATCGCTTCATACAAGAATTAAATACAGAGTATCCTGTAGTATTTACCTCATGAATGTGTTTAATCTCTATCCTGATAATTAAGTTTTTTACTACAAGAGTTTTGCTTGAGATTATCGGAGGTAAAGTTATAAGAGATAGAACAACCTCTGTTTGAAAGTCTCAATGCTTATCTTTAAAAATCACAATATCAAGTGTATGGCATGACAGGAAATGTTACACTGACGTTAGAAATCTGCTGCAGCAGATGACAAAACCAATTCCCATTTGAAGAGAACTGACGGAAACTCAGCCACAAATGTAAGGAATGTTTTCGGAAACAGCTGCACAATAAAGTATAGCAGATAAGAGAGACAATAACTGTAAATCCTTTGACCACATGCTCCATTACGAATCACAAATTACTTATTTACATATCATTTTAAGTAGCCGCACTTTGACCTGCATTGTGTGTGTATAAGGAGTGCAATGTAAATAAAGCTTGTTATGATTATTAGATATGCACTGAAGCGGCCATGTTTACTTCTGAGATGGTACAATAAAGCTTTTACAATCACAGATACAATATCAGCTCACGTTTTCAAAAACTGGAATACCTGGAGGAGAAATAAACTGAAGGATAGAGCAAGGACAGTGCATCTCTCTACATCACAATCGCACGAGGAACATTGTCCTTGACATGACTGAAGACAGAATTCATGTTTAAAACCTAAATGACTTATTTTCCTGATCTGAATTTATTCCTCAACATGCTGAGTAAGCATAAATCATTGTGTCACATGTAATGACTTAAAAGCCATTTACCAATGACGTGAAACTGATTAGTTGAGTTTAAACGGGCATCCACGTTAAGATTTTGTTTCGTTGCATTGCACGCGGCAAAACGACTATTGTTTGTTTCAATGCTGAATATCTGTGGTGTTTAAACAGGCAGCCGAGCGTCTCATCTCTTCTCCTCCACCGTGTACACCAGCTGCACCTCACTTGGTCAGACATGGCAGGTCATCAAAAAATCCACTTGTTCCCACTCCACCTGTTCAAAACTCCATCAATCTGCTGCCGTCCAATAAAAGGCTCGGCTCTGGCCGCCGGGCCAATAGCAAGGCATTAAAGCTGTGAGACCCGGGCCAATCCCAGGCTGCATTCTAATGCGGCCCATCTTTATCAAGGTGCCACTCCACTTCCACATACTGCTTATTTATGATTTCTGAGCCGAGAGCCGGCGGGAGGCATACGTCTTCAGGGGGAGACAGAAATCTGTGTCCAGAGGTTCTCGTCGAAGACTTCAGACATGGAGCTAACACCCGGCCAGGTGTGGATGAGAAAGGGCGAATGGCGAGAGTGAGTTTTAACCTACGGCTGCATTGTTTCTGATGCGGTACCAACGTCAAGAACTTTGTGCAAATTGCCATTAGTGCTTTGAATTTCCTGCAAATTTGGGGAGGAAAGGTGAGCTCTCCAATCCAGATATTGTTGGGGGTGAGAGAACTCCTCCCTCCGGCCCACTGCTGGTCTTCTCCTGCTTGGATCTTACTGGATGTGTTCCTGGTACCTGGAGGCAGACTTACAGTACTTTCCATGGATCCCAACATCCAGGGGTCTTTCCTGTTCAACAACAGCATCAACCAGTTTCCGTCAGACCTCAAGGCACCGGTGTGCCAGTACTCCATGCCCAACTCTTTCTACAAGCTCAACCCGGGCCTGAACAGCCAGCTGCAGCCGGGGACGCCGCACGGCATCAGCGACATCCTGAGCCGCTCCATGGTCGGCGTGGGCTCGACGGGCACCACCACCCTGCTGTCCGGATATTCCACCATGGGGGGCTTCGGCCCCTCGGTCACCAGCACATCGATGTACTACAACCGAGACTACAACTCGTCCCTGAGCGGCTTCGCCAAGCCCGGCGCTGAGTGCGCCATGAAGGCTCGCAGCGTGAGCTGCTGGGCAGAGAGCGGCTGTGACTGGAGAGGAGGGAGGCAGCAGTGCAGCAACAGTGAGTCTGAATACAGCAGCCCGGGCTCAGTATCCAGCTCAGACACCCAGGAACCCTCTCTGTGTCTGTCTGTGAGCAGTCAGAGATGCAAAACCAAAAGGTTAAGAGCTAAAACATAGCCAGGGCATCATCGCAGGCTTCAATTGAGAAGAATTCTGAATTTTCTCATTTATTGCTCTGAAACATGCTTTCAACATGTCAGCTGAACAATTTTCCAGGATGTACAAGTAGATGTTTATGTTACTTTCATTTCATTTCACATAGCCTTCTTGCCTGATGAAAAATAGCCATTTGTTAATGAAGGAACTTAATATTTATTCCTCCCAACACTGTTATCCATGCTCGTTCAGCTCATATGGTTATCTCCACATGAAAGTAATTTAGGGTTTTTATTTGCAGAGTGATATTATAGTGCTTTTTAACTTGTTTGCTTTTCTGACGTTTCCAGGCAGCGGTCATCTCGGGGAGATGTCCAACAGGAAGAAACACACCCGACCGACATTCAGTGGCCATCAGATATTTGCTCTGGAGAAAACTTTTGAACAGACCAAGTATCTGGCCGGGCCTGAGCGGGCGAGACTGGCTTACTCTCTGGGAATGACCGAGTCACAAGTCAAGGTGAAGATGAACGTGCTCTCGTGAAATTATAATTCGGATTATGAATACACAGTTACTTGATTGATTTATTGCATTTTTCTAAAACATGCACATACACCATTATAGGTGCAGCACAATAAAACTGTTTAACTCTGCCACATCTTTTTTATTTGATAGAGTATCAAGATTTTAACCCTTTAAGTGCCAGTTTGATGACATGATGCCAATATATTAGTAATATTATCCTCTGTTTTGAACCTTCACTTTATATTTTAAAGTAAATTGTGTTCCAGATCTGAAATCACTTTAATATGATTTCAGTTGGAAAGTTCAAATAGTAGTTTGTGGTATGTTCTCTGTTTTTTTTGTTTTGTTTTGTTTTTTATTATGACAAGCATTTCATGCTTGTGCGTATAATGAGGAAAAGATAGATTTTAGTGGTAAAAATTATGAAATGTATTATCTCAAAAATCAAACCCAGAATGCATAATGCCATTTTATAATGGCTTTCAGATTGAAAAATGTAGTTTCAGTTTCTGAACACATTTCTTATGTGGTGAAAATTTAAATCCTGGAAATTATTCGTTATTTGATCAGGACTGAAGCAGAAAAATCTACAAGCGTGTTGTATTTTTAAAGCCGTTTTTTAGGGAAGCTGGCATGTCTGTCCTTTGTGACTTAAGAGGAAGGTAAATTCATCTGATGACAAAACACATTCACCTCATCCTGAACCTCTCCTGGTTTCATGTGATGCATTTTTTATTAAATTTTTTTACCTTGCATCGACAATCACGGAGAGAAATATCAGCGGGCCCCTTGTTGTGCTTCAGGTGTGGTTTCAGAACCGACGCACCAAGTGGAGGAAAAAGAGCGCGTCGGAGCCCAGCTCCACGCAGGCCAGCCACGCGGGGCAGAGCGGGGAGGCCTCGGAGAACGAGGTGGAGGACGAGGAGTACAACAAGCCGCTGGACCCGGACTCCGACGACGACAAGATCCGGCTGCTGCTGCGCAAACACCGCAGGGCTTTCTCCGTGCTGCGCCTCGGGCCGCACCACGTCTGACGCACCTGGCGCGCGCGCGCACACGCACACACACACATGCCTACATCCACGCGCTTCTCTGCAGACCCGCATGCTTGTATGAATATGAACATTTTAATTCCAAAGGTTTAGTTATTGAATAGCATGATCACGAGAGATCCAACACACAATTAAGAAAACAAAAACTTTTATAAGCTACTGGAAATAAAACTCCCTGGTCTGTTACTCAGCTGTGTGAAGGAATTATATTCACAAATATACAAATAATTTTGTAAAAAAAAAAAATATGACACACTGACAGAAATAGAAAAAAATCTGCATGATGCTGTGGGACATACTAATAAATGGAAAGCGAAACCGAAAGTAATTCCCCTAAGCTCACATTTTGAACTGTTGTTTCATGTTGGGTTTTCTTTGTGCATCATTAAAATAATTGTAGCCTTCGTGACACAAGCCAATACATGCTTTGAGTAAGATTCAGAAAGTATGTCTAGAGAATACACGACTACATCATAGTTTCACATTGCTGTTATGGCTTCTCATGTAATGTTTATAGTTAACTTGCAGGCTGTCACAATGTGAAAAACCACCCGTTCAACTAGCAGAATCACATTTTTATTTGCAATATTTTTTGGGAGAAAGCAACTAAAGGGGACATAATATTTCTAGGGAAGCCTTCTGTTCACATCCACTTTCATTTTGTTGTAATTCTTTTATCACGGCTCCAACTGAAGCTCACTTTGCTCAAACACAAGTCAGATGTTTTATTTCTCATTGTCTTGTTTATAAAATATGCAGCAAACATGCAGTGAGAGAAGCACCTGAACTCATGCACAATAAATTATTGGGAATTATTTATCAAACTGTGTTTGTCTAGTTTGTATTTAATTGAACAATCTAAAGTACATATATATTTATTGGCAGCAGTGGGTTAAGGTCTACCAACGATCAGCCCACGTAGTGACGGTAAAAGTGAAATCAACCAAGAGGTACAAAAGCTTAAGAGGTCAGAGGTCAAATCTTATGTGATTTACTCCTGTGGTACGGCTTAATTGAAGACAATGACCCTTGCAACCCACTTCAACATAAAATCAATACCAATAAAGCAGCTCGATCACCATTCAGGCTGAGTGAGTTTAGGCCCGCCGTGGTTCATTAGCCGACAGCAGGCCTGACAGCCGTGTTCAGAAAACCTGCTCAGATCGGCTGCAGCGTGCCGGAGTTACCCCTCCCATCATTATCTAAATCCTTCTCAAGTCCATGCAGGAGCTGGTAAAATGCAAACAATTAACAGCTGCCAAGTCCCACAAATCTAAGTTTCTATGTCCTTCCATCTCCCTACTATCGGGACATTTTTCAACAACTGAATCAACAGACTATTGACTCACCTCAGACGTCAAATGGCAATGAAAACGAAAACCAGTGTAAAATCCTGCGCGCTTTTGACTGGTTGGAGATTTTCAATTTGAACAAAAAGCCCTAAATAGGCAGCCAATTCCAGTTTCAGGGGCCTGACTTATTTTATCTAATGTTACAGTAGGAATTTCTCTTCTGCTCTCTCTATGGCTGAACTCCTAATTCACATTATATTAAGAAGAAGAAGAGATTGAATGTATTGGTGCATTTCATAATCAACTTTCATTTCATGGAAACAGTTTCGGGGAGAAGAAATCTTTGTGACCGACGTGTCCTCCTGAAGCTCACGTGCTTTTCAGCCCTCGGGTCATAAATGAATCACAGGAGAGTAAACAAGTGTTTCATCAAAGCCGGCTGCATTTCCTCTAAACGGTGGAGACTGCAAACTGTTAATCTGCAACAGCTGACTGCAGTTAATCCCTGCAGTAAATAAGACTCTGACATACGTTTGATTGTAATATTTTATTTACAAAAGTGAAACATCGCAATGATGTAGTGTTTTTTTCACCAGAATCAATGCAAAAGATAAAACGACCAACTTCACTCCGGCGACGACATCCTAATAATGCTACAACTTTATTACTGGCATTTTCAATCAATCTACACGAACGCCTGCATCTCAGTGTCGGGTTAAAAAGAGGTTACACTGTACAAAGAGTCCAAACAAATGTGAATTATCTGTGAATCCATGCATTAAAAAGCATTTTGGTATCAATACAGGGAGTGTACTGTGCCATCCATCAAGCTGTGCAGGCTGAACAAAATAGTAAAAAATCTAATTACATTTAGTTATAAACATGTTAAATTCACGGGGGGGGGGGGGTTGCCACAAGAAAACATCAAACTTAAAACCTGCATATTAAAAAATTGATATCACTGCTCTGGCGTTAAAGTATTAGATTGTGAAGCAAGACAACAAACTTAAATCGTAGAAATCCAAACTCGGTTCGATAAAGACTAGAGATCATGTCAGTTGAAGTTCATGAGGGTAAACCATTGTTTCTGTGCTGAAATTCAGCTCCTCCTATAGATCATGAAAACCTATAGGGTATTTTTATTTTTTTTATTATTATGTAGTCGACTTCAGTGCCCGCAGAGCATAATTTTTACTTGATATCGAAATAAAAGTTTCCTCTGAAGCTGAATATCATAGAAACTGATCAGCCAGACAGCTACGTGTGGAGAAAAAAAAATACTTTATGACCTAAATGTTTTATCTGCGGAGAATCATCAAAATAAACAGCTCAACAGGGTGTAAAAAATAAATACAGAACAAAATGTTAGTTAAAATAAGATTCTAAAACATACGTGGGAGGACAGCAGGGCAGAAGCCCAATATTCCTGACTAAATCAAATATCCCAGATTTTTTAAATTCTTTTCAAATATTTGTGCACAAATTGCCATTACTATAATATTTGTCTGAATTTTAAATCTTTTTGCAATAGATTTGAATTGCGTGACTAAGTTAGAAGTTTAGACACTTTTAACAGTCAATAAAAGACATATGATCCTTTGGGTCTATATTAAAAAAGAAATCTGACTAAAAACATCTCAAAGATTTTTATTTTTTTTTTTAAATGTGTCACATATGCATGTAGACACTCATTCATCTGAGAGGTCTGGTCCCTTTTGGTCTCGCTCATAAAACTCTCTCCCAACAGTTTCAGGCAGGAAAAAGGGCAACAGCTTAGTTTGCTCTGAGATCTCAGTTGACTTCAGGTCTTGATGAGGAAGCGACTGTTGAGTTGAGCAGTAGAAATGACGTCTTCTGATGAACCTGCATGCCTGCCTTTCGAGAGCTGTGGTTGAACGGTATGTGGCAGTGAGGACAGAGGTGAGACACAGGTGAGGTGAGGTGAGGTGAGGTGAGGCGTTTCCCCCTGTTGATGGGTCGGTTTGTACCGAGTGACAATCGTGCTGTTTACCTCCAGCGGCAGAGCTCTGAAGACGGTGCGGTTAAAAACCTGCAGTCAAAACCCCACACACCCACACCCACACCCACACCCACACCCACACCACACACACACACACACACACACACACACACACACACACACACACACACACACACACACACACACACACACACACACACACACACACACACACACACACACACACACACATGAACCATGTGAGGAACGTTAGCTGGCACAGTTTCAGCAGCTACAGCATCGACTCCTGTCAAGAACAACATTATGTTACGTTAAGGCAGCGGCAGCCTCTCCCAGCATGCGGAATAAGATTAACAATAATTAAAAGTGTTGACGGATGAGCATCCACAATGAAAGCGATTGAAACACATTACACCCTATCAAACCCTTTCACTGCATATACTTGGTTCCGTGTCAAGTATGAGGCAATAAACAAACAATCAAAAGCACAAATCTTCTTGTGCTACTTGTGCGGTTTCAATTTGAAACATCTTTATTTTATTAAAGGCTCTGGTTAGTCTGATGATTTTGTTTGGTTTACCATTGCAATTATTGTTCATTTCATTAAAAAACGTATGGAGTAAAGATATGTGTTTTATTAAAACAATGAACAGTTTTACCTGATTCAATATCTTTTTTTCTCAAACATTAAAAGGAAAACATCATCTTGAAAAAAAAAAGGCACTCTGCTGCCTCCCAGATTTTTCCTGCTGCTGCACCCAACTCAAGGTTCCCCAAGTGAAACGTCAGGCCACAGTTTGTAAAGTGCACTGACGTTAACTTCAAATTCTCACACAAGAAGCCAAATGTGAGCCGCTTGTAGCCCCTTTCAGACCCCTTGATTGCGTGGATCTCATCGTTTTGCTGACTTCCAAAGAAAGCACTGTCATGAAAAAGCAGTTTATAACAAAAAGAATAAATTTAAACGGCAGCAAAACAAAATTATGGCCGTAAAAATGCCAATATGCCGCCTGGCTCAATGAATGTCTGACCATCGGGGTGGTAATTAATGAAAACCGGGCCCCGGCAATACACTTAACGAGTAGCAACAGTGACAGTGGAGAGGATTCGATAGACATAGATCAGTGAAAAGTGCTGATCGCCTGCACGCCGACCACACTGGACACAAAGGAGCCGCTTGTGTCCCGCAGGCACTTCATCTTAGTTCATATCCCGTCTCCACAGGGCCGGCCTGGTTATGGTTCCCTGGGGACCGGAGCCAGATTACTGTGATCGTTCTCACACACTGAATCTGGCCTCTGGAGGAACCACACTGACCGGCTGCGCTCCAACATACAGTACATACACACACACACACACACACACACACACACACTCAAGAGGCACAATGCGCTTACCATTGAGAAGGATCAGAGTCAATGGTCATTTGTCTTCAGTGAGAAAGACAAGAAAACAGGCTGCAGGGGAAACAAACAAACAAAGAAACAAAAAAAAACATAAGAGAGACTTCACATGGTCTGTTTGTTACCTGCGCAACATTCATACTGTTACCTTATGGTCTCCCATACACACATTAGGACCCACGGTGTTGTAAACAACGCCACTCTCGCCATCATCTCTCTGAAAAGAAAAGTGAACTTTGTCGTCACATGGCTTGAACAACTCTGACGCTTAACATTTGTGACATTTTAAAACAAACATGAGTCCATCCATCCATCCATCCATCTATCCATCCATCTTGAGCAGACGTATAGTCTGAGAAATGTCAATTTAAGGAGAGTTGGTCTGAAATTCTTCAGAGTCTCAAAGCATGTCCACCAAGTGGAGCTCGGCAGAGGTTTCTGAATCTGAATCAGTGACTGACCCTGTGGATGGAGTCTTGCACGGTGTTGGACATGAGGATGCGGTCACACCAGGCAGGACAGCGAGTGTTCATGTACTGAGTCGGCTTGCTGTATTCCTCACTGTAAGGGTAGCTGAGCAGCAGACAGAGGAGACAGAAAAGGAAAACCTAAGTATCTGGACTGGATTGTCAGGAGGAAGCATGTGGTTCGGTTCTGAGTTTGACCTTGGGGGAAACCTGATGTCTTCTTCCCTAACCATGTCATGGAAAGCTGCGGCTTCTTTGTCATATTTCAACAGCTGAGGGACAGAAGCGTTTGTTAATGGAAACTGGAAATGCCAACATGAGAAAATAAACACAAGAGGAATAAGTAGAATTGGGACGTGGATGAAAAGGAGGTCATGTCTCCTGATTGGCTCTAATCAGGGTGAAGGAAGAGATTCTGCTCTCACCGCTCTGCCATCATCCTCTCTGAAAACCGCCTGGTGCAGGTAAGCAAACAGCTTCTCTTCGATGTGGAGCAGCACCTGCACACGGAATGAGGACACGTCAAGTGCATCACAAAATATATCAGATCCTATCTGAGCTGTTATTAGAAATGCGTTTCTGCTTGCATCACCTGATGGTCGTTATCTTTTTCCTCACATATTATTTTCTCCACTTCGTTGCTGCTGTCCTTCTTCACTCTCTGCACGTCCGCTGCAGTGGACAGATGCTGGTCGAAGAGAGACAAATGGTGTCAATATACCACGTCTACACCTTGAATTCGTCACCATATCAGCTTTGTGGGAAAAGGGGATGCCGGTACATACCTGCACCAGACTGAGTGTGTCCAGACGAAAGTTGAAATCTCCAAAGACGAAGAAAGGCAGAGAAGAGTAGCGGCTATCTGATATCCTAGGAGGAGAGAGAGGATCTTTTCCTTTCTGTATAATTCACCAAAATAGCCTTTCAAAATGGCACCATGATTGCAGAAAATCATTTTGAGAAAATTTAGATTTTGTAGCTTTAAGCTGTTTTGAACATTTTGCAAAAAAAATTTTTTTAAACTCTGACCTGTTTATGACGTATCTGAGGGCGTTGTTGCGGTTGGCAGAGTAAATGGAAGGACTGGAGTTGCAGGCAATGAGGTTGGAGGCATCATGGAAGAGGTGCACATTAACCAGGTCAAGACCTCTGGGAAAACAACCGAAGATGCAGCAAATAAAGAAAAACCAGGCCGGCTATGTTTTGCCCTACAGCAGGTAACTTCTTATCTCCAAGTGAACGAGCTTATTTGTCCTGGATAGGAAGCGTCCACTCCTACAGTTCGTATGTGACAGGAGAGAAGTAATGTGCATATGACAAATAAATTGTGTTGACACGCCGCAGGAGGTTGTGGCAAACAGATAGTGGAGCCTCGGGTTATAAGACACGGCTGAGTGATTTATTCCAGCTTGTTTAGTGGCTGCATTAATATCAATCTTTTAGTTCTTGTTGAAAACATCCAGAGAGAGAAAATGCAGAAGAAGAAAACAGTGACATGAAGGCTTCAGCAGCGGCTGTGAGTGAACGTTTGAAAGTGGCCAAACACGTTTAAGGAGTGGCCGGGTGTTTGTTTGGTGGCAGCAGCCATATAGAATTCACATTAAATGTCGAGCCGGATATCAAATGATTAAACTGAGTTAACCTTTGTAGGTGCAGCTGCTTATCTGACAGTATTAGTAAATATTTTAATCAGGTCGGCTCCATCCATGTTTGTGTTAAAGCTTCATTCACCAGGCAGAAACATCACAGACATATGAAGCAACAATAACTTTCATTTCCTCATTTCCTTTTCACCATTTAAGCTTTTTACATCCGAGTGAAATGTTTTGACTCTTCGTCGGCAAACTGTGGGGCAGATGGAGAGTAGCACGCAGCTCGTGGAGCTGAACTGAGCTCCACAATGACACGTTATCTTTGTTTGACCTCTGGCTTGTACGGCTGTTAATGACACAATGAATCAAGAATTTGCAGATTTCTTTTTTTTTTAGCTGATTTACAAAATGTAATCCATGACCGGGTGATTAGAAAGCCGAGCTCAGGATTAGGATTTATGACAATCTACGGCAGAGAATTTTAGAAGTTTGTTTTTCTATTCCTTGAACTCACTATTACATTAAATTGAGATCATTTCAATTGAAGCCGGGTATTAACGCGATCATCGTCACCAAACTAACATTTGCTTGATTATCTTTGGAACGCGTCTCATCGGGCCACGTGTTTTGTTTCAAATCTGGATGTTGTCAACAGTGTCTGGATTAGAACCGAAGCTGAGAGTCCGGCGGTAGCGCTGCGGCGAGGGGAGGTTGGTGTATATTACGTACTGGTTGTGTATGATCCAGCGGGTCCTCATGAAGCCCTTCCTGGACCACTTGAACTGCAACAGAGACAAATTGAGTGAGTCACTAAACAGCAGTGAGCTGTGTCTTTGAAGGGCCAAACTGATAATTATTGATTCTCGCACATAATCTGTCTCATCTTCCTGTCAGAGCTGGCCGACAGCCCCTGTAGACTCATTTATCCCAACATCTCCCTTTGGCCCATGTGTACCCAACCCCCCAGCCCCCCCCCCCCCCCCCCCCCCCCCCCCCCCCCACACACACACACACACACACACACACACACACACACATTCTTGCATGCATACTCACATCAGGCCAGAAATTCTTTGGGAATTTTTCTTTCTCCACAGTGGTGACCCCGACCAGGGAGCCCACACACTTGTTCTGCCCCAGCACCGCTTTGAAATCCTTAACTGAGCGAGGGAGAGGCGGAGTGAGGGAGGTGGCATGTAAAAGAGTGAGAAAACATGCAAACAGAAATCAATAAACTGGTGTTAACCTCATCAGAGCGGCATACGTGATGAGAGAATCTATAAGCAGGCCATTAGCCCGCGTTTGGCGAACAACAATCGGTTTGGGGCCCACGCAGCGAGGTGGCAGCTGTGGGATGTTTATGGTTCTTCCATAAGCTTTTCTGAGGAGCTTTTTCACACCTAACGTGACTGGACTATGCAACAGAGAAATAACAGCCTCGCTTTGAGTTGGACTCCTTTTGCAAATACCTGGTGAGGAGAGGCGCCTCTCAAACTGCCATCACACACAAAGAAGGGGATTCAAATTTAAAAGATTTAAAAAAAAAAAAGAAGAATTGTAAACTTGTACACAGCAATGAATTTGTTTCACTGAAGGAGTGAGTTCTACAGTGGAGGTGTTTTAAAGAATGAAACAAAAAAAAAAAAAAAAACACAAACGTAAACCTATGACAGCCTGGTAATTAATGGAATGCTAAAAATCAATTACAGCGTTTTTCTTACCTTCAAAGTCATATTGATGGATATTTTTTAGTGACTTATGGATGAAGTACATACTCCCCAGGGCCTGTGGATATAAAAGAGGATATTTTACAATATCTGCCAAATGTACCTGGAAGCAACACCAGTTTAGAAGAGGCGTAATCGCAAGTAAATCACTGTGTTGGAACTTTTCTCAATCTGATTAAAGGATGCAAAAATACATTCAGTGATGACACCGAAAGGGTATTGAACTAATGCGCAAGCAGAACCTACAACAAGAAAAACAATTCATCTTCTATTCACTCTTTCATTTTATGAATTGGATGAACTTCAGAGGACACACAGGTCACCGGTCCTTCACAGAGCAAACATACACAGACAATTACCCCAAAATTAGACTCAGAACAGCGAAGCCCCAAGTCTGTGCCTGGAGGGTTTTAACTGTGAGTGAGGCGAGGGTGCAAACCACTATTCATTTTCATACTTCGTCTTTAAACTTTAGCCATTCACCTTCCATACATCTGTAAAACACATACACGCTAAGTACGCAAAATCTATAGAAAGCCCCCCCACCAAAAAAAGAAAACGGAAAATGAAACCGTCATTCTTCATTATTAGAACTGAATTGTGAGCCTTGTACTGAATCACACAGTGTGACGCAGTTTATCGTTACTATCAGAAAAGACACATGGAACTTTAAAGAATACAGACGTTTCGGGAGAACATATAACTGTGCGGTGCACAGCGGCCCCTCACACACGCACACTTTGGGTGCCCAATCATTCCCTGACACGGGCCTGACAATTTTTAATGTACTAACTGCCTGCTCCACTGATCTGATTAATCATGGCCTGTGAAATCAATAAAGACAGAAAATTAAAACCATTTAAAAGGTATTAAGCAGCAGCCCTGCTGTCTGCAGGCAGCGCTGCTGTGACTGGGGGCCGAAGAAAAATCAGCCGGCGCTCGGAGGGCTCGGGGCGTGACAGACCGCTGTGCGACCCCCCCAATCCACACACACACACACACACACACACACACACACACACACACACACACACACACACACACACACACACACAGCCAGAGCATGAGAGATCTCTCCCTGAAGATGTCATTTATCTTCCGTGCCAAAGTCATCCTCATTTAATGAAATGGAATAGTCTCGGTGGTCAGCTCAGTGAGCTGCAATTAGTGACCAGCTCGTCTAAACAAAGGACGGAGGAGCACCGGGAAGTTATTGTCTGTGAACAAGTCTCATAAAGTTGTTAAGAGTCTAGACATAAAGCTGAGAGAGGAGATGCTGTGGAGTAGAAAATCAAGTTCCAGAAAAGTTATCCTGCAGGTTTAGTTCACGGCAAAAACTTTGAGTCTCTGTGGATACTCCAAGACTTTGTTCTGACAACTCACTCATTGATAAAAATAACTACATTTCTTTCAAGTTTATGTTGGATTAGTAACGATGTTATGCTTAAACACTACAGCACAGTGCTCTCACACACACACACACACACACACACACACACACACACACACACACACACACACACACACACACACACACACACACACACACACACACACACACACACACACACACACACACACACACTCACACTCACACTCACACTTTCCCCTCCACACTCTCCTCCACATACGCCGCCAAACACCTATCTTCATCAATCAGGTTTGTGCACAGTTTAATAAAAAAATATTGACTTACAAGTGATTTTTTATCAAAACACCATTTGTACTGGGAATGCATGCAAGTCTGTCCTCTCTACTTCTGCAGCCCCTCTGAAGGGAGAACCTCAGTCTCTCTTGGCCATATAACTGATGATCTGCAGCCAAGGGGAAACAAATTGAAAATCAATGCAGGTGGCACCGGCGAAATGAGAATGAGGCATTAGGTGGGCTGAAGGGGGGGTGTGGGGGGTGGGGGTGGCTGCAACCCTCTCAGGGCAAACAGCGGAGGGTGCAAACACTCGAGTGCGAGGGGAAACTTAGTCCCAGCTGTCGTCCAGCCCCCAACACACTTTATTTATTGTGCACGAATGGCCTGGGATCGATAGTTTTAATCTAGAGTTAAATGTATTGGCTTTGCCCCCCCCCCCCTCCCCACACACACACACACACACACAAACACACACCTTGCCATTGACTCGCCCGCTTAGCTTCACACACCTTCAGTCTGCAGACGCAGCCATTGACCCCTACTGTCACACACCCAGTGTGAGGATATCACCTGGGAGGAGCAAGGGTTAATAGTTTAAGAAATACTCAGCTACTTTCCTCAGCTGGAGAACCGCGACTCCCATCACAGCTGATTTATACACACACAGACACAGACACACGCACACACACACGCACACGCACGCACACACACATCAATAACAGCAAAAGTTCTTCTAAACAACTAACTGTGTGCAAACAGCACATCATCAAAGGTATTTCTGTTATCATGAGGAGCGTGAAGCCGAAATGCTTCTAAAATTCCAGGACTCCTCCACAAGCTGTGTCTATCTCAGTGTCCACCACTTCTTTAATGAGATTCTCATTTGAAATTGTAGGTTTTCCGGAAGAAACGCTGAAGTGACCACATCTGGTCACCACATGAGGTCACAACAACACTGAGCTGCATGGAAGAATTCTCTTTTTATTGCGTTCGTGAGCCGCGCGGCATTGGGGTTGCTCCTTTATGATACTTTAAAGAGAATCACGTCCGTCTCAGAGGCTGGCTCTCAACAACACGTGGTGTTCAGAAACCCACGGAGCAACTAAACAAACTGTTCTTTAAGCGCCTCCTCCTGTTTAACGGCTGGCATTGTTTCAAAAAGAATCTTTGCGATCAATGGCGCTTTCATACAAGTGTGCTTTGGCACATGTCTGAGACAAAAAAAACCTGTCAGGCTTGATGTATGAAAACCAACTCACCCTTTACTGTAAACACACTTTCACCCACACGAATAGGAAATCAGATTTATGTGCAGTGAGACTTTTGTTTTGTTGGGGACGATAACGCCACTTTTTCTCTTGAGAACACTCAGTTACACTTGGAGAACAAGTATTTGGCGTCGCAGTGGCGCCATGGTTAGCAGCACTCTGGGACGGGCGATGTTTGCACGTTATCCCTGTGCATGGGTTTTCTCTGGGTACTCCATTTTCTTCCCACAATCCAAAAACATGCATTTTCCGGTCAGTTGGTGAGTCTAAATCGCTGGTGGTTGCGCTTCTATGACTGTCTCTGTGTGTTGGCCCCGTGATGGACCGGTGTCCCGGCGTTCCGTGAATTATGCCAATGAGTGAGGACCTAACATGGGAAGGTTTAAAGGTTTTAATCCACCTTCTGACTCTCAGAAGCACAAAACCCATCCTGGATGTGCAGCTCCCACTGAGCACTAACATGGAGGAGGGCTCCATCTAGTGGAGTCACATGGGAACTGACTGAGCATAGCCGGACGTCTCACCGTGAAGCTGTCCTCTGCTTGGAACTGGTTGTCCACGTAGATACAGACCCTGTCAAAGTCTTTCATTTCCACACTGGACTCAATGCTCCTGGGAACGACAACAGCAGAAAACAGCAGAGAAGCTTGATTTTCAGGAAAACAAATTATTAATTGATTCAATTGATGAATATGTAATAACTATTTCAAAAATCCTTTTTTTTTTTGTTTTGTTAAATCTAACATATTCAGCAGTTCAAGCCTGTCAAATGAGCCTGCTGACTGGATCAAACAAGCGAGTTGTATTCCACTTTAGTCTCACTTCTTACGCAGCTCTTAAAAAGACTTTATGCTTTTGTCATTATTTAACATATTTACTCCTTAATTTTATGATTGCATTTTATTTTAAAATGACAATTTGTTGCTATTTTTTAACAATAAGATGATAAATGAACAATTATATAAATAAATGTTTCCATGCATTTGCTATTTCCTGGTTGAATGAGAATCAGAGGAACTTTAATTGTCCTGCACAGCTGCAAATCCACCACAAGACAATATTAGTCAACCACAGAAGTGTTAAAAAGTATTACCTATACAAACATAAACATATATAATCTGTGTTTTTATTAGACGTGTGCGCTCAGTAGTGAATGATTGGGCATTTAGATGCAGGACTTCCATTGTAACAGATTGAAATAAACTCAAACACACAGTAAAAGCAAAGCACACACTGACAGTACAACATAGAGTTTGTTTGTTTTTTGGCACATTGATCCTACCAGAAGAAGTTCTCTGCATGGCCCATGTTGGCCATGTAGTCCTTCCCTCCCACCTCCTGGAAATGCAGGGCGATGAACTGCGGCTTGTAGCTATTGATAGTCTGTTACAGAAAAGAGCAAACAGGCTCAGGGTGACAGTAAACATCCGTCAGGCTCCCTGCACTGGTCTTTGTTAGCAGTCATCAGCTCAGCATCAGTTTTCTGGATTAACACAGAGAGGTTGCGTATATCAGGATGCCAGTGCTTTGCTGAGGTGCGTATAACAAGAGCTGTACGGGTCAGCAAAGATCAAAACCTGATCACAGTTACTGATACACAGACAGCAGCTCTGCAGCTCGAAAATGTACAAGTGAAGTAACAAGCCCAAGACAATGTCAGTAATCGTACCTGCATTACTGTTGAAAGAAACAAAATTAAACAACATGAAATCACAGGGGAGAAGTAAGACTCACCTTGTACAATTCTTGTAGCCAGTCATTTTGAATTTCCCCCACCTACAAAATGACAAAGATAAAAGTCACTGATTTATTTCATTCGATCTTGGAAATATTTTCCTTCTTCAGCTGAAAGTGTTTAATCTACCAAACCAGACGCCTACAACCTTTGTGACCTAAAGAATCGTTGTCAGGATTTCCCACCAAGTAAAATTTGTCTGAAGCCATAAAACATTTCAATTATCTGAAATTAAGAGGAAAAAAAATAGCTATACTATACATACAAAAAATAAGCCTGCGTTCATGTGCCACAGGAAGCATTTTAATATATTTTACTGTAATTTTTGCTTTTCTGGCCATTTTTAGAGATTTTTTTCTTCTTGTTGTTTCATGGATTTTCCCATTTGAGCCATTTAACTGTTTATAGTCGCTGTGTGCTTTCAATTATGAGAGCAGGGTCAGCTATACTACACCTCTTTTTTCATAATCTTTCTGTTTTCATTTTCTCCCTTTCTTTTTTCTATTTCATCTATGCAAGTCTTTTTTCTTCTTTTTTCCTTTTCCTGAAACTCACTGAGTTAATCATTTTATTTTGACGGTTCTTCCTGTTCCTTCTTTGGGGAGTAGTTTTATGTAGTTTTTCTTCTATTTTTACCAAATCTATCTATTCTGGTTGTTTTAGATGTTTTACCTAATTTAGCTGTTTTTAGCCCGGAGACGAGACCAGTTTTAAAAACCAGTGTGTGGAATCATACGAGGACTGTAGATGTCACTGTTTGATGCAGCGTCATCAAATCAAATACTCATCAGTCCATCAGAAGACAAGGTACAAGATGTCTCATAACTCAGCTTTAAAACATTCCAAAGTTCAAGACTCATTAGAACAAGATTTCGGGGTGCAGATCATTCTATTGTCTTAAAGATCCTGTTGGAAATATCTGCTTCTTTACCTGTGAAACCTGTTAGATCTACTGTTATTCATTATATTGTTCATGTTATTTCAGAGTGAATACTAGCTGAAAATGCTGCTCTATTGTATAAATGTATTATTTACCTGCTCAGGCTTTAATAAATTAAAGAAGCACATCAGAGCAAAGTGTGAAAACCCGAGACACATTGACTCAACACAGAGTACGAACCGAGGCGTTCATTAGGTGAAGCAACAGTGCTAACCACTGCTGCACCGCGCCTCCCGCTCACATGGACACTATTGTTAACGTCATACAATGTTTCTCAACGTGGATAAAAGCAGTTCAGCTGCAACGCCGGCCATTGTTCAACTTGTATCATAGTGTTGACACAGACACTAAGTTATTTTCGACCTTGATCCTGTCAAATTCATTTAACTTCTATAGTTTCAGTGCGAACTCTTTTACCGTCACTTTGACTCAACACCAGATTGAAACAAATCAAAGAACACAAAGAGTAGAGAGTAGAGATGTTTATGTGCAAATGGAGGCTGAAAACTTAAAAGGTCGTGAGCAGAACAACTAATAATGTAATCCATGTGTTTGTACTCGGTCGTCTGAGTAACGATATGGCCACCGTCCACACAGCCCCCCTGCAATATTAAACACATCTGCAGGGGGGCTGTGTGGACGGTGGCCATACAGCCCCCCTGCAATATTAAACACATCTGCAGGGGGGCTGTATGGCCACCGTCCACACAGCCCCCCTGCAGATGTGTTTAATATTGCATGGCCAGTCAACAGTGGAGTATACTGTGTATACATGTATATATATATATATATATATATATATACACACACAATAAACTGTAACACATGTATGAGTGAAGCAGGCAGATACTGACAAACGGCAACGAGTCAAACCAAACCGACTCTTCTGCACAGTGACTGTGAAGCATTAAATAATAATACCAAATAAAGTCTGCTTTCTTAAATCACTTCAAAATAAGTTGTTACTGTAGTTCTTAAACATTCATTTCTTGGATACAGCTTCCAACAAAGCAGACTTGTTTCATTAGTCAATGATACTGTGGACAAATATGTCATTTTCAACAATACGCCAGAACAGGGTTCACTACTAGTGTGACATTTATCTTCAGAGCAAACTCGTCTGTGTGTCTAAAACGGAATTTTCTGGCCAAAAAAAAAAAAAACATACATGAAAAGAAAAGACCTTTACAATGTTTTAAATGTGATTTGTTACGGAGTTGCGTCTGAGCAGATGAATGCACGACTCTCAAGTCGTGCATTCAGTCTGCAAGAAGACTTTGCATAGTGCATTTGCATTTGCATGACAGGGGGCGGCGACGGCTCAGCTCCTGAGACCTGGAGGATTAATCCAGCATCCTTCTGTCCACAGAATTCATACTTTCAATCTTTATGGGCATCCAATTCCATTTGGGGACACTTACTAACAGATAGTTAATGTGGCACGTTTACTCAGGATGTAGAAATATATAAAAACATCCTCATTTGAGCATCATAATTCAGTGATTGGATCGGGAGGATAAAGTGAGATAAAGTGAACTTTTAAGAATCAAACAGAGGAATGAAGTTACAGTTTATGTTGTTTGAAGTTCTCTTAGAATCCCGGCTGGCTTGTGTCTCCAGCAGCATTGTTCTCCATGTAACATGTAAAAACAGCATGAGTGGTTAGTATTGAACGGAGTCGTAAACACGCCGTGCTGTAGTGGAACCGGGTGGCAGGAGTTCACTTGTTGAGCTGCTCACACTCCCGGCTCGTCTGCTGCAGTCCACCAATAGGATTTATTCTGTGATGTGCTTAACGTCTTGCTGTTATCCCAAAGGCTTGCTGGACGTTTAGGAGTGTTTGTTTATAGAAATAAGGGGGCCCGAGTAAGTAGAAAGGCTCAAGTCCCCCGAGCGAGATACCATCTGTTTACATATCTCTCACAATGTATCCAGCGTGTTTTCGTTGGAGCTCGATCTGGCAACCGGAAACATGGTCCCCAGCCAAATTTCCATGAGCGCAAGAGCCCTCCTCCCTGCAACGTCTGAACGTTTTGTCTGGCGAGCTCCGGCCGAGACAAAGAACGGACCGGGTGCTCAGAGGTGTGTTTGGAGAAGTAAAGTCACAGTGTGACCACTCTGATTCTGTTTAAAAGCAGAGATAAACATGTACGATTGAGCTATAAACTACAACTTCAATAATTTATAGAAACGCAGCGCCAGCAGTGGAGCTGCCATAGAGCAAGATAAAGATAAAGACACAGACACTCCCCGTACGAACGCTTTAAAATGGCAGCGTGTGATCGTTGAGCTTAATGTAAAAGTAATATAACTTCTGAATGATAGAATAAATAGTATGAATGTCATCTTAATGACAATTTAGTAATGTGCTACTGTTTTCTGACTTGCCTCAGGCCATTTAGTCCTGCAGGACAAGTTGGCACCAGATTGTAGGAGGAATCGTTGAGGATCTTTCTAATAGACAGTCGATCTGATAAGAGAGACATTTAACCACAGAGGACACAAAGAGCAAAAACACTGCGATTGATGGAAAAAGAACAGAACGGCACATAATTAATCTCCTGAATGTTTGAGTTTATGACCTGCAAAGAAAATTAATTTGATGCTTATTGGTTCATTATTTTCAGTCTTGATTGGGAAGTGTTTGCACATATTTGATTCTGGCGTCCTAAATGAGATCATTTTCTGACTCCTTCAGGCGTAATTGTTGATCAGCTGAATATGTTTTCATCTTCGGCAGGTTACACCGCTGCAATTTTGTTCAAGTATCATCATTTTCAAGTTTCTGACATTATTCTCACCAAACTGATTAATTATTCCTCAATAATAATGAATCTAGTAGTGATAACAGGCCCAATTTCAGTATAAACAAATAGGCTGGAAACAAAACGACCAGTCTTCACCATGTGTGAGAGCAGTCACAAAACAATTTGGGATAAAATGTTCAAATGGTAATGAGCCACTACAGGATTCAGACGGACAAAACTAGGATTTCAACACTTATGATACACAAATTAACTCAACCTACTGTTTCTTTAATGGAGACATTTGTATTTAAGGCTTTCTTAAAACTTACATTTATTGGGCTGTCAGGTGAGATAAAGGTTAATGTTGGGCTGAGACCAATATTTATCTATCTATCTATCTATCTATCTATCTATCTATCTATCTATCTATCTATCTATCTATCTATAAGACCAACCGGCTGATGATATTGTACACCTTGATTATATACTTAGTAAAGTAACAGATAGATGGATGGATGGATGGATGGATTTTTCTTCACTTTATAACTTAAACATTTCTGAATTTCTGTTTCCACATGAGCCTTTTAAGATGTAACTCCTGGCCTTAATATTAGTGATGATCTGTGATCTACTGTACATTGATTGTGGACCTTTCTTGTGATATGAACCTATAAAATATTAATATAATTTTCCCCTCAATTATTAAAACATTTCTTTCCAAAGATCATCAGCTCAATTTTCACCCCGTATTTTTCTATGAAAACTCTTATCTCTCGCTTGATTTCATTCAGCACCTTCCAAGCCAATCATCTGTCTGGCTGCTGTTTTAAAAATAGTCAACCTGGGCCGTTGGTGCAGGTCATGTGACACAATAGCAGGTTATTAAAAAAAAAAAAAAAAAAAAAGGCGTCAACTTTTGACTTTCCTCTGCAGCAGACGGAGCCTTCCTTCCGAGCACATGCGGCTGACAGCTGACAGAGAAACGCGCGGCTCTCTCAGCAGTAAGATACTCGATCCTCATGAATCACAATGACAGAGAGAAGCCAGAGAGAGAGAGAGGGACGCGCTCTTTGGCACACTTGTAGCGCTGACGCGCCGGAGCCCATTCAGAGTGAAAACTTCCCCTTCCCCTATTCTCTCCCTCTCTCACTCTGCGCCACTTATGAGATTAACTCCTCCGGCAGTATCTGCGGGGTTTCATGTCAAATGTACTCACGTTGTCAAACAGCGAGCCCACGTTCGCGGTGACGAGCAGCACATCGGTGAAGGTTTCCATTGTCGATCCACCTTCAGCTGCGGTCCGACGAGGAAACTCGGGCGAAATAACGCACAGACGAGGCCTCGCGGCGGCGGCTTACGGAGGCTTTACTGAGCGCGCGTGAGAGAGAGAGAGAGAGAGAGAGAGACAGAGACAGAGAGAGAGAGAGAGAGAAAAGACGGGCTCAGATCTCCACTGCTATTGCTCGAAACACCGCATCTGTCACTGGCACCGCGTCGCTTCTGCTGCTCCAACTTGTGTGCGGATGTTGGTCCGTCTCAACAGACCGTTTGCCGGAGCCGCGCGCGCCTTCGTCATCCTCGTGCGGAGGAGCGCTGCTGAAGTTGGTCCACAAAGTGCCGACAAGCGTGGATTTGCGCCTCCTCCGACTTAATTGGACTAGGAGCGTCTTAGAGGACTAAACCAAGCTGGACGGCGCATCTGTCGCCTCCTTGTGAAGCGCTCAGATCAGCGCACGGCGCCGCCGTCTGGGTTGTTATGGAGAGTCGGTGCTCCGCCCCATCTGCTCCAGTTAGACTGCTCTTTCCTCGAGTAGAGAGCTCAACCGGCTCCATCCCTGCTAATAAGCCTCATCAGAGAACAGTCAGGAACTGAAATGGTAAAGTTAGGCTGCGATCCATTAAACAGTTACAGACACATTATACACTTTGAGTCTGTAGCTGATTTGACCTCGTGCACCAGTCATAACTTTACTGTCATACTGCAGCTTCAACACATGCGTTTATTCAACATTTGACCCGGTATGAGCAAATCCAAAGAGCCCCGCAGTGAGGCTGTGCAGCTCTATTGTAGTTAATTACAGCCTTTCTGTGCAGAATGTGCATGTTCTCCCTGTGCACGCGTGGGTTGTCACTAGGTACTCCGGTTTCATACCACAGTGCAAACACTGTAGGTGTGGTTGTGTTTGTATCTGCCTGTCTCTCTGCCTGTCCTTTGACTGCTGATCTGTCCATGGTGTACCCTATTATTACAAATATACTGTAGGTCATTGACAGTGAATGGTTTGTGTTATTGCGGTCTATTTAATTCATTTTACGAGGTCTTAATGTGTTTGTTGCAATTAAGTTATTCATATTAACGTTTTTGCACTTTTCTGTGGGAGATCCAAATATTTCTCTTTGTCCTGGTTTGTGCTGTTGCCTTTCAGGGGGAAAGATGACCATGGGGTCTATGGCAACATGTCCATTTGTCTGTTCAGCATCTGGAGTACAGGGACTAGACTACCTTCCAACTGACTTGGCAGTTCAGCAGTCCATCACAGGACAGAGACAGGAACACACACCTTCACCCAATTAATTATCCACCAATCAACCAAACATGCATGAGTTTGGATTGTGGGAGAAACCTGGAGGGGAAAAAAAACAAAAAACATGCATGCAGTGAGAACATGCAAGTGAACAGAAGTGTGTGTAGAGTCTCACTGATGCTGAAGCATGTTTCAGAGGATTTATAGGGTTGGTTTACATTTATATACACACACACACACACTGATACCACAATAGTGACCTGCATTGAGTATTACACTTGTAAAAACCTACCAGCTGGGGTTTCTCTGCTGGATGCTCAACATACCACAACTTGTTTCTGCGGACTCCCAAACAGGAAGTTAGTCAGTTTCTGAGAAACTCTTCCAATGAAGCACCTTTTCACTGAGAAGTCTTTCATGATGAGAGTTTACGTCTGCAAGTATGCGAGTACACAACCCTAATTCCAGAGAAGACATTGCTCAACAACAGAGAAATGTTGCAACTTAGGGATTTTTTTTTTTTTTTATCAAATATGAACAATTGTCTATTGGGACATGAGTCTATGACCCCTTTTTTTTTTTTTTTTGTTAATTTGTTGACTCTGGAAGTGTTGAGAAATTGAAGAAACGACCTGCTTTAAACTATAGTCCGTCATTGTTTCTTCAGCAGCCTGCCTCCTCCAACAGACCAACCACACTATTTTACAATAACACTCCCCAGTGAGGCCACTCGCTATAAAACATGCATTTAGAGCACATGGGCCGGTGCCACGCAGCAGCCTGGACTCCGACCCGGGGTAAAGCAAAGATCGCTGGGGGCCTGACTCTGCCTCTCCATAGTGCTGCGAGCGAGCCGTTCAACCATGGCATGGCTTACACAACCAGTCCTTTTGAGCACCTCTCTCTGCTTCCTCTTACTGCTCCCGAGCACTGTGCGCTTTTATTCACCAACGCCAACACATCCATTTGAAACTATTGCAAACAGAGATGCAAAAGAATGCTGCCGTGTCCGTCACCGGTTTGGAGACAAAGAGTTTAGAAAGAAGCCTCTCTGAAAGGGGCCCCAAGGTGCTTTATGGCAGCCGCGACAAGCTTTGGTTTTGGATGAAGCAGCTGCACAACATTCAGCGACACATATCCACACAGTATTTAGATTAGTTTGCAAGGAGAGTCTTTTTATAGCAGCATAAACTAATAAAAGCAATCGCTGTTTGTTTTTTAATTCTTAGATCATCTATAAATCCATCCATGTTATTGGAATATGTTATGGAACTAAATGCCAAAAATCTGTTAAGAGAACATGTTAAAACCTATTTATTGTCTCTTTGTGAGTAACAAGGGCTGCAAAGTGGTCGGCACTATGGCTTCATGGCGGGAAAATCCCATTTGAGTTCTAGTTGATATGGTTGGATGTTGCTTTAGTATACTTATTGGTGTCTTCGGAGTCCACAAATATGCAGCTGAAGCCAAACGACTGTAAAAGTTGCCTGGAGTTGTGGATGTGAGTGTTTGTCCTGCGATGGACAGTGTACCCTGGCCTTCACCTACATAAAGTCGTATATAAGATGAATAAGCAAAAAAAAAAAAAAGCCTTAAACTGTCATATGTAGTCACATTCTTCAACATTTATTTTTGAACTGATTTGACACAATCTTAATGACTGTCCATGAATGAAAAAAAAAAAAAAAAGAAACGTGATGAATGCCCACTGTGGTGTAGTTCAAACTACAGCTGCAGGCTCTCCTTAACGCCTCCTCCAGGCTGCCAAGTGAGAGGAAGGTTATTAATGAGTGGGAAAATAAAGACAATCACTTTTAGACTTCAGTTAGAATGAATGAGGCAGGAGGGTCACTGCAAAAAGCAGGAAGCCGATGTCCAGTTAGTATGACTATCTATCAGCTCCATGGCATGACAAGAATGTTTTCGATTAGTTGAGAAAGTCTCATAGAGAAGGTCGAGCTGTTTTCCATTAGTGTTACCAATTAACGTCGACTATGGGATGGACTTGAATAAAACCCCTTACTTCAGTTATGTTGCATTATTTAACCAGAAGAGGAGGATGCACCATTAAAAAAAAAAAAAGCCTTCATCAGGATAACGGCACAGTTTCCACTTCATAATGTGTCGATTTACACATTCCGTGGGGGGAAAAAAAGAAATCGCGGAAAATGACAACATGACAGCAGAATGTCTGCAAAGCAACTCCCGCAGTGACCACGTGTGGATACAAGTCTTAATGCAAAACACAAAGCTTCAAATACAAGATTTGTTCTCGTGGAAAAAAAGCCCATAAAAATATCTTGAAATGTAACAAAAGCTGGCACTCTGCCCTCTGATCATGGGAAAGAGCCAGTCCTGAAAGACCCCAACTTATGTCACTTTGCATCTACAATAACTGTCCTCTACATCCCAATTATACGCAGGAGTGTAACTTAAAACACAGAGTGATACAAACACCTGAAAACTTAAAAAGTTATAGTGGTAACTATCAAACAAAGACAGGAGCTCAATGATAGGTAATAATACATGTTTGCTTGCAGAAGACTGCCATCGAGGAAGACTTTCTCTGTGCGCCGCTCGTCTCTGATGCAAGCAGGGATTCAAGTCGAGACACGGGGCAGCGGACTCTGAATGACCCGTAACAGCAATGCAAACTTAACATGCCAGGCCGAGGCAGTGACCGAGGAAGCCAAATGGAGTACAGTTGACATCGGGGAGAAGAGTTTCCAGTCCAGGTGCCTCGGCAGAGAGCGGGACCGCCGCCGGCTGCCAACTGAGTCAAGAGGAGCCCGGCTGAGTTTGCTGAGCGAGTTTCACTCCCAGAATAGTCCTTCAGGAGCGGCTGCGGTCCTCCTGAGTGCCCACCAGCATTTTGCTGTACAGCTTCTGCTGCTCTTCTTTAAAAGTGTCTTTTACCTTTCCTCGCTTCAATCCTCCGTCCCTGGAGAGAGAGGAGATCAAAAGTTAATTCAGACACCGAAGGAATGTCCCCTGGCTTCATCACACAGCAGCAGGTTCCCTGTTCAGAATAAAGTTTGATGAGATGAAAGGCTGAACGTGACTCCCGGACACAGCAGACCGAGTACCCTCCTGTCACCTTGGAAATAATCTTTTATTGCAGTATACGCAAGTGGAGTAGTACAATTTTCCACCTCGGTAGTTTCGACGTGCTTTACCAATTCAAGAGTGGAAACTACGGTTCAGTGTGTGGCTGAAGGACGGGGATCATCATGGTCATACAGAAATCCCTGCAGGTAGGTGTGTGTGTGTGTGTGTGTGTGTGTGTGTGTGTGTGTGTGTGTGTGTGTGTGTGTGTGTGTGCGAGAACAAGCTTGTAGGTTCTCAGCTAATAAACACACGACGCCATTAACCTCGATATCAAACACAGCATTGATGTTGAAGCTCCGTCGCAGAAAGGATCTGAGAAAAGCCATTCACTATGACTTTTATTAAAACATTAAGCCCTATCCTGTATTTCTATGTACTTCAATTTTCTTTAAGACTTTTCCCACTGACGTTCCTAACTTTGGTTCAAACACAGAGCAAGTTCTGATGGAGGAGTCAGTGAGGTTTTCCTGGGAACAAGCTTCTTCACGTTATGTCTGATTCGTGGCTGCAGAACCAAAGATACCCACTATATGACAGAACAGTTTAGATACTCGATGCCATTTCAAATTATTATCACTGAAAGCTGTAATAGTTTGGACTACATTCATTAGTAACAGGGGCAAAAATAGGGATGGTAACTTTCGCATCTCTACTGATACCTGGGAGTCAATACCGGTACTCAATGGTACCCATTTTCTGTACTTTTGTGTGTGTTTATTTGGTGATAAATTTTTGTTTGTTTTATAATAATATCTCAAACCTTTTCCGTTTAACATAAACATTTCTCAATATGTAAACTTTAAACAAATATATCACAGCATCTAACTGCTTGTATTGTAACGTCGCAGTTGTTTCATAAACTTCTTCAACATGAAAACTCTGAACTACAACTACGCAGGGTTTTTTTCTTAATAATGCACAAATTAAAAACCAGATCCGATTCCTTTCACCTCTGGAAACATTGTGTGATGAGGCTCCATGGAGGAGCTAAATCTAGTGCTTAACCTCAGCCTTGAAGTATTTCTGCTGCTGGCCTTCGTGCCTCAAATTTTGCAGCGAGCGTAATCTGCAACGCATTTTGATAAGTGGAGCCGTACGTTTGAGCGCTTCCTGTCAGCCATGTTGCTGCGTTCACTGCTGCAGCTACTAATATCAATATGCTCATGCCATGCTGTGTTCAAGTCCAGCTCAGAAAACTGGCTACTCTTCCACTCCCTCACAGGCACAAGGATACGTTTAGCTGAAAATTGGTAGCATTTGAATTGACGTGAATCGGTACTCCGTAGTACCGATGAAATTCGGTCGGTACCTATGAAAGTACGGAATTTGGTACCCATGCTGAGGCAAAAATTATTTGATTGAAATTGTGACTGATCTGCTACGAAAGACCGATCAGTCGTTGAAGCGCTGGACGTGAAGGGTACAGAACCCCGGGATCCCTGTCTGAACAAAGCAGGTAAGGATGATGGATTAGATGTCAGACCAATGTGTGAGAAGCATGAGAACTTCTTCTCTTACCACAGGAGGTCCACCAGTCCTCCTTGCCTGGCTATGGCTGCCTTGACACGGTTCGCAAACTGCACAGCATCCTCTCCCTCCTGTTAGAGAAGGAAAAAGAAAATGGTCACAACTAGAACAGTAAAGCACCAAGTTTTATCTACAAACAGCAGGACACAAATTTCAAACAACCAAATGTTGTAGTATTCTTTAGTGTAATACCTTCATGTGCACATGGAAAAGTACTAAATCTTCTTAATGGGTAATTGAAACATACCAGCTATGTGCATTAGGGGGCAGTAGTGAGTTACAGTTTGCTTTCTGTTTAGTTAGTAACATCCACTATGTCTACTCTTCAATATTTCTAAGCCATTCATCTTATTGGAGTGAGAACAGACCAGAGGCTGGACGAGCTGCGAGAAGATGGACTGACTAACTTCTACAGCACAACATGAGACATCAAGCGAGATTACCTCCTCACCGTTTCTCCCATCACTTTATTTTGAGAGTTAAAGCTTGATTTCACAGAATTAGATCCATTTATTATAAAGAAAAGTCGTACCTCTCTGGACATGGGGGGAAGGTACCACACACTGCAGACGATGGCCCAGCTACTCATCATACGTAAGAGGTAGTTGACCATCCCAAACTTGCTGCTGTTCCAGAAAGCATCTCCGAATCTGGGATCATACTGACACATATCAAAAAGCAAAAAAAATAAATGTTATGATCCAAAGGTTAACAATGAAAACTGCACATAAAACCGTAGAGGATGATACAGTTTCACAACGCTCACCTTGATGGCCACAGGGTAGACGGTGGCACAGATCTCAAAACTGCCCTTCTTGAACATCATCACGGATGTGTTGTTGATGCAGGTGCCTGGGAGGAAAAAAAATGATGGAAGATGAAATTAAGACACGAAAAAAAATTTTTTGTAAAAGACCACAACTGGGATTTGTAGATAACCACTGAAGAAGTTCACCTTCTGGGAAAATGAGGATGGGCAGTTTAGATTTATCTTCTACATGGTCGCTTAACCTGCAAAACAAGACGTATGCAAAGTTAAAAAAAAAAAGAAAAAGAAAAGAAGATTGAGATTTAAACTGTCTGAACTTATTGGGAAAAGAGCACCAAGAATATGTTGCAATGATACCTTTTGGCCACCAGATGTCTGTCTTTCACTTCTGAGCGTTCAAACCAAATGTGAGGACAAGCCTTGACCATGGACCTCTGGATGACGCCCATCAAGCCCCCATGGATTTGGCCAACCTGACACAATCACAAACAATGAAATGTCACTCCAACAAAGAGCTGCAAGTCAAATTGTAACATGTTTTTTTTGTTTTCAAACAGTTTCCTTTTGGGAAGCCGTTTGTTTACCATGGCATAGCAGCCGTCACTGGCGAGAATAATGACGTCGATCGGAGAGGTGTGGTTGGCAACACAGATGCCTCCATTCTTGGGTTTGTTTTCACTGGAACAAGAAGATAAAAATAAAGCTTGGAGTCAGTGATGCATGAAAACTAGTGTCAAAACAGCTCAGGGAGTCGCGGTTCACTGCCTCTCATGCTCGTCTCGGAGGGGTAACAAAGGGGGCGTGGCGCCTAATGTTAAAAGGTCTGACCCCGTGAGCACGCAGGAGCGGTACGGACCAAGTTCACATACCAAAGATAGAGTTACTATCTTAAATAGAGGGAGAGAGAGAGTGCAACACTTCCTATGTCAGTTGTGTATTTTTAGCAGCCGACTGGGTCAAGTTCAAACAGGCCTGGGACTAAAAGCCAGACGCTTGGAAAGCTACAACCCATCATTGTCTCATCCGATGAGGATAAACTCATCTGGAAATGTCAATTAGTTGGTTTTAATAAGACTCATATTCAGTTGCCTAAAACAATAAATTCCCCTTGCGATAATGAAACGTCTTCTATTGTGGTGGGAACACCAAGGTAAAATAAACTACGTGTTAATGTCTTCATAGAATCAATCCATCAGTCAGCAGTGCAGCTTGTTAAATACAACAGATGTTGTTTGCTCAAAAGGTGTGAGTAAATAACATGCAGCGTCAGGTTCCTCTGGTACATCCTGTTGCACCACTTTCATCAAAGTTATGCCACCCGTTACATGTTCTAACTTCAGATGCAGAACTTGGTGGAGCGGTTGCATATTCGAGAAAACATTACTGGACATTGTTCTGCACCTCGTCTCATAATGACGGCTGCACTGAGTATGAAGGCAGGCAGGAAGTCTTACAGTAAGTCCAGCCTCAGGCAACCGTTCTATATGTTCACTGCGCGCGTGTTCATATTTCAACTGCTAACACGCCCAGATTTGTTTTCTCGGAACATAATTCACTTCCTGTTACATAATCTGACGGAGAGCCCTCCTCCTGGCTCGAGGTCTGCTATTAATCTTATTGGAATAACAAGAGAATGAAATCGTATGAAGAGGCTAAAGCAGGCCAAGTTATATCTTTTCAGGACTGAAATTAAAAAAAAACTTTTCATCGACAAAACCTCTCTTGAAAAAAGAAAAAGAAAAGCATAAAACTCATGTTGTTGCACATTGTCTTACATCTAAAGCATTGGGAAGATGAGCAGCAGTGTGATAATAAACCATCCGTTTTCAGTGAATGAGATTTTAGAAGCATTACAGAAGATGACTCGACGGATTTAGAATAACTTGAGAGAGTGTTTTTATTATTATAAACGGCGAGACGCAATTTACTTTATCGAGTAAATGTGATCAACTTTATACAGTTTTGGAAAAATCTTTTCCTTCCAAGAAATCAGTTTTAAAAAACGGAGGCTGTCTTCTATCAAGCTGCATTTCTCACTGACAGAACTAAACTTGTCCTGAAGCACAAAACTGCTTCGAAAGAGGCCAGAAGCAACCAAGGAACCATCATACAGCAGGGAAATGACTGCACGTCTTGAAAGACATTCTGACATGTTAAAACGTTCATCTGTTCACACATGTCCAATTCAATGCATTCCAGGTTTACTCTGAACCCCCCCCCCCCCCCCCCCCACCCCCACCCACCCGCCACCCCCCATGCATGATTGTTTATTTAGCATTATTTCTATGACGTTGTTCCAAGTGTTTACTGGTGAGTTTGTGTTGCAGCTTTACCTGTCATGGTATGTGATGATGGCAGTCAGAGCTCTGACACATATTCTGTAGCACATCAAATGGACCTTCTGACTCAGGAAGTTTTTCATCCTGCAGGGAGGAGTATAAATCAGCATAAACATACCCACAGGTCTGAGCTGACGGGCTTTTATCACATCAAAACAGTGATCCGTCTTACCTTCCGTTGGGAAGCAGCCCAATAACCGAGGTGAGGAACACCAGGAGGCCCACTCCAGTGAAGGCAAGAGTGACCCTGGTGGAGAGACACAGGCGCATTACATAAGACCATTGAACATGGGAATGTACAGCGTGCATGTGAATGAGGTGCATCACTTCTTTGGACATTTAAATGCAAAGACATGACCCTTTGCATTCAAAGCTTCTCTCTGGACTTCAAACTTCCACTGAGAGAAACGACCGTTCAGTTCATATGTGCACAGCGGGATTAATGCTTTCCAGGAGATCAGGGTTTCTATTTTCATTTCAAAATGTTGCCCTCTCTTTTATTCACCGCTGGTACTGATGCATGAGGGCACACTCGGCGACGCTTAAGCTGACCAACAGGTCGACATAATCTGGATGAACCAATCATCCAGGGTTAGAGAAGGTGCTGAATAGATTGTGTGAGGATTAGAAAAACATAAGACAGGTGAAGGATCCGAACTAAATCTCAACCGAGCCAATATTCAACCAGACAAGTAGTGACTGAAAGAATTTATTGGCTGTGCGAGAGACGACGACGGGTGTCAGAGCGGCGGTGGCCTGATTCGTCTCCCCACTGGCAACTGGAAATGAGCCAGACAGGCTTAGAACTGAGTCTCTGTCCCTGCGTCTCTCTAATAGGTCTGACTGAGGAGCTCTTTTACCCACTGCTGCGTGTGCCAACGTTTACAGGCACGTTTCGAAACATTACAATACAATGCAAGAGAAGTGAAATTCAATAGCCAAAGACCAATATCTCAAAACATGAGAATTATTTTCCCAAATTTGTTCAACAAGAGGCCACAATTATCACAAAACTGCTCATAAACGGATCAATAAAAACAGTTGGCCGATTAATGAAATTTTAATGCATTTAGAAGTGCCGGTATTCGCCGCTTCTGTATGAAGATGACTTGTCAGGATGCGCGCTCAAAATAAATGCAGCGGTAAATTTTCTCAGAACCACAAACTGCTGTTACATTAAAGAGGATTCTCATATCTATCCATCACAGCTTCTTCTTACAGTAAACTAAAAAAACAGGAACCCGTCAGACGTGTGTGATAACAAACATGTTTTATGTTTGACAGTTAAACACAATAAAAACTTTTTTTGTTTTTTAAGTTGATATGCCACAGCTGACATGTTTTTGACATTTGGAACAGGAAATGAGTCACAAATGGAGGAATTTCTGGGAAAAACCATGTTTCTGATCACGGATTTCGCTTCTGATTTCGAGTGCTGCACTCCGTTAATAAAGTGGTGAATTCAAGGGAACTGAATCATAACATTGTACAACACTATTTACAAGTTTCGGAAGACAGAGTTACTGAGCTAACACAGAGAAACATGTAACCAGAGGTCATAACATTATTTCTTTTTTTTTCCAACAGAGGAATATCTTGAAATTGTTGGACAAATCTCAATGTGGACTTTGCTCAAATACATTTAAAGCCACACAGATAAATGTAAAACCCAAACACATTTGTGGCTGTAATTAAAAAATGAAGACGTTGCGTCACTTACTACCGACAAGATTAAAAATCCCAATTTTGGAATCAAGCTGCAAGTATTTGTATCGGACGGAGGTGGAAGTAGTACCTGAGAGGCAGCAGGAAACCGTAGCGGATCAGCAGGCCCAGACCCCAGAGGACGGTCAGCCTCAGGCTGATGTAGTGGAAGTTGTTGTTGCTGCGCGTCAGCAGATTCCAGGACTCCAACTCCTCGGCGGAGAAGCGCTTGGTCACCTCGTCGTCCATGATGCTCTCCACTCCCCGCCGAGCAAAGTAGAAGATGTCCGACATCTCAAACTCGGTGGCCGAGTCCAGGTCTTTGTTGCTGCCGCTCCGCCGGATCTCCTTGATCTCCTCTTCCAGAGAGGTGGGCTCCCGAGCAATGATAGCTTCAGCAGGACAAGAGACAGGATGTTAGCGCCACACACATCGGAAGCAGATAAACATGCAGGAAGACACAAATACACAGTGATCTCACCATTGGAGTAGGGCTTGTACAGGTGGTGATTCTTTTCTTTTGCTCCTCGTTCTATCCGAAGTGTGGCCCACTGGACGACAAAATGAAAAACACAAGATGTACAACGTGACAAGACGGACCCATTGGTTGAAAAGTACAACTGATGAAATGTTTATCCAGTGAGTTAAAGACAGGCACGGTTGTAAGATTTGAATGACTGAATAACACTCGTGCATCATGGTAAACTGAGTTCTCTTTTCAACTTATCGCCAACTCTTTCACGCTAAGCATCTCATGTTAGGTTGTCTTCAAAGTCAAGAAAAGCCAAGCATCACCATCTGAGACATTCATTTTCATGTCTTTAAAAATCAGCCATTTGTGATCACAACCATCCTCAAGAAACCTACATTTAAATGCCCACTTGTGTGCACAACACAACAATAAGTGTCAGAAATATAAGCTCTGAGAAGTTCAGCCCGTTGGCGAGCGCTCGGCGTGCTGAGACGAAAAACAAACAGGAGGGCCGGAGAAAGGACACCGTGTTCTTCCAGCTGTAAGACGAGCAGGAAAGTTCAGGAAATGATTGTTGAAGTGAAAGCCGTCCGGCACATGCCGGTCCGTCTAAAACTACCGCCACCCAAACTCGAGATTCGCCTGCATCAATCACACGGAAAAATTAACTGACGCGGCAAGAAACACACATGTTTGAAAGTAGTTGCAGCTGGAGCCATGCAGGGAATGAACGTTTACAGGGAGAAGCGAGCAAGCCACTTGGGAAGACTTCCAAGAATGTTAAGCGGTACAGCGGTGTTGCCTTCAGCTTAGGGCTGCACATTTCACACTAACATAAAACCTACAACTTAATATTTGGAGCACCTCCGCTACAAATTGTGCTCTGATTTAGACACGTGCAATACCAGCAATCTTTTTGTTTAACTTGGCTGCTACCTTTAAATAGTGTTAGGTTAAGTTACATTCCTGAGTCAGAGGTATAAAAAAAAAAAAAAAAAAATGCAGCTGGACTTGAGAGTAATGATCATCGGAGCAGAAGAGGGAGGAAAAAATAAAAACCGCATGTGGCAGCATGTGACTCGGGAGCTGCCTGTCAGAGACAGTTTCAACTTTTTTATCTTGTGAGAAGTGCTACAGGTGTGGAATTACTGCAGGGATACCTTTAACAAAGGTGGGCGCAGAAGAACTGAGGATATCATTCAATAAAACATAATGCAATAAATACATTTTTTTAGGTGACTGAACTTGAACCAAAAGTTACAAAGCAGACCACACTGCTCTCTCTTTCTCTGCGCCTCCTCTGTCCTTTGACCTTTCTTTGAAATCTAATTGCTGCTACTGGAGCTAAGAACATCTCCCATATCCCCTGCTGGTTCATTTATTTCAGGCACAGGAACTGCTCTCAGAGGTATATGATGGAAAGTGACGACTGCTTTACTACTGATGATGCACATGAGCAGAGCAGCTGAATTAATACCTTCGCTGGCCAATCAAACTCTTCTCCTCAGAGACGACGCTGTACTCATGAAGCCATGTCACAGACGACAGTTTCTGACAGGGCCTGGGCCACTTTTTTCCTCTAGTTACATAACATAGGAAGAATGCCCAGTGGCTGTTAATCTGTATCAGCACTCAGTCTACCGGTTGGTTGAACTCAAATAACAAGCAGAAAAACTGCACCTGTCCATTGGCACAATCCACAAATAGAAAATTGTATATATATATATATAGAGAGAGAGAGAGAGAGAGAGAGAGGGAGACTGATGTTGTGTGCACTTCTTCAGACCAAAACTAATAATTTTTTTTCACCATCACCTGGCCTTAAAGTGTCTCCATTTCTTCAAATAGGCAAAATAGGCATGGGATGTGGTAGCAGATGAGGCTCACCTCAAAGATCTTTAAGAGAGATTTCATGTAGAGGCGACGGATGCCAAAGGACACTCCAAAGATGGCAGGCACGATGATGAAGACCAGCAGCAGGGTGAACCACACCGTGAAGGAGATGCCCAGCAGGATACACACCAGGTTGTCAAAGGGGTTGAAGAAGAGCTCCATCTTGAAGTCAGGGAGTGGGCGAGAAAATGTAGGAAAACACTTGGGAGTCACAGGGCTGAGCTGAAGTCAGAGGAGGTCTACCTCCTGGCCCTTATTTTTTGTCACCAAAAGGCCGTCATCAAGATGACTAGGAGATGGAGCTTCTCCTCACAGCAGGCAGGTGATCGATATAAATACAAGCGCCCATCTTGACGTTGCCCTCTTGGGCAATATCCAAAAAGTTCATTAGTCGCAGCATGAGTTGGGTCTCTGAAACTGAACTGAATTTAGCTCCAGGGAAGAAAAGAAAAAAGGTTTTAATCCGTGAAGCAGCTGCTGGTGAATACTGTCCTGGGAGCAGATGTCCTGAGGTACATGGAAGAGATGTAAACAATGGTCACAGCAGGTGTTTTCTGTTGTCTGGTGCAGATCCACAGGGTCCAGAGGGCTTCAGGGTCACACAAAATAACCCCTGAAAAGATGTAAACAAAGTGTCAGAGAACATAAGGTTTGATTTAATCATGGAAAATAAGACGCCGTGTCCTGGTGCAGCAGCATCTGTATCCACTCAAGACAATGTAAAGAAATGAGTGTCACCATCCAAGTTCAAACACAGCGATCTTGTAGGTTTTGTCTGTGAAGGAGCAGATAAACGTGGAGTTATCAGCTGCGGTGGAGCGATAAAGGGAGCTGGAGGCCCTCATCCTCCTCACGCCGTGTGGCGATGCAGCAGGACGGCTAACTGCATCCGAGCACCGCCGCTCTCGCAAGGATTAGCCGCTCGTGAACAACACAGCCTCGGCTTTCGCGGATCATTCCAACGCCTCTATAGACTAATTCAACACGGGTGAGGCGCGGCGCGGAGCCGGGTCGTGAAGCTGACCCCCTCTTCCAGGAGCCACATGGTTTTTAAAAAACCCGGCTGGAGTGAGCTTGTGGCCTCCGAGCTAACACTTTGTGCTTGATTGTTTCTCCTGGCTTCTCCCCATCGCCCTGCTAAACTCGCGCTAGCCCCGGACCGCTAGGTTTATAAAACCTGATCTGTGCGCATATGTCACGTTTAAAGACCAAGTGATGGAGGAACCGACCTTCGAGTCACGTCGCGTCCAGCGCCGACACGGCGGGACTTTGTCTTTGTCTTGCGGACTGAACGCCGGAGCCAAACTCCACCCGTCGGACAGCAGGAGCGGACGACGAGCACGAGCAAGCGCCTCACCGGCGATGTATCAGCAGGCCCCGCCCACAACAACACGTCCGGAGCCGCCCCGCCCCCTGCTGGACAACACCCGCCACTACAGCAACAACCTCCACTGTCCCGGCAGAGCAGGGGAGTGAAACAGAAGGCCCGGGGACCAAAATAGACCCACCAGAGGCTCCAATTCGGCCTAAGAAGAGAATTGCAAAAATAGCAAATAATCCATTGACTTTTTTAAATTTTTTTAATTATTTCATGTGCAAAGAAAAAAGCAATGATCTCTGTATCAAGAGATAAGCGTGAGTCATCAACAACTTCTTCAGGGAATGACTCCCACCTGCTGTCACCACCTGATTTACCTGCCATGACTTCTTCAGCATCCCTCTTAATGGAGTCTCTAACAATACCATCTCTCAAGATCTCACCAGACAATGTGGCCTATGATCCAGAGGATGGGACAATCTTTCAAAATATTCAAAGTGATGCTCCTGCCACAAAGCCACCTGTTCCAGCTGATAGAAGAGGACCTGGGTGTCCAGAGTTGAGAAGACCAGGACCTGAGAACAGAGACTTATGCATGGGTGTCCGTGGGCCTGCGAGGAGAGGACCTGGGGCTACAGGATTTATGGGACCACGGCTTGAAAACAGAGGAGTGTCCTTGGATTGTTCTGGGCCTGATAGAAGAGGGGGTCAGGAAGGTTTGACTCGTCAGCCCATGAATCAACAAAATCCTCATTATCGGGATCAACAGGGAATGGAGTATGGATCAAGGAGAGGGGGCTGGAGTCAGGAGAGGACAAGGTAGGGGAAAGGCCAGAGCTTGAGACCAGCGTTCTGGACAGATGGGCGCAGTACAGTACATTGGTGGAGTACATGGGAATAGCAAGAGCAGTGAGGGGAAGAGGGAAGTTTAGCTAGAAAGAAAGAGATTAGACCAGAAAGAGATTATCAATCTCAATGTGGTTCTCCTGAATAAATAAAGGCTAATGAAATGAATGTGTGATCTTCATCTTACTGTGGAAATGTGTGATCTTTGTCTTAACTAAAGAATGATAATATGTCACGTACACACACACACACACACACACACACACACTACCAACACCAATAGGAGGCCTCATTCGTTTTCCAAATCATATGAAGAAGAATGCTGATGTTTCCAGCATGAAACCAATAACTAAGGGTCATCCAGTCGACGGGCAATAAAAGTTGGCCTGTTTCATGGTTCTTTCAGAATACCAATGTAAATAAAGTAACATGCTTTTGTGTGTGTGTTTTAAATTACATTTTGTCTTGAATATTTTTATTCAGTGGTATACATATCCCATGAACTCTGGGCTTTTGTATATATTTAATATCCTGACATAACCTATCACTATAATTTGTTTTGTTGCCATTTCTTTTCCCAATAGAATTTTTTTTGGACACCATGAACAGGATGGATGGAAGGAATTGTTTTATTTCACTTTGATTGGTTGGTTTATAAACTTATTTCACAGTAGTATTATACATGCTTGGGGACCTAACGTTCAAGATTGGATTTTCTCCGTGTTCTCTACTTTGTGGCTCCTCTAAACGGCTCCATGGAGCTTTCACAATGTGTGATAACAAAAACATTTGCTTTCATTTTTGTTTCATTTTCATTCCACAGATTTTGCAATATGGTCTAATCTTCAGATGAACAACGAACACAAACACAGAACAGAGATGCCAAACAATCCAAAAGGATAAAAATGGTCCCAGACCGATGAGCAGGTGTCGAGAGGAATCAGGACGGATCAAATCAATGATCAATAATCACCCTCAAAACCAACAAACTGTCACACAAATCAATTCAATTATAGGACCACAAAAAGACAAAACAGAAACAAAGGTTTCAAAATTAATGACATTTATTCCCAAAAGAGCAGAAGTAAACAACTTAACGGATCAAATGAGTGAATAATGCGACACCAAAAACAAAAAAAAAACCTTGAAGTGAACCAGAACCAGATATAAACCCCCTTGAGATCTGTGCAGGTCACTGTTGTGATGTGTGGACTGCGTACAGACATCGCCCCCTGCCGGTGTAAATGTGCAGTGCATGCAGCTCAGAGGAAGGCCGATCACATTTCTTTTGACTTACGTTTTCTGTTGTTTTGGAATTTTTCTGTTCATCTCCAAGATCATGAGGTCTGGATTACTTTAATGAAACAATTCATTTGTAATCAACATAATATACGAAATCACCCAGTGAAAAAAATCGTTTTTAAATAAAGTACAAAAGAACCAACACCAGCAGATGACATGGTGCTGGTCCACTGTGTTTTCTGAAGTTCACAGTCAGTGAAGTCAGGAAATTTGTGGAGATGCTGATTTTATTTTCCAACAGGCCTCGTCACCCCAACGGTACCAAAAGCTGGTTCAGTGACGATGCTGTTATTGTGTTTTATTGGCCAGCAACCTGGCCTGGTCTGAACCTCAGAGAATCTATGTCGGTATATGATGAAGCCAGGCTGTTAAAAGAAGTTGAATTCCTTTTCTAAATTTCAAAAAAAGCCAATGAGGAGGAAGCGATATGGGCAAGATGTGATCTCTTCTGCTAGTCCCTACTCTATTAGCAGCATAGTGAATCACGGAGATAGTTTAATGAGTTCTTCGTACACCGTGATAATAGGGAGCCGTAGCAGTCCAGTTTGGAACTGACAAACGCAATGAATTTCAAAAACTTCATCTCGACCATTTCTAACTCAGCCTCTGGTCTTTTACAATACCAAGGTCTCCAAACTATAATTCATTGCAGGTCAGACTACTGCATTTTAAACACCCGCTTTAATTTTTGCCATTACCTTTCTGTAACACAACAATTGTCTCCCAAAAGTGACATCTTTAAGTTCCAAGCTGAGTAACCTTATTTTCTGTCATTCAAAACAATTACTTAATTCATTTCAACATATCCAAGTAACAAAAGCTTTTATTGACACATTTACAATCATGTACAGTTCCCCAATGTCGGCTCCAGAGAAGAAAAATAAGTTATTGAAACTTGGCACGCAACTCGAGCTTTGAATCACATAATCAGCCTTTTCCACAGCAAAATATATCTCTGCACTGTTTTCCATGTGTTTAGTGTAGATCGATGAGGTTCTAGGTAATTTGGACACAAAAAAGTGCAGTTAATTGCCATCCTCGATATAGGAGATGCCAGGTTCCAGGAGGGCAGCCCAGAGCTCCCATCAGCACGAGTCCGTTCATGAGCCAGGCTTCAGGAGGCCTGTCACTCCAATAGACGTCAAGCTCGGCTCTCCAGCAGAGCCTCGAAGTCTGGGGAACAAACCATCTTGTGTTTGACATTCCCTAAAACAGTCAGGTTGCCTGTTTTTCCTTCTGTATGAACAGATACCAGCTCCTGAGGACGCACAGGGGAGGCAGGAAGAGAAGCAGAGGATTCAGTTCAGTCTTCAATGCAGCTTTTGCATTTTCCCGTCTGATGTGTATGAAAACAATCGAAGCACACTGAGGCACACCAAAACATGTTTTTGTTCATTTGATAAGGATTAGTGATTATCTTTGATGATTCCTCTCAAATGCAGACATAAAAGCAGGTTAAAACTTCTCCCAGAAAATTCTTTAAAAAAAAAAAAAAGTTAAAACTAGAGGAACACAATATATGTATGTTGTTGTTATGGTACCTGAAGGAAAGAGCAGGACGTTCCTAGAGATACATCGAGTGTCACTTGTCCCAGTATGAGCTGCACCCGGCCAGACTTCCGGACCAGCATCTTCCCCACGAGCCCTTCACGGAGATCCTTCAGATTGCAGCTGTTGTCTTCAGGTTCCTCATCCTGTTTGAAATTTAAATAAAGTTGAATGTCGGCAAGGGAAATTCTCATCGACATCATTTTGGTAACAGACTAACTTTCACTAACACTATGAAGCACATTCCAAAATAAAAAGGTGAGATACTGAAGTTATCTTGGAAAAATACACAGTAGAGCTTATTCACGGCACGTTCTTTTACTTTTCTACAACCAGACTACAATTAAAAGAATAGGTGTATCTACCTGCGTCTCTGTTTTCAGCAGCATAGACTGCCCATCCTCGGACTGCACCTCAGTTTTCACGGGCTTGTGCTCTTTGGTGGGAGGTTGTCCAGGCAGCGAGTCCGGCATCTGAATGAAGAACAGCTCCTCGGCTTTACTCAAACTCCACTGGTGCAGCAGGTCGGGAAGAACCTCGGGATCGGGGAGAGGAGGAGGCCTGAAAATGGCCTCGGTCTTCTTGATCTCCACTTCTTCTGGCTCTTGTTTCACTGAAGACAAGTTGGTGTGTATTGGAAAAAACAACTTAGATGAAACACTTGTATGTTATTTTGTATGGAAATGGAGTGAAAATACATCGATTGTGTTTTGTGAAATTACTAAGTCACATAATGAAAATACCTTGAACTGCGACCTCCATGGGTTCACAATCTTCCTCTTCCTTCTCCACTTTAATAGCAGGCTTGGAAAACTCCTCCTTGAAGCCCCATCCGGACACGGCGAGGGGAAGCTGGACAGGGCAGCTCCTCTGCTCACTCTTGAGGTAAGGGTCATCTATAAACTGAATGTCACACAAAAGGAAAGTCAAACTTTCAGAAACGGCACAATAAACCCGCTCAATGAAAATGACTGACGACCGAGGGACTCACGTTGTCTCGCTCCAGACTGCGGAGAATCTCCTTCGTCTCCTCCTCAGTCTCTCGTTTCTCCTTTTTAATATTAATGATGGGTGAAGGGCCCACGCTCGGCGCGTCAGCCTCGCTGTTATAGCTACCTGTGAAAGACAAGGAGATTCACCTCAACCAAGATTCGGCAAGAATGTCTGAGTGACGACGTTCATGCCTGAGAGAAGAACAATAACACTAATGTTTAACCCTCTGGAGCCCCACCTTTCTTCTTCAGCATCATCTCTGCAGGTCCCTGTTCAAAGATAGAGTGGGACTGGATGACCTCTGGACGACCTCGACCCCGTCCCCGGTCTCTCGCTCCCCGACCCCGACCTGCATCCCTCCTCTCTGACCTTGGATCGCTTTCAGCTTTTGCTCTGGTGAGACAGAAAGTGACAAAGGTCAATAATCAATGCAACATGAAGAGAAAGATGAATCAGTAAAAATAAATAAACAAATAAAAACCCTGGAAACTTACTCTTCTTTAGCTTTTCGGCCAATAATGTTTGGTGTGAATGTTTTCTAAAAGAATCAAACAAATGAAAGACAAACACAAATAGGTCATCATCTGAAAATGTGTGTCATTCTTTCAAACACTGGCTGTAGATGTCTGTAGTGAGAATAAAAAACAACAACATTACCTTCTTCACTCCTCCCAGGGTGAGATCTCTGGATCTCATTGAAGGCAGACGGGCAGCAGCCATGCCAGCCGTGTTTCGCCGGCCCGTCAGCAGTCCAGGGTTTGGAGCACGTTGGCCGCTGGAGTCTCCCGAGTCAGCCATCATGAACTGTTTCAAAAATAAAAATAAATCATATCGTTCATACTCTAAGAACTTTTAGATGTGGTCAATAGGTCTGCTATTGCAAAAAAAATAAAAAATCTCCCAAAACTTTGTGAATTATTCTCATATAGTTGGATCTTTATAGACCTTATCTTTATGTACCTTCAGTCGTGTCATCCATACCTGCCTGTGTTTTACTTACTTTCTAGTTGCTTACTTCAAAAACTGTAACACTTCTATCTGGTTGAGGTTGAAACTGAAGCACTACTGGCTATTTGTAACTGAATACATAATTCCATACAAGGAAATAATCATCAAAGTGATTATTTTGACAATATGATAGTTCACTTATTCAGTGAACTAGTCTAGCTCTTTATTTTTGTGAGGATACAACCACAACCCCTAAATGCATTTTATTGAAATTTATTTAGTGTGAACATTTTTTCATTTCAAGATTTAAAGGGCGACACCTGGCCAAGCCCCCAGATACTTAAACAATACCAAAAGATGCCTCATACTTTAAGCATATTTACAGTATGCCTGTTCTGTGGGAATAGAAATAACACATTTTTATTTTCTTTAATCAAAGATAGAAATACAGAAAGGCTTCTCAGAGGTGACCCTCCATACCTAAACTGTTGTTTCTTCCACAATCAATGGTATGAAGAGAATTTCTCTAATTAAAAAATATGAAAATGAAGCTGCTTGTATGGAGAACCACGATACGACTGACAAATAAGAACAGTCTTTTCAAAACAAATTAATAAATATACATGAAAAAATGTTCTGCACAAGTCTCCTGACATTAAAAAAATATTTATATCAATTCAAATTCATGTCGAATATAAAATGTGGACGTGTCCAGGCAAAATAACGTTTGAAATTCTTTACCGAATTTGACACATTACTCGATTGCGTTGATTATGGAGATTTTCCACAGTAAATATGAGAATTGTACAACGTACAGTAACTTGTCAACACAAGAGAACTGACGCAATATTTACCCTCACGAGGAGCCTCTGCTGTTGCGTCAGACCACAATTTACGATTCAAGAACACAAACGTCCTAAATCCATATTAAATAAACGTGTAAAAATCTACATTTCACCATCTGTCAACATCACGACCATCGCTGGGAGGACTGGAAGATTTTCCAAGAGAAATCTGCAACACGTGGCTAAAATACCGCACAAATACCCGTTTATTTCACTTTAACGCTTCGATGGGAGTCTTATATGTAAATACTTACAGTTTTTTCTTTCCTCTTGTGTCCTACACGTGCAGCTTCAGAAGTTTAGAGTCATCACAAAGTGTTTTCTCTAAGGACTGACACCGACTCTGCATCACGTTGACTCACCATGAAGCCGCACGGCGCCATGACACTTCCGCCTTCACGAGGATCAAGCCTGCGCAAAGCACGCGCATCTCGCCCCTTCACCTCGTTTTCTTTTATGCAATTTGAGTTCCAGCTTCATGTGGTCAATTGTTTTATGGTGCAAATAGTGTAATAAAAGTTGTGAAGTACATGGTGAACTGATACGTAATATTGTTAAACTTGCAGTCATTCAATTCAATTTCCAAGGTTTGACATGTTTCGTAAAAGGACAGTTCACTGAATATGAACTTATATAAATGCTTCATTAATACTAAATAGTAATCTAAAAAAAACATCCAAGCTCGATGTAGAAAGCCAAATTCGAATCAAGAACTATATTATTGTTATTGTTATTATTATTATTATCATTATTATGATTATTAATTTACTACTACTACTACTACTAATAATGATAATAATTAGCAACTTCAATACCCCATTAATTAGATATTTTTCTGAAAACCTCTGGTTGTTTTTTTTGTGTGTGTGTGTGTGTTTGTTTCTTTTAAGGCGATGGAATGTGCCATCTACTGAGGCAAGCAATTGAATGAGGATATTTTCCATGAGCGCCCCAAAGTGCCAGCCAGGGCAGAATAAATTCACTGGATTTATTCGGTCTATGCCCAAGCATTCAATGATTTTTCTATAATTCCTTTTAATCATGCTGGATCTGGATTTATTTACCAAATGAAGCCTTTGAAATTATACAAATTGCATATGAATGTTAATGTTAAATGTGAGCGAAGGCTCATCGTGTACCCCTTTGACTTAAATGTATACAGACTTATTTATATTCTTGCATCAAAATTTAATTTGAGAGGCTTCAGTTTCTTCAACATTATCTAGAATTTGATGCACATAGATCCTTACAAACAAATGCAAACATCCCGCATTTTGCGGGATGCCCTGGCAGCATCCTCCAGGAAAAGACAACACGCAAACATGGAACCTGCTTCCCTTTGTTTCTGACCATGTTGGTGCCCCAGGCTGCTGAGGCCTGGCCCTGCTGATAATACATGACATTCAGAGGGTGAGTTGTGATTATTAAATCTGTGGGAAATAATATGACTGAGTGTCAGCCTAATTCAAATACAGAGATGTTTTAAAAAATGAGGCCAAATGTTTCATTCCATTGACACGCAAGCAGCCTCCCCCCCTTTTGCTCTTCCCATCTCTGGAGCTGAGAGAATGATTTGGAAAGAGGAGGACTGTCATGGCATGACTAATGATGGATGATTACAGATTAATTACACACTGAGGGTATCACTTATCTGTGACTGGTTGGAAATAAATGAAGCTTTTCAATACTGTGCGCAGCCCGTAAAATTATGGCAATACATCTTTGTCATTTCGAAAAAATGCGTATTATGTGTTTGTGAAAAGACTGCACTCTCACTAAACGTGATCCCTTTGTTATCGGCCTCTATCCTACCCTCACGTCTATTGTTTTAACGGCAGATTATAGACGTTAATCTGGGAGGGGTCGCTTTAATCTCTAATGGAATCCTAAATTATGTTGCTACATGAGGCTGAACCAGCACAAAAACATCCCACAGAAAATTAATGCCAGTGGAAATCTGCTTACTCTGGACTTACACAGTGGCATCCCTTGTCTCCAGATAGGCTGGGAGGGGGATGTCCTGTGGAGTTAGTCCATATGGCATGACAGTTGGCACATGTATATTTTTTTTTGAGGTCTGGATGGTACTCGATGTAATTTACTGGGACATCACTCAAAGCATAATCTCCTCTGAATGCTCTATGGCAAGTAGAGTGTTTAAAAAAAAAAGTGTTTGTAACCCCCCTTCTCTGCCATACTGTCTCCATATCTGAGAGGTGACATTCATGCAAGCATCTAAATGTTCCAGACTAACATTTGAGTGTGTGGCTTTTGTGCCCACAGGCAGAATTACTGGCGAGCTGTTGTGCACGCTTGGCTGGTGAAAGCATGATGCTGACAAGGTTGATTGAACGTTTCACCGCTGCAGATGGAATTCCCTCGCTCTCACCCATCCTCACCCTTTTTTTTTTTCCTGCTTTTAGGTTTTCAGTTCATCCCATTTGCTCGCATAGGAGTGAAGTAAACATCATGCAGTGCTCGGAGCAAAAAAGCGATTTGGAAGGGAGGGGGAGAGGGGGAGAGAGGAAGAGAGGAGTGGATGGAGGGAGAGAGGCTGTGTGTGTGTGTGTGTGTGTGTGGGGGGGGGGGGGGGGGGGGGGGGGGGGTAGTGTTTGTGTGACACAGAGAGTGAGCGAGAAATAGAGGGAGTTAGAAGACGAGAGGAGTCCGTGTGCTCGTTTCACCTCCTGATCTGTTTTTTCCTGGAGGATCTATCAGCACAGGAGGCAAGAAGAAAGCAAAGTAAGAAGATAGTGGAACAAAGACACGCTCAAATCCTCTCCCATCACAAAATCCAGCATCATACAAGTAAGTGATTCTTCTGAATGATTCAATTTATTGATGCTTTAAGTACCCAGGAGTGTTTTTCACTCTATATTCAGATATTCACAATCTTTTCATTTGTGGGTAAAACACAAATTCTGATCTTTGCGTGATGATTTATAAGTTGTTCTTTTGTCATGCAATGTGAGTGGACACATGCGTGTGTGATGAAATCCATTTTTCCAACTTTGGACTTCCATTAAATCCTGTTCAAGACATTTTGCACGAGACTGTCAGGATATTTTCTGCAGCAGCACTGACTGATTCATGTAATGAGATGGGTTCCATTTCTGTTAATGCTCGGTTAAACTGTGAAAGGGATTGCAGTCACACAAGGTCTCGCTTTTTCTGGGTTTTTTCTCAGAGTGCTTCCTGAACTTTCATAAATAGATTATATATTTCTGCTTTCAACTAAGCTTCCATATTAAAAACTGCAAGAAAACATTGCATTGTTCTTCTCCTTTTCTTATCTAGCTGTGTTTTAAAGTATTCTGTCTGAATGGAAAAGGCTTTGAAGTCAGCATTGCTCCCTGTTCCATATGCATGAAGCTCGCTGCATCTGTGTACTTGTGTTGTGTCTTTCAGCTTTGGATGAGAATTATAACAAAGCACGAAAACATGATTAATGATGTGAGCACGGGATGCATGGTCAGATCCAGTTGTGCAGTGCAGATAATGGGACGGGTTTATAAATGAGGACATTGAAACTGTGTGAATGACGTGGAGACCTGTGTTTGAACCGTCTTCAAATGTATTCGATCTCAAAGTGGAACACAAACATGGGGCTGGGATGAGTGAGAATCTCCCCCTGCCCCAGTTTCCATCTCGGAAACGATACAACGGCAAGGAAATGAGAACAGCAGCTGGAAAACAGACGCATGGAAATGCACGTGCATGATGCAACAGCTCTCTCCTCCCTGGTGCCCGCGTGAACGAGCTTCCGCGCAAATTTCACAGTTCACAGGCTTTAATGATCCGATGCAGCCTGTCCATCATAGTGACTGGAGAGCACCTCAGTGGACCCGACAGTCAGACAGTAACTCCACTCCAGACGTTTTCAGGATCACAAGGAACACAAAAGGGAGCTTGTTTGATCTAAAATTGCTCAAGGGTTATTTTTAGCCACATCTGTGACTTGGCATATGCTCAGTGTGATAAGGGCTTTAAATAACAATAACCCTCTGGTGATAAGAAGCTGGGGTTGGAGACAAATAAACATGTAATAATAAGTCAGCAAGATATACCGGAGCAGATATAATGAGAACAAACTCCAGACGAATGAAAATTACTGCCGAAAAACAATTTTGCACACACTAGAAAGGCTTCATCAGTTCAGAGGAGGGAAGGTGACAGCTAATGAAACAAGCACAGGGCTGACCAATTGATTACTCCCAGCCCGGTACTCAAGGCTGTGTGCAGCAGTCTGGATCGAGCTGCTGATGGGCCACTGAGGAGATATGATCGTACATCACCTGCTGCTGGTGCTTAAAACCTAACGTGTCTGCCGAAACAGTCCCTGAGCTGTTTAAAGGTCTCCCCTGAGCTACGGGGAGTTCACTTTAATAAGCTGATTCGGAAGGCAGTTTTAGCACAAAAGCAGAAATGCACATTTGGTTGAAATTGTTGCTGACAGGTGCAGAAATGTTTTTGTTCGTGGCCATTTCTTTGAAAATCACTTGGTGAAGATTGAGGGAGGCGTCGGGCGTGCGGTTGCTGGGAGACTGCTGTAGGTGGATTATGAAATGTGCAAGGAAAGTAGGGGCCAGTCACTCAGCTGGGAACATATTGTGTTGTATAATGATCGGAAATGTCAGTTAAGGGCCAGAAAGGGGAGGCTGTGGGGAAATAAATGAGCAAGACAGAGAGTGAAAGGCTGGGACACAGACCCCTAAATGAAAGGTTAATTTGATTCTGCCCGAGGTGCATTCAGCCGGAATATTTCTCAACCGCTGTTCAGTGTCAACTTCATGGCTCTTAAGTGGCACAGTTTAATCTCTCAGAGCGGATCGTTCCCATCTCCAGCGCTGCTAACACAATCCCAGATTACACCATGGTCTGACTGTCTGCTCTTATCTCCCACTTCTAAAAGCAGATTACGGAAATGGACGCCCCACTCTCAACTCCCTGCAACATCCAGATCTGTGAGGTGACCTGCGATTCCTTCCGCATCATGTGGGATATGACCCCCGAGGACACTGCCAGAGCCACACACTTCTTCATAGACCTGAGCCGCAAAGAGAACAGGGATCCAAACCGCTTCAAACACAGGGTCTGATCATTTAAATCTCCTGCATGACCCCCTACATACTCCTCACTCCCCTCTCGTAGGCTTCTGTACAGTGTTAAGAGGCCCAATGACCAGTTTCACGTGAATCGGTTTTCATTATGCACTTGTCTATTCGATACTTGTACTACGTGCTGGAGTGTCTCGCCTCAATAAGACAGAGAACTAGCTGGGTTAACAGGCTGGCTTGTGATACTCTGCCTTAGTCTGAGCACAGAACACTGTGGTTGCGCCCTTTCAGTCACTTCCAATACAAATGAAATGCAGAACGTGTGCCGTCAACAGCTTCGGGCCAGTGACTCACTCGTACATTGTTTTCTTTGAAACTGGACTCAAACTGACAAATCCAGCTGCAGCCGGGAGCCGCTTCCATGCTAATTACTTCCAACGCACAACGTTTTGAATTCTCAAATTAGCCATTAGATTGAATTAAACTCGGACAAGTTTGCAAAGAAGCAATCTGAACCATTTTGTTCCTCTTTGTTCAAATAAGTGCAGTAGTCAGAGTACATTCTTCTCTAACAGAGGTATTCTGTGCAACATTTACCTACCATCTATCTGCAAACACTGGTACTAGAGACGCTCATCACACAGCAAATAATTTCACATTATACACATATACATGTATTTCTGTTTAACACCTGCAGCATGAACCATGAAACTGACTTGTAACTTTGTTAGAATTTCTTTCCTTGCATTACAGAGCTGCTATTTGTTATGTATGTACCATTTTAATTTAGAATCTAAGTCTAAGAATCAGCATATTTTCTCCACAAATGTAAATTTCACAGATATGTGTTCCTTTTCTACTCATTTGTTTCTTTTATTGGTAGTTATACTACTCATAACATTCTCTTCCTCCCTTTAGAGCAGAGGCTTAATCTTTCCTGCAATTACAGTCCATTATTGGAGGCAGTATTCAGGAAGAGAACGTCAGCAGTGAGGCAGCAGGAGTGACTGACTTCTTCCTGAATGCAGTTATATTCCCTCTCTGATGCAAAAGGTGCCACAAACTTGCATCAGAGATGTTGCTATGGATATATGTCCCTCTGAGCCTGTTGTAATTAGCTGCGTTTCTTGGAGGCCTTCGACAAAACAAAGCCGCTGATTTGATTAGATGTATCCTGGTTACAGCTGCTGGAGATCAAACTGAAAATTTAAAAAAAATAATTAAAAAATCACACTACTAAGACAAAGAATACAGAGAGAGATGGCCAGATTAACAATTGCATTTACATTTGCTTTGAAATGTGAATGTTTCTCAGTATCACCACTTTCCTGCTGTTAACCTCCAGGATGTGCCGACCAAGCTGGTGGCCAAGGCTGTGCCTCTTCCCATGGCAGTGAGAGGCCACTGGTTCCTCAGCCCGCGGACTGAATACTGTGTGGCTGTTCAGACGGCTGTGCGCCAGGCAGACGGTGACTACCAGGTGTCAGAGTGGAGCCAGGTGGTGGAGTTCTGCACCGGGGGTAAGACGTGTCACGTCTTGCAATTATAGTACTGCTGATTGTGCGTGTTGTGTAATGTGGACGCTTTGCCTGAAAGGGGAAAATGCGCAGTGCCTACAAGAGGAGAAACCGGCTACATAAGAGCAATCATAGTCTCAGCATGGAGTAGCCATTAGTGCTCGAATAGGAGTTGAAATAATTAAATGAACTTTGCAGACTACGCTGTGGAACACCTTCAGCAGCTTCTCGACAAGGCCAAAGGCTCTGCGGGGAGGCTGCTCAAATTCTCCGTGTTTTATCGCAACCAGCACCCAGACTACTTCGACTACGTCAGGTCAGTCCTCCGTTCTTTCTTCTGATGTGTCCACAGCAACGCCATGCTACAATGATCTCTTCTTCCTGTCTTGAATTAGGAGGGAGTGTGGAGGACTGATGAGTCCAGCACTCAAAGACACCAGTGGGAGTCACGGCTCTCCCATCAATGGCAAACTGCATGGAGTCTTCTTCAGCTGCAACACGGAGTTTGACACAGGTCTCCCTCCCAAAGACTCTCCGTACGGGCCCCTTCGTTTTCAGATCCCGGCCGGGCACCTGCTGAACCCCAACATCAGCCTCTACTTTGCAGACTTCTACTGCATGTATACAGCCTACCACTATGTGGTGCTGGTGCTGGCTCCAGTGGGCACCGCTGGAGATGACTTTTGTCGCACACGTCTCCCCATGCTGGACTTGGCCTCCAACCCCTTTCTGACATACACTGCCCCCCAGAGGCCAGGGGAGGAGCCTCTGTATTGCCACGCCAGTGATGTCATCCTCGAGGTGCTTTTCACAGAGCCTGTTCACTTGGATCAGGGCAGCGTGGAGCAGATCAGTGGACACCACCAGCTCATGAGTCTGACTACAGCCAACGCCAAGAAGGACCCGAGCTGCAAAGTGTGCAACATCAGCGTGGGACGCTGAGGAAAAGACTTCACAAGGGCTGAGTTTGGAGTGACAGTTAAAAACAGTGTTGCAGCTTGACCAAAAAGTCCCACTCACCACAAGTTGGTGGACACTGTGGAAACAGACACTTCTGGAGTCCATGCTGCTTCTCTCTTTAACCCTTCCGGGACTAGATTAGTATGTTTAAAGTAGAAAACATTTAAAATGTGGACTGCAGAACCTCACCACGACCACAGCTGGAAATACAGTGAAGAGCACAAGAATTATGGAAGACATGTCAGGCTTCACAGGACGGGTGAACATTTCTGCTCTTTTATTTGTGGAGTCACACGAACTCTTATAAGGCATCTTCATGACGTTTAGGCAATAATTTTCCCATTTACATTTTTTTCTCCAATGTGTTTCGCTGGATTATTTTACCAACGTTTGAGTTTGAGGCCCATCATAAAAACGTAAATACAATTTTTAGCCAATAGAAATAATGAATTCAGCTTATAGTGATGCCCTGTGCATGAAGTCAGAATAACACCACTTTTCTCCAAAGAAACTAAAGTAGTTCTGTACTATGCCTCTTCATCTTCTACTTGTAGCGTCTTCACACAATACCGTTTCTCGTCACTTCAAAACATGTGATAAGGACCTTATCTGTGTGCCATGCTGCATTTTCACCGCAGAACCACACAATATGCGATCAGAGTAAAAGCTATTTGGGATTTTACACCTATGACGACAACAGTGGAGATGTATGTATTTCAAAGTTGGCTGCAGCAGTAACTTTCTGACTGCAAGCTTCAGCTCTGAAAACGGCCCTGAGCTAAGATTAGCGTCCTCCGCTACGGGGCTTCTGTTTCTCCCTGCCCAATAATCTCTGACCTATAAAGGAATCCCAGAAATGCAGGAGGTGAAAGGGATCCCTGCTCTGGACTACAAGGCCAATTCATACCAGGGTGACGAGCCAAAATGTTAGTCATGGCATTGGAGTGTGAAGTTTCAATGTTCTGCTTAAGGGATTATAAAACTTTGGGATAATATTAAATGCGAAAAATCGTATCTGCTTTTAAAATACATTTCAAAACACTATTTGATGGGGAAAACAAAGCAGGTAGAAGAAAATATCCCCTTTCAGAGATTGACGTAATACACGTGACAGAAATAGGGGTCACCTCTAGCCTCCAGTCAAAACTATGTCATGCCCTTTCACTTAGATTCTACCCACAGCAGAGATGTGAGTTCACACACACTGCAATATTGTAATTCTCCCCGTTGTTATTGTCCCAATAAGACTCGTTCTGTCCTCCTGGCAAATATCTCAAACAGAACTCGATCTTCCTTTTGGCATCCAGGACTTTAGGAATGGAAACGTCAAATTCAAAGATGTCTGTCTGAGGCCCTCCAAAGCGCTTCTGCACGTACGTGCAGGGCACGTCCTTGTAGCTCCGCCACGAGTCGAAGGTGATACGCACACGCACGTCCTTCTGGAAGCTGATGTTCTTGACCCGTACAGTCCCGTGGAGGGCCTGCTCATTGATGCTGCAGTTCTCCAGGATGACCATGCTCTCGGCCAGCTTGGCCCGAAAGGCCTGAAAATCGGCGGAGGGCTGCGGGAAACCCAGCTTGAGGCTCGTTCCCGGGCAGCAGGTGCTGACGGTGCAGCTGTAGCCATCCTCCGTCATACTCCCTAAACCTCGTAGCGATGGCAGAAGGTCAAGGTCGGACGGCCCTTCCCTCTCTGAAAACTCTCGCACAGCTGTAAGAGACAATCCCCTTGAGTCTGCAAAAACCACCCGTTTGTTCCTGATGGGGATCAAAATGTCCCCGTCGAAGTCATCCAGGAAGGGAGAGAACGGGGCATAGAGATAAGCTTCATTGAAGATTTCAGAGGATGGCTGTTCCGAAAGTGAAGAGCGGAGGCAGGGCCGCTGGGGCTTCAGGATGGGAACCCACACATGAGGACACAGTTGTTTACGCTGGTTCAAACACAGCCTGACAGCAATCTCCGCAAGTCCAGCCGACTGGGCCATCGACCCAAAGCCAACAGCCGGGTAGACACTAGCAGGAACCAGAGCGACTTCAATTAGAATCAACGGAGTGAGACTATAGCCTTATACTGTAATCTTTCAGGTGCATTAAGGAGTATAATTACAGGGTCAATGTGACCCAACACATTAAATGTGATATTCATTTCAATTCATATATTTAGCTTGAAGAAAGTGCTCACCTTGTGTTCGACATCTCCATAGTGTTTGTCTTGTGTTGAGTGATGGCGTTATTAGACTCTGGTCTTGATGGAAGCTCTAGAAAACCCAAACACAAGAGTAGCCTGTGTCAGTATTACAACAAATAACAAGTTAAAGAAAAATCTCAAGTTACTGTGAATATTTTAAACACCTTTATGTACAATTCAGCATTTCTAATGTCATTAAAATAGGATTAAGTTATTTAAAAATCCATGTTTAACTTACAAACTGCAGGGAGCAGCAGGTTGTTCTGTGTCGTCTCCGTCATCCATTTGCCCGCTTAAGAATCTGCCTCCACTTCCTATTTATACTACCTCTGCAAAGATGTCATGTTGTACTCCCCACCCTCTTCTCTGTCCCGACCAATCAAGCTTTGTGGTTTTGTGCACTTCAAATGTTTTCTCAATACTGATGTTGCTTACTTTACAAAAGCCCCCGTCATTTTTATGTATTTCTTTTCAGTTGAATGCTTCATCAGAACAGGATCAAACCGTGATGACAGGGTGAAGATTTGTGTAAAACGGGAGTGGCTGTGTCACCCGCTCAGCTCCGAGTCATTTCATGGATAACGCACATAATGTACAAAGTATGTAACCTCATCCTGCATTGTGGAAAGCATTCCAGTCATCCCGGCCTCTATTCTCAGACACGTCAACAGGCCGAGGCCGAGGCATCAGTCCAAGTTTGTGGTATCCGGCTGCTGCTTTAACTGGATCGCTGTCCCGCAGTCCATCAGCACGTACGATGCCGAGGAGAACCGGATGAATGACGACTCTCACCTGACGAGCAGGTCACTCAACCCAGGAAGCTTTTCCACAATCTCTCCATATAAGTACATTCACACACAGGACACAGGTCAAGTCAGACAAAGTTAGTGATATGCAGTCAAACTCTTATTGATGAGCTCAGATTAGGACTGTATGATTGTGCCTGCCAGCACATTACAATAAATTTGAAATGACTGTTCTAATTCAATGCTTTGTGCATTATTTATTAATATTCAATTAAATTAAAATCTGTTATACGGTGTTTTCATATAGTGAGGGTAAGGAAGTGGAGTTCAAGAGGAGGACATTCAGCCTAAAGTGCTCAGTTGTATCCAGCCGCCTTTCCCTCGGCTCCTTATTAGCTCCGATTACTGAGCATGTTTACGTGAAGCCAGACAATAGGCACTGATTGCTCCCGATGAAACTCCTACATAAGAACTCTCTCATGCAGGTTATTGATCTGAGAAGGTAACACTTTATATACATACCGTCAATATCAAGCTCACAACTGCACACAAAAGAAACGGGAACTTGAGGTGCACATAAAACACAGGGAGATGATTTATTACTGTTTACATCATATTAATATCTACAAATCAAAATGTGAATAACACCGATTAAAGAAAAACAAATGTTCAAATCTGCACGGGTATAAACATGTCTCTCATGAAGCAGGGGTTGTGATGCCAAATGAACTGATGAAATTTCACCTTCGGGTCATCTGATGTATCTCGTTATCGAGCAGGGGGAGAAAACGTCAAATAATGTGAATCATTTGGATATAGTAACAGGACGGGCGATGAATTAGGAGATGCGCTAGAAGGGGCTTAGCAGTCACACGGATCAACAAACTGGAATACATTAGAATTATGTAACCAAACTCATGTTGTGACATGATATGAACGACCCAAAAATAACACCCCCGCACTGCATAAAGCCCATCAAGTGAAGAGCGTCTCTCCACATCTGTCACGTCTCCTCACGAGTACTTTAAATGAACCGTGGTGCTCCAAACTTCTCGGCAACTTGCATCCCCATTCGACAGTCCTTCCAGACGGCCGCAGGGCAGAGGGTCGTGTTTTTCTGGTGTGATTCCAGCAAACTGAACGGCCTTTTTCTTAATGCGCCATTGTCCAAATAATAATAACACAGCGGACAAACCTGCAAGATCAAAAAACATGATGCGTTACTTGTGTGTGACCCAGAACTGAAGCAACGTGAATTACCATGTTCGACATATTGTTCTAATATTGTGAGTCATAACGAGACCAGGTTGTGTTGCCGAGAGACAATGAAGCCTGAGAAAGAAGTGAGAGCTAAAAATAAATCCACATGTCGCCACAAAGCAGCGGCTTATGTAAGATATGCAGATGTCGGTAAAAGAAGGTGCGAGGGCAGCGCTGGCTTAATGAGGAGGCCGATGCGGTCAACGATCATTGTTTCTTACCTCAACATTCAAATCAGCTGCACGGCTCCGCTCGACACAAGCGGTGCTATGGTTCGATACCGCATCAGGTGCTGAGAGCCCTCCTCAAGATCCACCACATACTCTCTGATAGAAGAGCCACAGGACAGATTCATCAATCATTTCAGGAGATAAGCGGAATCATCAAATGACTGTAAAAAGGGAAACACTGCCACCTGCTGGAGAGTGAAATAATAAGCCAAATGTTAAGAGATTGAAGGAGGTACCTCTGATCGTCTGTTTCCGGCTCGATCAAGATGTTTTCTTGTCTTTCTTTCACCCGCAGGAACACAAATGAGTCCAAGCAGGGCTCGGGAACTGCAAGTGCATGGGAATACATGCGAGAGTCAATATAGATGTCGACAGAAAAGCCACAGCGTGTCAGGGGTCAGTTGAGTGTGAGAGAACTTACCTGCTTTGAGCAAATCCAGTGTCTGCAGGTTTGGTGGCATGCGCTTCAATGCTACAGCTTTCAGGTAGGTTTCTGTGTTGGCATAGTACCTGCAGGACAGATCGACTACTTTAGATCTCTAGTACCATTTTAAAACAAACGCCTCAAACCTTTGTCTTTTTTAAAACACTTACTCTTTGGCAAAAGCAAATTCCTCCGGTGAAAGCAGCGACGGAGCTCCTTCACCTCGGGATTTTTCACGCTCCAAGACATGTGGGAAAAACTTCTCGATCTGGACAAGCAGTCAAAAGGAATGAGCCAACAGACTGACCGACAGTCTTCAGGGATTTCTTTTTTTTTGTTTGTTTTGTTTTGTGGATTTTCGTGCGACGCTGACTGACCTTTTGCAGACGAGAGCGCAGATAGCTGCTCAGGACAAAACGGATTCTGTCTATTTCCATGCGGTGGATGCTGGCCTTTGCATCGCCTTTCTTCACCCGCTGCAAGTTCGACTCCTGATGGTGGAAAAAAAAAATAAAAAAATCACAAACACAAAAAAGAAGCTACAATCCAGCTGAGATAAACTACCAACATTTAAATGTTTATTTATGACTATAAATGTACTGCATCTCTGGTACTGTGGAGGCAAGCTCTAACATATAATAATGCTAAAGCAAACTCAGGGAGCCGCACAGAGACAGATTTCCTGTCATGACCCCTACATTGGGAAATCATAAGACTTTTAAGTAGGATTGTATTCGGTAGAGCAGTTCGTTATTACATTAGCAGTAGAGCATAGTTAATCTGGCAGACACTTGTTCGTAGAAGTTTGTAGTTTTTCACACATATGCAACAACAAATGTTTTGTTTAAAGAGAGACAACTATCAGTGTAGAGATGTGAAGGCTCATATTCCGCAAATGACAAATACTAGAAATCATATTGAGAAAACATTTAAAAACAAAAAGTTAAAGGGTGCACATGGAACCATTGTGATAAGTATTTTATGAAGAAGTCTTCACTAAGTGAAATGCAGACATGTTTATTTCAGGGATAAACATTGGCGGACTGTAACTCCTTTTAAAGGAGCAAGTCCACATTTTAAATCACTGCTTGCTTGGCTCCTTTGCTGTCAGCTTCATATTTGTGGAACTATTTGCCTTCCATCATCTTTCTCCCACAGTGAACACACGTTTAGTTACCATGTGAGTCAGCTGCTCCATCACACACTCCACCACCTCAGACTTGCTCTCCAGCAGCTCCGGGGAGAACTTCTCATTCAGCCAGGCCTGCAAACAAACAAATAAACAAACAAATAAAGAAAGAGTAGCGTTGAGGCTCCGGCAGGTTAAACGTCACACTTCATCCAGGTGAAGCCACTTTACTTCTTCCAGGTTGGAAATGAGCTCCGCCGGGGTCATAATCTCCTCCTGGCTGTCATCTTGCTCCAGGTCGCCGCTGTCATTAGGTAAAGATTCCGACATTGTTCGCTGTGTGGAGAAACACTACGACCGAAAAACAAATGAGGAAAACTAGAGAAGCGTCTTGTCTCTTCGCGCCACAACAGGTCCTCTCGCGAGACCTTAAAAATGTATTTTCACCCCGAGGTTTGTATGGAAGGCAACGCCATTTGCCGTCTGTGTAAAATGTACTCCGAAAATCCAAGATTTAAGCATATATATTGCAGATTGTGAGCATCAAGGCTTTGCTTATATCATATTTAGCATCAGTGTTTATCTTTCCTTTAGAAGTTGAACAGAGTTTGTGTTCACCAGCTCCTCTATACGAGTAGTACTTCCTGAAATACTAAACTCAGGACAAAATCAGCAAAATTCATGCTGCATATAAACAGTAGTTCGTGTAAACATTAGACTGTCGCCGCCTGTTGGAGCGACGTGCCAGTAATGTGGTCCCCTCTATGCTCTATATGTTGTCCTAACTCACTGAATTTTCAACAAATTTGGAAATGACATTGTTTAAAAATCATACCACAGCCCAAATCTTAATTTCTTTGTTCATGTTAATGGCCATTGTTGATATAGAATTCCATTTTGCTGCCTGTTTCGCCCACATGGGAATTAATACATGTGTTTATTAATGATTTTTGTGCTCCGTTTAGCAGATAATGTGAACAATAAGAAATGATTTAGAGCCGTTTAGTGTCAAAACAGCTGGGCTTCTTCTTAACAGGTGGAAGTGAGAGTATATGTGTACAGTCACGTATATGCTTGCATGTACATTACGACTCAGTAGTGGGAGGACTGGGGGAGAAAGGTATAGTACTATGTGCTTGATGAGACTTTGCTGCAACAACTAAAATATATCCACTGGGACAAATAAAGGAATATCTTAGAATATCGTATCTTAAGAGTAGATGAAACACATCCTCCACTGATATATCAGCTTCTTGCATCTTTTTTGTGAGGTAAATGTTCGTGTTTCCTGAAATACTAAAACTCAGGGAAATCCAACTGTGAGAATAAACCTTCACCATCAGAGCAGAAGTATGAGAATTATACTTTATGTTTAATAAATCAGCTTGCACTTTTTTATTTATTTATAGTTTTCACTTTAAATGCATTTATTATAAACAAATAATTACAACGGGTATCTGTTTCAACTCAGTTATTTCATAATTTTAGAGACTGAGAGGGCAGCAGCTGATTAATATCAACAAATAGTAATAGCATGACTACAGAGACAAGGATTTGTGCCCCCCCAAAAAAACAACATGATGTGGACTTTGTAGAGCTGAGTTGTATGGTACATTAAGAATAAACCCCAAAACAAATTCTGCAGTCAAAAGTTTGAATAAGCACTGAAAAATAATCTGAACAAATGAACATTATTGCTCTGGAACAATTGGACAACTCGATGAACTGAAAACATTAAGCAATATGTTAAATATTGTTGTATTTGTTAATATACTTCTTTATTTACAACATAAATAAACATATAGATAAAGGTCATGCAGAAACCAAATATGTGGCATAGGAGGATCATGTGGTACATATTTTGATAAAAACTGCATTTTAGACAGCACATTTCCACCTGTTCTTCCATGAAAATCAGCAACATATCAAATGGTTGATTGTTAAATGTATTACTTATCAACTCATAATTCATATCAAGAACGTGGGAATAAGGACCCTGTAAATAAAGACATCAGTTTACATGATACAGATTTGTAACAATTGGCACAAGTGTAATTTACATTTTGTGAGTAGTTTATTTTTCCAAATGCACTCATTATGTGGACAACGGAAGAAAAAAAAAGTTCCTCTAATCCTATAAACATCTCCAAATGTCACTGCTGCTTACTGATTACAGCTTGTGAGGGTAAATGTGGTTTATTGCAGGTATGGTATATCCACTATGGGAATTATATAGAGGAATGGCGTACGGATATGGATAGACAGCTGAACCAAAGACAGCTGGACCGACGGGGACGTGACGGTACATCAGCTGAGACTGAGGTAGTCTCACTCGGTTGGTGAGACACGCAGGGTGTAAGAGAGGCTGACACCGAGAATCTCTCCCCGACTTGTCGTAGCTCGGCAGGGCGGCATTGGGGTGAATCACATTCTGCTGAACAGGAGGAGCTTTTTGTTGGGCTGTCCGGCATTTCTCCCTCTTCTCTGTCTGGTGGGGCCACTGGGTCCCGCTGTGTAGCCTCTTTGTACAGGTCTGAGAGTCAACCTGCTGCAGCAACCGACTTGGGTACATTTTATAACTGGGTCGTATTGGAGCGGGCCGTAGGAGCTGCACCGACTTGGAGGCGACTTTCGTGAAACTCGAAGTAGAGGTGGTAGAAGAGAAGGGGGACAAAGATTGAAGAGGATAAGAGAAATATTTGTGAGTTCCTTTATGGTAAGGCCTCCAGGCAGAGTCTTGATTCAGTTGTTTCACCGAGTCGGGAGACAGTGGTCGGGCTCTGACTGGAGTTACGTTGTTATACCGTCCCGGGGGGTCTTTGGATGTCTGTCTTGTTCTTATAGCCTTGCCTTCTTCACTGCAAACGGACGTGTCTTTGACAGTCAGTTCTGAGCTCGACGCAGGTTTGTATTTACTAGTTGCTGCACCATCGTCTGACGAGACAGATACGGGGGAGGGGCTGCGTGAAGACGAGGAGGACAAGGGCAACGGTGAGCCTTCAGAATTCCTGCTGGAAGGAGCCCGGGCGGGAGACTGAGAGCGGTGGATGACGGACGGTCGGTCTTTGTCCTCACTCTCAGAGCTTCTTGGCAAGCGAAGGCTCGCCTGAGCCATTCGCTTCTTCTTCTCCAGGGGAGAGATGACTTCCCCTGCTGCAGGTGGGATGTGAGTAATCCAGGGAGTGGATGTCGGGGCCTGGAGGATGTGTGTGTAGACAGAGGCGCAGAGGTCAGTGCTGGCTCTTTTCGGCTGGTTGCTCTTGGAGGCGGGTCTGTCAGACGAGGCGGCCCAGAGAACAGAGTGGGGATGTATCATCGCCTCACTTGGGCAAGCAGCTTCAGGACTTTGAAGGAATAACTGCAAGACAATACGCAGGATTTGTTTTATGTACAAACAATCAGCAATGCAGAATGAACCCTTTTTTTTTCTTGTCTTTTGCATACCTCCGGCTCGATGTCTACATGAGTCTTTTTCCTCTTCCCATCAGCCTTGTATACCTTTCCATCTAAGTTTCTCTTGTATGGCTTTCGGGGTTTGCTTGGAGGCAACGGCTTGTCCTCCTCTCCTTTCAAGTGTCTCTCGAACGGCAGCACCAGCCTATAATGACACATTTTGCTTTTAGAATTCCACACTACACCTTAATCAATGTTACTTTTTTATTGTAAAACTTTGTGAACGTCACACTACTGTAAGGAAGGTAAACCAGGATCAGTCCCACCTTTCATAGTGTCTGCGTGTGCAGGTAGCAGCACTGGTGCTTCCTGGGCTTCCTCCTAACTCATCGTACACTTTCTTCCACAGACGTCGAACTGTCACCTACACAGACAAAGCATTTACAAACGCTCAAGTTCATGATAGTGACAGTTGATGTGTGAAAGTGACAAATGACTTTTTATATACGATACAGAAACAAAAAGGCAACAGGTCGGACATCAACTTAGACAAACTGTGTTTGGAAGGTGTGCGGTGCTGTTCTGTTTAGTTCCTGAAATTCTGCTGTATTTAGTCATGTCTTTATTTAGTTTTATTGTAATATTGCTTTGCATCGGATCCAAAAAGGCTGTGGCTGGTTATTAAACGGCTGACTTTCAGTACGGAAACAAAACTCTCATTTGTGAGCGTGTGTATGCGTGGGCAGGCAGCTGCAATTGCCTTGTGTGTTTACAGCCCGGGACGCGACGGTCAACTCTGGCAGAGTTCAATGCGAGGTTCACTCTCAGAACTCGTCCCACAGCGTGAGCTTCAAAGACCGATCAGCAGAGCTTTGAGAATCGTCGAGAGCTCAGAAGCTTAGATGTTAAAAGCGGCCATGTCAAAGCACCTGAGCGACTGCTATTTGAAAAATGAAAGAAAGAAAGAAAAATAAATCACAAATACATTTGGCATCGATAGAACTTACTGAATCATAGCCTCCCAGTTTATCAACAGCCCTGTAGATCCGCCACAGGTTGACTGAAGAGAGAAAACAAGTAAAAACCCGAAGCTTTAAACTGAAAAGAATTGATGAGCCAGCATGGCGCTGGTAAACGTTCAACTCACTCTGCTTGAAGCCCAGATGTGGAATTCGTTCTATCGGTGTGTCTTTGTTCTTCATGAAAGAGTGTAAACTTGAAATGAATGCCTTCTCCTCCATCTGCACCACACCGGGTCTCACTTCTTCCTCGCATTTGGCGACGGAGTCTTCAATCTCAATAACAGACAGGGAGGCCTGATGTCGAGAGGACAAATACATCAGAGAGGAGATATGACTAAGTTCACCACTGCACTAAGTGAAAACCTGGCGTATATGTTGATTTCATAGAATAGGGTGGAAGGTTGGGGGGGGGGGGGGGGGGGGGGGCACAGAGATATGTCTTGAACGCCTCATTGTTGAAATGAAACTTCAAAATCGGAGAGTGTGTTTTCACCACGGCTTTCAATAGATAACCGCTACATTTCCTGTCTGGACAGAAAGCAGCAGACTTCTGGGGTTTTCGGTCTCGAGTTGTCTGTCGCCGGTGTCACTTTGAAACATGAGCTTCACCCGAAAGGGGAGTTTGGTGTCAAAAACAAAACCCACTTTTGACTCAGACATTTCTCAAAAACAATCCTGAATAGCTAAGACTTTAAAAACAAAAAAAATCTGCCTCTGTGTGCTCAGCATCTGAACGGAGGTGAGTCAAGTGTTCGCTATAAATTCCAATAAATCACAATGTCAATATTTGTGGTTTTCAAAAAAGGAGAAATGAAAGCGTGAAGACATGCAGGATAAGAAATGATGAGTTCAAACTATTTGAAGAGAACTGCAGAGGATTGAAACTAAAACACCATGCAGTTTCTATTTACTAACACCCATGGTACTACTGTATAAGAAAATGTAATCAGCGGAAGCAAACAGTTTTGAATGTAAATGATGTACTGTAAGTAGTGAGAAGAAGTCATGGCATTTATTTCTCATGTGCTGTGCCTCATGCAGTTAGTCATTTTGGTTTCTGCAGTGAAATTGAAAATTTCAGAATTCACGTCACACACTTGAATGTGAAGTTTCGCATGGCGCCTGCGTTGAAGAATTTCAGTCAATATTTCACTCTGAATCAGCCTACGTGGAAGCTGCTATATCCACGGCTTTCATTGCACAACAAAAGAGCTCGAGGCGGTTTCATATTGAATGAAGTTCCTCTATGTGGTTCCTGGTTCCGAGAAGCAAACTTCTAGAGTGACTAATAGTGAAGGTGCAGGCCTCTAACCGAGATAGCACCCACTGAGTCACAGTTCACTGGCTTCACATTGTAGTTCCCAGCTAACTGCCTGCACTTCTGACTTTCCGCTGTTGTTCTGTCGAGAACGTCTCAGCGAGCAGCTTTTCCCATTGCATGTGTCGCGTTTGGATTGACGGGGTGCATCTCAGCCGAGCATCGTCTGTCACAAAACCGTTAAAGAGCGGCGATCACATCTCAATGGCATCAAATTCATTGTTATTCAAAATATGTCAGTCGAGTTTCAGTCATTGTTTTTTTTTTTCTTTCTTCTTTCTACAGAGCTGATTCACAAAAGTTTCAGGTTTATGCATTGGTGGTTGCCTGCAGGAAGCGTCTGCACTCAAACCCCCAACGTGAAGCCCCCCCCCCCCCCCCCCCCGTCTTGAGCTAGAGCTCACAGGACACCACAGAGTGGACGTCTTTCAGTCAGTAATTCAGTTGAATTTGACATATTGGTTGTTTTTTTGTTGTTTGGAAACCTGTGTGGGTGGTATTGATGTCATTGTGTTGATTATGCGATTCTTGCGATGATTGTTGGTGGCGTTCTGGACCGATGCTATCGGCAGGCCAGCGGTCACCACAGAAACCACCGCGCTTTCAACACACGTCAACCTTGGAAATTTCATGGCCTAATTTGCGTCTCATATTGTACTTTATGTTTCAGTTACCAGAACAGTGGCTGCCGCTGCGGGTGTGTGTGCGTGTGTGCATGTGTGTGTGTGTGTGTGTGTGTGTGTGTGTGTATTTCACATGTTATGAAATACAGCAGTGAGTGAAATGTGAAGCAGGGCCAACACATCACCGCTAAAACTGAAATGTCCATCAAGCAATCAGCACATCAAAAAGAGCACTTTCTGAAAGTCGACTGAAAAGGGGAAATGAAAAGGCACATTACTCATTCTGAGTAGTCATGTCTGTAGTCCCCGATTAACTGTAACTGATGCAAACTGGAAGGCCCAATTATTTATCAGCAGTGACTGAAGGCAATACCTGCTCCACTCTCGTCTTCTCTCCGTCACGGTTCGGCGTCGATGCCTCACTTTGGTCGTCTTGGGCTTGAAATGCAAACACATTTACAAAGAAATGACTTGAGCAGAGAGAAAAGAAACAAGCCAGGTTGCTATGCAAATCTCAATTCAAAGAAGCGAAGGAGCCCAGCACTTCTTCATTTCAAGAAAAATGACAATGCAGTCTTTCACAAGGTCAAACCCAGTTCTCTGGAGAGATTTCAAAACTGACTGCCGGGAAAATGTAAACATATAAAGGTATAATTTAGTAATCTGCATGATCAGCTGATCAACACAAAATCACAAAACAAAAGAAAAAACCAAAACGTAGCACATATTGTCAACTGGGTGTGATATAAAACCACAGGTTCGTAAACCACTTCCTGCTCATCGGCGCAGCCATGTGCTGCACTGTATCATATTGTAACTAAGTATTGAGCAAGATTTTCTCTTTGAAAGCTGCAACTGCAGTGAAGCAACAAACCTCCAAGTACCTCTAATATCACTATGCAATACTTCAAAATACAGACGCCAGATATTACGTCTGCAAACAAAAAATGATCAATTCATAGAGTTGTGTGGGCAAAGTCTCGTAACCTTCAGAGTGATCTTTTGGTAAAAACCCCTGAAAAAGTGCTCACGGGCACGTTTTCTGTTCCCAACGACGAGGAGATGGAATTTGCACCCTCTCCCATAAAATACAGCAACTTTAAGCAATTTAAGATGAGCAGAGTCCAAAAATAATTAATAGAATTCGATCACATAATTCCCTGCTAGGGAGAGTGAACTTTTAATTTGACAAGCCCGAGAACAGTCTGTCTTTAGAAGAGTAAAGCGCTTCATCTTGTGAGCCCTCCGCCCTGCAGTGATGTCAGTACGGTGTAAAAACCAATACGCTTCTCTTTTGAGATGGCTCGTTTCCTGTGCTATGGCTTGAATCTTTCATTCTGCTTTCAGGAGCTCTCAACTTCTCTATTTTGGTTTTCTGTTCAACAAATATTTGTTCGTGTATTGTTCTGCCATAAAATATTTACGGCTGTTTGATTTGTGTAACTAAAAGACACGTTCACTTGGAGTGATGTACTGAAATATGGACCCGAGAGAAGGGCAAAGATTAATTTGGACAAGCATAAGATAAAAGCTTACAAAGAATTTCCAAGTGCAGGAGCAATGTCTAAAAAAAAAAAGAAAGTATGATGTACATAAGTTACATTGACAAAAGTAGATTTAATTCAGTTCCTCATATATGCAATAAAAAAAATCTCATTCAAAGCATTGTTCTTTTTTTAAAATTGTATTTTAATAAGCTCAAAGTAACTTAAATGTTTGACTGTATTCCACATGTTCTAAAGGAAAAAGACAAACTGTAAATAAGTTAAAGTAAAAGCTCCTCAATGACTTTAAAGTTGATTCTCACCCATTTCCAGAAGCGGTCCTTCAGTCTCTGGCTCATCGGTGTTTGGTGACTGTAATTCATGCGATGCTCTCTTCAACTCGACACCACGAAATAGGAAGGTGTTTCCACAGGGCAGTTTCATTGGTTGACGGATGACACCGCAGCAAATGTGGCTGGGAAACTAAGTACTTCTTTTTTTTTTTTTTTTTTCTTTGCTTAAATCTCACAATATCTGTCCTCTCAGTTTCGTCTCTTGATTTTCTGCCCAAAAGACGACAGCTGTGCTTCAATCGTTGGTAATTAAATTTCACATCTTTCTGCGTTTCCCACAGCTTCAACAAGACGGGATGTGACAGCAATAGTTCCTATTTACATTCCAGAGGGACATCAGGTTATTGTCAAATGCTCACTATATAAACCAACTGGCCGGTCCTTTTTTGATTTTGTATGTCAGTATGTGGATTATTATGTACAAGAGAAAACTCTAGATCTCCATATAGTTTCCGCGCTGCCATAATGCATCATACAAACTGGCCAGAGGTTTTTTAATTTTGGACAGAATGCACACAAATTAAACAAGTCTGTCATCTTCATTGTACAGACGTAAAATTCAGCAGCGTTTCTCGGTTTAAGGAAGTGAAAAAACAACACCCAACTGATGTCCAAATAAAGGTTTGAAGAGACGGCTGCATGACATGGAGGAGTGACATTTCTTGGACGTTTACTGCAGATTGATAATACGGGAAAAAGGATGCAAGCCTCGTGACTGTAATGGCTGGCATGAACACAACCTTGACTCAGGAATGAGAATGGAATAAAGACGCTGTTGAAAGTGGGATCCTTCAGATTCAGTCATGAAAACACATCAAAAATGGGCTAATCGTCATTTTTGTTTGGCAGTCATTGTTCTAATCACAAAGTAGAATCCATCATACCGAGAAAAAAAAAAAAAAGGTGTTATCTCTAAGGGGTGTGTTGTGAATTAGAGTTGAATTCAAAGGTGGTTGCATGGTTACACGGTAGCTCCAAACCCTCAGTCTGACGCCAAATTAAGCAAATATAATCCAAAATGTTAAACAGTACAATTGAGGACAGTCACACATCAATTTCATTTCAACTCACTGCAGCGAGTCGCTGATAAAAAAACTGTCTTGGCCTGCTCGCCTGTATGATGACGAGAGTTTTGAGACCGCTCAGTAGCTGCTGGGTGCTTAGCACTTTACACTTACAGGAAGAGAGAATGTACTACTTCCTCAAAATGATTTCTACTGACCATTGCTGAAAGATATTGGTTAAAAATAGGATGCCCAGACAATGCAGAAGTAGCCTGTTCCAGTAGAGATGATTGGCAGGCGTGTTTTTAAAAAAAATACAAAAAAAACAAACAAGAAAGATTTCCTTACTAATTCAGAGTCTTCAGTTTATAGAGGATACTCATTAACGTATTTGTAAATGCAATATTTCAATTCCACTGTTCAATTAAAGCTTTTTTTTTTTTTAGAAGTTGAAGACTTTAAAGTGTGCATATCTTATAAAACATTAAACTTATCAAGCCCTTGCATTAAAATAAAAAACAACTGAAGAGGTTTCTGTAAAAGGATTCTACTGTTCAACGTGCTCTTTGTAAATTATAACCCTACATCTGAGTTCAGTTTTCTGTCCTCAAGCACTTTATTCTTCTTTTGCATTAAGAATCAGAAAACACTGAAGTTACTAAATATGGTGCTTTGTGCCCATAGTGATCCTTTTTTTTTTTTTTTTTTAAACGACGTTCAGATATTTTCACACAAGGACAGGGTTAAGTCTGACCGTGTTTTCCCTCCTGTAAACCTGCAGAGATGTCATGATTAAAAACACAAGATGCAGCACCATCCACATTTCCTCTGCATGTTTTTAACCTCTTTGAAAGGGGGATGCCCTATTCCTCCATCTGGTGCGGATAGCGAATGACATTTCAAAATGATTAACATTTAAAGGTCAAATTACCCAAATATCTACAAACTGGTCAAATATCCGAGGGATTTTTCTCTGCTTCAGTGAGAAAAACAAGCCTTTTTGGGGCTTTTTCGAAACTGATTGTTTTCGAGATTCAACGAAGCTCAAAATAAAAGTATTGATAAACTGAATTTGATCGTTTTTGAAGTTTGCACATTTGTTTGTTTGACTAAAAGACATGAATTCATATGTGCATACAGTGTAAATGTTAATATTATTATATTCGTCTCGCTCTAGAAACTCTCAGTTGATGTGCAGCTTTACAGAAATGTTCGAAATTTCCAGAAGTCACATTTGGTCTTGCGCTTCTGATCGTTCTTTATCTTTGGCAGAAACATCAGTCGTGACATTGAGAAATAAAAAAAACAAAAAAACCCCGCTATTCATTTCAGACTTTCACTGACAAAAAACAAAACAAAACAAAAGAAAAAAAAAAAAACACAAGGCTGCCACAATGTAAATGTAAAATGAGGGCGTGTGGAGAGGAAAATATTGCCAGTCCATAAGAAGACTTCCTGTCTGAAGTGACTCACTATCCTGGGAACAATGTGAAACAACATGAAGCTGCGACTAGACTCCAGATTCAAACGGCCACCAACAGGGTTACAAAAGCAGGCTGAGCTGTTGAATTTCATCTTCTACTTTTATATCCAATTTACATTTGAGGCCTTATTTAAAGCCGTTTTACAGTTCTGTATTTATCTTTGCTCGTTATCTCAGTTCACGTTTTTTTTTTTCCTTTTTTCCTCTCGCTCTTTTTCTGCACTGCTTACAATAAGTGAGCTAAAATTAACTTCCTTGTCGTGTGGTTAGAAGTTTGAAAATAGGCAAGTGTAATCAGAAATGACTCGCAAAACTACAACCTTTCATTTCGTTAAAAGCCAATAGATCTTTGATACAGAAAAAAAGACTTGGATGTGAAATAGATTTAAATAAATAAACTGAATAAAAACTATCCAAGCTATTGATACAGCTCATTACATGGATTTTTTTTTAAATGAAATAATTTCAGAAAGGCCAAAAACACTCGCACCAATACACCTTTATACATATAAATCGCTTGTTGATCTATAGAAATAAATTTATATGAAATTATACACAAAATAACGGAGTATACTACACCTATACATACTAAGTCATACATCTAATTTTACATGCCTGAAAAGGGGTAGTAGTAAGAAGTAAAACTTATTTAATCGTACCCATAGTTTGATTATAAAATACATTTTATAATGAATATATTGTTTTATGTAACTATATGTTTTTGCACCAGTGTGAAAAGGACGAAGCAGCTCGGGTGACGCAGGTTCATAGAAGTAGAGTGGCATTTCTTTTACATCGCAAAAGATCATTTCAAGTTAATTTGAGATGTGCAAAATATTCACCTGCAAACTCATTTGGTGTGGGTGAAAGTCTGATCAGATTTTCATGTGAAAATGAAACCCATGCATTAGAAGTGAATTCCCCTGGTCGATGTTTCATTCCAGGAAACTGACTGACACACACACACACTGACACACACACACACACACACACACACACAGACACACACACACACAGCTAGACGGTTCCCGGTAAATCTTCGAAAATCCCTTGTTTTTCTAACTTAATTTAAGTGTGTTACATGTGAGCCTCAATCACACAAAACTCAAACACAGCAGGTTGGTTTATTCATTTTATTATGAAGAATGTCTGTGCAATACAATAGACTCTGGGGAAAAGCAAAATGGAAACATGATGCCCCTCTCTCTTCACAATCAGCTGCTTTTTGGTCAACTGACCTCAAAGACCAGATAGTTTCTTCCATGATAAAAAGCAATGGACTTGCATATATTTTGCCATCAAGCGGTTGAAAATGTCTTAAATTTGAAATGCCACCGACCACAATCTCACCCCCGTCATTATGGCACCGTGATCTCACATATTACAGATCGGTCACGCACTCAGCTTCAGTCCAGCCAGATCCAAACGGGGCAGAAAATAACGCTTACTTAAGCTTCCCTCTCGTCAGCTCGTCCCTGAAAAGTCAGCGCGCTGAAATGCTGAAATGATGTTCAAATGAGGAAGGTCTTGAAATGGAAACTGTTATTTACTCACAGTTTTAAGGAACCTAACCGTTTCATGCGTTCTCATTCTCGAAGCCAACCACCCAGAATACGGCAAACATCTGTTTCTCTATAGTTTAAATATTCACTTCAACCACAGTCGTATCAGTACAGGCTGGAAAGTCACACAGGATGTAGGTTCAATCACATAAGAAATATAACTCAGTATGCCGGTATAGAAAGGCAAAAAGAAATAAAAAATAAAAACAAGGCAAAAGATCAGGTTGCAGCTGGTACCACCGTCATTTCCCTGAAATGAACAGGAGCGAGTGCTACAAGTAATGACTAAATTATACCTGAAAGAGAAATGAAGCCACTTTGTAAAGGAATGTGCACGCCAAGTGCAATCAATGCTCACAATGGAATATAACGGAGGCCGACACTGTACTGCATCACATTGACAGGTAAAGAGACTCATCTTGGGGGAGTTTTGGTCAGCGTGTGGATCGACACAAATCCCTACAACTATGCAATCTGCTGCTCACAACATCGACACTACATGGAATTTCTTTCTTGAAATGATAGAGGTTTCAAAAGCACCAGGCCCGCGATCACCGTTCGTACTCTTCATTGGTCCAAAATGTGGAGGCTCACTTGCCCCGATTCAGCCTGATCTTGTGTGTGTGTGTGTGTGTGTGTGTGGACTGACTTTGCAGTGTGTTGTTAGACTGCAGAAGACCTTCAGATCTGCCACTGTGAGGATTTAATAACTTTTTTTGGGGGGGGGGGGGGGGTTGAGCAGGGAGGGGGGGGGGGGGGGGGGGGGGCTAAATAATTTCCACGTAATTGGCTGGGAACATTCCGAAGTGACCGTCTGGGCCGTATCCCCGCCACCAGCCCTCGTCGATCATCTCGATCCCGGTGATGACATCGTCGGGGTCGAAGGAGATCTCCGTGTTGTCAGCTAAGAGACACAACGAGCACGCTTACTGGCAAAACTCTGCCCAGCAAATTCTACGAACAAGTAGTGCACTTTTCAGGTCAAATATAATCAGACACTTAATTCAACTTCCTCTTATTACTTGAGACCAAGCCCTGCACCCAGCAGTGTTTTATGACTGCGGGGAGCTGTTCTCAACTTTTGCGGCAATAAGTGAAACCACCAGCGACTAAAAATGCAGGTATTCCAAAAAAACAGAAACAAAGCAAAGGAGTTGAAATGTGCTGGGTTAACGATAGAGCCTCCATAATGTGATGTGTTACTGCATCAGCTGTAGATGAATCAGAATTATTTTTCACTCACCAGCCTGGTAGTCATATAAGGCTCTGGCACAGACGCCTCTCTCTGTTGACTCCACAGGCGTCACCTCCTGGGAGCTACTCTCCTCCACCTGGAGAAGAAACAGGACTCATGTTGCAGATTTATTCACATATAGGTAGTAAAAATGTAAATCTGAGTGTACATTAACACCCACCTGAGGGGTTTCTTCAACTTCTGGTTCTTGAACCCACGAGTTGGCAGCCGGTGGCTCTTCTGCAGAGAGAGACGACAGTGAGTATAACTTTTTCTGCCAGCAGGTGGCAGCATCAGCAGCTGATCCTCAGCCGAAACAAGTCATTAGAATACATTGCAGGCAGTGGAAGCAGATGGAGGGATGGGGGGGGGGGTATTAAAGGGTTAACAGTGGGGTTGTTTTCATGTGATATGAGCCCCACCTTTCAGCTGCTCCTCTGGCGCCGCCTCCTGCTCCTCATACTCACACCTGGACTGTCCGTCATCCACATCGGGCTCTTATCAGCCAAAACACAAGCACAGACATGCATGTGCACACAGCGACACGTTCACAGATCCACACAGGCTCAAACACCACAGCCAGTCTCATTCGAGGTTTGTCACAATCGGTGGATAACAAAGGAAAACACGCTCGGGAAAACAGAAAACACAATGACTGGAAGCTGCTGACTCGTGATAAACGCGTGGAGATTAGAAGAAATATGAGGATGATGACATGAGAGCAACAATGAGACACGAAATGCTGAGCTTTTGTTAGACACATCCAATATGCTGTGTAAGTGTTCTTCGTGTGTGTCTGTGTGTGTGTGTAAAGCTCACACCTGTGGCATGGACAGGAGAGGCGGAGCTTGCTGGCACAGGAGAAGCTTGGCGCGGAGGTGAGCTGGATCGCTCAGGCTCATACGCTTGCTTAGACAGAAAGGGGCTTTGAAGACGCCCTGAGCATTGAACCCCCAGAAAGAGCGGAGAAATGAGACGAGAGAGAGAAAGAAAGAAAGACAAACACTTTGAGCAGAAGAAAGTTATGGGAGACGATGTCAAGAATGACTATGGGACAACGACACAGTCTGATGGGAACTTTGAAAAGACACTGATCACCACTGAACTAAAACCAGCAGGTTGTACCTACCGTGACCTAGTAGCAGCTGAGAGGGCTCAGCAGTAACAGTCAAAACAAGCTACTCTGTCATGACGGTACCTGGCTGGGGGCTGGCGGGGGCCGGGGCCGGGGCGGGAGCGGCAGGCACATCCGAGTCGCTGGGAGTAATTCCCCGCTCTCGCTGTTTGAACATCTCTCTGGGATTCATGGAACGCTGAGAGATGAGAGAGGCCGCCTCCTAGAAGACACAAGTAATTCATTGGGTTCCGTTGCAAATTAAAGAAACCCCGACGGTACGAGGACGATAGAAAGAAGTCATGCGGGACAAAGAGTGGAGGACAGGTGCGTTCCCCCAGAGCGTTTGATCAGAGAGCGACGGAGGCTCGATTGCAGACAGGAGAGAAGAAAAAAAAGGAGGAAGATGAGCGAGAAGAGGACACTTTCAGGGAGGGGGACTCACATTGGCCTTCTCCACAGATTCACCTCTCATGACTGTTTTCCTCTGGACCTCCTGGTTCTCCTCCTGCTCCTCCTGATGACGGTGAGATCAATGACGGCACTGCTCATATTTGTTGTCACCCTGTTGTTCTTGCATCATGTGTGTGTGTGTGTGTGTGTGTGTGTGTGTGTGTGTGTGTGTGTGTGTGTGTGTGTGTGTGTGTGTGTGTGTGTGTGTGTGTGTGTGTGTGTGTGTGTGTGTGTGTGTGTGTGTGTGTGTGTGTGTGTGTGTGTGTGTGTGTGTGTGTGTGTGTGTGTGTGTGTGTGTGTGTGTGTGTGTGTGTGTGTGTGTGTGTGTGTGTGTGTGTGTGTGTGTGTGTACTACCCCAAAGCTTTTTTTAACCATCAATAGAACTCTACAAATGTGAAGGTTGATGAAATCTCATTCATGCTCAGTAGAACATCGGTTCTGTATTACGACCAAAAAACATTTGAACCTTTAATCATCGTCACTGCAGTAAACATGAAACACTCCAGAAAGCCTCAGAGGGTCCGACTCTTACCCAGCGCTGCTTCTCCTGCTCTTTGCTCACAGCGTCCTGCTGCTGCTGGTACTTCCTAGTAAACGTTTCAAACACAGAGGAAATGTCATTTCAACCTCTTCAACAGCTGTGAACCGACGGTAGCCAGTTGTAACCTACTTTTGCTGGTCAATTTGCGAGGCCCTCTCCTTGTCTCTTTTGTCCCTCTGCGCTGCCTCCTTGGCCTCGCGGTCCTTCCGCTCTTTCTCCAGCTTCTGCCGCTCCTCGTCCGCCTTGCGCCGCTCCTCCACCCGGCGTTTCTCCTCTTCCTTCTGCAAACCAAACAAGATCGGCGCTGGTTTGTTATTTTGCCAATAGTGAGACAAGCTGTCAGACGATGAGAAGAAGTGCTGACAAAGAGCAAAGTTTATATTTATATTTTCTCGATGATTAAAAACTGCCCGTTTGTATATTTGCATATGAGAAAAGTTAATCTACATCAAATGGGCCAAGCTTTTGTAATATTTTACAGTTTTGACGAGTCGACGATTTAAAACCATGTAAATACATTTCACAGTTTTTTTTTTAAAGAGATGCTAGAGGCACTCTTCACACTTTATTAATTTGAGAGAACATTCAGAATTATACCTCTGCCTGTGCCCAGAAGTTGTCTTTATTGGTTTTTCTGATTTCCGACATGGCGTTGGTCTTTTGGTAGACTGAGCCCTGCAGGAAGGAAAGAAAGAAAAATTATTCATATTAATGTGAAAAACAGTCAGTCTGTTCACCAGAGATGCTTTGATGGAGATAAAGTTGGAATGATCATTTTCTTTCATGTGTGTAACATAAACATAAGACAAGCATCTGTCATGGAAACAAATCTATAAAAATGGAAACAGAAATAATTTGATTTTTTTGAAACTTTATTGTGACGGAGAATCTAAAGCTAAAGGCTGCAACAAAAATTTGATAATTTATAATTAGTTTAATAAACAAAAAAACAAACAAGCCCCAATAGGAGAACATCGTTCTGAGAAGATGGAAGACCAGGGAACTCGAGCTCAAACTGGACTGTGTCAGATATAAAATACTCCTCTCAATCACTCAGCATCCCAGCGTTTTCAGACGTTACAAAAACTGCAGGTCTGGTGTGAGTGACAGCCAACAGAGACGTCTCCTGTGCTTCCATAGTTCCAGCTGCATAATTAAGATCTTGCTCTGCCATTTCTCTCTTCCCATCAAAGCAAACAGAGGAGCATACCACTGGACCCTGAGGACCGCTGTCCTGGAAGCGACTGGAAGCTTCTTTGTGGAAGCTGTAGTTTGCTCCTGAGGCTTTAGCCACCTTCTGCATGACGGCCTCCGGCTCCACGTCCTCTTCTGCTCTGGCGTTGACCGTGACGTGGGCCCCCTGAAACAACGCATAGACTTTCTCATGATCAAAAACACCTTTTCTTTGTTTTCCTTAGTTTGAAAAGAAACTTTTGAAATGAATAATCAAACAATTTAGCTCCATTGTTTCTATGCGTGTTGCTTTGAATTGTATTAAATCTGTTATTCATTGGCTTGAAGCTTTAAAAAGAGCTGTAGAGATTTATTATTATAATGATATGAATGAAAACGACTCAATTTAAACTGATTAAATCACTTTGGGCACAATGTACATGCTCAGTGCAGTTTCCTTTAGCATAGATTGTAATATACATTTTTTGGGGAATGACTGATAAAACAGGAGATCACATTAACTTGTTGCTTGCTTTTTATCTTGTGCAAATTTTTGTCTAAATATGAATGTAAAAACAAAACGCTTCACATAATAGTTTTTTTATTTTTTCATATGACATCGAAGATCCTGACCATTTCTTTAATAACCAAGGAAGAAGGGGTAGATTTAATGCGTTTGTATTTCCTCCCCATCTTTTTCCAATCTTTGCTTGTCTGCATGAGGATTTTGCACTATTTTACTTTATATTGTTAAGAAAAAAAAAAAAGTGCAATTCCGAAATGAGTAACTTTCTTTAGCAGGAGCGGTAGTGGCGGGAGCGTGTGTGCAGAAATGAAAGTGCATATTTGAAGAAGACCAGGTCACCTTGAGAAAATTGGCCATGGAGCTGACATGGTTTGCACATAATCCCTTCCTGGCATCATTCACACCTTCGCCCGTCTGAAACACAAGAAGAAAATTCCATCAGCACGAGGACGGCCGCCACAGAAAAACCCACTGGGGAATACACCCGAGGTGAACGTGGCACTGACCCAGTTGATGAGAACGTATTTGGGCAGACCGGAATTTGGATCCTGGACCCGGCAGAAAGCGTACATTATTTTTCCACTGTTGAGCTCCTCAACCAGCTCCTCCAGTCCCCCGTCTGAAACATAAACATTGTGGGGAAAAAGTCTGATGGTTGTGGTGATTTGTTATGCAACCATTGGCGCTTTGCGAATGGCGAGACAGAGACAGAGAGACGGAGAGAGAGAGAGAGAGAGAGAGGGAGAGGCAGAGGCAGAGGCAGGCGATCCTTTTGTGCTGATGTTCCAGTACTGCAGCCGAACGCTGCTGACAATCAAATTCCAGCACCGTTCTCATAATATTGTGTTGAGATCATAAAAACTTGACAAAACCAACCCGGTTACTCACCGCCTTTCTCTGCCAGACGGATATCATTACTGTTTCCCTCGTAGGTGAACAAGGCCCTGCAGAAACATCAGCCGTTAAGAAACAGGCTCACACAGTTCATGGGATGTTTAGTAAACCTATTTTAAGGCTCTCTCACACTTAAGCCTTCTTCACACAAGAACTCCACAGAGGAAGCCGGGCAGCGTAAACATTTCTGCAGCTTTAATCCTCCTTTATATCGCCCATGTCAGTAATCCTTAACGGATGTGTGCTCTGGCTCTAATAAAGACTTTACTTTGCTATAAAATTCCCAATAAAAATAACCAAAGATTAGCTTCCCTAAATAAACTAAATCCCGAGTTGCTACGGGGCAATTTTTTTTTCTTGCATTGGTTTTTATTAACATAGCGGCACGAGGAAGTATTTACTGTCAAGCTTTTCAAAACAGCATCTTCTTAATGTCATGGTGGGTTAAAGGAGTTTTTCAGGCTGATGTAGGGAAGAAATTCAGAGGCGATTAAATGTCGGATAAACATTCAAATTAGCACATTTAAAAAAGGGACATGCAACTTGCTCCAAATGGGCTGCTAATCGCTTCCTTTCAGGTTTCATCTCACTTCTACATACAAACACACAACTTCCTTATCTTACCTTCTCGCAACTTCACACACACTCAAGTGAGAATTATCTGAACGGAATTTTGACGGAAAAAAAAAAAAAGTCCCAAGGAAACCAAAACTTTTATCACATGACCCACAGGTAATTCTGGTACTTTTTCCTTAGAGGGAAAAATCCCATGTTGGGCTTAGAGGAACTTTCTCTGCAGTGTTTGAGGCGAGTTGTTGTTCTGTATCATATGAGATCGAACAGATTTACTTAATGAAGACCTTTGACCTTCATCTCACCTGATCTACTTCCTCCTTCACTACATCGGTCATCTGTCTCAACCTGGCCCGTCTAACTTTACCTCGACCTTTTGATTTAAAACTTAAAGCAACACAAGATGGTGTATTGAGTTTGCTGAAACTAAAAAGAGCCAAAGAGTAGTAACTATGTAAGGTAGGTAAAGGAGGACACACTGGGACTGAAGTGATTCAACGGTACCACTCATTCACAACAGAGAGAGGTTCCCTCTCCTTGTACACGGTTCCCTAAAAGAGCTTATCTAAATATAAGATTAAAGAATACAACTATTGAGCAAAAGCAGACTTGGTGTGTTCTGTTGCCAAAAACTGACGTGATGTTTGTCCAAAGTTCAACCCCAGTGCCAATGAAGGTCAGGTCTTATATAGCCCTTCGTTCTAAAACGGACATATTTCTTCTTGGCACAAAGAGTTTGTTGAGAAACTATTTAAAATCGATGAGCTATCATCAGATATTGTAATGAGGGCTGTTGGCCAGTGGACACTTTCACATGATCAAATGTGGTTCTCACCTGCACGTTTTTGTGTTTGTTCGTTTTTTTTTTTTAAATAATCCTCCATTAAAGCATTGAAGAATAATTAAATCTCTTCTCACAAGATGTTGATTCAGTCAAAATAGTCTCTACTGTATGGGCTTTACTTTCCTCTTGTCAGCTGCATGTAGGAACAAACTGTTCAGTGAAATGAGAAGAAAGAGACACAGACTAGCAGCCATTCATGAGAGTTGAGCACAGATCCAGCCAGCAGGACTCCCCTGGGATGGGCTTCATTAATCCAGGTCAGGATTAAACACTGCAGCAGTGATCAACAGGTTTCTGTCTGAAATGAATCCTGACTGTCTCCCTCCATTGCTTCAAGAGGAAGTCTCTCGGTTTTTTTTGTTTTTTACTTTCTTACTCAGATCGTGTCAAACTTCTGATATCTTACCAGGAAGTGGGTTGAGGTGGGTGAGGGAGCTGGTCCACTGACCTCATTCAGTTACGAGTTATCTTTGATAAAAAAAGGTGAAACTGCATGTAAAGCAAGTTAATTTCTAACCCAGACTCCACGGTGAGCTCAGTAACAAGCGGTTTAACCAGAGCATCTTGTTACAAGACAAAAACCTGAGGACATATAGGTGCGATTACACACGAACTTCCACATATATATATATAAACACCATTCTTCACCTCGTCCCATCGCTTATCCGACTCGTTTGTTTAGATTATTGAAGTATCGTTGCCAGCAGATTAGGATTGTGTTTATTTCCCGTGCAGGTTAGCGAACATTAACTTATTACCGGACCAACTGAACTGAAAGCTAGCCAGCACAGCAGCTAACAGCCCGCCCGACGCGGAGCGAAGAACCGCGTTACACACGCCGCCTCTTACCAGTTGGTGTCGGATTTTTCATCCACCACTTCTTTGTACGCGGCTGTCAGCGCAGCGCCGTTTTTACAGAGATTCACTGCCATCGTTACCACCGCGTCCAGCTAGCCCGCTAGCTCTCCGGGATGCGCCCTTCCTACTGGGAGGAGCGGCGGTGATGCTGACTCAGGCAGGGTGCGCTTCTTTTACAGCGTCAGTACGGGCCGACGGTGCGGAGATTCTTGTCAGGAGGGAATAAGCAACTCAAGTAGATTTGTAAACAAGTGGTGAAGTTCAAATGTTTGTCGGTCGGATCGAAGAATAAAGGGTGAAATGCTCCACATTTGATTTTGTTTGTCTGCACCGCAAAAGCGTCGAAATGCATCGTGATTATCAAGCATACCCTGATGCAGCACGCGCAGGTGTGCAGGGGCGTGACTTCACAGCGAGCCCGTGGGCAGAGTCGCGTGCCACCCCTCTTTCTTATCAATAATAATAATAATAAATAATAATAATGATTTATTTATATAGCATTTTAACAACAGTTGTTACACAAAGTGCTTTACAGAAAAAAATCACACAAACAAAAAAGTCAGGCGAGACAGAGAAGACGTGCAATTATTAAAAGAGAATTAGAGATGGAAATTACATACAAACGTTATATGTGACAAAACACCACAGGCCTAGGTGGCTAAAAAAGAGAGAACATGTATAAGATAAATGGCGCATAATTTTGAGTAGAAATAGATCAAGGGAATAAAAAAAACATGTAAAACAAAAGGTAAGCTTAAATTAAAAGTGAGTCTATAGAAGTGGGGGTTTCAAAGAGATTTAAAAGAGCTCACAGATTCTGCAAGCCTTATCTCCTCAGGCAGGTCGTTCTAAGGTTGAGGGGCCCTGGTGGAGAACGCACGGTCACCTTAAGATTGAAGCTTTGACTTTGGGATGACCAGAAGGGCTCCATCCGAGGACTACACTGTTAACATACAATAAATAATAGACATTTCCAGTCATTTGGAAGATAAAGAATCTGTCCATCATGATGATTTGTGCATCACATTGTGTTCGCTTCTTTATTATATTTCTCTTTTTATCCCATACAGAAATCAGCGGAGATACAATTTCTTACAGACGTGCATTGCAAACCATTTTTTTAGTTTTACAAGTGAACCGACATATAGAATGAGCAATAAAAAACAATAATAGAATACATGCATACACACCAGAAAGAAAAAAAGAACAAAAAGGTAAATAAAAGAAATTACTAGATTAATCGAATGAATGGATGTATCCAAACTTTTTACAACTTAACCTTGTGAAAAAAATGGATGTAATTGTTTTTGGGCCACAAAGAGGAAAGGTTAAAGGTTAAAGGTCAGCAGGTCATCTCGACTCAGTGTCACTCAAGATAACAAATCAAGCCAGAAATCTGGGAGTAATTCTGGACTCAGAGCTGAAATTCAACAACCACATTAAGACAGTAACAAAATCAGCATATCACCATCTGAAAAACAATGCAAGAATAAAAGGATTCCTGACCAAACAAGATTCAGAGAAACTTGTTCATGCTTCGGCCAACACAGGTGGAGCATGCTCTATCTGAGTCTCACTCGCTACCCTGGCAGCCGGAGTCAAAGGATTGACTTCAAAATCTTATTTCTGGTTCAGATAGCTTTGAATGTTCCTGGGACTAAATACATCTCAGATGTACTTGTAGAATGTGAAACATGCAGACTCCTGAGGCTCTCAGGAAGAGGTTTACTCAGTGTTCCGAGAGTCAGAAGAAACAAGGTGAAGCAGCTTTTAGTTCCTACGCTCACCTGTGGAACAAACGTCCTGAATACTGAAGGACTGCTGACACTCTCTCTTCTTTTAAATCAGGACTTTAAATATTATTTGCTCAGGCTTTACATTTAACAAGTTTTAACTTAACCATTAATTGAATAAAGTTTCTACATTATTTATTCTCCCTTTTATGCCTTTAACTGACGCATTGAACGATGCATCTTAAAGTGCTTGATACTGGATTGCTGCTGTATTTTAATTGTTGCACTAACCACTGCCCTGTGCGGTGTTGTTCCTGTTGTACACATGCAATACAACAGAGCTTCTAAAGGGACATGCATTTCTAAAACATTTTTAAATATTAGTTTGTTCTATTTATACTTCGCTTAATCTGTGTATTTTGTCTTGCTACAGTGTTTTGTTCTTATTACGCGTGGTTCGAAAGACACTGAAATGAGTCTGACTTTTGTTATAGAAATAAATTTGCCTTGCTTGGCCTGTTTCAGTAAAGAACTTCCATTTCTCAGTTGGTGCACGTGTGTTAAAAATAGAAAAATGTAAAAAACAAAAAAGTAATTTGAAAGGCAGCACTGTACAAACATGCACCATTATATTGTGAAGCAGAATTGCAAATTATTGGCAAACTTTATGGAGAACTGCTCAATGCTGTACAAGATACAGTAATTGATTGCACCAATTTTAAACTGCTGAAAAATATAAATAGCCTTCAAATTTCAGACTACACATATTTCAGTGCTCTACAAAGGTTTAAATGCTGCGTCTCGCTTTTCAATAGTCGATGCACAGTTGATTGTTCATTATAAAGAGGGAGAGAAATAACTGCAGACAACAGTAAACCAAGATGAGCTTTATTCATATGTTGTAAGAAGGTCAACAGTTATCTTGTGTAGGTTATGTGAGGACGTGTGGATGCTCATAATGGCAGTTCAAGCACAGATATTCCAAATTATAAAATGCATGAAGGCTGTTCCTGCATATTCAAGGCGGGCGGGGGGGGAAGCCGGGCTGATTTTTTATTTTTAAACAAAAATATTGATATTACTCAAGCAGGTTTCCTCATCGGCCGATGGAAATTAATCGCCCACTCTCGGGGGTGGGGGGGTGGTGGGGACAGCCCTGATAGCAAATTTACAGTTCACGACACGTTCCGTCTGCCTCTCTATTGATATATACATATACATACAAAATGAGGGTTAAGGCTAAAATTTTAGTCGGAGGTGTTAGGCAGATGATTTGTAACGAAATCCCTGATATCTGGCAAATGGCTGTGAGACGGTTCTCCAGAGTGCAAAGCATGCCAAGCTGCCTATATAAACTTCTACAGAGCTCACTGGATGAGGGAAGTAAATAATGTAGTGTCGCCCGCGTGTCGAGTCGAGGCTGCATTCAGTCAGCTGGAAGAGAGTTCGCTTTCAAATAAATAAGTAGCCAGGAGAACAAACAACAATGCACACAAGGATTTAACTACTTGTATTACAATTGAGGTTTTTGCAGCAAAAGTACTTTAACTGCCTTTAGAGGTTTAACCCCCCCTGCCAAAAAAAAAAAACATTTTAGTGAATATCATATTTCAGGACATCTTGTTTTTTTTCTCTACAGCAGCTAACAATGATGAAAATCTATATTAAGTGCCTAAACTGTGAAGTTAATTCTACAATCAAAGCTTCTAAATTCATCATGCTTCGCTATGTATTTTCCTGGATGACTCCTTTCAGTAATGCCTCGATAGTAAAATCTCTTCCCCATTTTAATATTCAATATTTCCCTTTATATTGGCAGCATCAGCACATTGAGCCACTATCATTTCTTTTGAAAATCAACTTTTCCTATCTACGTTATCCAACGGTTACAATGGATTATATTAAAACTATTACATCATGACAAATCACAATCATGTTCAGTTCATGTGACACAAATGAAAACAAACAAACCAAAAAAAGCCTAAAGCTAAAGCTTTTGAAGATACAATACAAAAAGTCACAAATGTAACACCCAGACAAAATGCTTTACCGTCAGTGTTGATAATCCAAAAAACAAAAACTTGAACATAAATAAATGCGAAGCGTCAATATCACCTGACATTAAAATTAAAACCGTCATGGCGAGTTTACTGTACTTCTTCACCTCCAGTAACTACATGACCTCAAAGGACTAGATACTATAAAAGGTCAAGTCTCAAGTTCCCATTTTCAGCACGAGGGATGCCTGCGGTAACCAAAAGGCCATTTCCTTTCCAACAGAACCGGAGAACAAACACGTTTAACAGTTTGCTCTCCTGGTTAAAAGCTGTTCACATACTAGTGTTCAAATAATAAAAGGAGTGGAAAACGGCAGAGGGATGATCAGGGCCCATCTCTGACCATGGTGCCTCCAACTAAACAGAACAGATTGTTTTTAAGTAAACAAACCATCGAATTAAGTCTTGTATCGTGTTTAGAAGTCTGATTTCTCGGGGTCGAGTGATTTTTCTCACCACGTGTCACTGCATGTGAAGGCTGATGTGTTTGGATACCTGAGTAACTGGACTGAGGAGGCGGCACACGGCTGAGCCGTACGCCAAAGAGGAGCCATGTTGATATCCACGCAACACAAGTAACAAGTCAACAGTCAGTTGTGCATAATGGGCATCAGACATGGATGGTTCATAACAGGAAGTGAGGGCAATGACAGCATGTGTGAGAAAAATGGGAGTGAACGGCGAGTGTGGGCGTTGCTGCTTGTAAACAGCAACTTTGTTTTTTATTCCAGTGTCTTCAGAACCGTTTAATACTGATACAATTTGAATTGCAGTGGGGTGATGGGAGACCAATCCTGCTTTTCCAGCGTTCACATTGTTTGGGGGTAGAGACAGTTATGTGCCAACAGATGAGCTGCTGGTAGTGGCACGGCACCTTTTTGTGTTCAACAAAGAACATTCTGTCTCAATTGCACATATACCGCTTGAAAAATTAAAACACAAACACAGAAAGGCCACTAAATACATGGAAATACAGTAATAACGGGACTTCCAGTGGGACACAGACAGTACCTCTGAAATGAAAGGAGACCCAATCTCCTGAAAACGCTTCTGAGTAGCACGATATGACTCCGTTGACAAAGAAAACGATGTATTAGTTGCAACAACAAAAAGAGCAGGAGTAACAGTTTGAAGTCTGAGTGTGGGACTGTGAAAAGTTTCCGGTATTCCTTAATGGGAGTGCTTTAAGGAGTCCATCAGGTCCTGCTCAACAGATCCATACAAGTCATGAAGGAAAGCAGACGGTAGCAGTTCAGCACATGGAAAGCCAAGTGGCACTGTACCTCATTGTATCACTTCCTCCTCCAAACATGGGCTGTTGATTAGTTATGGGTTTTGTTTTGTTTTCTCCGCGGTTGCTCATTTGCCTCAAGTTACAATTCATTTGTTTTTTTTTGTTCTCGTGTGTATTTCAAGCTTTCTGATTTTCTCACATTGCATACTTCTGTGTCCATTCCCTTGCTAATTTGTTGTACCTGTAAAAAAAAAACAAAAAAAAACAAACACATGCAACATTTGTGAAAATGCTGTAATAACTCTCAAACAAACATCAGTATGAAATCAAGAAATGTGAAACTCCTCAGGTGCTGCACTCACTTTTCCCTGTCGGCCTTGTACGTATGAGCGATCTCCGGTACCAGAGGGTCGTCCGGGTTGGGATCACAAAGGAGAGAGCAAATAGACAATAATACTGTGGAAGGAAAACAAACATGAGAGAAGAACTGAAAGATATATAAAACTTTTGTTTAACAAACCTAAACCAAGCACCAGAAGACTCAAACGTGATTTTAATAAGTAAGACTTATAGATTTTCTTCCAAAATTCTGATTGTTTTAATACACTAATGAAAATATCCAGTGAGGACGATGTAGAAAGAAACATTCAACTGTTGGTCATGACGAAAGACTGATTAAACCGTCTGTATGCTGATATTCAGCAGAAGATCACGGGGACATATGTTAGATAAACGCCATTATCACACTGGAGGTCATGTTCAGTGTACCAGCACCACCTCCAGTGTGGAGATGAAAGGCTTATTTATGCTTTTAGTGAGATAAACAAACAAGCATCACCATCTGTGCGTACGCTGCATCCACTACGTCTGTCGGTTCCCCTGAATCTAACCAACATGACGAGGAGGCACTGCTGCAATAGGAAGGAAGGTTTCTGGAAGAGCAGCAGTGTGACGCCTTGTGATGTTCAAAGTCGTCACAGACCGCCGCCACTGGTGATCCTTTCTTATTATAATCAGGCTTACTTCTCCCTCCACTGCAGTCACTGTCATACGTTATCGTTTACTTTTACTTCTCCTCTTCAGAAAACTCGACTCTGGCCAGTTTGTTATTTTAGAGCGGCCCCCTTGTGGATGGACTGCAATCACATGGAAGCGTGAAAAGAGGAATATTTGAATGAGTTATGAGTTTTTCGCCTCTTCTGGCTGCGTTGACTGGATTTAATTTGACTGTAAAATTATCAACGGGTGACTTCTGCCATTTCCCCAAGATAACGTCAACTTTCAATATCTGTTTAATATTATGACGGTATTTTCTTTTCCAGTGTGACATGGTGAAGAATCTTATGTTGGGATCTCTTTACTAAAAAATGGGCACACAACTCCACTGTTCAGCATTCTGTTATTTTACAGAATTTTCTAAATATTATAAATAGTCTGGGAGAAGTGCAAAAATCAAATCTGGTCAGAGGCAACAGGGTAGGAGCAAAGAAGTTGATTACGGCACAATTTCAATCAATATAAAATTTATTTTATGACAAATTGTAGTTCAGGTTTTCACGTCAGGCTTTCCGATCCCACAGCATACAGGATTTCTTTGTTTTTTAATACCTTTGTGTCAAACAGACTATTTTCCACTACGTTCAGAAAGCAAAGAAACAAATATGGAGAACTTTTTGATTTGGAACTGTCCGATCTGATATGATGTACAATCCTGTATCGTCTCTTCTTACCTTTAGATACTGTGAGTGCAGGCGACCATTGTGATCTCAGGATGTCCAGACAAATACTTCCATTGCTGTTGATATTTGGGTGGTAAATTTTTGTTGTAAATGCAACCTGGAGGAAAACACGACAAGAACATTTTAATCTTTACAAATAACAGAAACTTGATTCGCAAGTTGGTTTGGTTGAGTTAAAATTGTTAAAGAACAAACACACACAGAGACAGAGACAGACAGAGACAGACAGAGAGACAGAGAGACAGAGAGAGAGAGAGAGAGAGAGAGAGAGAGAGAGAGAGAGAGAGAGAGAGAGAGAGAGAGAGAGAGAAGAAAAAACTCACTTTGGGGGGTTTGAAGGGGTAATCTGTAGGGAAGTGAATGGTGAGGAAAAACACTCCGCTCTGATAAGGGCTGTCACTCTGTTGGGAGTAAAAATAGAAACAAGTTCAGTGTGTTGTCAGCAGCTTTGTTTTTGATATTTCACATGTTTGTGTGGAGTTATTGTGCCACCTACCGGACCCATTATTGTGGCCTGCCAGTGAAACACTGAAAAGTAAATAAATATATATCAATTTGAATTCACAAAAAGGACAATGTCACTTTACAGTTGTTATATTGAAGTTATACTAATAGACCACAGAAAAGCAATACACTTACGATCCTCTCCGACTGGCCCAGCAGAGCACTGGGCAGGAGGGTCCCTCTGCAGGTCTGACAGTTCCTACAAGCACAAAAACATTAGGAAACTTTGAAAACTCAGTTTGTAGCTTTGATTTTTAGATAATGTAAACTGATGTGATGCTAATATGGGATGAGTACCCTAAAAACCTGCTCATGTCACAGGACTGATACAACTGAGATGAAATGAGAAACAGTGGATATATTCAAATATATTTGATGTGTACAACATAGACGACTCTGTAAAGGTTATAAAATTTCTGTCTCAATCTGCATTCTGGCAGGTTTAACCTGAGGTAAGACAATGACCATAAACAATTGGCATAAAGGATTTTAATTTAAAAAAAAAAAAAAAAAAAAGATGTGTGAGAACTCCTGACATTGCAAACCTAAACCAACAAACATTTCTCTGCCTAGATAACAGTATGAGTAAGTCTGTACTTTGTAGTATAAATTGTCTATCTAAAAAAAAAATTAAAAATCAATTAAAAATGCAACATCAGCAAAGTTCTACATTAATTGATCAAAACTTGTTAAGAACTTTGTCACTGACCCTGACCATGTTCTAAAACATAAATAGAAGCTGTTGTCACTTTGCTGGTAATATAGGGCTCTACAGTTACTAAGGTTCAATTTTGAAGCGTTGTGTTTTGAAGTCAGTTAGTCCTGAAATTCAATAAGACATTTTTAAATCAAGATCATATGACAGCTAAAATGACCTGAATACATTTTTGCTGGTCGTGATAATACATAACAATATCTGTATCTGTTTTTAATCTTGGCCGTTGTGACACAAGGACAAAATAAATGGTTGTCTAACAATGGAAAAAAAATACCAACAAGCCCATGATTAATAAAATAAACAATATAATAGGATAGAGTATTAAATCGGATGCACTAACAATGAATGACACCTATTGCAGTAATCACCAAACAACTCCAGCCAGCAGAAGCCGAAATAGAATTAAGGCAGGTTATTTAACATCCATTGAAAGAAAGTCTATCTATTCTGTTATATAAATACACACCATGGCCTGCTCCAGTGCCCCATTTGCCATTCCTTATATGGCAACACTGACACTAGGGTTCAATTTTGGCAACCATCAAGCAGCTGTCATTCAGCCACTAAACACAGGCACAGAGTCAGCCTCAGCCATCGACCACCGGGATAAAGACAACTGACAGCCGAATAATTAAGGAGCAAATCCTGATCGTGCCAACCAATCAAACCAAACTGACGCTTGCAGGAAAACTGCTACCCAAAACACTGCTCTGCGAATTTACCCTCTCCTCCACCTGCAATCAAGTTTAAAAGACCAGATTACACACAAACTTTTCAACCATTCAATCCAGGTCACATGTAAACGTTGAAATCAACGCGTCGTGATGACATTATTGGCAGCAGTGCACCAACAGGGCCAGCAGTGAGTTAGCTCGTCTTTGTCTGTGAATTATTTTGAAAAGAACCACACAAAACAACGCGAAAGAGGGTTAATTCGACCTGCGGAAAATAACGAACACTACGCTGCCGTCGAAGAGGGCGGCGCACTAGGAAAAAGACACCCAGTGATGGGTGAATCTGGCACATGAAGAAAACATACACTCACCTTCTGAATTCTTTTCAACGCCATTGCTCCAATGGCTATGCTAGGTAGCCTGTCAGCTAAGTGTTAGCACTTCACACATACAATTCAGCTTCTGTGGCCGCGTGCTCTCCACTCTCACTTCACGTTCAACTCAGGAAATCACGACTGGCATGTAGCAGACTTGGGGCTTTTGGTTTGTAGTACAAAAGATCTGCTAGTTATGCGCTATTTGTTGGTCTTTCTTCTGCTGCCTCTCTCCTCTCATCCGCACTCCTCTCGGTGCCTGGCAGACGGGATTTGGAAATATCGCGAGATTTCACAGACACGAAGCAACAATTTCGACTTCCTCCAACTCCCATGAGTGTAGTTCTTAAAACGGTTTGTAAACTCTAACTTTTAAATTATACCACAACTATACAATTATGTGATTCAACCACATGTAGTGAAATGTTCAAAAAGACCAGTTTTTTTAAATTAATGACGTACAACGAATGCCCTTTTAATTATTATTATTATTATTATTATTATTATTATTATTATTATTATTATTATTATTATTATTATTATTATTATTATTATACTTTGCTGGGTTTTCAGTCGATCCTTTCTGTGCTTATATTACACACCGTATAGCCTTTATATATTAATATTAACATTTAATATTCTTTGCTTAATTTCTTCTTGCCTCATTTAATATTTAAGTGTGGTTTTTTTATTCTTTGTGTTCTATTCTGTGTTGAGCAACACAGAAGAATTTTCCTCTGGGATAAATAAAGTAATTCTATTCTATTCTATTCTATTCTATTCTATTCTATTCTATTCTATTCTATTCTATTCTATTCTATTCGAAATGATATCTATGTTATAATAATGGCAAACTATTTAGTGTGAACCCAAATTCAACGAGAATTTATGAATACTGTCTTGAATATCATTATCATAAATACGGATTTTCCTGCATAAAACATTTTACATTCTGTTTATTCATTTAGAGCACATCACTATAAACCTAATCTCATCAAAACTTGAACACATTGATATTTAATATTTAAATATCTAATTTTAATTCAGTCTTATTTGATATTTTTTTTAACATTCTATTCAATTCTGTTCTATTCTATTTATTATATTATATTCTGTGTGAAGAATGTCATAACAACAATTCTCTTCTCTTCTCTTCTCTTCTCTTCTCTTCTCTTCTCTTCTCTTCTTTTCTATTCTCAAAAGCTAAAGTAAAACCTCCTTGTTGTGTAAAATCTCTTGTGTAAAATCTATAATTCTTGTAACATCCAATTAAATATAACTTTCAAATTTAAAACATGTTTCATCTGCTTTCAAGACAAGATCAGATAAAAGTATTAGGTGTACACCCTGTTCAAGGTGAATTTATGAATACCTTTTTAAATATTCACAAATAAAACAAAATTGTTTATCACTCTGTTTTTTTTTGCATTAGATCACCGTCATTATTATCTCAACATGGGTTATCATGACATTTACACGGGGCACGAGTCAAAACCGGGCCTTAAACATCTGTACACGCTGTAAACGTCACCACAACTGTCTGAGTCCAGGTGTCCACAAGATGTCACTATTTGAAAAGAGCAAAAGCACCCACAAATACAGTCAGTGTATATTATTCAGTTGCTACAGGTTTCTTCTGAAATGTGGTTCTGTAAGGTAGCAAAAAAATATTTTTTTATATATATATGTATATATATCTCATTATGATTTAATAGCACAGTAATCGACTGATGAATTCAAATGTATACATTTTTGCTGTCAAAAGCTTTTTTTCTTCTCAAGTGCAGAAGTGTACAACAATGGTTCACCTCAGTACAATAGAGCTAAACACGTGTATTATTTACACACACTCATAAAGAATAGAGAAAAAGGACTATAGAATTGTTCATTCAATACTCAACCACTGTCAAGGCATATTCATCCGAGTCAGCTGCGTGCTCCGGTTTCTGCGCAGCCTTGTCTCGCAAAGCCTCATGAGCTTCCCTTTATATGTCTTAAACAAGGGTGAAAAAAGAGCTCTCATTATTTTAGTGAGTATGTATGAATGGCTCGCAGTGTTCATTCTTCTTAAATGGCTGATTCAGTGTCAGGTTGAGGATCCTATCGTCAATGTGACACTGAGAGGGACCATTTTCTTTTGGAAAACTGAAGATTCCTTCAGATAATATCTTATTGTTTGCTCATCTCTGTGCTCTCAATGACCTGCCTGTCCTCGGGGTTTGCCTGTAATCAGATTCAGCAGGCAGCAGAGGTAGCAGTTTGAGTCTTGTGCAGCAGGGGCCTTGTGCTCTGAGTTTGTCTACTTGGAGAGGCCATTTATCAGCATGAGGTTTTCAGACACAGTCAAGCCCACACTTTGTTGGCTTGAAGCCTCGGTTCACAAAGCCTCCCACGGTCAACCTACTGTAGCTTCCTCTGAAATCTCAAATCACATTGATTTGCCTGCTACTGTGTACTTTAAACCTTTAGGGGCTGGAGCAGACAGAGACAGTAGGTCTCCTGTTTACGTGGTGTATGCCACTTTGTAAAAGTTCAAAGTAATAAGCCACACATGTCGTCTTGATAAGGCAACACACCACTGAACTGCAAGGCGGGAATTTCCCACCTGTATCTAGAAGTTGAGTTTTTAGTTACACAGCTTGTGCCCCAAGTTCCAATTTGATGTATGACCCAAGGTGTGAACGTGTCAGACCTGAGATGATATGGGTGGGGGAAGGAGCTTAGTTGACCCGTCTCATGAGCAATATAGCCTTAGTGCTGTTATTTGAAACCATGGACTCAGCAGACTCCAACTATCTGTCTTTTTGGTCACATGAATCATCATCAGTAGAAGTCCAATTGTATAACACAACACATTCTGCTTGTCGTGGCAATCACGCCACGTATAATTTTAAGTATGTTACTCTCAATGGCACTTTTCCCATGGTTGCCATGACAAAGCATATATGCTCACTGTAATTTTCAAAATTAACTTAAATGGGTCTCGCTAATGTCCAAATTATCCAATAAAAGCACGACCAATTAATGTTGAGCACAAGCCGGGCTCACAGTCCCCAGAGGTGTCCTACCTTCAGCCAGCCTATTAGCTTTCTGAGGGCTCTCTTATGGAACAAAGATCCACTGTTCCCACATACTAAGAGATATTTGTTCACTCCTTGTATCAATGGTCTTGATTTGATTATACACTCAGGCAATATGTGCAAGCAGTGCTCATGTTTGCAGTGAAGTCAGCATTCTGCACAATCAAATAATTCTTGAGCTAAGCAACTGGAAAAAGGCTCATTATGTCTGGAGCAATCAGTGTTTCATGGCTCATTTCCTTAGCTGTGATTTGATTTTGCTTGTCAGTGTTGAGGTGGCCTTTGACCTGGAAAGTCTCTGAATTATTTTGCAAATCTGTCCCTTGCTTTTGTTGGTATCAGTATCTATGCCTTTCACAACTTGGATCAATGTATATATCATAGAAGCTGCTGTTTTTTTTATTCTTGGACTTTCAAATATGGTACATGTTTTCTTTCCTTTTTTTACACAAAAAAACCATTTATAGCTTTAAGGTTGTGCTTTTAAAGGACAGTAAATGCTGTAAACAAGGCCATAGTACTGTGCAAGATTTGTTTAATTAACGTTGACATATACAGGCAGGAAAAATAGAAATAGTCAATTTAGTAATTTCAGGATGTGAGAATCTTTAAATCAACAGAGAGAAAGTTGTTTACTAAATAACAGATTTTAGGCTATTCATTCCGTATACAATTTTCAGCTGTGGCAAAAGTATAAAACTGATTTTGAAGAGTAATTTTGTTGTGAAGAACATCTTTATAAACACCTTCTCAGATTTATCATGTGTTTAGAATGTGACCTCATGACAGGGGGAATCAATAAAGCCATTCGAGAAATGCAGCGAGTCTAATGTGGAAGATCTGTGTTTGAGAAATGCATTAGGTAGGTGGAAATAAGAATGTGGAATCACTGTTAAATAGTTCAGTTCCTTGTCCAAGTATATTTCTCGTTCTAAACCCTGTTAAAAAAAAAGATCACCAAACATGTTCTCATGTGCCTTCTGTTAGACCCAGTAAGAATGAGTTATTATTACCCCAAATGATTTATGATTTTTTTAAGTTCTCCTCTGATTGTTATGATTGAATACCTCCCCAGGGTAAGCAACAGAAATGATCTCAGATCCAGTCCCCTATGAATACCCCCTCTGATCCACCCTTATCAGATGTACATCATGTGGAGCACAGACACAAACCACACATATAGCCATAAAGTACCAGTAATCCATTGGGGTTAAGCACTTATAGAGCAATCCCAGGAGCCCTGTGTCTCTGTGTTGCACCAAACTTCTGGCACGGTGATTGGCAGCTCTGGAAACTGTTTAACTGTGCTCCTCTTGCAATGAGGAGTCTCTAGAGACGAGGTAATAACTAGTCTGAAGTGTTGACTAATACCATTTAGCAGTGACTCTGCCTAATCAAATGCATTCCAGCTGTTTGAGTTCTGATGATAAATTCAGGTTTTCCCAGTTTGCTGAGCTTCCTTGAGAGACAAAGAAGGGATTTCCTTTGAAACAGACAGGCAGTGGCAGCACCAACAAATGGTTTGGTGCTGTTATCAAATAGAAAGTCCGACTAAATATAAACTTATCTGCAGCCCGAGCCTGTGCAAAAATGAAGGCGGAAGGGAAGACTGGTGGCGTCTCTGCGAGTCACACAGTGCAACATTTGTAGGCTTGATTTGTATGACAAAGATATGATTCAAGAAGCACAAAGTATTTCTACACTTGAAGTGTGTTGCAATGTTTTGTGACCTAACTGAAGTTGAAATATCTCACTTATCTTTTGCCCTTTTGCAAGCATAAAGAGAGCAACTCACACATGCACAGCCTTTCTGCGGGGGATATGGGATATTTGAGTGCGGCGGCTGCTTCATGGGGTTTCGGCTCTTAAAGCAGCCACCTGCTGTAGGACAGGATTTTACTCTGCAGAGGTGTGTAGTTAGCGTCTGTAATTGTGTGTGAAAGTAAGTGACTGGGACATGGGGGGGCTGTCCATCCTGCTGCACAATAAACAGTTTGTTTCCCAGGAGCACCCCTCATGTTCCTGTTGTTGGCTCCATCGCCGCTCACTGGGAAACGTCCTGGCCTCTATTGTCCGGCAGGTCAGAGGTCACAGGATGCTCCTAAAGGCCCAAAAGGGGAGGTAAGAGGTTGGATAGTGGAGCTTGATAAAGAACTCCTGACACTCACACACAAACACCCCTTAAAAAACACAACGTTGAAATCGCCTCTTCTTCTTCCTCCTGTTGTCACATTGTTATGTCGTTTTAAATTCCCGTCATTATCAAGAGTTTCGGGAAATGAAATCAGGACAAAGCTTCGAACGACTATTTCATATTGAGGGTCCTTATGGCCTGTTTAGTCCTCTGTTCCTTATCTGCGTTCCTTGCATATCCGAAATGGACTCAAGCACTCCCATTCGATTATAGGAAATCAAATCTAAGTTGCGAACACAGAGAAAGGCAAATCATTCAAGAGGTAAAAACTGTTGCAGTGTTTCTACCACACACATCTTACAACGTTTGACATTAGAAACAGCCAGCTGACTATAACACGCTGCATGAACTGACTTTTAAATACAATATCACAAAAGCATTGAATAAGGTATGGTAACACAGAATACAGTCTCAATTAAACAAATAAAAATGAAACAATAACCATGCTGCTTGTAAGGAAACATCTTTAAAGTACAAACTGACAGCAGGAGCTGAGGCGTGTGTCTGTTTTTGTGGCTGTCAAACACTCTTCAAGCAACGTCTCCTATGGAGTTTTTTTTTTTAAAGGGTTTTGAACCGTAATCACATTTTTTACTAGATGTTGAAGAAAAAGAAGAGTAGTAGGGGTTGTAGCCACCTGGCCTGCGCCTCAGTGTACTGGAGCAAAGGGATGAATAGTACATGCTATTCCCGGGACACTCACAGGGACACATTCATCTTTTTTATGGAGCCAGAATCACCGGTGCTTTGAGCAATATACCAGATGATTGCCGCTTGGCATTTTTTCCTTTTCTTTCTGTTGTTTTCTGTCAATTTCTACATGTTTCGGTATTTCACCCTCAACAAAAGGCTGGTCACCTTTAATATTTGCAGTTCCCACATTGAAATTTAGAATTTTCATGCTTGTCTATTAATGAGTATCTGAACTATTAGTGCAAAGAATGAGCACACTACTTAACAGTAAAAATAAAAAATAGCACAACTTCCAAATCTGTGACTTATTAGTGCAACTACCAATGTGGCGACAGTGAAAAATGTCAGACCTTTTGTTAATGTAACAATGAAACAGCAAAAAGAAACTTCCTAATATTTTCTGTATAGACAAATGTATTTATATATGATATATGAACTTGCTGGCTTACTGTTCTCACTGATAAACTGTAACAGTAGTAGGCCTACTTCCTTGCTTTCAAATTAAGATTATTTCCAGACATTATACTCAATCCTAAACAATGTGTAATTTCTGATTCTTGAGACTGAAGGATCATTGGGGAATATTGTGCTTCACTCTGTGTGGGTCAGAACTATTCTTGGAAAACATCCTTCATTCTTCAGAACTTAAGTGGATCACTTTCATCACGCTTCATAATAAAACAGACCCTTTATTAATCCCACGCAGGGAAAATCTGCATAGTTGTAGTATTGTGTTGTTAGTTTCTTTGAAACTGTACGTACACAGACTTGTAGCATCTGATGTAAGCTGAGACACTGATAAAGGTAACGTGAGATACAAAAGACACAGCACATGGCTGTATTCCATTTTCAACCACAGGCAATTATTAATATAATGCTCATAGTTTGAGTTACATGTTTTGAATCTTCCTGGGGGCCTGACCCTCACCTCGCCTTGCCCTGTCATATCAGGTTAGGGCTTTTGCTGGAACAGGGACGTGACAGCTGGAAATGGTTTGAGGCTCTGTGGATAGTTTGTTTTCAGAGCACGCTGCAGGACTGGATGAGAGACACTTGTAGGTTAGCCTTTGGCTGCAGTGCTTATGTTCCTCATGGTGATAAAACTGTTACTGTGAATGATATCAGTGCAAAAAGCTGCACTGCAGCATGTTTAGTTGGTTCTCAGTGTTCCCTACAAGTACGACGAGCGGATTTGAACCATCCAGGTATCCCAATAATGTGTCAATATGTGAGTTAATTGGCCTCCACTGTGTCTTGAGCACTTTGACCTGTTGGGGATTCATTTCCTGGCCTGTTGTGTTTAAGTCTGCAACTGGCGTTCTGGCATAATTTGCGTTCTCATTTCCCAATCCTTCTCAGATGGTAGGGCGCTTTTCCTTTCTTTATGACCAAATAAATTTGACTGGTGCCAAAGAAGAAAAAAAAAAAAATGGGATTAAAATTCCCTGATCGCTGTCTTGAGGAGCCCAGCTGCACTGCACTGCTTGTTTTCCACAGCGCACCGTGCAGCTACAGAGGCAAGCGTGGAGATATAGAGAGGTGGGCCAAAGCAAAACAGAAATGACTTATTTTTATTGGCACGTACCTTCTCATTCACTGAGTGATAATTGTATTGTGAAATTAGAAAGCAAGAAAAACAGTCTGGTGAAGATAATTCTAAAACGGTTAAACATTCTTTTCTTTTTCGAGGTGGCTTCCTTCACTCTGAGGACTTTCTTCCTTTTACAGTAGCCATTTTATTTATTACAACTACACTCTTGTGATTCACCACAGCCTATTTCGAAAGACATGCCCGACAAGCCTCACTGTACCGGGCTATGAAACACTTGAGTGGCAGAACAAATAGACACAGTTGCCAGAATGCAAAAAATTTTAATAAGATAGATGGTTTGTAGATGATGTAAAACCTGCAGAGCACCACACACAATGGTTTAGCTCGTGCTGGAGTTATTTAACAGACACGCCATTTTAACAGCTACAGATAAACACTTAATTTCTCACTGCAAGAACAGTAAGAGACGTGTCGATTGAGCTGAGAGATAACGCAAGAAGAAATGTGGTGCAGCAGGTAAGACATGTCAGGGTGCAATATTATCCGGGCAGTTCAGGTGATTCTCTGTAAATGCCGTCTGAATGTAAATGAGCATGACTGCCCAGCAGGTTTATGGAGGCTCACTCTCTCGAATGCGATCGCTCAATGCCGGCCCCCGACCTTGGAGCAAAGTTTGCCGAAGAAGGCGGTGAGCAGGGTTGTGCTCTTTGTTTAATTATCTAACCATTCAATCCAATGCCATTTCTTCGCTTTTATCACAGGCAGTCCTCGGTGATCATATTAATTTTCAGCTCTTAGAGCTCGGATGCATCTGATCATCATGACTCAGTTCCCCTCCAACGGCACACAGCTGGGACATCAATTCAGCAACAGCAAAACATGCCACCAATTTTACCTTGTGGATTAATAACGACATTCAAAATGCCTGGAAAATTCATCTGTACTGTTCTTTAAACTATTCTCTCTCTCTCTCACAGTTCAATAACATGAGCACTCGTTGTCCCAAATTAACATCAGTCTCCTAACAAGTGATCTTATATTCGTATCACGGGGTGAATCCAAATCAGCACTGACCTAAACAACTTAAATAACATTTCTGATCATCTCCATTACTAATTGGGACTTTATACTTTATACTAAATTAATGTAAATATGTACAAAAGTAGCTTTGTCTCCAACAACAGTGAGGGCTCTAGGCCTCCATGACTCTCTCTCTCTCTCTCTGTTTCTCCTTCTCTCTTTCTCTCACACACACACACACACACACACACACACACACACACACACACACACACACACACACACACACACACACACACACACACACACACACACACACACACACACACACACACACACACACCCACACACACACACACACACACACACACACACACACACACACACACACACACACACACACACACACACACACACACACACACACACACACAAAACCAGCTGTTGAGATTCAAGTATGAGGCAACCAGCAGCAGAAGGTTGTGCAGTAAGACCATGGAGGAGAGATTTACAGGCCCATACATAAAGATGATGGTTTCCAGGCCCGCTGCATTACTCTGACAGATTGTGTGCCGGACATGGTGATTGTAGTGGTAGTAAAAAAAGAACCCAACAGACAACAATAATAATAAGCAATGCATGTGAAAATGAAAATGTCCGTGCACACTGGGAATAACGTTATCTTCTCTTGTGGATACTCGGAGACAAAAACCAGCAAGGACTCTAAAAATATGCAAAAGACTTGTGGTGCAGTTTCCCAAGGCCAGAGAAAGGAAATAGACTGACAGTTTCTCCCTGACCCCTTTACTACCCCCCTGTAACCTCCTAACAACCCCCACGGGGGATCCTGTCTCTATGTGTAAAACAGACAGTCAAAAAGCATCCTGGAAACTTTAGAGCCACGAAAACAAGGGGACGTGAGGAAGTCCAATAAGCTTGTATGTAGAGGGCTCAGTCGGGAGATAATCTGGAGGCCACACAGACCAGGCGCCAAGCCTATAGAGCCTAAAAGCTCCACAGCGCAGCACAGCAGCATGGTCATTGTTGTCTTTGGAAAGTAAGCAGCTCCAGTGAGGCCAGTGGTGTGAAAGCCACCTCTTTTCTTGAGTGTCTGCTCCAGACCCCGTTGTTGACATACTGGGCAGGTGCAGCTGCTCTCTACAACTACATCGAGTAGAACCCCCTCTACATGCACGCAACACACACACACACACACACACACACACACACACACACACACACACACACACACACACACACACACACACACACACACACACACACACACACACACACACACACACACACACACACACACACACACACACATACACACAAGAGCTTGGATGTCACAAGACAGGGCTATATGGACAAAGACAAATCTACCATTTTCTTTAATATCTCTGCAACAATCAGCGAGGGGCTGCTGAGTTAACACAGGGCCCACAGAGATGAAAACAATGGCTGGATTCTTCTGGCTTGAAGATGGCTATGGGAAATGGCAGGGATGCCAGGGCTGATAAGTGACCGAGGGGCTCAAGTTACTTCCAGCTGTCTGCTGCCATGCATGCCTGTGTGGAACGTATGGTTCACACATAATGCAAACCATTTCATTTGCGTAATGCTCGTAAAAAATCTGGCGGACATATTAAATAAAGTCAACAGCCTCTCACTTGGGCAGGGTTTACATCACGGGAACTAATCTCCAGCCCTCCGAGGAGTAACGCAATGCATCCTCAGCTGAGAAAACATAGACGGTAAAAGACTACGACTTTGTGAGTGATAATGTGAAACTGAATCGATGAAACGAGGGAATATCAGAGAACCTGGAGCAGCATCTGGAAAAAGTCTGACTCGGGCTTTGCAGACATTCGTGGTAATTACATTGTGGAGCTGTATGTAGTAAACAGTGTCCGTGAGGACCTGTTGGCATTGTTGGCAGTGCTTCTTTTTTTCCCCTTCAACCATAAAACCCAGCTTTCCATATAGACACAACAAAATAAAAATAAAAAATAAAAAAGTAAATTTGTCTTCTTGTCATTAAAATTATGAGAAATTAAAGCTTATATAAAGTAAAGCTTGTAAAAAGTTATTGCTGTTTAACGCTGGCTATATTTCTGTGCTGTAAAAGAGGTTTCACTAAAAAACCAGCGCCACACTGCATTAGCATCACCTCAATACCAGTGAGGCCCTCTTCCTGTCCATTTGGAAAATATAAGTACTTTTTTCAAGCTGCTGCACACTCCAAAAGGAGAGTGCTTTTGTCAAGCTTTGAAGTTCTCAGAAATAATGCTCCTTAAAAGCATCCTCTGCAACACAGAAAAACATGAACATGTGTTTTGGACAAGAGGTGCGAGTGAGCACTTCTTAGCACCCATGTAAATCTGCACGGGAAGACCTGCAAATGTTTGATGTTTGATGAGTTTTACATTCTGTGTATGAGCAGCATTAATCTGCCTTTTCCCAGCTGACATGCATTCATAGGTTGACTCATTGATTCATTCATAATTTTACGAAATAAACATGTGAATCCAACCTCTATCTGACCGCATTGGCTTCCGCCAAGATTTCACCTGATCGTAGAGAAGTGATCAGCACTAATTTCAATGCAGTAGCTTTCATTTGTGTGTTGTTGTTTTTTTGTTTTGTTGCTGTTTTTTTTATCAAACACTTTCTTGTCTTGAAAACAGGCCTCTGCTCGAAAAGGATCCCACAAATGCAACAAAACACCAGCACAGCGGAGAAAGGCAAGAATAAAACTTTGCAACACAGTCCTTTATTTTCCCGTCTCTGCACAGTTTAGTGTTTCAGTTACACCCTGTAGGCAGTAAAAACTGTCATCTAATCATATCCTCACACAGTCTTAAATGCCATATACGCCCATACCAGCCTGGAAAAGGGACCTTTCTGTGGATTAAAACGGATATGAGGTTATTTTTGTGAGATCCATGATTGCATGAGGCACTCCCATCTAGACTTAGTGTGTGATGACTGAGGGCTGAGAAGGTGAGCTAATAAGGCTCAGTGGTGATGCAAAGGAGTTGTGTAAGTGTAACATCATAGGTAGCATAACAGATCCTGCTCTATACTTTAAAGCTTTACATCTATATCTGTCTTTCTAAATTTATACCTGTAGCTGTGTCTATGTCTGCGTCTGTATTTATAAATAAAGCATATTTGTATATATATATGTGATGCTCTGTATGATGCTTTGGAGTTCACACCTTGTACAATATCATGACATAACTCAGAGAACTTGAAGAAATCTCAAAACGAAGTGCACAAAACGACAGTCAAAGGTCAACACTGGATGCTGGTGATCTTTGTGCACCATACTGCATCGCATTAAGAATAGGCGCGATGCTGAAAACCGCAGCAGGAGCCGCGAAAGACTTCCAGAAATAGCTGTCTGTGAACGCAGTTCACTGTGCAACCGCACTGTCTTCTCAGGGTCAAAGCTCACTTACGATGGATCTAAGCAAATTGGAAAATCATCCAGTGGTGAGATGAATGAAAACTGTTTGTCGAGCACTTTGTCATTTGGATTAAAGAGGAGAGGGATCGTGTGGCTTGTTGTCTGCACGTCGGCTGCATGCTGGGCAACTTATACATCTGAAAGACATCATCACCACTCAAAATAAGGAGAAGTATTAGTACATACAGTATCTCCCAGACGTCTCTTTCGGAGAAGACCTAGAATATTTCAGTGAGACAATGCTAAGCCACTAATTGCATCCTTCACAACAACATGGCCTCACAGTAAAAGAGTTTGGGTGTTTCATCATAAAACCAAAACTCTGAATAACATCCGGGACTCTTTAGTAGCTAGAATTCTACATCACCACACACTATTCTCACAAGTGGTCTCCTCATATACCGTTGTTACAAGAGTGTATGTAAGATAAATAATGGAAACATGACCCCAGGTTAACGTTACGTCATTCAGGCTGTTGTCAATAGTTGATCTTTTTCTGTGTTTCGTTATATGCAATTAAACACAAACAAAAGACAAAAATAGAATGTGTGAATAAAATGAAAACAAAAATGAGCTGATATAATTCTTGAAATGTATTGTTTATTTTAAATTAACCATGAATTTGTGAAAACGGCAAGTCATTACATCCTGCTTTTATATTCTGCATATGTAAACCAAATATCTTGTGGTCATGTCATATCATAGAAACATCTATCTAAATCCGTCTATCTTTTGGCATTAAAAACCAGATAACCAGATACAAGAATACGGTTAAAGTGCCTGTTGAGGACTGCAGCTTCATGAACACGAATATATGAGACGACGTAGCTGTTTCAAATTCATACGTTAAAAAACCCAAATTGAGACGTTGTGAAGGGCTGCTTTAAAAGGATTGAAGTACATGGACCCGCTTCAAAGCCAATAAAGTGAGACCTACATATCTTGAAGTGAGGTAGATAGAAGCAACAGTAGCACATTGTGTGATCCGACATGTCCTCCACACACTTTAACTGCCATTATTAGAGAACTTGACAGGGTGGGTTTGGTCTGGCAAGACATGTTGGACACGTGGCTGCAGATCAGAGAGAAGACAAGGGAGTTGCTTTGACGCTGCGGAAACAGTGGGGGTAAAACGTGATGAGGAGATGGGAATTACTGCTGAATTAAGCACCACTTTGATTGGAAACTGATTGACCGACGGTTGGCAAAACATGAAAGGATGACCTTGAATCCTCCAAAGCGAGTATGGATTGGCACACATCTCTCTCACTCTCACTCTCGCTCTCCTCCTGCTCCTGCTTCCTCTCCCTCACTCTCACCATCTATCAAACGCACACACGTACACGTACCGCAGCACCGCACAAACATACATGTGCACATCTCCGGGAGAAACTTATATGTGTGTACTGACACACGCTCCATCTCTACTCTCGTTTTATTTTTTAACACTCGCTTTAGTGAGTAGGGAAGGGGGGGGGGGGTGAACACAGTCACGTACAACATGTCAGAGTTGAGAGAGTAACTTCAAAGTAAGGCAGATGCAGGGACAGCACCCTCTGAATAAATTTTCTGGCCACCAGTCGATCTGCCCCCAGGCTAAGATTGTGGCTGCTCGTATCTCTCCTGACCCCTCATCAGCTTCCAGTTAAAACCAATCCCACTCCAACAAGGCAGTCATGGGGAGAAGGGCAGGATACGCAGGTAAATATTAAACAGATAACATTTTCTTTCACATGATGCAGGTGTGAGAAAAAAAAAAAAATCGATTTACATCAAATGTTAGATGTGCCAGATTTCCCCTGAAAGACAAAAGTGCAGATGATTTGTAGATAAACAGTGAAACAGTGAAGACACACACACACACACACACACACACACACACACACACACACACACACACACACACACACACACACACACACACACACACACACACACACACACACACACACACACACACACACACACACACACACAACCTGTTCACAGAGCGATTATGATTTTCATCCAAAGCTAAAATCCACCAATTTATGAGCTTTTTTTTTTTTAGACCGACAATTAATTTGTAACAACAGTCATCAATAATTTTTTTCTGAATGCTCTCTTTCTCACATCAGAACAAAGCATTTCAGACACGTTGGATTTTTGTGGGGTGAATTTTCACCTAAGTGTTACATCTCACTGTGCTTTTGCAGCTCACTGTGAACAACAGCATGCCAGCAGCTCGTAATGGCACAGTGCTGAAAGTTAGGCGTGTGAGAAGTGTCATTCTTTATGAGATATTCCTCTCAAACAACTGCCTGTTGTTATTATTTTCCACGTTGGCTTGTTTAATATTTGATTTCTTTTTCTTTCTTTTTTTTTTTAAATCATTCATAAGGTTATGGTGCATGAGCAATGAATAATTGTGATTACACCTGCTGGGACATGTGCAGTTCATTATATTCCTGAGTGTAATATGTTTGGAGAGAGAACTCTGTATTTTACATGTTTTGAGTCTGCATAGTGTGAAATATCCATTTTTGATACAGATGAACAAAATCCACAACCTGACAAAGAAACATTTGAAAAATATACTTGTTACAGTTTTGCATTCTGTAGCATCAGCCGACTTCTAAAAAAAGAAAGAAAAAAAAAAGACATGATGTGTGGCCCTGAGGGCAAATATTCTACCTGTGTGTGTTTGTACATGCAAGTGTAACCATGTGTATTTGTGTGCACAAGGAACCCACTGTCGATAGCTAGCCTGCAGTTCATAGGAGACATGGTATGCAACTACAGTATATGTTCCTTTAAACTGAATACAAATACACCCACTGACAAGGAGTGCACACACACACACACACACCCACACACCCACACACCCACACACACACACACACGCACACACGCACACACACACACACACACACACACACACACACACACACACACACACACACACACACACACACACACACCCGGTAGGAATCTAGGGATCTAATGAGGCCCGTGGAGACGCTGCTGAATTGTCAGTCAACCCTCAGCTTGCTGACACACAGTCAACAACATCAATGACTTCTTCTCTCAAACAAGGGATGCCTCCCCAGTTGCATCAGGACTGAAGAAAAGTCTGAGGTCCATTGGACATGGACTGAGAAGGGTGAAGACAAGAGGAGGGATATAAGTGAATAAAGAACTGCTAGGTTGAGTGAGTGAAACCTTTACAAACTATACAACTGTCAGTAGTTTGTATGCAAATGCACGCTGCTCTTAAGGAGTGAATGCATCTCTGCACCAAGGTTATGATTAAGATTTATTTGCAGGTTACTCCACAATAACAGATGATGTTTTTATAAAGAAATATATGATGTAACCACTTCCCTAGTTCTTCCAAGTGTGCTTGCAAAACAGGCCTTCAATCCTCTTCCTCAAATCAACAAAGGGGCCATGTTTCAGAGAGAGAGAGAGAGAGAGGGAGAGAGAGAGAGAGAGAGAGAGAGAGAGAGAGAGAGAGAGAGCGAGCGAGAGGGGCCTAGAGCTCTCACTGTCATACCTATAGCTATGCCATAATAATGCCTAAATACACAATGCCTACTTTACCCCAGGTGCTGCTGCTTTGTCACTCAGTGCGCATTGTTTCAGACGTGCAATTTAAAAGAGAAGTGTGTAATTATAACTTTGTCACTAAAGCCTGGCCTGTCATTTGCACCCAGATGGAGGCGGTGTGGTCTCGGCTGCTTTTCTTAACAATACTATCAGCTGTTTGCGCCACACGATGGACTGCAGCGCGAGTTTATTTCAGCCAATAAAACGTGATTGCCGTGACGCACGCTTCGCGCGTAATTAAGTGTTTTAATTATAGTGCGACGACAGTAAGACATGGGGTCACTGTCATAATAATAATAATAATAATAATATTAATAATAATAATAATAATAATAATAATAATGTTTGAATGCCTTCCATCATTTAATTGCAGGCTCTGTACGGTGACTGCGTGTTGGTGGCTTGAGGGTTAAGAATAGCTGATCTACATGATGGTGAATGAAGTGTCGTTTTTCAGCGCAAACTCCTCCTCTACGGACTGGCTGCGCTTTTCTTCCACTTGAACAACCAAGTAGTTTTCGGAGCGCATTCCCCGGCAGCAATGTGGAGGGAAAGGGCGACCACGTCCATCTGAGTGTTTTCTACTTTTTTGTTTTCTTTTGCACTGTATTTTTCATCTTCTTTTCATAGTTATGAACTTGGGCTTTCTTCAGGAAGACAGTGAATCGTCGATTCTGGGGGGAAGCAAGCGACTGAGAAGTGAAGGAAACTGCAGCACTGATCGTCTCGCGCTTTCTCCTTTTTTTTTTTTTTCCTTCTCTTGAACCTTTTGTTTTCTCCACTCATGGATATTAAGGAGATGAAATCGGACGTGTTGCTTGTTCTTGAGTAAACCTCTGGGTCGCTTTGGGTTTGGTTAGTTTATGCGCTCTCCGGGGCTCCGTAGGAGGAGAGAAAGTCCCATTTCTCAGCAGCACAAGAAAAGTAAAGACACACAGGGACAGCAAGTTGTCCGCAAGCTGCGAAGGAGACCAAACTTTGCCAAGTTGCGGCGCATCCGGCCACCGACGCCAAAATATCCAACGACACTTTCTCTCAGCGTTTTTAGTTGTGGATTATTCTCCCAAGATTCGCCATGGACCGCGGGATCACGTTCAGGGGATGAAAAAGGAGTTTTAAAAACATGAACGATTTCTTGTAGTTAGTTTCCTACACCAGTGGCTCGTTTTGGACTACACCGATCTGATAAAACAACAACAACAAAAAAAGAGTCAATTGTTGTTGCGTTTGTTTGTGTTTCTTTCTCCTCCTCTTCGTTACTATCCACTGGTCTGCAAAAATGCCACAGTTGAACGGAGGTGGTGGGGATGATTTGGGGGCCAACGATGAGATGATCTCGTTTAAAGACGAGGGGGAACAGGAGGAAAAGATATCTGAGAACGTGTCGGCGGAACGGGATCTGGATGATGTGAAATCCTCGCTGGTGAACGAGTCTGAAAACAACAGCAGCTCATCAGACTCGGAGGTGAGCGCGCTGCACGCCTCGAATGTTTCACACACAGTGCGCAAAAGAAACCATCAGATTTAATGCTGGTAAAAGTTTTTAATAGGTTTTCTTTTTTTTTTCTGTGTGTGTGTGTGTGTGTCTTGTTTCCCTTGTATGTGTATATTCCTCGTTGAAGCAAGCAGAGAGGCGCCCCCAAACCAGACCCGACTTAGAAAGTTATGAGAAAACAAGAGACTACTTCAGTGAAGGTAACGCTTGAAAATATATTCTTCTTTTTTTTTTTTTTTTTTGGAATATGCAACAGTCCTTGTGCTTTTTTGTGGCTTGATTAACATCGACACGCGACTTTTCTTTCCCCGTGCAGCACTGAGAAGACAGCAAGATGGTGGCTTTTTTAAGAGTCCTCACTATCCTGGCTACCCGTTTCTCATGATCCCAGACCTCACCAATCCATACCTATCCAATGGTTCCCTCTCTCCCAGTGCGAGAACAGTAAGTGTCCCTGTGGATATGTTGCTCTACACTCCCTTTTCCTTTATCCTGTCGCACTCTTGCAAAAAAACTTTTGGCCGTGCGTAAAAGTTCCTTGAGCACTGCCAGACCGCCATATTCCCTCTGAGTGGCCTCTCAAGGAGTACTAACTACTTCTTTGTTCTTTTGGGGATATAAATCTCTCCGTGCCACCCACCCTCGCAAAGGCCTACATATGACAATTTCCCATCCCACACAAAGCTCACATTTGTTGCAATCTTTAATGTGGCTCAGTTTCTTTCCCTAAACTGCACTCTGCTCACACCGGATCTCTCTAAATACTTTATAGTGGCCTCGCCTTACTTCATCTGATTTGATCAAACTATTTCTCTCCTATAGGGACTGTGGGGTATAGCATAGCAAGTTGTGTCCTTCAAAAGTTTATTAAAATGCATGATATTCTGGAGTTGGCCTACTCCCACTAGGTTGTTTTCCTTTTTGCGCTTGTTGTTTTAAGGGAGGCATTTCTTTAGTATGCAGTCGACCAGCGATGATCTCAGTGTGTTTTTAAAACCCTGTAAGCTTTCTGCTCACATAGTCTGCACAGAAGAAGGAGGCTGGTCTTGAAGTTAAAATCCTACAGTTCCAACAATGTAATACCTCACGTCCAGACACATGGGGGGACATTTCACCACCGCTTCCATGATAGACGTTGTCCAGAGACTTTTAATGCCCAGATAAGGTTGACAGTCATAAGAAAGTGTTGCTGATGCAGAGCTTGCAGTAATTCATTCGCACATGGGTGCATCACAACAGCTGTTGTAGGAGATGGGAATTGGTTTTGAACATGTATTTGTTGTTATTACCGTGGTTTGTTTTGATGGTTTGTGTCATTACATGTTCAATATGAATATAATCTGGTGTGTGAATATCACAACTTTAACACAACAGCCTGTTCAGGGAGCGCTGAGACTTTAAAATATTTTTTTGCTCTCGTTACCACGGTTGTAAACACGACCAGCAAAGACTAATAATCCACCACTGTGGCCACAGAGCGTGTAATATGTAGTGACACTGAATACCGATTCCAAACAAACATGCAAGATTTCAGCTAATTTATCCAGCAACATTTTGGAGTGGCAGCCTATTAAATACAATTTAAATGAGGCTATGCAAACTTCCTTGCAATAATCCCTGCTGGAGAGCTGTGTTCCTCCGAGCAAGTCCATCCCCCAAGCCTTGTCACATCCCCCCCAAAAAACAAGTACTTTCGTTAAGGCCTGGCAGGCATCTGACTGAAAAGATCCCCCTACTCTCCCACCCACCCCCCTGTCTGTCTCCTTTTCACTGTTCCAGGCCTACTCCCCTCTCCTCCCTGTACCTTCCATTCAATTAGAAAGGCGTTAGTTGACCATTGTTATTCTGAGCAGTCTTGATGGCTTCATTGGAGGTCTCCATTGGGGCTCATTAACTAAATGGCTACTCTTCTTGTACCGTGTGATGCACAGGACTGTGTAGCACATCTACAACGTTGTTCTGGTCAGAAACTTGTTGATTTGTATTCCTGAGGGAACATTGCTGGGAACTTTTTGTAACTGTAGTTTAGGCACAAGCTCAAACGGAAACAAGTGATTTTTGAGACGCGCTCGTGGGTAGTCCGCTCTTTGTTTTGTCATGTGATATAAAAGCTTCTGTCTTCCTTGTGTTTTTCTCAGGAAAAGTTGAACATTAAAACAACTGTTGTTGTTGTTGCTTGAGGCAAAGCAATAAATAAAGTGGAAGGGGATTTCGAATTTGGTGGTATAATCCTCCACATGAGGGAAAAGAAAGAGGAATGGGGTCAATGGGACAGAGTGAGCTGACTGTGTCAATCATCAGTGTGGCAGAAAACAAGCAGACAGACAATGGTTGGCATACTTAACAGCCGCCTTAAGGTCTCCATATTGCACTGCGCTCGTAGTTTAGAGTGAATGCTGTGAATGTGATTGATGAGAGGTTGAGCTTAGTGCCTTTTTAAGGCTTGCATTGTGGGAGTTTGGTTTTGTTTACACCTGTGGATAAAGTTCAATACAGCCAGATTAACGGAATGATCTTCACCAGCAGCCCGGACACCCGTCTGGCGCAACAACATAGTTTAACTAATGAGATCCACAGTTACATTTATCCTGCATCATCAGTCTGTGGAATTTGCTGATTAGCTCAAGCGAGACCGTTTGCCCACGGGGGGAATTGGATTTGTGTGGCCACCTCTCAGGTGTTGAGATACAAACAACCCCGGTGCCTGCAGACACTTGGTGATATTGTCTGGCTTTGAAAGCCAAGCTGGGACTGACAGATTTGTTTTATAAGCATGGTGTGGTATGCGGTTGTACTTGTGCTGCGTGAGACACATTAAAGTTATGTCGCTCTATCGGTATCATGTGATTAATACCAGGCACCAAACTCCCCTGCTTTCATTTCATGGAGGGGCGGTCGGGTCGTTGTAGTTTCGGAGCTTTGAGCACAACGCAAACATTTTTTTTTAATTATAGATGTATGTATGTGAGGCCTACATTTTGTATTTCTTGCATGCACTTATTTACAACTCCCCCTTCTGGTCTGACATAAGCACTTTTGTGTAATAATAAAGCTGTTGAAGAAGTATAATGTATGTGTATTCTGTACACATAATAAAAATGAGGTGTTGATTATGCGTCATTGCGCGGTGTGATAAACAGTGAACAATTTGAGTTCTGAACTTTATTTAAATTTTTTGGGGAGTTGGGGGGGTGGGGGGTGGCAACCCTATCATGAGCAATGAGAGACAGGCCTACATGGGATCAGCACAGAGTTCCCCCGAGGGCCAAGCATAACTGATTTAAAGCCTGCTCAGAGCTGACATTCCACTGTAATCCACCGAGAGCTGAGGAGGAGGTTTTATGTTTGCAGAGATGTTCCACCAGACTTCAGCCGGCTCTGGGGTGCAGGGCCAGAGAGTTTTTTTTCTCTTTTTTTTTCTCCCCCTTACGAAGTCAGCCTGACAAATCCCGCTCATTGTTTGTCAATTCACCGGTTCGCATTGTTCCTGTAGAGACAGACGAGTGCCAGATTTAATTGGTGAACACACACTCTGCTTGACGCCAGCTCTTGTCAGCTTCATCAGCACTTTTAGATAACTCTGTTAGTACATCATCATCATCATCACTGGAGAGTGAAATGCCTCTTGTGTGTGAGAGGTGGCAAGTAAGTGAGAGCGAGGTTAGCCGCTCAAACGTATCTTCATCAAATACGCAGTGGGACACTCAAACTCCTGAGCATGATTGCTGAATAGAAAATTGTTTGCGATTGAGATATGAATAGGGAGCTTGAATAAGTCTGAACATGTTAGTGGCTACGATTGCATGCCTCTCTGACTTCTTTTTTTTCCCGTTCTTTCTGCTGCTTTTGGTGCTTAAAAATGTGCAGACAAAGAAAAGTCAACATAGACATTGTCCCGGTGAATAAAAGAGCCTCTCCCTGCATAAGCAAAGCCTGTTTGTGTGGAGGTGTCTTTTCATCGGGTGGCTCACTTGGCATTGCACTCACCTTACTCTGTATGTGTGTATGTGTGTGTGTGTGTGTGTGTGTGTGTGTGTGTGTGTGTGTGTGTGTGTGTGTGTGTGTGTGTGTGTGTGTGTGTGTGTGTGTGTGTGTGTGTGTGTGTGTGTGTGTGTGTGAGAGTGAGTAAACATGCAACCATGCATGCTGCACGTTTCTGTGTGCAAAGTCTGTGAGTGCGAGGGATTGAGTGAATAGGGGGGAGGAGGAGGAGGAGGAGGGGTGCTCAGGTGAGGCTGTGTGGATATTTTGCAACAGAGGGAACAGTGTGCCGGGCTCCCATCCTCTGACAACCCTCAGTGTTGTATTCCTGAACGTTGGCGCGCAAATATTTTTTCAGCCAAGCACTGTGTCAACAGAGCTAACATTTCTGACTAGGTTTATAGTTTTTTAAAAGATTTTTTCTTCAAAGGCAAACACATCGACATCAATTTGGTGGCGCTGTTCAATTAGAAACAGGTTGCCAGCAACCACAGAAATGCCATCGCTGGCCGAGAGCTCCTGTGCGGAGAGATTAATCCTGATAATGAACCCTTTGCTCGCGCTGAACAAAATTCAATTTGGGTAAAATGTTTTGAAATATTATGTAAATTGTGATTCAGTTCAAGAAAGGAAGAATGTTGTAGAATCTGAACTGATCGCAGATTAGATTCTTACAACTGTATGTGGTTGCAGTCACTTTTGTGTTACTGTGCAAGGGTAATCAAGGTCAACTCTAATTAGTGCAACAGAAACTAAAGTGGGTGAAACAAAAGTTTGTATTATCTGCAGCAGCGACATGTACAATCTTAATTTCAGAGTTTTAAAGCAACATACATCTGCTGTCGACGTCGTCTTTTCACAGCATCAGCCTCACTTTGTAACATCACTTGCATAAAGCCGTGTGAAATGGTGTCAGTCCTGGTCTGTATCCTTCCCTCTCTGGTCTCTCTGGAAAGCACGAGCTGGTGTCAATTCCTCCCGCTACCCCATAGCCCGCTAGTTCGCTACCTAACCCACCCACTCGCCCGCCTGGCATTAGAAATTCTGTTTATAGCACTCTCTGGCTTCTCCAGCTCGGGGCCCATCAGGAGCATCTCAGCACCCTTTGAGGAAAGGATAACCAACATCTCCCCTCTCCAGCCGCAGACTCCCCCATGTTCAGTGACATCAATGAATCCCTTTGATGTGCCAAGATGAATATGTGTGCAAATGTTGTTGTTTTTTTGTTTTTTTTTTATTAATATAAATCAATTTATGTGTTTTTCTCATTTGCAATGTTTGGCCAGAGCTGCTACGTAATTTGGTACATCGCAATATGTTTTCCCCCCTCCTGAAAATTTGGACAAACTTGCGTTTAGGTGGAGAGGCGTTTGGTCAAAAAGGTGAACATCTCTTACACAGCTGAATTCACTTCAAAGTCACAAAGCTTCTTGAGCTCTCAAAGTGTTTTGCGATGTTTTATTGACCATATCTGTTCAACAAACTTGCAACAAAACCCTCCTGTTGCAGAGTTAAATATTTAGCTGTTTCAATAACCCCAAAATCTGTAGGAAACCGCCGGTCGAGTCTGCACATGTCCTGACTCTACTTTCGAACAATAGCAATCCTCAGCTGGGTGGAAACTTCAGCATTGAGTTATTCTGAGAGTCGCACAGTTTGTCTTCAGGAATTGAAAAATAACAAAACAAAACAAAAAAACGGCCTAAAGCTGGTAATTATCAAATACAGTAAAGTGAAGCTTTATGAAGGTAATTAAAGCTGTAGGCTATAGAAGGCAGGGTGGAGACGTGTAGTCCGGGTGTTCACGCTCACGCTTTAGCCTGGTTGTGTACGTTCTGTGGTTTAAAACCTGGAGCCTGGTGCCGTTGAAGGGTGGAGGCAGCAGACTCTCCTGAAGCCACTTCTGTCAAGATAAATAGTCCAAATAATCATTTATTAGAAGCTTGTACGTACAAAGTATTTATTTGTTTAGTTTCATATGAGGATGTGACTAATTGAATGGATTTTTATCTATAATCTGTTAGTCAGACTAAATGAAATAATTATAGAGCTTATGGTTTCGGGTCATTATAATGATTATGTTGTTGATCCAGTGAGTTAGACAACATTAACTATTGTTTTGGATCATAAATTGTGTGTAAAGGGTTAAACTATTTTTTTTCTCCAAAAAGTAAGACGCTTGTACATTTTTGACTATATTATCAAAAATGATTAAAGAAATGTTTGAACAACTTTAACAATACATAGGTTGATTAATCATTCCAGCTGTTTCAATTAGAGCATCACATGTACTGATTCTGTTGGTAGACATGATGGTCTGTTAGGTGGGATGGGGGCTCACAGCAAACAGCCAACTGGACTGATTCACGTGAGGGCGTTCGTACCCGTAACCACTACTGTTAAGCTCACATAAAGAAATGTTTTCCTTCTATAATTGTACCTTAAACGCTTCACTCCATGCTAATAAAACGTGATTGTACAGCAGGAAGAAAAAGTAAGAAAAAAAAAAAAAAAAAAAACTTAAACAGGGTTTCATCAGTCTGGTATTCCAAGCAGCTGTTTTCAGTTTAAGCTCTGCAGGCAGCAGGAGAGAGAGAGAGAGAGAGAGAGAGAGAGAGAGAGAGAGAGAGATTGTTGATGAGATGTGGTGGGAGCATAAACTGGGGCAGATACGGGTGCTGCTATTCCTTTGCCTGTTATCCCGAGGTGGGCCGGCTTCCAGACCTAGAGGCACTCACTTATCTGAGGGATTCTGTCTCCCACAGAGCGCAGCTTCTCCCTCGAAGACCACAGCGCCCTGCCATTCCCGCACAGCCGCGGCCCAATCGCCAAGCAGCAGGCAGATATCAGATCACGCACATGTAGCATCAGTTCTGCTAAGATTTACATCAGGCTTCGCCTCGGTTCACAGAAACGCTCTCCCTGTTAAAGGCCATGTCATACAGTATGCGAGTAGTATCAGTGAGGTTGTAGTGGTCATACTAAATTAAGAAGTGGATGGATATCCTTCCGGGATGAGGTTAGTTGACCGAAAGCGCAGCAGCTGTTCTTCTTGTTGGAGTTGTAAATCAGTTTCGGAGCTTCCCACTGAGGTCGTCCCTGTTAATGCTGCAGCAGCTCCGGGCTGCTGTTGTAGCTGGTGTCCCCAGACGGACACATGTCGCGTCAACGCATTGCACCTGCATCCACATGTGGCCGACTGCACACCTGCACGCAAACATTTAAACAGCCGGATGGTCGATTGGCCGAGGTTCACGTTCCAGATACTCTCACTTCTCAGATAGCGCAAACATATCTCATACCTCAACACAGATGTTTTTTTTAGTTTTTTTTGCCAGAATAAAAGAATCACAGCCTAAAATTTGCATAAACTACAGACTGACAATTGTACCTAATGAAGTTGTTGATGAGACGGGCGAGCCACGTGCAGGTCTGAATTTAGCTCGGCCTCTAAAAACAAGTCGTGTACGTCATGGATGGTATCGTTGACAACATAAATCTTTTGCGCCTTTAACATGTTTAATAGATTTGTATAAGTAGGACACCTGTGACTCTGTGGTTACTTTGACGAGCTTCGCATGAAAAAGGCAAAAAAATTAAAAAGGAAGAGTTATAAACAATAAAGCTTCATAGACTGGCTGAAATGTTTTTTTTGTCAAGTTTTTGTCAACAATATGATTTGCTAATTTTGTTTCGAGTTTTTTTTAGTGATTATTAAAATCATTTATATAATTTTATTAGAATAATAATACGGTTTAGTCTTTTTCTTTTATGCATATGCATTACGTGTCATATCATATGACAAAGATGAGTGGTTGCGATGATTGATTTCTAAGTACTGAGCCGTTTAGATCAGGGCAATTGTTTGGTAAATATCACACGTTTGCAATTTTCCCATGAGCTCAGGCTGCATCTCCTAATTCGGGTAATAACCTAACCTCTAGTTGCCCCTTTCTTCCCCCTAGTTCCCCTCATAAACCAATTGTACTTGTTAAGAAGTCACAATGTTCTGCCGAGCATCCAATTTGATTAAACTCGAGCAAAGGCACAAGTCATCCCAAATGTGTAGCCTCCTTATCTCCCTACAAACTTGTGGATCCTGTTAGAACGAACAGCAGAAGCAGCAGAAAGTTGAAATGGGTTGACCGGTTTCAGCTTCAGGATATCACTCTTACTTGACCTTATCCGCTCAATTCTAAAGTTATGAAGTCATGTTCTTGATTAGTTATGAGTGATGTCTTTGATTAAGGGCCTTGTGCTCACAGACATAAGACACTCTTTACTGATAGTGGGATTCCCCCCCGAGTGCTTGCCCACAGATAATCAGCAAAGATTAGCTTTCTTTGTTCCGAGATCTCATCATCTGATATACTCAGGTTAAAGCGTTTGGTTGTGCTCCTTTTCTCAACTGGCATTTCATGTGGGATGACTCCTGCGTCAGATGACCGTGAAGGATCCCGCAACATCAGATGGCGCATCAACACCTCCGCTGGTTTAATCCCACGTCCATTTACATCCATTTAGAGCCCAAATCCCTACAAATTTGACTGACTTAACTTGCGTCAAATTCGGGGTAGCTACATTAGAAAAAAAGATCTAATCAACCCTATATGACATGGAGTAGTCCAAGGAGCCCTTTTGTTTGATTTGTACATGGGTTGGAGGGGCTGGCTATTGGAAATCCCTGAAGCAGGCTTTAGGGGCAGGTCTGATTCTCGTGTGAAATGGGAAGGCTCTATAGCTCTCGGCTGACTTGACTGGGGCTGTATGGGTGTGTTGGCAGGGGGAGCGCCGGTCATGAATAGGGTCTTTGACTACCTCAGACTTGCCCTGAAAGGCAGGACAAAGACCCTAGGGCAACGGCTTAGAGCCTCACAGCTGAGCTACAGAATGCTTGGCCCAGTCTTCCTCCCTCCTTGCCTGATTTAAATACTACAGTGGCTTTCAGCATTCTGGCGACGGAGGCTCGCATTGAACGCAGCACATTTACCATAAACTTTTCTCCCTTGTTTTGTTTACAGTACACCAATGCCAACGCTGTTTACGTAATACCATTGTATAAAATCAATTAGGTGCTGGAGAATATGCACCAGTGGCTTTCCTGAAAATGCCTGAAGATAAACTCATGTTGTTCATATTAAACAGAATTTATTTTGCTCCACACTAACTGTTGGCATATGTGCGTACCACTTCCAATCACGGCTCTGCTCGGACATGTTAATGACAAAGCTTCTTTTTCCTCCTGTCTTCGTGCGAGGCCGAGATATTGACTCGTAAACAAGCTTAAACTTGGTGCGCACTTCTAATTGCTTGATTATTTTTGACAGATCTGTATGGTCTCTTCAGCTTTCCAAAATTTGCTGCTTGAGAATAAATAGCCGTAAATCTTTTCTGCAGAGTTAATGGGGTTATTTGAGTCCTGTCCAGACACTCTCTCCCCACAGAGTGTCTAGTTTCAGATGTCACTCAGAGCTTTGTTTGCCCCCCTGGGTGAAGGGTTAGAGGTCAAGGTTCAGGGCCAGTTGGCTGAGTGGCCACAAAAGCCCAGGCTTCCCCTCAGCACATCCGATCTCTTCTCCTGCATCGGCCTGCAGCCACAATGCAGGGATCGCTTTGCAACATTTGTCTTTTCTTATTATAACCTGGAATTATTTTTGACTCATGTCAGGAGTGTAATTATAAGGGTAGAGCCCACAGCTTCACACTGAGCTCATAAAACCAATGAGATTTTGGGCTTGAAATTTTGAAGTGTTTATCAGTGGAAACTTGTGTAATTATTCAGTTACAATTATTGTTTTGAGGTTTCACAGCTTTGCCGTGCTGCTACCGTTGCTCTATTATTACCAAAAAAACACCCCTTAATTAGTAGTATTTGCATAGCTTGAGAAAACATGTCACTAAAATTTCTGTTAAGACCCTCTTATCTTATCTTAGCACTCAAGAGTAGCACTTCAGCAAAATCTCACACAGCCCGTAAAAGAAGAAAAAAAGAAAAAAAAAAAAGAAAAAACCCAACCTCTGTTTCTTTGTTTGAAACACCTCGAAACTTTGAGCCCCCACCCACAATCTCAACTTTTCTCCCGGCCCCACCACCCAAACATGTCCTCCAGCCAGGTTTATTATGCCGTTTCACGCAGACCAAAATTGCAGCTGCATGGAGAACAATCTGGAGCACATTAGCTCAGGCGCTGTGATTTATAAATTGTTTCTCAGGCCATAAATCCCTGCTGTAATTGTGCACAAGCACCCCTCTCTTTCCCCTAGTCACACCCCCCTCGTTCTCTCTCTCTCTCTCTCTCTCTCTCTCTCTCTCTCTCTCTCTCTCTCTCTCCCTCTGAGCAGCTTACAGTCCTTGGGTTAACACTTAATTGTTTGCAGAAGTGTGCAGTTAGCATTGAGCAGCAGTTTGTTGCACTGTGGAATAGGATCTGGGCTCGCTGGAACAACCTTTTTTTATTTTTTTTTATTTTTTTTTTAACAAAAGATAAACCTTTCCACTTTTCTCTGTAAGCGCAGGACGAAGAACTTTTGTCGTGCAGTGTGAGCTAAACGTTCAAAATAGGATGTGAGCATCTTGTCTCCAGCTCAACGTTTCTCTGCTTCACGCTCTACATTCCTGAATACTGTGTAATTGTGAGGGGGGCCTCTCCTAAACTCTGTCCCCAGGAATCCGATATTTACAGCAGCCCCTGATCATAATCACCTTGCTGTTTTCATTAGCTTGTATTGAAACTGAAAGATTGCAGCAGCTGTATACATTGTTTTGAGACGCATGTCCAACCTCGAGGCCTCAGAGGTCTGCTTAATGTTGTAAAAAGACATGAAAAAAAAAAGCTGTAACAGTCTATATAAATCAATGTTGGTCACCCTAAGACATGTTTTTTTGTTTAAAATGTGTAAAACGTAATTTATTTAGTATTGCCATGACAAAAGACATATATTCTCCAACAACTGGTGGTCTTCTGCTCATGTTTGGTCTGCATTGTTTTCCTTTCAAGAAACCTGGTGAACCTGAAAGAGGTAGAAGACCTCATGACCCAACCTTATTCTGGTTTGTGATTTCTCTGCAGGCCCCTGCTCACCCTGAGGACTTTCCTTGAGTGACAAATTTATTCTTTACAAAGTTTCAGGCATGTACGTCTCTCCTTACATGCGAACATGAATTGAATTTATAGCTGAAGCCGATCAGTTGTTCGTGATTTAGCACTCAATATCACTGTGCGCAGCTTGATGAAAACGAAGACTCGGGATCGCAAGGAAATGACTTTTACAAGTGTTTCAGGTATAAAAATGTGCTGGCAACGTTCCAGACCTCCCCGCTGTCTGCTGACAATACGCATAACTAATCCTGGGGAATGTCATGGTGATTTTTGTGCTGTGTCACATATCGTGGAAGTTTCAAACTACCTCAGGAAATTCTTCTCTAATTCAATTCAAATGTGAAATCATATGTTATACAGATAATTAGGTGATTTTGAGGCTCAGCATATTTGTATTCTAATCCACCGAGTTTAGCTGATTTCTTTTATTATGCTTTTTTTTCTGTTTCTAAAACTTTTCATACTTCATGTGGACCTTATGTCTCACAGTCCTCCCTCTGTGTCCCTGGAGTGATTGCTGAAGCATACCTGTGGCACTGGAGGGTGTGAGTAATTGTGTGCGTGTTTGAGTAGGACAGAGCCAGAGGAGACGAGAGAGTGGAGTGAGTGGGGGTTAGCGGTGGGGTGATAGGGATGTCAGGTAGTAAAATCTGAGATGAGGCAGGGCCCACAAGTCTGGAGATTTGCGCCTTTGCACTCACAGAGCAAACACAGGAGGCATCTGCAGGCAGCTGTGTGTGTGTGAGTGTGTGTGTAGGTGTGTGTAAGGGGGGTTGGGGGGCCTGCCGCTGCTGCTGCTCAGGACAGGGGGTTGGGGGAGTGGAGCAGGGTGGCGGTGTTGGGTGGTGGTGAAGAGACAGGGGAGGGGGGTGGACTTGCAGAGTGAACACAATCAGCCCTCTGTTTTCATAAGACTTGTGGTATGTGAGAGCAGAAACAAATGTGTTTAATTTAGCCTCTCTCCTTTTTTTTTTTTTTCTCTCCCTCTCTTGCCTTCTACGCTACACCCACTTATGCCCACCTCAGTCTTTCAAACCTGACTTTTTCCCCTTCACGATGCGGCGTTGCCTCTCCGGCCTCTCTCAGCTGCTCTTAGGAAGTTTTTTAAAAAGAGCCAAGGAAAGCTAAAAAAAAATAAATAAAAAAAATGGAGGAGAGAAAAACAATCAGTCAGTGTGCCCTGTAAGAAAAAAAAGACACCGTTTTAGCAGACGTACTCAAATTTAGTCTTGGAGGGCGGGTGTAAATATTTATCTGCAATTTATGGAAAAAAAATGAAAAGGGGGGGAGAAAAAAAAAGAAGTGTTTTTGCTGTGCATTTAGAGTGATTACCATGCTGTGGTATTTGCCCTGTTCAGCATGAGGAGTACATGCTGGACTTATTATTGCCTCCTAAATGCCTTGGCAAGAAAGTACTGCATTATATTGGTAACCCACGCTGTCTCCAGTCAGTTTGTGTTTGGTCATAAATGAAAAATTCAGGTCTCACTTGAGTGTCATTGGCGTAGACCTGACACACACACAAACATGCACACACACACACACACACACACACACACACACACACACTGAGAAGACTTACACACACATTTGATTTCTAAGTCGAGCTTTACTGTAAACATCCAGCCAACCGCTGGTAACCACCTCGTGTTCTGGAGTTAATTATACAGGCGTTTACAGCTGTGAATTTCAATGAAACGAGGCTACTCCCCAAACAATAAAAAGTCTTGTTCCTGTGCGACTGACCTAACAATGCCACAGGACATGGATTAGCAGGATATCTTTTGACATTTGAGGTGTAGCCTGTCTTGACATCAGACCATCCTGACATTAATGGGAGCACTTTGTGACAATTGAAGGCAGATCTCCCAGGTACGGGAAAACCACATAACTGACTTCACATAATTGACTTGAATAGCTTTGCACCGTACCCTCTGTCTTTATGAGATAGCCATGCTCTTACCAGATGCATAATTATTTTCTGCTGTGCCTAATTATACAGTGGAGTTTATGCGACCTGCTGTTGTGCTGCTCTGTAACAAAATTACTCACTTATTCCAAACACCAGCCTCACTTTCCTTTAACCGTCTGATTAAAATTACCTGAAAGTCAACCAGACAGACTGGGAACAATGGCAGCTTCATTTAAAACACTTGCATTCGCTCCATGGTAACACCCGAGATGTAGGAAGCAATAACTCGGGACCATGTCATGCAAAAGAAAATAAACTCTCACACAAATAATTGCTTGAGTAACAAAAATGCAAACGCCTGCTGAAGTTGCTGGTCCCTCGCTGGGGTAGAATGTTAAAGAAGCCTTTTAGGGGGTTTATCTTGGCCTTGTAATTCTGTTAATGCCGTTTTATTACTGAAACGGCAATAAATTCACTCCAAGGACTTTTCAAATAAACCAGCTTGCTGGCCAGTTTGGCCTTGTGAAGATATACGTGACACAATTGCTCATTGAGTAATTTAATGTTTAATCATGGAAATCTATCAACACAACAAGTTACTTTTTCTGTTTTTTTGTTTTTTTTGTGCCATAATAAATTACCAAGCATGCAACCGATAAATTTCCCCTGACATGCAATAGATTTCACTGGCAGTCCTACACAGCAGGGCCCTGACATGCAATGCGTGCTCCTCGTAGACATGGATGGAGCTGCAGGAACCATCTTGGAAATCTTGGAAAAACCTTGACGCTGTGTTACTGGGACCTCCCCGGCGCTGCCTCCCCTTTTCACTCCCCTCTCTCTCCCTCTTTGCACTAATAGTTCTTTTGTGTACAAGAGCATGTTAAGAGGCCAATGAGCCTGGCCTTAATAGGCCACATCACCATAGAAACCACAGCACTCTGGATGTCTGACCTTTGACCCAGTTTTTCTACCGGCTGTGAATAAGAGTGCAGGACGACCAACCGGGTCACAATAGACGCCCGGCAAACGGAGGGAGTGCCCCTGTCATAGTCACTTAACTTCATTCCTCTATGGGCTAATGGACACTTCAAATGTGGTAGCCATTAGCAGCATGCTATTTCCACGGCAGCGTTACAGGCTTTCTATGTTTAATATAATGTAAATCAAGGGATGAGGCTTCAAGTGAACTTCGTGAGATGTACTCAAAATCTTTTATTTTTCTTTTCTCATTCATACCTAATGTGACCGATTTTTATAGCTGGGCACTAGTTTCAGTGGAAAAACTAGTTTGTAAGTCTGAATAGAGACAAAACTCGAAGTGTGTTGCAAACTAGTATGTGTGATCCCTTTTCAGGAAACAAAAAAAGCTTGCAGCGGCATATTCACACATTGCTGGTCTGACCAGCTCATCTGCTTGTCGTTTGCCTGTCAATGACACACTAATTAGCACAATGGCTGCTGAGGTTTGCTGAAGAATTGTCAATGTAATTGTCTCTAATTTTGCCAAACAATGGGGCTTAATGCAAACTCTGAGACGAGACGGGGACTCCTTATCGCGTTGTCTTTGTCCTGAGCTTTTAATTGTGTTTCATGCACAGATCAGGTTGAGGTGTCAATAGCCCCGCATGAGCAGGTGATATCGGCGGAACAGAACAGGGTGGGATTGTTGTGTCGGGGGCTGACAGGGTTATTGTCTGAGGTTGCTGTTCATATGGGCAGGGGATGGTAATTAACACCTCAACCAAACAGCAAGCTGTGTGGCCCATTTGTTTTCTGTTGGGGGGTAAAAGAAAACAATGGGGAGGGGCTCTCCACACAGTAGGTGATTGACATTATCTGCTGAGGCGATCCATGGAGGAATTCCTGCTGTTCCGCCACCCACCACAAGTTGGGTGAAGCCATTTCACAACCACCAGGGCCCGTCTGAGCCGCTTGCTCTTTCCCATTCACCGCTTTATTTGTAGATTTGTCTGAGTGTTTGTTGCCGAGTGATTGAGTTAATTCCAATCCGCCAAGTCATGCATTTAAATCTTTATTCAACAGCTACAGCTTTTAGTGGTGAAACTGCATACCTCCTTTGCACACAAACTTTTTCTTTACTTTACTTTTTCTTGAAACTGACTTCCTGGTTCAGGCTTCAAGTTGACAGATAGTTGCCTGCAAAGTCTTGGATTCTTTTTTTTTTTCTGTCCCTTTGGCAGAGTGTCTGACTTAGTTTGACAGCAAATGTCCAGACATCTGTCTCTTCTCCGCGCTCTGATGTTGGGCTGCAGTGTGGCACCACACACTTCAGAGATGACAAAGACTCTTGGCTGTGTTTTCCTCCGCTCTGTGAGCGCAATGTAACAATTAGAACCCAGCTCTGGCAGGCCACATGCCCCAGAGCATATGTTGTATTCTCTCTGTTCAAAAAACCAAAGGGCTCCAGTGTAGCTTTTTGGAAAATTTCAGTGGCATCACTGCCACCTTTGTCGCATCTGGGTCCTGTAAAAGTAGCACAATCTACTGATGTCTATTCTGAGTGTTGGAGGCAGCAGGGAAGGCTGGAAGACAATTAGAGAGCTCCGAAAATGGATCAGCTAAACTTCTCTTTAGATACACATTTCTTTCAGTACTCGGTCCGAGTGCATTTACCAGAGCTCCCATGCTGAAGCAGACATTGCTATGAGCCTTGACCATATGTCTGTAGTTGTTTCTAAAAAAAAAGAGAAAAAAAAAAAAGAAATAAGGGCACATAGACATCAGCATCAGGAAATATCTTGTAGTTAAATGGGTATTAGTTCATCTCTTATTTCAACTGTAGCATGTCCTAACTTTTTCACTGACTCCTACTTGTCTGCAGGACTGTGTGTGTGTGTGAGTGTGCGTGTGCGTGTTTTTCTTCCTCTAGCACTAAGAAAGTTTTTGCTGAGCAGCATGGTCCACAATTCCTCTCCTTTTGTTTCCCGAAACAGCTCAGAAACCCAAACTTCCTCTCTCGCTCTCTCTCTCTCTCTCTCTCTCTCTCTCTCTCTCTCTCTCTCTCTCTCTCTCTCTCTCCTTCTCATGTGGCAGTGAGAGGTGTGTTGCTCGAGTCTGGACTGGAGCTAATGTGACAGCGTGCGGCTGGCATTACCTGGCTGGATGTTTCGGGGTTTGTGTGAACAGTTGCTACATAGGGCACACTGGCAATTAAAAGAAAAGTAGGTGCTCAGAAAAAAGTGCCTGGGGGCATGTTCCTCAGCGCTGGCAGAAGCTGTCAAATCAGGGATGGATTGGGTGGGAGAGCCAGGGTGGGCACGGCCGGGCTAGACCAAACGCTCACAATAGCGCTTGTTTCATTTGTGGAAGGACTCATGATTGACATAGATTAGACAGAGAAAACTGCATTGTTTTGGATTTTCTCTCCAGAGGGTAGCATTCATTAGGCACCATGCACACAGCAGAGTAAAGTTTCAATAGGGAGCTAGCGACCTCTAAAAGCAACTGCCTCCTGACAGTTGTATGGACTCGGGCCCATTAGTTGGAACCTACGATTCAGCCTTGAGCAGTATAGTGAAAATGAAGAGGGCTGATGTCAACTCCAAGAATTTCCCCCCTTTTCGACGGGAAAAAGGGTCCCCTTCCCCCTGCCTTGGTGCTCTGTTGGACCCCAGCTGTCAGGAAACAATACCCTCTGCCTGCTCCGACAAACTCATTCCTGAAAATGTTTTTTTTTTTCTTTCCCTCCTCTCCTTTTTCCCCTCCTGCTATAATGTCTTTTCCATTTTTAACCCACAGCCATCCAAGCTTCCTTCCTCCTTACAAACTCCGAGTAATGAATGAAGTTTTAAAAATCAAAACCTGAATGCACGACTCCTCCACTTTGTCATCATTTATCCTGCACCAACATCTGAAAAGTAGACACAGCTTTTTGCATATATTCCTCCGCTGGTTCGGCCCATCATTTTTACGTGTCAAGATAGTATTTATTGTCGTTTCCATTCAACAGATGTTTGCAATGGGTGGAAGTCAAGCTGTGCAGGGGAATTCACAAGTGCAAAGCCATGTACATAACACTGATGGTATACAATACTGGATAGGAACAGTTTCCGCATAAGGAAGTAAAGCGACTACTTATAAAAGAAGTAATATTCTGTACCCCAAAGGGAACTTAAAAAGTGTTTACCCGTGTAAAAAAAGAAAATCACCTGTAAAATAAAACCCTTTTAATTAATTTGAAATTGTACCAGAGAGAAAATCCACATGCATGACAAGCTGCTGCATCCGGTATTTAAACTGATTCATAAAACAGATGGTTTGACTGTGCTTTTGGAGCTCTGGCTTCATGCAATCTCCACTGCTGGAGGACAAAAAAAAAAAAAAAAAGAGAGAGAAAGAAGCAGAAAAAAAGCTCAGCCTGTTGTATCATGCAGTAAATCACAGAAAAACCCTCCTCGGATACACAGCTCTTACTCACGGCGGTAAATGGATGGGCAGCGGCAACAGTCAGTCCGACGGTGGTTTGTGACGAAGGACACAAACACAAGACACGGCCAACAACACAGGCCTTTTTGATAACTTTGAAAACATGTGCGAAAAGTAGTGATACTGAACGGGCGGGGGAGGGGACGCGATCGGGTCAAAAGGCCAAACGAATTGAGCGTAGCATAGGCAGGAGTGAGTGGAGTCCACGGCACAGCCTCTCGCTGGTCTGCAGATGAGGCGTCTTCCTTCCAGCTGTCTCTTCCCACCCGCTCAGCGATGGGCGCCCACAGCTGGCCTCTTGTTTTTCCTTGACAAACGGCAATTTCACAGTCCTCCACCAGTCCGTAGTGTTCACATCGCCCTTTCTCCTCTCCCCCCTGTGCCAGAACTCACTGTCTTGACTCCAGCAGCAATGTGGGTCTTGTACAGGTGTTTGCTGGAGCTCTCTGCGGGTTTGACACCATTTATACCACTTTCGCACGCTCCGGGGAAAGATGGACTGCCTGCTTTCATATTAGGGAGCGATTTTGGCACATTAGAGTTCTACATTTTCACAGTTGGTTGTCCAAGCACTGGCGTTTTTTTTTTATTTTTTTTTTCTGTTGTGAAATATTTTCTTGCTCAGGCCATTTATTTTACAGTTTTATTACATGCACGTTTCCCCTGTTGTGCATTTTATTTGAACTTCACTTCTGTTTTCTCTCCCACAGTACCTGCAGATGAAATGGCCTCTTTTGGATGTCCCAGGATCTGCAGGACTAAAAGACTCTCGTTCTCCAACACCAGGGCATTTAGTAAGTACACACTAAAGCATGATTTAAAAAGAAAAAAAAAGAATGAATGATTAAATGTGTTGGAAACCCTTTTTTTTGCAGAAGTGGTTTGAGCCACAAGTTAAAGTCATGATTAGCATTCGTAACCGTTTCTGATGTGTCCTGCATGATGGATTGATTCATCATAAAAAACTGTGGAATAAATAAGGTTGAGTGAAGAAAGCCCAGTACATCACCACAGTGGAATTTCACACATTCACTAGCTGAATGATGGTGCTTACTTAATGAATTAATATGATAGCCACTCTTTCCTCTCCTTTATTATGTGGAACTAATAAAATGTTGCCCTCGGGCTGCGTTCAACAGAAAATTAAACCAATTATGAAATAAATCATGTAAACTTGCTGGGGGAATGTGGTTACCGTGGGACGTATAAACGCTTTAATCAAACTATCGTCATAATTTGGTTATTTACAATAATTTGGTTATTTTCTGCATGTTAATGCAGTTGTTCCCATCGATGTGTGCGCAGAGTACCGGCCCTGCCCAGACGGCACCCGCAGGCGAGCTGCTCAGCCGTCTGTCTGTCTTTACTACAATAACTCAAGTCTCCGTCGTAAATCTCTCAAGTGTGATCCTCCTTGCCATTCCTGAACTTTCCAGCACAGGTGTGAACTAGTCATCACGGTGTCTCACTCTGGTTAGACAATGCGGGGCCTCAGCGGACCTGTTTGGTTTGTGGCTTTCGCTGAGGGACGTGTGTTCAGGGTGGAAAACAGGAGATAACGTGGAGCCTCAGCGCATCTCTTGTGCATCTCACCTGTTAGATTGTATCAGGGTGTTTTTCTGCTTCAGGAAGTTGTTCCAAACGGTGCATGGAGCAGAACGCCACTGTCACCACACTTCAGTAATAAAGAGTCGTTGTGACTCAGGCCCTTGACCTTACATATCCTGACTAGGCGGGCTCGCTGAATTTGCGGTTGATTCGCTGGATCTCATAATTGGTGTGATGCGTATAACAAAGTCCTCATTGAGCGCCGTCAATGGGAAATTGTGAAAGCGGTCTGAGTTTGCTCATGGGAATACAGCATTGATTTATGCCTCAATGGAAACCTATTAAATATATTTTATTAGAATAAATACTGACCTGTCAGTGACCCTGTTGGTTTTGCTCTTAGACACAACAGCTGCTGTGTGAGGCTCTGTTGCTGTGAGCAGACTTTAACTTTAGATTTGTAGCCACTGTCCAACTTAAGAAACTACATGAATCCATAATGTAGCAAGACAGAATAATGAGAAAAGTCCAAACAAGGAATTTAAGTGAATTCACAGAAAACTAAAGTACACTCACTGAGTTTTCAGCTCTGTGCTCGGATTATTCCTGTTTTGTCCTTCGGTTGTTTCTGCTACTGTTCATGTGGCTCTCTGTTGTGTCGCTTGGCCTTCATCTGTTTGAATGTCGTTAAACGAGGACACTCAATAGAGAGAGAAACACTGTAGAAGACTAAGAATGTGAAGAATCACAGCTTTCCGCAACATTTCTGAAAGACCACTTAAATAATACAGATCCTTGACTTTTTTTAACATCTAAAAACTCTATTTAGGTGTAGAACATGGAGGTTTCTTTGTGTTTATTTAATACTTTTAAGCACGCATACTATCTGAAATGTACCCATTGTGCTGAGCTCATGCAAGATTTACAACTGTGGGTATTTTGGCAGTTTGAGATAAGACGGGCTGTTCATTTTACCCTTCTTCATTGTCACAGAGTGTCAAAGCTCTAATAAACTTCAACCCAAGGTAAAAGTTCTCCAATAAAACACATTGGTTTTAAATAATTGGCTTAAAAAAAGGTCTCATTATTGTTTTAGAGGTCATGCTACACTTTTGTTTTAAAGCTGTGTGCAAAGGACGGGAAGTTCACTGAAAGTGTAACCGCTTTCATTATGTGAACAAAATGGGGAAGTGGCTGTGGACGATCCAGTGACCTGCGTGCGGAGGCTTATTTCATGTGGCGGGGGGGGGGGCTTTAAATATGGGGTACGGGGGTACCCCGGGCACAGACCACGGAGTGTGGAATACCCCGCTGTGCCCTTACCCCCCACTCTGGGCCAGGTGCCCACATGCTCCTCTGGTGTGCTGCTACTGACAGGGAGCCAGGCTGATTATGTGCTCATTACTCCAGTCGAGGAGAGAGAGGGAGAGTGGGAGGGGAGCAGCAGGCTGGCTCCCCAGGCCTGCAGGCTCCCCAGGCCCCAACACTGCACTAATGAGAGCAGAGGGAGCGGATGGGCACACACAGGGGGCCGGGGATTACTGCCTAGGGCCAAGAGGAGCCAGCGAGAGAGACCTGAGGTGAGGCGATGAGGAGACACCAGCAGGGACTCTTGAAGCAGACCTGTGCTCCTGCAGCTGATAGTGTGTTAAATCTGACATCTTTAATTGTCTTGTAGCTGCACTTGCATGTTTTGTATTTTCTCTCAAGACTTACTTGCGGACATACCTCGTACATTTTTGATGCGTGCCAGCTCAGCGTGATGATAGAGATAAGATTTTAGCAGCTTATTAGTTCAGGTGCCTGACAAGTCCAACTTCATTTGAGATTAATAAGTCATCCACAAGCAATTTTTATTTGCTATCAGTATTATTTTATATTTATAAGTACTCAATAACAGGGGAAACTTACAATTCTGTTTTTTTTTTTTTCACAAAACAATTTCAACACTTCATGGCTACAAAAAGTCGAGGAAAAAAAATAAAAAATCTTGTCATGGTGCAGATTGGGTCCATAAGGCCTGTATGCTAATCCGAGCCTGCTCTGGCCTGAGATTCTCAATTATTCAACAGACAGGTTTGTTTAACATTCAGTTGGTATTGCTTTTGGTCGTAATGGTCGAGGTGGTGGTAAGAGGTGGGGTGCGAGGACTGGGAAGAAAGGAACACGCTTTATTATGAGGATACCATTCCCCACCGTGTGTGTGTACACACACACACACACACACACACACACACACACACACACACACACACACACACACACACACACACACACACACACGCACACACACACACAATGTCCAGAACCCCAAAACCCCCATTTCAGCCGCTGTGTGTTGAGCGGGCTGCCTCTTCATGAATAATACATCAAAGGCGCTGCAGGCCAGGTGATGCAGTATGGGGAACTTGTCAGCCCTTCGGTAGTGACCGAGCTGGACCAAACAGGAGGTGAAGGAGAGGAGGAGAGGAGAGGAGAGGAGAGGAGGGATAGACAAACGAACCTGAGGAGCTGGAATAGTTGTAGTCTTATAGTCATTTTCCACAATGTCGCGATTCAAAGTCATAATGTCAAGGCTGTGCACTGCCCTCACTGAGTCACTCGCAGTAATTTGTCTATCGGGCCTATTCTCTGTGTCATTACAAACGACACTGACTCGTACTGTTATTCTGGAATACAAAGAGCTGTGACCCTCGAATAAACCAGAACTGACCAGAGTTTCTCCCTCTCTGTCACTTATCAGATCACGGTGCACTCACTGCTCAAATATGGGCTGATCTGCACTTGACAGGAGAACAAGAATCACCTCTTTTGTTTCAATATTGTATTAGTGGTTAGAGCAATCAATGCACAGAGGAACCTGGTCCTGTCAGTGCACCGCAGGTCACTTAGTCACTGAATTGTTTAAATGAATTGAAGTGGTAAGGCCGGAGCAGCATTCCTGAGATGCTTTTTTTGTTTCCCTGTATGTTTCTGACGTGTAACCTTCAGCTTTCAGAGCTGTACAACATTTCAAAATGGGATACTATAAATGAAAAAGATGCTTTTTTTCCCCCCCGTCTCACAAAGCAATACATATACTTGCTTTCGACCCATATTCTTTCAACAGACCTTTGACTGAGGGTCCGGTGAGATTTTCTCGTTTTGCATTAGGCTGTGAACAACCGGGATCCATCATGAAATCAAAGGCTTTAGGAGGACTGAACTGAATACTGATCTAAAGTCTGCAATCCTGCTGGGCCACTGCAGAGACGAGATAAGAAACCAGCGCTTTGATTTCAGTCAAACTGTGGATGAACGGCCTCAGATTTAGTATTGTCCAACAAGTTCACGAGTAAAATTAAATCACATATTGTTTATTATTGGTGGATTTACCAGAAGAAAAAAGAATGCCACCCTGTGTCTGTCAATTTACAAATATTTATTAGCACGCTGGATCCCAGTGAGATTTGTTCTTGTTTGTGTCTGTATAGGCTTTGCTGATTTTGCTAACTCCTAATTTATTTAATGGCCAATGGGGATATTCAGGCCAGTAATCTGATGCTGCTCTGCGCTGTATTATTCTAACCCAGAGTATTACTGCCATTGACCTTTTCAGAGGCGATGACCAGACGCAAAGCACACGTAGTCTGTGATGAATGGCACAGTTTTGGAGTGGTTGATTTTAAAGACATATGACACGGTCAGTCCCCTCTCACGTCCGCTTCCTGTTGGCGTTGACAAACAAGGCTTGGATTTCTCAGCATGCCTGGCATTCTTTTCACCCTGTCTTTCCTGGAGTTTTGAAAGGCCTCTGAGCCTCCCACCCAGAATCGCCGAGCATAAAGACACACAAAGCTGCAGGGTTATTCAGTTTGTTCTAAGCTCTCTTCCCCATCGGCTGTTTGCCTAGTAATTCAATTCAGATGTGCAGGATCCAAAAACATGTTTGCTTGAATGAAATCCACCCCTCCACCCACATTGACCAAGGACTGTGCTTTTCTTAGCACCGTTCCAAGTTGGACAGCCAAGCAAGGTACTGCCACCTCGGCCTTTTTAGCTTCAAACCCTCTTAAGAGACAGACGTCTTTTCTCTGCATCTGCAACTTTCAGCTGTTTTTTTTTTTTCCTTTCCTTTTAAACCTTCCTGTTCCTATGTCAAAATACTCTTAAGACCGGTTCTGAATGTTTTTACTCGCTGGCTGAGAGTTATGCACCACTGCAGTCCCGTTTGCAACGAGCACATCTATGCACAGAGCATGATTTCTGTCTGTCAACGTAGATACCATCTGCTATCTGTTCAATCACGTAGATGTTGTTTATATTTAAAACACAGCTCATGTTCCTTGTGGTTTTCTTATTACACTTTGCTTGTGGATCATGAAACCAGACATATGACGCTGTCATGGAGTGGAGGAGCATTATCTATAAGTCAAAGGAGGCATTGATACATCAGTGTTTCGTTTTAGGACGTGACTGAGCCTTTCGCGTAGTTTTTGGATTTTACAGAAATAAATTTCAGTTTAAAGGTCCTGAACAGGTTAATTGATTTTGTTTAAAATAAGATAATTGTGATGATTAAAAAAAAATAAGAGAAAGGGGAGAGAATGACATTAAAGGGAGAAAATAGATTTACATCTTTATTCCGAACAGTAATATTATTGCAGGTAGTCCTCAGTCCAGAAGTCGTTTCTCATACTTGGGAGCCGCACGCTTCATTTCCCTCCATAATTCGGTGTGCTGCTAAGCCGAGAGGCAGCCTGGAGTTGAAACTAGTGCCTTCAAACTTATAAATATGTTTAGAGCCCACGATTCATGTATTCCAGGATATGAATAATTAATCGGCATCATTTCATATTCTCACTGAACTGCTTCCCAAAATGTGTTGGCACCCAGGTCTAGAGGTCTCAAACAACCCTCGATATAGGGAAAAATCCAGGCATATTGTACACGAAGCAGAACAACAAAGCACAACTCAAATATACATGACATGTGGGACCTGGGATTTTAACCCAGTAAGTCAACACAATTTCTGCCATGAACCTTTATCAAAGCTTTTTTTTTTTTTTTTTTTTTTGTGCCGTGTGAAATTCCATTTTCTGCGCCTCATTGTATGCATTGACCTTATATGCTCTAAATCCAGAGAAACAAAAAAAATAAACCCCAAACAAACAAAAACGTCCCGAGCACGTAGATCTTAATATAGCCATGTTTAACACCAGTAAATATTTTCCTCACTTCATCTGGTATTACCTGAATCAAAGCGCGCTTTAGACACGAGAGAGACCAATTTGTTAAAGATTTAAAAGGAGGAAAAGGTTGGACCTTCCTTTAAAAAAAACAACAAAAAAAAAAACGGGCAGAAAAAAAAATATCGGAGATTTGGAACAATTCTAAGCAGCGTGAAGCAAGAGAGTGTACAGAAGTCTCAATGCAAACCTTGTTCCCCAGCAGACCACGTTGGAGAGAGACAGAGGTTGAGAAGGGGGTGGGGAGGGATATTGAAGAAAGGTTAGCCTGGAGGAACAAGACTCCTTTCTCCCCTCCCACCCCTTGACCCTCCCATGTGACAAGTTGAGCCAACAAGTGCTCTATTCAGCCAGGCAGCCAGGGGAAATGACTGCGAGTCCGAGCGCTGCCTAATGAAAGTAGAGACGCCGGTTATTATTATTGTCTTCGTCATCCCTGCCGTAGCCGTGGAGCTGCTCACATCTTGGCAAGAGGCTGTGGTCTTTCTGTGTGTGTGTGTGTGTGTGTGTGTGTGTGTGTGTGTGTGTGTGTGTGTGTGTGTGTGTGTGTGTGTGTGTGTGTGTGTGTGTGTGTGTGTGTGTGTGTGTGTGTGTGTGTGTGTGTGTGTGTGTGTGTGTGTGTGTGTGTGTGTGTGTGTGTGTTGTGTGTGTGTGTGAAGCTTTGTGGACCGAAGTGGAATGCACAGCATGCATGTAAAGCAAAAGTTCATCGCTGGACTTGCCGTTCTTCACCACTTATCTTCAGTTATACAGAATTTTAAGTGGTTTTCCAACATGAGCAACATTTGTAATCCAGACAGTGGGAGAGGACGTCTCCACATGTTTATCTGTATTCCGTTTACCTTAGCATAAATGTGTTTGTTTGTGGCTCGCTGGTGCGACTTCTGGACTCGGTGGCACCGTTGTTTTTCTTGTTGGACTGAACAAACAGTTCTCTCCTCAACTAAATGACCGTAATGATCTTGGCATGTGTCTGCAAGGCTTTTTAGTGCTCCTTGGTGCCGGTCCAGATTGCATCACAGGGCCGGTCACACGCAGCAACTGGGATGTTTATCGTGTCGAGTTATTCAGACACTGTGGCCTGCATTTCCTTTGCACTATTATCATTAGATACTATATGCGGGATAGATTTTTGGGAGGTTTGTTTTGGCTACAAATACACTGGCTTTAATACATACAAAGTAAAGGCATCAGTTATTGCCGTATGTTCATTAGATAAGACATGGATGTTAAATCTCAGAGACTTGTGGCTCACCTCTAACTCAGGAACTGTCTGTTCTCTCTTCAGTCCAATAAAGTCCCGGTGGTGCAGCATGCGCCCCATGTCCACCCACTGACGCCCCTCATCACCTACAGCAATGAACACTTCTCCCCCGGCACGCCGCCATCGCACCTCTCGCCAGAGATCCTCGACCCAAAGACAGGTAAAGTGTCTGACGGACGCTCATCGATCTGCGTCATCGTGCAACTGAATTACAACTTCAAATGACTCATGATTCACGCTGAACTCTTATCAGAGCCACAGAAACACAGGCGGCAAGGCACTCGGATGCCCACAGACAAATGTTTTGCCGATGATATTCACAGGGTCATGATATTTTGATGAGGAAACAATGTTTCTGACAGGTTTTTCTTCCGAATGCTGCCACAGTCCGGTACAGCTTGTGCCAGCTGCTGTGCACATTTTGTTTTCCTCCTCAATAACTGGTCACATTTTAAAGATTCCCCCCGTCACACTGTCCCATTAAGTAAACAGCAAACTCCATCACCTCATTGTATATACATACAAACTGCATTTCTGTGTCGCCTGCAGGTATTCCTCGAACGCCTCATCCATCGGAGCTCTCACCATATTACCCTCTGTCCCCGGGTGCGGTCGGTTCGATTGCACACCCTTTGAGCTGGTTCATGCCGCAGTGAGTTTCTTTCTTGTTTAACTTGTATGCGTACTCATTTGCGTCTCGTTTAAAAAAAGAAAAAGAAAATGTCAACCAAGTTAAAAATAATTTCTATAGATAATTTCTTTTAGAAACTATATAGACATGAGTCTGAAAAAAGCTGTTTTGTCGGCGTGTTATTGCACTTGATGTTATCTGACCAACTGTACAGTTTGTGGTTAACTTGAGACAACGACAGGCTGACACAAAGTTCTCTAGTCAAAACAAGTATTTAAAAAAAAAAATACTGTTGTTGCATAATAAGACGTTTTGATTAATGGCATAGTTGGAGTGCAGGTGCACAATATTATGACAACAATAATTTCAACCATTTGAGTTGATCAGGAGGAACTTATGGGTTTTGCTCTGGGCCTTGTAATCAATTGCAACGGTGCTGTTCCACAAGCAGGGGATTTGAGTTGATGAGTGGCGGATTAGTGCTGGTGGGTTAGCTGTCAACTGTGTTTGATCCACTTCACACTGGAGCTTTGGTTCAGTCCGCCTCCCTCTGTCTCCCTCCATCTCCCAGGCAGGGCCAGCCCATGTACTCCATCCCTCCGGGGGGATTCCGTCATCCCTATCCAGCGCTCGCCATGAATGCATCCATGTCCAGGTGAGTGGCTCATGTTCAGTAACTCTCCCCCACCCTCTCATAAAGGGAGACATCCAATATCTGCTGCTTCTATGACATGCTGTAATCACATTTCTTTTTTCTCTTTTTTTTCCCCTCACTTCTTAAACCTCCATTTGTGCATATTAAACAATTTGGAGGGTGTGGTATTTAAAATAGAGGTTGTTTAGTATCCCAGTGAAGTAAAAATGAAGAATGTACTTTCCTTCTGTTGAATCTGGATCAGATCGTGAACAGGCAGCAGTGTCAGGACTACAAATTTCTGTGAGGATTTCAGAGACGGATTCAGCTTCTTAAACCCGAGTGAACATGTTATTGGCATTCAGAGCTCCTCTCTTGTCTTTTCTCTCAGAGCAAAACTTCTGTGGTCAGGACGGTGCTCTGAGTCACTTCACCACGCACACACACACACACACACACACACACACACACACACACACACACACACACACACACACACACACACACACACACACACACACACACACACACACACACACACACACACACACACACACATAATGCAGAGATGAAAGGGGTTGTGAATCGATTAGGACAAATCAAAGCTCATCTGAACCTACACGTCCCATCAGACTAAACTCTCTGACCCTCTTGTCAAAATTGGACAGATTTGTAGCGAGCCTTCCGGTGTTAGTATGAGATGAAATATTCAGAAGGGTGTCTCTGATCAATAGCACGTGTAGCTCCATCCTGAGGTGAACTCGTCGCAGTCTTAATCTACCTTTACAGATTTAGTTTTTTACTCCATCCAATGCATTAGATTTATTGAATTACAAATGTTTCACCGATCCTCATGACCTCCGCTTTCTTATGAATTAGAAATGGATTTCATAACTTTTAAAGAGGCAGTGGGAAACCTGCTGAAAAGTTGTTGTTGTGAGTGAAACTTTTGACATTATTTGTTGATCAGACTAAAGATTTTGATTTATAAAGTGTCTTGTGAACTAATTAAAGTAAGATCAAAAGAAATCTAAAGAGATTCACAGTGTATCAGCGACAATATAGATGAATGCTAATGGGAGCAATATTTTCAAAATATGGAAGCATGCCATCACTCAGAGCGGCCTCCAGCGATCCACTGGGGAATAAGTAGGATGTTTACAAAGATATTCGCTAAAGGTTGATTATCGTGGGAATATTATGGCACCTCCCTGTTTACACAGTATAAATTATTAAGTGTATCAAAGGGGAATAAAACGAAAACATGGGTTGAATATTAGGCTTATATTTACACACTTTTTTTCTTTCTTTAAGATCCTATTTTTCATCAAACTACAAGGCAGTGTTGTGCAAGATGATCCCTCTTTGGTCACCATGAGTTACATGAAATAGTAACTGCTGAGAGAACACCTTTTGATAATGCAAAAGCAATGCTTTTACATAAGTCATATGTTTTATAACCCTCAAAACAGTAATGACTTACTAACATGTTTAATATTGTGGATTATGCCATTTCATTACCTTAGAATAAGGTATTTCCAACTCTGTTATTGAATATTGTTTGAGAAATTAAAGCCAATTTTCTAACTTTTTAATCTGTAAATTTGTTCCTCGGATGATATGGTTTTGGTTGTAAAGGATTTGAAAAGCTTTAGTTCGGTGTACATTACATTATACTGTGAAGATGTCCATCATGACCAGCTGTACAACAAGTCGACCCTTTTAATCAGAGGATTGTTCCCCTCTATCACTAACCAGAGTGTGTTAGATACCCGGTACGGAGCTTGATTTTCCCCCTTTGTCCATTACAATGCTCCTTTGTATTAGTGATTGGAAATTGAGAGACCCTTTGTAAAGGTGTTCTGTGTGGACGGCTGTCAAAGTGCTCTCCGTGGTCTGGAAACGTGGTAAGGAACGAGGTTTCAGGTGTCACCGCCATGCTGTCACCATGGTTACAACACACTCCGCTTTTCTCCAGCCATTGGCGAATAAAGGGCCTTTTGAAAAAGTCTTTATTTGAACAAAAAGCAAGCATGTTACTCATTGTGTGTATGAATTTAGTCTAGACAGAGGTGGTGGGCACAAGCAAATTTCACCCTGAGGGGAAAGGCACGGCAGCCGTGTGCCAAGTTAGGTGAACCTTTTCTTGTCAGGCTGACAGAGGTTTTACAGTGAAAACCAAACTGAAAGCGTTGCCTCGTTTCTCCCTCGCAGCCTGGTGTCCAGCCGTTTTTCCCCTCACATGGTGACTCCACCTCCACACAGCCTTCACCAGACCGGCATTCCACATCCCGCCATCGTCTCCCCGGCCATCAAGCAGGAGCCCAGCGGTGACATCAGCCCCTCCATGCACGCGTAAGCACGGCTAAATCCGTTCTCACAATTCGTTTTTACCATCTTCCTTTGTTTGCTGATCATTGCCTCAACTCCTCCTCCACTCAAATGCCATTAACAGCACCCTCTTAATGTTTCGGGTTAGCAGAAAATCCCCTGTGCCTCCCAAGAAAGAAGAGGACAAGAAGCCTCACATCAAGAAGCCTCTGAATGCTTTCATGCTATATATGAAGGAGATGAGAGCCAAAGTGGTGGCGGAGTGCACTCTGAAAGAAAGTGCGGCCATCAACCAGATCCTTGGCAGACGGGTAAGCAGGGAACAGAGGCAGACAAACAAGCGAATTACACCTGTGTGCGTATTTCATAACCCTGACTCCGTGTCTTTGTCCACAGTGGCATTCGCTGTCGAGAGAGGAACAAGCCAAATACTACGAGCTGGCCAGAAAAGAGAGGCAACTGCACTCCCAGCTCTATCCTGGATGGTCAGCGCGAGATAACTATGTGAGTTGCGCATTTTCATGCACTGTTGTCACATCAACGAGGACAGAGAGTTAAAGTATAACTGTTTTCCTATCAGGTTTAGTCAGATATGATTGTATCAGTTAGTTATAGTCACCACTGGCTTGATGGCATTAACTGAAGATCTCCAGCTGTTTCACTTGCGCTCTGAAAAACAATTGTTACTGACATTGTTTCATCTGTGCAGGGAAAGCGGAAGAAGAGGAAGCGAGAGAATAAGCCAGACTCAAAACCAGAGGGTAAGGGGCCTTTTTCTTCCTGACTGACTTTATCGGTTTTGTTTTCTTAACAATTGACAAGAAGGAAAAACAGACAAAAATAAAAGAGAAGACGCTTTTTTTTCTTGCTTTTTTTTCTAATTTTCTCAGCGCAACATGTGGCTGCATCTTCTCTTCTTGAATATATATTTATTCACTTATTTATTTTTTTGCATGATTTAGTAGCATTTACTAACATCTTTCCCTGCTTTTATACTTTGACAAGCAGCTTATGAGGTTCAGTGCTAATAGTGGCAGGTATGTCTGCTGTTGTTCAGCCATATGACCACGTTAGACTGCCCTAAAATAGGAGAGCATTCCACTCTTTAACGTACATCTTGTAGCATGTTCTTTATGTCAATCACACATGCATACCATTTACAAATGCCATGAATGTCCTGTTTTGCCCTCCTTGTCGTAACGTGTTTGAGAGTTGATTTAAAATGTCGTGTTTCAAAAGTTTCATGTCATATTTGTGGTTGGAGTAATCACTCATTCACTTCTGTCAGCCGCAGCATTGAGGGACCTGAACCAGATTTGAAGCCAGCAGTGGATCCATAATTCAGCTTGTTGGTGTCTGTTTTGTTTTCCCCCAGACTTCTCAATAAGGAGTAAGAAGCAGTGCGTGCAGTACCTGCCCTCGGAGAAGATGTGCGACAGCCCCGCGTCGTCTCACGGCAGCATGCTGGACTCGCCGGCCACCCCCTCCGCGGCCCTGGCCTCCCCCGCCGCCCCCGCCGCCACCCACTCCGAGCAGGCCCAGCCGCTGTCGCTCACCACCAAGCCGGAGGGACGCATGCACCACCACTTCTTACCTGGGAAGGCCTCTGGATCCTCCTCCTCCTCTTCCTCCTCCTCCTCCTCTTCCTCCTCTCAGCACACCATCTCCATCCCCATTGGTACATCAGGTAGCCAGTCGAACACACCCATCCTAACCCGGCCCATCCCGTTCACCTCCCTGCACCCCTCCATGCTCTCCCCTCCGTCCCCCTTCCATCAGGCGGCCCTTCACTCCCATCATGCCCTGTTCCAGTCGCAGCCCCTCTCGCTGGTCACCAAACCAACTGAATGAATCCACAAAGGCAAATTCCTCCCATTTATTATGCTGTATATTGCTATTCTTTAAGATAGGTATTAGAACAACTTTTTTTCTAAATAATGAAGAGGAAGAAATATTATTGGTCAATATTTGACTGTCTCCTTTTCTACATCTCTCAATGGAAAAAAATGTATTTTTTTGTAAAGTTTACTGCAGAACTGGTTTCTTTTTTTGTTGTTGTTTTTTTGATGCATTTATCCAATGAACTTCTTGTATAAAAAACCCAATGTACATAAAGTTTCTTTATAAAAGCAAAAAAGAAACAAAAACGCATTTTCTTTTTAGCCAAAATCGGATTAATGTTAGAATGAAGTTTGAAGAGATAGTACTGGCCAAAAAATTCTTCTCTCCCCCCCATTTTCAATTCACAAGTGTGTGCCCCTTCTTTGACATGTTAAATAAACATTTGAAATTGTTTCTTAAAAGAAATGTCTCTGCCCGTCTTTTCGTGATCTATCTTCTCCCCGTGTGTTTCTTTTAATAAGGAGAAGACCTTTAACAATCTTTATTATTCGCATTATAGTGACCACAGTGCAATATTTATTGATGGACTTTTTGTAGGTGTTGATAATAGCAGATTTAATGAGCTATATAATTGAATTTCATGTATTGGCCACATGCACACCTGTCATTTTTTTAATACTTGCATTAGGTTCACCTTCTAAACAGGGAACATCTTCATGAAAATCCTGCTGATAGTGGTAAGGACTTAAATGTTTAATAAAGCAGAACGAGGCTAACCACAGTGGAAAACGAGTGTCTGAATTCCCAAGCCCAAAATAAATACGAATTAAAAAAATAATAAGGCATCTTCTCCTTCTTGAATGAGAGCATCCCATAACAATGACAAAAAAGCAGGTCAGCCACATCCCGGCTCACGAACCCTGCTCGCGCTCCCTGTTCCTTTTGCACTTTTACTGCATCTTTATTCACCGTTTGGCACACTGCTTAGGCTTTAATTAACTCAGAGGTAATGGGATGGAGCCCTGGGGACCTCATTAGGCATTTCAATTAGTGAAAAATACACAAGGTAGGTTACAGTTTTTGGTGGCTTTGGAAATGAGGAGCAGTGCCAGGGACGGACCAATTCCATTTGAGCTGAGGGGTGAACGGCCTGGAAGAGCCCACTGAGAGGGACCCCCCCCCCTCCTCCTCCTCCACCCATGTTCAAGATTTACCAAGATTTTACCAACAAGATCATTTACAAATCTGGGAAATTAAACCCTATAAAAGTAGAGCCCCTTCCCGATGCTTAACAAGCCAATATCCACGACACAACATTTTGGTTTTACAGATGATCGAAGCATGTTTCAATTAAGGGGGGGCGTTTAAAAATTACAGAATTATTTCAGGTTTATTTCAATGTGAATGTATGTCTTCAGATTGATTAAGATGAGAGACTTAAAAATAGTACTTTTATCATTGTAGGTGTGTTAAATGTCCTCTGTCACAATGTGGCCCTCTGATAGTGACAGTAACATTTTTTGCGTCACTCACAATCATCAAAGTTGTCCATTTTTACGTTAAAAAGTTAACTTACTTACGTTATCAGCCTGGACATGGTGGACCAAAAAAGTTGTGTGTGATGAATTTTATGAAGTGTATAGAAAACAAAATGAGTTGAGATTGAGGTATTCTACCTTCCATTAAACTGGGATGGAGCTATTGCTTATTGCCTATTTATTGCTGATTATGTGTGATGGGATCAGTGGTCAGTGTGACATAATTACATGTCTTTCAGACACCCCCTCCCCAAAACAGCAGACAAATGAAGATGAGCCACCCCCCCACTGCTGCCAACACCAAACTGTCAACTCTCCCCCTGCTCTGTTTTAAGGTATCATTAGCCATAATAAGTCTTTGCTTGTTTGCCGTTCTCCCTTACATCATTCCAGGCAGCGAGCGCACGCTCTGTGGTGCCACGGCTGCCTGCTCGGAGCCACCTCACCGATCCATCAGTGAAATTACAGGTAATGGCTTGTCAAAACAGCCAGCAAATCTGTCTCCTCAAGGCCATACATCCAGAGCAATGTTCAATTCTTTTAACACAGCGTCCTTATTATAAAACTTGGCCCCCAAGTGAGTGACTTCAAATGTGCTGCTGAATACATTTTTTAAAAATATATCTTCGAATCTTATTTTGTGGAGAGGCCTATTATAAGTTTTCACATATGATTGTGTGTACAAAATGTATTTGTTGAGGAAAACGATCCGCTTCAAACTGGAATGAAGCTTGGTTTAGTTAAAGCTCCCGTGTTCCCGTCAAAGTGTAACGTGCAACTGTTTATCTCTAATAACGTGTCTGGATGCTACTCCACTCAACATCTGCCATGTAAGCACGAGGTCAGATTTAATTCATGTTAATTTTTGCTCATTAAATTCTTCCAATCTCTTGCCAAGGTTCTTTTTTGGGCCTTCCTTTGATCTTGAATTTATTCCAGGTTAACCACTAGATGGTTCACCTGTGTAATATTGCTCCCAGCTCTGCTTTTTTTTTTTTTTTTTTTTTTGTAAAACAATTTGAAGGAATGCAAGAGCGGAGTGAAGCATTCAGACTAAAACCACACAGATGGATTTACGTTATTGTTTTCAGATTAACAATTGCATAAAGCATAATGAGAAGGATGATCCTATAACTGCCATTGACTCCGGTGACCTTATATTCCCACTAATAACAGGATGCTTCACATGTGGTTCCCCAAAGTGATATTAATTGATTGTTTCTGTAACATTCACTGAGCTTAGCACGACTCCGCTGGTGCCTTTGTGACGACAGGTATGGCTGGCTGTGAGCTTAAGAACCTCCCTTATGTATTATTCATACCTGTTTGACCTTAAAGATGGAAATGCAAATGGGTGTCAAGAATGAGAGGGATCATCGGACTTTTCAAATGCCAAATAGCCTGCCACAATTAAGACATATTCATTACAAGAACCCACAGGTCCCTCGCACCCAGCTGAGATGTAAAACACCCCCAATTACCATTTGGATCATTATCTCATCCCTGAAGCCACTGCACACTCTTAGTGATTCTGCGTAATATTGTTGTCAGAGTCTTGACTTCACTCCAGGGCGTTTTACTTCTCTCGAGTAAATACATTTTAAAGTTGTCCACAGATAATATAGACTATGAAGAGTTTAAACTATTTTATGTCACAAATGAAGAAATATGATGAAGAATATTGGTCTTTTTTTTTTTTTTTTTTTCTTTTAGCTGCTCTGTATATCAATACTGCCATCTGCTGATAAGGTCAAACACTGACACAAACTCCATGTGAAGTGAATATCATGCCAGTGCTTCACCGACGGCAGTACGAAGACAAACACGGACTACTTCACTGTTTTATTTCATAGTGGATCATTTGGACAAACAAAGACTGTGCATGAAGACAGATATATCTCTCAATTCTTTAAAAAAAAAAAAAATCATGTCTACCAAACAGTTGAATTCAGTTGGGTGCAGTGTGGTGTAAGTACAATTGGAGGAAGTCAACCTTACATACAGTTACATCTGTAGCTACATCTGCTCCAAATATTTGGATCCTCTTTTGTTTCCATGTATGTTATTCAAACTAAACTAAATAATGCAGTCATGAAAGTCAAGTGCTGAACTTCCACTGACTGCTCGTGTGTGTTTATACCGAGACGCACAGACCCAAAGTGCTCAAGTCAGCTGGCCCCAACATGTGCAGGTTCCACAGATATGTAAACACAGATATGTGCAGGCATGTGTGAAGGAAAAGTGCTGTGACAAATATTGAAAAGGGGAAGAGGAAGCTTCGCATCGTCAAAACAGATTTTCATACACATTAACGTAGAGCAGAAGCAAATGTTTTTTAACTCATGGCCTTGTAACGCAATACTATATTGAATTTCTTACTGTGGTCCAGTGGTACACAAGCTCCATTTAGAGGCTTGTGGAAAAAAACTCTCTGAAATATTGAGAACCACTGCTGTGGTACATACTAATAATAATGAGTTTAACTGTGTTTAGTCTTTTTAGGCGACTTCACCACTAAAACCAGTCAAACATGATCTGTAAGCCATTTTGTTGTTTAACCCCTCGTCTCATTAAACTACTTCTGAATTGAACATTGCAATGCATTTGTTTTTATTTCAACATTATAAGGGAATCATATGTAATAAAAGTATAGAATTGATCAAATAACAACAAATCTTACAATTTGTATCTTGGAAGATGTATCTATCTGTGAGGCAGATGTACTAACCTCTACACACATTTTCTAACTGGGGATGTATTAATGTTTCCCTCTGCGTCACCAGAACAGCAGCTTACAAAAGTATTCATACCACTTAAACTTTTCTACATTTGATCGCACTAAATGTAAATGTATTTTCTCTGTATTTTATGTGATCGACCAACACAACGTGTCAAATGATTGATTGGTTTTCCAATTTATTTTAACAAATAGAAAAACTGAAAATTGTGCAAAAGTATTCTTATTCCTTTACTCTGCTATCTCTAAATCCAGTGACTAAAGAAGTTGCCTGATTAGTTAATGGAGTCCAGCTGTGTGCAATTTAATCTCAGTATAAATCCAGATGTTCTGTCAAGGTCTCAGATGTTCATTAGTGGACATTTGTAGACAATGGCATCATGAGGACAGGTCAGAGAGAAAGTTGTGGCAAAGTTTAAAACAGGGGTAAGTTATAAAATGGCACAACTGCAAACTGACCAAGACATGGCAGTCCACCTGAACTGCAGTCAAGCATTGAGAGCATTGATCAGAGAAGCAGCGGGGAGGCCTATAGCGTCTCTGGAGGAGCTGCAGAGATCCACAGCTGAGGTGGGACGATCTGGTCACAGGACAACTACCAGTCGTGCGACCTGAACAAAGGAGCACGAGCTATAATGGAAAGGTTTAAATCAAACTATATTTATGTATTAGAGTGAGCAAATCAAAGTTCAGTCCTCAATTCAATTGAAAGTCCCTGGGATGACCTGCAAATTGCTGTTCACAGACACTCCCCATTTAATCTGATGGATGTTTTTGTTATTTTATTATTACTTTGTTAATACTTGATATTTCATATACGGTAATTGCACTTTTTCTCAGTTAATTGATAGTTCATAATGCTCAACTACTGTCAGAAACTTTGTACAATCAACTAATCATTGTGTGGAGCAATGCCGTAAAAGAATATTCCTCTAAGATTAAATAAAGTATTTTCTCCTTTCTGAGCAACAAATGCCATCATGGGAGAAGTTATTTTCTCTCATTTTGTTCTGGTTTTGTTTGTGTCATTCATCGTCCGTTCCTTTAATGCCAAAAATAACGTCTAAAAATGCTTGATTTGGACCGTGGGAGTAAAGAGTATTCCCCAATGCTGTCCAGCAGGGGGCAGTGCAGCGCCTCTCTGAGATCACTGAGCAGGTGAAGAAGAGAGGCAGCTTGTGTACACGCATATGTCTATGGTGTACACGGAAGTAGAAAGAGTAGCTGTCGTGTTTTATGTGTCACGGTGGACCTGTGGGGTGTGTGGGAGCTTATTGAAGAGACAGATTAGATCGGATCGGATTGGTTTGTGTTTGATCGGCGTGCGGACACAATGAGGACGGTCTTTCTGCCACTCGTCGTTGTTTTTCTGTGTGTTTGCCTGGTGGGAGGTGAGTAGACTTTAGCTTAGTATTTCCTCTCCTCTGTCCTCTTCATTGTGACAGAAATGTGAGACCCGAGCACTCGATCAGCTCCTTATCAGCCTCCTCAGAACAGAGCTCCTGTCCTCTATCAGAGAGATGAGAAAGAGGGATGGTCCATAAAGTAGATCCTTGTATTTATCTTTGGTGTGCGTGCGTGTAATTTGTAGTGAGGCATTTCACTATAAACTGAGCAGGTTAGTTAGTTATTCGTGTGCTTGTAGAGTTGTTGAAAGTTATTTTAAAAAGTGCTTATTCATGTCGAACGACATGAGGTTATAATGGCTTATAAAACAAAAAGCAGGCTTGAACGCCATTAATATAGCTCTTCCCCCAGGGAATCAAACACACTACCCTCAGAGCTTCAGATTCTGTGGTTTCCTCATTTCAACTGACTTCAGTTCACAAATATCTCCCAACCGACCAGGGAGACTATTGGGGGCTGTACCCCCCCCCCCCCCCCCCCCCCCCCCCCCCCCCACTAGCGACATGTACTAGTATGACAATAAGGAATCCTTGAAGATGGCCCACTCATAGATGCATACATCACATCAAACTATTCTGAATGTACGTGATCCATTCTGCCAATGTTATTCCAAGTCAGTCTCAAGCCTGAAGTGTTTCTACACAATTGAAGCAATGCCTGATGGGTAAGGTAGTTAGAATCCAGGCCGGGCCCATTTGATGTAGAGTTTGCATGTTATCCCTCAACAATGTGGGGTCTCTCTCTTTGCTTTCCAGTTTTCTGCCACAAACCAAAGACATCCTTGTTGAGACTGTAATGTGACCGGAGATGTTGCTGTCTCGTTCTTAGAGCTGGCGATGCGTTTCTGGTTGTAGCTGGTCGTCTGCCCCCGTCAGTCAACTTTAAAACACTTGCACACTTTTCATGCAGCTCGGTTTTGAAATGCTTCACAGGAAGTCTGATACTGGCGACGAGGAAGCAGAAAGTGGATTAACAAAATAAAACCTTTAAGAAAATAACGAGACAAAAGAAACAAAACTAAACGTCGGCGATATTGTGCATCTCTGAGCCAATCTTCAAACTTAGACTTTATATTTTTATTATGCTCTCATACATCTTTGAATCTCAAATTCTAAAAATTGATTAAACCTTTTTCTCTCCTTAGACTTATTTATATGCTGTTTTGTTTTTACTCTCGGCACCTCATTAAGAGACATAACGTATAAACCTTTTTGTAATCTACTAATTTACTGGGTAAAAAAGGAAAACTTATTTAAACTCTAACAGAAACGAAGCATATGTTGAAAGTGTGTTCCCATCGTGCTGCAGGCACTGAAGTGCACTGAAACCTGTTGGCCACAGTGACACGTTTACAGTCTGACACAACAGGTCTGCCAAGTCCTTATGACACTTATGATCTTTTACGACGGCTGTAATGTTTGCTTTGAAGATGGTGCAGCTTGTGGAACCACAGTGTCCACAAAAGGAATTTATGAATCCTGTAAAGGTACATTGAATAGCAGAATGTTTGTATTTTATTGAGTTGAATTGTACAAGCAGGATGAGAAGATGCTGCTCGTCTGCATTTGGCCGAAGTACACCAACAATGAAAACAAAGACATTGCAGTAACTTTTCTTTCCACTTGCTTTATTTAGCCTCCAGACAAAAATCTGACATTCCAAAGTTTGTTTTCTCGTGTGTCCTCTGCGTTCATGTCCTGATTTTCAGGGGTTTTTTTGGTTGTTTTTTTTACAGCATAACTGATGTAATTGTGTAAGCCTACATACACTCTGCTATGATTTAATCATTAGGCGGAGGCTGACAAAAAGATGAAAGAAGACATTATCAACCGGTTGTGTCAGACAAGGTGAACAAACTTTCTCTGACACAACGTGTGTCAGATGTGTGCTGTGGAGGAAAAGCAGAATAACGAGTGGGCAGTTTCTTACCAGGATTTCTTTCAGCTTCAAATAGGCTGCATTGATGGGACGTCTTCAAAAATGTAATGCAGTTCTTTGTTGTTTGGTTTCTACTTTACGGTTTCCATTGCTTTTGTTATTTACAGGGGCTCCATTACAGAATGACAACCAAGGCTCAACCAACAACAACAATCCATCCAATCCAAACTCTGGAAATGGAGATTCAACAAACAAAGAAGTTGTAGAACAGCAAGCAAACGCAAAAGATCAGGGCGAGGAGGGAAAGAGCCAAGTATCAAACGTTAATGTTCCAAAGCCGGTATCGAAACTTGATGGAAGCAATGAGGAGGCTGAAACTGACGGGTCAATGAAGCAAAGTCCAGTTCAAGAAAATGCTCATGGACAAAGTCTGAAATCAGATGTAGACAATCAGCACAAAATAACAGAACTGTCAAAGGGTGAAAATGTCAAGGTGCCATTGAGTAGTCCCACACAGATCAGGTCAGAGGAAACCGGGTCTGAAAAAGCTGAAAATAAGGAGCCATTATCAGTAAATGGTGACAAAGGGACAACGGGATCTGAAAACGGCAACAGTGAGATGCTGGAATCGAGAAATGCCGACAACAAGAAACCAGAAGTAGGAGCGGATAAAGACAACAAAGCAGAAGCAGGAGAGGCTGACAACAAGAAAGCAGAAGCAGGAGAGGATAAAGACCAGAAAGCAGAAGCAGGAGAGGATAAAGACCAGAAAGCAGGAGAGGATAAAGACCAGAAAGCAGGAGAGGATAAAGACCAGAAAGCAGGAGAGGATAAAGACCAGAAAGCAGAAGCAGGAGAGGATAAAGACCAGAAAGCAGAAGCAGGAGAGGATAAAGACCAGAAAGCAGAAGCAGGAGAGGATAAAGACCAGAAAGCAGGAGAGGATAAAGACCAGAAAGCAGGAGAGGATAAAGACCAGAAAGCAGAAGCAGGAGAGGATAAAGACAAGAAAGCAGAAGCAGATGGTGAAGAAAACGGGAACACTGATTTGGAGAATGCAGAAAATAAAAACTTAACACCAGAAGTAAACGATGCAAGTAAGAAAACCGGTGACAAGAATTTGCTAGAGAACGATGACGCAAAAAAGGAAGAAAAGGCGGGAAAATCTGAGCACAACCCGACCGGAGTAAAAGACGAGGCAGAAAGCAGCCATTTCTTCGCCTATCTTGTCTCCGCTGCTGTGCTGGTGGCTGTTCTTTACATCACTTACCACAACAAGCGCAAGGTACGTTGGCCCTCCAACCAGACAGTCTTTCCATTGACCTAGATGACATTTTCTTCACGTCAGCGTTGTTGTAACCTTTGCAGACGGAAAGTCCCCTGCCTACGTACAATGTTAATCTAATCATGGTGTCATTTTGGTTGAGCAAATTGAAATAAGGACGATTGTGCGCCAACTGAAGCGATTGAAGTTGGCGCAATTAACACACGTTGTGGTGAGGTTTCTTTGTCTTGATCAAAGTGTGTGGGGAGGGGGTTAATCAGCAGATCATATTATACCAGCTAAGAAGAAGGTTAGAGTGTTAAAGTAGCATAAATTCATCTGACGTGCTGCTCTGCAGGAAATGAAAATGGAAATGGTCACCTCTGGTGTTGGGTCTGATTTGGAGGCGTTTGGTGTTCGCAGCGTTCAGACTTTAGTTGAACCGACTTTGGAGGCAGGCAGAGTTTTTCTCTCGTTAGCCATGTTGGGATGGAAGGACCCCCACCTCACGACAACACCGCCGTCGGAGTGTATCTCTGACAAGTTTGAACACACGCTTCCAGATTGCCGGTTTGATTAAATATGTAATTATGTCGTGGCTTTGGTGCCCTGCAGGAAACAAGATGTCATTTGAAAACGTTTCCATTTGTTTTTCTTTCGTCCTCCCAGATAATCGCTTTTGTTTTGGAAGGGAAGCGATCCAGAGCCTCACGTCGACCCAAATCTACACAGTACCAGAAGCTGGAGCAGCTTGTAAGTTCTTGTTGATGTGAGAGAGAGAGAGAAAAAAAAAAAAGAAGAATTTCTCCAAATTTGTTGTTTTTGCATATTTGTTGAATAATGAAATTCTTTGTTTCCTTGGTTTCCAGATGTGATCTCGGGCCGTCGGCCGTCGTAGCTGAATACACTGTTGTGTGGAGAGACGGAGGTCGGATGCTAACATCGGCTCATCGGGGCACACTACATTGCATTCACTTTGGTTTCAATGACCTTTTCTATTCGGTTCCTTTTTTCCTTTTTCGATGTTTATTGCATGACTATGCAGCTGACACTGTTGCCTTATTGAGGGAATTAGTGGAAATGCAGTGAAGGTAAAATAAGCATGCTGTTTTTTTGCACTTGTGTCATTGTCCCACTTGGAAGGCAATCTTGTAATCTGGCCTGACTTAAGGTCCTGACTCAGGATAATTCAGTAGCAAATGAGCTGTTTTGATTCCAGCCTTTGGTTGGATGATTTGTTAAGAGATTGCCCCTCATACAGAAATAAGCCATCTAAGTCTTTGTACAATACGGACTGTGTAGGATTTATTGAAGTTGTTAAAATTGTCTATATGATGGAAATATATCGAGACTTTTATTGAGACGTGTGAGAGCATCACACTTCTGTTTGTGTTCGCAATCACAAGTCGACGACTGGATGAATGTATTAACGTGTATTATTTGATTAATTACTCCATCTTCCTGAAGGATAAAATATCCTTGCAGGTAAATGGTGTGCATTTCATATTTATTTTTGCTTCAGTTAAGAATCGGACTCCTCGTCTGCGGTGTAAATAGAAGTGCCCGAGCGAGTTGCGCCGGCGGCGAGTGAAGGTGTGGAAGAAAGTCAACAGAAGATAACTGAAGCTCACTGCGGAACACGTCCTCGTTTCTTTGTTAAATTCATGGATTCAGACAGCAGCCGCGAGTTCTTAGGCAGAAGTGTGAAGCTGTAAACTAAGCCAAAAGACTCTTTGTCCCTCTATCTACCCACCATGTCCTCACGGCGCACTCTTTCTGTCTGATGTTTCCCATTGAGCGATTTTAACTTGTGGGAGGGGGCAGCCAATCATTACCTGACAGGAACCTACTAATTTTGACCATTTGAAACGTATTAATGCCAATAACATAACTTGCCAGTAGTATGATAAAAAAAACAAACGCATTTCACGCTTATAATTGGCAGAGCCGCACAGTATGTATCCTCAGTAAAATATAATGAATGTGCCGTTCATGAACCTATTTTTGATAATCAAACGGCATAAAAACTGTAAAAAAAAACCCAAAAAGAATGAATCATTACATTTTTAAAGTTTTTCTTTGAAATGGTAGATCAAGACTATAAAATTAATTTATTGGCATGTTATTACATCAGTGGCAAGTTATAACATTATTGGCTTCATAACATTTAAAATGGACAAAATCCCATTATTGGTTGCTGCACATTTATTTATACTTTGAATCACAAGCTAAACGTTTAATGTTGAATTTTCCCACGTCTCTGGTTTACACGTGTACTTAGCAGCTTCTTCTGTCTGGATTATTTTTTACCTGTACAGTAATTTAAGAGGAAAGAACGGGACTGTTGGGACTGCACTACAAGAAAACCTACCCAACTCTGGGGATGGCCAGGAATCTCTAAAATGTGATCTCCCCTTGAGCGCAGTTCAGTGTTTGTCTACGGAGAGGAAAGACTTGTGCCAAATCGTGAATGATTTTACTGTGGTTCATCGTGCTGCTGGTGTATTGTGCCTGTTTACTTGGATGAGCGCTTTGGTCGTAGCAAATAGGGATCAGAAAGACAGTTCTGTGAAAGAAATATATAGCTGAGCTATTTCCTGGCAAGAGAAATACACCACTACATCACAAGAAATATATTTTTATTGAGAAATCCGCATAGAAAGTGAAACATTTTTTTTAATATTTTTTTTTTTCCTGTGAAATTCTATCCGAGAAGTGGATCGAAAACATCCTGCTCATGTAGGTAAAGGTGCGGGTCTAAAGTATTTATTTCACTTTGTTTTGACTTCTCATGAAAACATTCTGCTGTTCCTCAAATGTTTGATGAAGTACTTATCAAAATAAATGCTTTTTGTACTTTCCCGCCTCACATGAACTGAATCTCATCATTATCTGGTACTCAGGGGGAGGAACTGGAATTATCAGTAGGACTGGTTTTTCTTTGGGAGAAACTCTTGCTCACATAAATGTAAAGAGGTTAATAAAAACAAACAGGATTTCCCGGTTCATAAATTACACATTTACACACCGAGTCAGTCCTGCTGCATAAAAGCAGGCACTTAATGTTAAAACTAGTTTCCAGAATTTCTGGTACATCTATTAGGAAAGGATTTGGTCCAGGAAGATGATTCAGTAAGGATTGCCAATAAATCGCAGTAGGTGTCGGCATGGCAGGGTTGTTACGGCCATATTTGGCATCTCCTGCACTTCTTTTGTCACTTAATTATATTGATGCAGGATATTGAGATGTGTACTTTTAGAATTGGTGGTTTATGGACACATTTCTAGGTGTTTTACACCTTTTATCACCGACTTATTGAATGCATGGAAAACAAGTGCAAACGGCACCTCACATACTAAAATAGTATCCTAGTGGATCAAATGTGGAAAAGGGAATGTATACATTTACAGATATTCCACTTTCAGATAGATTATGAAGGTTTAATGTTAACAAAGCCATTATCAATTACATATTCTATTTATTCTGATTCTGGAAAGCCACAGAAATACTTAGCAATAAAAAGTTTCTAGTTTTCAAGTAATTTAAGGAGTGAGCAACGTTGTGCAAATTAACCTGTATTATCACGTACATTTCTGTACTTCCACTTCAACAGTTCAGGGTCAAGACTTTGGACGCAGGTCCACTATGTAAGAGGCAAAGCAGGTTCATCCTGGACAGACTTCCAGTTCAGAAAACACAGACCATCAGACTGGATTATTGTGGAAACATGTGAGGGTGACAGTCAGCTTGTGTGTTTGCTTCCATCACTGGGAACACGTGAATGTAGCAGAGCAGGTTTCCTCACAGAGGCGTCATGTTGCGGCTCTGAGCTTCGTAGATGTCTGGTATCTCCCCCATGGAGGAGGCCACCATGTGGACCGAGTTACACCCGCGGAGCTCCCTCTCGTACTGGACGAGCTGCCTCCAGAAGCCGCTGTTCGGCCTCACCACGGGCCTGCCGGCCTTCACCACGTCGTGAGCCTCCAGCAGCGTCACGGCGCAATGCTTCATCAGGTAGACCATGCACAGCGCCGCCGAGCGGCTGACCCCGGCGTTGCAGTGCACAAGCGTACGACCGCTCCGCTCCGCGGCGGCCTGGATTTCATCCGCCACCGCGTCGAAGTGGTCGCAGAGGCGAGCCGCTGGGGAGTCGGACACCGGGACGTGGATGTAGCGGACCCCCGGGGGAGGAGCGCTGCCGCGCGGCGTCTCTGTTACGTTGATGACGCAGGTGATGTCGTTTCCGGTCAGTTTGGACGCGTCGTTCGCCGCTCGCGCGTTACTGAGGTAAAGGTGGTCGGTGACTCGACACAGGCCCGACAAACCTGCAGGGTGCAGCGGCTGCATGGATCCAGATGTTCTCCTGATATTTGCTTTCATTAATGTTAACTCAAACGTGGAACGCGACTAGTCAGTCTGTTCAACGACAGTCTTCTTTTTGTTGTATTTTAACGGCGGTTTACAACCATTAAATGGAGCAGTACCGCCCTTCTCAACGGCAAATAATTTAGGACAATCTTAAACAAGCGCACGCAATGTCGCCCCCAGCTGGACGGATGTCAAACATACATTCGTCAATTTAGAGAAATATTGTTTCATAGTACAAACTTAACACATAACATACAAGTTACATCAGTTTGGTACATTGGAAGATAAGGCCAATGCTTACGTTTACCAGGGCACCTGGAATAGTTACTTCTGCCAGAGATCAGATTAATATTATGGAGCTGGAAGTTATTTATTATTTATTTTCTACCATCTTAATTCTCTTTTTAAGTCAAAAAGATTTTTTTATGCTTTAATTTTGTTGATTTTCAAAACAGCATGAAATGAGATACGTTGTTTAGTTCATATACTTATTGCTTCATCTAGCTGTTGTTGACTTATTGTTTTTCTTTAGAAGAGAATACATCATGTGACTTATTGGCTTAATCATTTTTCACTGCAAACATTAAACAGGTTGGGCAAGTCAAGTTACGTCAAGACCTTTATTTGTCATAAACGCAATTATATAAATCGTATGACATGCAGTGAAATGTGTTTTACACCCGTTCCATATGAATAAAGATTAAAACACACAAGATATATATATATACACACACTTTGAAAGTTACCTTGAAAAATAAATCTGATTACTAATTACTAGTTACTCCTTTAAAAAGTAACTCAGTTACTTTACTGATTACTTGCTTTTAAAAGTAATTATGTTAGATGGCTTGCAATTTACTTTTTCAGTTATTTTCAGCAGCTACTGAAAGTAACTAAATAAGTTAGTTACTTTCAGCATTGTATACATAGATAAATAAGGTCAAAACAAGTCAATAATGTGTAATGTACTATTATTGTTATTCATGCAAAAGATAGTTCGCATACACTATATGACATACATATATTTGTATTCACATAACAATAAAAAAAAAAGCATACATGTGTATAAATGTTCGCTTCATATCACAAAGAGCCTTCACAATAACCTCACATAATAGCAGCACAAATGGCTTTTAGAAAAACAAAACAAAACAAGTACATAATAATGTTATCAAGGGTACATACAGGAAAGTTTTACTGATTATTTTTCACGTATTACAAATGAGATGTGATGGATGAACCCTTTGAAAAGTGATTTGTACAGCCGACTTTACTATCTTGTTATACTTCGTAATGTTGTTTTGACACAATCGGGTGTGTGTGTGTGTGTGTGTGTGTGTGTGTGTGTGTGTGTGTGTGTGTGTGTGTGTGTGTCCGGTTGAATGAGAACGGAGGAGCTGCCCAATTCTGTTCAGTAATAAAGCGGCTTTACAGATGTTGTGGATTTCTTCTATTGCTGCTGTTGGAATAAAATCGTGAAGCAGACTTCTTCTGTTAAGGATATTTATTGAAGCTTCAACAGACACACCCACAATGCAAACATCACCAGTCAGTCCGCTCGGGCGTGTGCCATGTGCAAGCTTCGAGCTAACCTTATAAGGGATGCCGAGTGGAGGGGGTGAGTTTACTGATTACACCAGGGCGGAGAGGTCGAAAACACGGGAGTGAGAACCTTCATGTGGTTCCCACACCTGTGGGTGAGAAACCTTTCTCGCTCCCACTGTCCTGGCGCCGTTGAGCTGAAGCAAAGTGAAAAGCTGTCTGCTGAGTTCGTAAAAAAGATTATAAGGCCGGAGTCACACAGACAAAAATAAAAAACATTTCAGCAGGATACAGAGAAGAACACAATCCTTCAGTAGCATATAATAATTTTTCCATAACACAGACAAGAAACTTATCTTCCTTTCCAACATCCTGCAAGACGATTGGGATAATGTGATTGCTGGTTTGGAAATAGTAAACGTGTTAGATTACTTGTTACTGGAAAAAAAAAAAAAAAAGCTTATATATATATATATATATATATATATATATATATATATATATATATATATATATATAGTGGCCTTTAATTTTTAGTTAGACACTGCTACAATTAGCTTTTAGCTGAAAATGCAGTTGGTCTTTATATACAGTATAGTCTGCAACCATTGATACAATTCAATTCAATTGCATTTATATAACGCTGATAGTGTTTTAATAGAATAAATAACTGCTTTGCTTTCCTTTTATTCTATGTCTCATTTCTACAAATAATCAATAATTTAGGGACAGGGCATCCCATGAACCCCTGATCTGTCCTGCTGTCGAGCGCCCCTCCTTGGGGCCCCGCCCCACACGTTGAGTACCTTGCTGCTGTGGAGCTGCTGGTGCCTACAGGCGCTCCGGTTTCCCGGGAAACGCAGATGGTGGATGAAGGGGGGCGGCGCACACACACAAAGGACCATAAACCTGTGACAGCAGCTGGAGACCGAGACCATGAATTGCGCTCTGTGTTCAGTCAAAGCCTCTGATCGCACTCTTTCCTCTACATGTCCGTCCTTCTGGACCGGACTCCTCCCGGTCCAGACCCGGACTGGACCGGACCAGTCCGGACTCAGTGCGCAGCTGCTGTCGGCGCTCCCACATCTGCGGTTTTCTCTCCGCACGGCGGCCATGAAGAGAGCACGTCTTCACTATACCGCACCCGAATATACCGCACACATCCCCGCAAACACACGCAAGACGAGCGGCTGAATGGTCCTCGTCATGGAAGAAGAAGAAGAAGAAGAAGACAACGAGGGACGAGAATCATCTTTACGCGTCGTTTGTTTCTGCCGGCAGGTGCATGTGGAACCTGTTCACTGGTAAGGAAAATAAAACCCAATATTCTTCATTATCTCGATATTCTTTATTATTCTGCACGGATCAAAGTTGTTCACCTGCTTTTATCTGCTCGATCAGGTAAACACAGACTCCTGTAGTCCTGCAGAGGAGGGCCTGGTCTGTAGGGGGTTCCTCTAAATCTCATCATTTTATGTGGGATTAAAATGTGTTTTTGTTATTTCTCACACATCACATTGCAGGTGGCAGATATTTACAGTGGTTTTTTTTATTTTTACCTTCAGGATTTATTCTTCTCTTCATTGTTGGGATGAAATCATGATTAAAACATGAATTTGTTTTATGAAAATGCACATTTGTGACTGAATTTGTTGTTGGTGTCATGGAGACTAATTCAAAATCAGGACAAACTTTCATACAAGACCACAACTTATGTAGCAGAGCTGTTTGATTGTCTATTGATCCCAACAGCTGTTAACAGTAATATTTTATCATGAGAAAGGCATCCCAGGAGCATTCTACCAAAACATTACTATTGGCAGTAAGACAAAGCGTGAGTGCAACTTGATCCAAGAATACAGTCATTCACTCCAGAAAGTTAAAGAAACAGGCAGAGCCGCATGTGTTCGGCGCTTTGTTCATTGTGGTTTTTGGTTTTCAGGTAACCTGGTTGTTGCGTGGACTCATGGACTCCTCTCCAGAGCGGCTGACCGCTCACCAGTCAGGATGCTGGAGGATCCAAGTGGGAACCAACATCAGGACAGGTTATGTGCACAGCCTGGAATGTCTATTTTTTTTTTTATTTTCTTTAATAAAATCACAGTTGAAGCTAATTCACAGATCAGACGGGGATCAGCTCATGTGATGTAGCTTTTTAGCTTTGGGTGTTTTTTCAGTTTCATTCATGAAGTTGTAAGAAACAACAAAAAGAAAGAATAAACAGTCCTTGGGAGTGTTTTGGGTGGACAGTTGGGTGGCGTCCCACTTTTCTGCTGCTTTGTGTTTTGTGTTCTTCTCCAGTTACGCTGATGAAAAAGCAGACCGAGGACGGGCCTGACAGGACCTCATTGTCCTCCTTCCTGGTGGCATCTCTCCATCGCCCTCTGCTGAGCTGCCTGCCTCGCTCCCTGGTACGCAATCCACCAGTAGATTTACACTACTGTGACTTTTATTTCCCCTCGTATTCACTTTTACACTCTGCACTGTGACTTGTTATATCGGTCTGGATGAATATAAACTGCAGCGCCAGTTTTTTTTATGGACTCCAGCTTGCTCTTGCCCTTGCCCACATCCAGTGTGTGTGTTGCTTTGTATTTGTACTAAACCTCTCTGCTGGTGGAGTGTGCAGATAAATTGAGAGCAGATAGAACACGGGAGATTAGTGACGTGCTAAATCACTGACATATTCTCGCTATATGCTACTATCATTCCCAGGATTATAGTTAAGAGTGGAGATAAACCATCCTCCAAGTGGAGACCGTGACCAAATCAGATTAGTATAATCTTCGACTCGTATTCATATATTCAACATTATGCAGGATTATACTGCCAAAGGAAATATTTGCATATTAGGATAAAAGTGTATATTTAAGAACATGTCATGTAAAAAAAAAATAAAATAAAAAAAAGGCTGACAAGGTGGCATTCATGTTAATCTGAAAATCACATCATGATTCATTGTATTTGCCTGTACTTTACTAACTTTACCTGCACTCTCACTTCTCTTGCAGTGACTGATGCATGATGGGAATACTGCCGCCCCCTACACCTTCAGGAGGGAGTCCAAGTCACAGTCTAACAAACCACTTCCTCTAAAATTACCAAGAGTTAATAATCCCAACACTATGTTGTTTTCCAGTCATTTTCAGTGTGATCAAATTCAGGAGAAAGGTTTTCAACGGCTGGTGTACAAAATGTTTTTTTTTAGTTTTTTTTTACACCCTCTCTCACATGTACGTATAATCTTTGGCTGTGAGTGATACCAACATAGCTTTATCCACACCCACGCTCTTCTTTTTCTTTTTCTTTTTTCCCCCTGTTCAAAAACAGTCACACTGTCGTCATCAACTTCACCTCACAGGCTTGTTTTCCTCCGCTGCTGTGTTACAGCGGCCTCCTCACTCCGTACCTCAGAAACTCTTTTCTCACACTTTGATCACTCCTCTCTGTAAAGGACACTTCACTCGAGGAGGCGTTTCAACATTACTGCCTTGTGTGCCTTCTCACGAAATCTAACACATAATCTGTGCCAGAACCAGACCTGGAAATCTCTTAGACGTCTAAGCCTGTAATGCTTTAAGAAAAAAAAAAAAACTTGCTAAAATGTGGGTGAATGACGAGTTTTCTCACATTCTAACGATGTGTAATTCACCCAGTATGTTTTTGTTTGTCTCCTAAGTTGGGTGTGATAGCAACCAATTTGACTGTACCAATGACAACAAGTACTGCTGTGTTTTTTTCCCGTGGTGTGTATGTGTGTGGGTGAAGCTGTCAGTGTGAATGCATGTGTCTCTTCGCATGTTCTCTGTAATAGTGTGTGTGTGTGTGTGCACGTGTGTGTGTGTGTGTGTGTGTGTGTGTGTGTGTGTGTGTGTGTGTGTGTGTGTGTGTGTGTGTGTGTGTGTGTGTGTGTATGTGTGTGTATGTGCATGTAATTCATGTCAGTTTGATGAAATGTATTAATGATGGGCCCGATGCTGGAGCTGCTTTATGGTGATCCCCCCCCCCCCCCCCCCCCCCCCCCCCCCCCCCATAGCTGCAAACAATTAATATATATTTTTAACACTGTCTGTTCCGGATCTGGTATAACGCATTATTTACAAATGATTATTAGCATTTGGTACAATTCCAGCGAAGGACTAGTTGTGCTTGTGATTTACAGGGATAGGATGGAAATTATCAGTGTACTTTTCTAATTGATGCCTACTGGCATTAATTAAACTGTCCTGATGCCCACAGCGCCATCATTTAAAGTTTAAACCAATTACAGCAAATGCTACTGATTACGTGTAAATAGCTTTATATCCAGGTCTGGGCTGTACTAACTGTATCTTACTAATATCTAACCGTACTAATGTCTGTTGGAGGATTACTAACCTATAATGAGAATGTTAATGGCTGGCATTTCTAACCCACTGACTAACCCTCTGCTTTACGCCCGTAGTCAGACGCACACACTCCTCCCACATGATCCTGCAATCCCTCTTCTCGGCACTCGATCAATTATTTAAGAAGAAAGTCCATGACAAATGTTACAGTGAACCTACCGAGAGGGGTTTCAGGATGTGGGGAGGGGGAAGTTATTAACTCGAAAAGTTGAAAGAGCAGCAGAAACAGCTGCTGACGTCTAAATGGGTTGACCACAAAACCTAATTACAATTAATACAAAATTGAATATTTATCAGATTTTCCACTGAAGCTTTGAATATTAAAAATCCACATTTCCAGAGATGACCTCTGGTTGAGCGCTGTGTGGTCAACCTCCGCAGGTGAGTGTCTGGCTTGTTGTCATATCAGCTCAAAAAGCAAAGACAGAAGCCAAGCAAACATCCGCTCTCGTACTAACTCCTCATCTTGATACTAACAGTGGTCGGGCTGTGATGACCCACCTATTGCCCCTACTAACAGCTGGGTTCTCTGTGATTTGAGGAGCTTCAAACAAACCGAAGCATGCATTTGGTCACCATTGGTGCTCATTAACTGACATTACATGGAGGTTTCTACCCAGTCCCCCGCCCCCACCTTGATGATTCCCTGGGTCAAGTCCTGACCCCAAGGGTGGGAGACGAGGGTTCGAACACCGGCTGTCACATCCAGCATAGTAACTATCCATATCCACAGTGCAAGTTGCAAAGGCTTGCTGTGTTGATCTCTGTAAAAGGGAACAGCCGAATAGACGTTTGTTTCATATGGAAGGTTATATCTGAGACATCATCTTGTTTTATATATGGGTGTTTTTAACAGTCGTCTTTCTGCAAGCAGCAGTCCTTTAAAAAGGAACAAGACCCTTTTTGTCTCCTGAAGCGGAATTAACACCTACTAACCCAAAGAGCTTTTAATAGCTCTCTACAAACTAACAAACTAACCCACTAATCAGCTAACAAACTAACTGGAACTGAAGTCGGTGAAGCACCCGGAACCCGAGGAGCTACATCGTTTACTAAATGTACTAACAAGAATCGTGTGTGTGTGTGTGTGTGTGTGTGTGTGTGTGTGTGTGTGTGTGTGTGTGTGTGTGTGTGTGTGTGTGTGTGTGTGTGAGCAAGTTTAAAACCAAATGATTGACCATCTGAATCCTATGAATCAAGATTTATTTCATAATGCAATATAATGTCCATCATCAATAACTGTTGTTGCAACATTTCACAAATGTTCATCCTGGTTGTATGTATGAACGATCAATGAAATCACATCATTTAAATATAAATATAGTCACAAGTCAATATTACAATTAGGTTTAAAAAAAAACAACCTATTGCACATGCCCATTTATTAAGTTCTCTCATGTCTCATGCTATGTATTAGTACATTTGTGTAATATATTTCCATAACGCTCCTTTAGTCCAGGTGGAAATGAGAATGTACATAAAATACAGTATCCAGTCCCATAAATGACACACAGCAAGTATCCGACATGTCAACTGTTAAAGAAATGATATATTTTTGTAATTCATTGTTCATCATGGTCTTCTCATGTTGTACATAAAAAAAATAAAGCTTTATTTCCATGTATCAATGGTTTATTGTCCATTGTTTACTTTATGTTGTATCTGACATATTGTACAGTTTCCGTTTGATTTAAATGTTTTTACTGGCAATAAATGAAACAAACATCACATGTAGAAAAATCTTTTTTGTTTGTATTTCTTATTTTTTTTATTTATTTTTAACACTACCAAGCTTGCAAAAGTTGCAGGACAGTACAAAATTAACACTTTTACTTTGTTGACAATACTGAAGCTGTCAAACTATTTTTAAATGTGACCAACAAAAAGCCTTTGTCACTCAGATTATTGTGACTTAAAACATTTTCACAGGTTCAAAGGTGATCAGTTTCAAAGTGAATCACAGGAGTTGGGCATCTTTGTCAGGTTGGCTACTTTTGTCTTTCCGATCAAAATCTGAGCGCGTGTGTCTGATCTTCTTCAATTCAATAAATCAACCAGGTAAATGGTTGTGATTTTCTACTGATGAACGCAGACAGTTTTAAAAACAGATTCACACAATTTTAAAAGTTTGCAAAGTGTTTTTTTCTTTCACCAAGTTTTCATCCCAGCTAAAGTTTATGTTTTGGAATGTTTTTTTTTTTAAAGAATTATCTTAATTTAGTGTGCGTTTAACTGATGAAAGGCAAAGAAAGGCGACTCCATTTGTGTCGCACGTTTAGGCAAAAAGGGCCATTTAAAATGCTTCACATCCACAAACATGAAATGGAGAACTGAAGAGAAACTACAACCTGTTTCGAAAGAGGTCCGACTTGAAGCCGCCCTGCAGGTTTCCTGGGAATTTGTTCCAAATATTTGTCTCAGAATTACTGTTTCATGCATGTTTGTTTCTGACTCTGGGGAAAGAGAACAGGTTTGATCCAGATTACCTGAGAGCTCTGGATGTTTCACTACACAACAAGCCATGCAGACCTCCCTAGACTTTTAGTGATTTATGAAATAAATTCTCTGACATCTCTGACACAAATAGGCAGCCGTCTACTTTGAGTTAATTCATACATTTCATATATTGGTATATAATGCTGTCAAAGTTTTTTATGCAGGCAGATTTACAGCAGGGGGCAGCATCTCACCAGGTTTTGGCTATTTTGCGATGCACTGCACGCTCTCCCACTGCTCAGTGGATGTTCTGCACAAATTCACAAGTGGACACTATTTGTGATGGTGCAATGATTTCAAACTATTTACTATATGAATGGCACGCTGTAAACGTCGTGTGGATAAAATGTTTCTTATCTGATTTAATTTATCGCAATGATTTTATTTGGGAAGGAAACACACCAAGTGGTCTTCGCCATAAAAGTGAAACACTAGATAGAAGTACAAGTGGTTGGATCTGTCGGAGCTTGTTACAGTGAAAGTGTGTCTTTATGAGCAATAACCTCGGTAAATCAAACTTCGTCAAATCAAAGAGGAATTAATTATGAGCACTGTTGAATCTGAAAACTGTTTTATAAATCTGGATGAAAGGGCTGTATCATTGCCTTTATATAAACTGTATGATGAGAGCTTGAAAAGCAAACGTTGATATCATATTGAGTGAAACAGATATTTCACAGAACCACTCCTGCATGTTTCTACAAAGATCTGGTAGACTGACAAAGTCCCTGAATATGAACACTCATGCTGATAAATCTTCTCAACACGACAATCTAACCACGGAGAATGCAGCGCTCCAGGTACAAAAACACACACATGAGGTTAACTGGTGACTTTACGTTGCCCATTGGAGGGAATCTGTTTGCTACCGGTGTAGACTAGCAACCTCACCTCTGTGAGCTGGGATCCACACAACCCAGTCTGGGATAAAGCAGAATTGACGATGGACAGATAAATGTTGCAGGAGTTTCTTAAAAGCTTCATGTGGCTGATTGCGTGCACTGTGTCTTATTGTGTCTTATGGTGGAGTTTTGTAATAGCTGCTACCTGTCGCTGATCACAGAAGTTTATTCATCAAAATAAAAAAAAACACATAAAAAAAACTATAGAAGCTTTGTTGTGTTTTGCTGATTTGCGAGGGAGATGGTGGAGTCGACACGCCCCTGTATGCAGTCGTAACTTAAAAAATAGTGAATACTGCGTGTGTGAGGGGGGAGGGGGGGGGGGGGGGGGGGGGGGTAGACAGGCCAAGCAGTGGACCCTCATTCCAGTGTCCTGCTCTGCCCCTCATTTCAGTCCCGATTTGATCCAGATGACGGGGGTTTCCAGAGGTGGGAGTAGCGGGGCCCGGGGTCTTCATGGGTCAGCTGTAATTCACCGCAGAGCTCAGAAAGCAGCATCTTAGCACACACAAAACCCCTCACAGAACACCGAGGCTTCACTTAAAGTCTTGAATATCACACGAGCTCTGGTTCAAAGGCAGGTATGTTGGGACGAAAACACACTGATGAACTTAACGTCCTCTGTTGAATAGGATGCTTTAGGTATACCACACTGACGGCACAGGTCTACAGAAGACTGTCCCAGCTGACATTTGCAGATACCTGCCGCAGCTGCACATGCAGGACACTTTAATTAGATCTGACTGATCAGGCAATATTGTCCACCTAATGAAGTAATGAGCTGCAGAGGGTAATTAGACCTACCATTGAGACGTTTATGTTCAAGAAAACAAGTCACAGAGAGCCGCCCAGACTTGCAATTCTACATCGGATCTCATCCTTGAAGAATTTGTGGAGAATTTACTGATTGTCTGTTTCTGTTTTACTCTTTCCTTTAGTAAAATAAGGAATGTTTTGTGTGTGTGTGTGTGTGTGTGTGTGTGTGTGTGTGTGTGTGTGTGTGTGTGTGTGTGTGTGTGTGTGTGTGTGTGTGTGTGTGTGTGTGCATACGTGTGTGCGTTTGTGTGTGTGCGCCTTTGGAGGCAGCTCCCTGTAACCAGAGCCTCCATCACAGGGACGATGTCTGCTGAAATAACAGCTCACTGCCTCCAATGGAATTTGTCTGTAAGCTGTAAAAGATGGCGAAGAGGAAGAAGAAGAAGACAAAGTGATCTCGAGAAGTATTTCTCTCTGTGGCGCCGTAATCAGCAGTGCTCTGTCCTGCAGAGTTTAAAATAGTAAATCCGCTCAAAGACAGTTCAAGGGCTGCACAGAGATTGCTCTCCCTGCGAGGGAGTGTTGGTGTGTGTCACGGTTCCTGCAGTCTGAATAACGATGTTGGAATCTGGTTTAGATATTGTTGAGGATTTCAGTTTTAGGGGCACAAGGCCTGCTGTCTGCAGTGATGTTAGAAGTACTTCAAATCCCTACACCACAAGTATGGTTCCGATAGAGGCGTGCAAACATACTTCAGTCAATGTAATCTATTAGTCAAATCCTTTTAAAAATAAATGGTTTTATGTGCCAAAGAAGAGCAACAGGGCGTCAAGCAAAATATTGTAAAACAATAGCATGTTGGGCAATCTCATGAATGTAGTTTATTAAATTATTACTTACTTTCTCTGCCGTGAAATCAACAATATCAGCCCTTTTAACTTTTTCCCTTATTATCTTGCACTTTATACTACCTCCTGCTGTTATTGCCATATTTTGGTCCTTTCTATCATTCTGGATATTTACATGTATGTACACAGTGTCATGTACTGTCATGTGCTCCTGCAAAAGAAAATCATTAACATTTGCAGCACTCCTACTAGCAGAAGTATAGTTATTTTAAAAGCAGGGTGCTTGGTAGACAGCGTGAAGTGTAATGATGCAAACATCCAGCTAATTTAGAAAAAGTTAATGTGTCCAACCTGTTGTCGGGCTTCTTTTTTTTTTTTTAACTTGTTTTCTTTTTTTTTACACCCTTCTCTATTCATCAAAAATCGAGCTCATTCAGTCTGCATAGACAGACCGAGCTCAGATCTCTGACTTTGTGGTCAGCACTTGTATTATTTTAGGCCCCAGTACAAGTAATGGAGAGCAGGAATTTAAGATGAGAGTGGTAAAATTTGGGTCAGGGGTTGTGGGTCTTTAAATGTACGATAGAGGGCTTTAACACAAGGGCAGGGGGAGTTCATGAAAATTGTTTGCAGACTCTTAAAACAGTTGAAGAAAAGGAAAATCTAACTAATCTCCATGAACAGGGGGAAAAAAAATCAGTGTTTTTTACCAGGCAGCTGGCTCTCACAGGCCAGCAATACATCCAAGGCCTGCGATGACTCACAGTGTGCAGAAACACTAAACGTAATGTGATTTAAGCATTTTGGAAAACCTAAAAGACCAGATTCCTGCATATTTAGAGAAGTTCTGTGCGGTGTGTAATAACCACTATCCTCTCTGCTGATTCCTGCTACGTGTCCTTTTCTTCCGAGTCTTAACATTTCCGTCATCTTCCATTAAACTATTCAACACATGATCTACTCCCATTAAACCATTTGACACCTGATCTACTTTGCCACGCCATTTCCTCCTTGCGTCTGCATCTTCCCACCAAACGCGAGGTTTTGTTAATGGTGTGAAAATGGTAATATTAAGTCAGAGACCTGGTGCTTCCTAAATGTCTTTCTTTCCCCCCCGTCTGCGGTCAACATTCAGAAAGTAGATAAGCGGGCAGCCGGAGAGGGCCAATCTGTCCTGCCGCCTGCTGAATGATGGACAGTAATTAAAAGTTAGCTAATAACCTCTTCACACCTGACATTTCAACAGGGAGGTCCTGGACACCATTATCTACATATAGATTAAACAGCGTAATTGGCAGAGAGATAGGGTTAGGAGGATCGCAAAGGAAACGGAGAAAAAGAAAAAGAAAAAAAAAAAAAAAAAGGCCAGGCCATCGCCAAACCATTAAGCAGAATATCTGAGTGACACTCTGATTTTGCTCCTCCTGCTAATGCGACAGGAATTGAGCTGAACTAAAATGCTAAATGAATGAAGCCTATCTCGGCGTGGTTATTACCGGGGCAAACATCGGCCATGGAAAATAGCTTTAATTTCATAATAATTGCTGGATGGACGTGACACGTTAGAGACACAATATGGGGGTGAGAATAGCGGGAGAGAGGAGGAGGAGGGGGAGGAGGAGGAGGCAGGAAGAAGAAGGAGAGACACTCCTGTGTGTGGACGAATGCTGTTAGTTCAGCTGCACCACTCCTGCCCCCACACGCTGCCATTAACACGAACCCACTGAGAAGTGATGCAGCAGCAGGATCAGATGGAAGTGGAAGAAATTAGCTGCACTTTCATTAGCACACATGGAAATAAGAAACTTAAATTAGAAAGTGAAACACCCCCGAGTGGGCTCCTGCACTTAGGTCACAGGTTTACAGTTTAACACCTTTACAGTTCCCACTGTCAAAGCCTATCAATTCAACATGAATGGGCTATTAAATATCCATAATAGAATAGCATAAAAAAAAAAAATCCATGATGACTGTACTAATCATAGCTTTTAGTTTAAAAACCATCCATTATGCAGGCTTATGAAACCTGTGTTGCAGTGTTGAAGTAACGTAGTTGTTCTTAAAGAAGCAGATTCTTACTAAACCAGGAGGGATTTTCGGAGGAAACGGTCAAATATCCCCGACAAGCAGCAGCTAGAGGCTGCGCAGAAATAACATTAGGATGCAAAGCCACAGCCAAGCACAACATACAAGCTCCAAACACTTCACAACTTTATCAGTTTTCAGAACTGATATTCAGGTCTTCATCTCAGCGTGCTGGTGGTCATTTTGGGAAACGATTGCTGCGTTGATACCGTTTGAAGGCTGACTGAAGACTTTCATGTCTGCTGTGTCTACATTGATTGACAGTTTGCTCGCCCGCTGCTTTCTTGGCTATGACTTCGTCCTATATCTGACGTTTGGAGCATCTGTTTAAATAATGAATAACTTATATTTTCTTTCCTTCCAGATGTGTACTTTTGCTGTGCTTGTAGGAGTTACGCTAAGTAGAGTTACTTTGGTGACATTTACACTTGATGGCCTTTACCGTGTTTTAATCAGCGTAGCTCAAGTCACTTTTCCGCTTTGAGAATTAATATCCATCCGTCCGTTTTCTATAACAGTGAACCTTGAAGCCAGGGTGCAGGTCAGCGGTCCATCACAGGCCAAACACGGGGAGAACATGCAGACTGGGCGCATAAACTCCAAACTCAAATCCAGGAGGTTTTCACTGTGAGGCAAGAGTACAAACCACTACTTCACTGTTTCTCTTCATTTGTTTTTGTCTAGTTAAAATTGAAAATATCACTTCTCTTTACTCTCAACATCCTGCTGAGCTGCTTGGCAGCTGATTTTGTGGAGAATTTTCTTTTGCTGAAGATTTTCAAAAAGTCAATTGTTTAATTAGACCCGACTCCTTGTTCAAGTTTATGCATGAAGAATCTGGATGAAAGAGTCTGGGTGTAGATTTGAAATACAAATCCAGGTACGGTTTGATGATTTAAGTTCAGTTTTAGGAGCCAAAGTCTTGTTTTAGGAATTTAAAGAGTAAGATGTTTACTTTCAGGAGTCCAAGTCTGAAATAAAAAAAAAACATTTGCAAAAAAATACTTTATTAATACTAGAAGGGGAAAAAAAGAGGTATTTCAGGACTCTTGTTCTGAAATACAAGAGACCAGAAAAGTCCTGGTCAGGCTGAAAAAGTCCTCTAGTGTCCGTCCATTGAGACTGATCCAGTTCAAGAAGTCTGGGTCTCATTTAGAGTCCAGGTAACTTTGAAAGAGGTTTGTTCTTTGAGAGAATAGCAAAGGGTTAAAACAGAATCGGTAAGATGTAGAACTTGGATCTTTATCATGAATATAAACACAATATTCTCTAACTCCACTCTCAATAGTTTCAATAAATACAGCCAAAAGAGCCATATCTACCACAGGGCAGAAAAGTTACAATAAATCACACTAAATGAAAATGTTTAAAGTAAAATGAGATTTTCTTGAGACACGTGTTAAACTGCACTTGGTTCTCAGTAGAGACATTAGACCAGAGTGAAGCATTGCAGTGTATTTTGTAGGTGATTTGGAGGAACTTTTCCTTGGTGACCCGAGCTGTTTAAAATGCCTGGATACCTGCTGTAACACGATGTGAATAAGACTGTGCAGCTGAGAGCTGCTCCAAAACCAAAACGCTATCAGCCAAAAAGAAACATTGCACAATAGAAAATAGAAGATAAAAAATAAGAAGTGTGACAGATGTAAAGCCAGAGACATTAATATTTCCCAAAAGCAGTGAGAGCGAGTGCGTCCACACCTCGGTCCTGCCTTGATGTGCTGTTGCAAGTCTCCTCATCTGTGTTAAGTCGAAAAGCGGTGGAAACCTGGAGCTGAAAAGAACTGGCTGAAAAGCAGCCATCTGCCATGAAAACAGCCTTATTAGCTTCTTCCTGAATAAATCAAGATGACAGTGAACAATAATGACAAAACCACGCAGGTAAATGCCGATGCTTCACGGCTCCAAAGCCATCAAACCATTAATGGCTACCTCAAAATCTGCCAGGTCACTGCTCTGCATTTTTCCAACCGTTATTATTATTCAGTGATGAATATAAAGACCCTCTAAAGCTATAGGAGGGTAATTTAGCCAAATTTTGGACTGCGTTTGATTTTTAGCCTATTATTTCCACAGCCTGAAAAAGGGCAATTAGCCTCCTCGCTTGACGCAATACCTTTTACCCGATAGTTAGTCTTTTCATTTTTCTACAAAAAGCAACCCGCTGAGGGATTAAATGGGGGAGAAAATAGATGAAACTTTTCTTTCTTGGGCAAACAACAGCCTTATGCTGGCTGTGAAAAAAATCTCTTCTCTAGCCTGTGAAATAACAAGCTGCTTTGTGGCTCAGAAAGACTTTATGCAGGTTTAATATATTTTAGATTGTAGTCGTTGCATTAATTAACATGAAACATCTCGACATTAGATCTAATCCAATCTAATGTAATCCAATCAGTTTTTTTATTTTTTTTAAATCTCATTGAAACAGAATGACCCCTGAATTTTGGTCAAATTAAAGTATCACCATCATCTTCATCGTCTTCCATAAGACACATCACTGATCTGCAGGGTTATCATGTGACAAACTGATTGAACTTGTCCATTAATGTTCATTCTTAATCTTCAAGATTTTGGAGTTTTCTATTTGGAGCAGTGCAACAGTTTAATGTAAAGTGATGAATATTCAACTAACCCACACTTTGCAGTCATCCTCACTTTAAATGGTTTCATTAAAAGAATTTACAACAGGCTGAAGGGGGAGAGCAGATCATTTCACACTGGTTTTTCCACTTCGTTTGCTCAGTGCCTTACTGATGTGGCACACTAAGCTTAGAGCAGGGTGTTTTTATTATATTGTTTTCACAATAAGCAATATGCGGCTGCAAATGTTGTTATACTCCATGAAATCTACGATCAATTCAGTATTAAAATGTATTTCAATGGGAAAATCAAATTGTTTCACCCTACACTAATGAAAATTAACTAATCCTGCTGTGGAAAAGGAATCCCCTTGACCCCCAGATTCCTCCAGCTTCTTTTCTCCTTTAAAGATTTAGTTTGATCTTTAGAATGTGTTATCAATAGAGGTCTACAAGAAAGTTGAAAGATTTAGAGCTTCTGTGATGCCTGTTTTTTTTGTGTTTTTTTTAATGGGCACGGCTGAGAGACCAGTACACACTTCATTAAACTTGTAAAAATAGAATGAAGTCAATTCTATTCTATTATGTAGCACCCCATATAGCTACTTATAGACTCTTGTATTTTTTTTTGGCATTAAAAGATACTTTAAAGCACGTTAATTATAATGATCTGTTTCTCTTGCTTTCCTTTCTCTTTCGGAGCCACATGTCAGTTTTAGAGAGTTTTGCGACGACACACATTTGCAAGCTTCGCTCAGGTTCATGCTTTCGGTTCAGGTATCCCACATGGAGTTCTCTACTCAAACTATCGGATCACATTTGGTTTCCTTTGATCAGTGTTTGGTGTTTTTAGTAAGTCTGAAGTGTCTCAGCCAACGTAAAAAACCCCAAGCAAAAACAAAGAAACAAAAAAACCCCCACAACAACTAATGCACCTCTACACATCTCCAGTTATTGTACAACAACGTGTACATGATGTGGCTCAGCTGGTGAAGTGGATCATCTTTTTATTCCAAAACTTACTGGTTCAATAAATCATCGCTTGGTCCATTTGTTTAAGTGTGTGTGTGTGTGTGTGTGTGTGTGTGTGTGTGTGAGAGTAACTGTAAAACTAAAAATGTCTTATTTAAGTGAAATCCTCTCACGGTGTCTTAGAATATATATTTGAGGTTTTTTTTCTTTCTTTTTTTACACTCAATGTTATTCTAAACTGTTTACTAATGAATTCATATGCTGATAATCCAAGGTTAAAAAATGAGTTTTAAAGGTTTATAGTATTATAGTTTAACACTCAAACCATAAAGTTATAAATTGCTCTAAAGATATTTAATGACATTTTCCCCATTTCCTGACAGAGAAACACGCAGCTGTGAGAGAGCGACAATCTTCGCCACTAGATGTCCCTCTTGCTTTAGTCTAGAGCTCCACGATGTTGTGATCGGAGTGTGTATCTGAGCCATCTGTCTATGACTTGTCTCTCCAGACCCTGGGTTCATCCATCATGTCCAGAGGTTGCTAGTCTCTTTAAAATCAAACAAGAAAACATTTCTTTATTCCCCCTGCTTCGTCCCCTCTGTCCTCTTTTCTTCTCCATCCTCCAGGTTTCTCTTTCCGCCTGTTTTCCCCCCCATCCTGTTCTCTCCTGTCTCTTTCGGGTCTCCCTGCCTTCGATAAAAGAATCACTTTACTGTTTATACAAGAGGATTGGTGTTGTTAACAGGTGTAGGGTAATGGGATACCTACACTGGCAGGCGTACACGGGGAGCACCCCCCCCCCCCCCCCCCCCCCTTCCTCTTCCCTCACACTCACACCAAGCCATCCTCTTCTGATGGATTGCACCCACCATTCATCTAAATTATGTCACTGGCAATGAGCTATCAGTTCAATCTGGCCCAAACGAAGCACGGGGTTTGTTTCTGTTGACACTTCCTCAGCACTCACTTCTCCTCCTGATTACTGTCAGGGTCTGTAGGAGTGACGCAGCTCGGTCCCGGTTGGGTTTTTCACACTGCAGCACGCCTGTGTGTGTGTGTGTGTGTGTGTGTGTGTGTGTGTGTGTGTGTGTGTGTGTGTGTGTGTGTGTGTGTGTGTGTGTGTGTGTGTGTGTGTGTGTGTGTGTGTGGCCTTGTTTTCACCGCCACTCTCCAGCCGCTGAGAGGCTGCTTCTCAAGACGACGACTTCGCAAATTGCTGTTTCATGAACGCCGACGTGCTGTAAATGAACATTCGTCAGGTGAAAGTTTACCCAAGGAGTAAAAAAAAAAAAAGAAAAAAAAGAAAAGAGGCGCAGCTTTGTCATAAAATGTGGCGTCACTGTAAAGGTCAGCGTGCGGACCTGATTCTTCCACAGCTCATGGTGGCAGTGAGATCTGTCCTGTACCATATTAAAGTTCAAGCAGACTATTAGAGTTGTATCAATAAATAGGTGATCCTTTTCTCCAGCCATTGTACTCCGTTCCAGTCGTGTTGGATATCGTGTTTGTCTTCTCTTCCAGCTTTCTCCGAGCGTCTCCTCCTCCTCCTCCTCCTCCTCCTCCTCCTCCTCCTCCTCCTCCTCCTAGTGTTTAATTCCTCTTTCTCCTGGCATCCCTTAGAAATACTTTCAGCTGCATAACAGATGTTGAACACAGTTTTTCTTTCTTTCTTTCTTTCTTTCTTTCTTTCTTTCTTTCTTTCTTTCTTTCTTTCTTTCTTTCTGATAATGACAGAAACCTGTCCTCAGACACTAATGGCCGAAAGATTGATGATTTACATTCATCCGCAGCTTTTCTTTCTCTCCTTTTTTATTTCCCTCGATCGTCACCCTCTCAAATTTTTCAGCACGCCCTGAGGATTTTCATCCTCCTTCTGTCAATGTTTTGGGCGAGACGAGCAGAGAGTGAAAGGGCCTAGAGTGTTGATGTTAGTCCTTGTCCAGGAGCAGAGACTGATTTATGAAGGAAATTCCTAAAGCTGATTGTTTGACCACTGGTTAATTCATATGAGTGTGCTGAAGCCGTTTAAAGTCTTCCTCCCCTCTCGATGGCTAACAAACGTCTCTCAGTTTAGCCGTCTTACCCGGACGGGGGTGGAGAGCGACAAACAAGCATTCATCGCACTGGTTTTGTGATTCACTGGTTAATTGAGCCTAACGTGTTGTTAGGCTTGTTATTTCAGATAAATAACCCAATAAATGTTCCCCAGATTACATTATTACAGCAGTAAAATGTACCCAGGGAATCTGATCTTCTGTATAAAAAACAATAATAACAACAACAACAACAGAATAAAAAGAAGAAGAAGAAGAAGACGTGATCGTGCCTCCCCCATACTCATTGTTTTTTATTGAGTTCTTCGCCCACAGGAGCCAAATATAGAGCCGAAGTTGAGATAGAAATAATATGCAATACTTAGTCTTGAATCTACACTCCCAAACATTTTAAAATGCACATTTTACCCATGCCTGACAGCCGGTTCACAAGACTTACAAAAGAAAGCCCTTTCACAACATTTGCGTCATTCCTTTGATGTCTAGACATTATATGTTTTTCTTTTCATTCTCTCCTTTTTTTTTTTTTTTTGGTTGAGAAACTAAGAACCCCACATCTGACGGGCTAGTGTGTCATCTCCTAAGAGAGAGGTACTTGACTGAAGTCACTGTGTAGACAGTACAAAGCTTCCACATTGGTCCATATTCATGAAGGTGTAGCTATTACTGACATATTTTCTTATGGGAACAAATCACCAGCAGGGTGTGAAGATGCAGCAGTGTAGACTACAGTCTCTGGAGCTTTGTCACATTCAGCTGATCAGAGTCCAGTCTCTGCCTGGCGTCGGGGGAAGTTCCCATGGACAGGACAGTCTCTGCCCCCCCCCCCCCCCCCCCCCCCAGTGAGGAGAGCCAGGAGGAGGAGGGCTGAGTGAGAGGTTTGAGACCAAAAGTTAAAGAGACCCACAGAGACAGAACGAGGCAGCATCTGTTATGTATTGTGTGCTCAGCAGTTTGGGTTTGACCTCCACCGTCGCAGGGTTCAGGAAGAAATCTGACGTGAAAAGGATGTAAGAGTGGAATCATGGCCTGAAATAAGTGGAGAAAACTCCTCTTTGGTACGAATCTACAGATTAAAGTCTTATTCTTGTTCATGCAGCCATGAAAACTACAAATGGTCACAGTGTTACAACAAATGTGTTACAGCAGAAAACCTCCAGAGAGGAGACACACATTCCAGCAGAAAACTACTTTACATCTTAGAGATGAATCTTTTAAATTACTCCAAGATTACAGAACCATTGTGCATACACAATACACACTTTGGAGGAATGTTTTGCTTGTTTCACACACACACACACACACACACACACACACACACACACACACACACACACACACACACACACACACACACACACACACACACACACACACACACACACACACACACACACACACACACACAACCGACTATAGCTAATTATTCTTCTGCCACAAATGGGTCCAAATGTTTACATCGCATAATGAATTCATCTTGATTGATGCAGACATTTAAAAAAAATAATCCATTATTTACAGACCACTTCAGAACATATGACCTTAACAATTATGCTATTGATCAGCTGTGCTGATTGTTTTCGCTGTGTTTGCTGACACCATTTCTCTCCCTGCTAATGTTCCTCCTCCTGCACAATGACATTGAACATGCGCCGGGTTGCACACACATGGGAGTGAGGGTTAGCAACAAGTCAATAACCAAAACACAGCAGAGCAGTGAAGGTTGCGGAGGTGCTGCATGCATGCAGACTGCTAAGTGTGTGTCTACCTGAGAGCATTATGTGCTTGCGTGGCAAAGGGTTCTGTAGTCTGATACAAGGGCTAGGTATTCCTCCTTTACCTCATTAGTGCTGATTTACGCCACAGCTAGGTGAAAGAAGGCAGGATGCCCCCCCCCCCCCCCCGCCCACACACACACACACACACCACCACCACTACCACCACTTACACACAAACAGACACTCACACTAACACACACATACACACACGTTGCCCTGCTATCCCTCATTTTCCCTCTTCTCTCTCTCTTTTCCTATCTCTCTCCTTCTCATTCTCGCGCCGCGCGCAGACAATGGGGCCCTGGAGAATACCGGCTTGTGCTGAATTATTCAAATCAGCAGTGGCAGCAAGCCGGAGAGCAAAGGAGAGAGGCAAGGAGGTAGAGGAGAGAGCGAGAGAGAGAGGGAGAGAGGGGAAGAGGAAAAGAGCTACAAAAGTGAGAGAATGCCGGATGATGGGAAGAGGATTTGGATGGAGGGAGAAACAGACAGAGATAGAGGGGGAGAGAAAAGGCATTGTAGAAGTGGTGAATCTCGTTGTCTCTGCATGCAAATAGCCTTTTGCTCCTCTTCCCCTCTCTCACTCTCTCTCTCTCTCTCTCTCTCTCCCTCTCTATGAGTCACCCCCTGCCCTTCACTGCTTCATTAATACACATCTGTACCCTGGCCCTCCCCTCCCCTCCACCTCCTTCCTCCGCTCACCGAGGAAGAGTGAGGAGGAAGAGAGAAACAGAGGAGTGAGGAGGAGGAGGAGGCGGCGGTGCTGGTGGGGTGGGTTTGAGGCGGGTTGGAGCTCGACAGCAGCAGCACGCTGTTGGCAGGAGGAGAATGCGCCGGTAATTAGCCAGCAACGGTACAAACGGAAAAAAAAAAAGAAGGAAAAAAAAAAACCCAGGAAGGCGAAAGAAGAAGAGTGGGAAAGGAAAAAAAAAAAAAAGAGCAAAGCTCTGAAAACAAGCCTCCTGCCAGGCTGAACTCCCCAGAGGCAAGACCTGGACATGACGGTGTGCAGTCTGGGAACAAAGGAAGGAGAGGAGAGCTGGGGAAAAGATGGGAGGCTGAAGAGAGGGCCCATGACAGCACCTGCAGAGATGGAGACTCTGATTGTGTGTGTGTGTGTGTGTGTGTGTGTGTGTGTGTGTGTGTGTGTGTGTGTGTGTGTGTGTGTGTGTGTGTGTGTGTGTGTGTGTGTGTGTGTGTGCGTGTGTGTGTGTATCGTGCGTGTAGGCATTATATTCTTGTGATTGTGTATGCCTTTCAGAGGAAGATGCCTTCAGATGTACAGATTCAAGATTTATCACATTGTCTACCTCAGACTTTGGTACAGCCTCCATGTTTATTTGCTTTACATTTAAAATAATCTTCTGCAGAATTACAAGGCTACAATCCTGACAGACAGAATCTCTCTAATGTTGATTGGTTGTCTAAATCCCCTTATTTTTCACGGAGGCTGAACAGCAATTAAGATAAAAAAAAAAAAAGCAGCATTTCAAATATAAAGCCTGAGATACCAGCAACATATAATAAATCATAGCAACAGATCAGAATGTCAAAGAAAATTGCATTATTTTTCTGGTTTTAAATGGTCTTTATAACAGATTTAAACGTGGCTTAGCTAATCGGTCTTCAGTATTTGGCCAACACACAACGCTCTCTTGTATTCCCAACAGTGTAAATAGGCAAGGAGATTTCTTCAGGTCATAAGATTTTCTCCAATAACGTGACATAAAAGAACCTCTTTAAAGCCCAGTGTCATTGAAGGTTAATGAACTTAAGTTTGATGATGAAATTCTGACCTGTCATTACTAATTAACTAGGAGGTTTTAAATTTAGCTGCTGTGAGTTTTATAGGAAGCTTCAAAAGTGAGTGCAAGCGGAGACTTGTGTGTGTGTGTGTGTGTGTGTGTGTGTGTGTGTGTGTGTGTGTGTGTGCGCACGTAATAAGAGAGAGACAGAAAAGTTGACCCTTGAGTCCTTAGCGAAGCTCATTAGTGGGATAACTTGGTTCATTAAGTGTTGTGAGTGAGTGGTGCGAGCTGTGTGCGGATCGCACGCTGAGAAGCTGTCCTGATGTTTTACCCGGATTAATTTAAGTTTTTTTTTTTTTGCTTCAAAAGAAGAAACGGGATGTGATTCACACAATAGAGCGTTTTCATTCTCACGCACCTGCATGGTGTGGAGCATGATCTCACATGCTGAGTTAATCTCTCAGTCTCAGACACACCTGAGGAAAAAATGTGTCCCTGCAGGCATGCAGAGGTTTTCAGGGGGCCAATGTACACTTTTACACACTGTCAACAATTGACTGAGTGGCTCTTGTAAAATCAGGAATCTTTATTGGTGGAACCATGGATGTGTGTTAAATAAATTAATTCAGATTAGTGTGTATAAGAAAATGATATTGCACTGATTAAAGGCACCATTTGGCCAATGGTTTACTGACATCTGATCAAAGTTGACCTTTCACTTATAAAGGTCCACGATGGGCATGATGTACTTTTGTGGCGTGTTGGTCGACCGCACTCGAGATGGTGTTCAGTCGCGAGCGCCAGATTTCCCAGTCTCTCTTTAGGGTGAGGATGTCATCCACTGACTGCCGCAGGTATCGAGCTTCAGTATCCATGTAACTGAGAGTCCGCCTGCCTCTATGTGTAAATTATTACATGTCTTCCAAGGCAGTCCCTTGGTTGCCTTGAAGTCCTTCTTACTATCAGAGACAAATGATCCAACGTAGAGGTCGGGATCGCCAGCCTCTTGCAGCACAGTGCCATCGTTGGATTTGATAGACTGATGAACTTCATTCTCGCTGATCGTCATGTACGCAGTCTTCTTTGCATTGGGAAAGAGAGTTTAAGAGACTCTGTTTTACAGTTTATTTCAAGTTATTTCCACTTTGAAAGTCAAAGCTTATAAGTTCAGTTCACTAACTTCAGTTTGTAAGGAAGCGATTGTCTTTCAGGGGTGTACACTGTATGCTACAGGCCAAAACATGACCCACAGTAACATGATGAGTTGCTGAAATCACAGCTGGGACCAAACATTGGCAAGCAAAATTCATGCTTTATGGTAAGCACAATAACCTCTAAAAAAAAGCACAGGCCACAGAAATTTCTACAATGAAATTTGACTTTAGCTCAATTTGATGTTAGACGCGTGGTGTCTCTGCAGCCGTAGTTTCTGAAAACTGATATATGTTAGCAGCAACACATGCAGGCTTCAATGTAATATAACACCTAGAACATAGAAACAAGACAAATATAAAAAGATGAAGTGTGACATGTGTCCAAAATCCGAGTTAAAGGTACTGAGCAGAGTCTCTAACACTCCCTTCTCTCGCTATCATTGATGTGATGTAGCCTCACAGTCCAAACCTCTCATGCTTGGCTGTGGATCGATGTGTCCCCTGGTGTTTAAGGGCGTCAGACCGGTCCAGCCATGCTGAACCCCAGGAGAGACTCTGGCTGTGGGTTGACAAGCTCCACGCTTCCTTCCAGCACAGCAGCAGTCAGCCAAGCTGCCCACTCTCGCCGCTCGCCGTTTGGAGTGTCAGCCCGGTGTGCACCACTGGGAGGTGCGCTTGGCATCGCTGCTTTGTTGGTTACAGGGCTCAGATGGGCCACTGATGGGGCCTTCTGTCCAGCAGCCCCATGAGGGCAGACAGAAAGGGTGAGGGAGGAGACAGGTGTGTTTTTGTTCCACTTGTTGCCCCCTTGGTGCCACCACCACCACAGAGGGCAGGACAGGTGCTCATAACTCAAATTTTGGTGAAAGCAGAGAGGAAAAGACCGGGGGAGGAGGTTGGGGATGGGGGAGGGAGGCAAAAATGCGGAAAATGTGATGTGATGGTATGAAAATCTTTCTAACGAAATCTGCTCAGTAAAAATCAATAAAAGAATCATGCAGGATGCAGCTTGTGACAAAGACCTCCCCACTGTATACAGGCCTTTGCATACAATTTCCTTTGCTAACATATTCCCAGCCTGAGGCTAGAAACACATTTGCAGGAAATCCATTTTTCTCACAACTCCCTGGGCAGTTTTGAGCAGTCCCTTCACAGTCATCAGAGGCTTTTTGAAAATTATATGAATATTACACCATGCTCTTGGAGAAAACATTATGCAGGGTGTCTAGGTTGACGACTGTAGCGGAGTCAGGTCGTTTGGCTCAGCAGGTTGCACCGCTTTGAGTAATCAGGGTTTGGGGATTCTAATTAGGACAATTAAGTCCTAATTACAATGTAAACACATACGGCTGCCAAAACCCTAGACCCCTAGAGTGAGGCCTTTGTACCGTAACCTCCCATTCTGCTCCGCTGTCTAAAGAACAGCGTGGCCCCTCCACGTTCTGTACAGTCCTCACACAGATAGATCTCAATTGGTATGAAGTGCCAGCAGAAAGCTACGTCTGGAGATAACATTTAACCTTTGACCACTGCAGGCCACAACGTTCAGCACATAGATTTCTCAGTTAATATTTTAACAATATATATTCAATGAAGGACAGATTGCTATGATTCATTGATGTGACTCAGTCGAGCCCAGATGCTCCCTCAAGTCCTCCAATATGTGTTCTGCAGAGCCTGCTTGAAAATAGTAGACCCAGTGGACACAGTAACTGGCTCCTGCTGTCATATGTTCATTACTAAATGTAGGTGTTTTTTGTGGAAATTTGGTTGAGTTTTTCACTATTATTGAGGTAAATTTTGTTATTCAAAAGGAACTCTATCAGAAAAGGCGGCTGCAGCATTGCACTCCTCACTAACGTACATTTCCCACCTTGCATGTTGACGTCCTGCATGTAGCCGCTAATGTAGCCTCGAGGCAGCCTCGAGCAGAGATGAAGGGCAAGCTCCTTAAGTCTGGTCAGCTCACACCCTCAGAGTTTTACCCTTTGCTAACTTGTTGTGCACCGTTCCCTTTTTCACGTACACACTTCACACGATTCGTGCAGAGACCTTCACAGTGTTCCTTCATCAGATATGCCCTTAAGTTTTATATTCAATGTAGATAGCGGAGGAGCTTTAAACATCAAAGAGGTAATCAGTTTCGCAAACATGCATTGTGCTGGACGTGTGCTGGTATGGTAGACGTGTGTGTGTTTGTCTCTGTGATGGACTGTCCAGGTTGGACACCCTCTTTAGCGCTCTGTGAGCTGGGATCAGCTCCAGCGCCCAGCGAACCCAAGTTGGATGAAGCTGACTTATAAGATTGATGTATTGTGCTTTCTTCAGACCCACAAAGTGAAATCCATTTCTATGACAGTGTGAGTGAGGATACACACAAAAATATGCAGGCATTCATGTGCCGCCCAGAATTTCTTTGTTTACAAGCACACAGGAAAGTAAACTGGATGCTTGTTTTGGGCCCTGCATTAGTGGAGGCTCCTCCAGACTCTACAAAGAAGCTTTTCTTTTCCGTGTGTGGGGATAACGGTCATTATTTTTTTTCCTATGTACACGTCTTGAATCCCCATATCCTCAGCTGTCATATATATAAAAACGTGCTTGAGGATACAGAAACCATGAAGTGGCCTTTGTGGTTAGAACTATTAAACAATAAGCATGAGATGAGCTCCAATTCGTAGCAGTGGCTCACGTGCCAAGAAAACGTAATGCATGTAATTATTTGTTCCAAAACATTTGCAGCAATCGCTCCAGGGTTTCCAAACTGCATTTGACCAACTTGCAGCAACAATGCAAACAGAAAAAAAAAAAGAAAAATCTCAACTGACGACAATTGAAAAAGGAGGTGGGAGTGAGCAGACACAGGCTGCAGACAGGACAGTGCTGGTTGTTGGCCCATCAGCTCTGGAGGCTAAGAGATGGGGAAACATAAAGCGGAGAAGCTTCTTGGAGAGAGAGCAAAAGGGTGACAGGGTGTCAGGGCCGCTGACACCTCCCAGGATTTTTGCAGCAGAGAAAAGAACGAGGTTTGCAGAGGTCGACAAGCCACCACGAGCTGTTATACCTGTGAGGTGGAAAAAAATATTCTCAGGTTTCTTTTACTCATCACCTCTTCTTTTTATAAAACTGAGGCGCTGATTTTCCTCCATCCATCTCTTCAACAGTCTTCTAATTTAACACTTGTCCTGTTTGGCAGTGAGTCTGAGAGTGTAATTGGCAGCGGGCCTCAGCATGATAAGGTGATGAACTGTACTTAGTCTCCGATGTCCAGGTTTGTTCAGACATACTAATTCTATGTAGTTTCATATGACACATCCACACATCTTAATATAGATTCTGTCATTTGTATATTCCCTATTTGATGTTACTCATATTAAAGATGAGGATTTTACTATATTGAGTTGTGTTTCTAGTGGGGTTCAGTGAAATCCTGATAAAATAAATAAGTGTGGGGTAAATCTATAAATCTTTCTATGAAAGCATACTTTTAGAAAACAAATTATTGTCAGTGTAATGTACAGGAATTGAAATGATGAAGTATACTTTAGTGTGAAAGCTGTGATCTGTAAAGACTTTCCAGATATTCCCAAAGCAAGTAGAATAAGATCTTTTCCTGACCATGGATGTCGTGAGCTGCTGTGAACAATAATGTCTAAAATGATAGGAAGTCTATGTTTCAATCAATATTTACTACTTGGTGTGAGCTAAAGCATAAGACAGCCTCCTAAAACTCCCATCTTAGAAGATAAAAAAAATAAAAAATGAAGAAATCTTCTGAATTCAAAGCCGTATGACAGCTTATAGATCACCAAGCTTAGCCTCCTCATTCACCCCATCTCCAATACCACATAGGCACCCTAATTGTCATGCCACTTCCAATTACACATGTCATTCGTCATGCTATGCTTTCATGCCTGTGTGCCCCACCAGCTGCTCCGGGCGGGGGCATGAGGTGAGGAGAGGGCAAGGTGTCATTGTACCATGTATTAATCCCACAGAAAAACTCAACTGAAACATCTCTTTGAGGAAAGTTTTCTTATTACCAAGAGAACAATTAAGCTAAGTGCTGGAATTTGAATATGCAGTGTAACCCCTACAAGGTAGAGCACAGAATTAATTCTGTTTTAATAAACAATGATTCAAGAGACTAAATGCCCCCCCCCCCCCCCCCTATATTTTAGCAATGTAAAAGAATACTGTTCCACTTACTTTTAAAGTTTGGAATTATATTTCACAAATATGTAGTTTGTCAAGGTTTCTCACAAAAGAAAATATAATCACTGTAGGTTCTCAGCCTCTGGGCAAGAACATCTGGAAAAAAGCTGTGTTAAGTACAGGAGGAATACATTTGAACAGCTTGATATTAGACAGCTTTTGTTCTGTCTCATTACCTTGGCAAATGTAATCTAGGACTCCAAAAGACATCCTTTTAAGAGCGCGCACACACACACCCTCCTCAGTAGTATTTCCCAGGTACACTCTTTTCTTTCGGAGAAAAGCTGGACCTGACAGCTCCTCCACCCCAACCTGCCACCACTTGGACAAAGCAGAAACTATATTCGGCAAATGAGGCAGGGAACGGGGGCCATGCTTGACTGGCCCGAAGGTGAAGGCAGAAGACTGTGTCCGAGAGAGTGGAGGAGGAACCTGAAGCCTTTCCAAATGAGACCGTTGCACAGCCATGATGATCTCACTTCCTGCTGGGAAGGTTTTGTGGAGCGACCTGCAATGTTGAGGAGCTGGCCCGAAGCCATCGCAGCCGCAGAAGGTCCGAAATGCAGGAGTTCATATATGCGTACGTCAAAACATTGATCGCAGAGAGGAAAGTGAGAAAACCTCAGTGTATTGTCTGAGGCTCCTCAGAATTATACGTGATCAGAAATGCAGGGAAGTCATCTTAAATCTCATTGTGTCTGTGTGTTTGCAGGGGTAGAAGTATACCATTAAAGTATTCACATTACTGTAGGTAGGTCATATTTTGGATTTAGTAGTATGTTCGTCTTCCCCATCCAATAACTTTATTCTTATCAGTTTATTCATATTGGATCTTTTGAGCTTATTCAAAGCAAATCAGCATGATGTATCTGTCATCTATTTTATGCTTGGTATGAATGCAGCGCAAATAAATCAAATGACTGCTATTGAGTAGTTTTTGACTACTTTTTTGAAGCACCCTAACAGTAGTTTGTCTAGCATACATTTTATGTGGTCCTCTGTACTCGAGTACTTGAGTGTACCTGCTGGAATATAATACACAGGTGTTTGGTGACGTGGGAGAAAGATTTGTGGAGGAAGACTACAGTAAACCGCTACATTTGTAATTGTTGCTTTTTTACTTTTGAACTTGTTTAAAAGCAACTCTTCATCTCTCTTCGATATCACTCTATATGAAGGCCAACAGGTACAAGCACTCCTTCACCCCAAAACCCCCTTTGCCAACTGAATTTGGGACAGGGTGACCGGAGTCGTACATTATCTGATAATGTGGCTTCTCAGCGCGAGGCAGGAACTTATAATATGTTATTTATGTTTTACACTTTGCTTTTTATTTATTTCTATTACATTTTGTTAATACTCTGCATTTTTGAACTGTGCTGATCAAACTCAAGGTCATAAGGGAATGGAACTGATCCCAGCTGACTATACGAGGGCAGGATTCAACCTGGACAAGTCACCAGTCAATCACAGAACAAACACAGAGAGACGCAATGAAAAAACACTCCCATCCACCACGATGAGAAACTTTAGACTCACCACTCAGCCTCAAATGTATGTTTTAGGCCAATGGGAGTTTGGGTCACTACCAGCATGTTGTGCCATGTCTGCCAAACCATCCAGGGTCCACAACACGCGTTTTTATTTATTTATTTATTTTTTTTAGTGTTGAGAAGTTACAACAGGGTGGCAATTGTCGTTACACGACATGGTTCTTCTTTTTCAATTTTGTGAAGGGTAAATCTATTTATTACCTTTATTGACTTAATCTCAGTGTTTCTTTGCTGATTTTCTTTTTCTTTTAATAAGGACGCTATCATTGGATACTTAGCAAACATTATCCTCAACTTCTTTAAACAAAGTTAACAGTATTTGTTAATAAACATGTCTAGAAAGTGGGCATGAAGCGACTGTATGGTCACGTGGTTTCGTTTATTGTGACGCTGGTCGGGTTTGTTATCGCTGCAGGGCTCCAGACATCGAGAGAAAGGCGCTTATCAGCAGTGAAGTTAGTTGTTTCGCAACTCAAATGGTCCCTCAGGTTTCAGACCTTTTGCATAAAGTGTGTTGATTTAATAAATACTTGTCCGAAAGTTTCTGGTTAATACGATATAAGATAATGCTCAAACAAGTGTGGTCTGCCACTTCCTCCGCCGCCGGACATAAACTTTTATCCATCTGAATGACGGTGTATGAAACATGGTTCATAAAACAAATTGTCATTATAAAACACATAAAGACATTTTGAGAGTAGCAGATAGATTGTGGAGTGAGAGATAGTTGAAAAGGAGGAGCTATTGTGTGCAGAGCCTTTTTCCTGTGCTGCTTCCTCTTTTATGGTCTGACCTTTCTCTTAATTGGCTGCCATGTCTTTACGCAGAGATTCTGTTGGTCTCCCAGCCAAGTAATTTCTCCTCTTCTCCCAGCTAAACCGTCTCCCTCTGACCCATAAATTGGAAGTACTTTAACCTTTCCTGAGTGTTCACTTTATAGTGCTCTCTTTATTCTTTTATTATGCAGATGAGATACATTTTCAGATTTCAAATAGTGACTCATATCACTCAAACCTGCTGTTTATAAAATTCTTTTAATGCTCAAACTTATGTTGTGAAGGCACTGTTAAAGTTATAATAAAATACAAAATGCTAATGCTAATGCTGTGCATATAAGCTTTTCCGATTGCCAAGAAAATAAAATGTCTTTATAATACGCAATAAACCCTAATTCACCTAAATTAACAGAGAAAAAGCAAAGCTTAATACTGTCATTATACGGAAAGACATCTCATTTTGATTATCATCCAGTTATCTACGGAAGCCATTATGTGTGCATTAATCAACCATCTAATAGGCTAAACAAGGTTTATAATATATCTGGGGAAGAGTATGTGTGTGCTCCTGGTCTAATATACTTGATGTATTGATATGTTTATTTCAATTTATTTCAAGACCTCATCCTGCGACTCTGACCCCGAAATCAATACCTTCATTTATGGTCCACCACCTTCAATCAATTCTGGCCCCGTCTTCTCTCCACAATGGACTGCCTCTGACTGGACACATGTAAGCAGAGCTCCGCTGCTCTCTTTTTTTTCAGCCGGCTGCCTTCTGTGTCGCTGTGCAGTGGGAGGTAACTGGTCACTCAAATCCCAGATTGGCTGCTGGTCATCATCCTCCAGCCTTCCCCCGGCTCTTTGCTCTCCTGCCCTCCTCTCTTGCCGTTCGTTCCTTTCGGCTTTCACCTCCCCGCTCATGCTGGTGACTGGCAGCTTTACGACTCTGATTCATGATAAACAAAGCATACAGCCAAGCGCAGAATGAGAGAGGCACATGCAGAACAAATGCAAATGTCCCTTAGTTCTGTCATGAGCCTCTTCTCCTCTCATGCGTCACCCTCCGTCTCATCGTCTGTGGCACGCTTATCAGCAGAAATGTATAATCTCATTGCTTTGATATATGGGCGATGTGTACATGAAGGAATGATGGGACAGCCCTTTGACCGCACTGCAAAATTGTATTCCTACCCACAAAAAAAAACAAAACAAACAAAAAAAACCTGTTAGGAACCTGGCGAAGAAGATCTGTCTGTTTAGGCCAGGTCATCTCATCTTAGACAAGCATATGGTTGAGGAGAGCCAGGAGGTTTTATCCTTCTTAAAAAGCATGCATGAGCTGGTAGCATTGCTCAAACAGCCCTTTGCCTCCCCTGGATTTATTAGCCAATTTCCACTACCATTGTCTTTCACTTCAATCTCAGAAGTGAGGGTGCAGCGGGCAGAATATAGGGCTGCAATCATCCAAGTGTGTGGCGACAAAACCTCCAGCGCTTGCACCTGGAACTCAATAGATATTCATGAACATTCTCGTATTTAGAGAAGGAAATAACTTAATACCGACAGTGTCGATGGAATAATAGCCATTTCCTGCCTGACTTGCAGCCCCTCAGAAAATGAGATTGCGCCGGCCGTCATTTTTCTTGTCTGCTGGGTGTTTCCACGCTGAAGTCTATGGCCGTCGCGATGCTCCCTGCATTGGCAATGAGGTACAGATAGAGAGGGGTGGAAGCAAGAGGGAGGGCGAGAGCGAGCAAGGGTGACTTAAGCAGGAGAGAGAGGATTTGTTGTCAGATTTACCATGAATAAAAATGGAGGTTAAACAGAAAATAAAAACATAAAGTGTAACAGAATCATAATACCTATAATTTTCTGAAATAGTGGATAAAAAACTGGTTTCCTCGGGCGGAAAACCTCCCAGGCTTCGGTGTGAACCCGGTGAAACTCGACCCAGCTCCCTGAGATGCTGCTCCCCAACTGAGCCAAGGCAAATATTGCATTTGTACCGTGATTAAGATTGATTACTTCTGTATGGGATGGGGATACAAGCATGTCCGCTAAGGAAGAGAGACAGAAAAAAAACAAGAAAAAAGAGAGTGAGGAGGAGAAGATAGAAGAGGGAACTGAGTGACATAAATGGATGCCTGGCCTGAGAGACAAAGGAATCTTTTCAAACTATTCCTTACCATTACTTGGCCTGTCACGTTACTCCCCTCTACCGGTCTTATAAATTAACCATCTCACAGAGAACCTCAATTCTGCAACCCTCTCCATCCTCCACAATTAGGTTTCTCCTCTTTGTAAGCCTTCCTTATCTCTTTCTTTTACCGGGGCCTTCATCAGCATGGACATTCATCACGATTTTCCTTTTCGTTTCGTTCTTTTTCAGCGTTCCACTCTCACAAGTGCTCTGCATTCATCATGAGTTACAAGAAGTTTTCCAGCAGGGTGTTTTAAGCTACTTGTACTAGATTTGGTCCTTTAAGAAATGAATACTGCCTCTGCGCACGCACAATAGACTGCATATAACTCCAAAATGTAGTGCTGGTTGTAAGTTCAGTAAAGCCTGACATGCTTTTGGCTTGGTCTGATGCTGCAAGATCATAAAAGAATCTTGGACTTTTAGTGCCGGCAGGTGTTATGAGGTTGGACTTCTCAGCACCCGAGTGGCCCGGTTCCCTTGTGGGTCTCTGGAGAAAGCAAGTAGACCAGATCCATGGATGGATGGCTGAGTTTGGGCTATTTTAGGGAGCTTCTTGACCGGGCACACAAGCAGCAGCTCTGAGGAAGTAAACCTGGTGACTTTGGGCTGAGTTGAAGAACGGCACTCCATGGGTTGTCCTGTGAGAAGCAGAGATGGAGAGAAAAAGGTAATTTTGTGTGCAACAACAGTATGAATTTGAGCTGTTTTACTATATCCAGCTCCGATTTGTAATAAGGATGTATGTACAGCAAAAGACTGTGCTGTGGAGAAGTGTTGCTGCTATCCAGGGAGCTGGGGGTGGTGGTGGTGGTGGTGTTTAAATTAATTTGATCTTAGATGCCTCAGAGACGGGGCTGGTGTGAGCTCGCCACGCACCCGGACAGAAACCTGAGCAGATTGCTGCTTTGTATTCCAAATTAATTGGCCTCTGAAGATTGCCCTCCGCCCCTCACAACACTACTGATGCACATTTTCCTTCTCTCAATTAAAAGTGTGTACCCCACTAGCAGCCCTCTCCCCTGGATTCCAATGACTTCTCTCTCCCCTTGTTACCGAGAACAAACTGGGCCTTCACATCCGAGCTCAGCGTGACTGTGAGGAAAAAGCACAAAATTAGGAGGCAGGAAGAATTACACAGTCCATCAGTCTGACTGTGCAGTGATTGTCATTAATTGTGCCTCACCAGAAAAGGTTGGTCATATCATACCATTTATGAAACTCATTCTATGACAACACATAAAATGCTTGCTGCTCAGCCAAATCTTTCTATCTTTATAACCATTTTGATGCAAATAAAACAAAATAAAAACAAATAAATCCACAATGAAAGCTTGATAGACTCTCTCTTATGTGACACAGTTTACCTCCTGAGCGGCCTCAGCGTGCTTCACATGACCAGCCACATTCAGCCATTCATTCACGATCGTTCACACACCAAAGGTGGCCAAAGAGCTCATATTCTCCACTCAATGGGCAATAAAAACTGCTCTCTTTTGCACGGTGTAACTGTACTTAATGCACCATGGTTCCTTTGCACTATTACGCTATTTGCACAACCTGGATGTGCAGTAAATGTGCAGAAGAAAATGATACCTGTCTGCAAGTGCCACCAGTTTCTACACTGTTTATGTCTCCATACAGTTTGCTTATATTTCCATTGTGCTGTTGCTGTAAGTTGTTTTGTTGTACAATTATACAAATAAAACTTCTCCAATACTATACAACTAGAAATAGTGTCATGGCATGACAGGCTGGTAATAATACCCGTTTAACTCATTTAGAAGTCAGAAAGTACTGGTTCAGAAATGTATTTGTGTACATTTTCTATTACAGTATTACTAAAACATAGTATATTAAAACTCAGTTTTTCAAGTAAGACTTAATCTAAATTGTGTAATGAGGATATGGTAAATGCTTTAAAGTATGTAATAGATGAAAAAATAGCAGGTATTTTTGTATCAAAATCTGCTCACGCTCTAAACTAGATGCCACATTTCTGATTTCTTGGAGAAGAACGAACAGATATTTGTGTTCAAATGTACAAAGTAGGACTTAAAAGTCACCTTGTGTACTTTATTACCTCCTACATCTGTCACACACTCGAGCGCCAATGTTAAGGCCATGCAGAATGTTTGCAGAACACTCAGTGAAACCTCAGTGCCTAAGGACGCTTCGACACATGGACAGGTTGAGATGGATTGAACTTCCAACCTCCGGATTAGATGACAAACCCACTGGGTAAGCTGTGGGTCAGTTGTTTGGCCATCAAGTCTGCATAAGTTGTGCTCCAATGATTTCCTGCCGAAAAAAACTGCTGTGCAAAAATCCATAGTTGAACGTATCCATTGTTCCTGGCATGAACTAGTTTTAGAGAGAAGCTATGAAGAATATGAGGGGGAAGAGAATCATTTTCAAGCTGTACAAGATAGATACAGTTTAATACCAATTATATATATGAATGTAATAGTAAATAGTGATGCATTCAACTCGTCGGAAAAACTTTAGAACATCTTCCTCTTTACTAGTCGGAACCTGTAATATTAGATGTTGAGCATAAAAAAGAGTAACGTACAAAGTCAACTGTCATGAAGCTGCTCACCACTAGTTGGGGCTAAAGTACATCAGACGCAGGCACTGCGTCACGCTTCACGTGAAAAAACTTGCTTTTTGCTTTTTCATTTCAGAAAAACTTCACGTTTACACAGCAACATTTTAAAAATGATGTCCGTTCACACCGAAGTGACATAAATGGCGAAAACAATGTAGTTTTCGCGTTTGGCCACGAGCTGGTGCTGTTTGTTTTTGTAATGAAAGCAAAAGAATATGCTCGCAGAGAACAATACGCTATAAACATTAACAATTGGCGAATACACAGACATTTGTATGGAGAGAGGATGACGTTGGATTGCTATCATGGTGACTCTAAACTATAAACATCCCAAGTCTCAGGAGAATATGAACTGGGAGTCATGACACTCTGGAGGCAAACGTTGTTATTATCAGTCTACTTGCAAATGCAGAGAAAGTGTTTACTATGGCAGTGGTGCGCATGTGCACATTCTCCCGTTTCCATGGAGACAAAGTTGGAGCGTTTTTTTGAAAAGCTCCAAGTTGGGAGCCGTTTTCAAAAAGTTGCATTTTCAGTGTCTCTAAGGACTGTTGTCATGTAAACAAACACCCAAAATGCAGTGAACGTTTTTTTCTATTGAGGATCTCAGTTCCCTGTGACCGGATGTTAAACAGCGCAGTGTAAAGCTGTAGAAATGTTCTCTCACAAATCTATCGTAGTGTATCAGCACTTTTTTGAACTAAAAAAGAAAACAAATTAACCTGTATAACCTGTGTAAGGCCTTTAAAAAAAACAAAAACAAAAGAAAAACAACACTATATCACTGCGCTAGAGCAATGCTCAACCACTGCTTCCACTTTACTTTCTCAAAGGCTTCAGTAAGTAAACAGAGTAAGTTTGGCCTGAATATGTACTTGTTGCAAAGTGATAACGACCACAGTGACGGAAGGAGCTCCAGACAGCAGGATTAACAATCTGGTGGGGTTGCAGAAAAATGGGATTAAAGGCTTTAAATGGTTCCTAATTTTGAAGTTTGAAGTTTTAAAAGACAAAATGTTAAGTACTTGATAATAAACTGTGCTGAATTTTGAGTTGACATGTTCTGTTTTGATATTACTCAGCTAGTCGAAATTGAAATTTGTGTTTGGTCAACAGAGAAATTTGGGGCCAGAAGCGGCCATAATGGTAAAAATGATGAAGTTTAGTGCACCCTCACAGTAATGGGAACATTTACACGCTTAATTTGCTGGGTTGCTAATCTCACTCTAAAACAATAAAAGGACTAGAGGGTAAAACTAGATATTTCTCCGTACACACGGTGACAAAATGCCCCACAAACAGACAGTTATGGCTCATTATCTGATATATTTGTAAATTGTTTCATGTATACTTGTTGTTGGCCTTGCAGCGGTTTAACTTTACTCAACATAATTAATGAAAAGCTTTTGTCTGGTGAAAGTAAAAAAAAAAAAAAAAAAAAAAAAAAAAAAAGCACATTTAATTGAACTGCCGCCAGCCCATGTTTTTTTTTTTCCCCCTCCCACTTCCATATCAATTACTGAGGTTTATGTGTGGCAGTGTGCATTACATGTGAAATGTGGCCTGCGAAACAGGCCTGATTGTTTGGTTGTTGTGTTCTTTATGTAGTGTGAAAGCTCCCTGAGCAGCAGGGGGGCAGTTTACAGCTCCACCTGCAAAACACACAAGACATTATCATCATGCTCCCTTACAACTGATACCCACCCTCAATACACTCGCAGGAATGATATCAGCCATAACAAAATGGTGATGATAAACAAACAGAAAATATCTCGTGTGCGGCGTACATACGAGATCTGTGTTTGATCCCTTATACCATAACCTTCTTTGTAAAGTCAATGAAGCGGAAAAGTGGTGTCTTGAAGTAAAAATAGTGGAAAAGTGTTCACAGCTGACATATTTATTTATGAGAGATTAGAAGTTGAGGGGAAGTAGAAATGTAGGATGAATCTATTTATTGAACAAAGGACAGCAAAACACCACAACAAACATCAGGAGGAAAAGAAGACGAAAAAAAAGAAAACACAGTCGAGATCCAAGATATTTCAGTCAGGAGAGATGTGAAAATGTTCTCGGAGGAGAATTGCCCCTGCGGACAACAAATGCCAAAACAACTCTGACAAAGAAAGAAAGGAGGAAAATATGAGCGAACAGAAGGAACAACAATTATTTATGTAAATAATGTGCCATTGCTGCTTATAATTAGTGGGAAAATTAAGCAGAAAAGAAAAGAGGGGGGGGGGAAAAACATCACGCGTGTCACCCAACTAATTTTTCTCATGCAAATTAACAATTGAAATTATAAATGGAAATGGTGTTGTTGTGATGGAGAGAGAAAGAGAGAGGGAGCACTGAGAGATGCCCTGCTCATCCCCCCTTCCTTTTCTTTACTCTGTTTGGAATTCATTAGCTGGTGAGACGAGCAGAGGCAGATGTAGTTTGACACAAAGGGTGAAGTTGATAGCAGCATCAGGAGGAGAGAGAAGTTCTGATTACTGTTTCGGATGGATCTGACTTGAAATATATCTGTGTGCTACACGAGGGGCAAACACAAAACATTTCAGTCAGTTTGAGACGCAAACACTCCAACCATCATGCTTTGTGGTCGTTATTTGAATTTGAATTAAAACATTTTCTTTTAATAGATGGCTCCTTGAGATGTAGAGTCTAATATTTTAAGGTAACAAAACAAAAACACCTGAAATGACCAGCACTGCACATACACTAGTCTACAAAGACATCGTCACAATACATTCTGATGATATTTTAAAATCCAAATAAAACAGGGCTGCTCGCTCTCATGCATCAAGAGTGAAGCTTGTGCTGTGAATGATCTCAAACTCATCATATTTCTTCACCAGGACATTTCACATTAAAGGATTCTTACACGGCATTTTGGTTTGCACTCACCTCACAGCGTGGTTTATTTCAGCCCGCGTGTTTCGGCCTTACTGCCAAGGGTTTGCATGTTCTCCCTCTGTATGTGTGTGTCTGTGGGTTTTTTATTTTGAACATTCCAGTTTCCTCACAAAATCCAAAAAAACATGTGTCTGAGATTAACGGTGACCCTAAATTGCCCCTTGGTGTGAATATGACTGTTTGTCTATGTTGGACAAGTCATATGTTGTTGTTCATTGCTGTTGGGACCCACAGTAGATAAAAATCATGAAAAGAGGCATGCTAATACTTTTTCTTTGAAAGTGGCAGTCAGCTGGGTTGGTCCTCATATAGATAACTTCATTCAAGTTTGCACGACAGCTTATTTTACACTTTTAACTGGTCTTCCTTATATTTGTTACACTCAACTTGACCATGTGTGCTTTAAAAAAAAGATTTTTACATTTGTTTTGAACACAATATTTGTGGTCAGAAAGCACATAATTACAACTCTATACAGCAAAACCTCTTTTTAAAGTTAAATGCACACGTGTGGTCAGTGGACAGGTCAGTGACAGTGTCAGTTTTTGTTTTTGTTGGTTTGTTTCCTGTGCGTTTGTCCTGATGTCCTGTGCTTGAGTGTAATCGCTGACCTGCGCTCTCACTACCTGTCCATAACACCACTGTGTCAATATGCACGGATCCTGGTGAGCTGAGGTGCTGACACAGTTATCAGACACCAAATCCCCATTGCTCTCCCAGTGAGATGCGCTGGTTGCACGGACTATAAAGGCAGTGTCAATGAGGGTGTGATAACTGTGAAAGTCTGTCTACATGTGTCTCCTGTCGGCTCGTCTCTCCTGTTCCCCCCTTGCTCACCACCAGTACCTCACACACACACACACACACACACACACACACACACACACACACACACACACACACACACACACACACACACACACACACACACACACACACACACAAACACGCACACACACACACACACACACACACACACACACACACACGCTCACACACATACTGCGACCTGCTTTCTGCCTCCCCTCTGTCATTGGGAAGTGTTTTTAAAAGAAGGAGCCGGGATCAAACGAAGTCGGAAAATGCCTGTCTGGCGTTCATCTGACAGCCCTGCATCCTGAACCCTTTTAAAAGAGGGTGCAGAGGAAAAAAGGGAAGAAGAAAATAGGACATGTTTCGCACAATTTATGCAGCGTTAATTTTCCAGCCCCCGCGTCGACTGTTTACAGAGTCCTGCGCATCTCAAACCTCCCTCTCTTGTTCTCTCTGTTCCCCCCTCCCTCACCACCACCTCTCAAACCACAATCCCTCCTTCACTTTTCCTCCCACCCCTCTCACTTTTTCTGTGGCTTATGTTATTCTTATTATTTTTTTTTCCTTCCCTCTCAGTCTTTTTTGTGTCACTAGTGAGGATGCTCTCCCTTGGGGTGGCTAAATTTACATCTCTCCATATGACAAACACAAACAAAGAAGCAAATAAATCAAATGTGAGGTAGAGAGAGAAAGAAGAAAAAACAGCAGAAATAGGCTGTGCATGTCAGTTTCAGAACATACATATATATATATATATGTATGTATATATATATATATATATATATAGTAGTGCAGCATTGGTTGTAATGACTGAATAAACCGTCCTTGGAACGAATGTTTGTTTTTGTTTGAAGAGCATGAAGATAAAGTGCTAGTCTTAAAACATGACAATCCCGCCCAGCAGCAGTTGGCTTGACAGATTTTTGGATGAAATTATAATAGATAATGATAATGGTAATAAGAGTAATAAATGCATTGAGCAGAAGTTTGAGGTAGATGTGTGCGCTCATATCATCAAGGCCTGAAGTGTTTGTGTGGTGCAGAACCGAGGGACTCAACTGGACAGGAGGCGCCATTACCTCAACACCGGCGCGCTGTCACCTGTCACCCCCTCCCCTCCGGGGACCATGCTACATCCAGGTTGGATGTGTGTGTGGGTGAGTGTGAGTTTGAGTGTGTGTCAGAGACATCAGGAGAAACTAAGCTCTCCCAACACTTTCACTTCTCCCCCTACACCGGCTCGGCGTGCAGCGAAATTTCAATCGTGAAAATTCAAGCTGCAAGAAACAAAACCCAAAAGATTGCTTCTTGGTTTGTATGTATGTGTGTATGTATGTATGTGTGTATGTGTGTATGTATGTATGTATGTATGTATGTATGTATGTATGTATGTATGTATGTATGTATGTATGTATGTATGTATGTATGTATGTATGTATGTATGTATGTATGTATGTATGTATGTATGTATGTATGTATGTATGTATGTATGTATGTGTCATCAATGTATTCAAAAGCTTTTATTTATTTCCTCCTGCTGCTCCTATATCTGAACATTGAGAGGAGATTTGGGTGGAGGCTTTGGTAAAAACGGGGGGTGTTAATGGGGGTGGTTGATCAGTCTCTCCTCAAATGTGAGTGTGTGTGTGTGTCTGTGCGCGTGGCGTCAGTACTTGTGACAAGCAGAGGAGCCCTGCTGTTTCTCAGCGCGTCCTCTCTGATACATTATTAATTAGGCAGCGTTTAGAGTAACGAGCAGAGCATTTGAGCCCCCTCTCCCACCCGCCCTCAGTGACACGCTCCCTGGGAATCCGCTGTGTGACTGCAGATCAGAGGAAGCGACAATCCGACACTGCATCACCACCTTCCAGGAATACCAGAGAGCCGGGCTCCCTGGGAGATGGAAGGCAGGAAGCATCGCTCTGCCTCCATCCGTGTCTGCTGACACACATTCACGCTGGCTTGGTGGACTTTTTGCACACTGACACGATGTAGCCTGTACCTTCTTGCTGCCAGAGGTGAAAAGTAACTAAGTACTTTACTCTTATTGCACTGTGGCTTTTTCACATTGGATATCTAACATTGGTGGTGACACTGTGCTTTGAAACGTTCTGTATTCACTTAATCCGAACAATTAGATTTACTGGTCTTCATTGATTTGTTTTCTAATCTTAAAGCACTTTCCTTTTACAAGTGAAGTTCCTTGGCCAAGATGCTTAAATCTAACATGTTTACAATAAAGTGACTTGACTTCTCTGTTGTGAGGAAAACGGTTACATCCATTACACTTTATATGATGACTGATCACCATCGCCACTAAAAGGTCTGGTTATATTGCTGGAATATACGAATAAGTTGAACATGACTATAATCATATGGAAAGTTGAATTATCTACTAAATAGATACCTAAATATCAAAATAATACAACACATAATCCAAAAATGTATTTCTGAAGAGTCTTTGAGTAAGTATGAGGTGAAAGTTTGTCGTTATATTGTGTGTTTTCACCTCTGACACGGTCCAGTGTTCTGCCCAGGAGGGGACTGGAGATCAAGAAGAAGAAGAAGAAGAAGAAGAAGAAGAAGAAGAAGAAGAAGAAGAAGAAGAAGAAGAAGCTTTATTGTCATTGTTCAAGTACAAACCAGCAACTTTGAGATAGGAAGACATCCCACTGTACCAAATGAGCTGCCCTGGAACAATAAATATTTAACGCTGTGTACTGTGTTGTTAAATGAAGAGAATGAAGAGAATGGAGAGAATTTCTGGGGATTGCTGTCTGTGTTTATTTTCCATTGAATTGAAGTGACGATTTCTTTTTAATTGAAATTTGAAGTTGTAGATGTTTCGTGTTCTGGCCCCAAGAGAGAGGCAGCAAGCAAATTATTACCATGATTAGGTTTAACGTTGAACAAAAAGCTGGAAGGAAAGCTCACATTGGCAAATGGAATCTCATTCTTAATGAAACATTTTACATTACAGTAATAAAACCTGTGAATGTGTGATTACTAATTTGTAGATTCACTTTTAGGTGAAATAACACTAATACACAGGCATGCATGTTAAATATAAGCCACTCAATTAATCACATATCTCCAAGCCACAGATAATAATCAACATTATTTTGTCAGCATGAGATTCAGTCGCTGTGTGTGAAGTTGGAGAAATGAGGATATAGACGTCGGAGCAGCATGAAGATCAACAGCATGTTAGTGAGTCACAAATCCTCCCCGCCTCTCCTCTCACAACCTGAACACTAGAGTGTGTGGATACCCCTCCTCCCCCCCTCTTATTATAAGCCTCCGTCGCTGATAAATTATGTAAATGCAAACTTTCACCTACCAATTCACTCTCTCCATGTTTTCCCTCTGCTGCTGGTTCTGCTTTTGTTTTGCATGATTTTATATTTTGGGTCATAACCTGTTCTTCCTCCCCTCAGTGGACGTTCACAGTACAACTCATCTCTTTCTGCTATTACTGTCGGACTAATTCAATATTTTTCTCCCCCTTCCGTCATTGGAACCCCCCCCCCCCCCCCCCCCCCCCCCACACACACACACACACACACCCCTCTTCCCACCAGCAGCAGCCCTCACACTCACCACAGCCCCTGCCCGTCTGCCCTTCAAATCTTCTGGGTCTGGCTGAGTCTCTGTTGTCTGCCTCATTACTGACTGTTCAGCCATTTGATTTTCTGAAGCGGCTTTTGTGCGGCCACGCCGAGACCTTTCCCAGCCCCATTATCCTCCACCAAAAGAAATGCAAAAACGTACACATGCAGGCAAAAAAACAACAACACACAAACGCATGGGTGTATATTTGCATGATGCGATGCAGCATCATTGAATGTGTGAAGTTACTGCGAGTGTGTGTTTGTACCCACACACACTGGACAGTGTTATAGTGCAGCGAAGGATGATGGTGACAGCTAAGATTTAGCTTTTATTTTTCCAGAGCTACTCAGCAGAATGTAAAAAGTGCCTCCATAAAGAAGTGTATCTTAGAGCGATTGCGTGTGATTCCACACCACAGTTGGCGATGACACCGCCATTCCTCTTGGTGACGGATGCACTGTTGCATCCTCCCAATTCTCTGTCCCTCTCTGGTTATGAATGTTGCTGGCGAAGCATAGAAAATACTGGGGCAAGTCTTTCTCTCCACTGGTTTCTATCAGAGACTCAGATCTCCTGCAGACAGTCTAAAAGACCCATACGCATTAACAGTACGCCGTCATCATCTTGACGGTACAATGTCAACACATGAAACATACTCGATATCATTTGTTCTTTGGCGATCGAATAGATTGGAATAGATCATCAAGTCACAATCTAACGACAGAATAATACTGATAATCCCTTTGAATTTGAATTTAAATTTGGTTGAGCTGGTAGAATTATTTTAGTCATTTCTTTATTAACCTTGTTTATTAAATTTGTCTGTGATTGAATCATTTCCTAAATTAAGTCAAACTAATTGAAGGCTTACCTTCTTTTCTCTAAGACTTGACCAAAGGGAATTTTCTGGTACTTTTCAAACATCCGCCGAAGACAAAATTAGAAACTGTGTTTGAAGAAGCTTGTGAAACCTGCTATGGCTGATGAATATATTTCATATTTATTTTTGTTTGTGCACACACACACACACACACACACACACACACACACACACACACACACACACACACACACACACACACACACACACACACACACACACACACACACACACACACACACACACACACACACACACACACACACAACCAGACACATGCCCTCACACACACCTGCATTGAGACTATTCATTATCTACCCCCCTGGAGCAGTCCAGAGGGGCAAACTGTGTGAGTACTGCAAGCCAAACATGCTTGGAGGCTACCAGCCACAGCCAAATGGGCCAAGCACCTGCCCCAGGTGTCAACAGGCCTCCTCGGGCCCGAATGCCAGTCTTCCTCCTGAAAGACAGAGGAGATGGAGAGCTGGATAGAGAGCCATCTCATTACCTACTCCCCGGAGCAGCAACTAAGCAGGGGATGGAGAGTAGGAGGCCCACGTCACCTCTGTGGATGGCCCTTATGAACTTTGGTTAATTGAAATCTGATATATTTGAGTTCCTACTTGGCATACCACCAGTCAAACAGCAGGCTCAGTTTCATCCCGCCAAGTCAGGCTGGGGAAAAAAAAGAATTGAGAAAGGCTTGATCCTTCACTTTCTTTGCCATCTTTGCGAGCTCCAGTCATGCAATCCACAGTTATTGATTTGTTTGCTCGCTGTGAACATGGTCCATCATTGACACTGCTCTAGGACGGTAAGAGCTGATCATAGAGCACAGTTTGATGCTAACTTGGTGTATTGTGCACTGACCTTGGCTGGAGTACACAAAGCAGGCTTGCTGAAATCCCCGGCTCTCGCAGAGGTGGATTCCAGGTGGGGATACAGGCAGCAAAGACGCATCCACACAAAGAGCTGTTTAACTGTCCAAAGGCCCTCTGGGTACTCCACCTTTCACTTTATCCTTTTAATATTTCATGTCCTGGCCCCGGCCATGCTCTGGCCAAATGCCTCTGCCTGGGTTGCTGGAATATGGATGAGAGTGCACATTTACCCATTTACCTGGATGTCAGTAGGAAACGACTCTAAACAATACACCCACCCCCACCCCCACCACCCCCCCACCCCTCAACCTCACCTCTGCTCACCTCACTGGGCTCAGAGCTGGCTTGTTAGAGAGAGGAGGAGGGATCGAAGGCGGAGGAAAATAGACAGGAAAAATCCAACAAACAGGAGCCCGGGGATAACAAATACACAACACCCTGGTGGAAAAGATGTTAGAAGATCAGATCATCGTATATAAAGATGACGGTGGGTGTGCACATACCTGATGCTTTTAAACAGAAACACGACAAACATGTTGACTCTATATTCAGCTGCAATCTGCATTTAGTATTTTAATATTACACATCAATACAGTTTTGAGATTTTCTCCCATATTTGACCATTTATAGTTTTCTGGTTCTCGTAGTATATGAATTATATTGTATTTCTTATGTTATACATTACACATTGTTCCCATTTGGTACAGATATTAGTATTCTCACCTCACGGTCGCTGAATCCCCGGTTTGAGTCCAGGTTTGAATTCCATTCTGCCTGGAGTTTTAATGTTCTGCATTGGGCCTTGTTTTGTTTCTCCAGGGACCGCTTGACTCATGCAGATCAAAAATATGCAGTTGAAGGTTATTTGGTTACTGCAAAATTGCCTGTAGATGTAAATGTGAGGCCTTGTTGGCACGGCGACATTTCAAGAGAAAACTCACTGTTTTGGCATTTCTGTTCACACGGAAACAGCAGAAATGCTTAAAATGATGTAGTTAACATGCCAGGCCATGAATTGGGGTCGTTATTTTGGATTGTTTGGGATGAACCCACACACACAAGCGCACAAATAACAATACGCTTTCAATAATGGCGAGTACACGGACATCCGTACTGCATGAACAGATCACAAAGTTGGATTGTTATAAAGGTGAATCTCAAGTGTAAAACCACCAGGTTCCAGGAGAATATGGACTGGGAGACGCAACACTCCGGAGGTCGCCATTGTTGTTGTTATCAATCTACTTGTGCATCTGCAGAAGAACTGTTGACAATCAGTCGTGTGCATGCACAGTAGCAGCATTTTCTAAAAGTTGCGTTTTGAAAAAGTTCCATTTTCATTGGCTCTCAACACCATTGTCATGTAAATGGCCACTCATAATGCAACAAAGGTTTTCCATTTCCCCCTGTGCTGTTCCTCTGTTTGCCCAGATGGACTCATAGTTCAGGCTGCCTTCTTTTACCTAAAGCCTATTGAGATCCAGCCCCGAGAAAGCAGCAAGAAGTAAACAAACACATCCTGAGCAACAGAGCAGTCTTTTTGTCCTTTTTCTTCTTCTTCTTCTTAAAATGTATTATTTTTTTTACAGTGAAACCAAACAAGCCAACATTGTTTGGACTAGACCGTGCTCACAATGTTGACAAAACACACTGTTTCTTGTAGCAGCTTTGTAACAATAATCACCCTTTTATTCACAAGTTTAACACTTTCATTAAATGTTGGGGCAACAGGGACTTTCTTTATGCAGTAGCAACCGCTTAAGTAATTGCAGGTATGGTGTGGCAAGGAAAGAGCACATGATGAAACAGTTGTTTGAAATTGTGCAGGGTTGCATAGATACTCTGCTGGAGCTGCCTGAAGCCAGGACTGCAAATCAATGGGGTTCCATCAATCAATCAATCAATCAATAGAAAGATAAAAAAAAATGGCTTATTTCAGAAAATGTTTTACAAAAAATGAGGCTATATCTCTGTGTTCAATTGCAGTTGGGGGCCTTTCTCTGTGCAGTTTACATGTTCTCCCAGCATGCAACTGGGTCTTTTCTGACCACTCTGGCTTCTTTCCACAATCCAAAAACATACATTTAAAGCTAATGATAATTCAATATTGCTCATAGGTGTGAATGTGAGGGGCCCTGTTTACACTACCTGTGGGATTGCATTTCAGAAAGAAATCAGGTACAAATGGCACCCTCATCATACACAGGGGAACACGAAAAACACTGAAAATGTTTCCATGCCAGGCCATTAGTTGGTGGCGTGTTTTTGATGCAACCATATGAGGCTTTTAGCTGTTCTTCATCACATCAGCACACTCAGAATTTAGCACACGATGAAATGACTCCACTGATCCAGACGATGGTATAGTAAATGTTCATTGTTGGAGGAACATTAAATTCAAAAGAGTAAACTGTCATTGGTGCAGATGTACTTAAGCAGGGGCATAAAAGCTACATACTGCAATAGTATGGGTGTAGTACATCACATTTCAGGACGGTTACATTTTTGCATTCTCACAGAGACAGGGGCAGAGTCGTTTAGAAAACATTGTGAACTGGGAGACATTTTCTAAAAGTGCTGGTTTACCCAGGTGTAACCTGCACAGGTCCACTGTCTAAGCTCAAAGTCAGCTGGAGTCAGCTCAGTAAAGCGGTGGATGAACGGATTGATGGATCCCAAGTTTGGCGGTTTGATCCCCAGCTTCACCTGTCTATGTGCCCTTCAGCAGGACAATGAACCCGAAGTTGTTCCGAGTCGTCGTGCTTTAACATCTTGCACCGCAACCGCCGCAACCGCTTTGTGAATGTGGTGGCTGTAGTAGTAGAAATGGAATATTTAAGTAAAGCCAATTTCACTCGTAATGGAGAAGTTTTCAGTTTCTTTCTGCACTTACGGTTGGTTACCTCAGTATACCCATATATCTCCGTGCACTAATTGCATATAGTTTAGGATTGGGCAGCTTCCACACAAGACTTCACTTAATGCAATTAGGCTTTGGTTTAATTGTTCCTTAATATCTATGGATAAAGCCAGTGTGTTACATAGAGTAATTATGGCTAATGACTGCACTGGGAGAGAGGAGCAGTGTGTGTGTGTGTGTGTGTGTGTGTGTGTGTGTTGAAAGAATCTGCTGAATTCATTTTTGTCTAATAGACCTTTTGTTGAATTGGTTCCGTCCGCATGTGATAAGGGTGTTAAAAATTAATGATTTATAACTATTGAGCCAGCAATCACATTTTAATTAGGCAGTAATTTATGATAATTTGTCTTCTTTCACAGCAGAACAGTTAATAATTGTTAATTAGCCGTTGATGATTTGTCCTTTGAACATATACACTAATGGCCAATTCGAAGCCTATGAGCACAGACCCCTGCGAGAACCATCCGAGTATGTGTTTAAACACATGTGAGAAGACAGACGTGGAAAGAATATAGAAATATTAGACAAAAACCGAAAACAGCAACATGTCATGTCCATCTGTACCATCTCTGTATTGGCACCGGATCTTCTCGCATCACCAGGCTGGCTATGTGTGCCTGCCAAGTCCATCCATCTATCTCTGCCTCGGAGTGCCAAGGCAGCAAAGAGAGAAAGAAGACAGGAACACACTCCAGGAGAAGTTATGCCAAGAGGAGAAAAAGTGGAAAAAGTGAGGAAAATGTAAAGACTCACGGAGGAGCAGCCGGCGCAAGAGAACAGAAAGCAGCCATACCTTCACCGGCTCGTTCTAAACTGACTGGTATTTGTTTAACAATTTAAAGTGGCTAAATTGTGTGTGTTTTTAAGTTTTTGGCTTTAGATATTGACCCCAGGCTGCTTTCCCTCTAAGTGCTAGCAGATTGCTGCTGGGGCTTTCCACTCCACGCTGCACTCGCTGTTTTTTATTTGCCGACTCTATTCCTCTCTCGTCTCCCTCTTCACCACAGACCCATTGCATTTATTCTAATACAGATTCTGCTTACATGCAGTGACACACGCAGTGAGACCTTTCAGAAAAATTAGGTGAGTTGAAGGAATATTAAAAATAAAATATAGGGTGGAGAGGTTTGAGGCTTTGGTTTTCGGTGGACAAGTCAATAGAGGACAGAGCTGTCAGAAGACAGCATGTCTGTCGAATGAAAAGCAATGAGGTGAAGTCAAGCTACGCCGTCCCCCTTAAAGCCCATAACTGATGTGAACTTTTCATTCATTCCGCCGGTGTATTTGAGTCTTCAAAGGGATCGTGTCAAAGAGGGAGAGCGAAGGGTGTTCAAAAGGCTGTGACAATCGGGAAAGTCTGCGGATATGAAATAAATTTGGTTTCCTTTGTAAGATCCCTCCTCTGCTGGCTGCTCTTGCTTGATAAGTAAAATACATCTTTAAGATATTTAGCAGGTATAAAAATTAATAACAGAATCTTTTCAAGTTTTAGATATATAATGCATAGTTTTAACTTCCCCTCCAGGACATCGTCTTTTGATTAAAATATCTCTGTGCAGTTGTTGCTTGTAATCGGGTACAGATTGCTGTAATGGGACGGATTGGGTTGGTGGAGAAGATAGTTCATTTTTATTACAAAGATGATTGTATCCAGAGCTGCTTGGATCATTAAAGATAGACAGCCTAAGTGTGTCTGTTGAAATTGTCCCTATCTGCTCCCAGAGTCCTTTCTGAAAAGATACAGAAGAAAAAAAGAATCTATTTATCGTCCTACTCATTTATGAATTTATTTGTTCTACATTACTTCCAAATCTTTTCCTCATCTCTCAGTTTTATGCTCACACTTTCTATTTCCGTCTCTCATCACAGGATGGGGGGTCTCATTTGTGTAGTTTGTAAAAATGTCAAATGTTTCCAACGGGCCAAACTGAGACCCGAGTCTTCCTCTTCGCCTCTGTCCTCTGTGGAGCCCATTCACTCTCATAATAGTGCACTTTTGTGCGTTTGACTTTATTTTCATGCTCTGAAGTAAATACTAAGGTCAGTATGGTCAGCTGGAAAGTCACCACACTTGGAGAGCGAGACACCAGAACCCATTGAGACAATTATTTGAATGTGTTCAACCTCTGACGTCAGTGAGGATTTCTGCCAATACACATTTCCATAAGTTTGTTGTGCTTTGACAGCTGTACACTTTTTATGTTTAAAAAAAAAAAAAAAAGTACCCTATAATTATATTTAAAGGCTTTATGACCCATTAAAAATGCACAAAAAACAAACTCACCCACAAAAAAGCACTGTCTCAGGTGTTTTCTGTTTAAAGGACGTCAGATTTAAGGGCCTCCACACAGGAACCTGAAGTCTGCAAAACGTGTGCGTTTCAACTCTGTGACCTGCTGCTTCGCGGCCTGTGGTCGAAGCACATATTTATATGTCTGCACGTGTGACACTGCACGCGAGTAATTACAGTGACGCAGCTGAGCGTCGTCATGTGACAGGCTTCATTGACTCAACGCCGATGCATCACAGTGCATGCCTCTTTTCGGACCCTTTTTGTTTGAAGGCATACCATAACCCTGTGCACACAAGGCAAGGCAGCTGCTAATTAAATCAATATGAGATAATGAAGTGCAATTAGAGGCACTGGCTGAGCTGATCCTTTGCTGTAAGCACTGCTTCCCCTCCCTCTGGGCTCACGCCTCTTTAGAACCTGTTAGTTTTTCCACTTCCAGGAGCCACAATCCCCACAGCAACCGTTTGGAGGAGTGATCACTGAGCTCCCGAGGCTGCCAACGCATTCTCACACTCAAACAGAGTTCTGCTCTCCATTTATCCTCACCTACCTCTCTGAGCACGCAGCGCACACATGCTGTTTACCCCCACCCGCATCCCTCTCACTCCATTCGTTTCACATTTTCACCTCTGCCTCTTATTTGCTTCCTCTTTTTTCCTCCGGGCCCAGCAGCTCTTGCCGGTGTTCTTTTAAGGAGCTGGCAAATTTGGGATTTATAGTCATTAAAAAAATATATAAAAAAATGAACGTATTTACCTGTTTGAAACTTCAATATTTGATTTAGTGTTTGAATAACTGCTGTTTAAAAAGCCGTACAAACACGCAAGCTGTGTGGGATGCATTCTCAAATGTCTGCCTTAAAGATCATTTACATCATTACTTCACATTATCACTTTGATTATCTTCTTGGTTTGCCACCTGAATCTTAAAAGTCACCAGATGGCACTATTTAGCTTTCACATGCTGCCTGAAGAACTCAACAAGTCCACAACAAGTACTGCCGGGTTCCTCCTGTATGCGGAACCAGCACCTTGTTCCCAGAGCTGGTGGTCCTGCTCGACCTTCTGCCACAGCGGCATCACAGTCAGCTCTGCAGAGCGAGGGCTCCGAGATGCCACCTGGCAGCTCAAGAGTGAAACGCCCTCCAGAAGTCAGCTTTCACCAGCTAAACATCTGTGTCACAAGATGAATCTGTCGAAATGTCACACATCCTGATCTGAGATTTTCTGCCTCTCGCTCGGATATTTACCGCATAAAATGAGCCGAAGAGTCAACAAACATGTTGAGATGGAAGAAAAAAAACAAAAAAACAGGTTAAAACAGGAGTTGTTCTGCATCAGGCCTGTCTCCCTGCTTTTTGCTCTGGCATCAGGAGCACTTAGCAGTGGCATCTTTAACGCAGCGCGTGGTGACGTCTAATGGGCTTTTAACAGCTTCGCAAGGGGACTATTTGTGTACCATCAGCAGAAGCCTATGATCGCTATGTGACAACAGTATTTTAAGCTGGCTCCACAGCAGCGCAGGATGAGTACCCTGAGCTGTGGCTTTCCCCAGGGGAGCGTATGCTTCTGAGATCTAACAGCTCAACTTCTCTCCCACTTTCCAACTCAGGTGTCTGTTTCCAGAGAGACAACTGAAAAGTCTTGATTCCTCCTTTTCACCGCAAAAATGCATGTTTGTGAAGAAATGGAACAAGACTAAACAGGGTGTTTTCAACAACCGCTCTACAGAAAAATGGGGAAAGTTTTGATTTGTTGCAGGAGATGTTTTTCCCCGGAGACCCCGGGAGTCACACTTATTTTATTATTTTCAATTGATTCTCCCGCATTGAAATCGTTGCTTTCATTGCAGGTAAACTGGCGCAGCTCGAGGACTTTGCATGGAGAGGCTTTGTTACACAACAGCAGCCTGACCTCCATTCAAATATTTAAATTCACCGAGGATGAAATAAGTTGGGCAAGAAGACACAAATTTGCTGCACATAACTTAATCGCGGTGAGAATAAACTTTGTCATGATTGTTTTAGAAACATTTCTTTCCAGGTGGTGTTGGTGTGAAAAACCCAAAACTGAAAAATATATTGAATAAAGACAGACCCTTCCACATGCAGACAATCAGGACACATGGTGATGTGGTTACTAGTTTCACCTTCCAGTGAGAGAACCGACTTGGGAGGCGATTGGAGGACAACTCGCCTACGGATGAGATTTCAGAATTGTTTCGAGTAAATAAATCCTGTACAATGTACTTTTACATGTTGCTATTTCTTATTGATATTTTAGATATTTTTCATATCTCTAGTTTATGTCCATATATATTTAGTATAGCATCATGTGGCCTTGTTTCTCTTGAGAATTGCTCAAATTTAGCTTATCACACCTCCCTCACCCCTAAACCTAACGACTGCATTTTAAAGAAATCTAAATCTCAGGTTTTTATGTCAAATATACTTAAAAGTCCTTCCAATCAATAATGCTGAAAAACATCTGTTGTGGACGAGTTGTCCATGCACCTCGGGAGACATTTGCGGTGGAGTTTACATGTTCTGCCTCTGCATGAGTTGACTTTTTACACTCGGACACTCTACTGTTTCCTCCCACAGTTCAGAAACATGTGATGTTGAGAACCACGTGACTGCTCACTCTTAGTTAGGGCGTGTGAGTGAGTGTGTGTGTCGCTATGTGCACACACACATACACGTTCATGAATAAACTCTCCCACATTTTACCCTTCAAAGTTTGAAATTTGTCTTGATTTCTCTAGGTTTCACCTTGCTATGGAAGCACTGAACGTCACAGTCTGACAGTATACTTCCTGATTGCCTGTCTCTTGCTGAAACAAGCATGTGCCAGTTGTTTTCACATTTTCAGGTTGAATTGGTGAGATGCAAGAAAACAATGTAAAATAATCTAAAACCGTTTGGGAGCCACACAGATGATTTAGAAAGTTAACAAGCCAAATGAAGCTTTAATGACTAAATCAAAACCCTCTGTGAAGAAATTACAGCCATTTTTAAGCTTTAAGCTTTTCATCTTCAGACAAATATGTTGAATTAAAGTTTGAAAAATATTGGAAGTAATTCCATGTAACAGATCTGTATCTGTTACACTTGTTTGAACGACGCAATAAAAACATGAAATATTATCTGCAAAAACATGATCTTTTTTAAACAGGACATATATGATTCTCATTTTTCTTATTGTGTTAAATATGAAACTATTATTGGCCTCTTTGTCAAACTGCTATTGACACAGGGGTCTGGCCAGAACAGCACCAATTTGTTTATTTGTTAATTCATTGAAACGTTTCAATTAAATACATCAGAATGAGAGAAAAGATTTGCAACTACTGTTTGCAGTTCTGTATTAATATCCATTACCTCAAATAAAATAATACATTTTGAAGAATAAATGTGTTTTTTTTTTTTGTACAACTCAAACACCACAGTGGCCGTCCAATGAGATGAGAGTTCCAGCAGTGGCTCCCAGCTCATTTCAGTTTTACACTGCTGCTTCACAGCATTTAACTTTAGTCACATTGGAAGATACGAGATGATTCTGTGGACTAATCTGCGTCATTTTACAAGGTCCACTAATAAGTGGACGTTTTTTTTTTTTGTTGTTGTTGCAGATGTTGTTGCTTCCCAGCAGCACATAAACTCCAGTCATCCTCAGCAACAGAGTTTTCTTCTAATTACTTCTAATAGCGCTCGCTGGGGAACATGTAAGCACAGCCAGTGGACACTACGCAACAACTACATGGGAATAAAGTAATTAATGGTGTGTATATGAATTGTCATCACATGTTTATGTTGAATATATATATATGAATATCAAGTGTATTTGGAATAAAACAATTATCAGGAATGCGGGTATGATGGCGCGGTGTAATTGTTTACTCTCCTGTTGGTTATAATAAAGTAAAATATTCCATTGCACCCCACTGGTCTCTTTGCATAATGAACTCCCGCTGCAGAGGAGGGAGTGAAGTGAGGAGAGGATCCGAGCCCGGCCTGTGATGAGTGCCAATCATCTCCAGCATTAGTTCACCAGAGGAGAGGTGCAGGCGATGGAGGAACGCCGAGATTGAATCTGCCGTGTTATAAGAGTCTAAATTACTCATCCATGGAGAGGGTGGACAAAGAAAATCTATCTGACCAATGTATGTTATCGCAGGGTGACTCTCAGACCTTTACAACAGGTAGAAAAGTACCAATTAAGTGACAATCACAAGTCCGTCCAGTCAACCGTCCATGCATCTTCTATACTGCTTCTTCCAATTCAGTGGAGCCAGTGAAGGGAAAGTCCACCATGGACCGGTCAGACCATCACACACACACACGTCCACACGCATGCTCAGGGAGAACATGCAAGCTCTTCACAGAAAGGACTCGTTCAACGTGTGGCTCAAGATAACATGTTTACTTGCAAAATATATTTCAAGTAAAAATCATTGAGATTTGTGTTGCTTTTCATTGTCCTTTAGTAAAAAAAAACATATATATATATGTGTGTGTGTGTGTGTGTGTGTGTGTGTGTGTGTGTGTGTGTTTGTGTTTGTGTGATTATTTAAGGAAAACCAAATTGAAAAAGACTTTTCACCATAAAGATTTATTTCAGAAAATTTAAGTGTGTAAAAAAAATAAATAATTAAATGAACAGAAATTTTGGTTGTTTCCAGCTTCAGTTACTCGAAATACAAATGATTTCATTCATGACCATTTTGCAGATTTGTTCTTTTTTTTTCCAGAAGACTCATACTGACTTATCTTTTCATGATGGCTTTTTTTCCTTCTTATTTGTCTAGTTTAAAGTTTGTGATAGCAGCCAGGCAGCAAAGGGAAGTGAAAGAAAGGCGCGAGAGCGAGATGGGAGAGAGATTAGGAATGAGGAGTGCGGGATGTTATCTCAGCTGTGAATGAGACGGTATAATTATGATATGGAAATGATGCTGAAATAGGAAAGTTGAGCAGACTGGAGCTTATCTTGTTAGGGTGGCACTGTGCCTACCATCTCCAATATCAATTACTAATGTCTCAATAACAATTACTAAATAATTCATCTATTCTGTTCTTCAGTAATAATATTATATACTTGGAATCAATTTGCCGTGCTTCTTGAAACAGATAAATGAGTTTGATGCTATTCATGCATTGTTTACCTCGGTGACAGCCAATAATGCTGAGTGTGATTGGCAAAACATTAGTGAGATAGAATCGGCTAAACAGGGAGAACTTTTTTGGCGAGTGTGTGTGTGTGTGTGTGTGTGTGTGTGTGTGTGTGTGTGTGTGTGTGTGTGTGTGTGTGTGTGTGTGTGTGTGTGTGTGTGCGTGTGTGTGTGTGTGTGTGTGTGTGTGTGTGTGTGTGTGTGTGCGCGCGCGCTCTGAATGCACAAATAGTCTCTCCTCAAGCTTTCAGTGGAGAACAAATTCAAACTCTTTTCACCCTGTGTTTTAACACACGCACATGCAGGCGGGTGTACGACCACTCACACACACGCGCGCGTGCGCGCACGGAGTGAATCTGCCATTTAATAATTATGAAGCGTAAAATCCTTGCCGACGGCGAGCATACTGAAGGATGTAATTATGACCTCTTTCAGAGAGCCCACGCTCAGTGGCAATGCCTACATTTCCACCCAGAGAGAGAAAAACACTCCCAAGGAATGACGGGAAAACGTGCCCTTCATTGCAATTAAGGACAATAATTCTCTGCAAGAAAATTGTTTCAATTGCTTTCCAGCCCAGGAGCAAAATGGCATTGATGGGGGTGATGGTTTGAAATGGGGGTGACACTTGGATGAGAAGTGACATTTTAGATGGTGGAATTGTTGGCTAAGTGTGTGTTAAGGATTTAACTGTAGGAGAAGTTGCAGCAAAATCAGGAGGTGTGAAGCAGAAACATGACAAAGTACATAGAAACACACACACACAAGAGAAAAAATCTGCATCAACATGATACATTTATCCTTCAGGCAGGGATCAGACCCAGTAAAAGTAGAAGACATGTCGTACAGTATGTTCTTGTGTTCAACTAATCTGAAATAAATCTCTGCATGCAGGAGAGAGAAGTACTGCGCTACCATTGCACTCGCTTTTACCTGAGCTTTATTTTTTTCTGTCAATTTTTTGAACATCTAAAATGCGACTCTTAACGTCAGAATATTTTTTTCAGGGGGAAGATGGAGACATTTTCACAGTGTTTATTTTGTCTACCAAACAAATTCAGATTTAACACAAGAGGAGGTTGTTTTTTTTTTTGATGAAAAATCTAAATATACACTATAAAGTTGCACAAAACAACACATTTTCATGATATTCTTATTTTTTTGCCGGATATCTAATAGCAGACGTCCAGTTGCATTACCCTTTCTCTGAAAAAAATACTCTCGCCCAGCTGGTGGATATTTTGTTCCGCCTTCAAGTCGAACATAACATGTCTTGTTTGGTAAAAAACCCTCAGTGTGGGACTGAAGGTCTTTTCCACAGAGAGCAGCAAGAATCGTACACGCATCCTCTGATAATGACGGGGCAGCAGCAGCTTGGCCCGGAGTATAAAGAGACTATGCTTCACCCAGAAATACCACAAATAAGCTGGACTGGGTGTACTTGTTTGATCTGGAAACTCAGCGGATCCCCAGAGGCAGTGTGTGTGTGTGGTGACTGACCCTGACCTTTGCCCCCTGCTGCACGAGTAAGAGGAGGATTTCCTTTAAAGATCAATACTGTATTGCATTTTTATTATTGTACAAAGGTCCGCAAATTCAATCTGGGAATGATTTGATTTGGAAAGAGATTAGGTATGAATAAAACACTGATTTATTGCCTTTTTGTTATGTCTGTGCTCTTATGTGATTAACTCTAATCAGGTAATGTTTTAACCCAGCTGACAACCAAGCAGGGCGGACGCTATTTTCATCTCTTTAGTGTACTCTGACTTCGCCCCAGCTAGTATATCTAAAAAGACGTGCCTTTGATATGCCATTAAAGGTATGTTAAATATTGGAATTTTAGGAAAGCAACTTCAACACTTCAATTTAAAGTTTATATAACTAAAGGGCAAAGATAAAAAACACTAAAGGTTTGTTTACATAAAGGTCTGCAGATGATCAGGTTTGAATGTAATGTGGTTGAAAACATATGTTGAGAAATTCTCACTTTTATTCCCTGCCTTTGAAAGCGATAGCATATAGCATATTTTTTTGATGCACTTTCTCGTATGAGTGGAAGATTTGCCCCGGAGCCCAGACTACATTCTTTACAACATGATGATGAGGACAGCTGGACAGCGAGAGGGGCGGGCTGCAGGCGGGTGATCCGGATGCTGTGTTTGTGTATGAAATCCTGCGGTGGGACTGCATCTGTGGTAGCTGGTGGAACAAAGGTCTGAATGAAAAGAAATGGGCACCAGAGGGAAATGGAAAGCAGCTTTAGAGGAGGGAGTCATGCACACACGTGCGCGGGCTGTTTACATTGGGCTGGGACACTACACGCTGATGCATTCCAGCGCTCACGGTGGGCCCACCAGAGCCGGATCCTTGTTTTCATGCTTGATGTTTCATTACCTAAATGTGTGCATGTGTGTGTGTGTGTGTGTCTCTACCCCGATATGTAAAAGCTCAAAGCATTTCTTTGCAGGGACTATGGGACAATCAGGTGCACCTCCAGAAAATATTTTACCTTTCTTTCTTTTTCTTTTTTTTTGTTTAGTTTTTTCAATACAGGATTGTTTCTCTGGAAAACTCAGAAAGAGAGCCCGCTGTAGGGGTCACATGCATCTCAACCCCTGTTTCTGTCTCTAAACAGTTAACAGAGCTCTTGTCCTTCGCTCAGCAGGCAGAGGGTCTGCCGCCTTTACTGCAATCAAAATTCACAAGAAAATGGAATCCTTTATATGCAAAACAAACAATGCGGAGGAAATAAAACATTCAGGCGAGCTGTCAGGTCCTTTCAAGAATCAATACGAGGCTTTTCATCTGCGTCCCAACCTCTTCCTGGTAATTATCCTGCATATTTTATGCCCCCCTCTATGCCTGCTTACACACAAACTTATAACTTACCACACATAAACACTCACACACTTCACCACGCTTGCCAGCAATGTCGCACGCACACAATCAGAAACTCATGCAGACCTATAGAGACTCAAAATACTGAGTCTTTAGAATGTCAATATTTAATAAGCCTAATGCAGTTTTAATGCGACAATAACAGAACTCTAATTTTCAAAAAAAAATAATATATATAGTTCTGTCACCTTTCAGTTCATCATTCAATCTTGAAATACTTCTCAGATTTTAAAACGGAGTACTTGTGTCTTTCATGCATACATATACTGTCTATCATACATAGTGGGAGAGAGCTGAAGAGCACGAGCAGTGACCAGTCAAACACCTTGATCAGGATTAAAGTGTTGTCAGCGACAGAGTGACGCGCCCTTGAACAGAATCGCCCTTAAAGTGTCCTGTCATCACAATCCTGCCTCCCATTACCAGGACTGGGGGGCCTCTGAGTTGACTGTGGGATTGGGCAAAAGCCTTCCCTCTCCGCAGCAGGCCCGAACACCCCCCCGCCCCCGCCCCCGGTGGAGTCAGACAAAAGATGAAACGGGAAGAGAACAGATGAGATCTTATTGGTCCCAGGGTGAAGATCGTTATGAAACTGTGAGCTGAGTCGAAGACCTGAGTGGTAAAACAAAGGTGACAATGTCTGCACAGTTTGCCCAAAAGCTGCAACTTGTTAAAAAAAAAAAAAAAAAGAAGACGAAGAAAAGTAACTATAAGCAAACATGGATTTACTGATTGAGACGAACAAATAATCTTTTGGTCAAATTTGTATGAAGAATGCAAAAGTGTTTGCTGGTTTTTAACTGAAGTCAGAATCCAGCCGGTTTTCATTGTGTGCAGACATGCTACATGCAAAATTCACCTTCCCTCCTCATAAATGGGTTGATAGAACCCCCCCCCCCCCCCAGTGTTATTCATATTGAAAGCATTTTGAATGTTGTACCAAAAGTCTAAGTTTTCCGTATTTATTGTGATTGGAGGTGAAATACCAAGAAATCTGGATGAAATGTGCTTCCTCACCGTTGACTCACTCCAACAATACGGTGCAATTTAGCACGGCACCTATAACGGGTATTTCTCTGTCTGATCGTGACCCTCGCTTCACAAAATCAAAGTCCTATGTCGAGAGTCTTTCATCTCATCCGCTCAACTTTTCATCTTAAAGTAAAAGAGATGTGTAAAATGCTACAACTATGGGCACACGCTTTTCTTTCTCACCTTTCATATCTCTAATGAAAGCGCAACTCGGTGCTGATGTAACCCACGGAACACTAGTGAAACAAATCGATTTAGTTTAAATACAAAGAGGGGAAAAAAAACAAAAAAAAAAAACAGAAAGGTGCAACCAAACCGATAAACTCTTACAAGAAGGAGAAAACTCTCTTTTTGTTTCTCCTCTTTCTTTCAATGGTGAAAAGTGAAAATCTGGCCACTGAGGACCCTTGGAGACTGAGAGACTGTGTGGTGGTGCTTATGGGCCTGGGAGGGTATGATGGAAGGGCTCTAATGAGGCGTAGCAGAGAATGAAATATTAAAGTTTCTAATTAAATAGATAGACCTCTTCCACTCTCGTCAAGGTTGTTTGGACCATTATCTCAACCATGTGATCAGCAGTGACCCGGGCCATTTAGGAGTTCCCTCATGCTGGAACTGACAGAGCACACACACACACACACACACACACACACACACACACACACACACACACACACACACACACACACACACACACACACACACACACACACACACACACACATACAGTCAGTAGTCACATATGCTGCAACACTATTATTCACTGTACATATATACAGTATACACACACACACACACGCACACACACATCCATCACAAATCTGCAACGACCTGCAGAGACAAGCGTGTGGTAGCTTTGCTCTTTAAAAATGGACCAGAAGGGAGGATGGAAGAAGAGAAGAAAGACAGAAAGAAAAGTCTGGAGGTGCAGAGTTTGTGTAAGCGTTGAGGCAAGCCTCCTTCTAAAACTCAGCTCTGCTGTGGAGCATGAATGTGTGAGCAGCTTGTTTTCTCAGACCTGAGAATGTAAAAAAGACCTTGCTCTTTACAAGCACTGAGGACTGGGACAAAGAGACCTGGGGCCTGCATACTGCTGTATATTAAGCAGACAGCCATTGTGTGTGGAATAACTACCATCCTTGCTTGAATTTTAATCATACTGTTTTATTAAGCTCGCTGGGATTTTTGCTTGACATAGTTTTAATGATTTGTCCAGCACGCCTGGTCGGCTGTAACCACAGTCAGTACAGGTCAAAGTCACAGCATAAAGAAACACATTTCTCATGCAAAATATATTTGATATTGACTTTTTCATACTACACGCCACATCATATAGATTTTTTTTTTAATATAAGACTTAAGGTAAAACCTTTCGCATGTGTTAATATTTAATGTAGTTTTATTATTTCAAATATGTCGATCAAATTATCCAAAGATGTATTGTGAATCATGGGAATTCACCTGTCATTATTATATAATGTGTTACTTATTACCAGTAATGTGCCTTGAGAAGAAGAGGCTTATTAGGAAGAGTAAATGTGTTCAATGGAGATTTTTATTTATTTATTAATTTTACATCATTTTTACTTGCATTTCAGGCTGCGTTCAAACATTTACCTACACAGTTTTACAAGTATGGATTATATAGTCAATTGGGCATCAATAGGTGGCGCTCTGAGCCGTGCTCAGTGGACCCAGAAGAAGTCACACTCACCATTGGTATGATGCAACTTTTTGTCAAAGTTACAGTGAAAAAAACAACAAAAAAAAACCCAGCTTGTGACCACTGCAGCACAGATCAACCCTCCAATTTCTCAGAAGAAAAAAGGCTGTGGAAAAAGAAAGAAAAAAAAGGTAAGATGAAGCATATTTTTATAACAGATCAAAAACCAACAATGCAAGTTGCTGAAAGAGGTGAAAAAGCAGTCAACAGACACCTACTCCAGGAATACAATGTTAATATAAAAAGTAGTTGGCACATTAATATGTCTCTGAATATTTGTACCGCAATGATCTTGTTGCTTGGCGTTAGATCTCCATTCATCAGAGATGAAAAAGACAACGGAGCTGTAACTTCTTGGATAAACACAACTCTTGATTCTGCAGCCTGTTGGATGTACAGTAAGTCCAAGTAGATGTTGGCTATAATAGTGATACTAGTGAAGTTTTGGGATCTTGATGTTTGTTAAACAATGCATTGTAATATTCGCAAAAAAAAAGGAATGAAAAAAAAAAGGACCAAACACATTCCTCTGTTTAGCATTTCTGTTCCCTACCTACCCATCAGGCCACCTTTCATCCTCACACATAGATTGTTGACTCCAGCCAGAGTCTTTCTTTCCATGAAAATGTGGCATGAAGAAAACAAATCAGATCAGGTATAAACACACACGCACGCACGCACGCACGCACGCACGCACGCACGCACGCACGCACGCACGCACGCACGCACGCACGCACGCACGCACGCACGCACGCACGCACGCACGCACACTCTACTTCTCCTTCCAGTGAACTGTCTTGATCCTGGCAGTGCACAGGAACATCAACAAGCTGCATCGAGCACCCGCTGCCCCTGAACACAGCTTCAATGGCACGCATGGACATAAACAGCACAGCAAACACACTAAGTTCCTGTTGCTCTTGCCGCTCCTTACTTCACTTCCTCCTCCTCCTCCTCCTCCTCCTCCTCTGTTCTCCCTCTGGAGGCTTCAGCCTGATTGGATTCTGAAAGAGAAATCGAACATAGAGGTCAAAGAAAGCCTTCAGGAGGGTCCTTATTTGTGTGTGTGTGTGTGTGTGTGTGTGTGTGTGTGTGTGTGTGTGTGTGTGTGTGTGTGTGTGTGTGTGTGTGTGTGTGTGTGTGTGTGTGTGTGTGTGTGTGTGTGTGTGTGTGTGTGTGTAGCCTCTGGTCAATTCATGTGCACCTTGACTGAATAAAAAAAAAAAAAACACACAGTTTTATATCTTTACAAGGATGTGCAGCATGAGCTGGTATCTCATGAAGAAGAAGCCTCAGTGATTGCAGATTATATTAAAATTTATTGACACGCACCTATCTGTGGCATAATGGGCTCAAATCATAAGCGGCGCAATGTACATTATTAACCTTTCGTTTACAATGTATCGTTGAGACACTTTATCACCATGTGATCGCCTTATTAATCACAATATATGGGACATCGGGACCCTTTTCTTTTTTTTTTTTTTGTGCCGACTTGAACCGTGCTGCGTCCCGCCAATTCCGCAGCTCTGGGAACATGCAGTACAATGCTAATAGAGGCTGCGGCGCCTGGGTTAAACCCACGCTCAGCCATATAAGCACCGTGAAGTCAATTAATTTCTGGCTGCTTAATGACTTGGAACGGCGGTGATGCAGACACCCCTCCCCTCTCCCACGTCTCAAGATTGATTGAGAGGATTCCTTGGACATGGTGGAGAATTCAGAGATGTGCTGTGAGGAACGATCACATTCAATTTTCATATTACTTCCACGTTTAAATGCCATCAGGAGCCTGTACATGCACCTCACAAAACACAGGCCAAATTAATACATTAAAGTTGCCAACAGGTTCTTTTTCTGTGGAGAAAGCCAACCACACCGTGAATGACGGATCTTTAGGTCGCGTTTCCAATTTTCTATAAAGTATAATGCACACGAGGTATAATGTGAAGGTCATTGTATATTGTGTACATGTGACACGTGTGCACCGGCCGGACTTTTTCTCTCCGGATATCATCATTCTAACTGCACGATGCAAGGAGGCGAATAATTACGTCACTCAGAAAACCATCAGTCCTCCACGCTTGGGTCACTTCCTTGTCCTCCCTGTCCCCCCCCCCCCCCCCCCCCCCCCCCCTCCTTTCTGTTCTTCTGCCCCTTTGCCACATAAATGTCTCCTTGACAGGGTGGAAAACTGCCCCTCCGCAACCTGTCCTCTTATGTATTTCCTGTGACTCCTAAGAGAAGCAAAAAATGCACTGATCACTAAACCTGCTGTTCAAGGCTACCTGAAGGTTCTTGCCGTCTCTACTTCTGCTGGAGGACGGAGGACGGAGGGAGGGATATACAGCAGAGAGAGAGAAGGAAAATGATGGGTGATAAAGAGGGGGGGTCGATAAGGGAGATGTGGAGAAGCAGCTTGTAAGTGAATGAAACTGTGTTGGTGAGGGAAGGTGGGGTGGGCAAGCCGTGAAATTGCTCCAACAGTGGTGACACTGCTGCGCATACTGTTTCCACCAAGGCCTCAGTCAGTCTCCACCAGTAGACACCCCCCGAACCCCACCCCCCCTCAGCCACCCACCCATACAAACCTTCAGCTCCCAAACCCCAGGCTCCCCCCCTCCTGTCTGTCTCTCTGTCTCTCTGTCTCTCTGTCTCTCTGTCTCTCTCTCTCTCTCTCTCTCTCTCTCTCTCTCTCTCTCTCTTTTTCAGGTCTGTTGCACACGGGGCGGAAAAGATCGTATTTATCACCTGTCAGCATTTGGCAGCCCTGAGTTACGCGACGCAGGACAGCATAAAATTATCATACACAGGCATGAAATTACAAAACCGCCCGGGGACCCCACAACAAAATTATTTCATTCCCCCCAACCCAAAAAAAGGATGGAGGGTGTTTGGTTGTGAGGTGAGGGGGTGACAGGTGAGAAGTGGGGGTGATAGACAGGGGGTGTAGCGGAGAGATGTGGGAAGTGATGTGATAGAGAGAGAAACTCCAAGAGGACGCACTGAGGGAAACTGTCCTTCACACTCAGTGTGTGATAAAATAGAGGCTTGGCCCGGGCTCAGTGGAGGTGACTGCACCACCTTTGGTCAAATTGTGGGGGTCAAATTTCTGGGCAGCTTTTAGACCTTTTTTTTTTTAAACTGTATTTATATAGTAAAAAAAAACAAGCATATAGTGGAAAGCATGCTCACCGCACAGTGAGAAATAACCTGGTTTGAGTCCCCCTAAGTGTGTGTGTGTGTGTGTGTGTGTGTGTGTCTGTGTGTGTGTGTGTGTGTGTGTGTGTGTGTGTGTGTGAGCGAGCTTGTACACAGCCTAAAGTGGGATACAATGGATTGATGGATGGATAAGTGATCAGATGAATATTAAAACTTGTATCTGAAAAGCATTTATCATCAGGTCGAGGCGTAGAAGCTGTTGCTCAGATTTATAAATTCAATCTGGAAAAAAACCTAGCAACAGGCAGATGTCGTGTCGGGCTAAGAAAGATTCCAATGTTAAGTTTTCTAGTTCGTACAGAGTTTTTAAGTTCAAGTCTTTCTAAAAAACATGTTCAAAAGGTACTTTTCAGTTTTACTGCTGCAAAAAGGGCATTTAAAACGACCTTTTTCACCTGTCCTTTTGAAAGCTCTTTTCTTGGCACCTTAGTCTATCCATTGTGCATGTGTCTGTGTGTGTAGGAGGGAATGGCATTGACAAAGGGAGAGGTGGCTTTACATAGGTCCTCCATAATGCTGTGGGTATACTAAATGCTTCATTAACGCCACACACAGGAAATGGAGGGTCAATATTTATAGACCCTGCAGAGAGCACTATGTAGATACGGGATCTATTGGCTTGCATTCTAGGGAGGGGAATCAAATTAAGTCAACGAGGGACTGGAGTTTTACTCTTGGTCTCTCTTCCTCTATGAGACGGTCAATTTCCCAACGATTGCTGGTGGTGGCTGGCTGCCACAGGCCTGACCCCAAATCTGAAGAGAAGAAAAAGAGCCGTGTGGATGCAGAAGTCAGTGAAGGTGGCACCAACCATAACTCTTTATGGTAATACGTTTTTCTGGTGACTTATGATTTAATTAGCAAATAGGAAAGTCATTAAAATCTCCACTCTTTGTGGACGAGTACGAGTGTGTTTTAAATCATTTCCGCAATATGGCGAAACTCTTATTTTATGTGAAAAACTTTCAAACACTGTAATTCACAGATCAAAGGAAAGAAAATAACTCCTGGACTGGTACTCCTGAGGGTGAAAAATGTACAAGGTAAATAGCTTTGGCTAGAAGAAGTAGAGATGGTGAGACTCTGTGTTACATTAGCACAGAGAGGGAGAGGGGAAAGAGAGAGAGAGAGAGAGGGAGAGAGGGAGAGAGAGAGAAGTGTGAAGGTATTGCCATAATTCCTGTGCGTCTGCATAGCTGTTAGGAGCTCAGGTGGTTGAGCGTTTGCCCCGGCCAGGCCTCATCAACGTGAAGGGCGATCTCATCCTTTCTGCATCTCTCCTCTCCTCTGCTTGATTAATTGGGTTCCAAATACGCCGGCGGAATACGTAATGCGCCCCGCACGACAGCCCCCCCCCCCCCCCCCCCAACCCCCACCTGAGCCTCAACCCCCGACTCCTACCTTCATACACCTCCCTTCACAACCACCACCACTCCTCCTCTTCCTCCTCCTCCTCCTCTTCTTCCTCCACCCAACCTGCCTCCCAGTCTCATTGCTCTCGTGCCCCCCCCCTCCCACCCCTTCCTCTTGCTCCCCTCTGTCTCACCTCCATCTCCCACCCTCTCCTCATCTCAGACCCTCTCTCATTCTCATTCCTCCCTACCTCTCTCCATCTCTGTGTGCACTGGCAATCTCCAAAACACATTAGCATACACTTGCCATTCCAGGCAGGCAAAGGGGGGAGGTGGGTGAGTTGGTGGGGGGGGAGGAGGGGAGGAAAGAGAAAAAAAAGAAGAAGAAATATGAAAAACAATTTAACAATAATAATGACGCTGATGATAAAATTAATTATGCCCAGGGATGGCGGATAGGAAAAAAGAGGAGGAGGCCTCAGCAGCAGTCGCTCACTTAATTTGATTCCCAGACGCTGGCGGATATCAGGTGCCATTTGACAACCAGACACAATGAGTGTGTACCGCAAAATCTCTACATGGCTCAGTGTGTGTGTGAGTTGCATGTCTTAGCGGCGGCGTGTTATCCTCAACAAAGGTGCCGCTACAAGCCTCTAAAACAACACGCGGGGGTAGTTCTTTTTCTTTCTCCCAGTGTGTGTTCATAGTGACACTGTGTATGACGGCACACCCTGCAGACAACACAGCAAATGTACATGTGGGCATGCGCACATGCCACGGCCCACCCACATCTTCCTCCCTGCACATCGAGAAGCTTGGCGAAAAAGGGAAAAAATAAATAAATAAAAAGAAACATCTTCTTTTTTCAACTGCAAACCACATCTGTAGCCGGCACCAGCACACAACTTGGCAAACATGTTGCAGTGAGTGATGTCGCCTCCATCTACCAAATGTGGATTTTCCACAACATGTTTTTATTTCCTTAGTCTTCTCAAACATGCAGCCTCTCCCCAGGGACTGTGATTGACACATACAGGCTTTAGGGATAGGAGTCAAGCATGACTGGCTCTCTTGGGGGTGTTAGCATTTTAGAGTATTTTTTCCATAACTACCGCCGTAGTGATGTCTTCGGTAGAGGAGCTGTCTTGTGCTGCTACACTAACTCATCTCATTAGGAGAAACGGTGAGATCATCCTGGGTGGGGTGGGTTTCAATCTCCCTACATCTCATGTTGCATTATCACGCCTGTCATCATGCATGTGCCACGCTGTGTCCCTTTGTGTTATTTACTCTGCGGCTTGGCACTTCCCGTTTTTTTTCTTTCTTTAAACCGTCATAATTCCCAAAAACCGTGTTGGAGCAGAGTAATAAAAATATCCTTATCTTCCTTATCCAGAAAATCTTTAAGGTTTAGGCTCTCACTCTCTGTCTTCCTCTGTGGGTATTTGTGTGTGTGTGTGTGTGTGTGTGTGTGTGTGTGTGTGTGTGTGTGTGTGTGTGTGTGTGTGTGTGTGTGTGTGTGTGTGTGTGTGTGTGTGTGTGTGTGTGAGAGAAGAAAAATGAGAGCGGGAAAAGGAGGAGGAGGAGGGGGGTTGGTGGGCTTGATAGAAGTGAAAGGGGGCAGAGACCAGTGGCTGCATTGATTTAATTTGCGGAGGTTTGCACGACGGCGAGGCATCCCTTTTAACGATCACTAAATTGTTTTCTGACAGAACCCCACCAAGCAATTTCTCCCCCCCCGACATTTGATTTACATATGATCTTTAAACACCAGCGAGGCCGTGCTCGCTATTTGGTTATCATTCAAATCACTCTCCTCTGTGTCACATGCCGGGATAGGTCACTCTCCTCACGCCCGCTCCTGAGACAAGACGGCGGAGAGGGAAAAAGAGGAATGTATAACTAATGAAATAAATTGATTAAGGGGCGAAATCAATTGGTTTGCAGCCCGCAATGAAGATCTAGTGCTTAATTTAGCATGGTCCCTGCAAGTCTGGGCATTAGCAGCAGAAAGGAGACTAAAAATCTAATTGGCGCTAAATGAAGTAGTGTACAGTAATGGGCACAGGGACACTAAGAGGGGTTCCCATTTTTCCCTTTTTCCAGCTCGCTATCACCACCCTCTTTGAATGCACTCAAAGCATACCTCATCTTTGATTCTGCCTAATGCATTTAATAAGCCTAGTTTACTGGAATGAAGGTAAAAGACATAGAGAGGGAGAGCATTTGCATGTCTTTGAAGAATAAAAGAAGAACACCCTTAACCTGAGCAGTGAAAATCTCAGAAATTTGAGCATGCTGATGGAGGGTAATGATTGAAGTAGATTCTCTTTCTCTTGGTGAACATATGAAATGGCTCGACGGAGGTGGATAGATGAAATCTGAATGCTTTTCTGTGTAACACCGTCTGCACGACCCAACACTCTTGATTTCATCTCTTCCAACAGATTCGGTTGTTACGAACTCGTGCAGCATGTTTGTGTCTCTGTGTCGCCGTTGCAGTCACTGACAGAGGTTGGCAGCAATTTCCAATATTGTGTTGCTTTACAAAAGATCCATTTATAATGTCACTTTGACTGCCGTTTGTACAATAAAGCAGCAGAAAGGTTAAGCTCAGTCCAAGCCAATTAGAGTCCTGCTGCGGACGACAGGGTCTTCCAGCACACTGGCACAATTAGGGCTGATCTTTAAGATGAGACGGTGCCAGGCAAACCCCTCTCTGTCAGAACGGAGGAGCTGCACAGCACAGTGACAAAATGACATTATCTGTCTGCTTGTTCTACACCTCGGCTAATGTAAAGTGAGATTCTGACATTAAGAGGAGTCATTTTGAATGTGCAGCTGAATGTTACACAAAGGCTTGTTTCACACTGACATTCATTCAAAATGTTAACAAAACGAGGAAACACCACAAAACACAAATTGGATATGATGGGATTTTTTTTCCTTTTCTTTAGTAATCTGTAAAGACAGAAACAATGGCAATGGGAACAGGGTATAAAATGCACATTTGGATTTACCTTTTTTTGAGAGTTTCAACAGTACTCAGAACTGCTTCTGAAGAAGAAGTAGTCCACTCTATATTATAGCATAAGCACTATAGTATAAAATATAATCCTTCCCACAGACCATCCCCTCATGTATTGAAATAAACCACCTTGAGATTTTCTGGTGGCTCAGGAGACAAAGTGTGCACACAAACTTCAATCTAAAACTGGCAAATTTGTGACCGAGTGACGCGTGAGCCAGCTTCAATAAAATTCATAGGTGGTGAAGAAATGGGCATTGATTTTTTTTTTTCCCTCCCCTCTCTTTCTCAGCCTTTTATGAATGTGTTCCACCTTTTTCTTACCTTCCCTGGACTGCTTTTTACAAGACAGGTTTTAGTGAGTCGCCATAAAAGCAATGAGGAGCTACTTAAGTGCACAACAGGGACAGACCCCTGTAAAGATCATCAACAACCTTCCTCAGCCTTCACTTCTACAGAGGAGAGCGTGTAGGAGGAGGATAGAGGAATGTCGACCACTGATAGTAAATAAAAGGGAAAGTAACTCTGAAAAGCCGTTTTCTAAATCCATTTTTTTCTCCCCCTTTTTTCAAGAGGTTAAGCAGCAGGAGGAATATAAGGCTGTTTTCTTTTTGCGTGTGCGTATTCATATGAAGAAGCAATAAAATACCTGGATGTTTTTGAAAAGAGACCACATGCAGCCCGACTAAAACTGACAGTTGTGAGTTTTGGGGGAAAAACGAATGCTGTGGTAACTTTACGACTTCATCTTCTAGCTGGACATTTGTCGTTGCTGTTTTGGCTTTTCGGACATCTAAGTCATCGATGTGATGCTGTGGCAGAAAGTTACTTCAAAAAGTAGTCTTCAATGCACTCAAGTATTATTGTCAATTTACTTCTATATGATATCTTTGTTCAATAGCACATTTCCCAGTGTGGGAAAATCCTCGCGATCTGGTGTCTTCAAATTGGCTGAGTTGTCTGTCTTTGTTTGCTCTGTGATGGACTGGTCACCTCGCCACGGTGCACAACGCCCTTAGTCAGCAAGGATCGGCTTCAGCTACCCATGACCCTCAAATAAAGTGGAACAGAAAATAGATAAAAGAATGAACTTATTGACTGAAACGATGCAATCAAAATTCAATAACTATTTATATTGTAATCATAGAATAGACTGACAAAATTGATCATGGTGACCGCTGCAGGTTTTTCATCCCCTCTGCCAAAGTGTAAAGAATTATTTGATGATAAATGAGAATTGTAGCTACTAAATTAACGTAGAGAGCTTATGGACTACAAATTAAGCTTACTGGATAATTTGAAATGAAAGTAGTTATATATGGATGGGATGATTGTAATTTATGTTGGCTTCAAATGTGGTTAATTGATTTTCAGTCCAGCATGACATTTTTTGGAAACTGAAAGCAGACAGGTCATGTCTTGATTATATAGCTTTTAAGTGCACAAGTGCCCGGAACTATTACTTAATTTTAGTAATGTGACTCGAGGTAATTAGTTACTTCCATACCTGAAAAAGCCATGTGGCCTTCAAACAGCCGGCCACCTCATAAACATAGTAGCCGTTAACTGTTAGTTATAATTGTCCAGCAGCATGCAGACCAATCACTGGATCCATGTACAGATGAATAATGAAAAGAGTTACACCCAAAGCAGACACATGTGAACAAGAAGAAGTATTTCAACAATTATGCATTCAGTCGTCCACTGAATCGATAATAACAGTAACTAAGAATGGAAAATATCGGACATACATTCATGCTTATAGTGATTTAGATGAATTATGGATCCCGATATGTTGTCTGTCATTTAAGGAATTTGTAGGGTTGATTGTAAGTGCCTTTATACGTTCGTATATATTTATGGGAATAGAATAATGAATGATGTAGAGGAATATGTGAGGCTATTGAGATGAAGAGAGAAAGAGAGCGAGAGAGGGAGAAGGATGCTATTGCAAGTGGTACCGAGTAGGAGAGTTATCAAAGTGGCTCTATGCATGTGAATGAGTCTATTGATCGCGGGGCGGATCGATGCTGTATTTATAACACAGGGGAAGGCTGAATCAATGCATACTTAATGTGTAAAGAGGCGGGGCTGCTGGGGCAGGGGTGCAGGGCGAGGGCAGGAGGTGGGAGGAGACGAGGAGGTGTGAGGATGGAGAGGTGGAGGCTCGTTAAATAACCGCCGTTTACATTTTTGTTTACTCAGCACTCGCGGGTCTGTGTGGTTGAAGTGTTTTAGTGCAGGAGGTTACGCGTCCCTCACATCAGAGCCTGTTACGCTGATGAGCTGTCAATCAAAATCCCACGCGGGCGTGCGCACAAATGCCCTCCGAGGAATAGTTCACATTAAATCGAAACCTTTACAGCAGAGCTACGACACAAACTAAAAACAAACATTGCCCCAAAATACCTCCAAACTGTGGCTTTTTCAGTTCCCCCTTGTTGTCGCGCAGCAGATGCAGCGGGAGTCCTTGTTGGAGGAGGCTCCGGAGGAAAGGCCTCCAGATTCCCCTCTCCACATGGTGGTACCATACAAAACAATTAGCATTTTAATTGTTTTATGTTTTCTTTCATTTGTTCCTCTTTGTTTTCTCTTCTCCTGCATGGGTGTATGCCTGTAAGGGTGCATAATTACAATAAATATCCTCTGGTTTGAGAAACATTTACTTCAAATGAATCAGTAAGGGTTTAAAAAAAAGGAAATCTGTTTGAATTATCTGTGTGGCTCAGGAGGGCTGACGCCGTCATGTAAATGAGCGACACAATCTGGAAAATGAACACCAACCTATACATATATTAACAGGTTTTTTTATTGCCAAAACAAAGACACTAAAATACAACTACCCTAATTTAAGAGGTGAAACAGGACGGAATCCTCTGTTTACGCTCTTACCGCTCAAACAGGAAGTGACGGACGTCGGCTGCTTCTGCCTCCCGGGGGGCACGTCGCGGTTGACGGCCGGTCTGGAGCTCAAGCTCCGTGTCATGTCGAGGTTCTTCCATTCAAAGTGCTCCCAGAGAACACATAACGTTTTACAGCTTTCTCCTGGCTGGGAATTCGTTGCTAAAAAATATTCCTGTGGGCCTGATTTGGTTTTTGACTTTTATAGCATCCTACCAATGACTGAAGCGGACTTACTCAATGCCTGCTGTAAACTCACATGCAGGTGGACACACACACACACACACACACACACACACACACACACACACACACACACACACACACACACACACACACACACACACACACACACACACACACACACACACACACACACACACACACATATTTATAGTAGTGGAGAACTATATACATTTGCCTGAAATGTCATCTTTATTATCAGTAGAGGGATACCATGCGTGTTGAAGGCTGAAGTCTTTCCTGCACTGACCGTGACCCGAGGCGCCAAAGTCATTAAACGAGCAGCGCATCCTGGCTAATTAAAGGTTAAGTCAATACAACATAGAGGCCTTGAAGCTTTGAAAATAACATCTGAGAGCTCTGGCCTGTGAAGAAGGGTTAAGACACCAAATGTGACCAACATAAACATCGAGATTAGATACATTTACAATAATTGGTGTTGCTGCTCACCGATAAAACAATACGGCTCCGGCCTTGACCAACGTCCAGGACTCGGATAACATCAGATGCGTTTCAGTTTGACCTGGAAGCAAAGGTTCGCTTTGGGAGGTCGTTAAAGGCCTGGGGCCGAGGTGGACCGTCTGGCCATCTAGCAGATGCTCGGCAGGACGAGTACTGTATTTCTCAGAGATTTATGTGGCTGAAAATCTACCGGGAGGCTTCACGGAGAAATTACAGAGGTCATAGAGCTGACTGAATTTCAGCTCTGTGTTAATTTCTACTTCCATGTGGACCCGAGAGAACTGCACATGGGCAAGAATAGAAAAATCTGAATTTCCTCTTTAAAAGTTTTAGAAAACAAATGTATTTAGCTGTTTTTGAACTATAAATATGAAGTACAGCAGGCAAACCGATTTGAATGGTGCTAAATGAGGAAACCTGGCTGAGCTCAAACAGATTATAAAAGATTTAGTATTTTCCTTAACAAACGCGGAGTAGTGAGCTCTCTCACCTCACGGTAAGGTTCAAGACCAGCTGGGGGCCTTTTTGTGGCCAGTCTGCATGTTCTCCCTGGGCATACAGTACATGGATTCAATCATGTTGCTCTAGTTTCCTCCCACAATCCAATAGCATATGTTTGTGGTCAAATCTTTACTCCTAAATTTCCTGTATGTTTAAATATGAATATGTGTGACTGTGTTTCTGTGTATTTGCCCTTTGATGGACTCGTGACCTGTCCAGGGTGTAACCTGCCTTCACACACGGTCAGCTGGGATCAGAGCTCGTCCCTCACGACCCTAAATTGGACAAATCTGGAAGAAGGATGGCTAGATTGATGGATGGATGAAAGGAGGGCATAGCTGCAGTGTTACAGTTGTGAACCCTCTTCTCTTCATTGCAAACCCATTTTTTTCTTCGTAAAGTTAAAGACTCCTAACAGCGCACCAACAAATATTGTAAAATTTTTGAATCAAAGTCACGGAAGCTGTTGGAAGAGGGGAGAATGTCAGGAAAGTCTGGATACATTTCCAAAAACGAGCAGTGCTGCATATGTGCTTGTCTGACAGGCCTCTGGCCTTGACATTGAGACTCAGTTCTGGATGTATGCTTTTTATAGCTCTCCCCCCATTTGAAACTCACATCTAAAAAGCAAACATTTCTCTCCCTCTGTTCATGTGCACCATCCGGGTCCTTGGTCTCCTGCACATGTTGGCGGCGGTCCAGCAGCAGCATCTGCTTTCTGCATCTTGAGCCCCATCCAGCACCAGGAATCCCTCCTCTGGAAGGAATGTCTCTGTTCACAGGAAAATAGATCCTTGCAAACTCTGCTCCGGTATTCAGGCGGTTTTAAAGCCTGAGACGCTGTAAGCTGTTCATAATGATAAGGCCTTTCACAACAAGGAGAGCTTTCGCACACTCAGCTGAACGTGAATTGGCAGGTTCAATAAGCCATTAGTGCAATACTTCAGGAAAAGCCGTACAATACATGACATAAAAAGTCATAACAACTCAATAACACTCCCCGCTATCATGATACAACGCAAGCAGCTGATGCCTTCAGTCTGTGTACCGATAGACCGTCCTTCCAGTTACAATTACTGCATAACATGTCATGTCCAACATCATAAACTCAATATTCATTTACACCGTTATGTCATGGATTGATACTGTATAGGTGGTGATTGTATGTCATTGAGGCTGCTGTCATGCTACTTTTCACTACGAGCCTTTGAATGTCAAGCGGAGACAAACTCAAATCAGCATGTAAAGCACACGTCGAGCCTCCCACCCACCCACAGTGCAGATACACATACACAGGTGTGTGCCGTGGGAAACATTGCCCCTATAACTCAATTTGGAGTGGAAGGGTAAAGTGAATACACAATGTGAAAAACGAGCGCGCAGTTACAGTTGAAATATGGATGTTCACTGGTACATATATTTGTCTGCAGCCTGAATCATTTAATCTCATCTCTCAGACACACTCACACAAAAAAAATCCTTTCACAAGTAAATTTATTCTGTGATTAATCCTGGAACATTGGAAAAATATTATTCATGGTGGGTTTTTTTTGTTTGTTTTTTTGTGGAAAAGATGCTGCACTTTTAAGAAAGAAATCTTAGAGATGTAGATAACGGCACTGAGAAATATTCAAGTAGACTTACATGAGAAAAACAAACTCAAACGAACAAATTGCAAACATTTAGATGCTTGTGGTATGGTCCGCAAACTGCCCAACAAATACATCAATACACTCTGATATTTTCCATTTATATAAATAAATTCAAAAGTTGAACTAATTCACGGGGTAATATTAAGAAGGGAGGAAACAGCAAGGGCACTGGCTGCAGAGATGTGTATTTCTTGTGGAAATAATTATCTGTATAAAGAATATTAAAACAGCGGGGGGAAACGGGACGCTCTGAAGAGCTACGCATGGCTGACAACAGACTCCTGATGTATGGCTTAGCAAATTTCATTAAGGGTAAGAATGGGCCATGCTAAAGCCCAGAAATATCACTGGTGTTTTTTTAATTTGTCAGGTAATTTGTTACAGTATGATTGAAGAAACTGCTCATGTAATTGGAAAGAGTCAATCTATGAGCGAGGAAGGGGTGAGGACAGATGAAAGAGAGAGACAGAGAGCGAGAGAGGAAGGAGGGTGGGGAGGAGGAGTAGGTGGGGCAGATAAATTGGAGGCAAAGACCATGTTTAGCCCAGACAAAGACAGCAGGAGCAGCTCCGGACTGAGATATAAGAGGACAAGAAGAAGAAGAAGAAGAAGAGAGAGGAGATAAATAGAAAAGCAATAAACAGAATGAAAGTGAATAAAAGCTGAAGCACAGATAAATGGAAACGGAGTTTAGTTTGTGACTCCCGATAGTATCTGACGGAGGCTCTCTGATACGTCCTTTCTTTCTTCTTAGGTAAACAGAGTCCAGGACGAATAGGTGTGGGTGTGAATGTGGGCAGTGTGGCCACAGATAAGCACAAAAATCACACTCACTGACCTTTTAGAAAAAAATTTGGGTGAGAATGTATGAAGGGCAGAGTTGCACTAAAACACTTTCACATATGGTGCTGTTGTGTTTGTAAAATTACATTTAGTGCAACTTCGCTCGACTAAAGGTTGTGGATTTGCTGTAGTAGTAAGGTTGCTGTACATAGTAAAAATTTATTTTTTTGGGAAATACTTTTAAATATTTATTCATTAATGTACACGTAGCTGTATTATTTTAATGCTAAACTGAAGAATTAGATCTCCGAGTTAATTACAACAATTAATTCCTACATTTACCTTGACAACGTAGGACATTATAAAGGACAAATAAATTGCTTCAACAACCACACAAGTCAAATAAAACTCACTATATAGTTTCATCGTGATGAGTGGCATAAATTAAATGCTCACCTCCTTGATAGTAGGAATCATAGAAATCAGTCGGTTAGTTAAACCGAAATATTTTCATTCATGCACAAAGCTGCTTAGCCGCCATGCAGCCGCCCACCACTAGTCGGTGCTACAGAGTCATTGGACAGTCCCCCTTCCCACAGCTGTCCTTGAGTAAACTGTGGACTAAAAATGCCCGACAGCATCTAATTCCAGCTATTGAGTAGAAACCTGGAGGGAGTGACGTCGTCTGTTAGCGATGCTCGCAACACACCGGCCAATCTGACATCATTTACCCAGAGACGCTGGGATCCTGTTTTATCTGAGGAGAAAACTCCACTTCACTTTGTTGAAAGTGAAGGCTTCAGGGGGTTAGTGGTGCATGTTGAGCGTGGGGCTACAGTTTCTGAACGTGTTTCTTTAGTTGGACTATCAAATTAATCCAAATTAAAATATCTATTGAGTCCATAGGGAAATTAAATAAAAGAAAACCATAATGTATAAACAGCATTGTTGTTATCCGTGACTGTGATCTTTTCTTATGATTCTATATGTCAAATTATGGAAGCCATATCAGTATTTTGTTTGTAATTTTGTATTGCCGGTATTTTGAATGTGTAACATAATGACAGTAAAAGTAATATCTTGAAGCCAGAAGAGTTCAATCTATCATAAATTGCACATTGTTTTATGAAATAATTAAAATATATTCACCATTGAAAATAAAACAATAGATATATTTAAAAAAAATGAAATGAAAGAGAAAGAACTACAAATGATTTAATGGAGCTAAAGAAAAAAACAGATGTTTTCATTTTGCTGTTGGAACATGAATCACTGAAATGAGAGTTTTCACCGTACAGTGAGTTTATCTTGATGATTGGCTCAGTGAGCTGAACAGAGAGTAACAACTCCTCAGCTCACATCCAACAAAACTAACGCATTACTATTTTCTGGAAAAGTAATAAGTAGTGTTACTAGAAGTCAGAAAATGCTGTAGTGTGCATGTTAAACCACTAGTTGGTGCTGTGGTACAACTGCTCATGCACGCACGCAGAGAACAACACATTGTAAACATTCAAGACTTTCTTTGCCTTGTAGACCCACTCAGTGGCTGTTGTCTGGAAGAAGTGTGTCTCCACATGTGATCCAGACGATAGTGTAATTAATGTCAGCTAAGGCTGTTTACACAATGTTTTCAAGTGATAAAAGGAAAACTTTCGTTGTATTTGGGTGTCCATTTATATGACAACTTTGCTTGGAGCCACTGGAAATGCAACTTTTTTTAAAAAACAAGCTGTTCCTAAGGTGGAAATTTAAAAAAAATGCTTCGACTAATACTAATACTAATACTAATACTAATACTAATGTTAACAGCATATTGGTCTCCGCATGCATGTGTGTGTGGTTTCATTACAAAAACAACCAGCAGCGCCAACTTGTGACCTGACACACTAACGGCATAATTTATAGCATTTCTCCTTTGTGGTGTAAATGAAGCCTGAGCTGGAGAATCGCAGCACAAACACACTGGATCTTTTTTTTTTTTTTTATAATCGGTGTCGAATTGTGTGTCGAAAAGTTCAAGCGTTTTCCCAAACTGTTGCTCTCTGGAGGCTGTTTTGATAAAGTGCCATTTTCATTGAAAATGCGACAAAAGTTTTGGATTTTCACATGAAACTCTTGTCGTGTCACGACATGAGATAAACCAGGTGGAATGAGACTTTTACCGTCACACACAACAAATACATGGAAACTTCAGTAACCATATTATTGTTAATAATTCTATCCGTTACTGCTACAAACTAGTGTGGTCACAGTAATACCTTACTTTATGAAAGACTATTCCCAATACTAAATAGTTTAATCCGGCATTGATTAAACTTTTAAAATACTGCATTATATTTTTGACAACTTTGTTTTCATGGAATGTGGAAAGGTGAAGTGCCGTTAGAAAGTCAAAAAAAAAAAAAAAAAAAAAGATTTTCATGACAGTCTCAAACTCTTTGAAAGTCTTTTTTTTTTTTTTTTGTCTTGAATTCCTGAGGTAAAATGACAGGTGTTTTGCATTTAATTCCTCCCAAATGCTGTTGTCTGGGTGCGGCTGATTGTAATCAGAAGGACTGACGATGCTGGAGGCCTTTTCCTTTCACTAACTTCAGGGGATCTCTCAGCCAGCAGGAAGCGTAAATGGCGAATTGCTTTAACCAACAATCAGACGCCGAATATACACAAACTAACACAGTATACAGCGTGTTCATTTTAAATTTATGATCAGAGAGCAGCTGCTGAATAGTCTGAATAAAGCAGAGCCGCACTCGCTCACACTATATAAAAAACATGTTTGTTTATTTCACAATAACAATTAATTTGAATCACCTGCAGAAATATGGTTTTATTCCTCGGATAACTTTCACTCGCACTATAGAATAGCTATTACTAGTTTTAAATGCCAGCAGCAAATGTCTTCAATAATATGTTCGCTCAAGCTCAAACGCAGCTTTGTAAAGATCATAGAGATACGTAACATTTACAAATGTCCCGCTTCATCCAAAAAGGACAACCGGAATTTGTTGTCTTCTTCTATATTAACCTGAGATTCACTATGAATTTAACAAGTATGATATAGTTTGTATACATTAACATTCTGGAAAACCTCATTGAAAAAGTGCTTCCTTGTACAGGGGGTTGGCAGAGCAAGATTATTACAAGTTACATCACAGTGTAGGCTCGTTTTAACCTGCGTGCCAGGGTAACAGAAATTCTATTTTTACTACCAGTGGACCAAATTGTAACCAGACTTCTATTGAAAGAATTTATAAGACTAGATAACTAATTTCGTCCAAAATTTCTTTTCATTACCGTAACTACAGAGTGTCTAATTCAGAGATGAGGTTTGAACATACAGTATAACAAATAGTTTCTATTTTGATAAAAACCAAAAATGATTTTTGAAATTTGATCATGGGCCACAGAGTGGAAATGACGGCCACCAGTTTAGCGCTAAAGCGTCTACTCAAGATCAAAATTGAACCCGATGGGCCACCAGGGGGTGACACCTCAAAACATTGATACTTGCGACAGATTAAAACGCTTATTCTCACAAACAATGTCCAAGTGACATAAAAAAATGTACTTAATTCGATTATTTTCAAGAATATGAAAAAAGAGAGCCACACTGACTTTGTGCCTTTTCAAATCTTCTTCTTGTGATGCATCATGGGAGTGTTTGGTCAGTTTAAAGGCAAAGTGCAGAGATTTCAGGTCAAATAAATCAGATTGAAGTCATGAGGAAATTTATTTGAAGACATTTCTGATAACAATACCATGATAAATAACATAAACATCTCTTCTGATAATAAATACACACATTCCTACAAAATATTTTTTTAAATATGAAAAGGACTCTTTGTATAATTGAAAAGAAAAGCCGATGAAGGGATCTGGACATATTTAGGTAATGAGAATTTATGATGTAGTTTGTAAAATAATGATGAAAATCATAATACAATTGTCAAGAAACCCATTTATTCTGATAGTAAATGTCATTACCTTTGCAGAAAATATGTTAAATAATATGTATTAGATGTTGTTTTAAGAAACAAATGACTTCAAGAGAGTCATCCAGAAAACAGAACCAGATGACCAGATGTCATCATCACCATCAGTCGGGGTCTTCAAGCAAACCAATGAACTGCTCCTTGTATGTGTAGTTAAGATCACTATGACCTGGTCGGGTTAAATGCAGATAAATAATGTCTCAGAAGGAACAAACAACTCAAATTGATTTTACTTCATTCAAACTTTCATGTCTTCTCCTGCAAGCTCACTTGTTAGATACAATGACACTGAAGAACATTACAGTCTCATCAAAGTTGAATAATTTATTCTGCATATAGGATGCTAATAAATAATAACATGTATTGAGTCATTCTTCCTTACATGTGACAATATCTGTAACTTTCAGACGGCCAGTCCAAACGTTTTCATATTCTTTATAGCAGCAGGGAAAAATGATTTTCTGTGTTTTTCCATGAATTTTCAGCGAATCGGTTGTTTTCTAACAAAATACTATAAAAACTAAAACGCAAAACCAACAAGCAGATCTCTGTTGTGATTTTACATTCCTGCATGTTGATTAGATGAATTTATGTGGTTCCTATGAACTTAGTAGCCATTATTCTCATGGGAAGCATTTTACCGCTCCAGCAATCTCAACATGCTTTACATGATCCGTCACACACACTCACACACTAATGGTGACGGCTGCCATACAAGAAGCCCGCACACTATTAAGGACAATTTTGATTCAGTATCTTGGTCAAGGACACTTGGACATACAGGGACAGGGTGAGATGGGGGATTGAACCCACGGTGTATTGATTGGTGGTAAATCAGCTCAACTAACAATAAAGGGTTTTTTGATCATGAAAACAAGATTTATGCCCCAGAAATGATCAAAGTTTCCCACCTCTGCCTTTAAACAAGGAGTGTCTTTTAGTGGAGTTCACTTGTTTGGAATGGGGCAGAGTTTTCACCATTTTGCAAATCTCTCTGTTACAATGAATCCCATCATAATTAATCAAATGTTGTAATAGCTCGAGATAGAGCGATATTCTCTTGGTGTATTCCGTCTTATATTTTGTCGATCTGTAAGAAAATGTGCAGCGAGGACGGGCACACAGGGGGGGGGTACAGTGACACACTAAGACTCTCATGCACATGCAAACAGACAGTTTCTCATACATCTCAGCGGGCTTAATAGGTTGTGTCTGTCATTTAAGTGTATGATGCAGCGGCGGCAGTGTGATATGTTGCTATGGAAACGTAGTAGCATATCTCTTGCTGTGGTGCTCCGTGCATTTCATCACATCCGTTACAATAATAGGCATAATAATGTGGGTGGCAAGAGAGTGTTTTCAAAAGGGAACAGATCGCGCCTAAATTAACGTCGGTTTAATCAAACTGACAGCATATATCTAAATTTGAATAAACGCCACTGCTGGTGGAGGATAAAGACCCGATGCGTGGTGAAAAGACATCCAGTCGTCGGGAGAAGTCTGTGTTTAGAAGCTGTTATTTAGCTACACCTCCAATTTTGTCCTTCTCCTTCTCCGTTCCACAGCTTATTGGCCTTGGCCACCCTGTAATGTGTGGTGCCTACACTGCCACAATTCCTCCTGGCTCTCGGCTGAGTATGTATTGATTGCTTGCTGGTGTGTATTACGCTGAGGGAAGGTGTCAGGGAGAGGGAGAGGGAAAGAGGTGAAAGACAGAGAGAGGGTTTGGTGGAGGAAATGTCCTGACAGCTCACTCGTATGTACGACGGTAACACCTACAGAACTTCTTCAGCGAGGTTTCGGAGCGGCGTTGATCAGTGCCTGGTGTTAAGACGTGTCTCCACCTGGATCTACACCTTTCGTGACTGTTAATCATTTCAAAGGCCTAATTTTGTAATGGTGAAACCTCACAAGTATAGTTATAAATCTGTCATTCACTAAACTACGCACCCATGACGGGATGAATAAAAAAAAAATTAAAATCTGAATAGTTAATTCCTCTCTTCGCTCCGCTCTCTCTGTCCTTCTCTCTCGGTTCGAATGCAGAGATGAGGTTCCCATTTATAATTCAGTGATACTGTATTGGGCTCTCGCCCCACATAGCCCTTCGCCTTCCCACTGGTCTATGATTACAACAGGCTATATATAGGATAATCAGCGTATGGGTCTTCCCTCATTCTCATAAAGGGAAATGAGGCATAGGGATGTTGGAGTGTAGCTTGGCTCAGCGCTGCACACACACACACACACACACACACACACACACACACACACACACACACACACACACACACACACACACACACACACACACACACACACACACACACACACACACACACACACACACACACACACACACACACACACACACACACACACACACACACACACACACACGCACACAAAAGAAAAGAGAGCAGGAATAAAACATTTTGGATGTCGGCACAAAGTAGAGGATATCAGTCTGTCGCTCTAACAGGGACAATTACAGTAATTCATCGTTGAGTCACACCAGCAGGTGAACAGTTTCTGATGCACAGTCCCCTCCACTGAATATTGTGAAAAGATAACCGATTTTTAGATCCTGTCAGGACTGCAGACTTTATATTTATTTGTTGACTGGAGTCAGCTCCTACTTCTTTCCACCTCGTGAGGTTTGACTTGAGGTGTTGCCACTAACATCATCACAAGAAGAGGTAACACAGAACATGACCACTGGGTGAGTTTTTCCACCAAAATCAGATCGAGATATAAAAGGGGGAAAAAAAGCAGAATAAGATCTATTGCAGACCAGGTGACTCCAGCTTGTGTGTTAGTGAGAGTGGGTGGATTCACCAGTGTGGTTTGCACTGGGGCGTCCATTGAATGAGACATTTGAAAAGTGAACTAGGATCAGTCATTTCCGTTGAGCTGTGTGTCAGTTCAAGGTGTGTTTGTTTCTGTTTGTTAGAAAATGTTGTCGGAGGAATGGATGCTATGAAGTCACCTTAACAAAAAAATGCATGCAAACAAATGTCCACGAGAAATATAATGCCTGTTTTGTGTCCCTGTTTGGAAAGGGACTTACAGAGGGCAACTTTTTCAAAATGATCGTAAACAGGAAAAAGCTCAATGCTTGCTCATGAAAACCATGTTTTTTAGTTAATGATCACGTGTGAGTGGACCGACAACATTAACAATAGTGGGTTATTTATGCTCACCATGTTGAATTTGAATTTCCTAAACATATTGTACATCTGCTGTACGAGTTATGTGTGCGTTACTGAAAAGCATTTCACTGCCTCGAAGCCTGGTATGGAACCTGCACTATTTTCAATGTTTCTTGTCCCATTTGTTTGCCCTGGGTCCTTTTCAAAGATGAAAATAGAAAAACAACACAACAGATTTTTCTTAAACTGCAGTTTTCCAACAGTTCAGTGAGAAATGAAGAGATGTCCTCTCACAGAAGCAGCACAATTAGTCAATACTTTCATCGAGAAAATGAAAACAATTTTATTCAGGCTGAATCAGAAAAATAACTGGTGTAAAACTGGCTGTACTGCAGCAATGCA